>NC_092371.1:64232913-65564698 GCF_030028105.1 Mobula birostris
GCAACTCTGCTATTTGGCAAGTGTAATCAAAAGTAAGGAAATGAAAAGGTAACAACCAGATTAGATGAAATTAAATGATTTAGAGGGGACTTCCAACTTTCAAATTTCTAGTCTTATTCTTTCATAAGATTTTTAAAATTAGTTGACTGAAACATAGAACCTTAGCCAACATTTTTCATCATAATTCCTAGCAAAAAGTTTACAGTATTAAAATTCTGTATTTGACAAGAAAAAGGTCTCAGTTCATCGACAACTGCTCAGTCATTAGATTTTCATTTTCATCAAACTATGAACTATTGTGGCAACTCATATCAATCATCCTGGGGAATAACAACGGTTTTCTGCCCCAATAATTTTACTTTCAGGAAAACTTTGTGGGAAGAGTGCACATGTTGGTCCTGAGTGTGCTTGTAAGCTGCACAATAATTGAGTAGTATGACTATTTTATTGAAAGGTTATAGGTAGAAAGCCATCTTTGGAACAATATTATCATGAGCTTCTGAGTTCAATGTTTGCCCCTTGAATAAAATTGGGAAAAATTTCATCCAGAGAGCCTTATGGCTTTGGAACACATTGTGGTTGATAGAGGTGGAAGTTGTTGCCACATTATGTTGGGATGTATGCTTAACGATCCCTGGTCTGGAGGGGAGTTGGGATTAGGCTGTATACTACTTAAACTCGTATCAGCATGATGAACAAATGGCTCCTTTTCATGCAGTAGCTTTTCTGTTATCATGAGGGAGAAACAAAATACTAATGCAGACTCTTGTAAGGATATCTGTATATTTTATGATGAGTGAATGCATCTGCTTTGGTATTCTTTTACCTTTGGGTGGTATTTCGCAATAAAGACTTTTCAAGTTTTTTGTCTGTGAAATTAGCTTGCCTGTCAGCTTGTTAACTGAAAGGAAAAGCTAAGTAATTCTAAACTTTTTGTCTCCTTACAACAGTTTAAGCCGCTCCAGCAGCATGACATCAAAACAAGAAACTGATTCTGATACACAGGAATGTAGTAATTTTATTGCTGGATCCCAGGACAAAAGCAATCAATTTTCTGATTCAACCCAGCATCATAATGTCTCAAACACCGAACCTCCTGTACGGCAGCATGCGAAAGGCTCCCAGACAAAAAATAAAGCTTTTGCTTATAGTGATAACTTAGACCCAGCCCTAGATCCATCCTCTTTACCGCCACCAGAACCGTGGTTAGAGTCTGCTAACAGTCTTCCTGTCGAACCAGTTCATGCTGCTTCATGTCGTCGGGATGGCTACTGGTTCTTGAAACTGTTGCAAGCAGAGAAGGAAAGAATGGAAGGATGGTGTCATCAAATGGAGAAAGAAACCAAAGAGAATAATCTATCTGAAGAAGGTAAAATAATAGAAAAACTATGTTTAACCTCCATTATTAGAAGGGCAAGACAACTGAGTGCGTTTCTCTGCTCCCAGGATGTAATCAAGGAGCATATAAAATCATATTAATAAAACATCTTGTTAAGCTTGCAGCTCAGTTAGAACAAGCAGAAACCATTTTGGAATGAGCATTTAAGATGTTTTTATTTCTGTATGCCTGGACAAGATCCTTCCATGGCAAATTTTTAAATGTCCTTGATAATTGGGGTTCTGGGATTAATGGAAATGAGGTTTTGCCTATAACTTCCTAAATGTGACAGCTGTTCTGTCCCTCAAGCTATTTGTCCCCTGGTGGGTTACCATGACTACTTCTACTTCATGGAAGAGTCAAGTAAATAAATAACCAGCAAAGACTGTATTTCATATTGTTTCCCCAGTGCTCAGCCAGCCTTTCCTACTGCATATCTACATAAGCAACACACACACAATGTTGAAGGAACTCATCAGGTCAGGCAACATCTGTGGCAATGAATAAACAGTCGATGTTTCGGGCCAAGACCCTTAGTCAGGACTGGAAAGGAAAGGGAAAGAAGCCAGAATAAGAAATTGGGGGGGAGGGAGAGGAGGACAACCTTGAAGAAGGTGGGGAGTGGAGTGAGTAAGAAGCTGGGAAGTGATAAGCAGAAAAGGCAAGGGAATGGAGAAGAAGGAATTGGATAGGAAAGGAGAGTGGACCTTGGGAGAAAGGGAAAGAGGAGGGGCAACAGTGGGAAGTGATAGGCAGGTGAGGGGAAGACGTAAAAGGCCAAGAGTGGTGAAATGAAGAGGAAAGGGGGAAGGGGGAAAAATAACCAGAAGTTGAAGAAATCGATGGTCATGCCATTGGGTTAGAGGCTGCCTAGACAGAATATAAGGTATTTCTCCTCCTACCTGAGAGTGACCTCATCATGCAGAAGAGGAGGCCGTGGACTGACCTGTGGTAACAGGACTGGGATTAGGAATTGAAATGGTTGGCTACCAGGAAATTCTGCCTTTTGTGGATGAAGCTGAGGTGCTTGACAAGGCAGCCCTCCAGTCTACGTTGAGTCTCACCAATGTAGAGGAGTCTGTACCGGGAGCACCAGGTACAGCAGACAACCGCAACAGATTTGCAGGTGAAGTGATGCCTCGTCTGGAAGGACTGTATGGGGCCCTGAATGAAGGTGAGGGAGGAGGTAAATGGCCTGGTGTAGCACTTCCGCCGCTTGCAGGGATACATGCCAGGAGGAAGATTAGTGGGGAGGGATGAATAGTCAACAGAATTACAGTGATCCCTATGGAAGGCAGAGTGTGGGGGGTGGGGGTGTTTGGTGGTAGGGCTCCATTGAAGATGGCGGAAGTTGTCGGGAATGATATGTTGGAAGCAAAGGCTCCAACCTGTGGGGTGGTAGGTGAGGACAAGAGAAACTACTCCTGTTGTGGTGGCAGGAAGATGAGGTGAATGCAGGTACAGATAAGCAAGGTATGATTAAGCTGGCTTACTGTCTCTAAAATTGGCCAGAGCTATTATCTTTGATCTGGAAAGTGAGATGCCAGCTCTCTTTCACCATTTTTTCCTTTTGGACTTTGTATGAGACACTGACTCTTTTGCTGCATATATCTATTGACTCTGACAAAGATAGATACAATGAAAAGTAAATACTTACAATTTATTGAATGGAATGATGGCTTATGTTTAAAGTACTGTAACATGTTAGAGTATGCATTTACAGGAAGCAAGGGAGACATGGCCTAAATCTGTAATTTTCATTTTAACTGTTAGACTTGCCTTTTGTGAATCTACTTATTGGAGACGTCTGATTGCGTATTCAAATACTTATTGCAAAGTCATTAAATACAAACGTTTGTAAAATCACCTTTTGATAAATCTGCTTAAATATATTTGACCTTTATTCAGTTGGTATTTGCATCAAAATTCTTTTTAACTTATTGCACAAATATCTAAAATGATTTTCATAAAGAATCAATTTTCTGAAGATGTGCAACTTGTAATTTCTTTTTCTGGATGTTTCACCCTTAGAAAGTGGATATTACACTGACAGGGTGGAGATTTAGGCCCCTTTCTGACCATCTGTATATTTTGTCAATTGAATTATCTTAATATTCTCACTGCATAAAGTCATAAGTATGTATTTTTCCATAATCATGTACAAAAAATGTGCAGTTTTGTTAATAAAGAAATGGGGATTAGATTTTATCTAATGTTATTATTTAATAATATATTTTTTAAAAAGATATTATTTAAGTATTCTGCAGTGTGACTTAAAATATTTCAGTTATTTCAGAATAATTGACAGTAATTTCAAAAAATTTAGATAATAGTTATAATTACATACTTGTCAAGAAGATAATTCCCAGATGGTGTTGATGTAGTACTGGCACTGTTATTTCAGTGCTGATATATTGTTATTTGCTTAATTTTATACTATACCATTAAACATTATTTGACTTGCAACTCTGTTCACTTTCTCTAGAAGGAAGCTGGATCAGTGTCACCTCTGTCCTTGAAGTAGGTGATACCTTCAGGGTCTTAAGCGTAGGGCGCAGAACTTCTAGCTGGAGAAATGAAGAGTATTTCTGGAACTACTCTAGCTGTTTTCATCCTCTTAACGCATTGCAGGAAGTGACAGGAAGATATTTAGTATTTTAATGTATATTTGAAGCGAACAGAACAGGAAGCTATGTAGAATAGAAGGTATGTAGAACAGAATTTGGTGAGTGGTCTTCAGATATTGAAGGGGAGCAAGTAGGTGGCTTCAAATGAGGGTGTTACATTAATTTTCTTCCTTTTACTCAGTTGTTGCTTTTCTGTCTTGAACCTCGTGTAGATTTTTCTTTTATCATATATTCAATGTAAAAGTTATTTGGATATGATTGCATATGCTCTGCAAATGGAAAGTACTGTTTTTTTTCCTTCAGTCCTAGGAAAGATCCGAAGTGCAGTGGGAAGTGCACAGCTTCTGATGTCTCAGAAATTACAACAGTTCCACGGTCTCTGCGAGCAGAATCTGGTATATACATCTTACTTATCATGAATAATTTAATGGTAATAATTGGCATGTTTTCTAATTGCCAAGCGTAGGAAAAACTGACTTAATGGTCTGTCATATACTACCTTTATTTTAGAGTGTGTTATCTACATTGGCATGTACCAAAATTGTGCATTTGTGATGTTTCCATTCCTTAAATTCCACATTAAGTAGGAAAATTTTGTGTTCTTAGATAAAATTGGTTGATTTAACAGGAAATTGAGGGAATTTCTCCTTAACTATACCCAAGATGGAAATGATGGTAAATGAGCATGGATTATCATTTTAATTGTCACTCAGATATTAAATAGGTTGATCTTTTGGGGATTTTCTTTCCCATTGAAGAACAGTTGACATTTCTGTACGGCCCATTGAACATGTCGTAAAAACCGACAAACTCTATTTTTTGGGGGAGCATTCAAACTTTAATATTGCCTTCCAGAGAACAAGTGAGAAATCTTGCATCAAATTCATTAAATTGTTGAGGTTCTACCATGTCTTGCCTCTCCCATCAGGGAGGAGGCTTTGTAGCATCCATGTCAGGACCATCAGACTCAAAAACAGTTACTTTCCACAAGCAGTAAGGCCAATCAACACCTCCACTCACTAACCGCCCCTCCACACCCCTCCGCTTTAACTACTTTATTTCCTGCCAGTCACCTTATGTACAGATATTCCTGTGCCTAGTAGCATCACTTTATGGACATACAATTATTCTATGTGTATAAGCTGTCTTATGTATTTATAATTATTGTGATTTTCTTTTATTACTGTGTTCTTTATCTTGTGTGGTTTTCTGTGCTGCATTGAATCCAGAGTAAGAATTATTTTGTTCTCCTTTACACTTGTGTACTGGAAATGACATTAAACAATCTTGAATCTTGAATGCAATTTGCTTAAGAGACAAAATTATTAAGAGAAATGATTGGTCATTCTGTATGTGTCTGTCTTATCATTTAAAACTGTTGTATTTTAACTGTAGCAGAATTGAATTTGGTCAAGATTATTTCTATGCCCATTCAAATACAAAGAATGAATTGTGTAGGTGATACTTTATAAATTAGCTGTCAGTTTAAGAATATGATTTCATTGGGTTTGCAATCACTGTAAGCACTGACTTTAGGCCAGGGTTGGACTGGTTACCCCCTTTGAGATAGTTCTTTTCTGTAGTTTGATCTGGTGGTTGCTGATCTCTGACGGGGCCTTTGCCTCTATTCCTTCATAGCTATTGTTCCAAAAGCACTTCAGTGCAAATGTAGATGAAAATTAATCATTGACTTAGTGTCAACTGTCTTTTAGAGAATTTAACTGCTAGAAGAAAAACAAATGCTGGAAGTATTCAATAAGTCAGGTAAAATCTATGTAGAGAATAAAGTTAATGTTTTTTCTCAGGAACCTTTCTTCAGATCTTATGTATAATTAGGTTTTAAACTCACTTTAAGATGAGGAAAAATGAAGATTGTAAATATCAAATATCAAAGATTGGGTGAAGACAGAGATTGAATAACACAAATGGTTGGTAGTGGCAGGTTAGGGAGGGTGCTGAGGGTTTGTAAGTGTCTAAAGCAGATCTTTAAGAGGAAATAAGGAGGAATTATGTTGCAAGTTGAGAATGCACTGCCTGAGAGGGTAATGGACACAGACTCTATTAACATTTAAATATCTAGACAAACACTTGAATTATCAAAGACATTGAAGGGTACACACCAATGGGTTGTTTCTCTGCTACATGACGATATAATACGTTCTCTTCTGTCAGGGCATATTGCAGTCTTGACCTTTTGTCTTAGTTTTACTTTGGTATCCTTTGACCTGTTGGGTTTGCCCAGTCTTTCATTAATACACGTTGACCAAGCAAAAAAAAAAATAGTTTAATCTGATGTTAACTTCTACTTAACTGCCACATTGGGTTATTTGGTCTCACCCTATCAGAGAGATTTCTTTCATTCTAGCCATCCCTCAGCAATCTTAAAACTTTCTCGCTCCCAGTTCTGACCTCAAAGTTTAATAGTTTCTCTCTCTACAGACGGTGCCTGAACTGCTAAGTGTTTCCAATATTTTCTATTTTTTTAATTGCTAAATTCATTATTGTAACATGCCAAGTCAGACAAGTGGACGTCCGAGGCGTCTAGGGGCGACTCGAGTAGCAGCAGTACTCTCAATGGATACAATTAAATATTCTCTTTTCAGCCTGATACAGCTGAAAAGCACAACTGCTTCCAAGATCAGTACAGTCAACAAAGATGTCTTAATGCATTTAAATGAAGTATCACTGCTTAAAATTGATGGAAACAACACTGATTGTGGATGGAAGCATCCACGTAGGATTCTACGGAGGAAGTGTGGCTGTAGACCGGGGGTACGAGTGCTTTTAAGGAAACGGAGTTTTAAGCACCCAGTACCAACTAACCTGCTGGCAAGCGTGCAGTCTCTGGTGAATGAAATTGAAGATCTCAGAGCTGGGGTGCTGAATCAGAGGGACATTCGGACCGCGTGTATCCTTTGTTTCATGGAATCCTGGTTAACCCCCTCCGTGCCGGATGCAGCGATTTAGATTGATGGGTTTACTATACGCTGTCAGGATAGATCTATAGAGTCTCTCCAAAGCAGAGGTGGAGGAGTATGCCTCATGATCAACTCCTCTTGGTGCACAGATATATCAGTGTTGTCCCAATTCTACCCACCAGATCTGGAATATCTAGCTTTTAAGTGCCGTCCTTTTTATCTACCATGGGAATTCTCCAGGATCATTTTGATAACAATATACATTCCACCTCAGGCCATTATCAATCAGGCTTTAGATGATCTGAGCAATGAGATCAACATACATGAAACAGTGCATCCTAATGCCTTCACCATCGTTTTGGGAGATTTTAACCAGTCCAGTCTGAAAAAATCACTAACCTATCACTCTCAACAGATCACTTGCAATACTAGAGGAAACAACACACTGGACCATTGCTACACCATCGTCAGGAATGCCTACCGTTTTATTCTATGCCCTTACTTCGGGAAGTCTGATCACCTGGCTGTACTTCTCCCTGAGGGTCAAGTCAGGAACTTTCACACTGTGACCTTGTTAATCCGAAAGGAGACCAATCCTGACATTACGCGCCAGACCAACTGACCAAGTGGGTGGTAAAAAGATAAACCCTCAGCTCACTAGAAGGCATGAAAATCGTTAGCCACAACATCGAAGACCTCAGCCACAGTAAAGCAGAAATCCTAGCAAACTTAAAACCGGACATCTTGTGCATACAAGAAACTCATCGGCTGAACAACCAACCCTATGTGCCAGGAATGCACTTGGCTATTGACACCCCTTGCCAAACTTATGGAAGTGCAATCTTTGTTAAAGATAAATCTATAGTAATGAGCACAGCAAACATCCAAGCTGGCTCAATAGAACTTCTGAAACTTGAAACAACACACATAAATATCATCTCAGTCTACAAACCCCCTAATGAACCATTCATGTGGCCACCTAACCTCTAGATCTCCAGAACAAAATGTACCTCATTATTGGTGACTTTAATAGCCATAGCACCAAATGGGGATACGAAGATGATGATGCAAATGGAGAAGAAGTTGTATCATGGGCTCTAAACAGCAGCCTTGAGCTACTATACGAGTCAAAGGACACCTCTACCTTCACAAGTGCTAGATGGAGAAAAGGATACAACCCAGACCTTGCCTTTGTTACTTTGGCAAGCTCCATCCTCTTCACATGAACAGTCCTCCCAACATCTACCTAAATCCCAACACCGTCCAGTCCAGGTAGAATCCCTTCCAGTTCTGAGACCTGTACCATCAAAGAACCTACCAAGATTTAACATGAGAAAAGCGAATTAGGCATCTTTTGCAGAATCCCTTGATCAACTTATCAATACCATACCACCAGAACCTGATCATTATGATGAATTTGTCCAACTAATCTGGAAGGTAGCACAGCAGAACATACCTATGGGCTGCAGAACCAAATATATTCAGGGATTGACTAGTGATATCAAGCACAGTTATGATGAGTATGTCAACTTATACGACCAAGACCCGTTTGGTCAAAACACAATTGAAATGGGAGAGTCAGTTCTGACCCTACTGAGCCAGGAGAGACAACAGCATTGGCAGGAACTGATAGAAAACACAGACATGACCAAGAACAGTAAGAAGGCATGGGCAACTGTTCGGAAACTCAACTCAGAGAATAGACCACCCCAGAGAATTGCTGCCGTAACACCTAATCAGGTTGCCCACCAACTGATACTGAATGGTCGATTAAATAACAAGGAATGGAGGCAAAAGAAAAAGCAACATCAGGAGATGGAGTCAGCTCTCTCAAACAGGAATAACTACTTCCCACCTCTCACCCTAGAAGAATTAAAGGATGAAGTATCACAGCTAAAATCCAACAAAGCTGCTGGCATAGCTGCTGATTCTTTAAACATCTTGGACCTAAAGCACTCCACTGGCTTCTGTCCCTTTTTAACTGTTGCCTAAGATCATTAAAAATACCTAAAAAGTGGTGAAGAGCCAAAGTCGTTGCTCTCCTAAAACCCAATAAAGACCCCAACATTGCTAAAAAACTACAGACCGATTTCCTTGCTCTGCACCCTCTATAAACTCTATGAAAGACTCATACGGAAAAGAATAAATCCCTTGGTTGAAGATCTTTTAATATTAGACCAAGCCGGGTTCAGGCCAGGCCGCTCTTTCTGCGGTCAAGTCCCGAACTTAACCCAGTATATTGAGGATGGCTTTGAAATGCTACAAATTACAGGGGCAGTATTCGTTGACTTAACAGCAGCATACGACACTGTGAATCACAGAGGCCTTCTACTGAAATTATCAAAAATGTTAAAGAACGAAACCACCGTCAAAATAATAAGAAACCTAGAAAATCGTAGATTTTATGTAGAACATGAATGGAATTAAGAGTAGGTGGCGTCTGCAAAGGAACGGACTACCACAGGGATCAGTCCTGGCACCTCTACTATTTAATGTTTACACAACCAACCAACTTTTCCTAACACGCAGGTTTATGCAGATGACCTATGCATAGCAACACAAGCTAACTCCTTCCAAGAAGTTGAAGTACGACTTACAGCAGTCCTCGAAGCAATGAAGCAGTTTTATAAAAAATGGTCTCTGAACCCAAATCCATCAAAAACTCAAGTGTATGCATTCCACCTGAGGAATCGAGAAGCAGCTCGGAAATACATACATACATAACATAGGCATCCGTTAGTCTTGTGAGACCATGGGTTTGCGCTTTGGAAGGTTCCAGGGCGCAGGCCTGGGCAAGGTTATATGGAAGACCGGCAGTTGCCCACGCTGCAAGTCTCCCCTCTCCACGCCACAGATGTTGTCCAAGGGAAGGGCACTAGGGCAGATACAGCTTGGCACCGGTGTCGTCGCAGAGCAATGTGTGGTTAAGTGCTTTGCTGAAGGATACAACATGCTGCCTCAGCTGAGGCTTGAACTAGCGACCTTCAGATCACCAGACTGCCGCCTTAACCACTCGACCGGACACGGACACACACACACACAATGTGTCAATAAATCAACACGCAATATCTAATATTTAGCAATGAACAAGCACAAGAGAGATTTAAAAACATCTTTGAAGATCAAAGACAAAATTAAAAGTCCAAATTTAACCAGCAGAGGGCAACTTCTGAGATTATTGGACCATTTCTCATTCATACCGTGAACGATCTTGTGTTACAATTATGCTTTCTTAGACTTTTTAAAACATGAAGCTGTGTGTCCAATGACTTGTTTTAAGTATATTAGCTGACCTCTACAGGACACTAGCAGTACTTCAGCTTTATTCACCATTGTCCCAGCTTGCTTCTAGAAATGAGTAAGTGGCAGGGATGGCGAACCTTTTTGAGACGAGGCATCCAAATTGGTGATAATCTGCTTAAAAAAAATCCTCATGTGTTATGGTAATTTTAAGCAGAGATTATCATTATTGAATTAGTAAAAATTATGGACTTAATGGAAGATGAGTCATGTTGTTTATGCATATTCATTGTGTTACTGTTAAAGAAAAGCATAACAGTAACAGATTGTAATGAAGCATTTTAAAAAAATCTGTTTTCAATTACTATTAATATTAATCTTTTAAATAACATTACTTCTAAATTGTTTTATTATGGTAACCATTTGCTATCCAAATTCTGATGTGTACACCAGGTCTGTAAAGATTTTAAAACATATCATTTAACATCACATTTTCTTGCTCTTGGATCACAAAAAAAATCATTCGCTGCTTCATTTGGCAGTAAAGATAATCATATTACATAGAAGCAGAAATAGGCCATTCATTCCTTTGAGTATGATCAGCCATGCCATCATGGCTGATTTACTATAACGCACAACTCCTTTCTCCTGCCTGCTCCCCAGAACCTTTGACACCTTTACTAATTAAGAACATATCAACCTCCATTTTAAGTATACCCAATAGGTAGCCTTCACAGCTGTCTGTGGCAACGAAATCTACAGATTCACCACCCACTGGCTAAATAAATTCCTCCTGTGCTGTGTTTTAAAAGTACATCCTTCTATTCTGAGTCTGTGCCCACTGGTTGTAGGCTACCCCACTATAGGAAACATCCTCTCCACATCCACTCTCTCTAGGCCTTTCAATATTCAATAAATCTTTTAAACTCCAGAGAGTACAAGCCCAGATCTATCAAATGTTCCTCAAATGTTAACCTGGAATCATACTCGTGAACTTCCTCTGGACCCTCTCCAATGCTAGTACATCTTTCTTTAGGGAAGGAGCCCAAAACTGCTCACAGTACTCCAGGCGTGCTCTGATCAATGTCTTATAAAGCCTCAATATTACATCTTCACTTTTATATTCTAGTCTTCTCAAAATGAATGCTACCATTGAATTTGCCTTCCTAACCACAGATTCAACCAGCAAGTTCACTTGTAGGGAATCCTGCACGAGGATTCCCAAGTCCCTTTGCACCCCTGATTTCTGAATTTTCTCCCTGTTTAGAAAATAGTCTACACTTCTTCTTTTCCCCTTCTACAAAAGTATATCACCATACACTTCCCTACACTATATTCCATCTGCCACATCTTTGCCCATTCTCCTAATCTGCCCAAGTCCTTAACCAGACTCCCTGCTTCCTCAGCGCTTCTGCCTCTTCACCTATCTTTATATTGTCTACAAACTTAACCACAAAACCATCAATTCCTTCATTGATCGATAATGTGAAAAAATACCCACCCTTCTGGAACACCACTAGGCACCATCTATTAATGAGAAAAGGCCTCCTTTATTCACACTCTTTGCCACCTGCCAGACAGCTAATCTTCTATCCATGTAATACCATGGGCTCTCATTTTGTTTTGCAGTCTCATGTGCGGCACAATGTCAAACGCTTTCTGCGAATCCAAGTAAACAACACCCATTGACTTTCCTTTGTTATCTTGCCTGTTATTTCCTGAAAGAATTCACAATAGATTTGTCAGGTAGTATTTCTCCTGAAGGAAACCACGGTAGTTCCATCCTATTTTATCCTGTGCCTCCAAGTACCCCAAAACCTCATCCTTAATAATGGAAACACAAGAAAATCTGCAGATGCTGGAAATTCAAGCCACACACATCAAAGTTGCTGGTGAATGCAGCAGGCCAGGCAGCATCTCTAGGAAGAGGTACAGCCGATGTTTCGGGCTGAGACCCTTCATCAGGACTGACTAAAGGAAGATCTAGTAAGAGATTTGAAAGTGGGAGGGGGAGATCCAAAATGATAGGCAAAGACAGGAGGGGGAGGGATGGAGCCAAGATCTGGACAGTTGATTAGCAAAAGGGATATGAGAGGATCATGGGACAGGAGGCCTAGAGAGAAAGAAAAGGGGGGGGGGAACCCAGAGGATGGGCAAGGGGTATAGTGAGAGGGACAGAGGGAGAAAAGGGAGAGAGAGAAAAAGAATGTGTGTATATAAATAAATAACAGATGGGGTACGAGGGGGAGGTGGGGCATTAGCAGAAGTTTGCGAAGTCAGTGTTCAAGCCATCAGGTTGGAGGCTACCCAGACGGAATATAAGGTGTTGTTCCTCCAACTTGAGTGTGGCTTCATCTTTACAGTAGAGGAGGCCGTGGATAGACATATCAGAATGGGACGTGAAATTAGAATGTGTGACCACTGGGAGATCCTGCTTTCTCTGGTGGACAGAGCGTAGGTGTTCAGCGAAACGATCTCCCAGTCTGCGTCGGGTCTTGCCAATATAAGAAGGCCACATTGGGAGCACTGGATGCAGTATATCACCCCAGCCGACTCACAGGTGAAGTGTCGCCTCACCTGGAAGGACTGTCTGGGCCCTGAACGGTGGTAAGGGAGAAAGTGTAAGGGCATGTGTAGCACTTGGTCCGCTTACAGGGATAAGTACCAGGAGGGAGATCGGTGGGGAGGGATGGGGGGGTACGAATGGACAAGGGAGTCGCATAGGGAGCGATCCCTGCGTAAAGCAGAGATGGGGGGGGAGGGAAAGATGTGCTTAGTGGTGGGATCCAGTTGGAGGTGGCGGAAGTTACGGAGAATAATATGTTGGACCCAGAGGCTGGTGGAGTGGTAGGTGAGAACAAGGGGAACCCTATTCCTAGTGGGGTGGTGGGAGGATGGAGTGAGAGTAGATGTGCGTGAAATGGGGGAGATGCGTTTGAGCAGAGTTGATGGTGGAGGAAGGGAAACCCCTTTCTTTAAAAAAGGAGGATATCTCCCTTGTTCTGGAATGAAAAGCCTCATCCTGAGAGCAGATGCGGCGGAGATGGAGGAATTGTGAGAAGGGGGTTGGCATTTTTGCAAGAGACAGGGTGAGAAGAGGAATAGTCCAGATAGCTGTGAGAGTCAGTAGGCTTATAGTAGACATCAGTAGATAAGCTGTCTCCAGAGATAGAGACAGAAAGATCTAGAAAGGAGGGGAGGTGTCGGAAATGGACCAGGTAAACCTGAGGGCAGGGTGAAAGTTGGAGGCAAAGTTAATGAAGTCAACGAGCTCAGCAGACGTGCAGGAAACAGCGCCAATGCAGTCGTCGATGTAGCGAAGGAAAAGTGGGGGGCAGATACCAGTATAGGCTTGGAACATAGATTGTTCCACAAAGCCAACAAAAAGGCAGGCATAGCTAGGACCCATAGGGGTGCCCATAGCTACACCTTTAGTTTGGAGGAAGTGGGAGGAGCCAAAGGAGAAATTATTAAGAGTAAGGACTAATTCCACTAGGCGGAGCAGAGTGGTGGTAGAGGGGAACTGGTTAGGTCTGGAATCCAAAAAGAAGCGGAGAGCTTTGAGACCTTCCTGATGGGGGATGGAAGTATATAGGGACTGGACATCCATGGGGTCACGATCAAGGGGTAAATAAGAGGAGGTATCTGTGAGTTGTCGCTGTGCCTCGGCAAGGTAGAGGTCAATACGGCAGACTACAACAGCACCCCACTTATCGGCGGGTTTTATTGTAAGGTTAGGATTAGTGCAGAGGGAGTGGAGAGCAGAGCGTTCGGAAGGAGTGAGGTTGGAATGGGAACAAGGTGCGGTGAAGTTGAGACGGTTGATGTCCCGTCAGCAGTTAGCAATAAAGCGATCCAGAGCAGGCAGAAGACCAGAGCGGGGTGAGCAATAAAGAGATCCAGAGCTCTTGGCTCCATCCTTCCCTCTCCTGTCTTCTCCTATCATTTTGGATCTCCCCCCTCCCCCTCCCACTTTCAAATCTCTTACTAGCTCTTCTTTCAGTTAGTCCTGACGAAGAGTCTCGGCCCGAAACGTCGACTGTACCTCTTTCTAGAGATGCTGCCGGTCCTTAATAATGGACTTCAATATCTTACCAACCATTGAAATCAGATTAACTGGCCTATAATTTCTTGTCTTTTTCCTCCCTCCCTCCCTTCTTAAAGAATGAACTGACATTTACAATTATCATAATGTATATTTTTGTTATGTGTGGTGTTTAAAATGTTTAGGGAAGACACTACATGCTGCATACCAACAAAATTTTTGTACATGCCTTCTTGGGCACGTGCCATAGATTTGCCACCCCCATGCAAGATGGGGACTGCTTGATAATATTTCTAGAAAGAGTTTTAGATTCGTTTATTTAGATCTCTCTGTACTTATTCATATATCATGATAATTTCATTGTATGCTTTTCTTTTTACTTGTCGGAAGTTTTGCCAACTACAGGTGTTTTCGCTATTACATTGCAAGTGCTTTGAATTTGCATCGGCAAGGGTAAAGCAGCTCTGCTCTTTCTACATTTTAGCAGTTCTAATGTAAAAAAAACCTGAGTACCAATTCTGTGGAGGATTGATTGTTGTGCAGAATGTGAAAGAAGAGGGGTTTGAAACAAAAATTTGTTAGTTTTATCTGTGGTATGATTGGATTGCTCATTACACATGAATAATCACTTGAAGTGTTTCTCAATTCAAATCAATAGAGGTTTGAATAATGAAGGTAAAATTAAGGAACAAAGCAGTGTAAACACTTCCTTGACAGATTCCTGAGTCTGCAAATATGATCTGAACTAGAAAAGTCACAATAGATTTCCTGCTTTTTTTTTCCCCCTTGGAAACCTGATGATAGTGAGGTCTCCACTGTTAATCTCATGTATTTTAGTTGAAAATCTAATGGTCTTGGTTTGAGACTCAACCACTTTGTACCCAATCATGCTGTGCTCCAAAAGCCTGCAGAGGAAATTTACACTTTCCCTCATGCACATTCATACTTCTAACTTGGTGACTATTGTTAATGACTACAGGGGCAAAACTGCTTCATTTTTTTCCCCCCTCCTAAATGCTGCAGTTGCAATATTTTTTGATTTCTTTCCTTTCTGACTGGTATCAGGTGTAAGTAAGGAGACAAATTATGGTCAGACGCTTCTTAGAGTTGACAGCTCTTTCTCTCTGATATTTCAGAACCAAAATGCAAACCCACGACCTACTGCACAAGATTTGGCTGGTTTTTGGGATATGCTGCAGCTTTCCATTGAAGATATTAGCTTGAAATTTGATGAACTTTATCATCTCAAGGCAAATGACTGGCAACTTGTTGAAGTGCTGGAAAAGAAGGTAAGATTAAAACATATACTTGAATTTAATTTGGTCTGTAGAACTGACTAATTTTCTTGGGAACGGATATTGAGATTTGCAAGATTAATTCTCTTCAGATCAGTTAAACTGGCAGTTTGAATGACCTGGGGATCATGGTGGAATATGACATTTTTTGCATATTGCTGATGAACTTTCACCAAAAAAAATTGGCATTAACCAGCATCAATTTTAATTGCCCTTGCAGAGAAGTTGCTCATACTAGATGGTTAATTTTTAAGAAGTGATATATTACCTGTTAATACCTTTCAGTTGAGAAGCTGCTCAGAATATCATGATTATTCCTGTGATCCTGGCTTTAAAGGCATCCGTTAGTCTTGCGAGACCATGGATCTGTGCCTGGAAAATCTTCACTCTCCAGGGCGCAGGCCTGGGCAAGGTGGTATGGAAAACCAGCAGTTGCCCATGCTGCAAGTCTCCCCTCTCCACAACACCAAGGGAAGGGCATTAGGACCCATACAGCTTGGCACCAGTGTCGTCGTAGAGCAATGCGTGATTAAGTGCCTTGCTCAAGGACACAACACGTTCCCTCGGCTAGGGCTCGAACTCACGACCTTCAGGTAGCTAGTCCAATGCCTTAACCACTTGGCCACGTGCCCACGTACATCCTGGCTTATAACTTTTCAAAAGTTTCATTCTTATTAAATGAAAATTGCTAATGTAGTAAAAATAAAATTCACTTTGCAAACCATTTAGTTTGTGTAGTAGTATTGATATTTTCTGTCAATGTTACCTTGATTTATTTAATTGCATCTTTTCTAATATTTTTGCAACTTTGCTCCCCCACTCTCCCAAGGAAGAGAAAAAGCTGCCCCCTCCAGTGCCAAAGAAACCAGCAAAGGCTAAAACTCCTTTAAATCGTGAAAAACTGACAGATTCAGCTGACAAGCAACGACAGGAAGCTCGCAAGCGATTAATGGCAGCAAAGCGAGCTGCGTCTGTACGGCAGAACTCTGCAACAGAGAGCGCAGATAGCATTGAAATATATGTTCCTGAGGCACAAACCCGTCTGTGAATTGGAGTGTATCTTTTGCATACATTTTGGGGCAACTTCAAAACTTCAGTGGTCTGTGCTATTCTACAAGCAACAATAAGCATCAATAATAGAATGCAGTGCTTATTAGTATATTTGGCATTGCTGTTCAATGTCAGACTTCTAAAATTCTTTAATGTTAAATCTGATATCTCATCAGTGTGTACATTGGTTGCCATGCTTCTCTATCATTTGCATGGCTTTGTCTTATCCACTGCAGTCAACTTTTCTGTAAACAAATTGCTTTGTGTTTCATTCCTCAGTAGCAAATTGTGTTTTATCTAGCATATACAGGAAAAGGACTGGCTTATTTTTTTTGTGGGGAGGGGGTTGGGAAATACATCAATTCTTCTTTAACTGATGAAAAATTTGAAAGAAGATGAAGTTTCTTGGACAACAAAACCTGAGCTCAATTTTATTGGGTAATTGCTACTTCTGTTCTGAGAAATGTATTCATGTAATTCATCTGCAGAAACTATAGCTTTGCAGAATATGCTTCCATTGGCTCTGTAAATTTAGAGTGCTGCTGTAAAATGATGTAAAACCACTCTACCATTCAGTAGAGCAAAGCAATAGAGCATTTAAATGTTCTCACATTTTTTCAAATGTACAGAAGTGACATAAAAACTGTTCAGAATTGTAGGATCATTTTATGAAACAAGCACATACAGGAAAAAAAGGTTTTATCAAACCAATCTGGTATTAGAACCTTTTAGAATGTGTTCTTGGATTTTGCAGCCAAAATTTTGAAGAATTTGTCTCATTTGTTATGGTTACTTCCTTAATCTAGTAGTAGCTTAAAGTGGTTGTTTATATGTAGATAACTAGTTAAGATTTTAAGCATACAAATCAAGATAAATTATGGAGAGAACCATTGTTTTGATTGACTTAAGAATCCTGTTAGGTGCAAGTGTCCTGTGCAAAAAAAAAAAGTTGGTGAACTTTCATAAAGTGAAGTAAGCACTACCTAATAGCTTTTGTCCAAATATACTTTCTATCATGTAATATTCTCCATTATTTCATCTCCATTTTGCACAGTGTCATACTTAGAAGATTGCCAAATGTTTTATTGACCAATGTTTGATTTTTAATACCCGCTTTTAGCAGAAGAAACTACATTTTGAACATTCAGATGTCATTATTTACAAATTAAATTTATGAGGAAAATATTTTAATTTTCAAGAATCACAATATTTGAAATATTCTCTGGTTATAAGCAGATATGGTAAATGTCATTAATTATTTTGAATGATTGCTCATCTGTGATGTTATCTGCACTTTTGTCCAGCTTGAATGCTTAAGGATAAGATCACAAGTTACTGGAGGTGATCTGATCTGTTACTCATCCTTCATCAATTCTATCATTGCCAAAAGACTCCTTTTTAAAGCAAAATCAGTATTTACCACACAAATGCCTGGAGGCAAGGCTGTCTTACTAGCTTGAGTTTCTTATGATAATACTGTCACTTCTATTAGGAAAAAAACCTTCAAGTAAGATGTCTGAGAATATCACTCAGTTTCAACTTTTTTAATTCCTCAGAATGCTGCTTCTAGTTCTGTGACTCCTGTTTCTTGATGTCTCTGAACAATCTTTTAATTTCAAGACAGCAGTTGCAGGAATTCTGAACCACATTCCTCAGTTCTGCTTTTAAACAATGTAATTCAAAAACTTTTATGCACATAATGTATACCCAAGCATAATGAGGTTTTATGTGCATAAGAATCAAAAAGCTGGTACTGTATTTTGCTGTAATTGAATACATGAGTGATTCATGATCATTTTAGGCTCACTTTCATTGGGTATAGCTGAAATGATGAAATATAAATTGTAGTGATCTATTTTAGATCACTATACAATTGAATATAAATCATAGTGAGCTATTGTAGATCACTATACAATCCATTAATATTTTTGTTGGTTGGCTTTAATTGTATTCAGCTCAAAAATGTGATACACTTTGTAATATAACCTTTCTTAACTAATACCAGTGACATTGAGAATGACTAACTGCCATCCAATTTGGGACAAAACTTGCAACTTTGGTGAATACAATGTGGAATGAACTTTTCATAAAATACTTCATCAACTGAGAATGGCTACTTGATACTAGTTATTACTCTTCTTTAGATCCAATCAGTTCACTTATATACATGGTGAGTTTGTAAGGGAAATGTTTGGGGTTCTCAGCAGGATAAAAATCTTTGCAAGAACTAACTTGGTATAAATTTAATATCCCCCCCCAAGGCAAAATGATGTGAGACTATATACAATTCTGCTATTAGTAGATGTCTGTGGTAGTCCCAGTATCCACCAATGAAAAATGAAAGTGACTGCCGCTGATGAAACGGTGCTGCTTCCATAGGAATTGAGATACTGTTGTAAGACAAAATGAAAAGAGCAGTTCTATTATTTGGTAATGCATGACAATATATTAGATTTAATGAAGTTTATTGCTACTTGTAGGGTCTTCCATTTCCCAAGTAGCAACATGCCTGAACATGGCACCAAAAAGTTGCAAATTTTGTATTTACCCCATGGAAGTAAATGAAAGATACAACCTTAAAAGCTATACAGCAAGAAGGAGTAATCACATCTGCAGTATAATGATTATTTATGAACTATTTTTGGAGAGAACAGAGAATTATTGATATTTATGGCCATTTCAATGCATCTTGTGGTTAATTTTTATTTTGCACATTTACAAAGAGAACTTTTTGTAAAGGTTCTTGATGAGATTAGTTCATTTGATTGACTATTGACAACTATGAGAATTGATAAGTTTAGCTAGAAGAAAATGAAGTTCATTTGGTATGTAATCCTTTTTGTTGTGCTGTCCCTTGTATTTTTTTCAACCACTACCAATGCAGGAGGAAAATGCTACACGAGTGATTTGGCATGTAGCATTGTACTAAACAAGTCCAAGTAAAGGGCAAGAGTGGGTCCAATCAGACTACCATATAAATACAAAGATGGATTTTGGATTGTGACAACAGACTTCATTGCCACAAATATTTTCCATGTTTATTTTTGTCACAGTAAACCAGGAAGTAATTTAAATATCTACAGATTCTTTGCAAAGGTTATTAATTTCAGATTACAATACATTCAACGTGTGCACTTTATTTTAGCATGACAATCATTGTACTGCAGTTAAATTTGTAGTTACTGATCTAGGCTGTTCACAACTTTTTTAGAGCATCCTGCTGTGCATTTCCAAGATACACACTATGGACTCTTCGCAACAAGTATAAGGGCTAACTGATGAATTGCTCCAAATTGTTTTTTTAATGGAGTGTTTGTAAATAATTGTTGATAAAATGTTGTGTAAGGACCAGTTTGCAGCACACTTTAATATTTCAGTACTGAATGTCTCATAACATTTAATTGTACTTAAAACAATTGAGCTTGGAACATTCAGCACCATAGAAAGGTGGCATTTTGCATATTCTAACATCTAGGAAGCAAGAATCTTGAACCATGATAAAATTACTATAAATCTCAGCTCTTCAGAAGCTTCATTTTTGTGTAGGCTACATTTCGTCTTGTTATATTGTCGATGTTTATATTTTACCAGTTTAATTACCCTTTCACACATTGTTTAAGCAGTTGAGCTGTAATGAATTCCTGCTTTGGCGACTTTCTATATTTTAATATAGCCAAGTAAAGATGAGAGTTTCTTATCTGCAATGCATGCGGAATTAACTGCTCAAAACAGTTAGACTGTGGAAACTGAACAGGTTGTGGAGGTATTGTTCTGTGCATACACTATGTTTTCCTCATGAAGTATTTCTACTAGAGCTCATGCACTTTGATTAGGGTTTGATAGAACTGATGCTGCTCTTGCACAAATTCTTGAATTAAAAATCAGTGTTGTACATGGATTTTTAAAAGGAAAAGGCAAATGAGTAGTTTACATAAAATAGGATCTTCCACTCATTAACTCAATGTTGGTATTTACTCATTACCAAAAAGACTACTGTTATAAGTTACTAATTAGCATCCTTTAATATTTTTACTATTGTTCTTTACCAGCAATTTCCATAGGAATTAGACATTGCGCCATATAGTGAACCACATTTTTTTCTCAATCTGAGCATAATGGCAATGTAATTGACAATGGGCCACTGGAACTATGGTTTAAAAATGCAAGTTCACAGTGATCCCTTTTCAGCAATACACAAAAATGGGTAAGTTCACTTATTTGTTTGAAAAAACTAAACACTTGTTAGAAACTTGCCTCTAATTAGTTGTATACCAATTTGAATTTATTCATAATTTATTATGTACCCACAACACCTGAAACATTACTGGAAATCTTTTATATTAAAAATTACTTGTATAGCGTTGCTCATGAGCAAAAATAAAATTTGTGTATCATCTCTCTCCATAATATCTGTCTTTTCCTAATTCTTTGCACTTCCGTTGTCTGTTTTCTAAACTTTGTCTCCATTTATTCTGTTCCAGACAGCAGATTCTTGTTAGGTCTAAATGTTCGTCTATTTTTTTCTTTGGCATATGTGTATTTCTTTGTCTCTGCAAGTTTTATGTGCATGCTCTTCTCCCCCTTCTTCCATGATTTTGGATCGTTCCCTACCTTAGCAAATCAATTTGGATTTGCCTCACTACTAACAAAATCGCATCATCTTTAACCCTCCTCATACAAGCCGCATATCTTTATCATTAATATCTCTGTGATATACTCTCCGTCCCGGCTAGTTCAAGGTTCAGTGACGTGACGAGGTTCTACTTTTATATTCGGACCATCGCAAGGCTGCTTTCGCTCCCAGTAACCGCTTGCATTTTGCTTTATTTATTTATTCAACTTGCTATATGTGCATCTTCAGTTTACGTGGTCTTAGCTTGTGTTCATTTATAATTGTGTGCGTTTTACGCTGTAGCAGTTTTTTATTGCATCTGACTTTACTTACATACAGTGGGTATGATTTCTGTTAATATTTCTGCTTTAAATTTTATTTCTGGTCCCACAAGGCTCATTCTGTTTTCAAAGCTCTGATCTGTTGTGTACTACTTCACTTTCTATCACTTCAAAGCCTCATTTTTTACTGTGCTTCTGAGCCACTTTGCGATACAGTATTTTTCTTTATTCGGTGAACAATGCAAGTGGTGGTTAATGATAATACGTATCCTTTTTTTTGCGTGATTCTATTGTGGTCTACAACGGACAACCGAGGACGTTGCAAGTGTACGCAGTATAGAAAGATGTATCGGTGCCAACATAGACCATGAACCTATGAATGGGAATAAGCAAACGACATTTCGGGTGAGACCCTTCATTAGGTCTCCTTCCGAAAATTTAACTGTTTTATTCTTATTCATAGATGCAGCCTGCTCTGCTGAGCTCTTCCGGTACATTGTGTATATTGCTCTGGATTTCCAGTATTTGCAGTTTTTCTTGTGTTATAGACCCTAACCTTCCTATCTACTTAGACTATGGTGTTCTCCTTTATTGGTCAATAATCTTTGTTAGAGTTCCGTCTTCCTTTGCTAATTGGAAAATAAAATGTAATAATTCGACAATTGAAAGGAATGGGAGAAATAAACTTTCACAAAAGCTAGAACTAGCGAATTAAGCTGTTCATCAGTAACTATGAATGATTTTTCTAAAGCGGCGTCCCCTCTTGACCGGGGTCTTACTAACACTGAGTGCAAGGTTGTTGCTGTGACACCACTCAATCAGCTGATCTATCTCGCTCCTATAGGCCTCCTCAACACTGTCTGAAATTCTGCCAACAATTGTGTCGTCGGCCACTTTATATATGGTGTTTGAGCTGCACAGTTAGGGGAGTGAAGTGCTGACTCTGTTGTCCTGCCTGGTTCATCTCAAAAATACAGCGTACTTCCTACAATTCGCTGCTACGTACTGGTCGAGCACATATATAATTCTCTAAGATAAGTGGCCTCCATATCCGCGTGTTTCCTAATACAGTAATACTCCAGCAATGAGTCGATTCGAAGCAGTTCCAGTGTATATGAAAATGTTAAGAAAAGAGTACAATTTGTCATTTATTATTTTATATATATTATATATAATATTTGTATATTTTGGGAACAGCTACTTTCCAACTGTGATAAGACTGCTGAACGGATCCTGACCCGGATCTGGGCCGTACCCTCCAAATATCCGGACCTGCATCTCGGTTTTTTGGTACTACCTTACTTTCCATTTTTCTATTTATGATTTATAATTTAAATTTTTAATGTTTACTATCAATTTGTAATCCAGGGAGCGGGAAGCGCAGAATCAAATATCGCTATGATGATTGTACGGGAAAACCCAAAATGCAAACTTGTCTATACTATATGCAGATTCTGGTTGAATTGGCGAATCGGTCTGCAGGAATTCGTGAGAGTGCTATCACTAAAAAAACAAATAACTTCATACTGCTTATAGGAGAATATTATGACATTTGTATGTGAAATGTAAACTATTATTAGGTATTGTACGTAATTTTGCTTAATTCTAGTTGCAGGCAAGCAATACAGTACCTAATTTGTGATATCTTGAGTGACAGCTTAAATTTACTTTTTCAAAACTAAACTGATTTTCTGAAGATTGAAATTCAAACAGAAAATGCTGAACACATTCAGCAGATCAGACAGGTTTTCTAAAAAGTTAACTTCACTTTATACTTTTCTCACCTGCCCTACGTTTCTTTGAAAAAATCCTTGAAATCCCTTTTTAGTCCCGAGCTAAAGATTTGGATTGCAGTTAAGAGTATGGATTTGCTGAGGGTTTTTTTTGGAGTGAGAATTGACAAAATGATCATCTAATAGTTCAGGAGTGATAGACTAAAAGTATTGGCTAGCATCCAAATAAAGTGTTCACAACTTGCTGATCTTGAAAAATGAATAAGTAAGACTTTCTTTGTCTCTTGGAAACTGGCTGATCTATTGAAGTAGCATTATGGATAGTGTATAACCAGTATTAATTACTAATGTATAATTAGTTATACTCTATCTATATAGAGACAGTCCTGGATGTCTGCGTCTTTGAGCTTCAAGATACTGTGCAATTCAAACCATAATGTGACTTTTCTGTAATGTTATCAAGGCTGAGTAAATTGCATATTCTTGGCAATGATGCTGATCTCGTTCAAAAGTTGTGCATATTCCTGGCAAGACAATATATATGGTACATGTCTTGCGGCTCTTGTGAAGGTCAACTTGAATCACTGCATTCCTTGAAATGAACGTATTGCCACTGCTCCTATATATTAAATTTTCAAAGTATTGACCCAGGCTCAGAGTAAGACTGGTGATTTTTACAAGATAAGGTGGTGTGTAATGTGTTGAGTAGGCACAAAGTAACATTATTATATTCCTCCTTGGCGTTAGATGTTGTAGCTTTACAGAGGTACTCGCAAAGAAACCTTGGAGATTTAAAAGGTATATGTAAATGGTACATGCTGCAGCCAGAGTGTATCTTTACTAGAGAAAGTTGATTATGGATAAAATATTAATTTAGTGGTCTGTTTTGTCCTCAATTGTGTTGAACTTGCTGCGTGCTGCTGGAATTGCAGTCATTGAAGTAATTGTGCTTCCATCACATGGAAACACAAGAGACTACATATGCTGTAAGGGTCTTGAGCCAAATACTGACTATCCATTTCCTTCCATGGATGCTACCTGATGTGCTGAGTTCCTCCAGCATCTTGTTTGTTCCTCCATAATCCACTAGTACTTTTGACTTGTAAGCAGCATAAAGCCTTTCAAAGATCCAAGAGGTGAGACAGTGGCTACAGAATACTGAGACTTTTTCTTGTGGACACAATATTTACAGTATGTGTCTGGTTCACAATGATGACCATACAGGTGTCACAAGTTTTTGGTGTAGTATGTGATGATATCAAAGGGAAATAATGCGATTCTATGTTATTACAGATGGTGATTGCCTTTCACTTGCATATACTGTATGCTTGCCATCCATCAGCTCAAAGTCTGAAGGATATCCATGTTTTGCTATGCACATACTTGTGCTGCATTTTTATGTGAAAAACTATGAATGAAACTATAGACGATTATGTGTTCATGCTTACATTTTGGGTCATTGCTGCAAGATGGCGGATCCCTGGAATTCTTTCTGCAACGTTCATGAGTTAAACGATTAGCCTCCTAAACCAAAATCATCATCTTTAGAGCTAGGTACAACTCCAACCTATGTAAGGTTTTTCCTTAATTCTATTGAGCCTGAACTTAAAGAGAAACATCATCAGTCCTTTTTAGAAGTGCAACAAATTCAGAGCTTTAGTCTATATGGATTTCAAGAGTGTAAAATTGCTGCATTTCTCAGCATTTGGAACATAGGAGCAATTGTCCCCGGCTGTCATATAGAGTGAATAGGGCCCTTCAACCCACCAAGGTTATGTTGACCATTAGCCATAGATTTACACTCACCGTATAGTAATCCTAATTTTATTCACTCATTGGCTTCTCTCAGATTTCATAGCCCACCCATATACCTGGGGTCATTTACGGTGGCAAATTAGCCTACCAACCCACATGCCTTTGGAATGTGGAAAGAAACAGGAGCACCCAGAGGAGATCTCTTCGTTTTACAGGGAGAATGTGCAAACTCCACACAGACAGTACCCAAGGTCAAGATCGAACCCATGTCTCTAGCTTTGTGAGACAGTGACTCTACTAGCTGTAACACTGTGTTGCCCATTTGTATTGGGAAATCTGCCCATGGACATGGTGTAGATTGGGTGTAGCACTGGATCTGAGAGCCCATCATATAATGGTCCATAATTGCTGGAGGTGGGGGAGGAGGAGCAACATGACAATTAGAAGGATACTGAGGTTCGTTGCTATTGTAATAACACTCAATTGTCTGCTGCTGTCATGTAGAGTGAATTGGACTGGCTGAATAACTCCCCATGATACCTTGCCCCTCAACAGATGGCTGATATTGTTATCCATTTGCCACTACAGGTTGAAGATGGTAACGGTTGCTTCAGCCTTGTCTTTGCTTTTAAGGAGGGTTTGCCCTTGTTGAATTTCAAAACGTTCACAAAGTCTATTCCATTACTGGTTAATTGTCTGTGACCATTCACACTTGAACATGGTAGAACTTAAAATCTTTGACTTGATATTTTGTTTGCTGAATTGCTTGATTTTATCTGTGGTATTTTGCATTTCCTGTTTAACATTAATGTCGTCCTATGTTGTATCTTTTATAGGTTGGTACTTCTTATTTAGCTATGTTTGGTACTACTGGTAGAAGATTTATCCACATGTTTTTCTGAATCTGAATTGTCCCCTGAATTGATACTGATACTATGCTGAGTGATTGCCATCTTTAGAATAAGTATCGTAACTGTACTAAATTAATCAATTATGCCTAAAGTTTACAAATATCAGCCAATATCCCAAAGTACACTAACCTCAGACACAACCTTTCCTACTGACAGATCCATGAAGGGCGGTGGCATCTCAGAGTCCTTGCTGTTGACTCTGGATAACAAGTCTCTTGTCAACCGGGTAGAAATTTTCTGTTTACATGTACTTTACTCTCTAAGCTTTGGGATCAGTATTTTTCCATTCTGAATATGACTTGGAAGCAATATTGTGGGCAACTGTATGCACTATAGATAATAAGATTATTAAGGGATTGGACACACTGGAGGCAGGAAGCATGTTCCTGCTGATGGGTGAGTCCAGAACCAGAGGTCACAGTTTAAGAATAAGGGGTAGGCCATTTAGAACGGAGTTGAGGAAAAACTTTTTCACCCAGAGAGTGGTGGATATATGGAATGCTCTGCCCCAGAAGGCAGTGGAGGCCAAGTCTCTAGATGTTTTCAAGAAAGAGATGGATAGAGCTCTTAAAGATAGCGGAATCAAAGGTAATGGGGATAAGGCAGGAACTGGATACTGATTGTGGATGATCAGCCATGATCACAGTGAATGGCGGTGCTGGCTCGAAGGGCCGAATGGCCTACTCCTGCACCTATTATCTATAGATAGATGGATTTATTTTGTGGTTGGTTGTGGAAAATGAATTCATCTATCCATACTGACTTGGGTTCAACACACATTGACTGAGCTTGTTGAGTGCTGAAGGTCTAGACTACCAGACAGGACCTGAGCTAAGTGGTGAGAGAAGCATTACTGCTTGACCTGTCACAAAGAGCAACTGTTAAGTTACTGTTGGTAGGAGTGAGTGATCACTTATAGATTCTGCAGAAAGTACCATCTACATCAGTGACATTTTCCAAATTGCATTGCACAGGATAGATTCAAAACAGATCCAGCAGTTCAAAACCGAATTTCCAAAGATAACTTCAGAACTGTATCCGGTATTCTGCAGGAATATCTGGCCTGGTTGTGTCAGTACTGGATGGATAGTCTATCCGGTTTTATTCATTTTCTTTTCTTGAAGTTTGATATTAATATTCAGCTCAGGCATTCCAGAGGGTAATCAACCGTTCACAGTCTGCTTTAATCTAAAGTCATACTTGCACCAGCTGGATGAGAATTCTGATCTCTAAAGATGGATTTCTTATGATATTTCTGGTAGTTTTGTGCTTTTCATTTCAGATTTTTAAATTAATTAACTGACCTGAAATTCCTCAGCAAAGCAGTGTCTTTTTTTGTCTCCAGAACATTAATACAATGACAAATATGAAACAAAGTTGGAAAACTGTGGAAAAGCAACATCTGTGAGGGGTATCAGAAACATGGGAGAGAAGAGAAGAGAACATGGAAACCAGAAGAAAGTGAATGATACAAGTCGTGGTGATGCTGGTTACTGAATTACAAGAGTATGTTAGGGATATGCAAAAAGGAGACGATGTTTTAGTTCTGAAATTATCAGAAGGGGAAAAAAAATTAAATTTTGTAAATGTAAAAACAAGCATGAAATGACCTACTCTCTGAAGTTGAATTTGCAAAGCTGTAATGTATCCAGCTGGAAGACAAGGTGCTGTTCCTCAAACTTGTACCACTTTTGAATAGTGGACAAGGCTAAATACAGAGAGGTCAGAATAGAATGTAGAATAGAAGTGCGTAGTCCACTGTTACTAGTCGAGTTACCATGCTACCAAGCTACTGTGCCTCATTTTTATAAGAGAGATGTAACTTGCAGTAATTGCACACGTTGGAAGTTACCTGTAGTTTTTCTCGGTCATTATATTACACGTGCAATGAATCATACAAACAGGATGTAGCTTACGTCTGAGATAAAAATTAGTAATACATGTCTCCTGGAGGCAAACATATTGACTAGGGCTTAAATCTAATTATTGGTGAGGATTTGTGTTTTTGTTTCTCATAGTTATATTATCCTATATGAAGCTCTGCAGGTTCTATTTGGCATAGTTGAACAGAATAAATTGTTTCTTTTGTTCGGTACTAATTATCAAAAATGCAGTTGATTGGTATGATGCTCTTCAAAGGTTAAGGCTGAAGAATTTTGCTGAGGTCACATGAAGTGAGTTTTATATTTAGCCTGCTGCTATTTCTATATAAGAATGAAAACTATAAAGTCCTGTTGTGTAGAAAGTCACAAAGATCATGTTTTAAAAAACAGCATCAGGTAAATCTGACTTTACAAGAATGCATATTGTTGACTCAAAGGCAAAGATTCAGTGAAAAAGAATTTTGAAATTCAGATAAAGAGCAAATTGGAATCATTGTTCCAGTAGAGTATTGGTTGAACATCTTCAGGATGCCAGTGGGAGAAATTGAAAGTTGTATGGTAAATATGAGTCTGAAAGGAGAAGAGGAGAGATTGGCTGTGAAATGCAATGCAGAAAATCGTGAAGAAAGGCATTTTGGTCGTAGCATTGAGGAGAGGTACATTAAATCAAAGTGGGTGCAAGAACAGGGAGATAGATGTGAGTAAGCAAGCCATTAGCAAGAAGCATGAAAAAGTGCCCAAGATTTTTTTAGAGGAATGGGTAGGGAGGAGTAATCTTTATTATGTTGGTTTTATTATTAGACAAGTTAGAAAATCAAGATTGTCAAGCCTTAAAAGTTTTGAGAGGCTCAGCGGGACTGTTGTGTTCAATTCTGCCATCGTACTTTGTTGAGGCTTTGTTCTTGGTGCAGAATAGAATTAGCAGGATGGTACCTGGATAAGTGTCCCTGGATATGTGATGGCTATTGTTTGTGGATTTTTCAGAGAGCTGTTCAAAACAGTTAAGTTTGTAGACGGATAAGAGCCTAATGCGGACAAATGGGATTAGTGCAGATGGTGTCACTGTTGGCATTGACAAGGTGGGTGGTAAGGGGTATTTCTGTACTATATGATTCCTGAAGGCTTTTGACAGGGTAAATCAGGGGAAACCATTCCAGAGGACAAAGGATCAGTAACTAAAGGAGAATTGTTACAGATGAGATAGCATTTATTTTCACGGTGTGTTTTTGAAATCAGGAACATACAGTCTAGAAAGATGGTGGGAAATGATTCAGTTGTAGCTGTTGAAAGGGATTTGGATAAATACATGAAAGGAAGATTACAGAGATATGCAGAAGCGGAGAGAATTGTGACAAAGTATTAGGATTGTTCCATTATTATCACATATACTGAAGTTCAGTGAAAAGCTTATTTATTTATTTTGAGGTACAACACGGTAGGAGGCCCTTGCTGCCCATGTGACCACTTAACCTGCTAACACGTATTTCTTTCAAAATATTTAAGAAAACCGGAGAACCCAGAGGAAATCCACACAATCACAGGGTGAACAAACAAGCTTACAGACAGTGGTGGAGTTGAACTTGGGTTATTGGCACTGTAATAGCATTGCTCTAACCGTTATGCTACCATGCTGTCCAAATACACAGCAATTCTTTACACAATGTTTTGGGGTATAATACAAGATAAGATGACAATAGAATGTAGAATAAATGCAATGCAGGCAGACAATAAGGTGCAACATCATAATGAGGTAGATTGTGAAATCTGGAAACTGTCTTGTAGTACCAGGAAACCATTCCATAGTTTTTTAACAATGGGGTAGAAGCTGTCCCTGACTTCAGTGTTACATGTTTATAGGCTTTTGCATCTTCTGCCAGATGGGAGAGGGAAGAAGTGAGAATGCCTGGGGCAGGTGGAATCTTTGATTATGTTGGCTGCTTTACTGAGGCGGTGAGAACTATGGACAGAAGTCATGGAGGGAAGGCTGGTTTCTGTGACATCACATCCACAACTCTCGCCAGTAGTTTCTTACAATTATAGGTAGAGCAGTCTCCATACCAAAAGTACAAGAGGTTCTGCAGGAGATGGGAATTTTGAGCAAGACAAACAAAATGCTGGAGGAACTCAGCAGGTCAGGCAGCATCAATGGAGAGTGATAAATGGCCGATGTTCATGCTGAGGCCATTCATCAGGATTGGAAAGAAAGATGGAAGAAGCTAGAATAAGAAGATGGGGAGAGGGTAAGGAGTACAAGCTGGTAGGTGATAGGTGGAACATAATAGAGGGCCTATCCACTGTGTATATATGGGAAGATCTCAAAAATAGGAAGAGTACAATCACACTGATGGGATTGTACTTTTATCCCCTCCCTCCTCCACTCACGTGGCCAAGTGGTTAAGGCATTGGACTAGCTACCTGAAGGTCCTGAGTTCGAGCCCCAGCTGTGGGAACGTGTTGTGTCCTTGAGCAAGGCACTTAATCACACATTGCTCTGCGACGACACTGCAGTGTCAAGCTGTATGGGTCCTAATGCCCTTCCCTTGGACAACATTGGTGCCGTGGAGAGGGGAAACTTGCAGCATAGGCAACTGCTGGTCTTCCATACAACCTTGCCCAGGCCTGCGCCCTGGAGAGTGAAGACTTTCCAGGCGCAGATCCATGGTCTCGCAAGACTAACGGATGCCTCCACTCAATAGCTACCAAGACATTGAGGAACAGATATGCAGGCAGACTAAGGAAAGGAGTGATAACAATAGGTTGTTATTATGGTGGACTTCAACTTGCCTAATAAAAACTGGGACCTTTTGAGTGCAAGAGGCTTAGCTAGAGCACAATTTGTTAGGTGCATCCAGAAGGGTTCTTGAATCAATATATAGATAGTCCAACAAGAAGAAGGGCTCTAATGGATCTGGTGTTGGGTAATGAGGACGGCCAGGTGACTGACCTTTCAGTGGGTGAGCAGTTAAGGAACACTGACCACAACTCTAAGTTTTAAGATAGCCATAATTAGGGTATGGACCTTATGGGAATTAAATTGGAGCAGGGCAAATTACAAGAGCATTAAGCAACAAAGTGTTTGGGCAAGTCCACATTTGAAATATAGAGGGTGTTTAAAGACCAATTGCAGAGTACAGGACGCGTATGTTCCAGTAAGAAGGAATGACAAGGATGGCAAGGTAAGAGAACCTTGAATGTTAAGAGAGTTGGTGAATTTAGTCAAGAAGAAAAAGAAAAAGTATGTAAAGTTTAGGAATCTAGAGTCAAACAGAGCCCTTGAGGATTATAATGAAGCTAGAAAAGAACTCAAGGAGGATTAGGAAAGCTAGGAGTGACCATGAAAAGTTCTTGGCAAGTAGAAAATTATGTTGTAGCATATTGTATTGCATACAATTCTGGTCACCCTATTATAGGAAGGATGTCAAGGCATTTAAAACATTTAGATCAGCACATAAATGTGAGGAAAATGGAAGGATATGGACATTGTGTTGGCAGAAGAGATTAGTTTAATTAGACATTTAATTACTAATTTAATTGGTTCAGCACAATATTGTGGAATGAAGGGCCTGGTCTTGTGTTGTTCTGTTCTATGTTAAACCAGGTGAGGGGGAAGGTGGGTGTGTGGGGGAGGGGTAATGGGCTGAAGAAGAAGAAATTTGATAGGAGATTAGATAACTGCATCCAGCTAGGATGTTTTCTATGATGCATTGGTAAAAATTAGTAAGAGTTGATGGGAACAAGCCAAATTTCTTTAGCCTCCTGAGGAAAAAGAGGCATCAGTGAGCTTCCTGGCCATGGTATCTCTGGGGTCGGACCTGGGTGGGCTGTTGGTGATGTAGGAACTTGGAACTCTCAAGCTCAGCACCACTGATGTAGAGAGGAGCATGTGACTACTTCTTTTGTCTAGCTGACCTTGACGAGAAGGTTATTGTCATGATGTCATGCTACTAAGCCCCCTTTCTCCTCCTCTTACGCTGACTCATTGTTATTTGAGATACAGCCTGCTATGATTGTATCATCTCCAAACCTGTGGATCAAGGGTCTCCAATGGTTTTTATGCCATGGACCAGTACCATTAAGCAAGGGACCCGTGGACCCCAGATGGAGTTAGAGCAGAATCTGGCCTCGCAACTATGAGTCTGCAGGGAGTAGAGTAGGGGCTAAGGGCACAACCTTGTGGAGCATCAGTATTGAGAATAATCATGGTGGAGATGTTGCTGCCCATCCTTACTGACTGTGGTCTGTTGGAAGTTGAGGTTCCAGTTGCAGTTGCAGAGGGAAATTATTGACTCCTAGGTCTCAGAGCTTGATGATGAATTTGCTTGGAATTACAGTACTGAAGCAGGAGCAGCAGTCAATAAACAGTGCTCAAACAAAGGTGTGATTACAGTCCAGATGCTCTAGAGATGAGTGTGGGGCCAGGGTGTCCACCATAGAGTTTCTAGAGGTAGGTGGATTGCAGTCAGTTGAGGTTGGCTGGGAGGCTGGAGTCAATACATGCCATAACCAGCCTCTTAAAGCACTTCATGATGGTTGATATCAGAGCCACTGGGCAATAGTCGTCAAAGTATATTTACTTGTTTTCTTGGGTACCAAGGTGATAATGGTGTCCTTAATGCAGGTGGAAATGTTAGGTTGAAGTGGGAAGAGGTTAAAAAATGTCTGCAAATAACCCCACCAGGATCTAAGGACATGGCCGGGGAACACCGTTTGGGCCAGACACTTTCAGCGAGTTCACTCTCCGGAAGAATAGTCTGACTTGGAACAGCGACTGTGGGTTCATTTGCAATGTAGACTGCCAGGGGCGGGGTAGGATGTTAATGACATTACCTACTGCCTTCTGTTCAATACATGCATAGAATGTATTAAGCTTATCGGGAAGGGATGTGCTGTTGTCAGAGGTGCTGCCCAGCTTCGTTTTGTGGCCTGTTATACCATGTAAGCCCTGCCACAATCATGAGCACATTGGGATACAGTAAAAGTTCCTTCTGTGCTGCACTATTCTGTGATTCTATAACCAAAGCAACATTGAATAACCAATTTGACAAAAAAAAACAACCTGAACAGATCAATCCGGCACTGGAGATAGTTTTGATTACGGCAGCAAAAAAGAATGCCGATCAGATAGTGGTTTGCAGATATGAACATGCCATTGAAGTCCTAGACACAGCTGAGTTCTGTTTTATCTTGTGGATTTTGTTGGAAATAGTGGTGCTGCTTGACACAAAAGAATAGATCCAATGAAAGTTTACAAAAAAAGAAACTTTTGACATTTTTAAAATCTCCATTTATGATCAGAGTGTCAAAGAGACTTGTGAATATACTCTTCCTGTTCTGTACTGGGAATAATGACCTTGTAACTCTACCAACTCTAAATTACAGATGCATACCAATAAAACTAGACTTTCTTTTAAAATATGGAGATCTGAGTGGTGAGTCGGTGCTCACAACGAGTTCATTTGGATGGAGCTGGTTATGAAAGTGAGATGAGTCTATGATACAGAAGATTACCACAAGCATTTTTTGTATAGTGGTATGGTTGATGAAAGGCAGTCTAGTGTGTCTTGCAGACACATTCTTGTTTAATTAGCCAGGACAAGCCACAAGGTATTGGCTTTTCATGGAGAGACTTTTATGATGTCATGTTCCCATGGTGCACCTTGGCCCTCTGCAAGGCACTCCTGCCAGATATGACTAAGGAAGTACACTTTTGTACATTTGGCCCACTGAGTTAAAATTATTGGCTGTTTGAAGAGTAATGCTTCAATATAGTATTTAGAGTAAGACTTGCTTTCAGAGCGAAATCATTAAATTACAATCCATTGTTTTCATTCCAAAACTGCATGTACAAAGGCACCTCATGGCAACTTTTAATGATCTTGTCATCCACTGTGGTATACGTCAATGATTCTCAAGGGAAACTATGGACAAAGGCATCCTTTCTGAGATGTGAAGATGCTTGATATTCTGGTGTTCTGCTGGCCTGAATGCAATTTCACTTCCAGGCAGTTATTTGGTCTCCAGTGTACTGTTGGTGTTTAGTGCTTTAGTACAGTACAACTTTCCACCAAGCCCAGGACTATGCCTAGTACTAGAACTCAGTGCGGGTTTTGTTAAGTTGAGTTGTCAGCACTAAAGAAATATTGAGACTGATGATCAAAAAAAATTGAAAACAGATTTAGCTATACAGACCTGTGTTTATTTTTTTAAGTGCTAGGGATTAAAAAACAGGCAGTCATATATATGGTGCCTTTCATGTTAAACATCTTAACTATTTAAATAAAAATGAGTCAAACTTGACAGGTCTGAGTAAATGGCACCATACCCTCAATAATCTATTTATAGACATTAATCATCAGTGCTATTTTAGAGTGATGGTTTCTGTGATTATTATGTGCATATCTAACAAAGTTCCATTGAGTTAACAGTTAACTTGATAAAGTCTTCACAAAAGTGTGGTTCCTGATTAAGTTATTGAACTTACTGGGGATCTAACATGCACAACTGGATGCTGATTAATTGTTCAAACTATTATTAATGACTGCACTTTTTTGATAAAGTAGCTTGGTTGATAAAAAACATACCCAGATTTATTAATTCTGCTTACATCTAAACAAAAAATTTCAAACTCTTTATTTGGATTTTGCTTTTCCATGAGGATGTTCTGTTAAATAAAACAAAGTTTAACACTTGGTTAACACTAATTATGAATAAGTGTGGTTAAACCTAAGCATGTATAATGTACCACAGTCTTACTTGACCTAAATTTGCTTTCTGGGATTTCACACTATACATTTCTTTGGTTTTAGCCATTCTCAATTGTGCAACTTCTGTTATATGAACTAAAAGGCATTTTTGCTTAACGCACAGAGTAACATATCAAGACAGACAGAATAAAGAGTGTTTGTCACCATGTTCAGCATCTTAATCTATCTTCTCTTTATTTATTTTTAGTTTTTATTTATTGAGATACAGTGCATAATAGACCCTGCCGGCCTTTCACACTACACTGCGCAGCAACCCCTGATTTGACTGCAGTCTAATCACCAGACTATTTATAATGACCAATTAACCTATCAACTGGTACATCTTTGGACTGCAGGAGGAGACCCACGCAGTCACTGGGAGAAGATACAAGCTTCTTATAGATCGCAGTGGGAATTGAACCTGGGTCGCTGGTACTGTAATGTGTTATGCTAGCCTACCATGCCGTGATTGATAGGAAGATGGCCATCCCATCAGTTCTGGCTCAGACTAACCATATTAAAATCAGAACAGAAATAGAACAATTATGAACATAGACATCTACAGTAGCTGTAGATATCTTTTTTTCTGCTCGATATCTAAATAATAACGGTAGATGTTAATTTTTAACTCAAAACATTAAGACTAATCCATTGACTTTTGGCGGTCTTCACTTTTATTACCATAAAATAAACTTGGTGGCTGTCACACACATAAAAGTTGTTGGTGAACGCAGCAGGCCAGGCAGCATCTCTAGGAAGAGGTGCAGTCGACGTTTCAGGCCAAGACCCTTCGTCAGGACTTACTGAAGGAAGAGTGAGTAAGGGATTTGAAAGTTGGAGGGGGAGGGGGAGATACAAATGATAGGAGAAGACAGGAGGGGGAGGGATGGAGCCAAGAGCTGGACAGGTGATAGGCAAAATGGATACGAGAGGATCATGGGACAGGAGGTCCGGGAAGAAAGACGGGGGGGGGGGGGGCCAGAGGATGGGCAAGGGGTATAGTCAGAGGGACAGAGGGAGAAAAAGGAAAGTGAGAGGAAGAATGTGTGTATAAAAATAAATAACGGATAGGGTACGAGGGGGAGGTGGGGCATTAGCGGAAGTTAGAGAAGTCAATGTTCATGCGATCAGGTTGGAGGCTACCCAGACGGAATATAAGGCGTTGTTCCTCCAACCTGAGTGTGGCTTCATCTTTACAGTAGAGGCCGTGGATAGACATGTCAGAATGGGAATGGGATGTGGAATTAATTAATTAATTAATTAATAGACATGTCTATCCACAGCCTCCTCTACTGTAAAGATGAAGCCACACTCAGGTTGGAGGAACAACACCTTATGTTCCGCCTGGGTAGCCTCCAACCTGATGGCATGAACATTGACTTCTCTAACTTCCGCTAATGCCCCACCTCCCCATCGTACCCCATATGTTACTTATTTTTATACACACATTCTTTCTCTCACTCTCCTTTTTCTCCCTCTGTCCCTCTGAATATACCCCTTGCCCATCCTCTTCTTCACCCCCCCCCCGTCTTTCTTCCCGGACCTCCTGTCCCATGATCCTCTTGTATCCCTTTTGCCTATCACCTGTCCAGCTCTTGGCTCCATTCCTCCCCCTCCTGTTTTCTCCTATCATTTTGGATCTCCCCCTCCCCGTCCAACTTTCAAATCCCTTACTCACTCTTCCTTCAGTTAGTCCTGACACAGGGTCTCGGCCTGAAACGTCGACTGCACCTCTTCCTAGAGATGCTGCCTGGCCTGCTGCGTTCACCAGCAACTTTTATGTGTGTTGCTTGAATTTCCAGCATCTGCAGAATTCCTGTTGTTTGCGAAATAAACTTGGTGGTTGTCAGCTGGCATTTGTCTGATAATTAATCACGTGTGGCTTTGTTACCTTTTGGAGTTGACTATTCCAATTATCTCCTGGCTGGCCTCCCAATCTTTCCAATTCTCCAAGATAAGCTTGCATGAATCTCTGCAGCCCAAGTTCTAATTCACACCAAATCCCACTCCACCTTTTCTCCTGTCTGCAAGCCTACAGTGACTCCTGGAATTAATTCCAACATTTTCCACTTACAGATTTTAGCATCCATTCAGGGCTCAAGCCTCCCCATTTCTGTGTTCCAGCATCCAGGGCCTTATGCAAACTTTGCATCATTCATTCCCCTTCCCATTTTTAGCAGCCCTGCCTTTAGCACTGGAGTTCCCTCCACTACCAACTACCATCATAATCTACCTTACCAAAAATTTGCTCACCTATCCTTGTCTATTTAAAAAGAATATTGCTAATAAAGAATGTCTCAGCATAATTGACTATATAAAAGTGCAATATCAATGCATTTTTACTCCATCGTTTATCCATTCAAATTGGTATTCAACTGTACAAATTCTACTATGCAACATGTAGTAGTATCACTGGCTTTCCCCTTCACAGCACATATAACTGCATAGATTGCTGGCCCAGTTAATTATCTCCAAACATTCTGAATGAACAGTTGGATGTGATCCCATCTAAACATTATGGCAATGAACAGTCCATGCATATTAATCAATAAATCATTTACAGCTGGCAAAATTAGCAAACTGTAATGTTAAAATTCCTTGTGCATTGACCATTGATAAGTAATCTCTCAAAATACTTTTTACCCTCTCAAAGCTGCTTATTCTGCTTATGCTGAACATGGTAACATTTTAATTAAAGCATCAATGACAGACATATAAAGTAGTAAAATTTTCTAAGCTTCAGCTATACATCTCTTTCTGTAAGTCTCACCTCTGATTCAGGTAAACATAGATTTAATGCATAGATTTAAGCATGAAAATCAGCAAACGTTGCAACAATTTGCCCCGATAATCAGATGAACTGAATACCAAAGCTTTGGGTCTACTTCGGGGATTTGAATCCAAGGACTCAATTTGGTTTGGAATGCTGTTGTTCCTGCTCGCTTCTATTATTAGCATAATTTGTGTTTTTCTTTTCTTTCTCTGCGCATTGGGGGTTGGGCTTTACTTTTTTAATTGAGTTCTTTCGGGTTTCTTGCTTTGTGGCTACCTGTCAGCAGACATAGCTCAAGGTTGTATAACTTAAACATTCTTTGATAATAAACATACTTTGAATCTTTGAAAGTCAAATACAATACCACAACAATGCTGCATTGAGATGTCAGATCAGAATACCGTCTGCTATCCAAGTCGGATGTAAATGATGAAATGGCACATCTCAAAGATCAGATGAATTACTCCTGAAAACCCGGTTGATCTTTATCACGCAACCATTTTTCACTGGAATCAAATTATTTGGTAATTATCACTGTTGTTTATGGGAACTTACTGTGCATAAAGGATTGACGGTGGATATGCAATGGCAAGCATTTAAAGGTTGCATGGATGAACTACAACAATTGTTCATCCCAGTTTGGCAAAAGAATAAATCAAGGAAGGTAGTGCACCCGTGGCTGACAAGAGAAATTAGGGATAGTATCAATTCCAAAGAAGAAGCATACAAATTAGCCAGAGAAAGTGGCTCATCTGAGGACTGGGAGAAATTCAGAGTTCAGCAGTGGAGGACAAAGGGCTTAATTAGGAAGGGGAAAAAAGATTATGAGAGAAAACTGGCAGGGAACATAAAAACGGACTGTAAAAGCTTTTATAGATATGTAAAAAGGAAAAGACTGGTAAAGACAAATGTAGGTCCCCTGCAGACAGAAACAGGTGAATTGATTATGGGGAGCAAGGATATGGCAGACCAATTGAATAATTACTTTGGTTCTGTCTTCACTAAGGAGGACATAAATAATCTTCCAGAAATAGTAGGGGACAGAGGGTCCAGTGAGATGGAGGAACTGAGCGAAATACATGTTAGTAGGGAAATGGTGTTAGGTAAATTGAAGGGATGGAAGGCAGATAAATCCCCAGGGCCAGATGGTCTGCATCCCAGAGTGCTTAAGGAAGTAGCCCAAGAAATAGTGGATGCATTAGTGATAATTTTTCAAAACTCATTAGATTCTGGACTAGTTCCTGAGGATTGGAGGGTGGCTAATGTAACTCCACTTTTTAAAAAAGGAGGGAGAGAGAAACCGGGGAATTATAGACCGGTTAGCCTAACGTCGGTGGTGGGGAAACTGCTGGAGTCAGTTATCAAGGATGTGATAACAGCACATTTGGAAAGTGGTGAAATGATCGGACAAAGTCAGCATGGATTTGTGAAAGGAAAATCATGTCTGACGAATCTCATAGAATTTTTTGAGGATGTAACTAGTAGAGTGGATAGGGGAGAACCAGTGGATGTGGTATATTTGGATTTTCAGAAGGCTTTTGACAAGGTCCCACACAGGAGATTAGTGTGCAAACTTAAAGCACACGGTATTGGGGGTAAGGTATTGGTGTGGGTGGAGAGTTGGTTAGCAGACAGGAAGCAAAGAGTGGGAATAAATGGGACCTTTTCAGAATGGCAGGCGGTGACTAGTGGGGTACCGCAAGGCTCAGTGCTGGGACCCCAGTTGTTTACAATATATATTAATGACTTGGATGAGGGAATTAAATGCAGCATCTCCAAGTTTGTGGATGACACGAAGCTGGGTGGCAGTGTTAGCTGTGAGGAGGATGCTAAGAGGATGCAGGGTGACTTGGATAGGTTGGGTGAGTGGGCAAATTCATGGCAGATGCAATTTAATGTGGATAAATGTGAAGTTATCCACTTTGGTGGCAAAAATAGGAAAACAGATTATTATCTGAATGGTGGCCGATTAGGAAAAGGGGAGGTGCAACGAGACCTGGGTGTCATTATACACCAGTCATTGAAAGTGGGCATGCAGGTACAGCAGGTGGTGAAAAAGGCGAATGGTATGCTGGCATTTATAGCGAGAGGATTCGAGTACAGGAGCAGGGAGGTACTACTGCAGTTGTACAAGGCCTTGGTGAGACCATACCTGGAGTATTGTGTGCAGTTTTGGTCCCCTAATCTGAGGAAAGACATCCTTGCCATAGAGGGAGTACAAAGAAGGTTCACCAGATTGATTCCTGGGATGGCAGGACTTTCATATGAAGAAAGACTGGATGAACTGGGCTTGTACTCGTTGGAATTTAGAAGATTGAGGGGGGATCTGATTGAAACATATAAGATCCTAAAGGGATTGGACAGGCTAGATGCAGGAAGATTGTTCCCGATGTTGGGGAAGTCCAGAACGAGGGGCCACAGTTTGAGGATAGAGGGGAAGCCTTTTAGGACCGAGATTAGGAAAAACTTCTTCACACAGAGAGTGGTGAATCTGTGGAATTCTCTGCCACAGAAAACAGTTGAGGCCAGTTCATTGGCTATATTTAAGAGGGAGTTAGATATGGCCCTTGTGGCTACGGGGGTCAGGGGGTATGGAGGGAAGGCTGGGGCGGAGTTCTGAGTTGGATGATCAGCCATGATCATAATAAATGGCGGTGCAGGCTCGAAGGGCCGAATGGCCTACTCCTGCACCTATTTTCTATGTTTCTATACACTGAATGCCATATTTACAAGAGTTCTGAAGTATACCTTAGTTGCAAAGTACTTTGGTACAATGTCAAAGATATTATATAAAGCTCCCTAGTTTCCGCAAATGTGTAGTTCCAGTGACTTCCCTTGCAATAATGAGTGGGATGATCTGGGGGAGATGGAGGAGACTTGCAATTTTCCAGTCTGTGCATCCATCAGGAGTGGATGTATGACTGTGTGACTGAATAATTGCCCTTTCATCTTTGATTTGAAATTTGGAAATTTCGGCTGAAACTGCCTTGCCTGGAAGCCAGCTGGATGTCAGCTACTTTGAGAAAAGAGGATAATGGCAGTGAGAAATTAAATTAGCAGACAGGGAATCAGATCTTTAAAATAAATTACATAAATTAAATAAATAACATTCAAAGAGCTCGTAACAGCACTGAAAGGCTTGTCCTCCGATTCAGCTGCTGGAAAGGTCCCATGAATATTGCTCTAGTTGTCACCTCACTTCAGGTGGTGGTGTTTCATATTTGTAATTTGTTTGTTAATCGAAACACTTTGGGTGATTCCTTTACCCGTTGTTTATTTACTAATCCACAAATTGTCATGAAGTCAGCACTTCAGAACTAATATAATGCCGAATTCAAAAATCTGTTCTTCAGCGTGGCCTCACTTTGAAACCCTTGAAAGCAATTTGTTGCCTCAGCCATTACTTCCTGCAATAGGATTAAAAAATAAACATCTGCTATATGATTTAAACGCTAACCGCTGCTATTACATCATTTCTAGATTAGCCTGAGCCTACCGAGAGTCCGTCTCTCGCTCCATCAAGCATGTACATTAGCTAAGTGACAGCTGCAACGGGAATCCAGATAATCATATTTCAGCTGCTGGAAGGGTGGGTGGAGAAGAGGAAGATTATGATAAAACACTTATATAATCACATTAAAATAAAAGCCCGATGTGCAAAAGACTGAAATGTGAAACACTTGTGGTTTACAATAGTCTTGGGTTCTCTTTTCCTGCCTCCTCCTGTCACCAATCATGGGATCAATCCTTTAATTTTTATTTATGCCTTAATGGGATTCTAATAGATGTGGTACTTTTTTCCAAAATTCTGATATTTCTGAGAATTGTTTCATCTTTCTGCTCAATGATATAAAATGTTAAGTCAACAGTGAACAGAGCTTTATTATAGGTTTGCTTGTATTACTGGAGGTCTGTTTCCATCAGTGAAACACTAACTTTGGGCTCGAAAGTGAATTGCAAAGTCAGTTTGCTAATGTTGGTGCATTGAAAAGACAAGTAGGAAAGGTTTCTCCAAAATATGTAGCAAGCAATCTTAACATCTACAGTACTGTAGTTAAATATTGCTGGCAATTTTTCAGCATTCCCAAATATTTGTTGAATTAATGTTTCCAAAAGAATGCCAGCTCAGTTAATTGTTAACATGCTGTTTTTGATTAGTATCTTTACAAGACTATTCTGGCCTAATATATAATTGTATTACTCTAATAATGCATCCTCTAAAATTTCCGTCAACAATGGTGGAGCTGTGCGTTTTCCATTGCTATTCTGTGTATACTTTTGGTTCGCTCCAAGATTTCTATGAGGTGGAAAGGCTGGGCACATAACTGTCATTACTAAGTTTGCTTAAATTGGATGTAACCATAACTTTCAGAAAAAGAATCTGATCAGTCCTTCAAATTTGCCCTCACTGCAGAACATGTTGTGTATATGGGAAAATAACGTGTTTCTACCTTTGCTGTAAACTCTGGAGAGATTACTGCTGATTTTATACTTTTGCCTTTGCTGGTATTATCAGGTCCTGATGGATGCATCTTAGGGGGAAGGCAGTACAACCTTCTGATTGAAGCTAATTGCCAGGAAGAACCAATTTTAAACATGGTGTTTCCTGATTATGTTGCTTTCAACATAAATTTAGAAACACAGTAAACTCCATATTAGAAACAAACATGCACGTGTATGTGTGCCAATGCACCAGGCACTCACATTCTGTATATTACTGTCTCTGTGTGGTTCTTCGTCCAGGAAATTGAAGCACATGCCCAAGCCTGAATTTTGTCCCCAATAATTACAAAACACAATTATCAAATGTCAAATTTTTATTAGAGTGGTATTAAAAAATTCACAGATATGATCAATGTTCCTGTAAGACAAAGAATGGAGTGAAAGAACTCCTTTAAATATTGCACAGATTGAAACTGAAGACTGGACAAGTTGGGTGGTCCCTTCAAATAACAAAAAAAACATACACCACCATCATAAGGCACATTTGCATTTTCTCAGTTATATACATGATCTGCAAAGCCCTTTTTGCATTAACACTGAACCAAATCTTTAAAGCCTCTGACATGAATAGCATTTATGTAAAGCTATTTTGTAGAACCACATGCACACAGCTGAGGCCTGTATGCAATTTACAGTAAAGGGCTGTGTACAATGCAAAAGTCTGCAGCTCCCACATCAAAAGTAAATGGTCTGCCAACAAAAGGCTTTCTCCATGCAGTTTGCAGTAAGGGTTTGTCTGAAAAACAGTTCCAAATTTGTAATGAACCACTGCCACACACTGGAGACTTGTAGTATTTTGGTCTGCAAGGGTCAACTTGAGTGACTTGGATCTTAAAAGTCACTGGTTCCTATATTGATTTTTAAAACAAGACTTCCGCACAATACAAATTCTTTCATAACTGTGGTGTGTGACATTTTAGAATCTATAAAGTTAATTTATTTGAATCCCAGACTACCATATAGATGATTTTATGACTATTGTTATAAAAAGTCTCACATCACCTTTAATAATGTACTACATTAAAAAAAATTTAAAAAATCAAACGATGGCTACATTCACAAAGAACTAACAAACAGAAACGTTTACCTTAATAGTTCTGTATTCAAAAGTTACAAATGAATATCTCTGAACTAACGTCACATTACTATATCATAATCTATTAAGTAGTAAGTTAAAGAAAATTCCATTTTAATCTTATAATTTTCCTCTAACAGAAACACAATTTAAAGTTACCATTTTTTCAGCTCAGTAGTAAAGATCCATTATATACAAATGAAAAAATATTCTACTAGTGTCTTTATGATTCAGACACTTTGTACACGTATTGAGGACTTATGAACGTGCCACAGAATTTCCAGTCCTGGTGATCCACTTGTTGGTGGGTCGTCTCAATGCTGCTCCTTTTGTTCTATACTCACTCTATCTGCATCCATGCAGAGGGAGAGAAAAACCCTACCTTAGGCCCAAATCTTTAAACATGAACAGTGATCACACTGGTTAATTAACGAAAAACTTCTAAGATTTGGGTGACCTGCAGTTCTCTGAAGCACAAGTACAGCTCATTTATGTCTGCAGTCAAAAATACAGAATGCTAATAATGCTTACTATGATGAAATTCCAGAATCTACAGGCTGCAGTGCAAAGCTACAATGGAGGCTCTGAGAATACTAATAGATATAATTATTGCAACCCTTCAATTCAGGGGTATACAATCAACTGTTCACCCATGAGAAATTTAGCTCCAGTGGGCAGATTTTAAGCAGTCTCTTCTCCAAACAGGAGAAAAGCATTTTAATAGTTGTTTGTCCAAAATGGATTTTACAACTGTGTTCAGCATCAACCATCAATGCCCATCCACAGACTAAAACCAACTGACACGATTTCTCAAATATCTACAATTCTACTCCCTTTTAGCAAATTTGTCTGTCTTGTGTATTTAAGATGAAACCTTGATGTTCTGTTTCTGGGATTCCAGTTCAGCAGCTTGCTGGAGTGCAACGTCCACCAGCAACTGAAACCCACTGAAGTCCTGGTGGAGCTCTGGTGGAGTGGGTGGAGGTGTGTTGAACAGTCCGTTGTTAGGACTAGCCGAACCTGTGCACATCACCAAGGCGGTGGGGTTATCAGTGTTGAACAGAGGTTGAACTAACTTCTGGTCAGTTAGTTTTGAGGTTTTCTTACTGTCATTTCCAGAGTCTGGGCAGAAGAGTAAAGGCATGTCCTTGGCCACGGATGTTGTCGCATGACAGATGACCGACGGCCGAACGGATGCGGGTGAGAGAGTGGAGGCTGCAGTTGAACTGGAATTCTCCAGTAGGCTTGGTCCACCCGTTCTTCGCGATGGGGTCAGTTCAGAGGACTTGCTCTTTCGAGAAATGGTGAACTGGTGGGGGTCTTTTCCATCCTTCCGCAGCATATCTGGCAAAAGCCTCCTCCTCGCATTGATGAACCAGTTGGAAACCTTAAGTTTGAAAGCAAGGACAAATAGTTATTTAGCACATTAACTTTGTAGCTGCATGTAAAATAACTACTGTAAATAATGTCAACGTCAGATTCATCAATGCTACAAGCCTCAGTGCATTTGGAAATGGCAGATTCTGTGACCTGTACAATCATCAGGTTTTGTATAAGATATCCAGTCACAAAATTTCACTTTTCTACTCCAGTGTCTTTGACTAAAAAATGATAATACTTACTGCTCTGCAGTTTTAACAATGGAAGCCAAACCAACCCATCATGGGTCTCTAGGTGCTTGCTAGGGACAGAAAGGCTGTATAAAGTTCAAACTACCATAAGAACTCTGTTTATTTATTTTAGCTTTCTTATTTAGATTCAACACTAACAAGCCCTACCGACCCAATGAGCCCGAGTCACCCAACTGTACCCACGTGACCAATCAGCCTCATAGCTTATACATCTTTGGAATGTGGGAGGAAACTCATGCAGTAACAGGGAGAATGTACAAGCTCCTTAGTCTGTGGCAGAATTGAATCAGGTTTGCTGGCACTGCAAGTGTTTCGCTGAATGCTCCATTATATGTCCCTTCCTCCTGAACAGAAACAGCGACTATCCCCATTGCTCTGAGATTCTAGCATTGGCTGTCTCTAGTGTCTCCTGTCCTCTTTAAAGTTGTAAATTTATTATCAAAGTACCTATATATCACTATATGGTATCCTGGTATTCATGTTCTTGATGAATGTTCACAGTAAAACAAAGCAGTAGAATAGAATTAATGAAAAACTACAACCAAACAAGAATAACAAACAATGTGCAAAGAAAGCAAACTGTGCAAATACAAAAAAAGTAATAAAATAATTAAATAAATAATACTAAGAACATGAGTTGTACAGTCCTTGAAAGCGACTGCATAGGTTGTGGAATCAGTTCATTGTTGAGTGAAGTTATCCACCCTGGTTTAGGAGCCTGATGGCTGTAGTGTGGTAAACCATTCCTGAACCTGGTAGTGTGGGAGCTAAGGCTCCTGTACTTCCTTCCTGATGGCAGCAGCAAGAAGGGATGGTGGGGGTCACTCTGCTTTCCTGTACCCCCCCCACCGCCCTTCTAATTTGTATTGCTTGCTAATGCAATATGGGGGGGGGGGCGGAAAGAGGAAGAGTCTCGGTCCAAAACATCGACTACTCTTATTTCCATAGAAGCTGCCAGGCCTGCTGAGTTCCTCCAGCATTTTGAGTGTGTTGTTGGGAGGGGAGAAGCTCCTTCGTAATTTGCTGATGAAACTGAATTAGGCCAACTCTGTATGTCCGCACACTTTCGCACAGGAGATCAGGAATTTCCATTTATCACGGCGTGGTAAGGTTTGATCTAAGGAGACAGGCATTTTGGAAGAATTTTTTCTTTTCTTCTGAAAGTTTACCTTCAATTTAAAACACCCATCCACGCCGCATGGATCTTTGTATTTGCTGTAACCCAGACAAAGCCCTTGTAAATAGGCAGCGATGTGGAAAGAGTTTGCCTCTCCCGGAGCACGTGACAGCATGGGTGCCTGCTAAACACTGAGCAGGTTGTGTAACTTGAAACCGGCGCTGAAGGAATTGCCATTATGGCCCTTCAAATGTGGACTGAGCAACGTAAATGTGTTACACAAAGCACACTGAGTGGTGGGGGGAGGGTGGCAATGGCTGGAGTAGGCAGATGTAAGAAATCTCTAGCACAATTAGCGACGGGAAGATGAATTTTAAAAGAAAACTGACTAAGATTGAAGTCTAAATACGCAAAGCAATCCACGGCTCAGAATTACAGAACGTGCAGTTAAAGGGCATGGCCTCACACGATTAAATATTTCAAAATAATCGACCAAAGGAATCTTCTGATCCTGGTTTCTCCCCCCAGTATGACCAGTCTTGTTAATCTTTGGAATTTTTTTTGTTTAAATATTCAGCAGTTTTTCACAACTTATAATTTCATTGTTATGTGTTGTAACGCCTGACTGACACCACGATTTTATATCATAGGAAAGAAGACACCGACACACACCAGGAATCACTGTGGAGGGGGAGGGGAATTTCGACTTCTGGGGATCCATTTATGTTGGTTCCTTTCATTTAGGGTCGTTTCCTCGTGTTTACTGCTCAACCTGTTTTCCACAGCAGACACAACTCTCCAGGACCACAGAAAACTAATTTAACAGCAGAAGCAGCGGAAACCAGATCTTGGAACTCAAACTAAAACGTAAAAGCAACTTGTGATTTTTGTTAACTGGCCAAATCTAGATGCTTGTCTTGGCTGCCAATCAGGAATTTGGAAGGGAAATTCCAACATACCACTTTGATGAAATTCAAAAAAAAATCTTGCAACATCCAGTTACACTCTCCTGGTTATATATCATTCGCTGTCTACACAAAACAAGGTCAACACAACATTTGATTTAAAGGCACCAAATCAAAACAAAATGGCTGAAGAAACTTTAATCTCCCATTCGCTTGCAATCTTAACCACATTAGAAATAAAATCTACCATCATGAAAAGTAATGCACCTTTGAATTTTAGCCACAAAACACAATGCTATTTGAAAGATGATTTTTTCACACATTTCCAACAAGAAATTGGAGGGTGTTCCCTTTCATCTCCAGAAGAGACATAATTAACAGATATTCATTACCACGGAGATGGAATTAGAGGGAAACTTAACACCACATCTGTGTTTGGTAGGCCTTGGCTTTTGAAGACAGTACTTCCTCTGTTGAAAAAGCAGTGTTTATACTCTGGGGCAGACTCACCAATAAAAGAGAACAAAAAAAAATCCAAGGTTTCAATGGAAATGAAGTCACTTCTTTTCCCCTCCTCCGCACAGTCCTGATGTTCTGTACTTAAAGTGTTCTTTGTAGAGACGAAAGCTTATTGATAGACATTGCATCAGAGGATTTGTTACCTTTCACTTTGAATGCATCAAGGATTTTCAGGCCAGGTACAAGTTTTCAATAGGCAAATATCTTCCTCTTGCCACACAAAATTCGATGAAGTGCATTCTGATAATCTGAATGAGGTGTTTAATGCAGTAAAATGCTGTATTTCACCAAGTTACAGAACAGCGAACTAGGTCCTCAGGCCTAACACATCTATGCCAACCAAGGAACCCTCTATTTGCCTTAAACCTTTCTAACTCAAAGTCCTTCAGGCAGCGAAAAGGAAAAGACAGGAATGTTGATATGATAAAACATTAAATTAGGGTGGATGAAAAAGGTCAGGAGTGCCTGAAAATGAGTGAATTTAAATAGAAGCTCAAGCAGGAAATTCAGGTTCCGATTCAGGAAAGCTCAATCAATGGTAGGTATAGGGAGAACTTGTGTTTAATTTTTCTCTTCCCTTGCCTGTAATGCTCTAACCATTCCAACTGTGAATTTGTTTTTGATACCAAATTGGAGACAGTTTTATCCTTTGAGCAATAGCCCATTAGCAAACAAATTATGATTTCCCTAACTCACTCCACACAGGTTCTGCAACCAATTGACTAGGCAAATTTCATCCCGTTAGTCTGCACCAGACTTGAAACCCAAAGTAGAAAAGTATTTCCTAACCCATTAAACCAATTATTCTTACTTTAACCATACTTACTAATTAATGTTTGATATGAAGAAGTCAGATTCCGGGTTTTTAAAGTTAAGACTTACTGCAGGTTTCATACATGTTCTAAGTGCAGGTATTAATATTTATTTGAAAATAATTTAACCCTTTGGTTTGACTTTACTAAGAAAGAGAATACTAATAAAGGTAAATATTGGAGCATTTCTGGAAAAAATGTTCAAGAAGCATTTTCAATTAGTGATAATAAACCTGATTTTGTTTCTGAAACTAACATATGTTCTGAAATTTGTTGCTTTGTGGCAACACCACAGTATAGAAAAACAGATTAAATTACAATAAGAAATATACAGTGGATTCCGGTTAATGGACCAACAGTTAATCAGGGCACGGGACAACTCTTAAAAGAACAAAAACTAATCGAGAAAATAGCGAAGATTTCATTTGTTTTATTTGGGACAGGAGGCTACTAGCGAATAGTGTATAACTAATGTCAGACATGTGCACTTGAGAGGCCGTAGGACACTACAGCGTGCTTAGAGTGAACGTTTTTTTAAAGAATGTTAGTTGCCTATGTCTGTGTTCAAAAAGCAGCAATTTTTGTCACTGATAGTGGGCAAGAAATAAGCAGTAAGACAATTCAGAATTGTTTTGCACTCTGCAGTTTCAAACATTCAAGCTTGAAGATGCCAGAAACATCTGGGAATTAAAATGAAATGATTTCACTACTTCAACAAGTTAGAACCTACTACGATTTGAAGGTACCGACAATCATCTTGAATGTTACAATGAAAATGACGATTTGGAGGATGCAGTCATCGAAAGCATTGTATGAATGCAGTCCATAATCTACACTAGTGCTCATTTTGTTCACTTACAATCAAAAGAATGTGGCAGTGTACACTGGATAAATTCCTAAGTCAATAACTATTAGGAACTAATACAGTTTTATAGTACTGTAGTGGCATTGACAGTGTTCTAACTTGTTCTATATTTCATCTAAATACAGAATTTGTGACTCAGATAAATAGTAGTTTGTCCTTTTTATACCTTTTTAACTATTGCCGTGAAACTATGGCTAATTAGGGCAGCCGCTTAAATTGGGCCAAAATGTACCGGCCCAAAGTGTCCCAATTCACCATCCAGAGGGTGGAACTTGTTGCCACAGGCAGCTGTGGAGGCCAAATCATTGGATATAATTAAGGCTGATGTTGAGTGATTCTTGATTAGTCAGGGCATAAAGGGATATGGGGACAAGGCAGGAGATTTGGGCTGAGAGGGAAATGGATCAGCCATGATGAAATGACAGAACAGACTCAATGGGCCAAATGGCCTAATTCTAACTCCTGTATCTAATGGTCTAATTAACCGGAAGCCACTGTATATTAAAAAACAACCAGAAAACTAAAGGCATTTACAGAGTTAAGATATTTGACAAACTGATGACGGTGACTGAGCATTGTGCACAGATTTGCAACTTTTCTCAACTTAGTATTTGAAATTTTGGTATTTGTAAACATAAAACAAACCTTGTTGCCATACTCAGCTGGTCAAGAAGGGAAAAATGTTTGTTGCTTAACATTTAAACATTCAAAACGGAATAAGAGAAATACCTGAGGGAAAAAAATGCAGCTGTGAGAAAGGGCATTGGGATTAATTAGGTAGTTTCACTAAACTGCAAGTATCGGCTGCCCTTTAGGACTGGATCATTGGATGAATCTGAGATCCGTTCGTGTAGCACATAACCTAATTTGCCCTTGTTCTGATGAAGGACTGTGCATGAAACGTCAACATTTTTTTTCTGCTGAGAGCTTGCAGCAGTTTCTATTTTTGTTTCCAACTTCTGCAGCAGATTTTCTCCTTGAACCTGAAAAGTAAGTTCCTGCCAGACTCTCTCTAGCTGTCTCATTTCCAAGCGGACGATTTTATTATATTTTCTCAGAAAACTTGGCTTTCATTAATAAGCAGCTTTTAAACAGAAGTTTCTGTGAGAAAACAGTTGTAAGGTAGTTGTAACCGTAGGGCGTCAATACAAGGCTGTTGCTGCTGGCAGCAACACCACAGAGATCAATGCCTGCTTCATTAGGTTTGGGAGACTGCTCACGGAAACAGGTCTACACAGCTACTGGCTTCTGACAAGTTGACTTTGATTTTGCCACTGGCATTAATATGGCATTCAACCCCAGCGCAGATTTAAACATTGGCTCTGAGCTGCAAGTCTATCAGCAAATAAATCGGAACGATTTCACCAATGCAGTTAATCATTACTGTCAAGTAACCAAAAATCTAGCTGCTTTGAAACAAGATTTGGTCGTGTTACTAAATGAGAAACAAGCAATTAGGGGGAAATAAGCGATTTGTAAGTTTCAAAGGCTGTCATCTTTACCACAGCTCTGTCAGTTGCCTACAGTTGATTAACTGCTCTTCCAGATACATGGACCCTGGCTATAAAGGTGTGGCAGACGCTGCCTGAACGCATTTCCAGCCTTTGCTGCCGTCACCTCACGTTGAATGGTTGATTCTTAGAAAAACCAAAGTCAGAAAAGATGGTGGGAGCCCTTAGAAGTTCAGTCAGTGCAGGTGGAAGGGAGATGTAAGCTAATATTTGCCTTGCAGACATTTAAATTTTCCTGGCAAAGTTTCCATAGGCTCTGTTTCCAGCTATTACATGGGTAATTGCATAGAAAACGCAATATCAAAGTAATAATTATAAAGTAGAAAAAGTGATACCAAATATGAGGATGTGTGTAGGGGTTAGTGAGGTGGGGTGGGGGGGGGGGAGAAATGATTAGGGACTATACTTGTACAGATTTTTTAGCTTAAATTTTGAAGCAAAGATTCAGATCATTATGTGGTTCAATTGATTTATCTAACCTTCAGAAGCACCGGCAAGGAATTATAAAATGGAAAATACTAAATAAACAGTTAAGGTCGTGTCACCTAACAACAGGACAGGATCTGGATTCTAGCCTGCCTCTTTAGGCCATATTTAGATTGAAGGCCAATGGTGTGCATTCCTCTTTCATGGTTCTGAGGTGACTAAGGAAGCAACAAACCAATTTTGAAATGATCCATCTTGTTTTCAAATCACTTCTAAGCCTCATTATCTACGCCTCTAGATTCTAGAAGAACTTGAGTCTAAAGCTTAAATCTACTCCCAAGCAAAAACACAATAAACAACACCAATAACTAATAAAAATAAATTTAAATCTTCTCTTGGAGTATTGTGAGCAATTTTGGGCCCCTAAGCTTAGAAACAATGTGCTGGCATTTGAGAGTCCAGAAGTTTACAACAGGTTCCCAGTGATGGAAGGTTTAAGGTATGAGAAATGTCTGATGCCTCTGCTTGTTGGAATTTAGAAGAATGGGGATGGGGGGGGGGGGAGATCTCAGTGAAACCTACTGAATATTAAAAGTCCTAGATAGAGTGGATGTGGAGAGGATGTTTCCTACAATGGGGAAATCTAAGACCAGAAGGCAATGCCTCAGAATACAAGAGCGTCCCTTTAGAACAGAGATGAGGAGGAATTTCTTTAGCCAGACAGTGGTGAATCTGTGGAATCCAGTCCCACAGAAGGCGGTGGAGGTCAAGTCATTGGGTATATTTAAAGAGGAGGTTGATATGTTCTTGATCAGTAAGAGCATCAAAAGTTATGAGAAGGCAGGATAATGGAGTTAATAAATCAGTTATGATGGAATGGCACAGCAGAAGGGCCGAATAGCCCAATCCTGCTCCACTGTCTTATGGAAGTTTGTTGTTGAGGGTAGAAATCTCTAAAACTATTTGTCTAGAATATCACGATAATCCAGATCAAGACATTTCACACACATGTCAAATTTCACTACAATAACTACCATGTTCCCAGAGGACCCTGTCCCAACTCTAAAAGGATCAGTGTACCTAGTGTTATCGTTCCAGGAAATATTTCTGACAAGAAATGTATAAAATCTAAATAAAGTGCTTCTGAATCATGCTATATGCATCTAATAAAACTTCAAGATTTCCACCCAAGTAATTCTTTGACTTAGGTGTACAAGATAATGAGAGGCATTGAACATGTGGAGAGTCAGAGGCTTTTTCCCAGGGCCGAAATTGCTAGCACAAGAGGGCATAGTTTTAAGGTACAGAGGAGATGTCAGGGTTAAGTTTTTTTTAAACAGAGAGTGGTGAGTGTGTGGAATGGGCTGCCGGCGGCGGTGGTGGAGGCAGAAACGATAAGTCTTTTAGAGACTCCTGGATGGACACATGGAGCTTAGAAAAATAGAGGGCCTAGGTAGTTCTAAGGTAAGGACATGTTTGGCATAGCTTTGTAGGCTGAAGTGCCTGTATTGTGCTGTAGGTTTTCTATGTTTCTAAAACCTTGCTAAAACTGCACAGACGATTACAATTTCAATCTATTTCATATACGACTATTGCCCTGTCTATGAATAACCAAGTATAAACTGAATGAAAGGAGCACAAAACTACATAAACACCGCTTTAGTTAAAGATGAAAGTGCCAGCTTCCATTCAGGATTTGTGAGTGACTTCAATCTACATAAAATCCCGAACTATCATCCAAGGTTCTGTCATCACAATTTGTCTGCTGGACTGGAGAGCCTGAGCTGCTCATTTACCATGTCTTTTAGAGGCAGATATTAAGCACACAGTTGACATAACCTTCCTAGTTTGCAATGAACAGTGATCAAATTCAACTGCATTCCAGAAGAAATGGGTACTCCAATACAGGGATTATGCTAGAATGAAATTTTGGAAACTGCTAGATAAACAGGATGCAGATTCACATTTGACGTCTTCCCAGTAGTCTACTCTTTGTCTGAAATAATCTATCACAGGGACACAGATGCGCAGCAGGCTATAGTGTTTGTGTGTGCGCACACACATAGCAATACACGTCAAAAGAAATCACCCATCTGGACAACAGCATAGGCTTCCCACAGACATCCCACAATCCTATTTCCTTTTATTATGAAGATTCTTTGAAGAGAGGTTCTAGAGCTGCAATTCCCTCCTTCCCCTTGACAAAACTACTCTTCTATGTGCAGAGTGTTCTAACAGAAGACTGGCCACCCAAATTTCCACCTACAAAATACCCCTCAAAGTTGCATCCTGGTTATAGTTGTTTTTTTTAAACTGACTGGCACATTGTATTAATTCATCCACCTGCAGGTGAGTGACCCCACAAGTACACGTTTTCCGTTTCGGGTGGCAAAATGGCACATCCGCTAGAGCCTCACGACGACAACGCAGGTTCAATCCTGACAACTGGGACTGTTCTGTGTGGAGCCTACAAAGTTCTCCCTGTGACCACATGGATTTCCTCCCTCAAACCAAAGACTCGTCTGCTAGCAGATTAATTGACCACTGTAAATTGTCGCTAGTCGTGGGTGAGTGGAAGAATGTGGGTGGAGTTGATAGGAATGTGGAGAGAATAAAAGAAAAACAGGCTCAGTGTCAGATTAGTGAAAATGAGTGCTCGATGTTCTGTGCAGACTAGACTGTCTGCTTCTTTGCTGTATAACTCTAACATCAACTTGGGACACTACTCTGCCTGATGCTGTGATTCCACAGGTGCTTACAGACAGTAAGTACCTTTGTTAAATAATTATTTTCACACTTAAACACAATACGTTGTGAACACACTGACTGACCAATGCCACCATTCTGGCCAATTCCATCACCACCCCATAATTCAACATGGCCACAACCCAGAACAGGTCACTAGAAACAGAACAACACAAGCTGAAAGGTAGTTACGCAAACACGAGGAAATCTGCAGATGCTGGAAATTCAAGCAACACACACAAAATACTGGTGGAACGCAGCAGGCCAGGCAGCATCTATTGGAAGTGGTACAGTCAACGTTTCGGGCCGAGACCCTTCGTCAGGACTAACTGAAAGAAGAAATAGTAAGAGATTTGAAAGTGGGAGGGGGAGGAGGAGATCCAAAATGATAGGAGAAGACTGGAGGGGGAGGGATGGAGCTAAGAGCTGGAAAGTTGATTGGCAAAAGGGATATGAGGCTGGAGAAGGGAGAGGATCATGGGAACCCCATCCCTTATTTATTTATTTATTTCCCCTTTTCTTCTCTCTCTTTTTTCTCCCTCTGTCCCTCTCACTATAACTCCTTGCCTGCTCTCCAACTTCCTCTGATGCTCCCCTCCCCCTTTCTTTCTCCCTAGGCTTCCCATCCCATGATCCTCTCCCTTCTCCAGCCTTGTATCCCTTTTGCCAAACAACTGTCCAGCTCTTGGCTCCATCCCTCCCTCTCCTGTCTTGTCCTATCATTTCAGATCTCCTCCTCCCCCTCCCACTTTCAAATCTCTTACTATCTCTTCTTTCAGTTAGTCCTCACGAAGGGTCTTGGCCCGAAACGTCGTCTGTACTTCTTCCAATAGATGCTGCCTGGCCTGAAAGGTAGTTAATGTTTTAATGCTTCATACAACCCCCACAAGTTATTTTTCTGCATTTTACTGAGAAAACTACAAACAGCAGAGGTTAATCACATCTACTGGTGAAACCCCACATTAAAACTGCATTTCTTCACCCAGTTAGTAAAAAAAAATCAATCATTTAAACAACACACAAAATGCTGGAGGAACTCAGCAGGCCAGGCAACATCTATGGAAAATCATTTAAATTGTGAATTTTGACTTGTGAACTGTATGATAAAATTGTTGAAACATCGCAAAGCATAAACTACAGAAACCAAAATATTACTATCAGGTTTGATGCTCGGAAATAAAATGCACGATATTCCGACAGACTGCACTATTAATCCAAATACGACCAAGCACTGGGAAGCTATGTGACACAGGCCACATATTAGCACTTCCTTTGGGAACTAATAATTGTACACCACCCCCACCATCTTAAATGGTCTTTTTTTATGATCACTTGCCACAATTTGCATGACTCTGATTTTGTTGCATTTTTAACAGCCTGTGTGAATTCTCTGTTTGGAGAGAGTACAACAAGGCGAAAGAAACAAAAGAAAGCCAAATCATTACAAGTACACACCAAGTTGTAAATGATCTCCATTGTGGGGGAGGGTGAAGGGGATCTTCAACACAAAGAGATAAGGTAGCTCAATAAGAACAATGGACAGGAAGTATGTTTTAGAAAATAAAATCCAAAACTTACACTGGGATCTTTTTTCTCTAAATAAGAACACTTTACTTCCAGTTTAAATTCGGGCAGCTGTAAAACTGCAGTTGAATTGTGAGGAGTGGGCAAACAAAGCCATGACTGGAAACCATAGGTGTGCATTTATATAGCGCCTTTCACTACACCCATTGGAAGTGTGCATTACAAACCTATAAAGGGCAATAAAATAACAGAAGGGCACATCTGTTTCCTCCACAGTTGTCCGAGAATATAATCCTTCAGTACTTGAGGAGCATCCCCATAGCTTTATGAGAAGATCCCTGGGTTCACTTCCATCCATCTTAGTTGGTAGATGGGGACATATGCTCAATAAAATGGTATCCGTCATGACTGTGGCAAATTCAATCTCTCCATCTTCTCTGATACACTTGATCACTTCATCCTGTAACAATGCCAGTCCATCGATGCACAGAACAACATTACTGCCATTGCCTGACTCCATTCTATCTACTTAGTCACATCCAGATAGGCATGTACCTACAGCATTACCTCCAGAGCCCATCGAGGATCAGCTCTTTGTCCTCTATTGTACCTTGTCTGATTGCTTCTCAGCAGCAAATTTAAAAGCACATGATGAAAATTTGTCCTTAAACCTGAAAAACTACACTGAGATACAATGTCAGATGCAATCCTAATGAACAGTAGGACAGGTTCGAGGGGCTGAGTGGCCTACTCATGCTTGTGTTCGCACATTGTGTTTAATGCACTGACTGTACATTGTAGGAATGTCCGCACATTGGCTGGTAGATGGGGACATATGCTCAATAAAATGGTATCCGTCATGACTGTGGCAAATTTAAAAGCACATGATGAAAATTTGTCCTTAAATTTGTCCACCCAAGCTTCTTTCCACAATCTTAATTTAAAAATTCTTACTCTCGTTTACAAATTTATCCCCACTCACACCTTTTTCACTGCCAACATCCCAACCACCCTTAGAGTCCCCGTAGTGCTAGTTATTTGATAATATTCTTGTGAAGCACATTGAGACGCTTTTGCATAAAATAGATGCCATACTAATTAAACTTATTCTCTTATTGGCCAGAAGACATTCTACAGTGCAGCACTCAGTACTGTAGAGAAAATATCCTGAAATATAACTAAAGCCCACATCAGTTTGACTCAACAAGTTTGTTGCTGCTCAACCAGATGCAACTAACAACATTCCTAAACAATGTTTCAATATTTCTTTATTACACAGAGGGAGGGAGGCATTTCACACCATCTAGTCTGCACCAGTTCACACAACAATCCCATTGCCCCTGCTAATTTTCCATGTAATCTATTTCCCCTATTGACTCCTTCTCAGATTCTATGATTTCCCTACATGAGGGGAAACTTAACTTGGCCAATTAACACACCAAACTGCACGGCTTTGGGATGTGGAAGAAAAACAGATGGTGGGGGTTGTGAATCACAGTAAGAACTTGCAAACTCCACAATGGCAGCACCAGAAGCCAGGATTGAACCTGAGTCACTGGAGCTAAGGGGCCGGAATTCTACTAGCTGTGGCACTGGTAATTTATGTTGAATAATTACTACATTGTTAAAAAAAAGCAGCAGCTGGCCTGTGACATGGGTCTGGATTAGTCCAGAACATGCCTAAGGGTTGATAGTCAAGGTGCAGCTGTATTTAATCTTGTGTGTCCATTTTAGGCCGGTATTCAGCCATTGGCTGGGGTCTAAGTAGACACATTCTCCAGACTAATGGGTGAGGGAAGTTTCTGTGGTTCGACAGCTGCTTATAAATCCCCAGCTCATCCTGCTGAGGGAAGGCTAAGGTATCAAGGTCAAAAAAAGGCTGCTATTCTTGCTTTTTATCTCTTTCCCAATATACTCACAATGCTTGTTTTAGGAACAGCTTCTCCACCCACCAATCCCCCCCCCACCAACAGATTCCTGAACAGAATGAACCAACCCATGGACACTACTGTTATGTATTTAATACTTGAGTAGTCTTGTGTACATGTTGGTTGATTAAGCATTCTTATTCTTTAAATAATTACGGGTTATGTGCATAAATATGTGAATTACGTGCGTCATCACACTACCATGTGATATGTGGCGGACGCCTTGCTTAAGTTAGACCTGCATTTCCAACTCCAGTGTGTTCCTTCAAATTAGTTCAATGTTTTGGAGTTACGAAACATAACCACCTCACTATTTTGCCTCTTTTTGCACCAATTACTTAATTTAAATTCACATATTAATTTCAAGGTTTTATGCATTGCAAAGCAACACACTTCATAACATATTGTCAGTGATATTAAACCTGATTCTGATGAGACTGATGTCTGAAGTGCCTTAGGCCTGAAGTTATTTCACCTAATATGCTATATATGTTGGTTTGTATCAGTCACAGGAACATAGCCATTCAATCCCCTGGGTCTGCTCCAACATTCAATAAGATCTTGGCTGAATCTGTCACTTTCCTGCACTAAAACCATTTCCTTTGACACTCCCCCCCCCCAACCCACTCCCAAAATCTAATGATCTGTCTTACTCAAGGAAGCAAATAACTGTAAACTTTTTGAGATTCGGTTGTAATTTCAGTGTAATGTAAGGCAGGAGATTAACAGTCCAGACTCTGAATTACAACAGCATCATCTGTGTGAGTGCCAATATCACAAGAGGCCAATAGATTCTTTGGTTTAAAGGTCAAGCATTTGTTGCTTTGCAACTCTATAAAAGTCAGCAAGTCACTACTTCAAATCAAATATGTACCTGACATTTTACAATGTGTGCAGGTATCTTTATTTAATCTTTTCATGCAAAGTTAGGTTTGCTGGAAATGAGTCCCTTTGTAACAAGGACATGTGGTGAATGTAATTTGAAAGCGAAGGCTTAGCTCTTTATTAATTACAAGGATAGACTAGATACCCTAACCCAACATCTGCTGTTCACAACTCACTTTCTTGGAAACTGCTATTTCAACTACAGCATGGGAGGATTCTAGATTTGTACTTGATGTGTCTCTTAGAATCTGCATACACCAGGCCAACTATGGGACTTTTAACTGCCTCCACTGGAGTACACTTTTTAAAGAGGCAAACCAAATGCCTGTTACTCTTCAAACTTCAACACAAAGGAACTCTATCCTTTTTTGCCCAATCCACCCTTAAATCCCCCTAACACTGCGAATTAATTAAATGTTTGGATAATGCACGTTCAAGGCTCCCTTGCTCAGGAATTTACTAATAAAATCACCAGAAAACAAAATATTTCATTTCAAACTAGTGTTTGAAAGCAGTTTTTATATGCATCTTGAAATTCTATTACTTTTCCGGACAACCCCGGTTTAGATTAAACAATACTAACAAGGGCCTTTCTTCCCAACTCCTGCAAGACAGACGAGTTTGCAATAAACACCGACAGGAAATGGCTTTCGTAACACTTCTTCAGACCAACGTGGGCATGTCAACTGAGCTAATATTTTGACTGCTGCACAATGTCAGAGGCATCGTGAGATTCATTTTTATCCCAAGCTTTAAAGTCAACTGGTTATAAACCAACTTCCAATTCAGTTTAAAGATCTGTTTTACTATTTTTGTTTGCAATAAAACATCCATTAAGCCTCACTCAGTCACAGCTCTCCATAAATTTAAAAGGACTTGGAAACAAAAGCTGAGATCGATTACAAGAAATCACATTGACTACAGCCATGCAACAACAGACAGTGAAGTGGGAGCAGACTGGTTTCACTGCCGGCTTCATGAAATCAGCTGTACATTCTCTAACGCACACTATTAGTAATCAGGATATTCAGCACAAAAACCCTTCAACCCAGCAGAAGTTTAAGAGATGCAAAGTTCCGTCAAGGCATAGCACATAAAACAAAGGTGAGAACAGACTGGCAGTGTCGCTCATCCTGTTGGTAAAACTCCACATGACGGGAAAAACACAATGACCTAAGGAAACTTCCCCATTCCTCAAGGCAATCAAGCAGGCGCCAGCTTGTGCTTCTCCAAGCTGCCTCGACAGAAATATTTAACTGCCCCCTCCCCCAACCAATATGTCCTTTGGAACACAAGAGCCATGCAGCAGGGTGTCTAACCTGCTGCCATTAAGCCCTGACAATCTGGCTCTTGAGGGCCAGGAAACCCAAATCCGCTTGCATTTTATTTTACTTTGCTCATTTATCCTGTGTGATGTTAGCAACGTTGCTTTCTGGCGAATAAATCCTGAATGATAAGTTTCCCTGGCAAGAGATATAAACAAATAAACTGATGTGAATCTTTGTGCAACTCGCTTGGCAGGCGCCACACATTCCCACTAATGTCTTTTTTTTTAACCTTTAGTTCGCTTAATTTCTTTAAAAAGATTGTCCCTTATGTTACACGTCAGCCTTAGCAGGCAGTCCTCAGATTCTCCCGAGATGCAGAGTTACAGGCTTAAGGATTAATTTCCCCACTCGGATCTTGCCTCCCTCACAGTGTCTTTGGCACAACCGAGGTCAGGTGGCCGGCCTTCGCTCTGGCCACTCACTCCCTACTCCTCTCAAACAAGCTCTTAAAGAGAGCGGCCACAGAACCACAAGCTGCAAAACAGGCAGACACTGAGGCAGGGAAGGCAGCAAACCGAGCCAATATCCTACCTGCAGTACAGTGAGGTTCGCCTGTCCGGATAAGCTCAGCTTCTCCTGTTCCGACGGGTAGGCGTTCAGTCGGTGCTCGTAAAGCCAGTCCCGCAGGATCTTCACCGACTCCTTGGAAAAAATCACGTGGCGCTTCCTCTTCTTGGAGCTGGCCATGTCCGAAGCCAAGCTGCCGTCGTCTTCCCCTGTGTCGCTATCTGACATGGCCAAGTCCCCTGGTCTCCTCTGACCACCAGTGAAGGCTGCTCGGAGGCGGACGGAGGGAGAGGCAACAAGCAACACGAAGCGTTAGTTACTAGGCGCTAGTTACATAGCAGAAACTACAACACAAAACCCTCCGGGGCAGATCACTGAAAACCAAAGGTGGTAGGAGGAGGTGGGGTGGGGGTGGGGGTGGGGGTGGGGGTGAAATTTGAAAGGCAGTGAAGCGGAACGAAGTCCTTCACTCAGCTCCACGCTGTTTATACTTAAAATGCATCAACACGTTCAAAGGGAAAATCTCCATTCATCTGCAAGAATGCAAACATCTCGCTCACAATCCTCCTTCAAGCTCTTGTCAACAAACAAAAAAAGTCAAAAGCAAAAAAAAATGGAAAGCACACAATAAAACTTGGGAAGAAACTTTGCCGCCATTGACACGCAGCTGAACACTGTCGCTTTTGTTGCAGTGAAACAGGAACTTGCGCGGGTATTCCCAGCTCAAACTAACCCCATCTGTCAGATCAACACTCCCAGAGGAAGTTCTGCAAGTTAAAATAAACGCACTCATTTTTGAGGTTGCTTTGCGGGGAGGCCAGTAGTTAAGTTAGCGAAGTTACACCATTTAAAATCTCGTGTCAAGGAGTCTTGGGTCCGGGTTAATAAACTAACTCCACGGATACCCCTTGAGTTTTCGGTGACAAAACAGGCGTACACACGCAGGCAGAACTAGGTTCTAGGACGCGTGCTTTGCAAAACAAAAGGAGGCGAACACGCCGAATTCAACGCTTTGCTAGCGATGCCATGCTTTACTCTTATTTTTACAAGCAACGCATCGGGAGAGAAGCAGCAATCCGCATTCAAGGCCACTCACTCACTCCCACAAATGGGACCTCATGCATTTCAAACACCTCTCACCAAATTAAAAAAAACTCTGAAACTTACAAAAAATTTCCCACCAAATTCTCGGCTGGGGGGGAGGTGAGAAAGAGAGAGAGAAAAAAAATAATCCCAAAGCAACCAGCGGAAAAAAAATCCCAAACAACAACCTCCAGCCCTCCCATTGTTCGTAACGCCAGCATTCTGACAGCGTGCCAGTTACACAGTTCCCCTGCACCAAGGTCAGACACCTCACCTACCTTTCTTTACAGCTTTCATCTTGATCCACTTTTAGTGTTCCTGCCAGCCGACTGAGTTTGGATTTTGTAGCTTCATATAAAAGTGCAAAGGCGACGGAGGGTGGGAGAGAACTGAGCACGTTTTATGTGTTGTGTGTAGGTCTGCTGCTCTACTCGCCTTCTCCCCTCCCACCCCCTATGCGAGGACAGCGTGGCGCAGTTAAACAAAGCTCCGGCTTGCCTCTCTCTCTCTCTCTCTCTCTCTCTCTCTACCTGCCGCTGATCCTGATTGCAGTGCTGATGGGCGCCTCCACACCACTCCTGACAACTCTCTGACAGCTCACCCCGGAAACGACCTGCCACTGACGTCAACTGCAATCACAACTTGCTGTGGAGCTGCAGCAACATGACACACACACACACACACACACACACACACACACACACACACACACACACACACACACACACACACACACACACACACACACACACACACACACACACACACACACACACACACACACACACACACACACACGGTTCCAGCTCTATTATAACTTCCACGCAATCACTGCAGTAGTAACGGATCATTTGCAACTATAATTAAATAACGCGTTCGGCTGAATTAAATGCCAGAATCTCTTTAACAATTATTATTTCTCTTTTGCATAACAAAAGCTTTTTATTCTTTTTTTCAGAGCTGGAGATAATGATGTTTTGCTATGCATTCTAAAAATAGTCATTAATCTAAATTATGTCTTGGTAAACATCCATCAATATATATCCGTTTTGGAGGAACGTTTTTAATATTTGCCAAACACACGTACAAGTGCATTTCGAAAGTACAGTGTTGGTAGTGAATGTTTAATACATTTGTGCAGTATTAGCAAAATCCGCTAGGTGCTAACTCGTTTTAAATAGATGTTTACAGTATAGGCGCACTAAACTCTAGTATATTGAAGAGAGACGTCGGGCTGTGTAATGCAGTACCTCAACGGGGTGCACGGTGGTAGGATTATAAGTGAACTTGCTTTCTCCCCGGCATGCTTTTTCCAGTGTACAATGAAAATTAATAAAAGGTATATCTAAGTTTTTAAAAAAAGTCCACTCCCTTCTAGTTTACCACACATCGTGCAGCAAGATATTAAGGTCTCTATCACCCAGTAAACCTCATTCCCAGGCAGTGCCTGAGGTGGGGCTGACGGGTCAATAACTTCATAATGTTTTAATTATTTTTGTTTTCCGTGGGTTCCTTTCTCATCCTTACTGCTGCGAAGATAAGACTTTGGGGATAAGGAGGATTGAATTCGCATTCTCATCTGTGGCTGGACCTGCTGTCTCACCAATGTTGGATCAGTAGGGTGGGTAGCCAGAGGAAATGGAAATTACTGTGCTTTGCGGCTAAACCCATTTTAAAGCGTAATATCTGGTAACTTTATACATGGTGAAGGAAATTAAAGAGTCATGAAGATATACTGCATGGAGAAAGTCCTCTTGGCCTAACTGACCCATGCAGGCCAAGATGCACATAGAAACTAGTCCCAATTGACTGCATTTGACTTCTATCCCTCTAAGCCTATCAAAGTACCTGTTCAAAGATGGGAAAATCTGCAGATGCAGGGAACCCAAGCAATCACACACAAAATGCTGGAGGAACTCACACAAAGCCAGCAGCATCAATGGGAAAGAGCAAAGAGTCGAAGTTTTGGGCCAACACCCTTCATCAGGAAAGTACCTGTTCAATTGTCCTTTTATTTTCTATGAAGGAAACATTTGAAGTTCAAACACTTGCGTAGCCAAATCAGGTTTCATTATCATTCCTCATTAATACATACATCTCAGAATCAGAATGACTTAATATCACCAGCATATGTTGTGAAATTTGTTGTTATGCGGTAGCAGTACTTTGCAATTATTACACGATTACATGAAAGTAATAATTATTGATGATGCATTATTAATGAGTAGTTGTATTAGTGGATGCCACAGTAACGTCGCGGTCGGAGTTCAGAGTTCATTTCCAGCGCCGTCTGTAAGGAGTCTCTGTACGTCCATCCCATGGAAAACCATGGTTTTTCCCTGGGTGCACCAGTTCCTCCCCCATTTCAAAAGCTATACCGGGTAGGTTAATTGGTCATTGTAAATAGGGCCAGAAGGGCCTACTCCACACCTATCACTAAAATAAGTATAAAATAATGGAAATGTGAAGTAGTTTACATTACCAACTCTTGTCCTAACACTTTGTCTTGTTACATTGCAAAGTATTAAACAGCTGGCTATGCAATGATCTAGTGGATACAATAAATCTTCTTTCAATAGTTAAGAAGGCATGTGTTGTTCTTAATAATTTTTCACCATTTCCATAACAGCAATCGTGGTCTCAAAAAGCACAAGACAACAGGAAACCTGTCTTCCTTAATCCCGTTGCTGCTGGTGATACCTTCAGCACCTCAGAATTCCCCCTATATTTGTAAGTCTCATCCCATCTTAGATCACTCAGCAAAAACTGCTGATTAATAAATCTCCTATTTATCACCTGAGATAGTTTACTACATTTAAGATGCTATGTAAATATGAGTTGCTATGAGGATCTCTAAGGAGAGAGCAGCAATTTTTGATACCCTTCCAGCAAAATTGGAAGCCTTCTTTAATTATTAAGAGCAACTCCAGACTCAAAACATCGCCCATGTGGTGTTTGGAAGATGCTCTTCCAATCACCATCCACTACAGAGTGCCATTAATTTTTTTTTACTAATCACATTTTACATAAGTAAAAGTGGATTTTAGCAATTTGTCCTGTTTTTGAATCATTTGCTCCACTGTTATATCTTCTTTCTTAGGTTAAAAGAAATAATAATTTAACTATTGAAAGAAAATTTATTGTATCCGCTGGATCAATACTTTGCAATGTAACAAAGCAAAGAGTTAGGATGGGGAAGACTTGGCAATGTACACTAATTCACATCTCCATTAATAACACATAATCTATAATTATTACTTTCATGAACCTGAAGGGTGTAATCATGAGACATATGTATTAATGAGGAACGATAATGAGACCTGATTTGGCTATGCAAATTGGGTTAATTGCAAAATCGCCCTGCTGCCTGTTATTGAAAACCTACAGTTCTCATCTTGAGAACACGCAGAGGGCATGGATAATATTCAGGATGGCATACTGTAGTACATTAGGTTTCTGTTTTACATGAGCTATTGATAATTAAATATGTTATTAACACATTCTGTCAAAACCTGATTTAGGACCCATTGTTCACTGACATCATTGGGTTTCTGTATTCTCTTTCTACACCAGAAAACAACAGTATTAGAAATTTCTTAAAATGATTACTATTTTTAATCATTTGGCTCCATTTGGCCCCACAGATGTTTCCATGTTTTGAATATATGTTTGTTTGCTTAACTGGGGTCTCAGACACTATGTTTGCATGTGAGAATATAGAAACATTTACATTTCTTCATTCACAATGATCGGACACCAGCTACTGTCAAGAGTCAGCTGCGGATTCTGATGCTGATTCTGATCTAGACGCACTGGGATGTAAAGTATGAGGAAAAGCACTGGATATACTGCTTTCCATGACACAGCGCAGGAGAACTTACCAAACTGTGACACACACAAACTGCTGGAGGGACTCAGCAGGTCAGGCAGGATCTACGGAAAGGAATAAAGAGTCGATGTTTCGAGCTGAGACCCCTAATCTGGACTGGAAAGGAATGGCAGAAAAGCCAGAATCTAATTTGTGAACAAATAAGCCCAAAGCGTTGACTGTTTACTCTTTTCCATAGATGCTGCCTGACCTTTTGAGTTCCTCCAGCATTTTGCGTGTGTTGCTCGGATATCCAGCATCTGCAGATTTCCTCTTGTTTATGATCTGATTTGTGACATTAGTCTCTGAGCATCAGCCACCACACAGTAAGGGAAATATATAACTATCTTCAAACCTTTCTTCATTTTCTTTTCCTTATCTATTTCACAAATGAAGAGACATAGGGTTATAGAAACCCTGAGTTACATCGGATCTGTCATAACATCAATGTAATTATTGCACTTGGTGGGTAATTTCCTGATAGCTTTTAAATGAAAATATTTAATCTGTAAGCTTGTAATCATCCAATTCAGTTGTAAAGTATAGACTTAGCTCTTGACTATTACATAGAATTATGTCCATTACCTATTAATTGTTCAGATTTGTTTTCTTTTCAAATGAGATGTCTTCTAAACCAAAAAGATGTAGTTGAAACAAAATGTTCCATCACAAATAGTCTAGACATGGAGTTATTAAATTTGCTACCTTGCAACTATGGTTAACACAGTTTTCATCACATGAGGCAACTATGAAATTATCGATTGATTGTTCAGCATCCAAATTCTAATTTCAAAAATATTTTATGATAGTTAAACAAATTATAAACAAAATAAATTTCAATTAAGAACAAAAATACTGGAATTATATATGTGAAGAAAAGGGACACTAGATTTTTCATGTAGATAATATTTTCTCAGAACCAAAAGTTTACTTTTGAGGAAAATATATTAGACCAAAATGTTAATCTGTCTTATCAGAAATCAGAATCAGATTTAATATCACCGGTATATATCATGAAATTTGTTAACTTTACGGCAGCAGTACAATGAAATACAGGGTAAACAAATATAGAGAAAAACCTGAGTTACATTAATTATGTATATATTAGATAGTTGTTAAATTAAGTAGCGCAAAAATAAGAAATGAAAAAGTAGTGAGGTAGTGTTCATTGGTTCAATGTCCATTTAGAAATTGGATAGGAGAGGGGAAGTACTGTTCCAGAATTGCTGAGTGTGTGCCTTCATGCTTCTGTACCTCCTTCTCGACAGTAACAGTGTGAAGAATGCATGTACCGTGTGGTGGGAGTCCTTAATGATAAACTTCCGAAGGCAGTGCTCCTTGAAGATGTCTTGGATACTTGAATCTCATAATATTTACAGAATTTTTATTCCTACTTGGAAAGTTAATACCTGTGATTTCACTGCAAAAATTAAAATTTCAATTCTATCAACAAACATATATTTGACACTATATGGACCATCATAATATATAAGGAAGCAAATAATTAATAATAACAAAAGTTGAAATTTTGCACATACATAAATTAAAAATGCTTCTTTTCCTAAGGAAAAGAAGTCATGTGAATTACAACAAGAACTTTCATTTATATTCACCATTAGGTGTTTAGATTTACAAACTTGTGTTTAACTTTATCTAAGAATATATTTAATTAATATTTGAACTGTATATTAGCTCTATTGTATTATTAAAGGCCAAGAGTCAGCTTCAGCCTTGAGTGCTACCTATGAGGAATTAAAGACAAACCATCTCATTAGGCACAGCATGGTAGTGGAGTGGTTAGTACAACACTTTACAGTACCGGTAACTTGCGTTTAATTCCCACTGCTGCCTGTGAGAACATTCTCCCCATGACCGCCAAGGTTTCCTCGAGGTGCTTTGGTTTCTTCCCACAGTCCAGAGACATACCAGTTGGTAAGCTAATTGGTCATTGTAATTTTGCCATTGTCCAAAGATGTACCGGTTGGTAGGTTAATTGGTCATTGTAAATGATCCTGTGATTAGGCTAGGATTAAACTGGGGGGGTTGCTGGCCAGCATGACTTGAAGAGCTGGAAGGGACTATTCTGTGTTGTATCTCAATAAATAAATAAATAATGTAATGTACTAATTTATAAACATAGCTCTCCAAAGCTTTTTAAATTTTGGTGCTAATTTATGTAACGATATCAAAGTAAGCCCTTTCTCTCAGTGAGCACCATCAACAGTCTAAAAAATAATATTAATGAATCACAGAATGTAGTGAATAATTTCCAGTTTTCTCCCCACATTTCCTGTAGTTGCTGACTCTGGTGTGAGTTTGGTGTGGATGAGAGCTGTGGTTCTGCTGCTAACTCTCTCACCTCCAATTCCAGAGATTTGCTCACAATAACCTCATCAGGTACTGAGAGAATGCTGCACTGTGGGATGTGAGTCTTTTGCCCTCTTTGGAAAATATGAAACTATAAAATAGGAGCAGGAAATGGCCATTCATCTCTTTATGCCTGCTTCACCTTTTAACATGATCATGGCAGATCATCAGAATTCAACACCCTGATCTAAGTTTCTCCCATATTCCCTGAGCCCTTTAGCCAATAACATAGGGAGGGGCACAAACTGCAAATAATTCTGAGAGTTCCATTCTCACGCACATAAAAATCATCTTATGCTTTTAGAAATAATTTTCTTTCAGGAAGGATTGTTACCACAAGTTTGGAAAGAGTGGTGGGAAGAGACCCTTGCTTCACCTGTCAAAGCGAGCCTGTCAGAGATAGATTAAGATTAGCTTTATTTGTCACATGTACATTGAAACATCAAAACATACAGTGAAATGTGCTATTTGCAGTAACGACCAACACAGTCCGAGGATGTGTTCACAGGTATCACCATGCTTCTGGGGCCAACATAACGTGCCTACAACTTGCTAACCCTAACCCCATGAGTGTTTGGAAAGTGGGAGGAAACTGGAGCACTCGGAGGAAACTCATCAGGTCACGGGGAAAACGTACAATCTGCTTACGGACAGTGGCGGATTGAACCCAAGTTGCTAGCGCTGCCATAGCATTATCACAAGACAAGACAAGTTAACTACTACACTATCATCCTGCCCATGCTCTCCATGACCATGTCCTCTGGCTCGCTCCAGTTCCTCGGCTGGTCCTTCCATCTTTGCTCATTGCCACATTGACTCTCACAACCTCACTCCCCTCACAAGTGCCATCTCTGCTTCTCACCAAGGTAGCTTCTCTCCCTCTTCGCTTCTTACCATTGCAAATTCACTTTGTGGAGTGGAGAATACAGCACAGAGCATACTTTCTGCCTCAGTCTTGAAAGAGCCTTCCAAAATGCAGTAATGAAGCTCATTTTCCATTTTTCACGCCATATATTCTGTGGTCATTGGGAGAGTTAGACAAATAGTGATGCCTTGTGTTATTGAGTGAACTAAACTACCCAGAGCTAATACTAAAAATCTTCATTGCATCTAACAAGAATGAATGATCGGTTACGTTTGCACTGAGGCTTTAGAGGTGCAAAGCTACTCCAACAGCCAGTACTCAGTGCAAGGTCCAGTATTCGTCCTACTTTATTAACTATTGAAGTACATGTACAGCATCTTACTTCACTTCAATTAAGAACTGTATTCCTACCCATTCCCAGCTCTGTCAAAACTTTTCTTTGCTGTTTTCTTACTAAATTCAAATTTGAAGTGCTTCGCCATCAACACAGAAATTAACATTGATTGTAAACACCAGAGATTCGGCAGATGCTGGAAGTCTTGAGCAACATCTTGAATAAATCAGCAAGTTAGGCAGCATTGACGGGAGGAGATTAAACAGTCAATTCTTTTGGAAATGTCGACTGTTTGTTTCCCTCCGTAGATGGATGCTACCTGACTTGCCGAGATCCTCCAGCAAATTGTGTATGTTGCTTAACATTGATTAGAAATTCTTTTGATAGGAAAAGAGTGTTCTAAGCACAGTCATTTATCTAATATTGAATAGTTTCCAGGAGCAGATTATTTCTTTCAAGAACCCCAGGAATAGGCTTAAGTGCAAGACATTATTTGGAAGGAGTGTAAGATGCTTTAAAAATCTGTGGTGAGATCAGTAACCATCCAGAATTCGTTTCTAAGGTTAAACACAGCATCAGAAATTAAATCAGCCTCAAAAGTTGGACTGGATAGATAGATGAAGGAAAAGCATATGTGAAGATTTGGAAACTAGCTGGATAAATGTGATTAAGGGTATACCTTGTTTACATGACACAGGCTATTTGAATCAAACAGCTTGTTTGCCTAGGGAGCCATTGGTTGTCAGCTGTTGGTGGCTCTGCTCCTCTCAGACTTCTTTGCATGCTTTTTGGCAGGAAAAATAAAAAGGGAAACATGTTATCTCATTGGTGAGAGATGGCAGGGCTCTGAGACAGAGGGATCTGGTGCGGGAGAACATGATTCACAAAAGGCCAGTGTGCAGCTCCAACGGATAATTACAAAAGCTAACAGAATGTTGTCATTTATTGCCAGGGAATCAAACGCAAATGTAGTGAGGTTATGCTTCAGTTATGTAGGGCATTGGTGAGACCACGTCTGGAGCATTGCAAATAGTTTCGGTCTAGATATTGAAGGATGGAAGTAAATGTTTTGGATCCAGTACAGAGAGCGTTTACCAGTTTAATAACTAAAATGGAAAGTATTGTTATGAAGAACAGCAAGAGGAGCTGGGTGAGCTGACTAGATGACTAACACCTAGTTGCAGTACTTATGTTTTGTAAATTCAGACCATCTAACATATTCAGAGGAAAACAAGAGAGCCGAGACAGGTGAGTATTAGTTTGTATTTACTTTAAGCGATATCACTGGGTAGCATCACGATGTATGCAATTCACATACTCATACATATAACCTGCAATGCATTATGTAAACAACAAAGAATGCTTAATCAAGCAATATATATACAAGATTACTCAAATATCACTGAAGTATTAAATGAACAATTACTCACATCTACTGAAAATTCAACATTCCCTCCAATTATTTTTAGAGCTGCGCAAATCCACCATTGCTCTAAACAGGAAATTTTTACATGGCCTGAGAACGGTGCAGCTTTTTATAAGCAATAAGCCATGGGCCGGCAGTTTAGTAACAATGAGCTACTGACTTCCATTCTGTGTTTACTGTTACAATTTGTAATAGTGTTGTAACTTGAAACACTGACAAAGTAAATACATTGAAACTCTAAATTGTTTCAAAGTAAAGGTTGTGATACATTTATTATTTAGAAAAGTTATGGATTATAATCTTATAAAAGTTATTTCTTCAGCAGTTTGATCGAGGCACGACTGCGCAAGCACATGGACATCAGCCTGTTAGAACAGCGAGAAGAGTTTAAAAGGAGACGGGTATTTCTTCTGCGGTTTGATCGAGGCACGACTGTGCAAGTGCGTGGATGTCAGCCAGTTAGAACAGTGAGAAAAGTTTAAAAGCGAGAAGAGTTTAAAAGGAGACGGTTATTTCTTCAGCAGTTTGACTGAGGCATGACTGTGCAAGTGTGTGGACGTCAGCCAGTTAAAACAGTGAGAAGAGTTTAAAAGGAGACAGCTTTATAGAGTGGGTGCTTGAGGAGTGGGCGACGGAGTAGAGGGAGACAGAGTCGGAAAACTTTGGCTCAACGAGGCTTAGGCATTAACGGGTCGAGACAAGGTAGGTTGCCTGTGTAGAATACAGACAGGAAGTATGTGTGTGAGGCTGGTGTTCTATGCTCAGTGTTATAGATGTGGGAGGGCCTGGAGACTCCCAGCCTCTCAGACAGCCACATCTGCGCCAGGTGCGTCGAGCTGCAGCTCCTTAGGGACTGCGTTTGGGAACTTGAGATGCAGCTCGATGACCTTCATCTGGTCAGGGGGAGTGAGGAGGTGACAGAGAGGAGCTATAGGCAGGTAGTCACACCGGGGACTTGGGAGACCCGATAAGTGGGTAACAGTCAGGAGAGGGACAGTGCGAGAGGGAGGATAGGCAGATGATAGAGAAGGGACACGCTCAGACTGATGGTTTGAGATGTGTCTATTTTCATGCAAGGACTATTATGAACAAAGCAGATGAGCTTAAAGCATTGATCAGTACTTGGAGCTATGATGTTGTGGCCATTACAAAGACTTGGATGGCTCAGGGACAGGAATGGTTACTTCAAGTGCCAGGCTTTAGATGTTTCAGAAAGGACAGGGAGGGAGGCAAAAACAAGAAGTGGGGGAGTGGCACTGTCGATCAGAGATAGTGTCGCGGCTGCAGAAAAGGAGAAAGTCATGGAGGATTGTCTACGGAGTCTCTGTGGGTGGAAGTTAGGAACAGGAAGGGGTCAATAACTCTACTGGATGTTTTTTATAGCCCTCCCAATAGTAACAGGTACATTGAGGAGCAGATAGGGAGACAGATTCTGTAAGGGTGTAATAATAACAGAGTTGTCGTGTTGGGAGATTTTAATTTCCCAAATATTGATTGACATCTCCCTTGAGCAAGGGGTTTAGATGGGGTGGAGTTTGTTAGGTGTGTTCAAGAAAGTTCGTTGACACAATATGTAGATAAACCTACAAGAGGAGAGACTGTACTTGATCTAGTATTGGGAAATGAACCTGGTCAGGTGTCAGATCTCTGAGTGGGAGAGCATACTGGAGATAGTGATCAGAATTCTGTCTCCTTTACCATAACATCGGAGAAGGATAGGAACAGACAAGTTAGGAAAGCGTTAAGTAAGGGGAAATATGAAGCTATCAGGCAGGAACTTGGAAGCATAAATTGGGAACAGATGTTCTCAGGGAAATATACAGAAGAAATATGGCAAATGTTCAGGGGATATTTGCATGGAGTTCTGCATAGGTACGTTCCAATAAGACAGGGAAAGGACGGTAGGGTACAGGAACCATGGTGCACAAAGGCTGTTGAAAATCTACTCAAGAAGAAAAGAAAAGCTTACTAAAGGTTTAAAAAAAACTAGGTAATGATAGAGAGCTAGAAGATTATAAGGCTAGCAGGAAGGAGCTTAAGAATGAAATTAGGAGAGCCAGAAAGGGGCCATGAGAAGGCTTTGGTGGACAGGAGCAAGGAGAACCCCAAGGCATTCTACAAGTATGTGAAGAGCAAGAAGATAAGAAGTGAGAGAATAGGACCAATCAAGTGTGACAGTGGAAAAGTGTGTAAGGAACCGGAGGAGATAGCAGAGGTACTTAATGGGCACTTTCCTTCAGTATTCACTACGGAAAAGTATCTTGGCGATTGTAGGGATGACTTACAGCGGACTGAAAAGTTTGAACATATAGATATTAAGAAAGAGGATATACTGGAGCTTTTGGAAAGTATCAAGTTAGATAAGTCTCTGGGACTGGCTGAGATGTACCCCAGGCTACTGTGGGAGGCAAGGGAGAAAATTGCTGAGCCTCTGGTAATGATCTTTGCATCATCAATGGGGATGGGAGAGGTTCCAGAGGATTGGAGGGTTGCGGATGTTGTTCCCTTATTCAGAAAGGGAGTAGAGATAGCCCAGGAAATTATAAGCTAGTGATTCTTACTTCAGTGATTGGTAAGTTGATGGAAAAGATCCTGAGAGGCAAGATTTATGAACATTTGGAGAGGCATAATATGATTAGGAATAGTCAGCATGGCTTTGTCAAAGTCAGGTCATGCCTTATGAGCCTGATTGAATCTTTTTGAGGATGTGACTAAACACATTGTTGGAGGTAGCGCAGTAGATATAGTGTATATGGATTTCAGCAAGGCATTTGATAAGGTACCCGATGCAATGCTTATTGAGAAAGTAAGGAGGCATGGGATCCAAGGGGACATTGCTTTGTGGATCCAGAATTGGCTTGCCCATAGAAGGCAAAGAGTGGCTGTAGATGGGTCATATTCTGCATGGAGGTCAGTGACCAGTGGTGTGCCTCTGGGACCCCTACCCTTTGTGATTTTTATAAAAGACCTGGATGAGGTAGTGGAGGGATGGGTTCGTAAATTTGCTGATGACACAAAGGTTGGGGGTGTTGTGGATAGTGTGGAGGGCTGTCAGAGGTTACAATGGGCATTGATACGATGCAAAACTGGGCTGAGAAGTGGCAGATGGAGTTCAACCTAGGTAAATGTGAGGTGGTTCATTTTGGTAGGTCAAATATGATGGCAGAATATAGTATTAATGGTAAGACTCTTTGCAGTGTGGAGGATCAGAGGAGTCCAAGTCCATAGGATACTCAAAGCTGCTGCGCAGGTTGACTCTGTGGTTAACAAGGCATCTGGTGAATTGGCCTTCATTAATCGTGGGATTGAGTTTAGGAGCTGAGAGGTAATGTTGCAGCTCTACAGGACCTTGGTCAGACCCCATTTGGAGTACTGTGCTCAGTTCTGGTTGCCTCACTACAGGAAGGATGTGGAAACCATAGAAGAGGTGCAGAGGAGATTTACAAGAATGTTTCCTGGATTGGGGAGCATGCCTTATGAGAATAGGTTGAGTGAACTCAGTCTTTTCTCCTTGGAGCCTTGGAGGATGAGAAGTGATCTGATAGAGGTGTATTAGATGATGAGAGGCATTGATCGTGTGGATAGTCAGAGGCTTTTTCCCAGGACTGAAATGGCTAACATGAGAGCGCACAGTTTTAAGGTGTTTGGAAGTAACTACAGAGGAGATGTCAGGGGTAAGTTTTTTACGCAGAGAGTGGTGAGTGCGTGGAATGGGCTGCCAGCGACAGTGCCGGAGGTGGATACGATAGGGTCTTTTAAGAGACTCCTGGACAGGTACATGGAGCTTAGAAAAATAGAGGGCTATGGGTAACCCTAGGTAATTTCTAAGGTAAGTATATGTGCGGCACAGCTTTGTGGGCCAAACGGCCTGTATTGTGCTGTAGGTTTTTTAATGTTTCTATGTTTCTATATTCATTAACACACAATTAATTACAGGATATTTCACAACTATATTAACATAGAATTCAAAATTATATTAGCATAATTTCAGAGTTATTTTATCATTACATAAAAGTAAATTCCAATGACTATGTGCAGCATTTCAGTTACTGCTTTACAGACACCCACATATCTTAGAGGGAAGAATGACTGATGAAATGCTTTGAGTCACGAACAGGCAAGGATCTGGTCCTGTTGCAAATTGCCTATTGCCACTGTAGGTCTACAGTGGATGCAATGTGCCAATGACACAGCTATTGGTGGCAGAATTTCAGATGGTGATGAGGAGTCATTGAGGAGTGAGATAGATCATCTGCTTGAATGGTATTGCAACAATAACCATGCACTCAGTGCCAGTAAGATGAAAGAATTCATTGTGAATTTCAGGAAGGGAAAGTTGCGGGAAAGCACACCAGTCCTCATTGAGAAATCAGAAGTGGAAAGATTGAGCAGTTTCATGCTCCTGAGTGTCAACATTTCTGAAAATCTATCTTGGGCCCAACATATTGATGCAATTATTAAGAAGTCATAACAGTGGCTATATTTCATTAGGAGTTTGAGGAGACATGGTATGTCTGCAAAGACGCCCACAAATTTGTAAAAATGTAACATGGAGAGCATTTTAATGGTTGCTTCATTGATTGATATGGAGTCACGGAGGGGCCACTGCACAGGATTAGAAAATGCTGCAGAAAGTTGCAAACTCAGCCAACTCAAACATGGACACTAGCCTATCCAGCATCGAGGATATTTTCCAAAAGCAATACCTCAAAAAGGCTGCATCTGTCATTAAGGACACAGATCACACAAGACATTCGCTCTGCTCATTGCTATCATAAAAGAGGAGGTACAGAGGCTTGAAGACACCTACTCAACATTTCAGGAAATTCTACCCCTTTGCCGTCAGATTCTGTATGGACAGTGAGCCCATGTATACTACCTCAGTATTTTTCTTAATTTTGCTCTCTTTTTGCATTACTTATTTAATTTATATATAATAAATATATTTCTTTTTGTAATTTATAGTTTTTTTATTATTATGTATTGCAATGTACAACTGCCACAAAACAACAAATTTCACGACATATAGTATACCAGTGATACTAAACCTGATTCTGATTCTGAAATGCTGAACGGGTTAAGTTTGTTTCTGATGGAGCTCAGATGAGTGAGTTATGGCTCGACTGAAAGATATCGAGGGATTTTGTCAAGGTGGATGCAGAGAGGTTGTTTCCTTTTTGTGAGACAATCTGGAACAAGGGTTCACTGTTTAAGTACAATACAAGTTAAAGCTGGCAACGCAACTCACTTCTTCAAAGGGTGGTGGAAGATGAAAGATGAGTTTTTGGGTATTTTGAAAGCAGAATTAGATACATTTTTGATAAGCAAGGAGCTGAAAGGTTACTCCGGGAATGCAGAGATTACAGTCCAATTTCCATAACTTCTGGTAATTTCTTCCCCTCCACTTTCTCCCTTTTTCCATTTCCCCATCCTGGCTCCCCACTTGTCCTTTCCCTTTTCCTCGCCTGCCTATCATGTCTCCCTGGGTCCCCTCCTCCTTCCCTTTCTCCCATGGTCCACTCTCCTCTTCTATCAGATCCCTTCTTCTTCAACCTTATCTCCCAGCTTCTGACTTCATCCCCCTGCCTCACCCCCTCACCTGGCTTCACCTATCACTTTCTTATCTTCATCCCATCTACCTGCTACCTTAACAGGGATAGAGTTCTTCACGTCCTCACCTACCACCCCATGAGCCCCCACATCGAACAATCATTCTCCAAAATTTCTGCTTATCACCTCCCACTGGTGCACCTTCTCTTTCCCTTCCTCCCATGGTAAACTCTCCCCCCCATCAGATTCCATCCTCTCCACCCTTTACTTTTTTACACCCATCCTCTGCCATCTTCTTACTTCATTCACCCCCCCCCCCCCAACCCACCTAGCTTCACCGATCACCTTCTGGGTTGTAATCCCTTTCTCTCCCCCCCCCCCCCCCAACTTTCTTATTCTGGCTTTTTCCCTCTTCCTTTCCATTCCAGGTGAAGGGTCACGGCCCGAAACGTCAACTCTTTATTCCTTTCCATGAATGCTGCCTGACCCGTTGATTTCCTCCAGCATTTTGTGTGTGTTGCTTTGGATTTCCAGCATTAGCAGAATCTGTTGTGTTTATGTTCGAGATTACAGTACGATCGGATACAGATATATTGTAGGCTTGAGGGGCTGGGTAGCCTACTCCTCCTCTTATTTCATATGTGTGCATGTTCACATGTTTGATCAAATGTGGGTCAATGTGGAAGTCAGATGTCAGTGCTGGACTCACCATTGTGCAGAGTAGCAGCATAGTGACACAGCTTGTAGAACCTCTGTCTCACAGCATCAAAGATTCAAAGTACTGTAAATTTATTATGAAAATATGTGTACAGAATATAATTCTGAAATTTGTCCTCCTGCAAGCAGCCACAAAATAAAAAAAAAACACCATGGAACCCATTCATGAAAAACATCAAACACCGGACTTGCAAAAGAGGAACAAGTTGTGCAAATGGCAAAAAGCAGACAACACAGGAATATCCAATGTCAGCTGAGGAGTCCGGTAGTTTTTAGTTTAGTCCTGATAAGTGTCGTGCCACTAGCCCTCTGCATCCCAGACTGCATCAAACCACTCAAATACAGCCAAAAAAAAAGCGAGTAACCAGAATCCAGGAATACATGCAACACGAACCCCAGAATGATCCACAGCCTGCCCAATTAATCCTTGCGATGTGGTTTCCAAGATTCCTGCACTTTCCTTCGACAGCAGGTAGGGAGAGGGAGAGGTATACGAGTCAAACACGGGCAGACACCACCGAACACCAGCCCATCCTCCTATCTTGCCCTCGTCGACTTCAACCTTTCTCGATGAGAAGTAATTGAGTCGACTATGGGCTTGCATCCCATCTCCAGGCCGCACACACTCCTCCAAACCTGACCAAAAATCCCTTGGAGACAGCAAAGCCCCAGATCTCACAATTGGCCCAAAAACCTACCATTAAAATGTAAATCAGAGATTCCAATCACACACAGCTTAGTAGTTGAACCATGTTTGAAAGAAGAAGTAAAAAGTTTGGTTGGTTGTGTTTTTTGCTAAAATCATCTTGTTCATCACAAATCCAGGTTCAATCCTGACCTTAAATCCTGTCTGTGTGGAGATTATGCATTCTCCCTGTGACCACATGTGTTCCTCCTGGTGCTCCTGTCTGCTCTCTCATCTCAAAGATGCATAGATAAACCGGTTAATCGGCTGTAGTAAATTACCATGGTGTAGAGTTGAGCAGTGGAATCTGGATGGAGTTGATGGAACTGGGGTGCAGGGGGGGGAATTAAAAAATCAAATTAGTATAAATGGACACTTGATAGTCCTTGTGGACTCAGCTGGCTGAAGGGATATTCTGTTTAGTATCCCTTAATGAGTCAGTAAGTAGCAGATCACTGATGTAGAAGACGACTGGGCACACTTCACTTCCAGTTCATCAGCTTTAGACAAGGGAACACACAGGAGACTACAGACGCTGGAATCTGCAGCAACAGCAATATGCTGGAGGTACTCAGCAGGTCGAGTAGTATCTGTGGGGAAAAAGACTTGTCCACATTTCTGTTGTGTATTTAATATCAAAGCTTTACTTGAGTAATCTTGTAAATATATTGTTTGATGAAACATTCTTGTTCGTTTAAATAAGTCATTATGGGTTATATGTAAAAATACATTAGCTTAATGTTTTGAAGTCATAAAACATAACAGTCTGTGCTATTATGCATTGCAAGGAATTGTCTAGACTGCCTCCTCTTCCTCTTTCTCCCCTTCACCTACTTATTTCTTCTTGTCCTACAAGCTCATTCAAGGCAAATTCAAGATTGTTTAATTTCCTGTACACAATTATAAAGGAGAATGAAATAATGGTTGCTCTGGATCAGATGCAGCACAAAGAAAAACTTACAATAAGAGCACAATAATAAAAAATAATATACACACATATGCCAATCATATTTCAGTAATCTTGCAAACACAAGGAATTCTGCAGATGCGTGAAATTCAAGCATCACACATCAAAGTTGCTGGTGAACGCAGCAGGGCAGGCAGCATCTCTAGGAAGAGGTACAGGCAACGTTTCGGGCCAAGACCCTTCGTCAGGACTAACTGAGAGAAGAGCTAGTAAGAGATTTGAAAGTGGGAGGGGGAGGGGAAGATCCGAAATGATAAGGGAAGACAGGAGGGGGAGGGATGGAACCGAGAGCTGGACAGTTGTTTGGCAAAACGATATGAGAGGATCATGGGACAGGAGGCCCAGGGAGAAAGAAAAGGGGGAGGGGGGAAAAACCCAGAGGATGGGCAAGGGGTATAGTGAGAGGGACAGAGGGAGAAAAAGGAGAGTGAGAGATAGAATGTGTGTATATAAGTAAATAACGGATGGGGTACGAGGGGGAGGTGGGGCATTAGCGGAAGTTTGAGAAGTCAGTGTTCATGCCATCAGGTTGGAGGCTACCCAGACGGAATATAAGGTGTTGTTCCTCCAACCTGAGTGTGGCTTCATCTTTACAGTAGAGGAGGCCGTGGATAGACATATCAGAATGGGAATGGGACGTGGAATTAAAATGTGTGGCCACTGGGAGATCCTGCTTTCTCTGGCGAACAGAGCGTAGGTGTTCAGTGAAACGATCTCCCAGTCTGCGTCGGGTCTCTCCAATATATAGAAGGCCACATCGGGAGCACTGGACGCAGTATATCACCCCAGCCGACTCACAGGTGAAGTGTCGCCTCACCTGGAAGGACTGTCTGGGGCCCCGAAGGGAGGTAAGGGAGGAAGTGTAAGGGCATGTGTAGCGCTTGTTCTGCTTACAAGGATAAGTGCCAGGAAGGAGATCGATGGGGAGGGATGGTGGGGGGGAACGAATGGACAAGGGAGTCACGTAGGGAGCGATCCCTGCTGAAGGCGGGGTGGGGGGAGGGAAAGATGTGCTTAGTGGTGGGATCCCGTTGGAGGTGGTGGAAGTTATGGAGAATAATATGTTGGACCCGGAGGCTGGTGGGGTGGCAGGTGAGGACAAGGGGAACCCTATTCCTAGTGGGGTGGCGGGAGGATGGAGTGAGAGCAGATGTGCGTGAAATGGGGGAGATGCGTTTGAGATCAGAGTTGATGGTGGAGGAAGGGAAGCCCCTTCCTTTAAAAAAGGAGGACATCTCCCTCGTCCTGGAATGAAAAGCCTCATCCTGAGAGCAGATGCGGCGGGGACGGAGGAATTGTGAGAAGGGGATGGCATTTTTACAAGAGACTGGGTGAGAAGAGGAATAGTCCAGATAGCTGTGAGAGTCAGTAGGCTTATAGTAGACATCAGTATAGAGACACAAGAATCAAGAAAGTGGGGGGAAGTGTCGGAAATGGACCAGGTAAACTTGAGGGTAGGGTGAAAGTTTGAGGCAAAGTTAATAAAGTCAACGAGCTCTGCATGCGTGCAGGAAGCAGCACCAATGCAGTCGTCGATGTAGCGAAGGAAAAGTGGGGGACAGATACCAGTATAGGCTTGGAACATGGACTGTTCCACAAAGCCAACAAAAAGGCAGGCATAGCTAGGACCCATACGGTTCCCATAGCTACACCTTTAGTTTGGAGGAAGTGGGAGGAGCCAAAGGAGAAATTATTAAGAGTAAGGACTAATTCCGCTAGACGGAGCAGAGTGGTGGTAGAGGGGAACCGGTTAGGTCTGGAATCCAAAAAGAAACGGAGAGATTTGAGACCTTCCTGATGGGGGATGGAAGTATATAGGGACTGGACATCCATGGTGAAAATAAAGCAGTGGGGGCCAGGGACATTAAAATCATCGAAAAGTTTAAGAGCGTGAGAAGTGTCTAGGAAGGGATTGAACAAGGGGGGATAAAACCGTGTCGAGGTATGCAGAAACGAGTTCGGTGGGGCAGGAGCAAGCTGAGACAATAGGTCTGCCAGGATAGGCGGATTTGTGGATCTTGGGTAGGAGGTAGAAACGGGAAGTGCGGGGTGTGGGAACTATAAAGTTGGTAGCAGTGGATGGGAGATCCCCTGAGTGGATAAAGTCGGTGATGGCGTGGGAGACAATGGCCTGGTGCTCCTTAGTGGTGTCACGATCGTGGGGTAAATAAGAGGAGGTATCCGCGAGTTGTCGCTGTGCCTCGGCAAGGTAGAGCCTCGTGTCCCATGATCCTGTCATGTACCCTTTTGCCAATCAACTATCCAGCTCTTGGCTCCATCCCTCCCCCTCGTGTCTTCTGCTATCATTTTGGATCTCCCCCCTCCCCCTCCCACCTTAAAATCTCTTACTAGCTCTTCTTTCAGTTAGTCCTGACGAAGGGTCTCGGCTCGAAACATTGACTGTACCTCTTCCTAGAGATGCTGCCTGGCCTGCTGCATTCACCAGCAACTTTTATGTCTGTTGCTTGAGTAATCTTGTGTGTGTTTGATTAAGCATCCTTATTCATTTACATATGCATTATTTAAAAATGCGTTAATTACATATGTCATCACGCTACCACGTGATACATGGCGTGCTCCACTTAGAATAAACACAAAGTTAGACCTGCATTTCAGATCCCCGTATCTTCTTTGAACTAGTTTAGTGTTTTGAAGTTACAAAACATAACAGTTTCACGTTGAAGCCCTACATCAGGACTCAGACAAGAGAAGACTGAAACTATAATTTAAGGTCAAATAATACGGTAGAAATCAGAGGTTAATGTTCTAGATCCCAAACATGAGAAAATCTGCAGATGCTGGAAATCCAAAGCAACACACACTAAATGCTGGAGGAACTCAGCAGGCCAGGCAGCATCTATGGAAAAGAGTAAATAGTCAACATTTCAGGCCGACACTCTTCTTCAGGTCCTGATATGGGGTCTCGGCCCAAAACGCCAACTGTTTACGCTTTTCCATAGATGCTGTCTGGCCTGCTGAATTCCTCCAGTATCTTGTGTGCATTAATTCTCTAAATGTTTAATTGGGGGAAGGATGGAGTGGAACTAAGTTGGAGAAGGGAGATGCATGATAGCATAGGCTATTACAGAAACAGCGACCTTGGTTCAGTCCCCACTTCTGTCTGGATGGAATCTGTGCATCCTCCCTGGGACCACATGGCTTTTCTCTGGGTGCTCCAGTTTCCTCCCACAGTCCAAAGATGTACCGGTTAGTAGGTTAATTGGTCATTGTAAATTGTCCTGTGATTAGGCTAGGGTTAAGTAGGTGAACTGCTGAGCGGTGCAGCCCGTTGGGTTGGCAGGGCCTGCTCCGCACTGTTTCTCTAAATAAATACAGTCAATTGCTTTTCTTTTCCTTGTACTTAGCTGATGAAATTGTATGCTGGACAAGCAATGCCATATTTTAGAGATGGCAGAGAAGTAAGAGACTCTTGGATGGCTACATGGAGCTTAGAAAGGTAGAGGGCTATGGGTAAAGCCTAGGTATTTCTAAGGTAAGGACATGTTCGGCACAGCTTTGTGGGCCGAAGGGCCTGTATTGTGCTGTAGGTTTTCTATGTTTTTACGTTTCTAAGTCAAAAAGGGTTGTGGTGAGAGAGAGCTGGTGTTTCGGAATACAGAAGAGAGCAGACCCCGCATCTGTGTAACAAGGAAGGATACAGATGGAAAATAAGGAAGGACCAAGGATTGATCTCTGGTGGTAATGATGCTGGCATTGAAAGAGGATTATTTTGCTATTGCTGGATCGAAAATAATAGAAGCAGGTGAAAGTAGTATCAAGCAGGAAGATGACTGTGGAGTGGCATTGTGGGAACGACGTCACAGGTGGCAGACAGATAGAGAAGGACAAGATAGGAGCTGTATATATTTACCACAGTTCTGGTATCTTACTTGCAGCTATGTGATATTTTGAATACATGGAAATATGAGGCAAAAAAAACTAGTATATTTAGTTTTATATGAAGTTACCTAAGTGTTTACTCACCATTTACCATTATTTCAGTTCTCTATTTAATTTTGCTAGATATTTTGCCTCATAAAGTAGAAATACTTCAGCAGTCATTCAATAAACTCAATCCTACAGCAATTATTACAAAACTGAAGATTTCAGTCATTTAAAAGTTCAATTCTAAAATCTAAATAATTGAAGATTTTTTTAAATTGTGAAATGTTTCCAGACACCTTCATTTGCTCTACTACAGTCTACAGTGTAAATCCAATTTTTAAAAAATGTTTATTGGTTTTACTCTGTTATTAATCAGAACAGTCTTACCTCGTTTATATTTTTAATAATAATCGTGTACATTGAATCTGGTGATTTATGTGAGATTTCCTGCGAGATTTAAAGAATATATTTATTTGTTATATGTACATCGAAACCTACAGTGAAATGTGATGTTTGCTTCAACAGCCAACGCAGTCCGAAGATTGTGTTGGGGGCAGCCCACAAGTGTTGCCACGTTTCTGGCACCAATGTAGCATGTTGACAACTTACTAACTGAAGTAGTTATGTTTCTGACCGAAGGAATAACGATGACTGCCTGTTATGCTGCTGTCGTTTAGGGCAGCAATGAAGGTCCTCCATCTCTGGTGGTGTTCAGAGCTTCCTTTATCATGTCAGCAGCTTCCTCTTGGTTTTCACTCCTGTCAGTCATGCAAGTCCCTGCTGGAGACTCAGGAATGCCGACGCACTCAGATGTAGAAGGATTCTTCATTCTTCAGAGTTGTTAGTCCTGAGTTAAATCCTGAACCTGGAGGACCGGTGGATCACTCTTAGTCTGTCCTCTATCCTTTGACCTGTTTGGCATGGGTACCCTACCAAAAGCTAAAGCCAAAGCATAAAGCCCTGACTCCTGTGTTTGCTCAGCCTTTTCAGAAGGCAGGTAAGAGTCAATCCATGTTGCCATCGGTTTGTAGATAAGAATGGAAAGTTTTCTTCCCTGAAGGATTTTAGTGAATCATGCAGATTTTAGTTTTGTGATCACAGTTACTAGTATCAGAACTTCCTTAAAAAATATTGGATTTAATTAGCTGAATGTAAATCCCCAGCTGGTATAAATTTACTATTGCAACATCACTGACAAAAATGGGAATACCCTTGTTCAACCCTAAGTAGTGAACTTTGCAGAAAGGTGAACTCATTGAACAATTTCTATTAGCAATAGAGACAGCACCTTGGCTATTGTAGCATTGTCTTGTTTTATACTGAAGTATCAGCTTGGATTTTGTGTACACATCTTGATAAAGGGAAACAATTAATTTATAATAGCACAATCAAGAATCAATTTTAATATTAACTTCAGTGTAGTACATAAACAACGCTTTTCTGTGGTGATGGTGCCTTTGTTACATGTAAATGTTCAGGAGTATTCCAATGTCACAAGTTACTGCATGTTGTCAATGAGGTCCCTTTTGTCTATCAGGGCTTGTTTCCTTACTCCAGATGTGCGGTACAATAAAGGAAAGCCCCAGGGCTGCTCTCTTCTCACTAATACATGCACAATCTGGTGTAGACCACAATCTACTTGTAGATTTTACTTGCACAATATAATGCAAATTAATTATGTTCATAAAAATTCTCAAGATACTGTGTGTGGATATATTTTAGAGCACAAGACCATAAGACATAGGAGCAGAATTAGGCCATTTGGCCCATCGAGTCTGCTCGGCTATTCTATCATGGCTGATTCTTTTTTTCCTCCTCCTCAGCCCCACTCCTTGGCCTTCTCCCTGTAACCTTTGATGCTGTGTGCAATCGAGAACCTATCAATCTCTGCCTTAAGTACACCCAGTGACCTGGCCTCCACAGCTGCTTGTAGTAACAAATTCCATAAATAGACCAACCTCTGGCTAAAGAAATTTCTGCGCATCTCTGTTTTAAATGGACACCCCTCTATCCTGAGTCTCTGCCTCTTGTCCTAGACTCCCCCACCATCGGAAACATCCTTTCCACATCTACTCTGTCTAGGCCTTTCAGCATTTGAAAGGTTTCAATGATATCCCTCCTCATCCTTCTAAATTTCAGTGAGTCCAGTGCCAGAGCCATCAAGTTTTCCTCATATAATACTTTCATTCCTGGAATCATCATTGTGAACATCCTCTGAACCCTCTCCAATGTCAGCACATCTCTTCTTCGATGAGGAGCCCAAAACTGTTCACAGTACTCAAGGTGAGTCCTCACCAGTACTTTATAGAGCCTCAGCATCACATCCCTGCTCTTGTATTCTAAACCTCTTGAAATGAATGCTAACATTGCATTTGCCTTCCTCACCACCGACTCAACCTGAAGGTTAACCTTTAGGGTGTTCTGCACAACGACTCCAAAGTCCCTTTGCATCTCAGATTTTTGGATTTTCTCCCCATTTAGAAAATAGTCTGCACATTTACTTCTACTACTAACGTGCATGACCATGTATTTCCATGCATTTTGATATAATTTCCTTGTTAAAACCGTTCAGGTCTTCATCCAGAACATATTATCCAATTACTTTAGAAATAATGACTCCTACAATGACAACTTTGCTTGGCATTGTAAAAGATCTGAGCACTGTGAAAATGATAACAATAAGATGTGGAGGACTTTGAGTCTACTTTCGTCTTAGACAGGCTCATATGACTGAGGATGACTCACATTCAAGGACTCTACAACTCATTTTCTCAGTATTATTTATTTTTTTATTTGCACAAATGTCTCTTTTTGACATTGATTGCCAGTCTTCATGTTTTCTTCACAAATTCTATTCTATTTCTTTATTTTCCTGTAAGTGCCAATGGGCCGTTGAACCCATGAACACTACCTCAGTTTGTTTCTCCTTTTTAAAATACTGTATATATTATTTCTGTTTTTGCACTATTTTTAATCTTTTCAATATACATATATGTACTTACTGTGATATTTTTGGTTATTTATTTATTTTTCTTTCCATATTTTCATGTATTGCATTGTACTGCTGCTGCTAAGTTGACAAATTTCAGGACACATGCTGGTGATAATAAACTTGATTCTGAAGAAAATTAATCTCAAAGTAGTATATAGTAACATATACATCAAAGTTGCTGGTGAACGCAGCAGGCCAGGTAGCATCTGTAGGAAGAGGTGCAGTCGACGTTTCAGGCCGAGACCCTTCGTCAGGACTAACTGAAGGAAGAGTTAGTAAGAGATTTGAAAGTGGGAGGGGGAGGGGGAGATCCAAAATGATAGGAGAAGACAGGAGGGGGAGGGATGGAGCCAAGAGCTGGACAGGTGATTGGCAAAAGGGGATACGAGAGGATCATGGGACAGGAGGTCCGGGAAGAAAGACAAGGGGGGGTCCCAGAGGATGGGCAAGAGGTATATTCAGAGGGACAGAGGGAGAAAAAGGAGAGTGAGAGAAAGAATGTGTGCATAAAAATAAGTAACAGATGGGGTACGAGGGGGAGGTGGGGCCTAGCGGAAGTTAGAGAAGTCGATGTTCATGCCATCAGGTTGGAGGCTACCCAGACGGAATATAAGGTGTTGTTCCTCCAACCTGAGTGTGGCTTCATCTTTACAGTAGAGGAGGCCGTGGATAGACATGTCAGAATCACATTAAAATCACATTTTAATTCCACATCCCATTCCCATTCTCCAACCTGATGGCATGAACATTGACTTCTCTAACCTTCATTAATGCCCCACATTCCCTTCGTACCCCATCTGTTATTTATTTATTATTATTATATATTTTTTTCTCTCTCTCTTTTTCTCCCTTTGTCCCTCTCACTATACCCCTTGCCCATCCTCTGGGATTCTCCCCTCCTCCTTTCTTTCTCCCTAGGCCTCCTGTCCCATGATCCTCTCATTTCCCTTTTGCCAATCAACTTTCCAGTTCTTGGCTCCATCCCTCCCCCTCCTGTCTTCTCCTATCATTTTGGATCTCCCCCTCCCCCTCCCACTTTCAAATCTCTTACTAGCTCTTCTTTCACTTAGTCCTGACGAAGGGTTTTGGCCCGAAACGTCGACTGTACCTCTTCCTATAGATGCTGCCTGGCCTGCTGCATTCACCAGCAATTTTTATGAAGTATTGTAAGCATGTTTGGGCTCCATATCGAATGGATGTGCTGGCATTAGAGGGGGTCCAGAGGAGGTTTACAAGAATGATCTTGGGCTTTAAAGGGTTAATGTATGAGGAGCATTTGATGGTTCTGATCACTGGAGTTTAGAAGAATAAAGGAATATATTGTTGAAACCTACCAAATATTGAAAGGCTTAGACAGAGAATGTTTCCAAAAGTGGGGAGTCTAGGACCAGAAGGCACACACTCAGAATAGAAGGACATCCCTTTAGAACAGAGATGAGGAGGAATCCCTTTAGCCAGAGGGTGGTGAATCTGTGGAATTTATTGCCACCGATGCTGTGGAGTCTAATTCAATGGGTGTATTTAAGGCAGCGGTTGATGGGTACTTAATTAGTAAGGGAGTCATAGTTTACAGGAAGAAGGCAGGAAAATGTGGTTGAGAGGGAAAATAAGTCAGTCATGATGGAATGGCAGAGCAGACTTAAGGGGCCAAGTAGACTAATTCTGCTCCTATGTCTTATGGTCTTAATGCTGGACTCCAGATATTGCCCAACCTTGACAGAACAACATTCTCAGTTGTCACAGTGTGATAAAGGTTATCTGCAGATAAACAAAATCCATTTTAAGACCAAGTGCAGTTTTAAAGTGAGCCTTCGACCTCTGGAGGTAATGCATTTTCACGATTCACAGATCGAATTGACAATTAGTTATAATTATCTCTGCAGTGTTATTTTATATCAAGCTTATTATTTAGATTAGTTAGAGTAGAAATTGATCTTGTATCTGTTTTACAGATAACTATATTAAGCTTGCACAAGAATCCTGTGTATGAAGTTAGTATGTAATGCTTACCTACTGTGATTAAATTAACAGAACAAAGCTTTAGAAACATGCCTCCTTTTGCTGCAAAATTTTTACCATGAGAACAGTGCAACTAGTGTTACCACAGGCATTGCAGAAAAGTGGACTCATAACATTTTCATCCAAAAGCTATAAACTTTGAACAATTATAGGGAATACAAAAATATTGGTTTTATTTGGAGGAAGAACTTTGCATTTCTACATGATGGCAGTTAGAGATCTGTAATTATTCATGGGAGCAATCTAAGTTTATTATGAATAGAACTAATGGCATAATAGTTACCTCCTTGTTTTAATTAGGTAATTGGAAGTCTAGTTTTAGTATATTTGCTGTTAGAAAGTCTTTAACAGTCAGGATGCTGAGAAAATACGGGTAATAGCAATATTAGGAAAGTTTGCTGGTTTTCTGGTACCAGTTTGTTTAAATTGTAGAAACTGATCAGCCAGTTGTGCAGAGCCAAAGTTAGAATTCTGAGTAACAAAAGCTTATTAGCAAGACCCATTTTCAGTAGAAAGAAGTCTGGAGCTGAGTAAAGATACACCCATTTTAATTCTACTCCCCATTCTGCCATCTCAGTCCATGGCCTCCTCTTCTGCCACAATGAGACCACTCTCAGGTTGGAGGAGCAATGCCTTATATTTTGTCCAGGTACCCTCCAACCTGACAGTACGAGCATTGATTTCTCTAACTTCCAGTCATTTTCCCTCCTCCCCCTTCTCACTTCTTCCATTCCCCTTTCTGGCTCCTCACGTATCCCTTCTCTTCTCCTCATCTGCCTATCATCTTCCTCTGTTGCCCCTCCTCCTTCCCTTTCTCCTCTGATCCATTCTCCACCTATCAGCTCCCGGTTTCTCACTTCACCCCCTCCCCTTCCCCACACACCTTCCCCCTCATCTGGCTGCAGCTATCACCTGCCAGTTTATACTAGCTCCCCTCCCCCCCCCTTCTTATTCTGGCTTCTTCCCCCTTCCTTTCCAGTCCGGTTCAACGGTCTCAGCCTGAAACATCGACTGCTTATTCCTTTTCATAGATGCCGCCTGGCCTGCCGAGCTCCTCGGGAATTTGTGTACATTGCTCTGGATTTCCAGCACTTGTAGAATCCCTTGTCTTTAAAGTTTGAAATTAGTTTTACATGGTTTAAACTTAAACACTGCCCTTTCATTAAATCTGGGTGATTGTCCTGGATAGGGTGCAAAGGTGATTTATTGGGATATTGCCTGGATTGGAAGACTTTAGTTATACAGAGATGTTAGATGGATGCAGCTTATTTTCTCTGGAGCAAAGGAAGCTGATGAGTGACGTGGTGGAGGCAGATGATATTATGAGAGGCAGAGGTAGAATCTTTTTCCCGTGGTATGTGTGTCAAAAGCAAGGGAGCTAGGTTTAAGGCGAGTGGGGAAACTTAAAGAGGATCTGAAAAGGAAGTTTTTTTACATAGTTGATACTCAGAAAATATTGCCTAAGGAGATTGTTACAATCACTCTTTAAGCAACATTTAGACAGGTATTTGAAATACACACACAAAATGCTGGAGGAACTCGGCAGGCCAGGCAGCACCAATGGAAAAGAGTACAGTTGACGTTTTGGGCCAAAATCCTTTGGCAGGTATTTGAATCATTTGTTTGTTTATTATATGCCATGTCGTATGATGTGGGCGATCATGATCTTTGCATGACCATGACTTTTTTTGGCAAATTTTTCTTCAGAAGTGGTATGCCATTGTCTTCTTCTAGGCAGTATCTTTACAAGGTGAGTGACCGCAGCCATTATCAATACTCTTCAGAGATTGTCTGCCTGGTATCAGTGGTCACATAGCCAACACTTGTGATATGCCCCACTGGTCATGTGACCATCCACTATGGCTACATGTGACCCTGATCAGGGGCTAAGCAAGTGCTACGCCCTGCCCAAAGGTGACCTGCAGACCTGCAGGAGGGAAGGAAAGGCTTGCACCTCCTTTGGTGGAGACGTACAGTGTCTGCATCCCGCCACCCATTTGAATAACCAAAGTAATCCGGACAAATTATTGAAAAATACGAATCAGTAGAGATTGGTACTTGATGGCTTGGATGAACATTGTGAGCTGAGGGGCTGTTTCCAATCTGTAGGACTCTCTAAAACGGAATTAGTGAATGTTGTAATGTGAATAAAGTCACCAGAGAGACACTGAAGCTGGTGAGTATAGAAAAGTTTGCTTCACCAAAAACGAGCAACAGACATCATATTGAGACACTTTTGGAAGAAGAGGCCTGCCTGACCCAGCTATTACATAGCACCTTTATATGCTAAGGATCAAAGGTAACAACAGGGCAATTCTATAGGTACAATGCTTCCTTTGAATTACATGTAGTTTTTAAACACCTCCTCCTTCGCACCCACTCTCCCGACTCCCAGTCTCCGATTCCCACCAACTCCAGGCCACATTCTTGCATATTCAGGCATCTTCACTCAAAAGGAAGGCCATTATTCAGAGCTGCACTTTAAATTCAATCTACAATCCATGTTCAGGTCTGGAGACTGGCTGCTGTTAAAATTAGAATTTGCTATATGTCATAATTCCGGAATATGTCCTAACAGTCCCTACTCTTGGCCCTCCTGGACAAAACTTATTTTTTCCCCAGGAAAGACTGGACTTTAAGGAAGATCTAATCAAATAAGGCAGCAAAAGTGCCCTGCTTCAGAACCCCTTCCCCAATTACCTATCATACCCCTATGTTCATCTACAGTGGAGACAGGCAAAGCAGCTGGTATGGAGCTGGTGGGCCAAAGGTGGGTCTGCTTTGTGTGACTATGGCCTATGACTCCTTTAACATGGCAAAGAATCCCAAGACATTTTACAAAATGGTACAGTGGCCAGGCCTAAGGAGATGTGAAAAATAGGTTCACTGAGCACTGAGGTGTAGGGGGCAGGGCTTCAGATTCTTGGATAATTGGGATCTCTTCTGGGGAAAGTATGACCTGTTCAAAAAGGACAGGTTACACCTGAATCTGAAGGGGACAAATATCCTGGCGGGAAAGTTTAATAGAGCTGTTAGGGAGGGTTTAAACTAATTTGGCAGGGGGATGGGAACCGGAATGATAGAGCGGAGGAAGGGGAAAACAGAAATAAATCTAAGATAGTGAGCTGTAAAGATGTCAGGAAAGACAGGCAGGTGATGGGGCAAATATGTAGCCATTGGGATGAGTTGAAGTGCAATAAAGTTGCAGTGAAATCAAAGCAAAAAGTATCAAATACTGGTCTTAAGGTGTTGTACTTAAATGCACGCAGCATAAGGAATAAGGTGGATGATCTTGTTGTACAGTGACAGATTGGCAGGTATGATATTGTGGCCATCACTGAGACCTGGCTAAAGGATGCGTGTCTCTGGGAGCTGAACGTCCAAGGATACACGGTGTATCGGAAGGATAGGAAGGTTGGCAGAGGGGGAGGCATGGCTTTATTGGTAAGAAATGATATTAAATCATTAGAAAGAGGTGATATAGGATCGCAAGGTGCAGAATCTTTATGGGTTGAGCTAAAGAATAGCAGGGGTAAAAAGACCCTGATGGCAGTTATTTATAGGCCTCCAAACAGCTGCAGGGATGTGGATTACAAATTACAACTGGAAGTAGAAAAGGCTTGTCAGAAGGGCAGTGTTATGATAATTGTGGGGGATTTTAACATGCGAGTAGATCGGAAAAATCAGGTCGGCACTGGATCTCAAGAGAGAGAATTTGTAGAATGTCTGCTAGATGGCTTTTTAGAACAGCTTGTTGTTGAGCCCACTAGGGGATCGGCTGTACTGGATTGGGTTTTGTGTAATGAACTGGAGGTGATTGGAGAGATTGAGGTGAAGGAACCCTTAGGAGGCAGTGATCATAACATGATTGAGTTCACTGTGAAATTAGAAAAAGAGAAGCCGAAATCTGATGTGTCGGTGTTTCAGTGGAGTAAAGGAAATTACAGTGGCATGAGGGAGGAACTGGCCAAAGTTGACTGGAAAGAGACACTGGCAGGAAAGACGGCAGAGCAGCAGTGGCTGGAGTTTATGCGAGAAATGAGGAATGTGCAAGACAGGTATATTCCAAAAAAGAAGAAATTTTCGAGTGGAAAAAGGATGCAACCGTGGTTGACAAGAGAAGTCAAAGCCAAAGTTAAAGCAAAGGAGAGGGCATACAAGGAAGCAAAAATTAGTGGGAAGACAGAGGATTGGGAAGTTTTTAAAACCTTACAAAAGGAAACCAAGAAGGTCATTAGGAGATAAAAGATTAACTATGAAAGGAAACTAGCAAATAATATCAAAGAGGATACTAAAAGCTTTTTCAAGTATATAAAGAGTAAAAGACAGGTGAGAGTAGATATAGGACCGATAGAAAATGATACTGGAGAAATTGTAATGGGAGATGAGGAGATGGCAGAGGAACTGAACAAGTATTTTGCATCAGTCTTCACTGAGGAAGACAGCAGGATACCGGACACTCAAGGGTGGCAGGGAAGAGAAGTGTGCGCAGTCACAATTACGACAGAGAAAGTACTCAGGAAGCTGAATAGGCTAAAGGTCGATAAATCTCCTGGACCAGATGGAATGCACCCTCGTGTTCTGAAGGAAGTAGCTGTGGACATTGTGGAGGCATTAGCGATGATCTTTCAAAAGTCGATAGATTCTGGCATGGTTCCGGAAGACTGGAAGATTGCAAATGTCACTCCGCTATTTAAGAAGGGGGCAAGGAAGCAAAAAGGAAATTATAGACCTGTTAGCTTGACGTCGGTGGTTGGGAAGTTGTTGGAGTCGATTGTCAAGGATGAGGTTACAGAGTACCTGGAGGCATATGACAAGATAGGCAGAACTCAGCATGGATTTCTTAAAGGAAAATCCTGCCTGACAAACCTATTACAATTTTTTGAGGAAATTACCAGTAGACTAGACAAGGGAGATGCAGTGGATGTTGTATATTTGGATTTTCAGAAGGCCTTTGACAAGGTGCCACACATGAGGCTACTTAACAAGATAAGAGCCCATGGAATTACAGGGAAGTTACATACGTGGATAGAGCATTGGCTGATTGGCAGGAAACAGAGAGTGGGAATAAAGGGATCCTATTCTGGTTGGCTGCCGGTTACCAGGGGTGTTCCACAGGGATCAGTGTTGGGGCTGCTTCTTTTTACATTGTACATCAACGATCTGGATTATGGAATAGATGGCTTTGTGGCTAAGTTTGCTGACGATACGAAGATAGGTGGAGGGGCCGGTAGTGCTGAGGAAACGGAGAGTCTGCAGAGAGACTTGGATAGATTGGAAGAATGGACAGAGAAGTGGCAAATGAAGTACAATGTTGGAAAGTGTATGGTTATGCACTTTGGCAGAAAAAATAAACGGGCAGACTATTATTTAAATGGGGAAAGAATTCAAAGTTCTGAGATGCAACGGGACTTGGGAGTCCTCGTACAGGATTCCCTTAAAGTTAACCTCCAGGTTGAGTCAGTAGTGAAGAAGGCGAATGCAATGTTGGCATTCATTTCTAGAGGAATAGAGTATAGGAGCAGGGCTGTGATGTTGAGGCTCTATAAGGTGCTGGTGAGACCTCACTTGGAGTACTGTGGGCAGTTTTGGTCTCCTTATTTAAGAAAGGATGTGCTGACATTGGAGAGGGTACAGAGAAGATTCACGAGAATGATTCCGGGAATGAGAGGGTTAACATATGAGGAACGTTTTTCCGCTCTTGGACTGTATTCCTTGGAGTTTAGAAGAATGAGGGGAGACCTCATAGAAACATTTCGAATGTTAAAAGGCATGGATAGAGTGGATGTGGCAAAGTTGTTTCCCATGATGGGGGAGTCTAGTACGAGAGGGCATGACTTCAGGATTGAAGGGCGCCCTTTCAGAACAGAAATGCGAAGAAATTTTTTTAGTCAGAGGGTGGTGAATCTATGGAATTTGTTGCCACGGGCAGCAGTGGAGGCCAAGTCATTGGGCATATTTAAGGCAGAGATTGATAGGTATCTGAGTTGCCAGGGCGTCAAAGGTTATGGTGAGAAGGCGGGGCAGTGGGACTAAATAGGATAAAATGGATCAGCTCATGATAAAATGGTGGAGCAGACTCGGTGGGCCAAATGGCCTACCTCTGCTCCTTTGTCTTATGGTCTTATGGTCTTATGGTCTTTTCAAATGGAATGTTTCAAATTCATGAAGTTGGTGATTTAGAAAAGCAGTTTCAGAGTATGGAGGCAAGACAGTCAGAGTCCTGGGAAATGAAAGGAGTGAGGGAAGAAGGAGAGAAAATACATCAAAACACAGGAGAGTATATGGGCAGAATCATGTGCTTTGAGAGACCACGCAAGTAAGTTAAAATACAAATACAAGAAGATCTGCAGATGCTGGAAGTCCAAAGCAACACACACAAAATGCTGGAGGAACTCAGCAGGTCAGGTAGCATCTACAGAAATGAATAAACAGTCAATGTTTTGGCTGAGGCCCTTCTTCAGGAAGTAAAAATACAACATATTTTTGAAAATTATGATGAATATTTTTGAAATGATAACCTGAAATATGTACTGTACAGTACAGTTTTGGTCACCGAATTATAGGAAAGATGTCAACAAAGTAGAGAGAATACAGAGAAGATTTACTAGAATGTTACCTGGGTTTCAGCACCTAAGTTACAGAGAAAGGTTGAACAAGTTGGGTCTTTATTCTTTGGAACGTAGAAGGTTGAGGGGGAACTTGATAGAGGTATTTAAAATTATGAGGGGAATAGATAGAGTTGATGTGGATAGGCTTTTTCCATTGAGAGTGGGGGAGATTCAGACAAGAGGACATGAGTTGGGAGTTAAAGGGCAAAAGTTTTGGGGTAACATGGGGGGAACTTCTTTACTCAGAGAGTGGTAGCTATGTGGAACGAGCTTCCAGCAGAAGTGGTTAAGGCAGGTTCGATATTGTTGTTTAAAGTTAAATTGGACAACTATATGGACAGGAAAGGAAAGGAGGGTTATGAGGTGAGTGCAGGTCGGTGGGACTAGGTGAGAGTAAGAGTTCGGCATGGACTAGAAGGGCCGAGATGGCCTGTTTCCATGCTGTAATTGTTATATGGTTATATGGAAATAATCAGAAAAAATGTGCATTAGATATAGAATGGGTTAATGATGTCACTAGGATTCGAAGTGACTTAGGAATTGTGCAAGACCAATTGAGTATAGGGAGCAAGAGCTCAACTTTCAAAAAATAATATCACCAATACATTTATATTACATTTTAATAAAAGCACATTCTCGTTGAGACTAAATGGAAGTGATAAAATTATTCTACCATCCCATATTTTGTCATATTTATCTGTTAGAGAATGATTTTCTGAATAAATTCAGACTGTTGTGTGAGTGCCTGCTGTAAACCCTAATATCAAAAGATGAACCAGCTGTTGAAATGAGGCAAGTTGGGAGAGAATAATAGGTTTAACAGTGTTAGAAATTCACAGAATAGCAGAAGGAACAGTGGAACAAAAACATTGAAAGTTGTTTATGAAAATGTTCCCTTTTGAGGCTGTGGAAGGATGTTAACAGAATGTAAATCTCACAATGACTTTACAAAGAGTGAAATGGATGGACCATGTAAATGTTCTCTATTCTCATTTTATCCATTAAATTGTCGTAAACCGACAGGATCCAAAAACCCTCACTAATTTCTAAATGAGATTATTTCCATTTGAAAAGGCCACATATCTCATATACTGACATAACAACTACTCAATGAATGGTGTTTTTAAAAGAACATTTGAAATACCACTGAAGGTTCAATCGGTTTTTTCAAAGTTTGACAGTGTGGATCAGGAATGATTTAGATTTAGATTAGATTTATTGGATTTAATCTTCATTTTCTTTTTGCTGAATTAGCTGATATAAAGGCGGGGTGATACAATTTGCTTCAGTGTCCCTACATGAATTGGATTAGTGAGACCGGCAGTATGGTCAGCACAGAAATGGCAGGCCGAAGAGCTTCTTCAAATGTTACAGTGTCTGATGCTTGATTACGATGGGAATAAGTGTTTTGACTGACCAAGATGTTTGCATGTGTACATGAAAAGGTATGGAAGGGCTTTGAGTGAAAAGAGAAGCGAACTTAGATCTGGACACCCATAACAATATAATCTGTCAAGACATGATCAAACAATACTAAAATATAAAAAAAAATCTCAGGAGATTCATTGTGATTGAAGTGTGTCTCTCTGTAGGACAGATTAAAATCAAAAACTCTGGGCAAAAGTATTCTGAAATAATTTGACTGAATTAAGTTCTCACTGAACTTATCCATAACTTGCACTGGAAAATTTTACTTTGATGATCTAAGTCTTTCTCCCAGAAGTGCTGTTGCAGAGTTTATAAGAATATTTTGAATTTACTCAAGTGCATTTACTGTCAAATTGAGATTTTCCCAGACCAGATGGAGGCAGAGCTGACAGGTTAAAATTGTGTAAAACAAGTGATAATGAAAGGAGGCAGGCGCTCCTAACATCACCCCTTACATCACTCCTAACATCACTCCTTACATTACTCCTTACATCACTCCTAACATCACTCCTAACATCACTCCTAACATCACTCTGTACATCACTCCGTACATCACTCCTTACATCACTCCTTACATCACTCCTAACAGTACTCCTAACATCACTCCTAACGTCACTCCTAGTGTCACTTCTAACGTCACTCCTTACATCACTCCTAACGTCACTCCTAACATCCACTCCTAACATCACTCCTAACATCACTCCTTACATCACTCAAACTTAAATCTCTTAGTCAATTGAAAAGAGAATCAGAAGTAATGTAAAATTCATTGCGAATTTACTCTCATCTATTTTATACTATTGCCCAGAATTGAAATTATTGAAGAGACATTCTGTTGGAAGAAGAAATCTTGTTTCTTGCTGCAAAAATTATCCATACTTCATGTTTCAGGCTAAGAACGTTCCCATCAAAGAAATGACTGTTCCGCTGGGAGAAGAGGCTGTTAACATAGAGATCCACAAAAAAGGAAAATGCGTGGGACTGGGCCAACATTTATGTAATTGAAAGCAGTTTCTACCTTCAGAAGGCTGATTCGTGGAACCATATTTTCATTCCTGCAGGTGGCCGCACTTCTCCACTGTAAAACCACCTTAGAGGAACAGATGCTGTTTGGTCTCAGTTGAAGTAGGAACATTAAGGACAGATTTTTAACTGGCTGTAGGCATGTTTAACATGACAGGAGTGTAACCAGTTTGAGATGGGTTGGATTCCCTCTGTCAGTGGTTCTTCACAATTGAAGCAGGCCTGTATTCCAGAAAGTGAGGTAAGTTCTTGTAAATATGGGTCACTGATTCTCCGGTTAGGTTAACTCTGCCTCTGGAAATGAAATGAGTGCAGAGAACTGAATCTCATCTGTTCCTTTGTATGAGCATCAGAGCCTAAGGTGCCAACAATAAGAAGATGGGAAGCATGACGGAGCTTAGAGGATCCAGTTCTTGAATAATGACATAAATAATTTTTAAGGAAGCAGCCTGCAAGAAAATTTTTAAATACAAAAGCATTTATGGAAGTGATTTTCCATTGTGTTTCTCTTAATAAATATTGAGACACTGTCAACAATAGTTTCGTGATTAGACAAGAATAGAAGCCAAGTCATAGATATACCCAGCTTGTTGTCATAGTGACATCATGTGCAAGTGACATGGTGATGCAGTTCAACATTTTTATTATCCTTCATTGAATTTGTAAGTAAATCAAAGTACTCTTTGTGAATCAAGTGCACAAGAAATGAGGACAATGTGTTAAATTGCAGTGAATGGATTCAAGGTCTTCATGCGACAAATTAAATGATTAAAAATGGAAATTTATTGTATCCTCATATAATCACTCAAAGGAGAGCAAGCCTCAGCTGGAATGGTGGTATAGTGTGGGAACTGATGAATTGGAATACCTTTTGAACTTTGCAGTTTAAAAATGAACAAAATTTAAAGTAACTTTTTTTTAAACGGCACCACAATACAAACTGGCATTGAATCTGGTTCCAGATCTACCTTGGGCCTGTCCTTGAGTCTGACAAGGCAATAAGAAATCCGCAGTTAGACTAGTAACTTCCTGTGGTGGCTTTACACAGATGTGCAGGGCTTGCATTGTAGACTTCACTCAAACTGAATCTGTACTAAATTATTTCAGAGTATTATTGCCCAGAGTTTTTGATTTTAATCTGTCCTACAGAGAGGCACACTTCAATCACAATGAATCTCCTGAGTCAGATTAGCTTTACAAATTATTTTCAGACTCTTACATTTAATGGAATACTGAACCACTGGGGTACAGAACTAGTTGTGGAGAGAGAAAAAAAAACTGTTTGGCCATTTTGAAAATGATCTGAAAACGTGTAAGTCAGGAGAGATTGCTCTGTATCAGGGCAATTTGAATGTAAGGATTAGACCAAGTTTACTATAAAACCTTTCATTAACTGATAGAGATATCGAATAACCACATCATCTGTATAATGACTTTTCTATAATGTCAGAATTCGCAAAAAGGTCCATTGCCACCAAGGTCAACAAATAGGAATGTTTGAGATGGTATCATCACAGTTATACTGTGTTATAAAGTTCCTGGACAAATAATCCAAATAAAAGGGAATAATAATCCAGTGATAAAGAGTTCAAAAACACAAGAGGTTCTGTGGCTGCTGGAAATCCAGCGTGACACACACAAAGTACAGTAGGAACTCAGCAGGTTAGATGGTATCTACAGAAAGGAAAGGACAGTTAGCATTTCTGGCCGAGACCCTGCATCACGGTTCAAATATCAAAAGTTCAAATATCATCACAACATCTACTGAATTTAAATTCAATCAATTAAATAATCTGAAATAAAACCAGTAAAAGACTATTGTAAAAAACTACCTGGTTTATTTATGTCCTGAAGGGAAGGAAATCTGACATCCTTACCTCTGCTGGTCTGTGTTACTGTTGGGTCACAGCAATATGGTTGATTCTTTTAAACGACTGGTGAAGGTCTTGGCTTAAGCCCAATACTGGTCTTCTCCTTGATGACCACAGTAAATGAAAAATATTTTTCCTTGATAGTGCTGTCAGGCCTTTGACGTATATGCCGTACCCCATGTTTGTATCCACAACCACAGCATCTGTGGTCAGACAGCAATAAGAAATGGGAAACAGTTTAATATCTCCCTTCCTCTGATCTGAATGAGGTTATAGTTGCTGAATCCAAATGTAACTTCCTCTTGGCTGTGAAATCAGAGTGCAGACTTATTGCTATCTTCACAGACACTGAAAAATATTAAGTTTGACCTTGGTTGGACATTGCTCAGAAATGCATTGCAGAAGTTAATCATTAAGTTGATGAGTTAATCATTTGTTGGTGAATTGGTCAACGTGAGCTGATAAATGCATGCTCCCAGTTTTTCTGGGACCTACCTTACTCTGTAAGAGAAATAATCCTTTGAACTGAGCTGTGTCTGCTTGTCACATTTGAAGCTCAATCATGATGTTTGAGGACCTCAGAATAGCAGTTATGTATAATTATGTTTAATAATATTGATGCCTATGAGTGAGGAGGACCTTGGAGTTGTTCCTGTTTTGAACATAAGACCAAAAGATGAAGGAGCAGAATTTGGCCATTTTGCCAATCAAGTCTGCTCTGCCATTCGGTCATGGCTGATTTATTTTTCCTTTCAATCCCATTCACCCACCTTCTGTAAGGATTCTCCCCATGACTGTGTGAGCTTCTTCTGGGTGCTGTGGTTGCTCCGTTTCCTCCCAAATCCCAAGGAGGTCCAGGTTAGGGTTAGTAAGGATGGGCATGCTGTGTTGGCATAAGTTGGTTAACCTGAAGGTTTGATCATGTGATGTTGGAGTGCAATTTGTAAACGGTATTCCTTTTCCTGTATTATGGTTGGGTCTCCAGGGGTTGAGTGTCAGCTCTTCAGGAGGCTTTAAAGAATACATTTTTTTGCTACCAACCAAAACTGTAAACACAAAATTCCCAAATGCTCCTACGAATGTTTCTCCAACAATCCATTAAGATATAGCCAAACTCTTTGGTCTTCCTCCGCTTCAGAGAATTTTGTTTTCTACTGTCCCACCTACCTCAGGCAGGCTGCCCCAGCACATCCCTGAAGCAAGCATTGCAATTCACTGTATGTTTTGATGTTTCAATGTACATGTGACAAATAAAGCTAATCTTTATCTTTGCCTTTATCTCCATCTTTATCACAGAGTCACAGAGCAATCAACTGTTCCATTTTCTACACTTCTACAGGAGAGTGCCAGGACACAGTGTCCCAGAGTAAGAGCACATAGGCGAATGACTCTAGCCAGAGCAGGAAGACCATAGAGGCCATCTCCTGATGTGGATGAGAACTGAAAGGACACCTCCTCGATTGGGAGGAGAATAGAAGAAGCTTCCTCCTAGAATGAGAGGAGAAGTGAAAGTGTCGCCTCCTGGGGTGTGGGACAGCAGGGAGCAAAATACTCTGGAGCGAAGAAAGAACAAAGATCAATCACATCTCTATGTAAAATGTGCATAGGGTCACTAGGGAATTTTGTGTTTTTTATTTTTGTTGCTAGCAAGAGAATGTATTGTTTGAAGCCTCTTAGTGAGCTGATGCTTATCCCCTGGAGACCCAACCATTATACAGGAAAAAGGAATTCCATTTACAAACTGCATACCAGCATCACATGATCAAATCTTTAGGTCAACCAATCCGTGTTAATAACAATACGTTGATTCTTGTTTAGTTTGGACTCCAGAGGCAGTGGGACAGCTTTGTGTTTTACACTGTAACTTCCGGCTCTATTACTTAAAGTTTAAGTTTGCAGATGTGTAAAACAGCATACAAGTTTTAACTAGGATTATCTTAAAAATGGGGATCAGGATAACAGTCTGCAATTAACCCTTCCTTGTTCCTTCTGCTTTGGGTGGCACTTTAAGACTGTGCTGTTGTTGATTATCATCTACACTCTGTGCAGCCATAAGTGCTGTTGTGAATTAATAGCTTCAAGCCTTAGCAGGAGTCTAATATTCCATTTGGCTCACTTCACTTAAAACAGCCTTCTCCACATAAGGCCGAGCTACATTTCTATCCTAGGGAGAAGATTATGAATGTTTTCGCTATCAATACCTCTCATAATTTTATAAATTTCTATCAGGTCTCCCCTCAACCTCTTACACTCCAGAGAAAACAGTTCAAGTTTGTCCAACCTATCCTTCTAATTTGTTCCCTTTAATTCATGTAGAATCCTAATAATCTTTTTCTGTACTCGTTCCAAATCCTCCACAATTTTTCTGTAATGGCGTGACTAGAATTGTACACACTACTCCAAGTGCAGCTTGACCAAAGTTTTACATTGCTGCTATATAAATTGAGCAGTCTCGTGTATCGTCAAATGTACATTGAAGCATCACAACATACAGTGAAATGTGCCATTTTGCATCATTGACCAACACAGTTGGATTGTGCTGGGGAGAACCTACAAGTGTCGCATGCTTCTGGCGCCAACATAGCTTGCACACAAGTGACTAATGCTAATCTTTGGATTGTGGGAGGAAACCACGACATCTAGAGGAAACCCATGTGGTCACGGAGAGAACATACGAACTTCTCACGCACAATAGCAGGAATTGAACCTCAATCAGTGATCACCAGCACCATGAAGTGTTGTTAATTGCCACACATCCATGTCTTCTGATTTCCTCAATGATCTGTCCAAGCATTCTATAACTCCGGATGAAGGGCTTGACGCACTGAGTTCCTCCAACATTTACTATTTTGATTCATATTCCAGCATCTGCAGTCCCTTGTGTTTCTGTTTTGCCACATGACTTCTTTACCACACAATGAGCGACACCTTATACTTGTTCAGACTAAACTCCACCTGCCATTCATCTGCTCATAACGGATCTGTATTCTACTTTGTCATTTGACAGTCCTCTACACTGTCCACAGCTCCACCAATCTTTGGATCATCTACAGACTTACTAACCTACAGTACATATCTACATTTTCAACAACGTCATTTAGAAGTACTATATCACAAAGGTCAGAGGGCTCAGCTCTGAGCCCAGCTGAACACCACTGGTAACAGACCTCCAACCAGAATAACACCCTTCCAGAATACCACCTCTTTGCCTTCTATGGGCAAGCTGTCTGTGAACCCAACCTGCCAAGTCACCATTGATCCCATGCATCCCAATCTTCTGATCAACCCACGATGAGGGACCTTGTCAAATGCCTTAATAGAATCCATGTGGACGACATTCACTGCCCTACCGCATCAATCTCCTTCACCACCTCCTCAAAAAGCTCAATCAAGGAACCACTATCCATATCTATTGCGTAATTGACTCACCCCCATCAGCCTTCTCCCATAAATTGCTGTCAATCGGTTCTCAGCCCTTTATTTTTAAAGCTTTAGGTTTTTTTTTACAATTTCCCTTTGCTCACATACAGTGCTGTTTTATTGTAACAAATCTTAAATCACATTTCACAGCTCAACTTCAGCAGCATCACTATTACCAGAAAAGGCTTGGTGTTCTCCCTCTTGTAGGGGAAAGGTGTATGGTTGAACAAATTAATAAAATTCTTCAAAACTAATAGATATACAATGGAAGCAACAGGAATTCTGCAGATGCTGGAAATTCAAGCAACACACATCAGAGTTGCTGGTGAACGTAGTAGGCCAGGCAGCGTCTCTAGGAAGAGGTACAATCGACGTTTCAGGCCGAGACCCTTCGTCAGGACTAACTGAAGGAAGAGTGAGTAAGGGTCTCGGCCTGAAATGTCAACTGTACCTCTTCCTACAAATGCTGCCTGGCCTGCTGTGTTCACCAGCAACTTTGAGATATACAATGGATTCTGGTTAATTGGGACACATCGGTACCAGTACATTTTGGCTCAATCAAGTGGCTGCCCCAATTAGCCGAAGTTTCATGGAAATAATTAAAAAGGTTTAAAAAAAAGATAAACTACTGTTTAACTGAGTAACAAATTATGTACATATTTAAATGAAATTAGAACACTACCAAAACTACTTCAGTACTATAAACCTGTGTATTAGTTCCTAATAATTATTGACGGAGGTGCTACTCAATGCATGCAGTCAATGTTGATTGACTGTCAATGAACAAAATCAGTGCAGGCACTTAGTGGACTGCCTTCAAACAGTGCTTTTGACGATTGCATCCTCCAAATCTTCATTTTAATTGTAATGTTCAAGATGATTGTTGATACCTTCAAATTCTTTATAGGTCCTAACTTGTTGAAGTTGTGAAATTTTTTCATTTTCACTCCCAGCTGTTCTCTCTACTCCTCTCCAGTAGATCATGTGAACAAAATCTGACAATGATAATTCTGTACCTGCAGTTCATAACATCGACATTAGCTTTTCTCATGGTCTAAAAATTAGGCAACTGTATGGACCACAAGACCTTGAGATATAGGAGCAGAATTAGGCCATTTGGCCCATCACATCTGCTCCACATTTCATCATGGCTAATACAATTTTCCTCTCAGAACCAATCTCCTGCCTTCTCCCATATCCCTTCATGCCCTGACCAATCAAGAATCTATCAATCTCTGCCCTAAACATACATAAAGACTTGGACAGATGTGGAGTCCTAAGTCTTTATATATGTTTAATTCCACAGATTCCCCACTCTCTGGCTAAAGGAATTCCTCCTCATCTCCATTCTAAAAGGATGCCCCTCTATTCAGAGGTTGTGTCCTCTGGTCTTAGACTCTCCCACAGCAGGAAACATCCTCTCCACATTCACTCTATCAAGGCCTTTCACCTTGCCTGAATGCTTGAAACCACTGCGAGCAAAACAGTTCTGAATTGTCTTACTGTTTATTACTCACGAAATATCAGTGACAAAAATGACTGCTTTCTGAACACAAGCATGCAAGTGATGCTATTTAAAAACTGGTCATTCTAAGCACTTTGTGGCATCTAACGGCTGTACAGTATACTTGCCACTGACGCTAGTTAGAAATTGTTCAGCAAGTCTCCTGCCCCAATTAAGTGGTATAGTGTCCCAAATAAATGAAGGGACTCCGGGCTATTTTCTTCATTAGTTTTTGTTCTTTATGAGTTGTTCAAAATAAACAGATGCCCTGACTAATGAATGTCACAATAAAATGGAATCCACTTTACTCCAAGCATATTGCAGGCCACAATCCCTTCCTTATACTGGTGATATGGAAGGTGAAGTAAAGAAAATTTCTTCTTAAGACCTCCTGTTGATTTGGTTTATTGTTGATTTCACTTCCACACCACACCAGAACACTCCATCTTTAAGCATCTTGCCTGATTCTATGTGTCTCTTGTCCAATCTCAGTTCAGAATCAGAATCAGGTGTAATATTTCTGGCTTATGTCATGTTACTTGCATACATACTGCACTGTGCAAAAGCCTTGGGCACAATAGCTATATACTGTTTATGTGCTAAGAGTTTTGGACAATACTGTAACAGTAAAAAACTGGAAATTACAAGCATCTATTAAAAATTACATAAATAGTGCAAAAAAGGAGAGAAAATATAGTGAGGTATTGTTCATGAATTCAATGTCCATTCACAAATCTGATGGCGGAGGGGAAGAAGCTGTGTCTGAAACATTGAGTGTGTGTCTGCTGGCTCAGTTACCTCCTCCTTGTTGGTAGCAATGGGAAGAAGGCATGTCGTGGGTGATGGGGGTCCTTAATGATGGAATCACATTTTGAGGCATCCTGGATGCTGGGGAAACGAGTGCCCATGATGGAGCTGGCAGAGGGTACAACTTTCTGCAGCTGTTTCCAATCCTAAACAGTGGCTCCTCGTTACCAAATTGTGATACAAACAGTTAGAATGCTCTCCATCATACATCTGTAGAAATTTGTGAGTGTCTTCAGTGACAGACCAACTCTCCTCAAACTCCTAATGAAATAGAGCCGCTGTCATGCCTTCCTTGTAATTGCATCAACATGTTGATCCTATTGACATCCAGGAGCTTGAAACTGCTCACCCTTTCCATCCTTTGATGAGGACTGGTGTGTGTGCCCTTGACTTACCCTTCTTGAAGTCCACAGTCAATTCCTTGGTCTTACTGACATTGAGTACAAGGTTGTTGCTGTGACACCACTCAACCAGCTGACCTGTCTTGCTCCTGTATGCGTCTTTGTCACCATCTGAAATTCTGCCAATGGTTGTGTCAAGAGCAAACTTATAGATGACATTTGAGCTGTGCCTATCCACACAGTCATGGCTGAAGGGAGAGTGGAGCAATGGGCTAAGCATTCTTGAAGTGTGTAGAGTAGATTGTCAGCGAGATGTTATTTCTGATCCGTTTAGACTGTGGTCTCAAAATGAGGAACTCAAGGATCCAGTTGCAGAGAGAGGAACCCAGAAAGAAAGTTCATCAGCTTCCATGTCTGGGACCAAGAAGATTTTATAAGGTAAAATCTGAAATGCAAGGCCAGTCAACCATTCCCTGTAAAGTGCTTGTGTTAACTGTAGCCAAGTACAGAGGAACTAGAAGATAAGTACAGGTGAATGGAAAGTATAATCCAACAATGAATTTCTAAGAGTAATCTGATCTCAATTATTAGACCAGATGGGGGTGGTGGGGGTCAGAGTGGGGGGAGGGTATCCTTCTTTCCACTTAATAACGTGTTCATCTGTGCAAGGGAGTGGGATTGCAAGATTCCAGCAGAGTCTTTGAAATCTCATTTTTCTGGATTTTGCCAAAGATGATCATGTGTGTTGGTAAATTTTACCAAGCTAATCTTCTGGGGTCTCACTATCACACTTTAGGAGACACGTACTGTTGTGTGGCCCAGTGCAATGGGTGTAGGAGTCCCTGATTTATCATCATTCATATTGAAAGGCTATTCTGAAAGTAGAGTTAAAATGAAACTGAAATGAAAACAAGTTTAAAAAAACGATATGCATATATAAGGTTTTCAATCATTGATTGCATGTGAGGGAAGGAGAATATAAAGATACAGCAGCAGCAGTTTTCCAACTTGGCTTACTTCTTAGTAACCACTTTTCAGGAACATGCAACAAAACAGTTCAAATTATCATGTTATTTGGGAAAATAAAATGAATCTACATGTTTTACCATGATGTTGTTTATTCAGCACACAGACCCATTCATACTTGCTGAATTTATCTTGTGTTAAAGATGCCAAATTGAAAGGCATCAACTGAACTGTGAATGAATGCCAAGTAGGAGTAAAGGACATCAGGCTTACTGCTCTCACACTGTAATGTGTTCAGCTCAGTTACGACTGTACTTTGAACAACCGAGAAATTTTTTATTCATTTGGATGTTTATCACCTTTTTGAGTAAAGTTATTTAATTTAGCAAAACTATGACTAAAGAATTGGCTTAATTTACCTTGAATTAACTTTATGGGTTCACATTAAGCCATAGATTTCCTTCATTACATGCACCCCCACTATCATCCCCCCGCCCCCACTTACTATTCAGATCCTTCCGTTTCCATAGCTCTTCCTGTTACTTTTTAGATGATTTGTTTTGCAGAACCATCGAGCACAAAGGCACAGAAACAGCCCTTCAGCCCATCTAGTCTATGCTAAACTATTATTCTGCTAGTCCCATTGACCTATACCTGGACCATTGCCCTCCATACGTCATGGCAGTGTAGCAATTAGCGCAACGCAATTACAGCTCTGGGCATTGGAGTTCAGAGTCAAATTCTGATGTCACCTGTATGTCCTCCTTGTGGAATGCATGGGGTTTTCTCTGGATGCCCGGGTTGATTTCCTCCCAGAGTTAAAAGATGTACCAGTTAATGGGTTAATTGGTCATTGTAAATTGTCCTGTGATTAGCTTGGGGTAAAGAGGGGTTTGGGAGGTGGTTTGCTGGGCAGTGTGGCACAAAAGGCCAGAAAGGCTTGATACACGCTTTATCTCGATAAATATATAAATAAATACCTCTTCCATCCATGTACTCATCCAAACTTCTCTTAAATGAAAAAGGATCTAGAGCTTTCCCAGCGTATGTGACAAACAAACTCCTCCCTGGCTTCCAGCCAGCTACAGGTATTAACTGATGTTTCGATTACAAACTCTGTCACTGTCAGGCATGATGTCCTATTTATACCCCTGTCATTCATCCCTCCTGATTAGATAGTCCTCATCCATCAGGTGTAGGGCTCTCAGTATACTAGATGGACTTGTTAACTGTTGATTGCTTATTACCAAAATGGCTTCTCTGAAGTGTTATATTAAAATGGCTTCTCGTAATGTTAACTGCTGAGCAAGGGGCTCTCTGTAACTGCCATGTTTGAGTTATACAGGGAGATAATGGAAATTGTATTCATTTGTTAGCCAATGGAATTCATGTTCTGTTATCTTGTATATGTGTGCTGAGTTGAGGAGCGCGGGCTTTTTCGGGAGGCAAGCAGAGAGGACGGACGTGTGAGGAACAGATGGCGGTTCCGGGGCGGTGGACACCGGACCTCGGGGATTCGGAGGGTGGCCGGAGTCTCGGACGGACATTGTGGATGGAATCAGAGGCATGAGCTCCCACATATTAAAATATTATGTGCACAAGACTGATAAGTTACTTATGTGGCGCCTTTTCTTGTAGTTGTTTCTACTAACCCAACACCAAAAATTTGCTATAAAGTATAATTCTTTACTTGCACTTTGTATATTGTTTCATATTTGTGTCGTGGCTGATCATTGGGTGACTCACACCTTATCCGCACCAAAGCAATTGCACTGTTTGGCGGGGTTGACGGCTATTCACCCTAGGCAACGGGGGGCGGGGGGTCAGTGGAGCAAAGACTGTTACACAGGTTTCTGTTGTCCTACCTTGTTTACAATCAAATTTAAGTTTTTATTTAGAGCAAGACCTTTGTCTTTGTTAAAGTTTGTTTCCTTTAGTTTTATTTGAATGCTTCCTTCACCAGGTGGTCCTGAAAGCCATTGGTGCAGCACAGTAGTTTTGTGCCATTGAAATCAATTCTATGACCATTGTGAATGACTACAAGTTGAAAGAAATTATTCGGGCACTTCAAAGGGCCGATGGAAAAATCAGGAAACCTAACAACGAGGAGGAACCCATCGCTACCACCTGTCTTCCCTATATTTCCACAATTTCTGCAAGGATTGCCAGGATCCTGAAGAAATATCAGATTAATACCATCTACAAGCCCATAAGGAAGCTCAAATCACAGCTTATATGGGTCAAAGATGATGTGGAACTCAGGGTTCCCTGTGTATATCGGCCAGGCAGGACACGTGGTGGAAACCTGCATCAAGAAGCACAGGAGGTGCATCCATTTGAGTTACCTGGAGAAATCGGCGGTAGCAGGACATTGAAGGATTGACTTCAACGGCACAAAGCTACTGTGCCATCCCAATAGCTTTAGGGACCGCCTGGTGAAGGAAGCCATTGAAATAAAACTAGAGGAAAAGAATTTTAACAAGGACAAAGGTCTTGCTCTAAGTAAGAACAGGAATTTGATTTTACACAAGGTGGGACAGCGGAAGATTGATTGGATGAGGACTAACCAATAAGGAGGGATGGACAACGGGGGTATAAATACCACCGGACTAGACATGCCCAGTCATCAACCCCAATGAAGATGGCAGAGTTTGTTGATGCTACGTTGGTTAAAATAGATACCTGTACCCGACTAGAAGAGTTTATTCTCTTAAATGTTCAAATCAAACCTGCATCCACCACTTCTGTTGGCAACTCATTCCACACTTCCACCACCCTCTGAATGAAGAAGTTCTCCCTCATGTTCCCCTTAAGTATTTCACCTTTCACCTATGACCTGTCTTTAGTTTTCTGCTGTCATGAATCTACATCCTTTTTGAATTATGTTGAGAAAGACTGGAGGGCGACCTAACCAGAACTGTACCTGACAATCTCATCTGATTTACTTACTGGAAGTATATTGGCACTGAATGTTGTTTTGTGCTCAACTGTCATCAAAGTGAAGGGGAAGTTTCGATGACTTTATAACTATGTCATGCTTAATAAATTATGTTGTGTTTTGTTACAAACTGAAGTTACTCTGCAGATAAAAACTATACAGCCAATTTGTTCTTTGGAAGTAAGATAGAGTATTGGATCCAACTTGGCACTTTCTATGATGTTCCTAAAAATCTCATTTTAGCAAACTTCATGAGACTGAGAAAGCATGTTTTACAGCAATTCAACTTTGCTGAACGAAAATAACAAAAATAATTGCTGAAATTTCATATAGTTCTGCTGCACTTGGGAATGTTGATTCTGAGATTAGCTGTGCAAACATTACATCAAATAGGTCCAGGACATTTTATTGACTCCATTCCGAATTAATTGTAGTGGAACATAGCGTTAGTGAATAAACTGCCATCTCATGTTTGATAAGGCTTTTATTTAGACATATAATATTCAAGAAAAAGTACAAAGTTTCACATAAAACCTAGGTACAAAATCTTGCTATAGCTACTGTTACTAATAATCCTGCTTTCATTGTTATTAAAGTTTTACTTTTAGCCCTTTTTATTTCATTGTTTTGAGGAGCTTGTATTTTTTACCTTCAATGACAGATTAATTAGCTTCGTGTTCCAATCCAATTTCTGTGTGAGATTAATGGAATAACAATATTTTTTTGGATTGTTTTGATCCTTTTTCTATCACCACATTTTCCAATATTTGTGTGGTACTATCCTATTTTGGTTTAAATGTCAAGCAAAATGCACAGGAAACAAAGTTGCTCTTTAGTGTAAGTGGATCGCATCAGTGGTGATTGGTGTGCGCTGATAAAGATTTTGAAATTTGGCAAAGTAACAAGCAGAAGTACACTTAATCATCCTTATCCTTGGCACCATGTTTCAGAATGCGAGTGAACTCCACATAGTTGAAATTGCTTTTCTTGTCAATTGGTGCTTCTCGGAAAAGTTCATCGACTTCTTCGTCTGTGAACCTATCACCCATGGTAGTCAGAAGTTCCCGCAGGTGGTCTTCATGGATGAAACCTGAGGGAAATGGAACATGCTTAGACATTGTAGTTTTATTATTTGTTCAATTACTGGTACAATTTCCTTAATTATATCAATGAACACATTTCCTGTCTGACTTTGTAAAAATCCAGATTGCTATCTCCAAGTTTAGAAAGTTGTAGCAGAGCACTAGATACAGTTAACTAAACTTTATATTGTGAAGTTAGTATAACTAGAGAGAGGTTCTTGGGAAACTGAAAGGTCTGAAGATCGATAAGTCACCTGGACCAGATGGTGTACACCCCAGGGTTCTGAAAGGCGAGGCTGAAGTGATCGTGGAGGCGTTAGTAATGATCTTTCACAAATCACTAGATTCCTGAATGGTTCCCAAAGACTGGAAAGTTGCAAATGTCTCTCCACTCTTCAAGAAGGGAGACAGAGAGGAGAAAAAAAATATAGGCCAGTTAGTCTGAACTCAGTGGTTGTGAAGATGTTGGAGTTCATAATTAAGGGTACTTGAAGGCACGTGATGAAATAGGCCATTGTCAGAATGATTTCCTCAAGGGAAAATCTTGCCTGACTAAGCTGTTGGAATTCTTTGAAGAAATAACAAGCAGGATACACAAAGGAGGATCAGTTGATGTTGTGTTTTTGGATTTTCAGAAGGCCTTTGACAAGGTGCCACACACGAGGCTTCTGAACAAGTTATGGGTCTATGGTATTACAGGAGAGATTCTAGTATGAATAAAGCAGTGGTTCATTGGCAGGAAGCAAAGAGTGGGAATAAAAGGAGCCTTTTCTGACTGGCTGCCGTTGACTAGTGGTGATCTACAGGGGCCTGTGTTGGGACTGATTCTTTTTACGTTATATGTCCATGATTTGGGTGATGGGATTGATGGCTTTGTTGCAAAATTTTCAGATGTTACGAAGATGATATATGGAGGGGCAGGCAGTTTTGGGGAAGTAGAGAGGCTACAGAAGGACTTAGACAGATTAGGAGAATGGGTAAAGAAATGGTAGATGGAATACAGTATCAGGAAGTATATTGTTATGCACTTTGGAAGAAGAAATGAAAGGCTTGACTATTTTCTAATGGAGAGAAAATACAAAAGCTGAGATGCAAAGGGACTTGGGAGTCCTTGTGCAGGATTCCCTAAAGGTTAGCTTGCAGGTTGAGTTTGTGGTGACAAAGGCAAACACAATGTTTGCATTCGTTTCAAGAGGACTAGAATATAAAAGCAAGAATGTAAAGTCGAAACTTCATAAAGCATTGGTGAGGCCTCACTTGGAGAACTGTGTGCAGTTTTGAGCCCCTTATCTTAGAAAGTATGTGCTAAAACTGGAGAGGGTTCAAAGGAGGTTCATGAAAATGATTCCTGGATTGAATGGCTTGTCATATGAAGAGCGTTTGATGCCTCTGTATTCACTAGAATTCAGAAGAATGAGGGGTAACCTCATTAAAATCTATCAAATGATGAAAGGCCTTGATAGAGTGGATGTGCAGAGGATGTTTCCTGTTGTGGGAGAATCTAAGACCAAGAGAACACAACCTCTGAATCGAGGGGCGTCCTTTTAGAATGGAGATGAGGAGGAATTCCTTTAGCCAGAGAGTGGGGAATCTGTGGAATCCTTTGCCACAGGCAGATGTGGAGTCCAAGTCTTTATGTATGTTTAAGGCAGAGGGTGATAGATTCTTGATTGGCCATGGGGAGAAGGCAGGAGATTGGGGCTAAGAGGAAAATTTTATCAGCCATAATGAAATGGTGGAGCAGATGTGAAGGGCCAAATGGCCTAATTCTGCTCCTATATCTCAAGGTCTTGTGGTCCATACAGTTGCCTAATTTTTAGACCATGAGAAAAGTTCATGTAGATTTTATGAACTGCAGATACAGAATTATCAATGTCAAATTTTGTTCACATGATCTACCAGAGAGGAATGGAGAGAGAGCTATAAAATAGAAAATAGAACCACGCCTATAGGTTTTCCTCCCTTCACAAACAGGAGAAAATCTGCAGATGCTGGAAATCCAAGCAACACACACAAAATACTGCAGGAACTCAGCAGGCCAGGCAGCATCTTTGGAAAAGAGTAAACAGTTGACGTTTTTGGCCAAGACCCTTCATCAGGATTGCCCTCTTTTACTCTTTACCATAGATGATGCTTGACCTGCTGCTTTCCTCCCTTGGCCAGATAGGCAGGTATTCTTCCCGCTGAGGAGGCACAGTAGCGTAGCGGTTACTACAACGCTTTACAGTACCAGCAACCCCCACTCAATTCCCGCTGCTGTCTGTAAGGAGTTTGTATGGTCTCTCTGTGACTGCGTGTTACCTCTGGATGCTCCAGTTTCCTTGCACAGTCCAAAGATGAACTGTTTGGTAGGTTAATTGGTGACTGTAAATCTACCTGTGATTAGGATAGGATTAAATCAGGGGATTGCTGGGTGATGCAGCTTGAAGGGCCGAGAAGGCTTAGCCCACGCTGCATCTCAATAAATAAACAAATAAATAAACAAACAAATGAACAAATAAATAAATAAATAAATAAATCTGAGGTATTATGTTTAGTTAAATATTGTTGTCCTGGGATTCCTTGTAATGAATGCCAAGGGACTACTCAGGTTTGAAAGCTATTAGAGTTAAGCAAGAACTTCACAGAACTTGAGGCTCACATAGATGTATTTCCTGTAAATGAAGCTAGGTGAATCTAACCCTCACCCTATTTCATTCTACTCAAACCTACCTCCTTCCCATCCAACCCCAGTTTTTACCTCAGGATGCAAAAGTACGGAAGCTAACTGTAGTTTTCTTATCATCCTCCAAGTGAGATGGAGTCAGGCAACAAGAGACTGTAAATCAAAGCTGAAGTGCTTTTGTTCTCTAAAGAGACAGTCAGTAAACATGCACTGAACTACAGGGAGAGGATTCAATTCTTTATCTTGCCAAAGACTGTTTTCCTTTAGATCAGATAGAAACATTACATGCAAATGATACTTTGTCTAAGATTTACTTTTCAAAAATGTGGAATCTGCTGTTAGTAGACTACAAAGAAAAAAGAGTCATTTCTTCTTTTTCTGTTACAGAACTTACCATGATTTTAAAAAGTAATTGGTTTTAGGATTCCCTGAAATTGTGGAATGTGCCTTTACTCACATTGTGTGAAGCACCTTAGGGGTCTTTGCTAAACTCTAACTCCCCTCATCCTTGTCTCTAAACCTGTAATTCCCCTCTCTGTCTCCAAGACCATCCCTACAAACATAAAAACAAACAATGCAATCTGAGCCTTGACATTGGTGGATATCTTAGCTTGGCATGATCTTGAGTGGAAGACACCTCAAATCTCCCTAGTTTCTGGCAGTCACCCCTGAAATCTCTCTACCACACACGTGGTAATTTACAACAGCCAATAAACCTACAAACCTACATGATGGAGGTAATTTGAGTACCTGACTTAAACTCACATAGTCACAGGGAGAAACTCTACAGCAATGGAGATTGGGATTGAATACAGGATGCAGGAGATGTCAGGTCTATTCATGATTCTACTATGCAGTTAGAATGCTTCTTTTTATGCTTTTGCAATAAATTCTTGAGATTACTCAATCTTATAAAAACCAGGTTACCTGTTCCTTCTTCATCAAAACAAGCAAAAGCATTTCGAATGACATCCTCTGGATCTGTTCCATTTAGTTTCTCACCAAACATGGTGAGGAACATGGTAAAGTTAATGGGTCCTGGAGCCTCACTCATCATCCCTTCGAGGTAGTCATCTGATGGGTTCTTTCCTGAACACAAGAGTTCAAAGTTGAAAGTAAGCCGCATGCAATACTTTGCTGAAGACTGAGTCACCCATAAAAGGCACTTGAGGAGGAAAATGTAGCAAAGCAGCTGCTTTATATGGATCTCTTTCAAAAATTAGCAAAGAGAATATTTTTGCTCAGCTTTTCTGTGTTATATTTATATAAAGTTAGTTTCTATCCCAGAGCTGTGGCCCCCATCACACCACTCCCACAGAACAATGACTGAAACTGTGAGCATACACATGCACACTCAAGGACTCAAACACTTGCACTAATGGCACTTTGTGCATTACTGTGACATTCTGGTGCTGCTGCAACTTAATTTCTGCTACTTATCTATTTAATACTGTTTTTCTATTACTGTCTTGTTTTTATCTACTGCTTTACTTAATTGCCTGAGAGGAAGCCAAAGAGAGTTTCATTGTACTTATGTATAATGACAATAAAGATCATTCAGTTCAATTCATATTTGACAATTATTTGATAGAATAGGTTTGATCATCTTCCGTTTGGAGATCATTTGTCACCTGTACACTTGACAGTGGTGTGAATCTGGGCCCAGTCTTCACGAGGAGGCTGGCCCTCTGGTCACTGGTATAGCAGCGTAGTGGCCCGGTTACACAGAGCAGCATGAGAATCAGTGAGGCCCTGCATGAAGACTCATCGACCGTCAAAACTACCACTCAAGTTAAATTGTAGAATTAAATTAAATTATCTCTAATTCCTTAGGAGTTTGCGAAGATTCTGCATGGCACTGGAAACTTTGACAAACTTCGTTAGCTACGTGGTGGAGAGTATATTGATTGGGTGCATCACAGCCTGGTATGGAAACACAAATGCCCTTGAATGGAAAATCCTACAAAAAGTAGTGAATATGGTCAGTCCATCACCGGTAAAGCCCTCTCCACCACGGAGCACATCTACACAGAGTGCTGTTGCAGGAAGGCAGCATCCATCATCAGGAACACCCACCACCCAGGTCATGCTGTCTTCTCAATGTTGCCATCAGGAAGAAGGTATAGGGCCTCACACCACCAGCTTCAGGAACAGTTACTACCCCATCAACCATCACGCTCTTGAACTAAAGGGAATAACTTCACTCAACTTCACTTGCCCCATCACTGAAATGTTCCCAGAACCTATGGACTCAATTTCAAGGACCCTTCATCTCATGTTTTCAATATTTATTGCTTATTTATATATTATTATTATTATTGTTTTCTTTTTGGATTTGCACAGTTTGTTGTCTCTTTCACACTGATTGAACACCCAGTTTGGTGAGGTCCTTTATTGATCCTGTTATGGTTATTATTCTATTATGGATTTTATTGAGTATGCCTGCGAGAAAATGAATCTCATGATTGTATATGGTGACAAATATATTTTGAAAATATATTTACTTTGAACTTTGAAATTGGATTATTCTGATTTTCATAAACATTCAAAATCACTCAATATCTGCTAAAAGAAGCCAAAATAAAAAGTGAAAAAAAACATATTGAAATACTTAAAATACCCTCAGACTTAGACATTCTTATATTCTCACTATCAGATGCAGACTCACAGTCATTAAGTGCATTAAATAATCTACCTTATCTTACATTTTCCTAGTAGCTGATTTCTCCCATTGATTTCAATGGGCTTGCTGATTTTGGACCAGGTTAATCTAGTGTGGGCTCACTGGCGCAATTCCCGGTCAGAGAACTGGGCTATTGGAGCAACCTGTGCTGCTCCAGTGGGGTCCATGAGGAGTTAACAAGTGCACCATAAGTTCTGGTGGCTGGTACGCTGCTCAGCTGATGGTAATATCACAGCTTCTTTCCATATTAGTTGGGTTATGGGTATGTTTGCCAGCAGGTCCAAGCATGTGTCTGTGGAATGTTTTTCACTGATGTATTGTACATCTAGTGGCCACTTTATTAGATTACAAGAACACTCAGTCCTTGTTTATTGTCATTTAGAAATGCATGCATGCATTAAGAAATGATACAATGTTCCTCCAGAGTGATATCACAGAAAAACAGGACAAACCGAAGACTAACACTGACAGAACCACATAATTATATAGTTACAACAGTGCAAAGCAATACCATAATTTGATAAAGAACAGATCATGGGTACGGTAAAAAAAAGTCTCAAAGTCCCCGATCGACTCCCAAGTCCCCGATAGCAGGCGGCAAAGGGAGAAACTCCATGCCATAAACCTCCAGGCACCGACAACTGCCAATGCATTGGAAGCACCTGACCCCAGCCGACACTGAGTCCATCCGTCCGAAAACTTTGAGCCTCTGACCAGCCCCTTCAATACAGCCTCCCGAGTGCTATCCTCTGCTGAGCACCTTCGACCTCACCCCGGCCACCGAAACAAGCAAAGCCGAGGATTCGGGGCCTTCTCCTCCGGAGATTCCAGACCACACTTTGCTCATGTGACGAAAGAGGGTTACAAAAAGTACACATAGCCTAAGATGTTAACTGTCCTGTGCTGGTACCAGTGGGATCAGCAATTGATCTGCCACCTGTCTTCAGGAGAAAGAGAGATAAGGAAAACAATGGAGCAGCATTTGGAAATGTTAATGAAGAGACGAGAGGGTTTAACGGAAGGAGACACCGGTCTGAGAACTGTCAAGATCGGCTCCTTTTTGAACCCTGAACTGTTTGAAGTGTGATGGACAGGTGATACCCCAGCAGGGGGATAAAAAGGGACAGGTTCGCTAAGGCAGGACACACATGACACCACGAGGTAACGAGACCCTGGAAGCGGTGTGCCTCCCACAAGTCAGTGGGAGTTTTTGGAGGGCTGGTCGTGGGACCAAGCCATAGACGCACAGGGTAGAAAGTTACGATCAGCGGGAACCTGGTATGTGTCCGCCCTTGCCTGGGTGCAAGGTTCACTGCAGAGGAACGATCGTATCTGAAACGGAGGGGTCACAGTTGGTGACCTCAGAAGACATTACAAAGGGCTCGCCCGAAAGCTGACTGTGAGGAATATCGAAGGTCTGTTTGGAATCCGATTTGAATATTCATTTGCTCTCTCTCCCACGGCACAGCAGTGATTACTGTGAACTGAACTGAACTCAAGTGAACTGAACTTTGCGTCACTTTGAAACTGGTCATCTACCCCTAGATGAAGATAGAGCTTGATTGATCCTATTATCCTAGTTCTGTGGACATGTGTGTTTATCATTGCTGAACTGTTGCAATTATTATTCTTTCGATTAGAGTACTGTGTTGCTTATTTCTTTAATAAAACTTTCTTAGTTCCAGTGATTCAGACTCCAACTGAGTGATCCATTTCTGCTGGTTTGGCAACCCAGTTACGGGGTACGTAACACTCATTAATGCAAATATCTAATCAGCCAATCATATGACAGCAACTCAATACATAAAAGCATGTAGACACAGTCAAGAGATTCGGTTGTTGTTCAGACCAAACATCAGAATAGTAGAAGGAATGTGATCTAAGTGACTTTTATTGTGGAATGATTGTTGGTGCCAGATGGGGTGGTTTGAGTATCTCAGAAACTGCTGATGTCCTGAGATTTTTGCACACAACAGTCTCTAATGTTTACAGAGAATGGTGCGATAAATTAAAAAAAAGTCCAGTGAGTGGCGATTCTATGAGTGAATGGCCAGACTTGTACAAGCTGACAGGAAGTTGAAAGTAACTCAGACAGCCACTCACTTGCAGAAGATAGTGGTGTGTGGAAGAGCATCTCTGAATGCACATGTTGAAATTTGAAGTGGATGGGCTATAGCAGAAGTCCACAAAACATACAGAAATATACTCAGTTGCCACTTTAGGTACCTCCTGTGCCTGGTAAAGTGGCCACTGAGTGCATATTATACAAACAGTTCGACATTAGAGAGTCTGAAGCTCTAATGTTGACTAATAAATGCGATTTTCAGGTCCTCTGAAAGCCACGTTAATTTTAGATGATATTTAACAACTTTACCGAGAGAAGCCAACATGTCATGAAGATCTTCCTTGTCAATGAAGCCATCACGGTTTTGGTCTATCATGTTGAAAGCCTCTTTGAATTCCTGGATCTGAGACTGGTCGAACATTGCAAACACATTGGAAGTCGCACGCTGGGGGCGCTTCTTTGCAGTCTTTGCCTTTGCTCTTTTGCTGGACATTTTGGTACCCTAGTGGTCTGGCGGATAGAGAACAGAAAATATAAAAAGTTTACTTAAGGAATATCAGTGGCTGGCTGTATGTCATTCTGGATTCATATTTTAGTAAGTCTGAAGCCCTTGAATTTTTGAGAAAATCACAGAACCCCTAAAAAGAGTTAAATCTACTTTTCTTTTACATAGCCACATATCCTAGAAGTAATTACTTGGATTAATCTCTTAACTTGGGAAACGGTCCAAAGCTCAGTACATAGTTGAGTAACGCTTACCATATTAAAATACCATAAATAGGTTCTGTTTCCACAGAAACTCAGGTTTTAGCTGGAGGTAATACAGCTATTTCATTTTAAAATCATCTTAAAACTCTTCAATTACCAAAGGTACAGTATGTTCACTTTTAAAAGTCACACTTCTCTTTTAATTATTTGGGGCAGCACGGTAGCGTAGTGGTTAGTATTTGTGACCCAAGTTCAATTCCGGCCGCACCTGCAAGGATTTTGTATTGTCACCCTGTGACCATGTGGGTTTCCTCCAGGTGCTCTGGTTTCCTCCCACAGTCCAAAGATGTATTGGCTGGTAGGCTAAGTGGTCATTATAAATTGTCTGTGATAAGGCTGTGATGAATCAGGGGGTTGCTGGGTGGAGCAGCTCGTAGGGCTGGAAGGGCCTATTCCGTGCTGTATCTCAATAAATAAATAAAAAATGATCTTGGAAAGCTGAATTTTTGAAGTGGGAGTACATATATTTTTAAAATATGCTGATTTGCTTCTCCATCCCAGTTCTATTAGAGCTGAAATAATCCAATCCAAATTTTATTTTCTGCTATTTAATGAGCAACGTTGTAAAGGTTTAAGTTAATTTTGTGTTTAAGGTAACAATTTTGAGAGCATCTGTTTGAGCCCATTTGAAAAACTTAATTGCAATTATAATGAAATGACTCTAAATTTTATTCCACTATTTTGTTGTTCGAATTTATGTAGAGCATTGTAAAACTTAACAGTCTCTGAAATTACATGCCATGAGTGGCTCTTCCCTTGTACGCAGATTTATATTTTATTATTCATAGGGGACACATTTCATTTTGTACTTTTGTTTCCTGGATGGCCTAAAGCTAAAAGCTGTGAACCATTCTCCTTGGCAAGATACCAGATTTGATCTCTAGGTTTGAATGGTGTTAGCCGATGAGGTAGAGGAAAAGGGCTACTAAAGGAATGTAGCAGTCCTGTGTAAGGAAGGGAAAGTTTCTCCAGTGCCTTCTGACTGCGAGGCATTGCAGCAGGTTAGGACAGGAATATGCTTGACTGTGCTAGGGTCTAGTTACAAGAGCTGAGCTTGCTGGGGCCTAATTATACATGTCAGATTCAGTAATCTAGTTAAACTTTCAAGTTTGGTTTGGGTTAGGTCTCTGTACTTGATCCAGGTGAGGGAGATTTGTTTAAATATCACCGCATGTACCCGCTGTCCTTAATCAATATTTAGTGTTTCAAGCTAAAACAAATTAAGATAATACTTAAATTTGTTGCATTTACAGCAAATATTAGATTGGGGTGAAATTATAGATCTTCAAGCTTAGATTCCATCGTTAGATTCTGCTTTGAGCATAATCGCAAGCAGACCTTTCGACTTTAAGCTTCCCTTCACAACTTCAGTGAGCATATGCAATAGATAATATAGGTCCCCCATTGAAAGATAACCTCTTATGAAGAAACAACGTGTCAGGAAGGGTGTAAAAAGGACTTTATCGGAGAGATTAAAATTCTGAGTTAAAAGAACAACAATTACATGATAATTGTCCATTTGAGGAATTTTCCCTGTTTTATAAATTTCAGTTACTTTTCAAGTAGTGTTTTTAAAAGTGGTTTAAAAATAGCAACTTACAGGAAATGGGACAGTTCCGCACGCTTCACTTTTTTGGCTCTGGTTTTAATTAGTCTCTCGTTGGAAGCACAAGAAAGGAGTGGAATTCAAATTGTACTGAGCCAATGTGTCCTTTATTGCCTTTGTTACTTGTTGCTTTGCCACTTCATTTGAAATGATTTTGAATTGTGTTTATTAAGGTCAGTCATTCCATTTTGCAGTGCTCTACAATCACTCCTACCCAACTCCCCAAGAAAAAAAATCCATTAGTCTCCTTCTGCAGTTTTACTCCCTAATTTTGTTTTTTTTTAAACTAAATGTAATGACTTATATTGAGATAAAATCTGAGTTTGTCAGAAATGTTCAGGAGGTAAAGCATCATCTGTGGCGAGAGAGAGAGAGAGAGAGAGACAGAATCACATTTTTGTTGATTGCTTCCATCAGAACAAATGAAGAGCCATCAGCTTGAAATCAGCCTGCTTCTTCCACCACAGCCTGACATGCTGAATATTTCCAACATTTTCTGTTTTTAATTTCAGATACCCAGCAGCTGCAGGGTTTGCTTTTTGAGTTACACTATGATATGATTTCCTTGCTTCCAGCAGCTCCCCTCTTATCCTTGATTCTGGTCTGACAAACATTGAGACTTTTCTTTAGCTGCCTGGGCCAATTTCCTCCCTTCCTCTTGTCCATCAGGCCAGTCTTCGTCTGTTGTCCATGTTGTCCTACTCCTGAATTCATATCTTTTTTATAAATTCATTTTAAATTTCTGTCATTCTCCGTGAGATCATCCTGTCCTTCAGAGCCATCTTTCATTCACTTGCTTCTATTATAACTAAACTGTTGGCAACTCAGCTGTCCTCTTGGTTGATTGATGATGTTAATGGTTCACACTACCTACACCTCAAATTACAAATCTGTTGTCACCATCTTTTCCTTTAGAAGCACATCATTTTGACTTCAAATTACTGCCAATCTTACCCAAAGCAACATGGTAGTGTAGTGGTTAGCGTAACTCTGTTACAGCACCAGCTGTAAGATCAGGGTTTGATTCCTGCTGCTGTCTGTAAAGAATTTATATGTTCTCTCTATGACCGCGTGCGTCTCCTTCAGGTTCTCCAGTTTGCTTCCGCATCCCCAAGATGCATGGTTAGGGTTAGTGAGCTATAGGCATGTTATGTTGGGACCAGAAGCATGGCAACACTTGCTGGCTGCGCAGCACAATCCTTGTTGATTTGATGCAAGCAACACATTTCACTGTATGTTTTGTTGTACATGTGGCAAACAAAGTCTCTGAGAATGTTGCATCCTTTACGCATTCTTATCTTTCCCACAATTTTATGATTATGTATCTTCATCCTAGTATCCTATATGGTCAAACTAAAGAGTACCACAAATATATATCTCAAATGATAAGCTTTGCAATTTTCTCAGTGAAAAATTATCCCCTCTTATCCTTCTCAACCTCTGTGAAGTCTTTTGCACCAGTGAGCATTTCATCTTCATGTATGATTGGAATTAATGGTGCAAAACTATGGGAGGGAGTTGTGCTATTAATCAGGGCAATATCACAACTGCACTCAGAATGGACATAATGGAGAAGGTCATCCACTGTGTCTTTATGAGCAGAACTCAATAATAAGAAAGGTGCAATCATTCTGTTGGATTATACAACAGATGCCCCGATAGGTACCAAGATATTGAGGTACATGAAGGCTGATTAAGGAAAGATGTAGTGGGTGATTTCAACTTCCCTAATACAGACTGGGACCTCCTAGTGCAAAAGGTTTAGATGGGGCAGAATATGTTAGGTGCATTGACGAGTGTTTCTTATATGAATATGTAGTTAGTCCTATAAAAAGAGGGGCCATATTGGACCTGGTGTTGAGAAACGAGTCTGGATAGGTGACTGATCTCTCAGTGGAGAACAGTTAAGGAACAGTGATCACAGCTGCTTAAGTTGTTATAGAAAAGGGTAAGTATTAACCGTGTGGGAGATTATTAAATTGAAGCAGAACACGTTATTAGAGTATTATTGAGGAATGAGGGAGAGTTAATTGGGACAATCTGTTTCTGGTTAAGTCCACATTTGACATGTGGAGGATGCTTAAAGACCAACTGCACAGAGCACAGGACAGAAATATTCCATTAGGAAGGATGGCAAGGTAATGGAACTTCGGATGTTGAGAGAAGAGGTAAACTTTATCAAGAAGGAAAAGGTTTAGAAAGCTAAAATCAAACAGAGACCTTAAAGATTATATTTAAAAAAAACAAGAAAAGAACTCAAGAAGTGAATTAGCAGAACCAGAAGGGGTCATAAAAGGTCCATGGCAGGTAGGATTAAAGAGAATCACAATACATTCTATAAAAACATCATGAGCAAGAGGTAACTTGGCATGAAGATGGCAGTGCGACGCAGCTCGCAGCGGTTACTCCGGTGGTGATGTCTGTTATTTGTCAAGTAGGGTGCCGTGCACAATCCTGATTTGATGGAGATGGACATGAGAGTGTAGAGGAACATCTGGTGAAACTTCTGAAATGCCTGTTTTGCTGCTGCTGCTACTGTGTGGTTCAGAATCTCCGGAGGAGAAGGCCCCGAGTCCTCGGCTTTGCTTGTTGCTTGGTGGCCGTGGCGGGGTCGAAGCACTCGGCAGAGGATGGTGCTCGGTGAGGCTGTGTCGGAAGGGCAGGTCGGAGGCTCGAAGTTTTCGGACGAACTCAGAGTCCGCTGCGGTCAGGTGCTTCCAATGGTGCTGCATCGGCAAGTTGGCGGCGCTTGGAGGTTCATGGCAGGGAGAGTTTCTCCCTTCTGCAGCCTGCATGAGATGATGAGTCTATCGGGACTTTGAGACTTTTTTTTACCGTGCTCATGGCCTGCTCTTTATCAAATTATGGTATTGCTTTGCACTGTTGTAACTATATGTTATAATTATGTGGTTTTGTCAGTTTTAGTCTTGGTTTGCCTGTGTTTTCTTGTGATATCATTCTGGAGGAACATTGTATCATTTTTTAATGCATGCATTTCTAAATGACAATAAATGAGGACTGAGTGTCCTCATAATCTAACTAGGAATTGGGTACGACCACTCAAGGATAAAGTGGGAATATGATGATTGGAGGTGAAGGACGTGGCTGAGGTACTAAATGAGTACTTGACACCAGTGTACTTAACACCATAACCATATAACCATGCAACAATTACAGCACGGAAACAGGCCATCTTGGCCCTTCTAATCCGTGCTGAACGCTTACTCTCACTTAGTCCCATCTACCTGCACTCAGCCCATAACCCTCCATTCCTTCCCTGTCCATATACCAATCCAATTTTTTTTTTAAAATGACAAAATTGAACCTGCCTCTACCACTTCTGCTGGAAGCTCGTTCCACACAGCTACCACTCTCTGAGTAAAGAAGTTCCCTCTCATGAACCCACATGTTTTGTGGGTTCTCGGATGATTGATGAGGCCAAAAGGGAAATGCAGATACTTCCGCAGGTGGGGTAGAAAGTGGCCGATGGGGTCAGAGAGTTTAAAGTTTTTAAGGTGGTTTTCTCTACCCATTGCCTATGTTGGTCTTCTATGTGTCCCAAATGCACAGACTCAAAGGTCTCAATCCTATCCTAAGTGCACAGCCATGGGAAATCACAAACCAGAGAATTCAAGGAGTTCACGAGGAAATTGCATTTTTTTCCAAGGAAGCTTGGATCATTTTGTTTAATCTTTGCCTCTGTCTGTCTGGTAACTCTTCCCATGACAGAAATTCGAAATGTAGTGCCTGCTTGGGAATCTGGTGCTGGGCGCATGAATCGCTTGGCCTAGTCAGCATTTCAGTGCTTCGAATATTGACCTGAGAAAGGACACCATCACCGGTTTGCTGATTCTTCCTGCGAATTCGGAGAGCATTGTGACGACAGTTTCGGTGGTATCTTTCCTTGCTGTGCCCATTGACCAGTGTACTTGACACCAGTGCATACCAAGGAGAAGGGTGTGGAGTGCAGAGAGATTAGTGTGGAGCATGCCAATTTGCTAGGGCATTTTGAGATAAAGAAGGAGGTAGTGTTAGGCCTCTTAAAGAATGTTAAGGTTCTTAAGTCCCTAGGGCATGTCATGTTTTACTAACTTGACTGAGTTTTTTGAGAAGGTGATGAAAATGATTGATAAAGATGGGGCTGTGGACTTTGTCTATAAGGGTTTTACTAGCATGTAAAAAAATTGCATTTTGGTTCATCCAAAAATTAAAAATGGATGGGATCATAATAAGTTGTCCATTTAGATTCCGAATTGGCTTGCCCATACAAGACATAGGGTAGCTGTCGATGGGACTTATTATGGCTGGAGGTCTGTAACTAGCGGTGTTCTGCACAATCTGCATGGGGCACCTAAGGTTTTAGATTATGAGAACACTCAGTCCTCTTTTATTGTCATTTAGAAATGCATACATGAGTTAAGAAATGATACAATGTTCCTCCAGAGTGATATCACAGAAAACAGGACAAACCAAAGACTAACACTGACAGAACCACATAATTATAACATATAGTTACAGCAGTGCAAAACAATATCATAATTTGATAAAGAACAAACCATGGGCACGGTAAAAAAAAAAGGCTCAAGTCCCGATCGACTCCCAATAGTCCCCGATAGCAGGTGGCAAAAGGGAGAAACTCCCTGCCAAAAACCTCCAGGCACCAACAACTGCTGATGCCTTGGAAGCAGCCGACCACAGCCGACACTGAGTCCATCCATCCGAAAACTTCAAGCCTCCGACCAGCCTCTCCGATACAGCCTCCCAAGCGCTTTTGACCTCGCGCTGGCCGCCGAAACAAGCAAAGCCGAGGATTTGGGGCCTTCTGCACCGGAGATTCCAGTTACCACACAGTAGCAGCGGTTCGTGTTACATATAAATGATCGAGATGAAAGTGTCAATATTGGGTTAGTAAGTTTACAGATGTTACAAAGATTGGTGATGTGGTGGACAGTGTAGAAGACTGGGAAGGTATACCGAAGGATATAGATCAATTGTGGCTATGGCTGAAAATGGCAGGTGGAATTTAGGTGCTGCACTTTAAGAGATCAGATGTAAAAGTACAGTGTAATGTAATTGGCAAGACTCTTAACGGTGTTATTGTACAGGAGGATCTTGGGGTCTAAGTGCATTGCCCTCTGAAAGTGGCAACACAGGTTGATAGGCACTGGGCATGTTTGTTTTTATTAGTCAAGGAATTAAGTTCAAGAGTCAGGAAGGCATGTTGCTGGTGCTGTGCTGCCTGTCCTGGTGATGCCTCCCTCCCAGATGCGTTGAACAACTTCTACGCTCGTTTAGAGGCGGAGAATGACGTGGTGGCGAGGAAGACCACTCCTCCTCCCAATGACCTGGTGCTGTGTCTTACCGTGGCCGATGTGAGAAAGACTATATGTAGGGTCAACCCACGGAAGGCTGCTGGACCAGACAATATTTCTGGCAGGGTGCTCAGAGGATGTGCAGACCAGCTGGCAGATGTTCTCACTGACATCTTCAAAATCTCCCTGAGCAGTGCCGTCATTCCAACGTGCTTCAAGGCTGCCACCATTGTCCCCGTGCCAAAGAAGTCTTCAGTGTCCTGCCTCAACGACTACCGTCCCGTTGCACTCACATCCGTCATCATGAAGTGTTTCAAGAGGCTCGCCATAAGGCACATCAAGACCCTGCTGCCCCCCTCACTGGACCCCCTGCAGTTCGCGTATTGTCCCAACCGTTCAATAGTCGACGCCATCGCCACCACCCTCCACCTGGCCCTCACCCACCTGGACAAAAAAGACATGTACTGTTCATAGACTTCAGTTCAGCATTCAACACAATCATTCCTCAGCACCTGATTGGAAAGCTGAACATGCTGGGCCTGAATACCTCCCTCTGCAACTGGATCCTAGACTTCCTGACTGGGAGACCTCAGTCAGTCTCCAACACCATCACACTGAGCACGGGAGCCCCCCCAGGGCTGTGTGCTCAGTCCACTGCTGTTCACTCTGCTGACCCACGACTGTGCTGCAACACACAGCTCGAACCACATCATCAAGTTCGCCAATGATGTGACTGTGGTGGGTCTCATCAGCAAGAACGACGAGTCAGCATACAGAGAGGAGGTGCAGCAGCTAACGGACTGGTGCAGAGCCAACAACCTGTCTCTGAATGTGAACAAAACAAAAGAGATGATTGTTGACTTCAGGAGGACACCGAGTGACCACTCTCCACTGAACATCGGCGACTCCTCCATCGAGATCATTAAGAGCACCAAATTTCCTGGTGTACATCTGGCGGAGAATCTCACCTGGTCCCTCAACACCAGCTCCATAGCCAAGAAAGCACAGCAGCGTCTCTACTTTCTGTGAAGGCTGAGAAAAGTCCATCTCCCACCCCCCATCCTCCATCCTCATCACATTCTACAGAGGATGTATCGAGAGCATCCTGAGCAACTGCATCACTGCCTGGTTCGGGAACTGCACCGACTCAGATCGCAAGACCCTGTAGCGGATAGTGAGGTCAGCTGAGAAGATCATTGGGGTCTCTCTTCCTGCCATTACGGACATTTACACCACACGCTGCACCCGCAAAGCCAACAGCATTGTGAAGGACCACACGCACCCCTCATACAAACTCTTCTCCCTCCTGCCATCTGGCAAAAGGTACCGAAGCATTAGGGCTCTCATGACCAGACTGTGCAACAGTTTCTTCCCCTAAGCCATCAGACTCCTTAGTACCCAGAGTCTAGACTGACATCTACATCATTTATTATTATATTGTAATTTGTCCTCTACTGTGCCTATTGTCTTGTTTATTATTTATTGTACTGCACTGCACTGTTTCATGCACTTTATGTAGTCCTGTGTAGGTCTGTAGACTAGTGTAGCTTCTGTGTTGTCTTACGTAGTCTAGTGTAGCCTTGTGTTGTCTCACTTAGTCTAGTATAGTTTTTGTGTTGTTTTGCGTAGTCTAGTGCAGCCTTGTGTTGTCTCACTTAGTCTAGTGTAATTTTGTGTTGTTTAATGTAGCACCATGGTCCTGGAGGAACAATGTTTCATTTTTACTGTGTACTGTACTAGCAGTTTATGGTCAAAATGACAATAAAAAGTGACTTGACTTGACTTGATGTTGCAGCTTTATAAAATTCTGGTTAGGTCACATCTGTAGTATTGCATTCAGTTCTGGTCACCCCATTATAAGAAGGAGGTGGAGGTTTGGAGAGGGTGCGGAGAAGGTTTACCAGGATGCTGCCTTGATTAAAGGGTTTGTGCTATATGGAGGGTTGGACAATTTAGAGTTGTTTTCTCTGGAGTGGGCGACCTGATAGAGATTTATTAGATTCTGAGAGGCAGAGATAGAGTACAAAGCTGGTATCTTTCTCTCAGGGTCAAAATGTCTCATACTCGAGGGCCTTCATTTAAGATGAGAGTGGGTAAATTCAAGGAGATGTGCATGGCAAGTTTTTTTTACACAGAGTGGCAGGTGCCTGGAATGCACAGCCAAGGGTGGTGGTGGATTTAAGTATGATAGAGACAATTAAGAGGCTTTTAAATAGGCTCATGCATGCACAGATAATCGAGGGATATGGATGTTGGGTAGGCAGTATGAATTAGTTTAGTTCGGCATTTAACTATCCCAGCACAACATTGTGAGCTGTTCTTGTGCTGTGCTATCCTTTGTTCTATGTCAAGGACACTGATCAATTCAATACTAAATTCAGGGTTTGAGGTTCTTGTCCACCATGGCAATACTAACAATCTTGGCTCAAATGCTTTACCGTTCTATACTTTATGTTTTAAAATGCCAATAGACCATCCAATGAAGTACCATACTTTGATGTGCTTAGAACTGACTTCCTCATATATAAATCAAGAGGAGCATCTTTGGTTCTTTTTTTATTTCACTCCAACTTTGGGTCACTCACCGCCATTGTGCACAGAATAACGATTGAAAATGTAGTTGTTCTCTGTAGACTGAAGTTGACAAATTTGTCTGCTAATACATCTCAAGTTAGCTTTAGGTGCTACCTAATTTCTATGTTCATGTAACTAGAAAAATATATCCGTATTTGCTCTTTAAGTTCAAAAAGTAAGAAGACATAAATTTTGGCTATAAGCCCACAGTTCTGAATACTAACTTACTGTGCAGTCTATTTTTATGAGATACAGTTGCACATTTCATTAAGATTAAATTGCTTCAAATGAAATTGCTGAGATTAATTATTGCAGTATTAGTTTCACTGTGATTCTGCAGTAGGTCTCCAATTACAGGGGAACTTGCGAAAGTGTTGCTTCATATCATGAAGAATCAAACATTACTCATCTACCTCTGAGTAAGACTGAAAGAAAAAAAAACCTTCTTGTTTAATTTTCTTTTATCTTCATCTTTCTGATCAAAAAGTCATTTTAAATACAAAATGCAAAATAAGAATTTATTATCTTATTTAGAAGCTCCCATGCTGAACAAATGGGATTCCAAAAGTGAAATTACTGATGGCTTATTTATCTTGCCAGTTTAAACTGCATCTTTTGCAATAAAAAAAACAACTGTGACCTAATAGCAAAGTGACAAAGCCAAGAGATTCGGCAGATGGTGGAAATCTTGTGCAATACACACAAGTATGCTGGAGGAAATCAGCAAGTGACACAGCATCTATGAGGAGAATAAATAGTCAACATTTCAGGCTGAGACCCTTCTTTAGGACTGTTTATTCCCCAGGTTCAGGAACAGCTACTATCCTTCAGCCATAAGGTTCTTTGACCAGCGTGGACAACTTCACTCACCTCAACTCTGAACTGATTCCACAATCAGTGGACTCACTTTCAAGGACTCTAAACCTCACAATTTACAAGGATGTTGCCTGGTCTGGAGAACCTGAGTTACAAGGAAAGATTCAATAGGTTAGGGCTGTATTCTGTAGAATGAAGAAGATATAGAGGAGATTTGACAGAGATGAACAAAATTATGAGGAGTATAGATAGGGTAAATGCAGGCAGGCTTTTTCTACTGAGGTTGGGTAGGACTACAACTAGAGGTCATGGGTAAAAGGTGAAAGGTGAAAAGTTTAAGAGGAACATGAGGGGAAAGTTCTTTCCTCAGAGGGCCATGAAAGTGTGCAGTGAGCTGCCAGCACAAGTGATGCATGTGAGCTTGATTTCAACTTTTAGGAGAAGTTTGGAGAGGTACACAGATAATAGGGGTATAGAGGGCTAAGTCGGTCAATAAGAGTAGGCAGTTTTAATGGTTTTGGCATGGACTAGATGGGCTGAAGGGCCTGTTGCTGTGCTGTACTTCTCTATGACTGTAACTCATGTTCTCAATATTTATTACTTATTATTATTATTTTGTATTTGAACAGTTTGTCTTCTTTTGCACATTGGTTGTTTGTAGTTTTTTCCATTAATTCTATTGCATTTCTTTGTATCTACTGTGAATGTACACAAAAAGATGAATCTCATGATAGCATATGGTGAGATATATGTGCTTTGATAATAAATTTACTGTGAACATTGAACTTTGCATAGATGCTGCCGAACTTGCTGAGTTCCTTCAGCATTTTGTGGACTATATATTGCAAATACTGAGCGCATGAATCCTTGGACTAAATTTAGTGCAAGTAGCTCCTGTCACACTGCTTCTTGAGTAAATGTACCACAAGATACGAAAGCAGGGATACTACTGACAGTTGATGTCTGGTCTGTCTAGAACTAACGAATCTACTGTAAATGAGGACATTGGAGAAATCCTTAAGGTGACCTCACTCATCTTGGCTAGGAAAGAGGAAAAGAAAATAGAAATAAGAATCTGGCAGCAGATGGCTGGCCCCTCAACCTTGGAATAAGTACTGTATATATCAGACAAAGATAGAATTGGACTTGGTTATGATGGAGTTGTTTAACACGGTGACTTTAATTGTCTTGTCTCATTTTGTCTCATTTATGAATATCAACCACCTGCATGATTTACCAAATAATGATTGGTATTCTGGGAATAACAGTTAGTGGCCTGGATTTGTCTGTTGGTCTTATATTGTAAGATCAATCAGGACCTTATGACATTGCACCTGCTGTGAACTGTCAATTCAAGGGTTCCCTGCAGTTTCCAGTTGAAATCCAGGTTTGTAGATGAGTCAAGGTAGATCATCAAGCACTGGGATGATGTGTGAAGGAGATGTGGTGTGTGCTAGAACACCAACAGCAGGAGTCCACATTAGTTTATAGGAGGTAGACTGAGCAAAGCTGAACAGCAGAACAGTTCTGAAACAAGAGAAAATCTGCAGATACTCGAACTCCAAGCAACACACATAAAACATACCCTTAAGGTTAACCTCCAGGTTGAGTCAGTAGTGAAGAAGGCGAATCCAATGTTGGCATTCATTTCTAGAGGAATAGAGTATAGGAGCAGGGATGTGACGTTGAGGCTCTATAAGGCGCTGGTGAGACCTCACTTGGAGTACTGTGGGCAGTTTTGGTCTCCTTTTAAGAAAGGATGTGCTGACATTGGAGAGGGTACAGAGAAGATTCACTAGAATGATTCCGGGAATGAGAGGGTTAACATAGGAGGAACGTTTGTCCGCTCTTGGACTGTATTCCTTGGAGTTTAGAAGAATGAGGGGAGACCTCATAGAAACATTTCGAATGTTGAAAGGCATGGACAGAGTGGATGTGGATCTCCCAGTGGCCACACATTTTAATTCCACATCCCATTCCCATTCTGACATGTCTATCCACGGCCTCCTCTACTGTAAAGATGAAGCCACACTCAGGGTGGAGGAACAGCACCTTATATTCTGTCTGGGTAGCCTCCAACCTGATGGCATGAACATCGACTTCTCTAACTTCCGCTAATGCCCCACCTCCCCCTCGTACCCCATCTGTTAGTTATTTTTATACACACATTCTTTCTCTCACTCTCCTTTTTCTCCCTCTGTCCCTCTGAATATACCCCTTGCCCATCCTCTGGGTCCCCCCCCCCCGTCTTTCTTCCCGGACCTCCTGCCCCATGATCCTCTCGTATCCCTTTTGCCTATCACCTGTCCAGCTCTTGGCTCCATCCCTCCCCCTCCTGTCTTCTCCTATCATTTTGGATCTCCACTTCCCCCTCCAACTTTCAAATCCCTTACTCACTCTTCCTTCAGTTAGTCCTGACGAAGGGTCTCGGCCTGAAACGTTGACTGCACCTCTTCCTAGAGATGCTGCCTGGCCTGCTGCGTTCACCAGCAACTTTTATGTGTGTTAGATGTGGCAAAGTTGTTTCCCATGATCGGGGAGCCTAGTACGAGAGGGCATGACTTAAGGATTGAAGGGCGCCCATTCAGAACAGAAAAGTGAAGAAATTTTTTTAGTCAGATGGTGGTGAATCTATGGAATTTGTTGCCACGGGCAGCAGTGGAGGCCAAGTCATTGGGTGTATTTAAGGCAGAGATTGATAGGTATCTGAGTAGCCAGGGCATCAAAGGTTATGGTGAGAAGGCGGGGGAGTGGGACTAAATGGGAGAATGGATCAGCTCATGATAAAATGGCAGAGCAGACTCGATGGGCCGAATGGCCGACTTCTGCTCCTTTGTCTTATGCTCTTAAAATGCTGTTGGAATTCAGCAGGCCAGGAGGCATCCACAGTAAAGAGTAAACAGTCGATGTTTTGGGCCAAAACTCTTCATCAGGACTCATGAGAATGCTCCTTATATTTCTGTCACCACATTACAGGAAAGATGTGATTGAAATGGAGAGCGGGTAAAGGCAACATTACTAGAAATGCAAATATTTAGCTATGAGTATAGGCTGAGGTATTTTTTGTTGAAGGAGAAAGTAGATTGAGTGAAAATTTAAGTGTTTTTAAAATTATGAGATTTAAAGTAATTGGTAGAAAGATAAGAGGGAAAAAAAGAAGGAAAATGTAATGTAGAGGCCAGCAGGGATCTGGAATTCATTGCCTGAAAAGTTGTTGAAGGCATAAACCCTCATCATTTTTATAAGTTATCGTATATGTACCTGAACATCTGCAAACCTAGTCCTAGAAGGCTGAGCAGATCTTTACTTTTGACCAACATGGATACAATGAGTCTCAGTAGTAAATTTTCTATGATTTTATCATTTAACAATATTGAAAATGGCCAATTTCAAACTCCCTCAAATAGGTGCAAAGTCAGTGAATGGCAAAGGAACAGCATTGGCTAAATGGATACCATGTGGTAGAAAACAGTGTAAACATGTTTGTATTATGATAAACAGGCTGCAACAACACATTATCAATTTGGATAAAGTTTCTGATTTAGTATTTTTGACCTTTAATGTCAAATGTAATTTCTTCATCTAAATATGACCATTAGTAAAAATACACATAAGTTGGTGAAATATTTGAATTTGATTACCATCTTACTCAATCTAAGATTAAAAAATCAGAAGGAACGGGCCCTTGATCACCTCAAGTTCAGGGAAAGCAAAGAATTAATTTTGCAAGAAAAAAATTTATTCTGAGTGCTTCCCAATATACTGTACATTTACTACTGAACGTAATGATCCTGTGACTGATATAATTGAAATAGTTTGAGAACTTCATGAAATACAAAGTACCTTCCAGTGTTTTAGAAAATATGACAAATGCAATGAACCAACGAGTCCATGGAAATGTCAGACATTTGAGTTAATGGATCACCACTCCCAATGTTCCACTCTTCACTCGCTCTCTATCTCATTACAACTCTGTCAAACACATGGGGTTGATTCAGCTAACAGGGCATCAGAGTTAATTTTGAAAGTTGGAACTAGTTTTGATATCAAAAACCATAGCTGCTTGAGGAAATCACCAGATAACAAAATAGCATTAAAAGGATCAAAGGAAAGAGCAGGGAAATGGAAAGAGAGTGGCCTCAGTCTGCACTTCCCACTGCCTCCGTAAAGCATTGAACATAATCAAACACCTCTCTCACCCTGGACGTCCTCCTGTTTCCCCCGCCCGCCCCCCCAACACCACCACTGGGCAGAAGGTACAGATGATTGAAAAAACGCACCACCAAGGCCGTGTTATGGAGCTGAATCTTACATAATCTCTCTGGGCCAAACTACCTCCATGACTGTTTTCTTATGACTAAAAAGGCATCCTTTTCTGAAAAGCCTGTTTAAATTCCTTTTCCTGCTCAATTAGATGGTTCTTTTAATTAATCTACACAAGGGAGAACAGAAAACAAAACAAATTGCTGGATGAAAACACTAGATCAAGCAACATCCGCGGAGGAAAAGGGTTAGTTGATTGGGGTTGGGAGTGTAGAGGGTGGATAGCCAATATAAAGAGGAGAGAGGGGAGGGTGATGCAAGAGCTGCAGGTGATAGATGTTCACCTGACAACCCCTATCTCAGCTCTCTCTCTCGTTCTCTATACCGGCCCCTCTTCCTCAATACTTACAGTCCTGATGTAGGATCTCAGCTGAAAAACATCAAATGTCATTTTGCCTTCACAGATATTGCCTGACTCACTGAGTTCCTCCAACAGCTGCTTTTGTGTCACAGATTAAATATTATCGAAGTATATACTTGGCACCATATACTAACCTGAGATTCATTTTCTTGTGGGCATTCACATTAAGAAAATGAATCTCGGTGGTATATGGTGCCATAGATGCATTTTGATAATACATTTACTTTTTTTCATTCCAGCATCTGCAATCCGTTGCATCTCCAGAATAAAAGAAAACATGTAAATGCATTTTCCATTAAATACACTCTATGATACAGACTAACCTCTCACACTGCAACTATTCATTAGACTCTAAAATGGTTTTTAAATAAATGTAAGCAATGCTGATGTTTTGCAGTGAAGAGGAAGAGCTGTAATTTGGAACAGCCATTATTCCTAATCTACAAAGTAATCACAAAGTACAACAGAGAATCAGCCTCTACATGAGTATTCTTGAATGTTAATGAAAGCATTTATAAGGAGTGGCAAGAATTCAGTAGAGATCAAAACTAGCCAAAGTAATCTGTAACAATTTCCCTTGCTTAATTTTTAAACATAGAACATCGAACAGCACAACATAGGAACAACCCCTTTAGCCGCGGATGTTGTGCCAAACTAATTAAACTAGTATTTAAATTCCTAACTGGGCAAATCCCTAGCAAAATACACAAAATGCTGGAGGAACTCAGCGGGTCATGCAGCATCTATGGACATGAATAAACTTTTGACGTTGCAGGCCTAATCTGCAGAGTTCCTCCCACATGTTGTGTACGTGTCGCTTTGGATTTACGGTATCTGCAGAATTGCTCCTGTTTAGACAAATCCCTTCTGCCCACACAATGCCTATATCCCTCCAGTCTTTGCAGATTCATGGACCCAACCAAGAGCCTCTTAAACACCTTCCCTACCTTTCCTGGCTGTGCATTTCAGCTATCTACCACTCTTTGTGAAAAATAACTTGCTATGCACATCTCCTTTGAACTTGCCATCTCTTACCCTAAATGCATGCTCGACGCACTTGGCACAGATGTGGCCGTCAGGGAGGCTGGGAGTCTCCTGGACGTCCCACATTAGACACCCATTACAGAACACCAGCCCCACAGACATACTTCCTATTCCTATTCTTCACAAGTAACTTACCTCGCCTTAACCTGTTATTGCTAAAGTCCTGTTGAGCCAAAGCCCTCCTACTCCCTCTACTCCCTCTACTCCACTATACACCTGCTCTATAAAGCTGTCTTCTTTTAAAAACCTTCCAGTCGGTCTGACTTGCTGACGTCCTCGCGCTTGTGCAGTTGTGCCTCGATCTTTTAAGCTTTTAAAATAAATTTGCTTTGAACTTTGAAATTATAAGCAACCGATATATCAAGATGACAAACATTAAATATTAGAAAATGGACAAATTCATTCATTTTTATCAATTTCACTTGTTTGCACAAGGGACTGCTGTTGCTGGAAAATGAAACAAAAGCAAACTGCTGGAAGAACTCCACAGGTCAAGCAGCATCTGTGGAGGAAAAGGGATGGTCTATGTTTTGGGTCAAAACCCTGTATAAGGATAGCAGTTGTAACATTTTCTTTTTGAGCCATTTATAACTTTGCTTAACCTACATTCAGTATATGATGATCTCAAAAAAAAAAACAAGTTCAGGCATGACTAAAATCTATCTTGGTAAAGGGATTACTCATTTTGTTCTTGCACCAAATTTTCCTTGTGCTCAAGACTCTGGAAGACAGCTACTCTTCTGCTGTTACACCTCAGCCATTTTTCACAAATGTATCTCAGCCGTAATAGCAACACATTTGACCAAACTGAAGAGGGCACTGCCAAAGATGAATCTATCCACACCTCCAGTACTTATCAGTGGATGGTCATTTCACATCATCAGATAAAGTGCCTTTCACTGAATCAATAGTTGCTTTTGCCATCTTGTTACAGATTAAATAACTTTGGGACTATCAAGGTTTATGTTGCTATGTGGATAAGGCTGCTGAGGCAAAAGAAAACTAAATATTATTATTTTAAACCATTGGAGCCAGAAAACACTATGAACACAAGAGATTCTGCAGATGCTGGGAATCTATAGTGATACGCATGGGTCCTGATGAAGCATCCTGGCCCGAAATGCATCTCTTCATTCCTTTCCATAGATGCTGCCTGTCCTGCAGAGTTCCTCCAGCAGTTTCTGTGTGTGTTACATTAGCAGGATGGCCCAGCAGTGTAGTAGTTACCACAGCACTTTACAGTACCACGACCTGGGTTTAATTCCCTTTGTGCGTATAAGGAATTTGTACTTTCTCCCCGTGACTGTGTGGGTTTCCTCCGGGTGCTCCAGTTTCCTCCCACAGTTCAAAGATGCACCAGTATTTTATTTTTAAGCTTAAATAAATCAACAGTCCACCATTTTTTTGCATGCCTTTTTAACACTTTAACTGAGTTGGTCTTGAAAGAGTCCAGTCATGAATTATGGACGGTTCATACTTGCACTGATCCAGGTGGCCGAGAATAGTTAGCACTGCATTCCTAAAGCTAGAATAGTGGCTTCTTATCATGAGAACACTTGAAATTGCCTTTTATAATTTCCTCAGCTAGATTAACTGTTTTTAAAAAATTAGTTATTACGAACGATCTAGTTTGTATTATCTCCGGAACCATTAATGTCCTGATGTGATTGAATGGACTGTTTGGAGTTTCAACAATCTTCATATCACAATATTAAATACAGCAAGAAGCATCAAATGCCAAATAGATAATTATAGATACAGTCATCTCACGTGATCAGAAAATGTATTAGCAAGTATTATCTTGTCAATTTTATATTACTATAAGAAATCTCAGTGACGCATACACAACAACAATCATTTTCACTTTTAACCATGCAATTGCCAAAGACAGTAGAGATGGCTGTGTATCTGAAGGGAGTGAATGCAAAAAGGTAAGGATTTAAATTGGAGTCATCTCTAGACTCGGTCTCACAAAAACCTAGTGAACATTGGGGCGATGAGTGAATGAGTGTAAATGAAGGTTATAGCAGAAAACTGAGCTTTAGTCATCCAATACTCAACTAGATGAAACCTTGGCACATTGAGGAAGGTAACAGTACAGAGACAGTGGAAGTGTTGAGAGAGATGTTGAAGAAGTAGAGCTGTCTGTCATCAGTGACGGTGTTGAACTTGACATATTGCCTTCAATCACTGTGGCGTTGCATATACTGTATATGGTGTGTAATGGCAGATAATTTGGGGACAAAAATGATGCATGGATTTGGTGATGGCATGTACAACAGTTCCTAGCCTTCAAAGAAGTTCTTCATTGGTTCAAGATGCTTTAGAACATGCTGAAAAAATGCATAAGGAACCATACAAATGGCATCTCGTCTTCAACAGTATATCCATTATCAGCCATGTGACAATTTGCAACTGTGTGGTGCTGCTAATCAGTGCCATAGGTTTTTGATTCTTTATCCTATTATTGCCACAACCCCTAACTTCTCACCCTTACATCATTCACCACAGCAAAGCTCATACCTTTGTTAGTACTGTACGTGCTTACTCTAATTTTCACCCATTTCCTTCTGGGCTGTACTCCTTCCCTTCCCCCCACCTTCTTATTCTGGCCTCTTCTCCCTTCCTTTCCAGTCCTGATAAAGGATCTCGGCCTGAAAAGTCAACAGTCATTCATTTCCATAGATGCTGCCTGACCTGCTGAGTTCTTCCAGCATTTTGTGTGTGTTGCTCTGGATTTCCAGCATCTGCAGAATCTCTTGTGTTTGTGCTTACTCTTATTTTTGCTTGTCTGGCTTCAGATTACCACCCACCCCCAACCCAGCCCTCCAGAAATATCAGTGAATTCAAATCTCTTTTAGTTATATTCTTTTTTACATCAAAAAAAAATTAACTTGCTCTTCACCTTGGTATTAGGATGCAAACACATGTAGTATTAAATGCTCACACAAAACCTGGAGACACTAAGCAGGTATGACAGAAAAAGAAATATGTTAACATTTCAGTTTGAAAATCCTTCAATCAGAACTCGAAAAGAGAGTAAACAGGTTAGAACTAAATTGAAATGAAGAGTGTGTGGGGCATTGGATAGGTCAAAAGGAATAGTTGAGATAAGGTTGCCGTGCGCATAAAACCTTCTATCAAATGGATCAACAGGATAGTTAGATGGTGATAATACAATCAAAGAAGTATAATGATTTGTAAATAATAGGATGTGGTACAGGTAATTGAGAGAGGAAAACTGAGGTGATATTTCAGGTGGATAATTTACAGTAGAAGTAGTTCATCCTGATACAGATAGAGAAAGCGAGTTACCTGAAGTTGGAGAATCTGATATTGAGTCCAGAAGGCTGCAATGTACCTAAATGGAAGATGAATTGCTGTTGCACAAGCCTTTACTGGGCTTCTGATAACAGAGACAAGCAAGTGAGAGCCAGAGTGATTTGGAATGGGATTATTACTCTCTCCCCGCCATTTAAACCCTTTAATTGCAATTACACTATTTATCCCCTTACTTCACTGTTTCACAGATATTTAGCTTGTTCTATTCAACCCTCCCCAACTTTTTTTTTCCAAATTCAAAACTAATCTGTTTTCTCCCTTTCTCAGTTTTGATGAGGGGTCTTTGACCAGAAACATTAATTCTGGTTTTCTTTCCACAGGTGCTTCCTGACCTGCTGGATGTTTTTAACAATTTATGCTTTGCATTTCATTTTTAATAAATTTCTGACTTGCATAATCTGTTTTTTTATTATTTTCAAAAGATTTTTATACTCAGGTTCAAATACCACCGATGACTCTTTGCAAATTTCTACAGATGTAATGTAGAGAACATTCTACCTGTTGCATCACCATCTGGTACGGAGGAGCCACTGCACAGGGTTAGAAAAAAATGTGGAAAGTTGTAAACTCAGCCAACTCCATCATGGGTACTAGCCTCCCCAGCATCGAGGACATCTTAAGGAGTAATGCCTCAAAAAGGCAGCATACATCTTTAAGGGCCCCCATCACCCAGGACATGCCCTCTTCTCATTGCTACCATCAAGGAGGAGGTACAAGAGCCTCAAGACACACACTCATCATTTTAGGAACAGCTATTTCCCCTCCACCATCAGGTTTCTGAATGGACAATGAATCCATGTACAGCACCTCCCTTATTTTTGCTCTCTTTTTGTTATGACTTATTTAATTTTCTTATTGTAAATTATAGTTTTTCTATTATTATTATTATGTATTGCAAAGTACAGCTGCCACAAGACAACAATTTTCATGACATATGCCAGTGATATTAAATCTGTTTCAGATGTATTTCTCCCCTAACTTTCCCCTAGTTTCTGTAAGCCTGTTCATGGAGGAAGGCATTGAATATCTCATGTCTTTACAGCAGGAGTACATCCAGTTGAGTACAAACATCAGAAGGAACACACATCACAAAACAGCCCATTAAACCATCAGTCAAGTAACACCTGCCCCACCTGTGGCATTGTCTGTGCATCCCATATAAGACTCATTGGTTATCTCACAAGCAAGTCAGACTTGTCTGAAGGAAAAGATATATGCGATCACACCTCCTCTTCCCCTGGGATCTCTTGCTGCTTTAGGGTACAAGATTTGTATTTCACTTTCTGTAACCCACCTCCTTTTCAACTTCATCTAATACTGCAAGATAAAATACAAACTTTGAACAAAGTTTTGGTCATTTGTCCATAACTTTTTTATTTAGCTTTTGCCCACACATTCGTGAAAACCTGGGCTCAACTTTTCTTATTAGAAGTACTATGTAAATTTTACTTTTTGTTGTTTTGTTCAGGCATTCAAAACTTAATTCCTCCTACTCTATATTGTTAAATCATTACCCTCTTGTTAATGCTTGTTGAGATATCTAAGCAGGAATAGTTTTTTTCCAGTAGATTAAACAGAATTTTTACCCATTTTGGGTAACTTTTAATCTTCATCCCTCCCCCCCACACTGCAGATTGTCTTGGGGCATATATTCAAAAATTCACAGGGAACTCAATATGTTAATCTGTGCAATTTTCTGCTGTTTGGAAGCTCAGGAATGCAAACAAGAATCTCTAGTTTAAACTGAATGCCAGACCGAGTACTTCTAGATAATGTTGCGGCATTCATTGTTGAATTTGCTGACTTTTCTACCCAGTAGAATGCAGTGATCATTTTCTACACAGAACACACTTATAGGATCACATACCAAAGTTTCCTACCAGTTAAACATTAACATCTGACAAGTTAAAAGCAATTAGTACCCGTTATATTTTGTTCCTCATTTGTAGCCTTCAACTGGGGAAAAAATAGAGAATTGTGTTTCTGGCAGTAATTTACATTATGATCCAATATGTTAACAATTTTGCCATTAAAGTTTCCTGCTATGTTTAGGATGTCAACATATAATAAGCAAGGGAAACCTTCGATATCAGTGAAACCTTACACAGTGAAAAGTTGATATGCTGAGTAAATACACAACTTACACCATTAACCCATGAAAATCGTAAAGTTCTTCAAACTTTTCAATCTCTTGTGTGTTTAGATTTTGAGGATAATTACCCGTAAGATTTGAATCCTTGCTGCTGTACCTCTTCATAAGTCTGAAAATTGTCCTGCAAAAGTTAACTTTTACCAAAGATGCATCTTTTTGTTAAACTGGCACAGGAAAGCTGTGAAGTTAAACATTCTCTGCAACTCACAATAATGACAAGTAAGTTCTAACTGTTGAAACAATATATGCTCAAAACTCTTACCTGTGGTCAAAAAAGATGAGGTATATTGAATTTTCTTCAAGGCTAAGGTTAACAGAGCTATGTCAGCTAGTATTTGCTCTGCTTAAGCTGATGTACTAGTCATGTGCTCACACCGTCCAATGTCTAGTGACAGCTGCTTAGGATCCCTCCCCTCCCATTCCAGACATTTGTCCATACAAGGCAATAAAATGTTGACTGGATTGCTGCCAAATAGCTTGTTGTACAATGGATTTTGGCATATTAGTCCAAGGAGATCCACATAAACAGATAAGATGCCTTATATAGTTGAAAATACCTAGTGTAGCCAAACTAATACTTGTAATGCTGAAATATACAACAGTACTTATCTTCTGCTGACTGATAAAATACCAATATGTCTATTTGCTTTATAAGGATATGGTATAATTATGTCAGCTTTATTAATATTTGCCTGTACTGTTTTTAATGCTGTGGCCAGAATTTACTGAAATTACTATGTCTGTTTTGGTAACTATTTTTCATTTCATTTTATCAGCAAACCACAATTGAATCCAGAGTTTTTGTTTCACCAACAATACAAGCCAGCTAACAGCCAGAAATTGTTTCAGTGCAGATGAAGGGGTTTCAACCCTGAAAAGTCAGCTTCCCATTTTCATCTACAGATGCCGTCCAACTTGCTGTTTTCCTCCAGCATATCGTTCTTTGCTCCAGATTTCAGCATCTGTTGTCTCTAGTGCCACCAGTTTAAAATTATTAATTGGTATTATATTATTGTAAGATTTGACTTGTCACCACAATCCAAGAATAAATAGGACATCTAAGCAACAATACGTTATGATAGATGGTGGGCAACCGTCTACTGACAGTGAACGCTGTTTTAAATGCAGTTGAGGCTTCAAATTGTTTCGCAACATGCACATCCATCAAGAACAGTAAGTTTCCAGTATAGATGTTTCAGCAGAAATGAAACTGTAGTCCCAGTGGAGAGGGTTCTGGGTCCTTTCCTTTGATTTTATATATCTAAACAATACTTTGTCAACAAAATAAAATATGGTAGAAAAAATTCAATTTTGTTCAGAAATAAAGGAGATTCTCATATGACCTGACCCAAGCTAATAGAACATAGAACAGGAGTATGCTGTTCAGTCCAGGATGTTTTGTCAGATAATTAAATAACGAACTAAACACCCTTTTGCCTACATAATGCCAATTTCCCTCTATTCTCTGCATATTCATGTACCCTTCTAAAAGCTTTTCAAGTGTCTCTATCATATTTGCCTCCACTAGGACCCCTGGCTGCACATTCCAGGCATTCACACACTGTAAAAAAAACTTGCTTGCACACCTCCTGTGAACTAACACTCTCTCAGTTTAAATGCATGTTTTAAACGTTTTGGCCCTGGGAAAAAATATTCAATCTCTCAACTGTTCAAAACCACCTCAATGGGATTTGGAAGTAGGTAATAACTGCTGACATTGTTAGTGAATTCACATCACATCAGTAAATTAAGGAAAGTCACAAAGAATTATGTATTACCAGTTTTATGTTTGTCCAAACTTGTGCACAAGGTGACTGTGATGTATCAGACGTTACAACAATGCAACACACACACAAAATGCTGGAGGAACTCAGCAGGCTCGGCAGCATCTATGGAAAAAAGTACAGTCGACATTTTGGGCAGAAGGGTTTCCAGTATCTGCAGATTTTCTCTTGTTTGTGGTTTGGTTCCAACAATGACTACGTTTAGGAAATAATTTATTGGCTGTAATGTGGATTAGAATGTCTGAAAGGGACACATAAGGCACTACGTTTCTCCACCTTTTGTTCAAATTTAAGCTCCAGTTAAGAAACTGAGTTTAAGGGTGCAGAGGAGATTTACAAGGATGTTGTCTGGATTGGGGAGCATGCCTCATGAGAATAGGTTGAGTGAACTCGGCCTTTTCTCCTTGGAGCGACGGAGGATGAGAGGTGACCTGATAGAGGTGTATAAGATGATGGGAGGTATTGATCTTGTGGATAGTCAGAGGCTTTTTCCCAGAGCTGAAATGGTTGCCACAAGAGGACATAGGTTTAAGGTGCTGGGGAGTAGGTACAGAGGAGGTATCAGGGGTAAGTTTCTTACTCAGAGAATGGTGAATGCGTGGAATGGGTTGCTGGCAACGGTGGTGGAGGCGGATACGATAGGGTCTTTTAAGGGACTTTCAGATAGGTACATGGAGCTTAGTAAAATAGAAGGCTATGGGTAAGCCTAATAAATTCTAAGGTAGGGACACGTTCCGCACAACTTTGTGGGCTGAAGGGCCTGTATTGTGCTGTAGGTTTTCTATGTTTCTATGTTTATCATCTTTTTCTTCTTTGGTGGGACAAAGACATCCAGAATCCAGACTTAAGCTCCGTGCTCTAAAGGCCAGCAATGTTGACATGGGATGAAGGACAACCAGTGTCCAGATCTCTGCTTTGTGCTCAAAAGCCAGTTATGTGGCCTTGTTCGGGATGTTCTAGGTAAGTGCATGTCTCTGTAGGCAGGAGGCACGAGCAGGCATGAGAGCTGGTCACTGGCACATCAGAGTCTGAGTCATGGGTTATCGTCATCTGCTTGTCCGGGGCTTGATACCGAAGATGGAAGCCCGAAGGTTGATCAGAAGTCTAGAAGCTAAGTCCGATGGCTGAAGCCTGGAGATCTGGAACCCTGGAGACTTATCCTGGGGTAGGAGGACTACCTGGTGTACATTGGTGGGAGGCAGGGTGGAAGTGAGGAAAGGTGCTTATTTTATTGCTTTCTGTGTTCTGTGTTGTTCTACTGAACATTGTGGGTGCTCTGAATGTGTGGCGACACTTATGGGCTGCCCCCAGCACATCCTCAGGTGTGTTGGTTGTTAACACAAACAATACATTTCACTGTATGTTTCATATACATGTGATAACTAAATGCGGCTCAGAGGTTGATTTGCTCTCAGTCCCAATCTGTGGGTTCTAGGACTACTGATAGGATCCATATGGGACCCATCACTTCCCTACAGATTGGACGGAGGTACCTGACAGGATGGCCAGAAAGATAACTTGTTAGGTGGTGCATTTCTTCTGCCACTTATGCTGGGCTTCCGCGTATATCCTGAGCATAGTCTCAAAGTTCTCTGTGCTCTCCTAAAGACTGCTCCACTTTCAGAGATCATGAGTCAGGGATTCCAGGAGTCAGTGGGGAATTTACATCTTTTTCAAGGAAGCTTGGAGATTATCCTTGAATCTTTTCCTCTTGCTACTCAGAAAAATACCTTTCCAAAAGCTCTCTTCTGGAAAATGATATCAGGCTATTAAAACAAAAACTTCACGCTTTCTTAAAAATTTCTTTCGCAGGCTGTTAATCTGATCAACCATTCCAGTTATCCCACCACCAGCCCTTCTATCTATTACCTTAGTCACTGCACTGCACTTGGTGTCGTGTGTCACCAAGTACTCCATAACCTTATCCTTAACAATTGGCTCCAACATCTTCCCAACCACTGAGGTCAGGCTAACTGATCTATAATTTCCTTTCTGCTGCCTTCCTCCTTTCTTAAAGAGTGGAGTGACATTTGTGATTTTCCAGTCCTCTGGCACCATGCCAGAGTCCAATGATTTTTGAAAGATCAGTACTAATGCCTCCACAATCTCTAATGCTAGGCTTTCAGAATCCTAGGCTGTAGTTCATCTGGTCCAAGTGACTTATGTACCTTTATGTCTTTCAGCTTTTTGAGCACCTTCTCCCTTGTAATAGTAACGGCACTCATTTCTCTTCCCTCACCCCCTTCAACATCTAGCACACTGCTAGTGTCTTCCTCAGTGAAGAATGATGCAAAATACTCATTTATTTAATCTGCCATCTCCATGTTTCCCATTATCATTTCTCCGGCCTCATTTTCTGTCATTCCTAAATCAACTCTCAACTCATTTCTATTTTTAATATACTTGAGAAAGCTTTTACTATCCGCTTTGATATTGTTTGCTAGCTGGCTTTCATATTTCATCTTTACCCTCATAATTATTCTTTTAGTTGCTCTCTGTGGGGTTTTAAAAGCTTCCCAATATGTAATGAATAGAAGTTAAGGAAAAATAGATAAACACGGCATAAAGTGAAAAATGAAGATCTCGATTGTGCATTGAAAGAGTGAATTCATCAGCATCAGAATGAACATATGCCACTTAACAGTACGCTGATCGTGAAACAAGCAAAAATTTATCAAAACAAACTGAAAATTGAAGGTAATTGTGAAAATTCAGCAGGCTGGTTGCAGAAATTTAAGAAAGGGCACAGGATTAATTTTTTAAAGATTTGTGGTGATAAAGCAGCAGAGAAATTCCTTGATGAGTTAGCCAAGATTGTCACAGATGTAAATCTAACACCAGAACAAGTCTACAATGCTGATTGTTTATATACCTTTTGTGAAATGCTGGAAAAACGTAAAACAGAAATCTGATATTCTGTAATCAAAGTTATGACATCGTAGGTGGAGACTGACAGTCTGCCGTTGATTGTTGTTCATCACCTGATGCTGCTGTGTTGCTTTTTTTTACCCTGCACACATTTTATTTTTATTATATTTCATGTATGTAATATTTGGTATGTAAGTACATATGTGTAATGAACAAGTGTAAAACAAAGATTGGTTACCAGTAGCATATAAATTCAGTGTTGGAAATTATGGTGATTTAATGCTATGTCATTAAGTATTCCAAAATCTGAGTTACTTTTTGAGTGCTGACATGACTTTACAGGTCTTTGTGCATCACAGATAGTTCTGAGGAGTAACCTCATATATGTAAGGAACAGATTTTACTGAAACTTACTGCATAAAGATCGCGAATGTGTATTGAGAGAATGGATTTGTCAGTGTCAGAGTGAGCATATGCTATTTAACGGTGTGCTGATCATGAAACAACCAAAGATATATCACGATGAACTGAAAATTTAGATTATGAGGACACTCAGTCCTCGTTTATTGTCATTTAGAAATGCATGCATTAAAAAATGATACAATGTTCCTCCAGAAAGATATCACAGAAACACAGGACAAACCAAGACTAAACTGACAAGACCACATAATTATAACATATAGTTACAACAGTGTGAAGCAATACCGTAATTTGATAAAGAGCAGACCATGGGCATGGTAAAAAAAGTCTCAAGTCCCGATAGCCCCATCATCTCATGCAGACGGAAGTGCCGCAAACTTGCTGATGCATTGGAAGTACCCGGCCGCAGCCGACTCTGAGTCCGTCCGAAAACTTCGAGCTTCCGACCAACCCTCCGACACCGAGCACCGAGCACCGAGCACCATCTCTGCCGAGCACTTCGACCCCGCCCCGGCCACTGAGCAGCAAGCAAAGCCGAGGACTCGAGACCTTCCCCTCCGGAGATTTTGGATCATGCAGTAGCAGCGGCAGCGAAACAGGCATTTCAGAAGTTTCACCAGATGTTCCTCCATGCTGTCACGTCTGTCTCCATCAAATCAGGATTGTGCACGGCACCTACTTGACAGGTAACAGATATCATTCACCGGAGTGGCCGCTGCAAGCTGTGTCGCGCTGCCATCTTCGCCTCCCTCTTGAAGATAATTGTGAAAATTCAGCTGTCAAGCATTTCAAGTAATGGGTACTCAACGTGAACATGTACATATACTGCATATGGTGGATAAAGTTGATACTTGATCCTTGATCTTTGGTAATCTCTGCCCATGACAGAAATCACAATAAAGTGTAAGTTTTGGGAGGCCGGTGGGGGTCATGAAAATCATGTTTCCAACCCAATGAGCCAACTAAGTAAAATCCTGACCTGGGAGAGAACCCTGACATTCGTTTGTTTATGCTCCCAGTAGATTTGGAGAATTTTTCACCCATGCTGTTAGTAGTATCCCTCCAGTATCTTGAGACACGTGTTACAGGTAGTTCAACTCTCAGAACTACTTAGGAGTGGCAAAGGTCATTACTGACCAGCATGCAGAGTTTTGTACCAAGTTTGACATCAATCTTTAAATATTCTTTTCCTCAGTTGGTCACATGTTATGCTGATGCATTAAAGGAAGATGGTGAATTTCATTATCCACACTTGCCTTTGTTATGAGGTGAGTCCTGAGACACGGGGAGTGGTCCATGTTTCCGGGATCATAATATAACCGTAATTAAAGGATGGTGGCCTCTGTATAACAGGGCAGTTGGATTGAAGGCATGTATTGTTAGAACCTGGGAGACAGTCCCAATAGTGACAGTAGCTGTTCCATTGTTATAGCTTTGAAGCTTTAGATGTTTTGACATTGCCTTTAGTGTCCTAAGTGACACAGGACAGGCAAGAGAAGGCTGCTGAAAGAACAAGGCAGTTCCCACTGGAGGCATTAACCTTCTTCATGGAGGGGGCTTTACAATCATGCATAGGCAGTCTGCAATATCCTCCTGTGCAATTGTAAATATGACTCTTGACTTTGTAGCTTCCTCTGACAAGGAACTAACACATTATGGCCATCAGCACATATGCCTCACCTTGGGAACTTCAGAATGAAGCCAAGGAAAACTTCTGCTCTAACCTAAAGGAAGCATGTTGATGTGTTTGTGGATAACCTCAGTGCCAGGGTAGGAGGGAGCACAGTCTTATGGCAAGGTGTGATTAGTAAGCAGTGAAGTCTAATTCCAACAGGGTCTACCTCCTGACAAAATTCTTGGAGCACAGTTTGCTCATAACCAACACATTAATTGGGAGAGATACAAGCACAAGACCTCTGATCTACACTCCCAGTCCCAGCATGTGTACCTGTTAGATAATACAATTGGAAGCTGCAAGGCAGTGGACTGCAAGACCCTACAGAGGATAGGAAAAAACCATTGAGAGGCTCACTGGGGTCGTTCTCTCAAGTTTGTGACATTTACCGTGAGTATTGTATACGAAGGGCCAGAAGCATTGTTGAGGATCCCTACCACCCATCGCACAATCTCTTTGACCCACTACCATCTGGAAGGAGGTACAGAAGCGTCAGGACTAGGACTGGCAGACTGAGTAACAGCAGGCCGTGAGACTAATGAATACTTTGCTACCACTGAGGTCTCGTCACCAGGACAGCTAGCTGATTGTTGTTTACTGTTTACCCGTTCTGTGCACTTTACAAACATATTGAATTATACTTCATTAACTTAATTGTGATAATACTTTGTTTTATGTGCCACGCGTGATATTTGTATTGTAGGTGCACTGTGGTCCAGAGGAATGTTGTTGCACTGGTTGTGTATATGTACAGTCAGAACCATGAACTTGAACTTGTCTGAGTGAAAGAGCACGAGGATCTTCACAACATAAATTCCATGATAGTCACTGATGATGAGTGCATGATATTCAAATGATTGCAAGCTTTTCTTTCTGCATGAAATTCAAACAAATTGACTTACTTACATGGTATTTCTGAATGTATGAACTGTTAATGAGAAGTTATTATAATAGTCTCTGGGAACTAAGTGCCAATGCTGAATGCTGCTAACCATGAAAGGTTATTTTTATATTCCTTTGAAGGAGTGCAGGTTCAGACCAATTTACTTTAGTTTAATACATGGCCAAAAAAAGCCCGGTATTTTTAAAAGTACTTGCATTAGTTGATTCCCAGTGCAGCAAACTGCACATTGGTTACCTTGAATTAAAGCCAGGCAATGCAATGTTTGGCGCTTGAAGTTATTATTAATGGGACATCTGCATTATTTTATTCTGTTCACCAACTGTCTTTTTGGAAATATACTATATTTAACATCTTATGTTGAAGATAGTATATTCCCAGAACAGCAATTGGGACTTATGTCAATGATGAAATCTTAATTGCTTTGGCAAGAGGAAATATAAACTGCCTTGTAGTTCGTGAAATGAATGAAAGGCTTTGTCTTGAGTTATTCTATCAGGACATGTTCTGGTTGTAAGCATCATGGAAAAGGATTCATACGACATTGTTTTGTTTGGTTTTATTGCATTCAATTCAATTCTATATTTTTTTTCTGATTTAGGTGGCTGAAAGAAAAGAAAGAAAACATTAAAGCTTTTTTGTTAATGATCTTCATCACAGGGCTCCATTCTCGTACTCCTCTTTTTATTGGGGTTGGGGATATTTCTGCACTGGTTCCTAAGTGGCAGATATAAACCTGATGCATCTTTTAAAGTTATACAGTCAAAATAACTGAGTCAATATTAAATAAAAATAAATTCTATTCATATTAGTTATATAAGGTTGCATCACAATTATAAAACTAATCTCTATTAGGTTATTTTTCAATATATTAATCCTGTTTCAGACTTGTAAACTGAAAAGTTTAGATAGATACAGTTAAGGGAAGATGCATTTCCCTGAAGCTATCAATAAGTCAGTGGTTTATCTTCAAAACAAATATGCTTGTGGCACTGGCAGAGTATGATTCCATTTATGGCCTGGAAATAATCTGGAAACACGACAGCAAAGCAGTTTCAGTGCACCTTGTGATTTGCTGCCAAAAACATTCCAGCACCCAATTCCCTGAATAGATTTAGCTTTATATCAAAATCACATAAATACTCCCTCACTCCCAAGTTATCTTCAAACAGAATGTTACAATTAAAATGCATGTTTCTTAATGTTGTGTATCTAAAATTAAGAGAAATATTGCCCCTGAAAGAGAAACACCTTTTGGCATTGAGCTTTTAGTTACTGGAGCAATTGAGGATACTTAGGTTGCAGATGACTGGAAATTCGTTAATTCCAGTATGGTTATTGTTCTATTATGGATTTGTTGAGTACATCCACAAGAAAATGAATCTCAGGGTTGAATATGATGACATATAGGTACTTCGATAATAAATTTACTTTGACCTTTGAACTCTGGGTAAAAGACTTACTTTCATGGAACAATCGCTCATTAGCTACATTAAGATATAGATCAGATGGAAATTTGGGTGGAACATTGACAGATGGAATTTAAATCTCAACAAGTGCAAGGGGAAGCAAATGAGTAGGGCACTAAGAATGCTGGTAATCAGGGCATTCAAGTCCATAGCACCCTGAAAATGGCAAAGCAAGTGGACAAAGTAATGTAAAATGCATACAATATGTTTGCCTTCATTAGCTGGGCATTGAATATAACTGTTGGGAGGTTATGTTGCAACTTTACAAAACAACATTTGAAATATTGTGTACAGTTCCGGTCAGCACACAAGAGGAGGGATGTGATTGCACGAGGGTGAGTGTAGAGGAGATTTATCAGGATGTTAGTTATGGGAGGTGGGTGGAAGATGAGATAGGTTGAGATTGTTTTCCCAGGAGTGAAGGTTATTAGATGTATATAAAATCCCAAGATGCATGGATAGGGTCGATAGTCAGAATCATTTTCCCATGTTAGAGGTATCCAAACAAAGGGGTATAGGTTTAAGATGAGTGGAGTGAGTTTTAAAAAGAATTTGAGGGGTAAGATTTTTACACAGAGAGCAAGTGATATCTAGAACTTGTTACCAGAGGATGTCATGGAATACAATACAATCAATGTGTTTAAGAGATATTTAATCAGGCACGTGAATGGGCAAAGGATATGGTCCTTATGAGATAAGCAGGATTCAGGTAAATGGACAAAAAGTTTGGCATGGACTTTGCTTGATCTTTTCAGAGAACCAAAGAAAAATGGCATTTTTTACAAATATTGGTGGAAGAGTTACAAAGGAGATGAGGAAACATTTTTCACTCAGCAAGTGCAGGCGAGCTGGGAACTTGCTGCCTTTGTGTATTGAAGAAAAGATGTTTTGCTGCTGCTGTACAGGGCCTTGGTAAGGCCTTATCAGCAGCTTTTTTGAAGGAAGAAATGCAATAAAGATTACTAGACTGATTACTATAATAGCAGGACTGACATCTGAAAAGTGACTGGGTTGATTAGATCTATGTTCACATAAGGGGATCTCACAGAAGTCTAAAAAAATCCATTAGGGCAAGAGTGGCTAGGTAAGGGGAGGATATAGACAATGACTGGAGTTTACAACAGCAGGAGTCATAATTTCGAGATGTTGGAGAATGCCATTTACAATTAGGAGACAATTCTTCACCCAGAGGATGATGAATCTGTAGAATTCTCTGTATGGTGGGCAGTGGAGAAAAGGTCATTAAATATATTGAAAACAGAGGTAAGTATACTGTAATTTCTTATGCTAAAGTGGTCTAAAGAAGGAGTGAACTGGATGATCAACCATGATGGAATAGGATTGAAAGGGTCAAACAATCTATTTTCACTCTTATTTAATATGATTCTGTGTTAAAATGTACGATACTTGCGCGCATAATTGAGGAGTTGTAATCTGTGGGGTAATGGACTAACGCAGGAGGAAGGAATTGCAGCACTCTCCAGCCTTTTCTTGACTAGTTTGATGTATTGTATTGAATTGCTTCCTGTGTCATAAATATCCTACAGTTCTGCAATGCAAAGGCTGCTTATCTTTCTGACAGCTTTAAATTAAACACTGCTGCAGTATTATATGTAACTGTAAGAAACTGTTCTTTTCACTATTCAGACACAAATGGAATAAGAACAACCAACCATCATCACTGTCAGCTTTCTCGTGACAGTAAACATTTAAAATTGAACTAACTGATTGCATGTCAAGACAAGTACAGTACGCGGTAAAAACGAGACAATGTTTTTCAGGACCACAGTGCTACATGAAACAATACAAAAACGACACCGAACTACGTAAAACAACACAAAAACTACACTAGACTACAGACCTACCCAGGACTGCATAAAGTACACAGAACAGTGCAGGCATTACAATAAATGATAAACAAGATAATAGGCACAGTGGAGGGCAGTAGGTTGGTAATCCTCGATTTCCTGAGGAGACTGAGGTTCTCTAACATCTGCCGGACGATGCTGAGGATGTTCTACGAGTCTGTGGTGGCCAGTGTTATCATGTTTGCTGTTGTGTGCTGGGGCAGCAGGCTGAGGGTGGCAGACACCAACAGAATCAACAAACTCATTAGTAAGGCCAGTGATGTTGTGGGGATGGAACTGGACTCTCTGACGGTGGTGTCTGAAAAGAGTTGCATGCCATCTTGGTCAATGTCTCCCATCCACTACATAATGTTACTGGTTGGGCACAGGAGTACATTCAGCCAGAGACTCATTCCACCGAGATGCAGCACTGAGCGTCATAGGAAGTCATTCCTGCCTGTGGCCATCAAACTTTACAACTCCTCCCTTGGAGGGTCAGAAACCCTGAGCCAATAGGCTGGTCCTGGACATTTCATAATTTGCTGGCATAATTTACATACCTAGTGCGCATGTGCCGGTCGTGCATGCAGCCTGGTACAGCCATTCCGATCTATTCTTACTTTCTTCTTCTTACTTTTTAATTTACGTTATTTTTTGTATTTTTTTTCTCATGGTAACACGTCAAAGCTGCACCCTCTCTAACATGCTGGTAGAGAGCATTTTATTTGGGTTTTCTTTAGCACTGGAAATGGTTACATCCCGACACGCGGGACAGAAGCAAGGTTGCATTGTGTATTCCATGGACCAGCAAACACCGGCCAGCTTAGAGAACAGAGCGGTGGACACTCCTGCTGAAATCCGGAGGAAAACACACAGAGGGGATCACAAAGCTGAGGAAAGAGGACTGGGTCGAGACAACAGAGACTTTTGGAGAAGAGGAGTTCAGTGGGTAATACCATTCTGGCTGACCGGAAGTGCACTGACAGCGGTAAGCGTAAAGGAATTGGGTGCTTACTGTTCTGGCTAACAACGGATGGTGGAATCCGGGGTATATTACGATCGAGGAACGTGTTTCAAGGCTGGATATTGAACTTTTTACTGTTGGACTTCGGCCACATTCCACCGTGATACAACACTTGGCGGCACGGGAGGTCGTTCCTGCCTGTGACCATCGAACGTGCAGCTCCTCCCGTGGAGGGTCAGACACCCTGCGCCAATAGACTGGTCCTGGACTTATTTTCCATCTGGCATAGTTTGCATTTTGGTGTTTGATTGTTGGGGTCTTTTTTATATTGCTATATTTACGCTCTATTCTTGGTTGGTGCGGCTGTAACAAAACCAAATTTCCCTCGGGATTAATAAAGTATATCTATCTATTACTATTTAACTAACGGCGGAGCAGGCGGAAGAGGAGACATCTCCCAATGGCTGCAAAGGCGGATGAGGATGCCCAACAATGGGTAGGGAGGCTTGCGAGCATGCCGCAAGAACTGCCGTAGACCCACAACACTCAGGGCTTGTCTACCTAGCGTGTGAAGCCTGGATTCGGCGGACTGTGCGGAAGAAACCATCACTGGTTCAACGGGCAGAAAGGTGATTCTCAGCAATGCGTCGTGGAGCGCTAAGAGGGCACAGTGAGACACACAGAACACTGCTGGCCATCCACTGCATCCTGACCTATCTCCAGCCGTCTCGACTATGTCTTGCCACTGGGTCCAGATAGGCCGGGACGAGAGAGTGAGGCTGACGACCTGCGTAACTCTCCCTCACTTTAATCCAAGTCAAGCACAAGTCATGACTTCAAACCCAAAGCGCAACCTAAAGTCCTGTGGCGATGGGGGAGTGGCGAAGCAGCAGGTACGGATACACTGGAAGCTGTAGTCACAAACCTGCACACAGGCGGCCCAGGGCATAGGGTCGCTCTCTACTGGACCGAAGCAGCAGTTGAGTTCGGCAGCCCCCTGGGTGTCTGAGCAGCCCTCTTTAGGATCGCTCTGCTCACCTCCATGGAGGAAGGGGCTGGAAAAGGTGCCTCAAACATAGTCTGCTTCACTTCACCCTGGCCAGCTTACCGCGGCTGGTGGGGATCCCTCATAGCGGTCGACCTACAACGGTGAAGAAGAAAGTGATGGTGCTCAACCTTGGCACATAGAACGTGAGAACTCTGCGAAATAACATCAAGGCAGACAGACCAGAGAGATGAACTGCACTGGTTGCAAAAGAGCTAGCTCGTTACAACGTGGACATAGCAGCTCTCAGCGAAACGCGCCTAGCAGACAAGGGCCAGCTGACAGAACGTAGTGGTGGATACACGTTCAAGATCACCACAGGAGCCCGTGCAGCTGAAGTCAGGCACACCATCGAGGTGCAATGAAAGCGTGCTGTGCACAAGGCCGGAGCAGCATCCACTGCCACGACAGCACCCACCCACTTGTGTCCCACATGTGGGCGAGCCTTCAGGGCCTGGATTGGCCTCATCAGTCACCTCTGGACCCACAGCCACCAATCTCCCATTTGACTTTGAAGCTATGGTCATCTTCGACTAGGAAGGACGAACAACAACAACAACAATTTAACTATTTATGGTTCTATTACTATTTATCATTTATGGAGCAACAGTAATGAAAACCAATTTCCCCCAGGATTAATAAAGTATGACTATGACTATGACTATGACTATGACTATAATTCGATGGCTTGGGGGAAAAGCTGTTACATAAATAAACAGCTGAGTGGCAGCGTCCGGGATCACGTCCGTTTCTGTACTCCTGCCGAGTATTTCGTTGGAGTTGGATGTAGTCCAATTTAATGTCCATTGGAGAGCAGAATGGACAGAAGAGCCGGCCGGCTAGGGCTTGCTTTTTTCCTGTGTTGGAATCTTGCAGTAAAGACCTTATATGTTTTTAATGCAAGTGCACTTAGCAATGTCCTTGGCCATTATTGAGAAGGTTGTAGTGTCAAAATAGCTAAGTATAGTTACAATTGTAGATGGTACTGGTGAGGCCACATCTGCAATCCTGTGCTCTACTTTGGTCCTTTTATTTATGAATGTCACTGGAGGTGATCCAAGAGATATTAGGCTAATTGGTGAGAAGAGAGTGTTGTTCTGTTGCTAGGTGCTAAAGAAATCGAGCTATATTCTTTGAAGTTCAGAAGAATGAAGAGTTATCTTATTGGAGCATGTGAGATTCTGAACGAGCACAATGGGATAGATGACAACATGTTTCCACTAGTGGAAGATACTCAAATGAGGGGGGAACAACTGCAAGAGTAGTGTGTGTTTATTCATTACTGACGTACATTGAAACTTTGTGCAGAGGATGCTGAATCTCTGGAATTTTCTACTCCAACGGAAATCTATGTGACTAGAACATTTGATTATTGCCAATACTTCTAATTTTTTGATTGCTTCTACAACACATAAAAAATCTGGAGAGACTCTGCAGGGTCAGGTGTGGAAGGCGAAAAGTCTTGACCCATGCAAAATGTTGACTCTTCATTTCTCTTCACAGATGCTGCCTGACCCACTCATTTCCTCCGGCTTTGTGTTGCTCTAGATTCCATGCCTCTTGTCTCTCTGACATCTTCAACACTGTTGAATGGTGCTTTCTTGTGGCTTATTTTTTATCTTCCAAAGCAATGAACTATAGTGGGTCCTACTTTCCCACCTCTTGTCTTTGTTGACGATAAAACTTATCAACTCCTGCTTGAGAAACAACTTGGCTCCACTTCAATTTGCCGACTGGCACAACAGGTCCCCAATAGGTGCCATTTCATTGGCTCTTCACTCTACCTTGGAACACCTGGACAGCAAAGGTATATTCATCAGGATGCTCTTTATCAACCACAGCTCAGCGTTCAATACTATCATCCATGCAAAACTAATCACTTAATTTCAAGACCTGGTTCTCAATACCTCTTTATTCAGTTGGGTCCTCGATTTCCTCATTTATAGACCTGAGTCTGTTCAGATTGGCAACAACATCTCCTCTACAATTTCCATCAGCACAGGTGCAGCACAAGGCTGCATGCTTAAACCCCACTTCTCTCACTTTACACTTATGACGGTGTGGCTATGCACAGCTCCAATGCATATACAAGTCTTCTGATGACACCACTGTTGTAGGCTGAATCAAAGGGGGTGATGAATCAGCATAGGACAAAGAACATAGAACATAGAATAGTACAGCACAGTACAGGCCCTTCAGCCCACAATGTTGTGCCGACCCTCAAACCCTGCCTCCCATATGACCCCCCACCTTAAATTCCTCCATATACCTGTCTAGTAGTCTCTTAAACTTCACTAGTGTATCTGCTTCCACCACTGACTCGGGCAGTGCATTCCACGCACCAACCACTCTCTGAGTGAAAAACCTTCCTCTAATTTCCCCCTTGAACTTCCTATCCCTTACCTTAAAGCCATGTCCTCTTGTATTGAGCAGTGGTGCCCTGGGGAAGAGGCGCTGGCTATCCACTCTATCTATTCCTCTTATTATCTTGTACACCTCTATCACGTCTCCTCTCATCCTCCTTTTCTCCAAAGAGTAAAGCCCTAGCCCCCTTAATCTCTGATCGTAATGCATACTCTCTAAGCCAGGCAGCCTCCTGGTAAATCTCCTCTGTACCCTTTCCAATGCATCCACATCCTTCCGATAGTGAGGTGACCAGAAATGGACACAGTACTCCAAGTGTGGCCTAACCAGAGTTTTATAGAGCTGCATCATTACATCGTGACTCTTAAACTCTATCCCTCGACTTATGAAAGCTAACACCCCATAAGCTTTCTTAACTACCCTATCTACCTGTGAGGCAACTTTCAGGGATCTGTGGACATGTACCCCCAGATCCCTCTGCTCCTCCACACTACCAAGTACCCTGCCATTTACTTTGGACTCTGATTTGGAGTTTGTCTTTCCAAAGTGTACCACCTCACACTTCTCCGGGTTGAACTCCATCTGCCACTTCTCAGCCCACTTCTGCATCCTATCAATGTCTCTCTGCAATCTTCGACAATCCTCTACACTATCTACACCAACCTTTGTGTTGTCTGCAAACTTGCCAACCTACCCTTCTACCCCCACATCCAGGTCGTTAATAAAAATCACGAAAAGTAGAGGTCCCAGAACCGATCCTTGTGGGACACCACAAGTCACAATCCTCCAATCTGAATGTACTCCTCCACCACGACTCTCTGCCTTCTGCAGGCAAGCCAATTCTGAATCCACCTGGCCAAACTTCCCTGGATCCCATGCCTTCTAATTTTCTGAATAAGCCTACCATGTGGAACCTTGTCAAATGCCTTACTAAAATCCATATAGATCACATCCACTGTACTACCCTCATCTATATGGCTGGTCACCCCCTCAAAGAACTCTATCAGGCTTGTTAGACATGATCTGCCTTTCACAAAGCCATGCTGACTGTCCCTGATCAGACCATGATTCTCTAAATGCCCAGAGATCCTATCTCTAAGAATATTTTCAAACGGCTTTCCAACCACAGACGTAAGGCTCACTGGTCTATAATTACCCGGACTATCCCTACTACCTTTTTTGAACAAGGGGACAACATTCGCCTCCCTCCAGTTCTCCGGTACCATTCCTGTGGACAACGAGGACATAAAGATCCTAGCCAGAGGCTCAGCAGTCTTTTCCCTCGCCTCGTGGAGCAGCCTGGGGAATATTCCGTCAGGCCCCAGGGACTTATCCATCCTAATATATTCTAACAACTCCAACACCTCCTTGCCCTTAATATCAACATGCTCCAGAACATCAACTTCACTCATATTGTCCTCACCGTCATCAAGTTCCCTCTCATTGGTGAATACCGAAGAGAAGTATTCAATGAGGACCTCGCTCACTTCCACGGCCTCCTGACACATCTTCCCACCTTTTTCTCTAAATGGTCCTACCTTCACTCCTGTCATCCTTTTTTTTTGCACATAATTGAAGAATGCCTTGGGGTTTTCCTTTACCCTACTCGCCAAGGCCTTCTCATGCCCCCTTCTTGCTCCTCTCAGCCCCTTCTTAAGCTCTTTTCTTGCTTCCCTATATTCCGCAATAGACCCATCTGATCCTTGCTTCCTAAACCTCATGTATGCTGCCTTCTTCCACCTGATTAGATTTTCCACCTCACTTGTCACCCATGGTTCCTTCACCCTACCATTCTTTATGTTCCTCACCGGGACAAACTTATCCCTAACATCCTGCAAGAGATCCCTAAACATCGACCACATGTCCATAGTACATTTCCCTGCAAAAACATCATCCCAATTCACACCCGCAAGTTCTGGCCTTATGGCCTCATAATTTGCCCTTCCCCAATTAAAAAATTTCCTGTCCTCTCTAATTCTATCCTTTTCCATGATAATGCTAAAGGCCAAGGGCAGTGATCACTGTCCCCCAGATGCTCACCCACTGAGAGTTCTGTGACCTGACCCGGTTCATTACCTAGTACTGGATCTAGTATGGCATTCCCCCTAGTCGGCCTGTCCACATACTGTGACAGAGATCCGTCCTGGACACACTTAACAAACTTGTCCCATCTAACCGTTGGATCTAATCAGGTGCCAATCAATATTTGGGAAGTTAACGTCACCTATGATAACAACCCTGTTATTTTTGCATTTTTCCAAAATCTGCCTCCCAATCTGCTCCTCTGTATCTCTGCTGCTACCAGGGGGCCTATAGAATACCCCCAGTAGAGTAACTGCTCCCTTCCCTTTCCTGACTTCCACCCATACTGACTCAAAAGAGGATCCTGCTACATTACCCACCCTTTCTGTAGCGGTAACAGTATTCCTGACCAGTAATGCCACCCCTCCTTCCTCCTTTTCCGCCCTCTCTATCCCTTTTAAAGCACCGAAATCCAGGAATATTGAGAATCCATTCCTGCCCTGGTGCCAGCCAAGTCTCTCTAATGGCCACTACATCATAATTCCATGTATGTATCCAAGCTCTCAGTTCATCACCTTTGTTCCTGATGCTTCTTGCATTGAGGTACACACACTTCAGCCCTTCTACCTTACTGTCTTTACACCGTTTATTCTGCTTCTCTTTCCTCATAGCCTCTCTATATGTTAGATCCGGCTTTACTCCGGGCACTTCTTTCACTGCTCTATCGCTCCGGGTCCAATCCCCCTTGCAAATTACAAAGTAGTTTAAACCCTCCCGAACCATGCTAGCAAACCTACCTGCAAGGATATTGCTCCCCCTCAGGTTCAGGTGCAACCCATCCAATCTGTACAGGTTCCACCTTCCCGAGAAGAGGTCCCAATAATCCAAGAATCTAAAACCCTGCCCCCTGTACCAACTCCTCAGCCACACATTCAACTTCCATCTCCTCCAATTCTTACCATCACTGTCACGTAGCACTGGCAGCAATCCTGAGAACACCACCCTTGAGGTCCTGTTCTTCAGCCTTCTGCCTAGTTCCTGAAACTCACACTTCAGGATCTCATCCCTCTTCCTGCCTATGTCATTGGTGTCAACACGTATAACAACTTCTGGTTGCTTTCCCTGTTGTACCAGGATGTCGTGCACCCGGTCAGAGACATCCTGGAACCTGGCACCCGGGAGGCAACAAACCATGCGGGTGTCCTTCTCACGTCCACAAAATCTCCTGTCTGCTCCCCTGACTATAATAGAGTCTCCAATGATGACAGCTCTCCTCTTCTCCATCCCACCCTTCTGCACCACTGGGTCAGACTCAGTGCCGGAGGCCCTGCCACCGTGGCTCACACCTGGTTGGTCGTCCCTGCCAACAGTATCCAGGACGGTAAATTTATTATTCAGGTGAATGGCTACAGGGGTGCTCCGACTACCTGTGTGCTCACCTTCGCTTTCCCCCCTCTGACTGTCACCCAACGACCTGCTTCCGACAGCCTAGGTGTGACAACCGCCCTGTAGCTCTCATCTATGACTGCCTCATTCTCCCTTATGAGTCAAAGGTCATCCAGCTGCTGCTCCAGATTCCTTTCACGGTCTTCCAGATCGCCCAGCTGTATGCACTTCTGGCAGATGTGACTCTGCGGGAGAGGGTTGTTCCCTCAAGACTGCCACATCTCACATGAGAGGCACATCACCGTCTCAGGAGGCATTGTAAAGTGTAACTGCAAGCAAGTTTGTCCTCCACCTCTTCTCGTCAAAGCCTCAAAGCTTCACTCCTTCACTGGCCCACTCACTCACTGGCCGCTTTCCACCTATAAGAGGGAGATTGAAAATCTGGCTGAGTGGCGCCATAGCAACAACATCTTACTCAATGTCAGCAAGACTAAGGAGCTGGTTATTGGCTCCAGAAGGAGGAAACTGGAGGTCCATGGACCAATCCTCACTGGGGAATCAGAGGAGGAAAGGGTCAGCAACTTTAAATTCTTCAGGGTTATCATTTCAGAGGACAAGTCAATGCAGCGAAAGCACGCCAATGCAGTCTCCTACGCTCTGTCTGCCAGAGAAAGCAGGATCTCCCAGTGGCCACACATTTTAATTCCACATTCCATTCCCATTCTGATATGTCTATCCACGGCCTCCTCTACTGTAAAGATGAAGCCATACTCAGGTTGGAGGAACAACACCTTATATTCCGTCTGGGTAGCCTCCAACCTGATGGCATGAACATTGACTTCTCTAACTTCCGCTAATGCCCCACCTCCCCCTCGTACCCCATCTGTTATTTATTTATATACACACATTCTTTCTCTCTCTCTTCTTTTTCTCCCTCTGTCCCTCTGACTATACCCCTTGCCCATCCTCTGGGTTCCCCCCCACTTCCTTCTCCCTGGGCCTCCCATCCCATGATCCTCTCATATCCCTTTTGCCAATCAACTATCCAGCTCTTGGCTCCATCCCTCCCTGTCCCGTCTTCTCCTATCATTTTGGATCTCCCCCCCCCACCCCCACTTTCAAATCTCTCACTAGCTCTTCCTTCAGTTAGTCCTGACGAAGGGTCTTGGTCCAAAATGTTGACTGTACCTCTTCCTAGAGATGCTGCCTGGCCTGCTGCATTCACCAGCAATTTTTATGTGTGTTTGCTTGAATTTCCAGCATCTGCAGAATTCCTCATGTTTACAGAGAAAGACCAACAGCTCCCCTACTTCCTTAGGGATTGCAAAGATTCAGCATAACATCTAAAATTTTGACAAACTTTCACAGATGTGTGATGGAGAGTATATTGACCAGCTGCATCACAGCCTGGTATGGAAACACTAGTGTCTCTGAATGGAAAATCCTACAAAAAGCAATGGATATGGCCACGTCCTCCCCACCAATGAGCACATTTACACAGAGCATTGTTGCAGGAAAGCAGCATCCATTACAGGGACCTCCACCATCCAGGTCATGCATACTTTTCACTGCTGCCATTAGGAGGAAGGTCCAGGAGCCTCAAGGCCCACACCACTGGGTTCAGGAACAGTTATTACCCCTAAACCATTAGGTTCCTGAATCAGAGGGGGATCTTCACTTGCCCATCACTGAACTGCTCGCTCAACCTGCCGACCTTTCAGGACTCTTCTTCATCTCATGTTGTGGATTTTAATTATTGATTTAATTTTGTATCTGTACAGTTTTGTTGCCTCTGGGACACTGTTGCCCACCTTGTTGGTGTGGTCTTTCATTGGTTCTATTATAGTTATATTTATTGAATATGCCCGTAGAAAATTAATCTCAGGGTTGTATGTGATGACATATATGTACAGTGATAATAAATATACTTTGAACTTTAATTCCTCACCAATGCTGTAAATGATTGTTTAACTACAACATGCATAGGAAACGTCGACTGTTTATTCATTTCCATAGATGTTGCCTGCTCTGCTGAGTTTCTCCAACAATTTGTGTGTGTTGCTTTGAATTAACAGCATCTGCAGAATTTTATAATGATTACTCTTCCTTTCAACACTTCCACCCTCTCAACTACCGAGAAGCTGGAGCTCGGCCAATTCTTCTGACGACACTTGAGGGCGGGGCGGATAACCAACGCGGTGACGTCACGGCGTAATGCCCCACACGCATGCGCACGGGCCCCAAGGGTAGTGCTGGCGGATGTTGTGGACTTGGTCCTGGGGCCGGCCCGGGCTATTGGCTCTAGGCGACTGCCGATGCTCACTGTCCCTTTCTGTCTGGTTGCGGGACCGTTTGCTCTGTGGTTGACACTCCTTTTGTCCAGGTGTCGCTCGTATGGCGGTAAGAGCGGTTTCTGAAGCAACTTCGCGTCTTTTCCCCCCAAATGGCAACAAAGGGTGGGTGGGGAAGGTGATCGGGGAGTAAGGGATAGTGATCGGAGAGTAAGAGAGGGTGATTGGGGTGTAAGGGAGGGAGGGGTTTTAGTGGGATGAGGGAGAGTGGGTGGGGAGGAAGGTAGATTAGTTAAGGGGGGTAGGTGGTTGGGTGGTATGGTGAAGGGCTAATGGAGGGTTGGTACGGGGAGGGGTTAAAGGAGGATGGGTTTAGGGAGGAGTCAGAATTTGGGTATGGGGAGGGGTCAAGGGAGGGTGGATATGGGAAGGGGTCAAGGGAAGGTGGGTTAAGGGAGGGTGTGTACAGGAGAGGGGTTGTGTGGGGTAGCGGAGTAAGTGCTTAGTGGAGGGGGTAGGGAGAGGATGAGAGGGGGCAAAGGCAGGTGTATAGAATTCTTTGATAAGAATAACGTCCAATTTTGGTTCAGATGTTTTAATACAGATGAAATAAAACAAATTTAATTAGTTATACAATATGCATAGCAATATTTTTAATCAAGATATTATAGTTGGTTATCTATGTGTTACATGTTCACTTCTTATCATAACTAGTTTATTAGTCCCCGTCTTTTCATACAGACAGCTTGCTGCTGCTGCCAATTTAGGCACCTTATTCTGATTTTTTTATGTTTTCCTTTCGTTTGCTTTGTGATGTCCCTTTTGGACTTTTCTTTCTACCACTCAGCCTTACATGAACCTTCATTCTATTGGTGACTGTTTCCTGTTAACCTTTTCTGTTTTCATCTAGATTACTATCCCTTCATGGCCTTCCTGTCAGTGATTATTGGTAATTCTGGCTATGGTGCTTATTGTATTAAAGCTCAATAATCACAGTGGGCTCAACGTTTGCTTCTGGCAACCAACTTGCTCAACCTGTTCCTATGGAGGTTATTTACCAATTTCAACTCCCCCTAATCTGTCATCAAAGTCAAAAGTCAAAGTCAATGTACAAGTACAGTTGCAATGAAAAACTTAATTACAGCAGCGTCATGTGCCGCATTCCTTTGGCCTCTGTTCCTCCTTAATGTATACTACTTATTTGTATTGTTTATTAGACCTTGACTTTTTCACAAACTGGGTTGAATTTATGCTTTATCACTCAGTGGATATGCTTGCCATCATTCTTAAATTGCCTTGGCCTATATCACGTCTTAGCACTTGTGCATGCAGCTCACTTATTTCAGACAGAGAATATAGAAACAGTACGGCACGGTTAAACTAATTCTTTCTGCCTACGCAGGCTTATGGACATTGATGTGCCTAAATGTCTCTTAAATATCTCTACCTATTTGCCTCCACCACTACCTGTGTTCCAAGCACTCAACACTGTAAAAAGAAACTTGCCCTGCACATCTCCTTTGAATTTACCCCCTCTCACCCTAAATGCATGCCCTCTGATATTAAACGTTTTAACTCTGAAGTAAAGATACTGGCTAGCTACTCTTTATGCTTCTCATAATCTTATAAACCTCTAACAGATCTCCCTTCTCTCAGCCTTCACAGCTCCTGAGAAATCCCAAGTTTGTCCAACCTCTCTTTATAGCATATGCTCTCTAATCCAGGCGGCATCTGGATAAACCTCTTTTGCACCCTCTTCAAAGCTTCAACATCCTTCTTATAATGGGGTAACCAGAACTGAATGCAATACTTTCCAGATATGGTCTAACTATAGCTGCAACATAACTTCCCAACTCTTAAGCTCAGATTCCTCAACTAATAAAAGCAAATGTACTATATACTAACCTGAGTAGCTACTTTCAGGGAGCTAAGGATGTGGACCCTGAGATCCCTCTACACATCAACACTTAAAGATCTTGCAAAGGATAAAGATCAGTGGATTGCTTGTCATTTGGCTGAGTTAAATTTATTCTCCTCCTATATCTGCAAATGATCTGTATCCTGACGAAGGGTCTTGGCCCGAAACATCGACTGTGCTTTTTCCTGTGGATGCTGTCTGTTCTGCTGCGTTCCACCAGCATTTTGTGTGTGTTGCTTGAATTTCCAGCATCTGCAGATTTCCTTGTGTATCTGTATCCTTTGCCAGTTTTCCACAATATAGTCCACAATATAGTCTTTGTGGCGTCTGCAAACTTACTAACCCGCTCATCTACATTTTCGTCTAATTTCATCCAATTTTTTATGTCACACACATCAGAGGTCCTTGTATGGATTCCTCTGGAGCACCATTAGTCACAGATCTCCAGCTGGAATAAGTCCCATTAACCACTATATTGTCTTCTATCGTCAGGCCAATTCTGAATCCCAATTACTTTTCCACCCGAATGTTCTTTAAGAAACCCAGCACTACCTCCTTTATCTCAAAATGCTATCGTAAATTTGCATGATCCATACTTATGTCTTTAACCATTCTACATCATTTTCCTTAGTGATTACTGGTAACAATACTGTGCTGTTGCACTGACGAAGTACTCGTTAGAACCTCACCCACATCTTCCACCTCCAAGCACGTGTTCTCTTCAGTATCTGAATGGTCCTGCCTTTTCCTAGTTTTCCTCCTGATATATGTGTGGAAAGTCTTGGATTCTTATTCCTGCTTGCCAAGGACCTTCCATGGCCTCTCTTGGCTTTCCTAATTCCTTTGCATTTTTTTCTTGTTTCTTTATGATTTTTAAGGCCTCTTTGATTTTAGCTTACCAAACCTTACATATGCTTCCATTTTCTTGATAAAATTCACGATATCTCTTAATATCCAGCCTTCTCTGGGAATATATTTGTCCTGTACTGTGTAGTTACTCTTTAGCACCCTCCACTTAAGGAGATAAAGGAATTGTGGTCACTGTTCTGCTGAAAGGTCAGTCACCTGGCCATGTTCATTACCCAACAATTGGTTCATTATGGCATCTCCTCTTGATGGACCCTCCTGGATGCACCCAAGAGATCCTGCACCACCTACATCTTATAACAAGGTTCCAGTCTATATTAGGGAAGTTGAAATCATTCACTACAATAACCTTGTTATTTCACCTTTTCCTAATCGACACGCTTATTTGTAGCTCAGTGTTGCATGGCAACTGTGGAATCTGTAGTATAATCACATCAGGATGATTGCGATTTACTATTCTTTTCCTGATTAGCATCTAGCATTGGGAGTAATCCAGAAGCCCTCAAGATGTTGCTTTTTAGCCTCTTTCTTAACTCACTACACTCACATTATAGGATCTCTTCATCCTTTCTACCTGTGTCATTGGTGTCAATGTGCACCATGACCTCTGGCTGCTCTCCCTCCCATTTGAGAATTTTTGCAGCCACTTTGAGATGTCCTTCCGTCTCTTAAAACCCTCATCAGTTTATCCTTCTGATTTTATCTGAATTGTCCTCTCTTCTCTCTTGACCTCTTGTGTTTTTGAACTTAGTCGATCTCCAACAAATTCTTCTACTCTGCCTTCTCGGTATCAATCATATCATGCCTTTATATAAATATCTATATCTCCAAAATCCAATGCCTGCCTGCAATATTGTTGTCCATTGCAGCAAGATGTTTTTCATTCTTCCCTTTGTGACCAAATTTCCAAAGTGTACTTCCTCACTAACCTCCCATAATTTGACCTGACAGACTATTTTATTGTCTCTGCTTTCCATGTCCTTTTAAGTAATTTAGCAATTGTACTTCTCTCCTCAGGCATCTACTTCAGTCCTTCAGTTTGCTCTTTTAAGCAAATGGAGCACAACTTTGACTAATATTGGCCAAAGTTGTGGTCGTCATTAGATTTGTCACGAACAATGTAGGCACTACTCTGCCCTGTTTTTTTTTCACATACCCGTCTCAGCTTTTCATCCATTGTTAACCATCTGTTCAGACACCTCCCCCCCCCCCACATGCTTCACCCCCACTTCCAATAAGTGCAAAGTGATCCTGAATTTCTGAATTAGAAAAGCCAGTGAAGCTTAGATTTGCTCTGATTATATTGCAATGTGTTAATGAGCACATGCGTGGAATCTTCTCGTAAGGTGGGTGTTATTTTAAGTTTCTACTTAGTCTGAACAGAACAGTGAATGAATTTAGATTTTGGATGTAGTGGATTCCCACACAAGGTATTTTGAGAACTTAGCAAATCTCTGCCATCTAGGATAAGGCATAATTAATAGCTTGCCTAAAAATACATTAAAATCATTGTCATCATTTGGCAGCAGTTAGTATTACTGCATTGCGAACCATTCCATTAAATTTCAGAAGCAGAGCATGGGATAGCACTCCTGCTGTTTCACCAGAACTGCTGTTTTGAATGTGATAGACTGCAGTTACACATTCCCACCCAAGTGCAACTTAACTTAATTTCTGAGGAAGAACGTGGTACAGTGACAGACATGATAGATTCACGATCAGGTCTGCCATTCCATCTGATCCAGTGTGTATGTGTGACTAGCTGGATTAATTCTCCAAACTAATTGAAAAAGAAAACCAACTGAAAATGCTTTGTTTTTAAACTATCTTAGACATTATAGCAAACAATCTTAAGTACCATTTAAAAGTGGAAGCTGAAACACATTCTATATAGATAAAAGCATGCGTGGCTTAAGTAAATAAGTATAAGGCATTGCATTATTAAGGAACATGCTTACCATATTTTTAATAATGAATGAAACTTATTTTGAGTTCCAGTCATTGGTTATAGTTGTTTCATTTCTGCATGAGAGAAATCCATGGGGAATTAAAATTGCTGCATTAAAAATCTAATGATTGGGAAATTTGCTAATTGCAATGGTTTTCTTCACTATTTGGTTTGATTTTCCTGGAACAAGTGATACTGCTACAGCTGTAGCTATTCACATCGATGAAACAGCATCATAACTTTTCTGTGCAGATTTTTTTTGCAGTGGTGATATGGGTCTTGGTAGTATCTCCATGCCTGTTTTCTGTAAAAAGTACAGACTTTAGTCTGGACTTGTTTTGTTGTTGGCTTCAACAACACACCTGGTTTGCAAATACAAGTTACCTGTTTCATTTGCACACTGCCAAACAGTGTCTGCCCTCTTTTCCCCATCAGCACAGACCTTCTTTGTACATTATGCAAAGCTCCATTTCCAGGCAATTAATAGTTAATTTTTCAAGAAAGCGATTTGAAAATCTGCTTCCTTCTATCACTAGTTAGGCTTTTGTATGAAAGTCATTAGACAAATGTATCATTTTAAATGATATTTTACAAAATTACCTAATGCTGTTGTAAAAAAAAATCATAGAAATTTACAGCACAGATCAATGACCATTACTGGCTGAGGCCAACATAGACATATTGTGGCTTTTGCAGACTATTTGTTGGATGTAATCTGTGGCTTTTTATCCACAACTACTCATCTTTTTTTTTCATCTGCTCAGCCCACCCTTCCAACACCAAGTACAAAGTGCTTCTGGACGGAGCTCATTGTGATCACTTACAATGTCTTGTAAAAGTATTCAGCCCCCAACCCTTTGTTCACATAAATGAGTATTACAGCCAGGGATTTTGATCAATTTTTGATCAAAGTTTTATTTGTGAATAATATGGTCCTTTTTCTCACAGTACTGTAAAGCCCAAATACAGAGAAAATAGTAAATCATGAAAAACTAAAAATTCAAAACCTGAAATGTCAGCAATTCATAAGTATTCATCCCCCTTGGCTCAGTACTTAGTTGAGCCATCTCTCACTGCTATTACAGCCAGTAGTCTTTTTGGGTAAGCCTCTATTAGCTTTGCACAACATGATGGAGCAAGATTTGCCCATTCCTCTCAAAATTGCTTGAGTTGTGCCAGGTTAATTGGGGAGTGGCAGTGGACAGCAATCTTGAGGTCAGGATTCTGACTGGACCACTCAAGGACATCAATTTTCTTCACTTGAAGCCACTCCATGTTTGCTGTGGCAGTGTGCTTTGGGTCGTTGACCTGCTGAAAGATGAACTTCCTCCCCAGTTTAAGCTTTATGGCAGAGGCTAGCAAGTTTATTTTCATCCAGGATCTCTCTTTATTTAGAAGCATTTATCTTCCCATCCATCCTGACCAGATTTCCAGTCCCTGCTGCTGAAAAGCATCCCCATAGAATGATGCTTCCTGCACCATACTTGACAGTAGGGATGCTGTTACCAGGCTGATGCGCAGTATTAGATTTATGCCACCCGTACTGCTTAGTGTTGAGGCCAAAAAGTTCCATTTTAGTCTCATCTGACCGTAAAACCTTCTTTCCCAGCTCTACAGTATATTCTAAGTGACGCTTTGCAAAGTCTTTACAGGCAGGGATATGCTTTTTTTTAAAGCCAGGGCTTCTTTCTTACCACTCTTCCATAAATACCCTTTTTGTACAAAGCCTCAGAGATTTTGGGGTGATGAACTTCATCTCCAGTCACAGCCACTGACTTCTGCAGCTCATTCAGAGTGACTTGGTATCACAGTTGCCTCTTACAAGTGTCATTCTTGGCGACTATGTTTAGAGGGATGGCCTGACCTAGGCAGTGTGGCTGTGGTTTCATACTTTTTCCACTTTTTCATGATGGACTCCTCTGAGGTATGTTCAATCCCTTTGATCTTGTACCCTTCCCCAGCTTTGTGTTTCTCTGTTATCATTTCCCTGTCTTGTCTTGAATGCTCTTTTGTCTTCATTTTGGTTTGGTCTGTTGAAAATCTACAATACAGTTGGGCCTTGTAGAGAGGGAGTATTCTTAGTAATTGAAAACAGGTGATTATCTGGTCTTCATCATCAACAAATTGGGTGAGTTGGTAAGGTAATGTATTACACCTGAGGAAAGTTAGTGTAGTAATTACAAAGGGGACAAACACTTTTTCAGTCTCAATATTGGTTTTTAATTTGTAGTAAATTGTTGATGGGTTTTAGGGATTTTTTCTTTCGATTTGACATGATGCACAATGTTTTGTAGATTAGCTCAAAAAATCCTACTTCAATATATTTTAAATTTAGAAAATGAGGCAGTAAAATGTGAAAATAGTTGTGTGGGCTGAGTACTTTTTCAAGGTTTTGCTCACAACTGAGGTACTGGATCAAATTCACTTTACCATTCATAACTTTGTAGGTTGCATCATATAAGTCCTTATCTATTACATTGATACTTTGTCAAAAATATATTTTCCTAATGAGGCATGTCCTGGATCGTGAGGGTACTTAATGATGGATGTTGCCTTCTTGAATTATCACCTCCTGAAGAAGTGCTCAGTGGTGGAGAGGGTTGTGCTCATAGAACATAGAATAGTACAGCACAGTACAGGCCCTTTGGCCCACAATGTTGTGCCGACCTTCAAACCCTCCCACCCACCCATCCACCCACCCATCCATATAAACCCCACCTTAAATTCCTCCATATACCTATCTAGTAGTCTCTTAAACTTCATGAGTGTATCTGCCTCCACCACTGACTCTGGCAGTACATTCCACGCACCAACACTCTCTGAGTAAAAGACCTTCCTCTAATATCCCCCTTGAACTTCCCACCCATTACCTTAAAGCCATGTCCTCTTGTATTGAGTAGTGGTGCCCTGGGGAAGAGGCGCTGGCTGTCCACTCTATCTATTCCTCTTATTATCTTGTACACCTCTATCATGTCTCTTCTCATCCTCCTTCTCTCCAAAGAGTAAAACCCTAGCTCCCTTAATCTCTGATAATAATGCATACTCTCTAAACCAGGCAGCATCCAGGTAAATCTCCTCTGTACCATTTCCAATGCTTCCACATCCTTCCTATAGTGAGGTGACTGGAACTGGACATGATGGAGCTGGCTGAGCTGTGCAGCCTTTAATGATCCTTTTCATTGGAGCCTCCATACCAAGCTGTGATGCAACCAATCAGAATGCTTTCCACTGTGCCTCTGTAGAAATTTGCGAGATTATTTGTTGACATATCAAAGCCCATTAAACCCCTAATAATTAGAGCAGCTGGCTTACTTTCTTTGTTATTGCCTCAATATGGTGGGTCTAAGATGGAACTGAGAAAGCTGACAATAAGTCGAAGAAAAACCTTGAAAGCCATTGGAGTTGTGTCAATGTCTAATGGAAGGAATACAGACAAAGGCATTGGTACTGTGGCCTCAACTTGTTGAGGATTTGGATGAAGGTACAGTTGCTAAATTTGCTGTGTATACAGCTGGGAAAAAAAGTTATGAAGAGGATTTACTAAGCTGCGGCAGGATATAGGTACATTAATTGAATGGGAAAGGATATGGGGAAAATACGAAACTGTTCATTTTGGCAGTAAAATTGTTCATTTTGGTGAGTGATTACAGAGTTCTTGAGATGCAGAGAGATCTATGTGCCCATATTCATGAGTCTAATATGCAGATACAGCAATTAGTTAGGAAGGCAAACCAAGTATGATTATATGTGAGGGAAGATGAGTACAAAAATAGGGAGGTTGTTTTATCTACAAAGGGTATTGACGAGACCATATTTGAAGTACTTTTTACGGTATTTCTTTCCTTAAGGAAGATTGTAAGTGTGATGGAAGCAGTTCATATAGGGCTAGTAGAATGGACAGGTTACCCCATGAGGATAGATGGAAAATGCTGGGATTTTATTTGCTGGACTTTAGAAGGTGAGAGATGACTGAACTATAATAGATACTGAGGGGACTTGAAAAGGTAGATGTGGAAAGGATGTTTATTTTTCTGGGAGAATCTCAAACTAAAGGTTTTATTCTCTGAGGCCTTTGAGTCTTTGGAAATCTTTCTTAAAGCACAGTCAAAGGAGGGCTTTTCAATATTTTCAGGCAAGGTTAGACTTTTGACAGATTAAAAGGTTACCAAGAGTACATGGGAATGAAGGGTTAAAGGTGCAGTCATATCATGGAATGACAGAGCAGTCTTGAGGGGCTGAGTGGCCTATTTCTAATTTTGTTTATTATAAAATGAGATTTTCTCCCAATTTTTAGATCAATGTGGACACAGTATAGCCTCCCCAGTGCAGTAAAATTTTCTCATTCTGTAGTATTTGAGTGTCAGATTTGCTGATTTTTTTTTTGTGGGTGAAAACAAGAAATAATTTTTCACAACGTAGAAAATGAAGAAAACATCAGTTGGTAGTAGGAAACAGGTACAGATGATAACAAATATTAACAGAGAAGAAATTGGACTCTCTGCTGTCTCCTACCTGATTCAGATTACATTTACAGTTTGATCATAGCAGTTCAGTATTTTTAGTGCAGGACATGGCTGATCAGTTCATACTAATTATTTCCATTTGAAAATGGTCTTAAACAGCAGCAAAGCCAGCAACACTGCAGTTGCAATGCAAGTTTAAGTCTTTACCGCTTTTTTGTTTGGAGCTTTATGTGAGGAAGTTCAGCTAGACGTTGTAATAAAATGATCAGTAGTTGATACTAATGAGTGTGACTTGTGCATCTACTTCGGTATTTCAATATTTGATAGGTTTCAATGAGGTCTCCCCTCATTCTTCCAAATTTGAGTGCGTTCATTAGGCAATCCTAATCCTTTTATTCTTGGGATCATTCTTTTAATCCTCCTCTAGACCCTCTCAGATGCCAGTTCATCCTTTCTTAGATAAGGGGCCTAAAACTACTCAAAATATTTTTCTCTTAGGAAAGTGTATGGTCATGCACTTTGGTAGAAGGAATAAAGGCATAAATTGTTTTCTAAACAGGGAGAAAATTCAAAAATTAGAGGGGCAAAGGGACTTGGGAGCCCTCATGCAGGATTCCCTGAAGGTTAACTTGCGGGTGATTTTATTTATTTATTGAGATACAGTGCAGAATAGGCCTCTTGAGCCACACTGCCCAGCAATCCCCCGATCCAATCCCAGCCCAATCACGGGACAATTTACAATGACCAAATAACTGACCAACCCTATGTCTTTGGACTGTGGGAGGAAACTGGAGTACCCAGAAGAAACCCACCTGGTTACGGGGAGAACGTATAAACTCCTTACAGTCAGCAGTGGGATGAGTTGGTTTTAAGGAAGCAAATACAATGTTAGCGTTCATGTCAACATGATTTGTAGAAAAGCAAGGATGCAATGCCAAGGCTTTATAAGACAGTGGTCAGACCGCAATTTTCTCCCCGTTTAGAAAACACTGTATGCTGTTATTCCTTCTACCAAAATGCATCACTGTACACTTTCCAAAGAGAAATGATAATTAAACATGAGATAATTTCAAAAAATTAGAAAGAGAGACTTTGCTATAATTTCCTCAGGATATATCAAAACACCTTTTTCTAAGTCATATTGTTGATGCCGAATCAGATGTTAACTTGTCTGCAAGTTAAAGGTGTATTAAGATTTGAGCCCAAAATATTTCATCATTTATTTCCAAATCCTGCAATTTTGTCAGATGTTGTAGCACATTTGCAGCTGAAATTGTATTTGTTACGCTATTTCTTCAATTTGATATGACCTTTCGTGTCCATCTTAAAATCTTATTTTTATCAGCTCTGATGCACCCTTTCCTCTCTCACTCCATCTAATTTGAGCTTCTGGAATCTTAATTGACCTCAGAATACAAGGATGTTCCTTTAGAACAGAGAGGTATTTCTTTAGCCAGAGGATGGTGAATCTGTGGAACCATTGCCACAGATTGCTGTGGAAGCTAAGTCACGAGTATATTTAAATTGGAGGTTGATAGGTTCTTGATTAGTAAGGGCATCAAAGGTTACAGGGAGAAGGCAGGAGAATAGGATTGAGAGGGATAGTAAATTAGCCATGATGGAATGACAGAACAGTCTTGATAGGCTGAATGACCTAATTCTGCTCCTATGTCTTATGGTCTTATTACACTGGAAATTTTTTCGAAAGAGTTGCTTCCTCAGTTTTTGTTTATGATAGACTGCTTGAAGCTGAACACAAATATAATTTCAGACTACCTGTATCACATAGGAATTTGGAGAAACAACATTACCTTTTATTGAATATAATTGCATAACAGTGTGGACACTTTCAACTAAGCTAAAAATGTTTTGTTGATTATTTTGTTTGTCCTTAGTGAAGCTTCTCGCTTAAGTGTCCAACGATAATCACGCAGCATTTATGGATTCTAGTTACACTGATACCATTTCTCTATGACCACAATGTCCTGGTGAAACCTTTCACCATGCTCATCACTGACTGTACCAAGATTTTTGGGGAGAAGTCTAAATGGGAATGCAGAAAATGAATCTTTAGTGCCATATTGCAATTCATGGTTTTGTATGCTTACAGCATGTTGTCAACCAGCTGCATGTAATTTGGTGCTCTGTAGTTGCCAAGAAAAAATTCATTAACATCCTTGAATGCCTTCCATGTGATTTTCTCCAGTCCCACTAGAAGTTCTTCAAATTGCCTCTCATTGATGACTTGTTTGATTTGTGGACCAACAAAAATGCCTTCCTTAAAAACAAGCAACATATACAAAATTCTGGAGGAACTCAGCAGGCCAGGCAGCATCTATGGAAAAATAGTACATTTGATATTTTGGACCAAGACCCTTCTCCAGTCCTACCAAAGGGTCTCGGCCTGAAATATTGACTGTACTTTTTTAATGTTGTCTTTACATGGAGTATACATGTTTTATACAGTGCCTATAAAAAGTATTCATCCCCACCCCTTTGGAAGTTTTCATGTTTTATTGTTGTACCACATTGAATCACAGTGAATTTAATTTGGCTTTTTTTGACACTGATCAACGGAAAAAGACTCGTGTCAAAGTGAAAACAGATCTCTACAAAATGATCTAAATTAAATACAAATTTACAACACAAAATAATTGATAGCATAAGTAATCGCCCCCCTCAAGTCAGTATTTAGTCCATGCACCTCTGGCAGCAATTACAGCCTTGAGTCTGTGTGAATTGGTCTTAATCAGTTTTGCACATCTGGACACTGCAAATTTTCCACATTCTTCTATACAAAACTGCTCAAGCTCTGTCAGTTTGCATGGGGATCGTGAGTGAGCAGCCCTTTTCAAGTCCATCCACAAATTCTCAATTGGATTGAAGTCTGGACTCTGACTTGGCCACTCCAAGACGTTAACATTGTTGTTTTTAAGCCATTGTTGTGTAGCTTTGGCTTTATGCTTGGGAACATAGTCTTGCAGGAAAACAAATCTTCTCCCAAGTCGCAGTTTTCTTGCAGACTGCATCAGGCTTTCCTCCAGGATTTCCCTGAATTTTGCTGCATTCATTTTTCCCTCTACCCTCACAAGCCTTCCAGGGCCTGCTGTAGTGAAGCATCCCCACAGCATGATGCAGACCCAACCATGCTTCACAGTAGGGATGGTGTGTTTTTGATGATGTGCAGCGTTTGGCTCAATTTTGATTTCATCAGACCATAGAACCTTCTTCCAGCTGACTTCAGAGTCTCCCACATGCCTTCTGGCAAACTCTAGCCGAGATTTTATGTGAGTTTATTTCAACAGTGGCAAACAGTGGCCATTTCTTTGCCGCTTTCCCATAAAGCTTTGTCTGATGAAGCACTTGGGCAGCAGTCGTTTTATGCGTAGTCTCTCCCATCCAGCTATTGAAGCTTGTAATTCCTTCAGAGTTGTCATGGGTCTCTTGGTGGCCTCCCTCACTAGTCCCCTTCTTGCACGGTCACTCAGTTTTGAGGACTGTCTGCTTGAGGCAGATTTATAGCTGTGTCATATTTTTTCCATTTCCTGATGACTGACTTAACTGTTCTCCAAGGGATATTCAGCAACTTGGAAATTTTCTTGTGTCCAACTCCTGACTTGTGCTTTTCAGTAACCTTATTGCAGAGTTGCTGGATGTGTTCTTCTGTCTTCCTGGTCTAGTTTTTGCCAGAATACTGAATCACCAGTAGCTGGACCAAGCGTATTTGGACTACAATGAATTAAAGCACCTTGACTGCACACAGGTGATCTCCGGTTAACTAATTATGTGACTGCTGAAACCAATTGGCTGCACCAGTGGTGATTTGTTTTGTCATATTAAAGGGGATGAATACTTATGTAATCAATTATTTTGTGTTTTTTATCTGTAAATAATTTAGATCACTTTGTAAAGATCTGTTTTCACTTTGATCAACAGAAAAAGACTCTTTTGAGTCAGTGTCAGAAAAACCAAATTAAATCCACTGTGATTCTTAGAAACACAGAAAACCTACAGCACAATACAGGCCCTTCGGCCCACAATGCTGTGCCGAACATGTACTTACTTAGAAATTACCTAAGGTTTCCCATAGCCCTCTATTTTTCTAAGCTCCATGTACCAATCCAGGAGTCTCTTAAAAGACTTTATGGTATTCGCCTCCACCACCATCGTCAGCAGCCCATTCCACGCACTCACCACTTTCTGCATGGAAAAAAAAACTTACCTCTGACATTACCTCTGTACTTACTTCCAAGCACCTTAAAACTGTGCCCTCTCATGTTAGCCACTTCAGCTCTGGGAAAAAGCCTCTGACTATCCACACGATCAATGTCTCTCATCATCTTAAACATCTTGAATCATCGTATTCAATGTTGTAAAACAATAAAACATGAAAACTTGGGGGTGGGGGGGTTGGTGAATTTTTTTTATAGGTACTGTATGTGAAATGAGGTAAAATTAGGTACTGAACTGATGCTAACTCTTTATTTTTGAGTCAGAGCTGTACAGCATAGAGACAGCCCATTTTGGCCCATCATGTTTATGCTGGCTATCAGATTTATCTGTACTAATCACACCTATCTGCATTAATTTCTTTGCTTTTATGCCCTGCTCATTCAGTACCCATGAAGATGCCTCTTAAATATTGTTACTGTTCCTGCCTCCACCACTGCCTCTGGCAGGTCATTCCAGACGCTATTTAATCTTTGTGTGAAAAATGTACCCCTCAGATCTCACTTAAAACACCCTGTCATATTTTCTCCCATTGTCTCCCACACCATCACTAACCTTATCAGCTCTGGAGATCTCCCATCCACTGCTTCAAACCTTATAGTTCCCACACCCCTCACTTCCCGTTTCTACCTCCTACCCAAGATCCACAAACCTGCCTGTCCAGTAGACCTATTGTCTCAGCTTGCTCCTGCCCCACCGAACTCATTTCTGCATACCTCGACACTGGTTTATCGCCCCTTGTTCAATCCCTTCCTACCTATGTTCATGACACTTCTCATGCTCTGAATTTTTTCCAATGATTTTAAGTTCCCTGGCCCCCATCGATTTATTTTCACCATGGATGTCTAGTCCCTATATACCTCCATCCCCCACCAAGAAGGTCTCAAAGCTCTCCGCTTCTTTTTGGATTCCAGACCTAACCAGTTCCCCTCTACCACCACTCTGCTCCGTCTAGCGGAATTAGTCCTTACCCTTAATAATTTCTCCTTTGGCTCCTCCCACTTCCTCCAAACTGAAGGTGTAGCCATGGGCACCCGTATGGGTCTCAGCTATGCCTGCTTTTTTGTTGGCTTTGTGGAACAATCCATGTTCCAAGCCTATACTGGTATATATCCCCCACTTTTCCTTCACTACATCGACGACTGCATTGGCGCTGCTTCCTGCACGCTTTCTGAGCCCGTTGACTTCACAACTTTCACCCTGCCCTCAAATTTACCTAGTCCATTTCCAACACCTCCCTCTTTCTTGATCTTTCTGTCTATCTCTGGAGACAGCTTATCTACTGATGTCTACAATAAGCCTACGGACTCCCACAGCTACCTGGACTACCTTATTTCTTGCAAAAATGCCATCCCCTTCTCGCAATTTCTCCATCTCCACCGCATCGCTCTCAGGATGAGGCTTTTCATTCCAGGACGAGGGAGATGTCCTCCTTTTTTAAAGAAAGGGGCTTCCTTTCCTTCACCATCAACTCTGCTCTCAAATGCATTTCCCCCATTTCATGCACATCTGCTCTCACTCCATCCTCCCGCCACCCCACTAGGAATACGGTTCCCCTTGCCCTCACCTACCATCCCACCACCAAGCACATCTTTTCCTCCACCCCCCTCTTTCTGCTTTCCCCAAGGATTGCTCCCTATGCGACTCCCTTGTCCATTCGCTCCCCCCCCGTCCCTCCCCACCGATCTCCCTCCCGGCACTTATCCTTGTGAGCGGAACAAGTACTACACCTGCCCTTACATTTCCTCCCTCACCACCATTCAGGGCCCCAGACAGCCTAGCTGAGGCGACACTTCACCTGTGAGTCGGCTGGTGTGATACACTGCATCCGGTGCTCCCGATGCGGCCTTCTATAGAGAAAGCAGGATCTCCCGGTGACCACACATTTTAATTCCACGTCCCATTCCCATTCTGATATGTCCATCCATGACCTCCTCTACTGTAAAGATGAAGCCACACTCAGGTTGGAGGAACAATATCTTATATTCTGTCTGGGTAGCCTCCAACCTAATGGCATGAATATTGACTTCTCTAACTTCCGTTAATGCCCCACCTCCCCTTCGTACCCCATCCCTTATTTATTTATTATTATTTCTTTCTTTCTTTTTTCTCCCTCTGTCCTTCTCACTATATCTTCTTCTGGTGCTCCCCTCCCCCTTTCTTTCCCCCAGGCCTCCCGTCCCATGATCCTCTCCCTTCTCCAGCCTTGTATCCCGTTTGCCAATCAACTTTCCAGCTCTTAGCTCCATCCCTCCCCCTTCTGTCTTCTCCTATCATTTTGGATCTCCCCCTCCCCCCTCCCACTTTCAAATCTCTTACTATCTCTCTCTTCTTTCAGTTCGTCCTGTTGAAGGGTCTCAGCCCGAAACGTCGACTGTACCTCTTCCTATAGATGCTGCCTGGACTGCTGCATTCCACCAGTATTTTGTGCGTGTTCGCTCATATTAAACCCTTGCTCCTTAGTTATAGACACCACTTCCATGAGAAACAGACACTGGTTATTTATCCTTTCTATGCCTTGAATGATTTTTATTACTTCTATAAAGTCACTTCTCAACCTCCTCTGTTCCAGTAAAAATGGATCCAGCCTAACCAATCTCTTCATATACCTCAAGCCCCACATTCCAGGTAACATCCTTGTAAATCTTTCTGTATGCTCTAACTTAACTACATCTTTGCTCTAATGTGGTGAACAGAATTGTACACAATGCTCTAGATGCAGCATAACCAACTTTTATACAATTGTAACGTGTCCCAACTCCTGTATATCATGCCTTGGTCAATGAAGACAAGTACATCATACTTTCTCACCATCCATGTATTCCCATGTTTAGGAAATTACGTGCTCGTACTCCAGGATCCCCCTTTTCAACAACACTTCCCAGGGCTCTGCCATTCATTGTGTTATGTTGCATTGACACAAAATGGCATGTTTCACTGTATGTTTAGATGCACGGTACATGTGACAAATAAAACTGATTGTTATCTCTCCTCAATGTACTTCCTTACACTTGTCTGAGTTAACTTGCATATGGTAGATGGAATTTAAATTCTGTCTTCCATCTGATGTATATCCTTTTGGCACCTTTATCTATGGTTCTTCATCATCTGCTTTACCACCAATTTTGTTGTCATCTGCAAACTTATTAATCCTGCCAATCTGTGTCAAAACTAATCACAGGCACTGTGTTTTCCATTACCACCCTCTGCCTCCTAGCATCAAGACTATTTTGTAACCAGTTTGCCAGCTCACTCTGTATGTCATGCATTCCAGCCTTCCAGACCTGTCTACCATGCAGGGCCCGTCAAAAGCCTTGTTAAAGTTTGTGAAGACTTCTGCCGATTTCAGTCCCCTCAGTTTCAATTTATGAGACATGGTTTTCTAATGCAGAAAGCCATGCTGCCTATCTCTTGTCAGTCTTCGCCTTTCCAAAGAGTAAGGGGGATGAAGTGAGAAGCTGGGAGGTGATTGGTGGAAGAGGTGAGAGGCTGAAGAAGGAGGAATCTGATAGGAAGGAGGAATCTGATAGGAAGGACAGTGGACCATGGAAGAAAGGGAAGGAGAAGGTGCACAAGAGGGAGATCATGGGCAGATGAGAAGAGAAGGGATGAGAGGAGAACCATAATGGGGATGGGAGAGAAATTACTGGAGGTTAGAAAAAATCGATGTTCATGCCATCAGGTTGGAGGCTACCCAGACAGAATGTAGTGTTGCTCAGTTAAGCTCAGTGTGGCCTCATTTTCCAGGATCTTGAGCTTCCTGGGCATACTGTAGAGAGAATCACTCACAAGGGCCATAGCATCTGCAAAAATGAAAGTGGTGCAGAATATATCTTCTACCATGAGATGGAATCTGGGTCCATTGTTATAACCATATAACAATTACAGCATGGAAACAGGCCATCTCGGCCCTTCTAGTCCGTGCCGAACGCTTAATTTCACCTAGTCCCACCGACCTGCACTCAGTCCAGAACCCTCCATTCCTTTCCTGTCTATATAGCTATCCAATTTTACTTTAAATGACAATATCGAACCTGCTTCTACCACTTCTTCTGGAAGCTCGTTCCACACAGCTACCACTCTTTGAGTAATGAAGTTCCCCCTCATGTTACCTCTAAACTTTTGCCCACTAACTCTCAACTCATGTTCTCTTGTTTGAATCTCCCCCACTCTCAGTGGAAAAAGCCTATCTATGTCAACTCTATCCCCCTCATAATTTTAAATACCTCTATCAAGTCCCTCTTCAACTTTCTACACTCCAAAGAATAAAGACCCAACTTGTTCAACCTTTCTGTGTAACTTAGGTGATGAAACCCAGGTAACATTCTAGTAAATCTCCTCTGTACTCTCTCTATTTTGTTGACATCTTTCCTATAATTCGGTGACCAGAACTGTACACAATACTCCAAATTTGGTCTTACCAATGCCTTGTACAATTTTAACATTACATCCCAACTCCTATATTCAATGCTCTGATTTATAAAGGCCAGCATACCAAAAGCTTTCTTCACCACCCTACCCACATGTGATTCCACCTTCAGAGAACTATGCACCATTGTTCCTAGATCCCTCTATTCTATTGCATTCTTCAATGCCCTACCATTTACCATGTATGTCCTATTTTGATTAGTCCTACCAAAATGTAGCACTTCACATTTATCAGCATTAAACTCCATCTGCTATCTTTCAGCCCACTCTTCTAACTGGCCTAAATCTCTCTGTAAGCTTTGAAATCCTACTTCATTATCTACAACGCCACCTATCTTAGTATCATCTGCATACTTACTCATTCAATTTGCCACCCCATCATCCAGATCATTAATGTATATGACAAGCAACATTGGACTCAGTACAGATCCCTGAGGCACACCACTAGTCAGCGGCCTCCAATCTGCCAAACAGTTATCCACCACTACTCTGTGGTGTCTCCCATCCAGCCACTGCTGAATCCATTTTACTACTTCAATACTAACGATTGAACCTTCCTTACTAACCTTCTGTGTGGAACCTTGTCAAAGGCCTTACTGAAGTCCATATAAACAACATCCACCACTTTACCCTTGTCAACTTTCCAAGTGACCTCTTCAAAAAATTCAATTAGATTTATCAAACATGACCTTCCACGCATAAATCCATGTTGACTGTTCCTAATCAGACTCTGTCTATCCAGATAATTGTATATACCATCTCTAAGAATACTTTCCATCAATTTACCCACCACTGACGTCAAACTAATTGCTAAGTTTACTCTTAGAACCCTTTTTAAACAATGGAACAACATGAGCAATATGCCAATCCTCCGGCACCATCCCCGTTTCTCATGATATTTGAAATATTTCTGTCAGAGCCCCTGCTATTTCCACGCTAACTTCCCTCAAGGTCCTCGGGAATATCCTGTCAGGACCCGGAGACTTACCTACTTTTATATTCCTTAAGAGCGCCAATACTTCCTCTTCTTTAATCATCATAGTTTCCATAACTTCCCTACCTGTTTCTCTTACCTTACACAATTCAATATCCTTTTCCTTAATGAATACCGAAGAAAAGAAATTGTTCAAAATCTCCTCCATCTCTTTTGGCTCCACACATAGCTGTCCACTCTGATTCTCTAAGGGACCAATTTTATCCCTCTATCCTTTTGCTATTAATATGACTGTAGAAACCCTTTGGATTTATTTTCACCTTACTTGTCAAAGCAACCTCGTATCTTCTTTTAGCTTTTCTAATTTCTTTCTTAAGATTCTTTTTACATTCTTTATGTTCCTCGAGCACCTCATTTACTCCATGCTGCCTATATTTATTGTAGATATCTCTCTTTTTCCGAAGCAAGTTTCCAATATCCTTTGTAAACCATGGCTCTCTCAAACTTTTAACCTTTCCCTTCAACCTAACAGGAACATAAAGATTCTGTACCCTCAAAATTTCACCTTTAAATGACCTCCATTTCTCTATTACATCCTTCCCATGAAACAAATTGTCCCAATCCACTTATTCTAAATCTTTTTGCATCTCCTTAAAGTTAGCCTTTCTCTAATCAAAAATCTCAACCCTGGGTCCAGACCTATCCTTCTCCATAATTCTATTGAAACTAATGGTATTGTGATCACTGGACCCGAAGTGCTCCCCAACACATACCTCAGTCACCTGACCTATCTCATGCCCTAACAGGAGTTCCAACACTGCCCCTTCTCTAGTTGGTACCTCTATGTATTGCTGCAAAAAACTATCCTGCACACATTTTACAAACTCCAAACCATCTAACCCTTTTACAGTATGGGCTTCCCAGTCTATGTGTGGAAAATTAAAATCTCCCACAATCACAACCTTGTGCTTACTACAAATATCTGCTAGCTCCTTTCAAATTTGCTCCTCCAATTCTCGCTCCCCATTAGGCGGTCTGTAATACACCCCTATATGTGTTACTACACCTTTCCCATTCCTCAATTCCACCGAAATAGCCTCCCTAGACGAACCCTCTAATCTATCCTGCCAAAGCACCGCTGTAATATTTTCTCTGACAAGCAATGAAACACCTCCCCCTCTTGTCCCTCCGATTCTATCACACCTGAAGCAATGAAATCCAGGAATATTATGTTGCCAATCACACCCCTCCTGCAATCATGTTTCACTAATAGCTACCACATCATACTTCCAGGTATCAATCCATGTGTTAAGCTCATCCACCTTTCTTATAATGCTCCTAGCATTAAAATAAATGCATTTAAGAAATTTTCCACCTCTTACTCTCTGTTTACCACTAACGGTGCAAACAAATTTACTATCTCCTTTTTCTTCCTTCTCCCCTACATCTGTTCCTACACTCTGGTTCCCCTCCCCCCTTTTATCTAGTTTAAATCCACTGGAGCCTCTCTAGCAAACCGACCTGCAAGAATATTTGTCTCCCTCCAGTTCAGATGTAAACCGTCCCGCCGGAACAGGTCCCATCTTCCCTGGAAAACTGTCCAATTATCTGTAAATCTGAAGCCCTCCATCCTGCACCATGTCTTCAGCCACGTGTTGATCTGCGCTATCTTACTATTTCTAAACCCGCCTGCACGTGGCAGTGGTAGCAATCCTGAGATTGCTATCCTGGAGGTCCTGTCCTTTAACTTGGTGCCTAACTCCCTAAACTCACCTTTCAGGACCTCCTCACTCTTCCTACCCACGTCATTGGTCCCTACATGGACCACGACATCCGGCTGCTCACCCTCCCTCTTGAGAATACTGAGAACTCGATCCGAGATATCGCAGACCTTGGCACCAGGGAGGCAACAGACCATCTGGGATTCTCAGTCTCTTCCACAGAACCTCTTATCTGTCCTCCTAACTATCGAATCCCCTATCACTACTGCTCTCCTCTTTTCCTTCCTTCCCTTTTGAGCTGAAGGTCCCGTCTTGGTGCCAGAGACATAACCACTGCAACTTGTCCCTGGTAGGTTGTCCCCATCAACAGTATCCAAAATGATATACTTATTATTGGTGGGAACGGCCACAGGGGTGCTCTGCTCATTCTGTCTATTCCCCTTCCCTCTCCTGACAGTCACCCAGTTACCTGTCTCCTGACACTTAGGGGTGACTATCTCCCTGTAACTCCTGTTTATTTCTGCCTCTGCCTCACGAATGATCTGAAGTTCATCCAGCTCCAGCTCCAGTTCCCTAACTCGGTTTGTCGGGAGCTGCAGCTGGATGCATTTCACAGGTGTAGTCATCAGGGACAATTGTGCTCACCCTGACTTCCCACATACTGCAAACGGAGCACTCAACTGCCCTAACTGATGCCTCCATTACCTACTCCTAAGGTAATTAAATTAATTTAAGGAACTTACCCGGCCTTACCTCACTTGGAGTGAAGCTCGTCCTCAGCCTCTGCTCGCCGAAGCCTCTCAAGCCAAAGCCTTCCTACTCTGTCTCTCACTACTCCATCGCTCACTCTGTTAATCTGCTCGTTTATAAACTCTCCCGCTGCCTCACAATCCAACTTTCACGCGCTTACCCAGTCGTGCCCCATTCAACTGCCGAAGAAACGTTATCTAATGTTTGTCATGTTAAGTAAAATGGGGGAAAGCAGGCCACCCTGCTTAACCCCTCTTTACTCCTTGGGATAGGAATGAGTCCAGTCTTGGCCTCTCCATTCTCAATAAAAATGCAGGAGTCTATATACATATCTATAATGTCCACAAAAAGAGTACCAACCCCTCCCATGAACAGCCCAAGGTTTTAACAATAAGCTTTTGCATGATGGATTCAAAGGACTATGAAAAATTGACAACAAAAACCTGTCAGATTTGTGAAATTTCTTCTGGAATTACATCCCTTTTTTATTTTTGTATTATCATTCTGGAATCTTCATTTTTTAGCCAACAAAAAGTCCGTGACCCTCCTTGAACTTCTAAAACTTTTCATCTTGGCTCCGGATCTCCCTTGGGTAGAAGAGTGTTTACCTCCCTTAAAGTTGAGCAATGGATATTTTATCTCCACTAAAACTATTAAAATCACTTTCTAAAATATGGGTATTAAAATAATGAAATAAGCAAGAAATCAAAGAAAAACAAAACTCTGCTGAGCAGGTCAAGTGAGCTTTTTAGTGGTGGGACAAAGTTCACATTTGGAGTGCCATAGTAGTGTAGAGATTAGTGTAACATTATTACAGTGCCCAAGATCTGAGTTCAATTCTGCTGCTGTCTGTACGGTGTATGTTTTCTCTGATCATGTGGGTTTCCTTTATCTATCTCTGGTTTCCTTGCATATGCCAAAGATGTATGGGTTAGTAGGTTATTTGATCACATATGGAGTAATTTGGGACATGGGGTCATTGGGCTGGAAGGGGCTGCCACTGTGCTGTTTCTCTAAATAATAAACGTAATAAATAAAAAGAAATCATTATCTCAACTAGTAATGGAATGTATAACGTTGTCAACACATTCCCATCATTTATAGTCATGTCAACATCATTATGATCTAAATCTTCCTGTCTATTCTTAACACTCTGTTCTCTTTAATGTTCAAAACTCTACTATTTACCTTTTGTCAGAAACATACTTTATTTTTTTTTATATTATGAGAACACTCAGTCCTCTTTTATTGTCATTTAGAAATGCATACCTGCATTAATAAATGATACAATGTTTCTCCAGAGTGGTATCACAGAAAACAGGACAAACCAAAGACTAACACTGACAGAACCACATAATTATAACATATAGTTACAGCAGTGCAAAGCAATACCATAATTTGATGAAGAACAAACACCATGGGCACGGTAAATAAAGTCTCAAAAGTCCCTGAGTTGATCGACTCTCGAGTCCCCGATAGCAGGCGGCAAAAGGGAGAAACTCCCTGCCATAAACCTCTAGGCACCGTCAACTTGCCGATGCCTTGAAAGGAGCCGACCACAGCCGACACTGAGTCCATCTGTCTGAAAACTTGGAGCTTCCGACCAGCCTCTCTGATACAGCCTCCCGAGTGCCTTTGACTTCGCCCCGGCCGCTGAAACATGCAAAGCTGAGGATTTCGGGGCCTTCTGCTCTGGAGATTCCAGTTACTACACAGTAGCAGCGGCAGCGAAGCGGGCATTCCAGAATTTTTCCAGATGTTCCTCTGTACTCTCACGTCCGTCTCCATCAAATCAGAATTGTGCATGGTCCCCGACTTGACAGATAGCAGACATCACCACCGAAGTGGCCACGCGCACTGCTGTCGCGCCGCCATCTTCTTCTCCTCCTCCTTATCTTGGAGCCAAGCTCACTAGCAATCAAAACATTAATGTTTTTCTTATCAGCAAATTACGTTCTTCCAGTGAATTACCTTTTCTACTGGTCTTCTGCTCGACTGAATGGGTTAATAATGTCAATAATAGCTGTGCTCTGAGTTCCGCAGAGCTTAGTGCATGTGGGGTTCATGCTGGCCCAGGCCAATCTTTGAATGGAAAGACGCGTTGCATTCGGAGTGATTGAAGAGCCTGAATCGATGTGCTTTGAGTGGGCTGCACCCTCATTACAGATCGGCCTGTTCAAACTAAGGGAAGCAGCACATTTAGAATAGTGACAAGCAATTAGGTGACATTCACCTAATTTATTGCACTTGTGTGCCCTACTAAACGCTTCTTAAAACATTAAAAACCATAAAACCCTCATTACATAAATTACAAATAAAATTCTGACTAGGATACATAACAATAAAATTAAAATCCTGTTGGGATTCTACATTAATAACAATATCTACTTGTGTCAATACCACTGCACTACCATCATCACAAGACCCTAATCCTGTGCTATTAACAACACCATTAATATGAATAGAATAGCTATTAACATTAGCACCATGACAGTTATGCTCATTATGACTATTAACATTATCAGTAAAACTGTTTCTTCCTTAAAAATATTACCAAAACTGCCATTACTGTTAAGAAACAAACTAAAAGATTTTAAATAATTAAGACTACCCTCTCCAGAAACATGTATTTCTATCACAAAGAACATTAAAACTACCTGGTGGTCAAACATCAAATGCAATAAAATCAGTAAAATTTGAATTATAAAAAAATCGCAGTTCTGCCAGAAAATTTTAAAAGATCATCATCCTCAATATCAATTAAGATGCCAGGGTCACCTCCCATTGGCAGGGGACTACCATCAACCCTGGGAGTTAAAATTTAATACAAATTCATTCTCAGTGATTTATGTTCCTGAGTTTATGTTGATCTGATTGGGTCTGAGAAGCCCTGACCACAAAATCTACATTTATAGCAGGAAGGCCTGACAACCAACCCTGTGGGACCATTTTTTCCCTGTTTTTTCTCCTCCCATCTGGAAATGAAAACATCTTGAAAGAGTCCTCTCAACATGTTTTCTAAAGGCCCGTTTACTCAAATTCTTCTTGAGAATTCTGTTAGTCAGCTGAAGCTGTTCAAGACGCACCAACGAGGAGGTGGAACTGCATGTTGACCCACTGGAAAAGAAGAAAGCCACTGACAAGCAAAGTCGGTCTTGATGAAGGATCTCGGCCTGAAATGTCGACTGTTTTCTCTTTTCCATAGATGCTGCCTGACCTGCTGAGTTCCTCCCGCATTTTGTGTGTTTTGCTTAGATTTCCAGCATCTGCAACTTTGTCTTTTTCAACAAGCAAAGTTGCCTTGCTGAGTAAGCTGTATTAGAAATCACAATTCCACACGCCCCAACAGTATCTCCCTTCTTTATCACTTTCCACACCGATCTCACTATCTTCTGCATCCTTCTCTTTGGTAAATATCTATGCAATGTACTAATTTGGGACTGTCCACATCCTCTGCCTTCAAGCACATGTTCCTCCTTCAGTGGTCCTAGTAATCCTCTTGTAAGTGATGTATATTTTAGAATGCCTTAGGATTCTCTTTAACCTTGTATGCCAAGGCCTTTCAAGGCCATTCTTGGCTCTTCTAATTACTACTTTGTGTTTTTTTCTAGCTTTTTTATAATCTTTAGGGGCTCGGTTTGCTTTTAGCTTCCTAAACCTTGCGTTCACTTCCTTTTTCTTGTTGCCTATGTTCACCACTTCTCTCAATGTCCAAAGTTCCGTTGTTTCCCCATTGCTGACCTTTCTTACTGGAACGTATCTGTCCTGCATTCTGTGCTGTTGGTTTTTAAACACCCTCCAAGTGTCAGGTGTGAATTTGCCCAGAGACGACTCTCCCCAATTAACAATTCATAGTTCCTGTCTAATGCTTTTGTAATTTAATTTAATATTCTTCTGCTAGATCCATATTTTTTTATTATCGAGAGCTATCTGAACACTTAAGGAGTTGTGGTCACTGTCCCCTGACTGTTTTCGCATTGAAAGGTAATTTCCAACATCAGGTCTTCTATGGCATCTCCTCTCATTGGATATTCAGTGAGATCAGGGTTAAATTCATAACTTAACCATGATGCATTTTTAGTTTCATGAGCTTAAAATATAACTGGAGTTTTATTTTTTGTATAATGTAGAAGTGAACGAATAAAGGCAGTTCAACACTACCTACTTTGTCACTGTACTTCCTCTGTATACATCAATCCCAGAAAATGGATTTACGATTGAAGTCTGTTTCCATGCAAAATCTATGTTAATAATTTAGGTCTATAGCTTTCAGAACTTGAGAGTTTGAAACTGTTATTATTGCCACATTATTGGGTCATTCAGGTAATGATTAAGGCCTTTTTTTGATATGTTGTTTGAAGAACTGAAATTGCAATCCTGTCCTTGTTCCTGTAAATGTTGAGTTTCAAAGGTTTATTTAATGTGTAGTTGGATTTCCAGTAAGGAGCTAGAAACCAAATGCAAGATGTGTTTTGGCCAAAATTTGGAGTTTCAAATGAATTTGCAAACTTAGAAGCTGTTGACTTGAGATGGGATGAATTCTCTGGAAAATTATTTTATCTTAGTTTAATATTGAATGAGTTAAATGTAAAGTATTGACGTGGCATGCTGGCTTAAATTTATGAAGTAAAAGATAAAAATTAGCTTTAAATGTCACATGTACATCAAAACATAGAGTAAAATGTGTCGTTTGTATCACTGTTTGCGATCAGCTGGGGGAAGCCCACAAATGTTGTCATGCTTCTGGTGCCAACACAGCATACTTACAGCTTACTGACACTAACTGGTATGTCTTTTTGGAAAGTGGACAGAAACACAGGTACCCAAAGGAAGCGTGCAATCACGGAGCGAATATGCAAACTCCTTATAAACAGCAGTTGGATTTAAATCCCGATCTTCTGATCGCTGGTGCTGTAATAGCATTACACTAACCATTACGTCACAGTGACAGCCCAAAACAGTAAGCTGCATTCCCTAGAACTTAATTCCAGTCCTGTTTGGGGAAAGGAAGTCCATGAAGTTATGTTGGCATATGCAATATTGAATGCTTAGGAAAGTGTTCTTTTGCAGTGACGGCCTTCTATCCCATAGATGATAGTTCGTACCTTATGATCTGCTCCATGTTGAACATTGTCTGATATTTCCCAGAAGTCCTGCATGGCAGTGTCTGCTACACTTGCAGCGTATGACCGCAGATCACTGTTTGTTCCTTTGCACTCTTCAGTGTTCTGCCTTTCACTGGGTAAAGTCCTATCCTGGTCTGTCCTCCTAAAGTGCTACATCTCACAGTTGTCTGCATTAAATATCGCAGAATCAAATATCGCTGTGATGATTGTACACTCCAGTATCAATTGTTTGGTGACAATAAAGTAAAGTAAATTTCATCTGCCATTTTTCAGCCTATTTTGCAAGCTGGTTCAGATCCAGCTTCTAGCTTTGATAGCCTTACTTGCCATCCACTGCGCCCCCAGTCTTAGTTTACCACATCCAAATTATTATTATAGCTCTGACAAGTAACAACCAACCCAGCACCAATCCCTGAGGGACACCTACAATCACAGGTCTCCAGTCAGTGAGGCAACCATCTACTACCACTGTTGAATCCAGTTTACTACTTCATCCTGAATGAGAAATGACTGAACACTCTGAACTAGTCTCTCATGTGGGACCCAGTCAAAGGCTTCGCTAAAGTCCACATACATATCATCCACTGTCTTGTCTTTGTTTACTTTCCTAATAACCTCCTCAAAAAAACTCTTGAGATTGGTTAGACATAACCTACCATGCCCAAGGACATGTTGACTATCCCTAATCAGTTATATTCTCTGCTGGTAATGCAGTCCTTTGCACTCTTGAGGATATGGTACTTGATGTCCTGCAGAAGTTGGGAGTTTGAGCCACATTGAAGAGCAAGTGGATGTGTTGGAACCTGTAAATCACGGAAACTATGACCAATAATAAATTTAACCAAAAATCTAAGAAACAGACGTCGAACACTTGTGTGACCTCAGTGTATGACTGAAATACTCGAACAGTTAAATGGTTGACTAACAATGAAATCGATTCTGTGCGTCAACGTGCTTAAAACTAACAGCGGGGGGAGGAGCTAATTCCGTTAACTACCTGTTGCCTTTTAGCTTCTAGCTTGCTTCACTGCCACAGAAGAATTTCTTTCTCAGCGTTGTGGATTGGTCTCACAGACTGTTTCTGATTTACTGGGAATTGCAGATTCTCCCTGACTCTTATCTGTTGGTCTCATTTTTCTTTCTCACTGACACAGCCCATGTATTTTTTGCAATGTAAGGGTTTCTATTTACCTGGGAAGCATGTAGTGCAATTACACAGGGTTGTGCTTATTCCTTCAGTTAACTTAGTATAGACATCAGCAGAATTGGGTGTGTCACCAAAGACGATTCTTAGTTTCCATGTTTAATTTGGTACTCAGGTGCATTTTTGGCAGCCTGCATTTTCGCCTTTGCACAGCAAACTGGGTAGGCTGTTAAAATAACTCTTGTGAGGAAACAAGTTCATTATCAAAGGTTTAAACACACTCCTTCGGACCAATCTCTTTGTCCAAGGTTTCGACCATCTGTCATCATATCTCCAATATGATGCTTTTACCATGCATCATATGGTGATTAATTTAGGGTGCATGTGAGTTCAGATTATCAATAGTTATTCTAAGATTATCATAGAGAAGCCACAATTAGGTGCTGCAGAGCTTAGTTTTTACGATTATACACCATGTGGAAGCATCTCTTCTCAAGACCTTCAAGCTTTGTTTCTTTAATCAGTACATTATTTATATTTTTAGCTTTGCTTTCAAGGTTGTGAAGAAGGACCAGTTGATTTGGCCAAATAATTGTTCTTGTTATGTTGGGTCATATTGCAGAATGTACTGAGATTAATTCTATGCTAAAAGATCTTGGTGTTGATAAGTAACACACCAGAATTCCTCTCCCCAAGCCACTTTACTGTGGTGACCAGAGATCAGCAGTGTCACTTTAATTCCTGCAAATAACATTTAAGCTTTGACTGCATGGCTAAAATGAAAATGTACTGAACATTTCTGCATTGTTCTATTCAATAGAAATTGTGGATAACACTATTCTTAACTGTAATTTGAAAAGTAAAACAAACAAGTTTTGACATAGACATTCATTTGGTGATTTAGTGCGTTTAACAGGTGTATATGTCAAATATGTAAAATATTTCCTATAGTCAATGTTCTGTAAACCTTTTAAAGAAGCTATTTAAGTTCCTATGACACAATAATGAGCTGTTTTACTGGCAAATCAATAACAGGAGTAAGAAAATAATAAACTTCATTATTCCTTTTGCATTATTTATTTTTGTAATTTATAATTCTGTCTCTGCTGTCATATTCACATCATGCAAGTCGGTGGTAATAAATCTGATTCTGATTAATATTAAAATCATAAAGATACAATTTTAGAAACATTAAAATATGGAGTATATTACCAGAATTAGACAGATAAACCAGGAATTAGGTGGAGTTAGATAAACATATGAAAAGTTAAACTGGAAATAGAATTAAAGTTGTCAAGTGCTAGTGGAACGATTACTCACAAAGCACGATGGACTGCAGTGACCTCTTGTGCTGGAATTATTATGTTTACATGATGTCAAATCTGACTAATCTACAGTTAGGATTGGTTGAAGCAGGAAAATAATTGTCCTAATGTCAAGTGGAAATCATTGAAATGAGATATTGCCATCGTGCATAACATAAGTTTTAGTAGATCTGTTAAATGAGCAAAGTAGTACAGCATATTAAAATGTCGAAAAAAAGTCATTTATAATAATCTATATTTGCAAGGAGAATTTTTTGACCAATTCATATGAGGCTATAATTTGGATTTTATTTTTTAAAAAGTAGAATATACAGCATTTGTGTCAAAGTTTCTAACTTTTTTTTGTGTGATTTTATTGTAGTTCCAAACCATGAATTATGTGGGGCAGTTGGCTGAGCAGGTGTTCGTTACAGTGAAGGAGCTTTACAAAGGACTGAATCCAGCTACCTTGACAGGATGTATTGATGTCATAGTGGTCAGGCAGCCGGATGGCTCATTACATTGTTCACCCTTTCATGTTCGTTTTGGCAAGCTTGGTGTTTTGCGATCAAAAGAAAAGGTGGTAAGTTCTCTTGTACTGGCTCCTTTCATTGCACTAATCCATAATGTGTTTTGCAGATTCTGGTTCTTCACCAGTGTCCTCAGTGTTTTACATCTGAAGTAAATAAACATTAATTAATATCACTTCATGTCCAGTAATGTTAATGATATTCATTTTCTGAGTACTTTCTATTTTTTAACTTTTTAATCTGATAAATGTTCTGCATGAAGAAAATACTTTCTGTGAATAGTAGTACAGAGTGGAAGATTCTGGTATAATAACGTGCACTTGGTATTTGCTGGAAGGTAATGATCTTTTGATGTGGTTGCATTCAGCTTGTTGTATACGTCTGGGCAAAACAAAATTAGCCTTTTCTTTTGGTTTCATAGTTTTGTGGTCTATCGCGTGTCTAGTGTTTAGCCAGGTGCTTTTTAAATGGGTTGAAAGTTTCCATCTCTGCTTGCAAAGGATAAAGGGAAGTTCCTTTCCCCATCCTCAAAGGCCAACTTATGTTCTCTCTTTTCTCATTCTGAAAATGAGTCTTCGACTTGAAGTATTAAGTTTCTCTTTTCACAGATGCTAATACCTTCCAGCACCAGCAGCGTTTTTACCTTTGAATGTAGATTTGGCTTTTATTTATTTAATTAGAGATACAGTGCGGAACAGGTCCTTCCGGGCCAACGAGCCACGCAGCCCAGCAACCCACCCATTTAACACTAGCCTAACCACAGGACAGTTTATAATAACCAATTAACTTACAAACTGGTATGTCTTTGTACTGTGGGAGGAAACTAGAACACCCTGAGAAAATCCATGATGTCACAGGGAGAACGTATAAATTCCTTATAGCTGATGCTTACAGGGAGTTGAACTCTGAACTCTGTTGCAAGCAGTAATAGCGTCGTGCTAACTTCTACACTGCTGTGGTGCCCCAAGATAGACTTTTCACAGGAAGAATAAAATACTGAGGTACTGTAATGCATTCTGTTTGTGTTTATTGTAGGTTGACATTGAAATCAATGGAGAACCAGTCGAGCTGCAGATGAAACTTGGTCACAATGGTGAGGCCTTTTTTGTGGAAGAAACAGAGAAAAATGAGGTATGTTGTGGTATACTGTCTTAAGTTAGATTTGGGCTGATCTGTACTTCAACTTCCTTTACCTATTTTAGTTCCATAATCTGTTAATATTTCTCTTACAACAAGCTGTCTTAATTTTGAAAATTCGAAATATTTTTTCATCATTGTCATTTTAGGGAAATGCCCTCCTGATTTTTACTACTTAAAAACCAAGTTCTAACTTTAGGACGTCCTTCAATTTCCTTAAGCCTCAACTCAGTAGAGTGTGCAGATTTACCATAAGCATGCTATTAAGTTCTTCTTGCCATTCGTACTTGATCAGAGTACACCTCAAACTTTGTTGCTCAAAAGGATATAATTCAAGTCACAGACTATCATCATCATCATCGGTGATCACTGGTAGTGGAGTATGATTCTTCTCCTGGTGGTTGATTTGGTCACTTGTGGGTCATGAGGTGACTGAAGAGGCCGATCCGTGATCCACAAGTCGTATTGCAGTGTTAGCAGGTGTGGTCACTGAAGTGGTGGTGGATGTAGCTGGCTGGGCCTTTCCCAGTCTCCCCTTATGTTGAAGCTGCTTAGTCTCAATGGCACGGTGGAAGTATTCTTCGAGGTGTGCAGTCATCTTAGACAGTCCATCTCCTGCTTTTCGTGTCCAGTGCTAATTTCTCCCATCCATTCCAGTTGATGTGGCACTTCCTCAGGTGGGTCTTGATTTTGTCCTTGAACCTCTTTTTTCTGCCCTCCAGAAGTGTGCCATCCTTGAGTTGGCCAAACAGAAGTTGTTTAGGGAGATGGGAGTCAGGCATGTGGATAATGTGGCATTTAGTATTGAGTCATGATTGTGGCTATAGAGTTAATGTTAGCTTCCTCCAGGATGTTGGAGTGACGATAGTCATTTAACCCTGGTATCCTCCCAGTAACAACATTGATCTCTTTGCTCACTGTCCTGTCATATCATTCCCTTTTTTTTTGTGCTGTCTTTTTCTCCTCCACTTTATCTCATCTTTTCCCCTTTGCCTAGCCTCCTCCTCTCAAAACCCATTCCCACCCTCCATTTTTACACACTTTAAACTTCATTTTTCCTCTCCAAGAGGATCACAAACCTGTCATTAACAAGAACAAATCTGCGAGTGCTGAAAATCCAAGCAACACACACAAATAACACACATAAAAGTTGCTGGTGAACGCAGCAGGCCAGGCAGCATCTCTAGGAAGAGGTACAGTCGACGTTTTGAGCCAAGACCCTTTGGTAGGACCTGCTGAAGGGTCTCGGCCCGAAACGTCGACTGTACTCTTTTTCCATAGATGCTGCCTGGCCTGCTGAGTTCCTCCAGCATTTTGTGTGTGTTGCCACAACCTTGTTGTAGGGTTTGGAGTAGTGGAGGCTGAGGGGAGACCTAATAGAAGTTTGTAAAATTGTGAGTGGCATAGGTAGAGAAGACAGTGGGTATCAGGATCGAAATGTCAAATACTAGAGTGCGTGCATTTAACATAAGAGGGGGAATGTTCAAAGGAGAAATTTGGAGAGTGTTGAATGCTTGGAATACATTATCAGGGATGCTGGTGGAGTCAGATACGATAGAGAATTTGAAGACGTTCTTAGACAAATGCAGGAATATACAGAGAATAGAGGGATAAGGGCCTTTTCCAATGTTTATCAAAGCCAACCATAGAAAAGCTTTCAACCTGGATGCATAATGGCTAGTTATGGCGACTGCTCTGCACATAACCACAAGAAACTGCAGAGAGTTATAGACATAGTTTAGCACATCAGAGAAACCAACCTCCCCTCTGTGGACTCTGTCTATATTTCTTACTTCAGTGAAGCAACAGCATAATCAATGACCCCATGCATATCAATACCATGTGCAGACAGAAAGGATTACTTTAATCCTTACTTTAGGCGTCATCAGCTTAATTATTTCAGCACTACTTCATGGGCAGAAGGGCCTTTACCTGAACTGTCCATTCTGTGTTGTGCAAATTGATTTTCTCTATCTGAACAGGGAGTTCACTTTCAAAAAATACTTCAATTATAAAAGCAATGGAGATGTCCAAAGGTCATAAAGCTAAGATGTTTTCTGTTACCATTATAAATGGAAAGCAGCTAGTTTGTTGCAATTGAAGTTCAAGCATGAAGTTTTATTCCTGACTCTCTTTCTCTCAGGGTATTGTTCCCACACACTTAACAACGTCTCCGATTCCTGTTGAAGGAGCTTACTTTACAAAAGAATCAGATTTATCTGAGAATCAGAACTTGCCCAGTTCATTTACTGGACCAGAAATAGATAACACAGTAAATAATACTTCAGCCAAAAAGAAAAGGCGTCGCAGAAGGAAGCATAAACTAGAGAACTCAAAGAAAGATGATCAGGAGTCCTCTTCAGATGAGCAAGATGTACCCGAGATGGATGTTAGTTCAGAAGAACAGCTACGATGTGCAGCTGCAAGGTAGGTTATTTATTAACCTTTGGAAGCATTGGAATTGACTTTGTAGTTTGTGACTGATTATTCATTATTTGTCATATTGACCAATCTGCTCCTAATAGCACTTAATGAGACTAAAAATTTCTGGTTTATTATTTTTTAATCTTCACAGGTCTTGTGGAAGAAGCAATCTCCTTTAATAACTTGCAGCTCTAATATCTGTTAACATTTTCTTCTTGTTTTTGTTATATAATGATTTGTCTAATGGCTGTAAACAAGGCTTTATACAGGAGTTAGTTTGGGATATGAAAGGAATACGTGCAGAAGTATACATTCACTCCTGCATTCCTGTTTTACTATTAACTAAGATTATGGCTTTTTTTTTAACCTATTTTAAGGTTTAAAAAAAGTAGGTAAAATTACCTACTTTTTTCTTTCCTGCACTAACATATTTATGCTCCCTCCCCTTGATATTAAGAAGGCAACAAACTTCCATTTCTTAGTTTAAAAAAAAGTGCTACTGTATTATATTATAATAGCTGTTTTAAAGTTTGTATTGATTTATTGTTGTCACATTAACCAAGATAAAATGAAAAGATTTTGTCATGCGAGTCATCCAGACAGATCATGTCATGCATAATTACCTCCAGGTAGGTACTAAAAGGAAACATAATACAGGATATAGTGTTGCATGTTACAGAAAAAGTGTAGTGGGGATAGTTAAATAGAGCTCAAGAGCCACTGAGGTAGATTGGGTGATCTTGGTTGGAAGTCTGGAGGTTAGCTTCAATATTTTTTGCTGTGAATTTCTTGCTTGTAGGTGTCCTGGTTGACAGGCTGAAATGCTGCTGGGTAAAGAAGCCTTGAAATACAAGGCCACAATGGAGTCAAGTGATAGTGCCTAGCTTTGGTCACGGTGAGTGGGTTGTAGATACGTAGGTGGATGAGGAGTGGGTTATAGATCATATGTCCACACTCGGAGATTGATAGTGTGGGTAATGAAACGTCCAAATTTGCTGCTTTCAGAGAACAGCAGTAATGTTGTACACTACCCAGTGTTTTGTTGTGTTGGTAGACAGTTGTTTCGTAAGTGGGGAAAATCCTGACAAAGCACAAAATAAATGTTAACTGTTAGTTTTGAAGAGATGTTAACTGAGATTAGTGTGTGCATAAAATTTAATTGCCCATAATTTTTCTAATTTTTTTTTCTGCTGCAGTGAAATGTGCCAGTTCTTTTCTGAATTACCTGATGAAGATTCAAACACATTCCATTCACGGGAAATCTATCCCTATTCCGATGGCGAATTGTCTTCTCTTGAGAGGTATAATTACTGATTAACAAAAATTTATGTTTATTTTTGTGATGTGAAGCTCGCCTAACAATTCATTTTGTATTTCAGTTGTTCCTATGATCGTATTTCTTCACCAAAAAGTGACTCTGAATTGGTTGTAAAGCCACATGAAGGACCTTTTTTAGGAACAGAGTCTCGGATGCAGTGGGCATGGGGAGGTTTTCCACAGGTGCAGTACCTATTGATAATTTTGTTATATTTAAATGCTTTCAGTTCAAAGTAGTTTATAAAGCATTTCTTTATCTCTCTGACCTAAGCAGGTAAAAAGTCTGGGGTTTGAAATTCTGTCCACTATGATGAATTTCAGCATTTTTAAAAGTATTTAGAGTAGTGATCTTGGAGGTAAGATTCTAAATCTCACACATATTGTATGATGCAGAGAAAAGACTGACATGAAGAATGATCTGTCCATTGATTCTAAGTGTTTTATTCAGCTGGAACCTGTTTGGAAAATAGCAGCAATCTAAGCTGATACTTTTGTTGCTGGAGCTACTGCAGAGGTATAGAAGTCCAGAATTCACTGGCAAGTTCCATTTTTGAGTTTTCCCAACTAGATTCTAGGACCTGTTTTATTTATTATTTAGTTATCAATTCAGCGTGGTGCAGGCCCTTACAGCCCTTTGAGCCGTGCCACCACTGATTTAACCTCAACCTAATCACAGGACAACTTGCAATGACCAATTAACCTACAGACTGATACACCTTTGGACTGTGGGAGCAAACCAGAACACCCGGCGGAAACCCATGCACATACGGGAAGGAATGTGCAAATGTGCTTACAGACGGTGCTGGAATTGAACTCCGATGCCCCAGGCTGTTATAGTGTCATGCCAACTATTATGCAGCCATTAAGCATACTTTGTCCTTTCAATGACATTCAACTACGGCAGGACTCAAATCTGCAGTCTTCTGATCATTCAGATCCTCATCACCAGAATCAAATGCCTTCTCCATTAAGCCACACGGCTGACTAATTAATTCACATTCTCCTGTCAGTCAGCAGTGAATGTGGGCACGCAAGGGAAAATGCAGTAATTGGAATCTGGAACAAAGACAAGCTGCTGGATGAGCTCAGTGGGTCAAGCATTATCTCTAGAGGTGAAGGGATAGTTAGATTGAGACTTTGTCTTGGTACGCAGTCTTGACCTGAAACATCTGTTGTTCTTTGCTTCCACAGTGAACATGGGCATTTTGTTGCTCGCAACAAATTGTGATGCTTAATACATTTCTGCTAGTACTTTTGAGTTTTTTCTTTCTTTCTTTTTAAATCTTTTTATTAAATTAGTACACAAAAAGTAAACCATGTAGACACTAATACACTGTTGCAATATAAATTTGCAAGAGATATTAATACACAAAAAAAAGTTTGTACAAACAGTGCAGATTAGATATAAAATAACAAGGTAATATAATAGTATACTAATTTTCTATGCATATCAGTAAAGAGAAAAAAAACCCACCGTGCAACCAATCTAAAAAGCAAAGCAAAGCAATGGGCTAACTAGGTAACAAGTAGACTTAAACAACTTAAACCAATCATGTCCTCAAACCTGACCTCCATAAAAAAACAAGAAAGGAATGTAAATATGGGCAAAGAGAAAAAATAATTACATTAAATGAAAATGTTGAATAAAAGGTCTCCAAGTCTGTTCAAATTTAACTGAAGTATCATAAAGATTATTTCTAATTTTCTCCAAATTTAAACGTAGTATCGTGTGAGAAAACCAAAAGAACGTAGTTGGGGCATTAATCTTCTTCCAATGTTGTAAAATACATCTTTTCGCCATTAAAGTAAGAAATGCAATCATTCTACGGGCTGAAGGGGAAAGATTACTGGAAATTTTAGGTAATCCAAAGATAGCAGTAATAGGATGGGGAGAAATATCTATATTCAATACCTTTGAAATAATATTAAAAATGTCTTTCCAAAAAGTTTCCAAAGTAGGACAGGACCAAAACATATGAGTTAAGGAGGCAATCTCCCCATGAAATCTGTCACAAAGAGGATTAATATGAGAATAAAAACGAGCTAATTTATCTTTAGACATATGTGCTCTATGAACAACTTTAAATTGAATTAGGGAATGTTTGGAACAGATAGAGGAAGTATTGACTAGTTGTAAAATATGCGCCCAGTCATCCGCTGAAGTAATAAAGCCCAATTCCTTTTCCCAATCTGACCTAATCTTATCAAATGGAGCTTTCCTAAGTTTCATGATAGTATTATAAATAATAGCCGTTACACCTTTCTGACATGGGTTAAGGTTAATTATAGTATCTAAAATATATGTAGGAGGTAACGTCGGCAAGGAAGAGAGTATAGTACTTAGGAAATTTCTAACTTGGAGATATCTAAAAAAATGTATTCTTGTTAAGTTATATTTGTTAGATAATTGTTCAAAAGACATACGGGAGCCATCTAAAAATAAATCCAAAAACCATCATATACCATTAGTCTTCCAAATTTGAAAGGCACGGTCTGTGGGAGGGGGGGGGGGGGGAGAATATGTTACCTTAAATAGGAATCACAAGCCCAAATTGATTAAGATCGAAAAATTTTCGGAATTGAAACCATATACGTAAGGTATATTTAACTATTGGGTTACCAACCTGTTTGTAGCGTTTCAAATCGAAAGGAAGAGAAGAACCTAAAATGGAGCCAAGTGCATAACCTTGAGCAGATTGTAATTCCAATACTACCCATTTAGGAATGGATAGTGTATCTAGGTCAAGTAACCAAAATTTCATGTGTCGAATATTAATTGCCCAGTAATAAAATCTAAAGTTAGGTAATGCCAAGCCTCCATCTCTCTTAGCTTTCTGTAGATGTATTCTACCCAATCTCGGGTTTTTATTTTGCTAAATAAAAGAAGAAATTTTAGAGTCAGCTTTGTCAAAAAAGGATTTTGGAACAAAAATCGGTAATGCCTGAAATACATACAAAAATTTTGGCAGAATAAACATCTTAACAGCATTAATACGACCAATCAAAGTTAAATAAAGTGGAGACCATTTAAATGAAAGTTGAGTAATGTGATCAATTAAGGGTAGGAAATTAATCTTTAATAAATCCTTATGTTTACAGGTAATTTTAATCCCAAGATATGAAAAATGGTTATTAACCAATTTAAACGGGAGGCTCTGATATAAGGGAACTTGCTTACTAATCGGGAAAAGTTCACTCTTACTGAGATTTAACTTATAACCTGAAAAAAGACTAAATTGTGCTAATAAATCTGAAGCAGCAGGAATAGATTTTTGAGGATTAGAAATATATAAAAGTAAGTCATCAGCATAAAGTGATGCAACACACATCAAAGTTGCTGGTGAACGCAGCAGGCCAGGCAGCATCTCTAGGAAGAGGTGCAGTCGACGTTTCAGGCCGAGACCCTTCGTCAGGACTAACTGAAGGAAGAGTGAGTAAGGGATTTGAAAGTTGGAGGGGGAGGGGGAGATCCAAAATGATAGGAGAAGACAGGAGGGGGAGGGATGGAGCCAAGAGCTGGACAGGTGATAGGCAAAAGGGGATAGGAGAGGATCATGGGACAGGAGGTCCGGGAAGAAAGACAAGGGGGGAGGGACCCAGAGGATGGGCAAGAGGTACATTCAGAGGGACAGAGGGAGAAAAAGGAGAGTGAGAGAAAGAATGTGTGCATAAAAATAAGTAACAGATGGGGTACGAGGGGGAGGTGGGGCCTAGCGGAAGTTAGAGAAGTCGATGTTCATGCCATCAGGTTGGAGGCTACCCAGACGGAATATAAGGTGTTGTTCCTCCAACCTGAGTGTGGCTTCATCTTTACAGTAGAGGAGGCCGTGGATAGACATGTCAGAATGGGAATGGGATGTGGAATTAAAATGTGTGGCCACTGGGAGATCCTGCTTTCTCTGGCGGACAGAGCGTAGATGTTCAGCAAAGTGGTCTCCCAGTCTGCGTCGGGTCTCGCCAATATATAAAAGGCCACATCGGGAGCACCGGACGCAGTATATCACCCCCGTCGACTCACGGGTGAAGTGTTGCCTCACCTGGAAGGACTGTTTGGGGCCCTGAATGGTGGTAAAGTAATACTTTATGAGACTTTAAACCATGAGTTATGCCAATAATATTTGGAGATTCTCGAATAGCAATTGCAAGAGGTTCTAATGCAGTATCAAATAATAAGAGGACAACCTTGTCTAGTACCTCGAAAAAGAGGAAAAAAAGGTGAATTTAAAGAGTTAGTACGAACTGAGGCCTGAGTTTTTTTAACCATACTATTTATGTTAAGCATTTTTATTTATTGATAAATTAAACTCACTAAAAGTTTTCAAACATTTTAATATTAGTATTGTGCAAAAGTCTTAGGCACCCTAGATTTTTCAAATAAATTTTGTTTTAGATTTCTTTTTATCTTCTACATTAGTGTGCTAGTAGAAAAGAACAAATTTTAGATTTCAAAACATTAATTTTCCAAAAAAAAATTAAATGTTACAAAGAAATGTTTGTATTTTGTTAAAGAAAGTAACATTAGGTAATAGACCACTTTTCAAATTAAAAAAAACTTGATTACTTTGTAGGTATATAACTCAGTGCATGATTTTACAAAGGTAACAAACAGGATGCTAATGATCAATGATATGAGTTGAATGAGCTAAACTGATTAACTGAAACAAGTCAAGTCACTTTTTATTGTCATTTCGACCATAACTGCTGGTACAGTACACAGTAAAAACGAGTCAACGTTTTTCAGGACCATGGTGCTACATGAAACAATACAAAAACTACACTGAACTATGTAATGTACTGGTTGGGCACAGGAGTACATTCAGCCAGAGACTCATTCCACCGAGATGCAACACTGAGCGTCATAGGAGGTCATTCCTGCCTGTGGCCATCAAACTTTACAACTCCTCCCTTGGAGGGTCAGACACCCTGAGCCAATAGGCTGGTCCTGGACTTATCTCCTGACATAATTTACATATTATTTAATTATTTATGGTTTTATATTGCTATATTTGTACTCTGTTCTTGGTTGGTGCAACTGCAGACATCCCACCTCTCCCGGAAGTTCCGGGAGTCTCCCGCATATTAATAGTGGCTCCCTGATGCCCGCAAATTATATACAATATCACGGAAATCAATTTTTTTGAGAGTGAGCAAGAGAAAGCAAGGGAGAGCGCGAGAGCGACCACGAGAGAGAGAGAGAGAGGGAGAGAGAGAGAGAGGGAGAGAGAGAGAGAGAGAGAGCAAGCGAGTGAGCGAGAGCGAAAGCAAGTGAGAGTGTGAGAGCGAGAGAGAAAGCAAGTGAGAGCGCTTGAGAGCACGTGAGCGACCGACAGAGAGAGAGAGAGAGAGACAGACAGACAGACATGGCAGAGTGTTCCAAAAAGTATATGAAACGTACGTCACCGCAGACTGCACTAAAGTGTACCCCTGCCTAATAGGGGTCAAAAATAATGACAGTGTTGCTGGCTGCACTGTTTGCAACAGTGACTTTTCTATTGCCCATGGTGGGTTAAGACTGTAAAACACATGTTGAGGTGAGTTTAACAGGTGTCATTCATTCATTAGCATAGCTAACATTATTTAAACTAGCTGGCCAGCTGCTAAGGAGCTACTGTATTGCAGACATCCCACCTCTCCTGGAAGTCTCCAGCAAATTGATGGTGCAACCTCCCTGAAATGAGTTTTTGCAGGGTGAGATGTCTGTAACTGTAACAAAACCAAATTTCCCTCGGGATCAATAAAGTATGACTATGACTAAAACAACACAAAAACTACACTAGACTACAGACTTACCCAGGACTGCATAAAGTATACAAAACAGTGCAGGCATTACAATAAATAATAAACAAGACAATAGGCGCAGCAGAGGGCAGTAGGTTGGTGTCAGTCCAGGCTCTGGGCATTGAGTCCAGTGGCTTGGGTGAGAAACTGCTACATAAATAAACAGCTGAATGGCGGCGTCCGGGATTCAGTCGCTTTCAGTGCTCCTGCCGAGTATTTTGTTGGAGTCGGATGTAGTCCAATTTATTGTCCAGGGAGCGGACATTGGAGAGCAGAATGGACGGGAGAGCTGGCCGGCTAGGGCTTGCTTTTTGCCTGGTACGTACTCCTTCCTGCTCGCCTCGCTTCCGCTTCCTCGCACACCGCTTACGACGTCCCCACCGCCGGCCACCGGCATCAGGCGATTCCAAGGACTGTGGGCCTGATCCCCTCAGCAAGCTGAGGTCGCGCAATTTAACCAGCAGATCTTCATGAAGGTTTGTTTTTGGGCAATCTCTGTATTGTAGCAGTACCTGGCGATGGTAGATAGTTGCTCTGTTATCCATGTGCCCTAATCAAAAAAACAGAGATGGATGTAGAAAGAATCAAACTAACTGAAAGATAACCAAACTAAAAGGTGAGGTTGTAGCAGATGTTGACAGCTTAATCGTTAATCATCGATTCTTACACCATGGCAAGAGGAGCATAGCAAAAGGACAACAGGGTGGTAATCCTGCATCAGCAAGGTCGCTCCCAAACTGAAATTTTGCGGCAGACAGGAATTTCCCAGATGTGCTGTCCATGCTCTCCTGAAGAAGCACAGAGAAATGGGCAAAGTTGAGGACAACACTGGTTGGCCACAGAAACTGAGTGCCGTAGATGAGAGGTACATCAAACTGATGTCCCTTCTAAGTCAGAAGGAGTCCAGCACTGCTATCAGCTCCGAACTCACAGAAGCCACTGGAGCCCAAGTATGCCCTTCTACAGTCTCTTGTCAGAAATGGTCTTCATAGAAGAGTTGCTGCTTAAAAGCCATTCCTCTGAAGAGGAAATAAAGCCAAGAGACTCACCTGCGCATAAAAATAAAGGACAGGTGCTAAACAATGGCTGCAAGTACTCTGGACTGACGAGTCAAAATTTGAAATTTTTAACTCAAGTAGGTGGCATTTTGTCTGTAGAAGAGCTGGAGATGCTACATGGTTGAGTGTCTGCAGTCAACAGTGAAGCACGGTGGAGGTTACCTGCGGGTTTGGGACTGCATTTCTGCAAATGAGTTGGTGATCTAGTTAGAATTAAAGGAATCCTCAGTGCTGAAGAGTACAAGCAGATTCTCATCCATCATGTAATGCTATCAGTGGAGGCTTCAGGTTGGTCCAAACCTCATTCTACAGCAGAACAATCATGCTAAGCACATAGCAAAGGTCATGAAGAACCATCTTCAGTGAAAGGAACAAGAACTGGTGATGTGGCCTCCACAGAGCCCTGATCTCAATATAATTGATGCTGTCTGGGATTACCTGGAGAGGCAGAAGCAAATGAGATGGTTAAAATCTGTAGAACTGAGGCAAGTTTTCCAAGATGCTTGGAACAGCCTACCAGTTGATTTTCTTACAAAGCTGCGAGACAGTGTACCTAAGAGAATTATTTAGAAACTTTTCATTTCATTAGTTTTGAAAGCGTCTTTACACAAATTTTTAACATGTACTTAAGACTTTTAAACAGTACCATCGATCACTTATAACATATTTCCACAAAAAGATTAAGAAAATATTTTCAGTGCTTTATTTTTACTGATGCCTTATGTTGCTTCAATTTATTATAAAAAATTTATTTTTGACTGTAAATATTAAATATTTAACGAATTTTAGTAAAATATGTTTAAGTACATTATTTTACCTTTATTTTACAGGTGAGTAAAATGGAAAAGACTGAACAACCAAGAGTGGCCACCATTACACCTTCTGAGCATACACATTTCAGAGTCATCATGGACAACAGTGCAGCGGAAGCAACAACTTCTGATTCGTCTGATATCAACAACACCATAACTGTTTTCAAGCCACAGCCTCGGACCCAAAGAAGTCCTTTGCTCGAAAGATCAGTGGAACAAACAGTTCTATCCACTGCGGGGGCAACTTTTTTAGGAGATGACTTATGGCCATTGGACCAAACAGAAGCTGTGACAGAGACTTCTGTAATGAACTCTACGGACCAAAGATCACTTTCAGAAGCTGAAATCTGTACATCTGAAGAGAAGGGTGATGTCTTTCAATCAACTCTGCAGCCAGAAGCTGAAAGCCCATCTTTGGAAAGCAGTAACAGTCTTTTGCAGCAGATGGTGTGCTCTGATGGTGCTGCAAAAACAGATGAAATGGATAAAAAGAAAGGTAACTGAAAAAACCTAAAACAGTGTGATTCATCATATTTAATTTTATCTTTGTAATAAGTTTAGAGTTATAATACAAACCCAGGAGATTCTGCAGATGCTGGAAATCTAGAGTAATACGCAAAATGCTGGAGGAACTCGGCAGATCAATCCTAATGAAGGGTCTTGCCCAAAACATCAGCTTTATTTCTTTCCGTAGATGCTGCCTTATCTGAGTTTCTCCAGCATTTTGTGTGTTACTGTAGAGCAGGGGGTTTCCAACCTCTTCTACGTCATGGACTCCTACCGTTTACTGAGGGGTCTGTGGGTCTTAGGAGAAGATCCCTTGCTTCAGAGTTACATTTGTAAGAAAAAGTTTGTGAACCCTTTGCAATTACCTGGTTTTCTGCATGAATTACTCCTGAAATGTGGTCTGATCTTCATCTTAAGTTGCAATAATAGACAAACACAATCTGCCTAAGCTAGTAACACACAAACAATTGTACCACTTCTCGTCAATACTAAGTACACCATGCCTCGATCAAAACAACTTTCAGAGGACCTTAGAAGAAGAATTGTAGAGATGCATGAAGCTGGAAAAGGCTACAAAAGCATTTCTAAAGACCTGAGTGTTCATCAGTCCACTGTAAGAGAAATTGTCTACAAATGGAGGAAATTCAGTACTGTTACTGCTCTCTCTCGGAGTGAGCGTCCTGCAAAGATCACATCAAGAGCACAGACTCAGTATTCTAAATGATATCCCTAATTGATATCATGATTTGCAGGTAATTATTTTTGTAACACATTATGGACATTGCATGTCTCAGTTCACCGGAGGCTCAGACTTCATTTTACTGAGTGTCTTTAAGCAAGCCCACACTGTTGGCAAAAAAAATCATAATCACTTTTCTCATCATGGTCTGTTTTTTTTTAAACTTTGTCTTTAGAAGCATTTCTCCTGTACTTGTAAGTCTGTACCTGAGAACTCTCCAGCCACATTGTAACTGGTGGTTGGCAGCTTCGTTCTACATGATGATTTGTATATAACTGATCACTGTTTTATTCGAATGAATTGAAATGTTCCAAGCAGGAGAACAAGCATAAAAGAACTGTAGAAGGCGTATTGAAGTGGCAAGATGTTTTCTGATGTTCTTGTGATCAAAGGTACCACGTTTAATCTTTGGTCTGAAATGAGTTTGTTTCATCTCCTTTGGGCTTAGAAAGACAGCTTTTACTTGTATTCTTTGCTGGAAAGAATGTAGCTGAAGATAAAATTTGATAAGTATAGTATATGCATTCAGCTAGCTAGTAGCTCTCTTCAAACTTGCACACATTAACCAATCTGGCACTCGTGTTAGTACATCCTGCAAAAGTTAGTGCATTTAAGAAAAGGGGAGTAGAAATGGGGGCAAGTGATCGATGGGAAAATTGTAAAGATTAAAGAGAGATTAGCTTTATTTGTCACATATACATGAAAGCGTACAATGAAATGTGTCCTTTGCATGAAATCAAATCTGTAAGGACTGTGCTCGGCAGCCTGCAAGTATTGCTTTGCTTCTGGCGCCAACATAGCATGCCCACAAGTCACTAACCCTAACTGTACACTTTTGGATTGTGGGAGGAAACAGGAGCACCTGGAGGAAACTGAGGTGGTGACTGGGAGAATGTGCGGTGGGAATCGAACCCTGAACTTACCACTGGCACTGTAATAGTGTTACGCTAACCACTACGCTACCATGCCGCTCCATGGCAATGTATTATAAAATGTGTTAATTGTCATAGTTCAGTCTATGGGGATTTCATCATTAATTGCTAGCAAACCTTTCCCATACAGAAATTGGTGTGTAGAGTTAAACTTAAAAAGATGGTTTCATGGAAACAAGCACTTTCACTTTGATAATGCTATGAGGCACAATAACCAATCATGGCACAAGTCCCTAGTACACATCTTCCAAATATCAAAGTCTGGAGCCTTGTGCGTATTTGTCAAACATGGAAATAAGGAAGCAAGCTAGTAGGAATTAGCCCCAGTCTGAAAATTTATGAGCAAATAACTTAAGATCATTCCATTTGCCTGGATTCCTGCATAGAAGGCTTGAGCAGTAGTCTTAAGATCTTCTCCTGTATCACATTTTTATCACGTTTTAGGTTGTGCAGGAAAGATAGCGGTAATAATAAGAATGATCTGCAACCATATTAAATATCTTTTTTGAATTTTGTTCAAATGTTTCAGGTAGGTAGGGTCATAAAGAAAGCTTTTGGCACATTGGCCTTCAGAAATCAATGTATTGAGCACAGGATTTCAGATGTTATGTTGACGTTGTATAAGACATTGGTGAGGCCAAATTTGGAGGATTGTGTGAAATTTTGGTCAACTATCTACAGGCAAGATGTAAATAAGATTGAAGAAGTACAGAGAAAATTTACAAGGATGTTGCCGTGACTGGAGGACCTGAGTTATAAGGAAAGATTGAATAGGCTAGGACTTTATTCCCTAGAATGTGGAAGATTGAGGGGAGATTTGTTTGCGGTATACAACGTTTTGAGGGTTATAGATAGAGTAAATGTAAGCAGGCTTTTTCCACTAGAGCTCACGAGTTAAGGGTGAAAGGTGAAATGTTTAAAGAGAACATGTGGGGAACCTTCCTCACTCAGTGGGTGTTGAGAGTATGAAATGAGCTGCCAGCATAAGTGGTGAATGTGAATTCAATTTCGGTGTTTCAGAGAAGTTTGGGTAGGTACATTGACGGGAGGGCTATGGTCCATATGAAGATTGATGGGACTGCATAGCTTAAATGGCTTGGCACAGACTAGATGCGCCAAATGGCTTGTTTCTGGGCTGTAGTTTTCTATGACTATAAAATCTAGACTTGGAACACCGTAGATGGTTCAAATTTAATTCCATATTTAGATTGCCATCCTGATCTCCAAAATGTGTTAAATAAACCCAAATTGCATATGACTAAATAATGATTAAATAATGGTAATACTGTGGCTGGCAATCTTAGTTCCTCTGGTGCTGCTCATGGTTGGCACACTGTTCTAGAGCATGGTTGTGATGTTTGTTTGCTTGTCCACCCTAACCTTTTGCTGTTTAAAAACCAATATCTTAGATGAGGTGATATCACTGATGTTAACAGACTCTAGGCGAGTCATAGAGGAATGCTATATCTATATATAATGTGTAAAAATAACAAACTTGCAGTAAGAGTCCACAACAATAGATGTACGTAAGCAGTAATTTTTGCAACAGTGCAAAGCAGAATAAAAACAATGGCCAGGTATTGTGCAGTGTTTAGCCATTATCTTACACCATCTAGTGGTATGTTGAATCGCAAACGAGAAAATCTGCATATGCTGGAAATCAAGCGCGCGCATGCACGCACGCACGCACCATCTATGGAATAGAGTAAACAATCGACTTTTCAGGCCAGGACTCTTCATCCTGTCAACTGTTTACTCTTTTCTATAAGACGATGCTTGGTCTGCTGAGTTCCTCCAGCATTTTGCGTGTGTTACTAGGAAGTACTGTATGTTGGTTAGTTCACTGGATTAGTACTCAGAAGGCTGGACTATTGAAGTAGATATGTGGGTTTGAAGCCTAACAAGTCACATGGGATATTGGCTTTCAGTAATGGTGAACATGAAACTACCAGATTGTTGTAAACATTGATCAGATTCACTGCAGAAAGTCTGCTCTTGCTGTGTCTCTCTCTTATCCATGGTCATCTGGTTGACCCCTTGAAACAGGAAACCAGCAGATGAGCTACAGTTAGCAATATTGAACAGGATTGTCTTGGCCTTTCCATTGATGCCTGTATCTCTGAAATGAATAAACAAACGTAACAATAGAGTCTAATTTGTACAGTTGAAGTCACACCTTCTAACCTCACCTCCTTATTCTCACCCTGTTGGTGTGGTCCACTTTGCATCAATTCACTTTGTTTGACTGTGCTGTGCAGTGCCATTAATTTAAAAAAACACTTTCATTTAGTTTGTTTTGTGTTGTTACTCAGTAGCAGCTTTGTGCTGGCATTAAAATGCTTACTTGCTGCACTCCACCTGCAGTGGTTACTCTTTCGGCCTATCAGTCAGAATGTGGGATTCCCATTCCCACGCATCCCCACTTTGTTACTTCTCTTTGTGCCTTCATAAATTTTCTGGAGATATATGCTGCACATTCCTTTATCCCCTTTGAATTTCTCTTCCCATTACCCCTACTCAAAACCCACTGATTCCTAGCCTGAACGCTCTGTAACAAGGGTTCCCAACCTGGGGTGTACGGACCCCTTGGTCCATGGGATAAAAAAAAATTGGGAACCCCTGCTCTATAACATCTTTCCATATGTAGTGTGCTGCAACTGAGTAAGTTAATTTTTAAATTTTTTTTCCTGCTTTAAAGTATCTTAGATCAGTATGCCATTTTGTAGTATATATTTGCAATACAAAGACTCTCTGAAGAAATCCCTTGGTGCCTGTCACATTGACCATTGCCAGTGGTCTAATCTAGCCTCCGATTGCGAGGCCTGGCAACACACCATTCACCAGTCTGTCTCCTACTTCGAGAACGTACACAGGGCTGGCATTGAGGACAAAAGGAGAAGGAGGAAGAACCGTGACACAGCAGCACCAAACCCAGAACAGAATTTCCCTTGCAGCCACCGTGGCTGGACCTGCCTGTCCCATATTGGTCTCGTCAGCCACCGGTGAGCCGCAGAAGACGTGGGCGGGCAGCCCCCTTCCTAAATCTTCGTTCACGAAGCCAAGCCATGATGTTGATGATTTGCAACTAATTGACCTTCCTTGTAAACTTTCCACCTTGCCACACACCCAGCTAACAAATGAATGGATATTAAATGTGCTGTATTATTGTTTTGATCAATATCTTACAGCTATTCTTTCATCTCTGCTTTCCTACCATTGATCTTACAACAGAATGGTTAAAAGATCATGATTAATTTCGTCCACTTTTTTCCCTCCTGAATTAAATATTTAAATAGGAACTCAATTTCCAATATTTTGTGAAAATAATTTCTCCATATTTTCTGGATTTTATCTGCAGTTGTAGTTCCTATATCTGGAAATTGATAGTGGACACAGATTGAAGTCTGGGGCAATATGATTGCAGTTATGGCTTTAGCAGAAAATCTACTAGTTAAAAACATTGTGATCTGGTGCTCCTGAGATCTCAATGAAGGGCAAAGACTAAATTCAGTGAGTTCACATTCAAACCATTCAAGTAATCTATAGGGGTATATGAGCAGCATATAGACACCGCTCAATTAAAATAGTAGTTTGCATTGTAGATCCTTTCCAAGGCGACATTAAAAAGGGGAATTGTTTAATGTGATTTAAAAGTAATTTTAACTTGATCTAGAAAGCATACAAGAGAATAAAAAATCAATTGTATTTAAAATTTTAATGCTGGATGTTGTCTAGTTTCATATGTACATCTCATTCTAAACTAATTTGTGGCTACTTTCCAAGCAAATACATGACTGTTATTACAACCAGAATTTAACAACCATATTTTGATTCTAATTTTAGAATGTTTCTATGTTATGTTAAATGGCAGAGGAGTAGATACCAATATACTTCTGTGTTCTTGGATAGGTGGATCTAAAAGAAGCCAACATCTGGGTCCTTGTGATATCTACTTGGATGACCTCCAAAAGCTGGATCCTAATATTGCAGCTCTCTATTTCCCGAAAAGGTATTGTGATCAAAATGTATAGATCAAAAAGTACGAGTCAGGAAGAAGATTATGAAGCATTATGTTCAACACCAGCTTGGCTGCAGGAGCTGATGGGAAGATGTTCAATGACGTCAAGCTTAGGGGCTCCGCTCTGGATTTGCTGTTTGGGTTTACTCCTGTAGCCTTCGTCTCTCCTGAAGCTGCCCACTAGGCAGTGGGGCTATTTACCCATAGCTGGGGAACTGGTTCATGAATACCAGGGCGTGTCCACACACTGGTGGGCCTGCGTGCTGCTTGCGCAGGGGCCGGATTTCCTCTCTGCCCTCTGTAGTTCAGCCTGATTCCTAAAGGAGTTCAGTTTCTGTATATCGCCAGCAAGGGTGCACTACGTAAGGCTTGCTGTTGGAGAGGCTACGTACTGGCAGGGAGATACTTACACATTCAGCTCTCCTTTTCACGAGACCGCTAGCCAGCGGTGGAAGCTGAAAGTGAGAGCGACAAGCACTACCCACTACACTACCACACTACCCACTGCACTACCACACTAACCATTTTATCCACATATATACGCATACGTGTAACTTGCCTCCTTACTTTATAGGTATGTACACAAGTCAAAAATATCAAAGCTGGCCAAGGGAAAAGGCAAGAATTTTACAAGATTTAGATATTCTTTTGCCTCGGGGCCAACAGTGAGGTCTGGAAATTCCTCACAAAATGCTTATCCTCAGCAGCTTGGGGTTGATCCCAAGTTCAAATACTAGGCTGCAATTACATTTTTCAGATTAATTTGATTGCCATGTTTTATTTATAGTTATTTTCAGTTTTTTTTTCAATAGTTCTACCTCTTGAAGCCTTAAAGTTATAGGTCATATTCTTATTTGATCTTTTAAAACAAAATGGAACAAGAAAAGGTCCCTTGGGGAGTTCATAGTTTGTCCATAGCTCAGTTTATTGCATTATATCATCTGAAATTATCTGTCGTGATGGATCATTTGTGTAGATATTACAGATCTTGTAGGTATAACAACATTAATGCCTTTTACTAATTGGCCAGTATGACTGACCTTGTGCTGCAATTGTCAAAAAGTGTTGAGCCTGACTTCCCCTTTTGTTGCCATCTATTTTCTGTATATGTGTTAAAAATGAGAACTTTGTCAAATTTTATTTGATGTCTCCTATTGGTCATCCTTCAAATCTATTATGACAATAATTTATGAACTACACACCTCAGGAGTTTTTGAAGAGGAGAGAGAAACTTTGATATTTTCCGAAGATTTTTGCAGTTGCATGCCTTTTTCTTGTTAAGGCAGAAAATTAAGGTGATAATATAAAAGTAGGGGACATAGAGTACAAGAAAATAGGAGTATGCCATCCTGACTCTCAAGCCTGCCCTGCTATTCAAATTATCACAAATAATCTTCTCTGTGCTTCAACTCTTCTGTCTTAGTTCCCTATATTTCCAATTCCTTAATCTTTCAAAAATGTAACTATCTCCTCTTCTGATACATCTAACCCTACATGTAGAGAATTCCAGAGATTCACTGCCCTCCACAAGAAGAAATTCCTATGCTTCTCAGTTTAAATGACCACTCCCTTGCAGTTATGATCCCATATTCAATCCTCTCCCACCTGTGAAACACCTACTCTCTCATGCTTCTTTCAAAATTTATGTCAATCGGATCCTCTTCCTAAGTTCTAAAGGATGGCGATTCAATTTTTTTTAGCCATTCATGATAGGACAGATCTCTTTCTAGAAATGTGCCTCTTGAAAGCAGCTTCCTATGCCTACATATATCCCGTCTTAGAAGATATGCAGATATATATTGGGGGCTAAGCACAGCTCCAATGCCATATTTAAGTTTGCTGATGATACCACTTTGTTAGCCAGATCAAAGATGGTGATGAATCAGCATACAGGAGGGAGAGGAACACTGACATCACATCTGCCTCTTTTCAGCAAATTTTTCCACTGGTCCAGATCCAGCTGTAAGCCATGATGGTTTTCCTCGCTGTCCACTACATCCCAATCTTGGTGTCATCTGTAAATTTGCTGATCCAGTTAACCATATTATCATCCAGATCGTTGATACTGATTACAAACAACAATGGACCCTGCAGCACTCCACTAGTCATAGATCTCCAGTTAGAGAGGCAGCCGTCTACTACCACTCTCTGGCTTCTCCCACAAAGCCAATGTCTAATCCAATTTACTACCTCATCTTGAGCACTCTTGACCAACCTCCCATGCGGGTCCTTGCTTAAGGTCCATGTAGACAACATCCACTGCCTTGCCTTCATCAACTTTCCTGAAAAACACAATAATATTGTTTAGACACAACCTACCACACATGAAGCCATGCTGACCATTTTTAATTAGTCCACGTCTATCGAAATACTTGTATATCTAGTCCCTTAGAAAGCCTTCCTTTCCTTTTTAAATCTTTTTATTAATTTTCAAAATTGTAAACTCAATAACAAAGTTGGTACAAGGAGATTGGAATAATCTTAATCAGCATGTACAAAACGGATTTTAAGTAACATAGATATAAAAGACTTGCAAACTCATAATGAAATTAGTTTTTAAAAAAAAGAAATAAAAAGAAAAAATATACAAACAAAAAAAATCCCCAAAAGAAAAAGAGAACCCCCCCCCTCAAAAAAAGAACAAAACAGGGCTAGACCAATATCTTGTATCAGACACGTTTAGTAATGTCGTTAACTCCGCTCCTCTAATCATATAATTTAAGTTTTAAAAAAAAGATTCGGAAGGGTCTGATTACATCATATGAAAATGTTGCATAAAAAGTTTCCAAGTTTCTTCAAATTTAACTGAAGGATCAATAATATCACTTGTAATTTTTTTCTAAATTTAAACTTAATATAGTTTGAGAAAACCATGGAATGTAGTTGGAGGATTGATTTCCTTTCAGTTCAACAAAATAGGTCTTCTCGCCATTAAAGTAACAAATGCTATCATCCGACAGGCTGAAGAAGACAAAGATCTATGTTCTACCATTGGCAATCCAAAAATTGCCGTAATAGGATGGGGTTGTAATTCAAAACACAGAACTGTTGAAATAATATCAAAAATATGTTTCCAATATTTTTCCAAAAGAGGACAAAGCCAAAACATATGAGTTAAAGAAGCCATTTCAGAGTGACATCTATCACAAGTAGGGTTTATATGGGAATAAAAATGAGCTAGTTTATCTTTGGACATATGGGCTCTGTGTACTACTTTAACTTGTATTAATGTATGTTTAGCACATATAGAAGAAGTACTAACTAATTGAAATTTTTTCCCCATTTCTCTATAGGTAAACAAAGTTGAAGTTCCCTTTCCCATTCATTTTTAATTTTTATCAGATATACCTGGCTGTAATTTCATAATTATATCATAAAAAATTGCTATTAATCCCTTCTGCAAAGGATTTAAACCTAAAATTTTATCAATAATGCCAGTAGGATTTGAAGTCGGAAAGGTAGGCAACGTAGTATTTTAAAAATTTCTTATTTGTAAGTATCTAAAAAAAATGAGATCCAGGCAAATCAAGGTTTTCAGATAACTGCTCAAAAGACATAAAACAGTTATCCAGAAATAAATCACAAAAACATATTATACCTTTCGTTTTCCATATCAAAAAGGCTTGGTCCATTACCGAGGGTTGAAAAAAGAAATTAGATATAATAGGACTTGATAACATAAATTCATTCAGGCCAAAAGACTTGCGAAATTGAAACCATATTCGCAATGTATGTTTAACTATAGGGTTAAACATTTGTTTATTCAATTTAGATAGTACAAAAGGCAGTGAAGTTCCTAAAATGGAAGCTAAAGAAAACCCTTGTACAGAGTGGCCTTCAAGGTTTACCCAATATGGGCTTGGAGTTATATTCCAATCTTGCATCCAAAATACTAGATATCGAATATTAATTGCCCCATAATAAAATCTTAGGTTAGGCAATGCCAAACCACCCTCTTTCTTAGTTTTCTGTAAGTATTTTTTCACTTAATCTGGGATTTTTATTTTGCCATATATAAGAGGAGATTTTAGAATCAATAGTATCAAAAAAAGATTTAGGAATAAAAATTGGTATCATTTGAAATAAATATAAAAATTTAGGTAAAATAATCATTTTAATAGCGTTGATTGGGCCAATCAATGATAGAGACAATGGGGACCACTTAGTAATCAGTTGTTTAACCTGATTATTTAATGGTAAAAAGTTAAATTAAATAGATCCTTATGTCTCTCAGTAATTTTAACTCCTAAGTAAGTAAAATAGTCAGTAGTCACTCTAAATGGAGAATTTCTATGTGGGAACCTGCATATTTAATGGAAAGAGTTCACTCTTACCTAGATTCAATTTATAACCAGAAAAACTACTAAACTGAGCAAGCAAAGTTAATACCACCGGAATAGATTTCCCTGGGTTAGAAATATATAATGGTAGATCATCTGCATATAGTGATAATTTATGAGTCTCATTTCCACGGGTAATGCCAGAAAACCTTCCAATAGCTTCCCCACTTCCAATGTCAGGCTCACTGGCCTATAATTTCTGAGTTTATTTTTAGGGCATTTCTTAAACAGCAGAACAACATTGGCTATCCTACAATCTCTCAGCAATTCACCTACTGCCAAGAAAGATTTAAATATCTCTGCTAAGGCAATTGCCTCATGTCAGATCCGAGGGAACGTCTTGTCAGGCCCTAGGGATTTATGCACCCTAATTTGCCGCAAGACAGCAAATACCTCCTGCTCTGTAAATTGATGCCATTTTGCCTTACATTTATAGACTCTGTGTCCATCTCCTGAGTAAGTACAGATGCAAAAAATGCATTTAAAATCTCCCCCCATCTCTTTTGGCTCCATGCCTGGATTACCATTCTGATCTTCCAGTGGACCAATTTTGGCCCTTGCAGTTCTTTTGCTCTTAACATATCTGTAGAGTCTCTTAGGATTCTCCTTTGCCTTGTCTGCTAAAGGCAATCTTGTGCCTTCTTTTAGCCCTCCTGATTTCTTTCTTAAGTGTTCTCGTGCGTTTCTTATACTCCATAGGCACTTTATTTGTTCCTACCTGCCTATGCCTGCAATGAACCTCCTTTTTTTTCCTTAACCAGGCCCTCAATATATCTTGATTACCAAGGTTCCCTACACTTGTTGTTTTTACCTTTTCCTATTCGGAGCTATTAACTCTCAATAGAAATTTACCCCTGGTTAGAAAGAAGGGGTTCATGAGGTGGATGAATATTTCATGGTTAATAATAGAGGTCAGAGAAAATACTAGATCAAAAGTTAGCAGTGGGCCAGAATTTTTCAAGAACCAGCAGTGAGAGACTGGAGAGATTTGTGGGTTGGGGGAAGAAAACTGTCAAGGGCTATCAAAATAAACCAATTTAATGGATACATGGAAAGGAAGTAAGTTGCTGAAGTCCAGAATCCCTAAAGATGAGGGAATTAATTACAGGAGGCAAGGAAATAATAGATAAGTTAAATGAATACTTTGCATCAGTCTTCAGAGTGGAGGAAACTGCAAGTATCCATAAGCAATGGAGAAACTTGCATCTGTGTGTATGCATGTACTTGTGCATATGCCAGTAAACTCGACTTTGACTTTGATAACTCCAAAGCATAGGAAAACGGACAAGGAATAATCACCCCCATCCTGCAGAATGGCAGTACAGTTGAATGGTCACTCATTTCTCTGATGTAATCAAGTTTGCCTTGTGATGGTTTTGATTAATATGCAAGTTGTAATTTCAGTCAAATGTCTCAGTTTTAATTATTTTTCTACTAGTTCTAACTGTGGCGGCTTCCTTTTCAGTGAGCAGGACTCGGGTTCGAAACTGTTGAATGAACCCGGTACACATTCAGAGTCCCAGTCTCCTCAGTCGGTAGGAAGTGCAGCTGCAGATAGTGGTACGGAATATCTCTCTGATTCAGCTAGTGAGCTACCTGATGTAAATCTCTCTCTCTGTGGTGGTCTCAGTGATAACAATGAGATATCCCAAGGTATAGTAAATTGGAGTAAAAATGTTGACTTTAGCTGTTAATTATTTACTGTTTTTTTTGACTTTCTAATTTCTTGTATTTGGAGTATTTGGTTGTTGTGCTTTGTACTGGAATGTGATGTACCTTGTCAAGTGTTTTCATGTTTTCCAACAATGTAATTCTGTTTTCTTTTGCAGTTAATGCAAAAGTCATCTTGAAAACAGTACCCCTAAATTAACTGGTACAGATTAATTCATTTGTGCTGATAATTTGATCCACAACCGAAGTTCAAAATAAATTTATTATTAAAGTACATGTATGTCAACCTTAAGATACATTTTCTTGTGGACATTCACAGTGAATATAAGCGACACAATAGAATCAATGAAAGACTGCACCCCCTCCCTCCCCTTAGAATGGGCAAACAATTGATGTGCAAAAGATGACAAACTGTGCAAATACAAAAAAAAATGAAAATAATACTAGTAATAAGTGAATAAGCAATAAATATTGAGAACATGAGATGAAAAGTCTTTGAAAGTGTGTCCAGTTCATAAGGAACAGTTCAATGATGGTGCAAGTGAGTTATCCCTCTAGCTCAAGAGCCTGATGGTTGAGGGGTAATAATCCTTCCTGAACCTAGTGGTGTGAGTCCTGAGACTTCTGTACCACCTTCCTGGTGGCAGCAGCAAGAGGAGACCGTGACCTGTATGGTGAGGGTCCTTGATCGATGCTGCTTGATGGATTATGGATGAATTATTTGTAGGAAATGAATTTGAAGATTTAAGCCAAGAGGTAGCTGGTTTGCTGCCAATATAATTAGATTGTACTCACTTGCCTGATCTAAATGTGAATGCGCTGTCAGTATGCTTACTGATAAAAGGGTAACAAAAGATGAACAATTATCACCCATAGAACAATTGACGAACTTTTTTTCTTTACTGTAGTGTAATTGTGCATTTTCTTATCAATCAGTTTGATTTTTGGTTCTGTTTACAAATCTGAGATTTTTTGTGTTAACTCTTTTCCTGTATAGTGGAGATTCTTGGAAATAAATGGTTATTATTTGCATCACAGGGAAATTTGTCCAATATATGGTCACGTACCAGGATTTGGTGGAAAATCCTGGAATAATCGATGATCCAAACCTGGTTATTAGAATCAATAAAAAGTAAGTTCATATAAATACATATTTTCACACTTGTATTTTAAAATGTGGGGTGATGTGTTGGATTTTTAGTGTTTTTTAACAGTTAGAAATCATGAATATATGAATTTTGTATAAAGGTGTTTCTACCAGTCTGTTGTCTCCAGTAGAGTCTTCTATGCGGTGGCATGCTGGGCAATGGTAACAACTTGAGTGATGCCAACAGGCTCAATAAACTGTTTAGAAAGGCTGGCTCTGTTATAGGAGTCAAACTGGACATACTGGAGGCTGTGGTAGAGCAAAGGACTCTATGGAAAATCCTGGCAATTCTGGAAAATGTTTCTCACCCTCTGCATGTCACTTTGGCTGAACAGAGGAGCACTTTTAGTAACAGACTAAGACAAGTGCGCTATATGAGGTCATTCTTACCGTCAGCATTTAGGCTCTATAATGAGTCAACCTGTAGCCGGGGAAGTGATGACCCCTCCTGTTAGATTGTTGTAACTTATTTTTTTATTCTTACTCCTCTTCTAATGTATATCTGTAATGCTACTGTGACACTAATTATATTATATATAATATTGACACAATATTACCTGTGGAATTTTTGAAAATGTAAGAGGAAAATCTGGTCAAGCCATTTGATGGAAAAGAAGGGATTATGTCCAAAGTATTAATCCACCTTTGTTCATTGCTGTTGATTGAGCCTCTGCCTTTTCCCAGTTCTTCATTAGCACAAATTGCAAGAGTGTTTTTAAGTAACCTTTTGTCCCTTCCTGACGCTTTCTTTACCACAAACTGAGTTAGTTACATACTGAAATATTAATGTCTGTAACCTTTACATTGTATTATCTGCGTGAAGAATTCGGACTAATTCTACATAACACTAAACAGAAATCAACAATTCCATAAACACCTTAATCTTTGACATTGTGTTTAAAGTTGTATACAGAACCTAAAATTAGAGTGCACTCAAAACTTCTAATCTAATTCTAGTTTCAAAACAGATGCAGTATGACAAAAAGTTATGAATTTAAAAATGGCTTTTTAAAAGCAATGTAAGTACCTGAAAATAACAGACTGTTTCATGGTGGAATATGCTTCTTATGCCACTTGCATGTGCCCTTTAAACTGCTGCATCAAAAATCAAAACATGAAGTAACATTATTTAAATTTTATTTACACAAAAAGGCTCCAAATGTAAACTGTCAAGGCAATTGTTTGCCAAGCTCTTCTGGATTCTTGCCTTGTTCAAAGCATTGTGTAGTTAAAATGCTTGAAGTACTTTGCACTAAACAAATAACTTTGAAGTGAAGAAGTAAAATTCCATTAGGGTTGTAGTTGGTATATTTTTAATGATAATCTAGCAGTTGCAAGCTGACAAACTAGAGGAGGCATAAAAATTAAATAATTTATTTTTAAATATGTTAATATGCATTGCTGGATGTTTTGTTTTCCACAGGTATTACAACTGGGCTGTTGCTGCTCCTATGATTCTCTGCATTCAAGCCTTTCAGAAAAGTTTACCCAAGGTACAGTTGAGTAGTTTGTTAAAATTGTTTGATTCCTGTTTTTTAAAAAAATCCTTGAAAGCAGCGAGAGAGGCTAAGTCCTTGCCATTGCTATTTTAACCTTTTTCGACAAAGCAGTTATGTACAGCCTTCTGTCAGACAATGGTTTATCTTCCTGGGCCATTATCTTTAATATCCTGTTTCTCACCTCTGTGAACTTTAGGTGACGTCATCTAAAAACATAGTATTGAGTTCTGTCTTAACATTCATCTCATCAACAGTCTTGTCAGCACATCTGGAATTCAGTACGTTGTTTCAGTCAGATATTGGGAAGACTGAAGCTTTTGGCTTCTGTCACAAGCAGTATTCTAGCTACCACTTCTATTCATGCACTGTCTAAAGCAGAGGATAATTTTCTGGAGTTTCTTTATTGGCTGTGAGTAGTCCTGCCCCAGTATTTTAAAGATGCAGGATTTCTGGCAGACTATGATGTTTTAGTTCTGTTGAAAAGTCATTAGTTCAAAACATCAACTCTTTATTCTTTCTCCACAGATGCTGAGTATACCCAGCATTTTTTGTTTCTGTTTTGGAGTGTTACCTAGATTAATTGAAATTCAAAGTGTGTTGCTGGAAATTATTTTAATCTATCTTGTGAACTTTTGAACATTTTTACATTCAATGTTCATGGCAGATTAGCTGGCACTTTTGAAGAGCATTTTTAAAGAAAAATTCTCTAACCTAAGGGTACCTGTAGTAACATTTCAAACTGTATTCTGTTCAGTAGTGTTTTATGCTGCTTGTAATAAATTATTGCGGTCTCATTGGGGTAGCATTTATGGACAAAAAATAAAAACTTGATTCATTTATGTCAGACGTTAATAGTTCTAATCTTGCAACTTGATTCTCAATGGAATGTTACTTTCTTTAGGCTACTGTTGATAAATTGGTAAAAGAAAAGATGCCAAAAAAGACTGGCGGTTGGTGGTTCTCCTGGCGTAGAAAAAACGCTGCAGTAAAAGAGGTATGTTTTTTTCACACCCTGATTAAAAAAGAAACACAAAAAGAGAAGCAAGTCACAAAGCTGTTTTATAATTCATCTTCTACTGATTTGATCTTTAGCTTCAACTCCATTTTCCTTTCTGGTCCCAATACTCTGATTTACATTTGGAAAGTTATTTTTTAAAGAAAGGTCATTGTTCAAAAATATTTAATGATCCAATATTTACAAAGCTGAGGTGAAGTACTTCTAGGATTCTCAGACATTCAAGAGAAGCAATTCCTCCTTGCCTTGATTATGTGGTCAATTCTTTTTCATGTTCCTGGGTTCTAGACCACCCACCAGAGTAAACACCCACTGCACTACAAAATAGCATCTACCTTGTTAAACCCTTCAGAATGTAATGCCTTTCATTAAGATTGTGTCTTGTGCTTCTGAACTTCAGAAAACATTGGCCTATTTGCTTAATCTTTTTTTTCATGAGGCGCCCGTTATCCCCGGGATTAATCTAATGCAGTGTAAGGCAAGTATATCTTAGATAAGGGTACCTAAACTGTTCACTGTCCTTCGGGTGTAGTCTCAATAAAGCCTTGAAGTGTTGCAGCAAGATTTATTCTATTTTCCTTGTGGTAAAAGGAACATTCCATTTGCCTGCTTAAATATTTGGTGCAGTTGCATGCTAGCTTTACTGAATACTGATATTTCACTATTTAAATAATATTCTTAATAAAATCAGTTAACTTTAAATTTCCTCTTGTCATTATGCCCATTTATTTAACAAGCCAAAACCCCCTTTGTTTTATATTTTTCAGAAAAAAATATAAATGACTCGAGAATTAAAACGGGTAACAAAAAGTGATGGGATTAATGCAACCACAAATCTGTTTAGAGTTACATAATCTTGATCTTCAGTCTTTTGGACAGCTAATATTGATAAACCAAACAGATCTTGGTTTATTTCATAATGAATCCATTCATTACAAATGCAGTGACCAACAAAGGAAGGTGATACATAGCAGAAAAAAATTAATTTAAAAAGTGTGATAGATATTTAAGTTTCTTTTTTGATATATTTAAGGTATAGGCTAACTAATTCACCTCTAAGATAGTGGAATAGTTTAGCTTTTATCAATAAAGTTGCAATCTGATTTTTGTTTTTAGCCAGAATCTACTCTCAAAAAGGGTGATGATCAGAGTCAAACAGGAGAAGTTAAACAATCTGGCTTACTGGAAAATTGCAGGTAATGTTCAAGTGCCAACTTTCCCACAGACTTGAAACAGTTTCTGTGTTATATGATTTTGCTGTTATGTGTAAATGTAACCTGTAGCTGATCTTCGTTACAAAATCCTTTGACAGATACAAATCCGTTTTAATGTGTAATATAACTTGTACCTGATACTTAATCCTTCAGCAAATATAAATTGCCACAAGTGTCAAACAGCTTTTATTGGCTATTTAACATATTCAGACAAAAAAAAGCAACCTCTCAAAAATCTAACCGTCTTTAAAAAGAAATAGACAGTTGGGTATTGATAATTCCTGATAAATTTTCATCTTTAACCAATGGCATTACAGGATTTTGATCATGTCACTCACGTAGTACTTACTGATGTAAAGACTAGAAGTTAATGAAATTGGTCTTGGCATTATCTGCAAATGTGTAAGAGGTAGCAATGATAGGATCCTCAAATTATGTTGATGCTTGTTGGCTTTGGAAGGAACTCAGTCTATATTGACCAAAAGTGCTCCAGAGTTTAAATTTCTGATTTATAAAGGAGTCTTTTGGTTAGATACCTTACCATGATTTGAAATCATGAATTCTGCAAGATGTTTAAAAGGATCTGTAGTGATACATAGGAATAATAATTTCTTCTGGTGGGTCAATATTGAATTAGAGAGATTAATTTTAAATAAGGTTACTTTGGAGTTGAACTGCCACTGTCCCCTCCTGTCTCGACAAGAGCCTCTAGTAGTTGAAGTTTTGAAGACAAGAGTCAATATGCTTCTGTTCTGTGAGGAAATGAACCCAAGATGATTGAGAGAAGAAAAAATGCTCTTGAGCCATGATGTAATTGAACACCAGATTTGCAGAGTGCTTTTATTAACATGATTATGATTTGGGTGAAGATCAACACATCTTTGAGGGAACTGCTCAATATATAAATTATGCCAGAGTTCTTCAGACTCTTGAACAAAAGGAGATAACTACACTCATTCTACTTCTGGGGTTCCCATAACAAATGGTCTCACTTTAAGGACTCTTTATCTTGGTATTTCATGGTCTTTGTTTATTGCTATATTTGCATTTGCACAATTTGTTGTCCATTGATCCTGTTTACAGTTATTGTTCTATAGATTTGCTAAGTATGCTTGCACAAAAAAAACTCAAATTTTACTTTGAGCTTTGAGATGCAGTATGATCATGGTTGTTCTGTGCCTGTTTCTAGGAGCTGATATTTTATATTTTGACACCGTGAGGGCTATTGTCAGCTAGTGTTACTACATGTATAGTTCATTTTACACACATACTTATCTGTACTTGTTTCTATGTACATATTACAAGAAAACCCAGGTGTTATTGCTTTAATTATTGCTATTTAATAAGTTGGTTTTTACTGCTTTATGGACAGGCGTAAGGAAGAACTAACATCTAGTGATGATGACTTCAGTACTATTCATGACCGTCCAAAACCAATTTCTAAGTGTCGTGATTCCCCTTGTCAAAGTGGTGCAGCGACATACAAAAAATCACTAAGATTGTCCACTGAAAAACTGGTAAGAAAGTAGTTTTTTAATCTATGCACAACTATATTACAACTTAAGCCAGGTATTAAGTGTAGGTCTGTATTTTAATATTTCAGAATCTCACTCTTGTAAGATCATCACTGTCTGAGATTCTGACAGCAGCGGTTTTTGTCATTGGTGAATTAATGGACGGCATTTCAGCTCTGCCTAGCCACACAGTAATAAGCATAGAGAGAGTAGAGTAGCGGGCTAAACACACATCTTCTTGGTGTGTGTATGCTGACTGTCGGTGAGCAGGAGAACTTGTTACTGATCCGCACTGACCGTAAACTTCCGATGAGGATGTTAAGAATCCATAATTTGATATAGCCTGTAAGGTTAATGCAAACAGTTTGGATGAATAAAGAAACTTGTATTTATGAGTTCTGTTTCATAATCTGAGGCCATTCCAAATTGCTTCTTAAACTAATAGTTCTGAAGCATGGCCGCCATTGTACTTTGGAGAAAAACAGCAAATTTGTGCACATCAGTGCTTGACAAACAGTATTGTGATAATTGGACACTACTTTTCAACTGAGTTCTTCTACATCTACCATAAACCTATACTAAAGTGTCCATTTGGATAGGCTGATGTCAGAAGTAGAACTTGATCCTGAGGACGTGTATTTTGCTTTGGGAATAATGTTGAGACTAATAGCATTTAATATGTTTATTGAGTAAATTGGAGAGCATGATCTGAATTTGTTATGCAGAAACCTAGAACAACTTGCTCCTCCAAAAGGTTGAGCTTTGAAGCGCAGATAAGGTGTGGTTGCAATATTTTTCCAAAAAAATCCCCAATATGTGGTTTGGGATTGTTCAGGTGAATTTTTAAACCACCCCTCTACACCATGGAATGTAAAAAGTCCATTATAATTTCATTCTAATATTTTACTTGGTGTTAGAGATTTAAAATTAATACTTCGTTCTATTTGCTTCTCTTAATTCTATCTTTCTTCCTTAATCTATATTTTGCTGCTTAGGAATGATTTAACTTTAATTTAGACTTAGTTTATTTATTGTTTTGTTGACAGTTATTTATTTGGGGAAACAGGATGACCCCTGTTTCCATCCAGGGGGTCAGTGTGGGCATGGTGGAGGATTACAAATACATGGGGATACGAATTGACAATAAACTGGACTGGTCAAAGAACACTGAGGCTGTCTACAAGAAGGGTCAGAGCCGTCTCTATTTCCTGAGGAGACTGAGGTCCTTTAACATCTGCCGGACGATGCTGAGGATGTCCTACAAGTCTGTGGTGGCCAGTGCTATCATGTTTGCTTTTGTGTGCTGGGGCAGCAGGCTGAGGGTAGCAGACACCAACAGAATCAACAAACTCATCCGTAAGGCCAGTGATGTTGTGGGGATGGAACTGGAGTCTCTGATGGTGGTGTCTGAAAAGAGGATGCTGTCCAAGTTGCATGCCATCTTGGACAATGTCTCCCATCCACTACATAATGTACTGGTTGGGCACAGGAGTACATTCAGCCAGAGACTCATTCCACCGTGATGCAACACAGAGCGTCATAGGAAGTCATTCTTGCCTGTGGCCATCAAACTTTACAACTCCTCCCTTGGAGGGTCAGATACCCTGAGCCAATAGGCTGGTCCTGGACTTATTTCCTGGCATAATTTACATATTACTATTTAACTATTTATGGTTTTATTACTATTTATTTATGGTGCAACTGTAACGAAAACCGATTTCCCCCGGGATCAATAAAGTATGACTATGACTATTTATTGTTTTGTTGACAGTTATTCATTGTATTAACTTGGGGTTGATGAGGTACCCTGGAGTGGAAAACAAGGATGTTGTGATTGTGGATTTTGAGTTACTTTAAAAAATATTTTTGGAGCTATTGTTACGCAGTCCCCCTGGCACGAATAACTTGTATCTTCTCTAGTTTTGTAGGTTATGAAATAGCTAATGAGGCCAATATTGAAATGCTTTGCTCTAATAGCATTGCTGATGTGATTTAGAGCTGCTGTACTGGTTTCCAAATTTTATATTAAAAAAAAATGCTCATGAAACTTGTGCATTTACATTGAATCACCAGCACAATAAGTTAATGAATTTATGAAACCAGCAACATTGAAACATTGGCAAATTGGACTTTTTCTGGTGAAGCATTTTAGATAGTTGGCACTTTATTGCTTGAATTGAAATTGCTGCATTTAATTTTAAATCATTTGATTGTTCTCCATTTATTTGTTTGCTTATTTATTTATAGCGCAGCCTGAATCTGAAGGAAGGTCCAAATAATGCTGTGTTCAGTGTGACAACTCAGTACCAGGGAACCTGTCGATGTGAAGGTACCATTTACCTCTGGAACTGGGATGATAAGGTTATAATATCTGATATCGATGGGACAATAACAAAGTAAGTTTGGCTCTATTTGTTATTTTTGCTAGTTCGTGTTCTTAGGCTGCACTTGGAACTTAAGAATCTGCAATTAATTTATTAGTCATTACATTTTGCTTTGAGGTCGTGTGAGGAAAAAATAGAATTCATGAAACATTAAAGTGTTAAAAATAAAGCTGGCTGCTTTAACAGTGGAGCATGAATTTATGTTTCGGTTAATTTCACCTCACTGCTTTCACAAGGTATTAACTGTTCTGGGTAAATATGCATTAATTCAAAGTTATGCAACTCCTCATGTTTTCATATTTTGAGGAGAATTGGAGTCAGAGTAATATAGCCCTTTGGCCCAGCGAGTCCATGCAGACTGTGGTGCCCACCTAGCTCGTCCCTGTTTTCTGCACTTGGCCCATATTTTCTAACGCCACCCCTTCATGCACACATCTAAGTGCTTCTTAAATGATACTATCGTACTTCTCTCAGCCACATCTCTGACACCACCTTCTGTATGAAAAATTTGCTGCCTCGGGCCTCTTTTAAATCTTTTCCCTTCGCCCAGATCTATGTCCCCTAACTTTGGACTACTCTAGAAAAGGCTTATATCTGTGCCTCTCATAAACTTAAACATTTCTGTTATGTTGCTCCTCATTCTCCTTTGTTCCAGGGGATAAAGACCTAGTCTGGCCAACTTCTCTCTATAAACTCAGGCTCTCTAATCCTGGCAACGTCCTCATAAATCCTCTCTGAAAATTGACAGACTTATGTGAATCTTTTCAGCCCTATGCCACATGAGAAGAAAATAACTTGTAGCTGCTTTCTGCTGTGTTCTGTGATGCTTCAGTCATTGTTGTAATAACTCTGCTTAAAGGTCCATAGACTTTGATAAACCATAATGTTTCTGAGCTGTTGGTTGGGAAACTTAAATCTGTTTAAATAGCAGATCATTACTTGGATTTTTTTTTAGAAGCATATGCTATTAGTTTTGATTTTTGTACTGCCACCCACAAACATATTAATGGACTTTTCCGCTAACTTAAGCTAATTAGAAGTATGAACCTATAATATGGGCATCTACATGAAACATTGCTGTAGAAAAGCAGTATCCAGTATCAAAGATCCTCACCACCCAGGCCATGCTCTTTTCTCTCTATGTTGCCATCAGATAGAAGGTACAAGTCCCTCTGGACTCACACCACCAGGTTCAAGAACAGTTACTACCCCTTAACCATCAGGCTGTTGAACAAAAGGGGATAACTACACTCACTTAAGGACTCTTTTATCTTGTTATTTCATGCTCATTATTTATTGCTATTTACTTATTATCTGCAGTTTGTGTACAGTTCCTGATGTTTACAGTTTATAGATCCTGTTTACAGTTACTGTTACAGTTACCATTCTATAGATTTGCTAAGTGTGCCCACAGAAAAAGAATCTCAGAGTTGCATGTGATGACACGTGCATACTCTGATTTTATTTTGAACTTTGAATGTGGGATGCTCCCGGGAGAGCAGAACAACTTTATGACTTCCATTTAACTACACAAGCGTAGACACCAGGGTTTGGTGTTCAATTTGTTCCTTAACTGAAAATATGATTGTTATTATTCTGACTGTCCAGTAAAAACAGAGCCTAAATGATGCTTACCATCTGTGATTTTACTTTATCACTGAACTCCTTGTAAAGTTGATCAAACCTGGTGTAATTTCTATTCATTTAAGAGGGTTCCCAATCCATATGCTGGGAAGAAAAAGGTAACCTTCTCCTTTGATAAAAGCAGAAAATGCTGGAAATTTTTAGCAGGTCAGGTAGCATCTGCGGAAGAAGTTAATGAGTTAAGTGATTGTCATAGTTGAAAAGAAAAGAAGTTAAGTTAGGGAGGAATGGGTAGAACTCTGAGCAGGTGAAGCCAGGGTTGCCCTGGGGATAAGCCATCAATTAGATCATCAGCTTGGTGGGTTAAAGAAGGGTCATAAAAGGTAGAGGACATTCTGCGTTGTTCATAACAGCTATGAAACATGGTATTGAGGGAATGAGATCTCAGATATAGAAACATCAGAGTTACAACCTAGCTGGTCAGGCTGTATTAATAAAGAGATAAAAAACTGAGCTTGCTGATACATGCTTGCCTTGTCCCTCACTTCTTTGTTAGTTGTACAGTATAAAGAAGACAACTATGTAAAGCAACTATAAAAACTTGGTGTTTCTCTTAGTTCTGACGAAGGACCTTCAACTTCAAATATTAACTTTTATCTTTCCACAAAAACTGTTTTAACTTCTGAATACATTCAGTAGTTTCTGCCTTTATTTTCTATTTTAAACAATATTTTTAGTTGTTCAGTAGAATGGTGTAATGAAAGGGCGTGCACGATGTTTTTCTTCACAAAAAAACCAAAGAGTGTTGGAAACTATTTTAACAGGTTCTGATAAACTCCATTTCTATTATCAAAAAAGAAGTTCTGTATCAAGCCAGTTTGTGCTTTGGTGAAAGATTTATGAATCTGAATATAGTTGAATGTTGTATTGAATGTACCAGTTAAATACCAGTGATCTTGTGTGTTTTCAGATCAGATGCTTTGGGTCATATTTTGCCACAACTGGGAAAGGATTGGACTCACCAGGGGATTGCCAAACTGTACCATAAAATACACCAGTATGTTTTATTTGCTTATTCAACAGAAAATATTGTGGCTTCTTTTGATTAGTATTTCTCTTTGAAGCGTGGTTTCTTAAGATGTATGGGCTCCACTGCTGTTCGGGCAAGATGCTAAATGACATGGGGGCACACTCAAATGTTTGCAATCTCTTTCAGCTTAACAACTTACCTGTGATGCTGTTTTCCTGGTGGGGATAATGGTACTACGGAGCATTATCTGAGCATAAGACTTTGACCGCAAGACTGAGATGTGAAGGAATAACTTGTCTGATGGTTTTGAATCTATGAAATGCTTTTCTCAGGAAAGTTGAAGCTGCTGATTAAGTATAATAAGTGATTCAAGGCTAGAGTATTTTATTTTTTTTATCATACAGGAATTGGTGAGAAAAGTGGATTTAAGTTCGTCACCAGTGATATTGAATGAACAGTAGCCTTTGAGAAACCGTGGACCCTAATCCTGCAATTTCTGGCTGCTCTTATCTTTTTAGAGTTCCACTGTTGTGTAAAAATAAATCTTATTTAAGTCTGACCAATGTCAAGCTTGTGCCTCAGTTTTTCTTTAACCTTATTCAACTGAGCTTAGAGCATCTGTAAAAAAAAAATCATGCCCAAACACAGTCACATTTGGCATCTACTGCGGAAAGAGGCCCCCTCAACCTGGTGAACTTCAGCATCCATTTTCCTGCTTGACTAAGACACCACTAAGCTTGAAGCCAATGCCCAATTTTGAAGAACATTCCTTATCCAATTCCTTGCTAAAAATTACCCCTGTGCTGATATTGAATCCAATTTGAAATCAACAGCTAAAAAGCACTCACTGAAAATCACCATCCTATACTTTCTGTCTCTCTAAGATTGCTATTGATTGACATTGAGCTGAAATGGATAATGGATTACTCTCTGAGGCAGGTTGGCCTGGGCCCACAATGCACCACCTCAAATGTTTGAGCAGAACATAGACTCAACCTAAACCTGACAAGTAAGGTTAGATCCTTTTGGCTTGAATTAGGTAGTTGGGTTCCAGTTCTTCTGTCTCCAAATTTTTTTCTTTTTACCATGCCTTATTGAATTTGTGATTGAAACGTTTACACAGAATAGGTACACTCAAAAATTAAAGTATCCTATTGCTCTTCTTTGCATGTTCTATAAGCTTGAGCTGTGCCAAGTTATTGCTGGACAGATGCCAACACGTATTAATTCCCATTTATTCCTATGATTCTTGCCGGTGTCACTGTTTTCCAACCTTTCCATGGCTTTGCTCTGTTCCATTTCTGTGAGCTCTTTCCTCTCTTCCAAGATCTCAGCTTGCCTATGTTTTGACTTTTGCGTTTGCTCCATCTTTGGGTGGCATACCATTATCGATTTGCCGTCAGTTCTAAAATTCAGTGTCTTAATCTCATACTTTTCAAGCTTCTGATCTTTGTCAGTCTTAAAATGACTCATCTAAGACCAAGTGTTCAGTTAGATACTCTAATATCATTGTGCTCCTGACAAGGCATAATGGTAAAGCTGCTGATCTTGTGAAGCACAGATTTGCATTGGTGATTCAAGATCACAGAAATTATGCTATTTAGATTCTTTTTGGGGAGGCACGTGACAAAAGCTGATAAACTCAACTTTGGTTAGTCATTTGCCAATTATTTTCAAACCTGTCAGAAGCCTGGAAATTGTATAAGTTTTAAATATCTTTGCAGATGATGGGATAACATGCACATGCAAGTGGGGTTCTTAGGGATGATTCAGAGCAAGAAAAAACTAATTCTATGCACAATCCAACAGGTGGAGCTAGTGCATTGTTTTTAATTATGGGTGAATAGTTTAACATGGCACTGGCTCGTGAGAAAAGTCCACACTTTACCTTCCTTGGTGCTCCTGAGATCTTGCTAATACCTTAAATTGAAAATCCAGCAATTAGTCCTGCTTGCAAAACATAAAACAAAACTAGGTGACTAAGCCTCATCTTGGCTAGTTTGATGTAAAACTGTCTAAAACATTTAGAAGCACACACAAAATGCTGGAGGAACTCAGCAGGCCAGGCAGCATCTATGGAAGAGAGTAGACAGTCGAAGTTCTGAGCTGAGACCCTTCATCAGAGCAGTCCTGATGAAGAGTGTTGCCCCAAAATGTTGACTGTTTACTCTTTTCCACAGATGTTGCCTGGCCTGTTGAGTTCCTCCAGCATTTCCTGTGTTGCTTTGATTTTCAGCATCTGCAGGTTTTCTCTTGTTTGTGAAACACATTTAAAAGATCTGATACTCAGAAATATTCAACAATTATTTCAAGATTATTAATAGTTGAGTTGAAGAATACTTTTAAAAAAGTTTTTTAAATTCAATTTTCAAATTTAATTACATAGAATAATATCTATCCTCCCCTCCCCCTTTAACCCTTCCCCCATAACATACCCCTACCTAAAAAAAAAAAGAAAAATAAACAGAAAAAAAGAAAGAAAGAAGAAAGACTGCCTGGATATTGGAAGGTCTCCACATGCTCCATGGCATTCAAAATAAATTTAATATATGTATTTGTTTCTTTCCCCAAAGAAGAATACTTGAAAAGACCTCTCATATTTCAAGATTCAAGTTTCTTTGTCACATATACGTTGAAACACTCAGTGATAATACATCATTTGTGTAACAACCAGCACACCCGAGGGTGCGCTGGAGGTAGCCCACAAGTATCGCCCATTGTACACAGATGGACTCCCGATCTCATAATCTACCTAGTTGTGATCCTTCCACTTTATATGTCACGCAGAACACTTTCGCTGTAACAGCAACACTTTATTCTGCATTCTGCTTTTATTTTACTATCTCAATCTACTCATATATGGCATGATCCATTTGGATAGCAAACAAACAAAAGCTTTTCACTGTATTTCAGTACATGTGTCATTAATATATCAATATCAAACACCAATGTAAACCTGAGAAATCTCAGGAAGACTAACCTTTTTGAATCTGCCAGCATCTGATCATTGGATCATTGGCCACAACCAGGTAATTTCATGTAGTGTAAGTTATGGCTCTATGTTTTGTATTGGCTCTGCGTGGTTCCAGGCAAGTTTGTGAGCTGCATTTGTGTGGCTGCAGTCTAATGTGTTCAACTGTAGGATAATTTTGATACGTGATTTGGCTACTGAATATTTTGTTTCCCATATTCAGTCAATGGATAAAGTTCAGAATGCCTACATGTACAAAGTTAAATCAAATGATATTAACTTTCTAATTCAATGTATTTTTATCTTGTGCTAATGAAATAATTAGCGAGTAACTTTAGGTAGTTGGACTGATATAATATTGAAATCTTCACAATTCATATTCACTTAATCTATTAGTTCAGCTTAAGTGAATAAGTTATTTAAATAAACTCATTTCACTGAACTATCATTTCTGATTTAGTTTGCTGATGTAAGACCGCATTGAAATTATAAGATTATAATTATATGTATTGGGAATATCTGTTTATTTTTAATGAAGGTCAATTTAAACTATTTTGCCCTCATTTGAAACTCTCAGACTAAACTCATAAAGTTATTGAAATTGTATCCACTTCATTAAATGTTCTAACCACAAAATGAATCATGGTAATGGTTTTTATATGAGATCCAAGTAGAGAATACCATATCATTGATATTTCTCGGCTTTTATACAGGAATGGTTACAAATTTCTTTACTGCTCTGCCCGTGCAATAGGAATGGCAGATATAACCAGAGGATACTTGCACTGGGTTAACGACAGAGGTACTGTACTTCCCAGAGGACCTCTCCTGCTGGCGCCTAGTAGTTTAATTTCAGCATTGCACAGGTAATGATTCTTCTCAATATTTATATAACTTAAGGAAATTTGCCATCATCCATCTAAGCCTTCAAATATAATTGCATGTAAAGCAGCATTTGAACTTTATACTGCAAGTATATTTAATGGATGAAATCCCTCAACATTTTCCTATTTAAATAATTTCTGCCTTTAATAGTGTCACAGCGGACATTATGAAATTTCTAACTAATTGAAAAATTAATTGTTTCTCATAGTGGGTAAATCTGCCAATTTATGTCAGGCATAGTCTGCGCCAACTAGGATTTATCATTGTGAACTATCATAGTCCCATACAACTTTGGGTCAGAATGCTGGTAATTTTTTCTTGCGGACAGTGATATTGATAATATTTGTCTTTGTTTTTTGACACTCAAAGATGCTGCTTTCAAATAAGTGTGTTAATCATTTCCAGTATAGGAACACAATTTTTGTGCACAAGTAATGATGCATATTACTGACAGTTCTCCTGGAAATTTATGTGGCTTTTATTTTTCAATGCTTTTATATTCTCAATAGAAAAACTTGCTTTTCAAATCCTCCGTGTGTTCTACTGTCCCCAAGTTGGTTATTTGTTTATCTTTGTGTGTAGTTTTTCATTGATTCTACTGTATTTCTTTATATCTACTGTGAAAGCTCACAAGAAAGTAAATCTCAGGGTAGTATATAGCGATATAGGGTAGTATATTTTGATAATAAATTTATTTTGAAGTTTGAAAAGTTGTTAGTTACTGCAAATGTGCATCTCCCATTTTGGATTCCTTTACCCATGCATGAATGTACTTAATGCTTCCTATGGCCCCTACTCCAAAAATAAGTCATTTTTGCTTCATGGAAACAAAAATGTCACCCACCTTAAAAATTAGTCCTTTCCACACTAATCATCTGATTACTGTATCTGATCTCAGGATCACTTGCCATCGGTTCTGAAGATTCCCAAAAGTTCTTCCTTCACCATCATTTATGCATATGATATGTGTATTTCTGATTATTATCATCTTGAACATTTTTTGAACAACTTTCAATCTTTTTAATTGGCAATGTGTATGTCATACTTTTATTAGGAAGTCTGAAAGGTTTTATTGGACAGTAGGTGGACAAAGTCCCAAAACTTTTTTTTTATGTTTCTCAGGGAAGTAATTGAGAAGAAACCAGAACTGTTCAAAATTCAATGCTTGAATGACATCAGGAATCTATTTAATCCGCATAGATCTCCATTTTATGCTGCTTTTGGAAACAGGACTAATGTAAGTGAAGATTTAGCTAAAAACCAATTGCATTAGCAATCCTTGCATTTAAATAAGGTTTTAACACTTAGCTCTATTTCTGCAGCTTTTTATGCCCAAGTACTTTGTATTTAAACTGTACATTGCAGTAAATACTTCGAGACTCAGGGTGGGTGAATTGCCTTTCCTCTGGATTTCTCAGAGGACATCAGTGTCCTCAGTGATGAGGGATTCTTGCAGTCTTATGAAATTGACTGTTGGTTATTCCATTTGTTCAGGAGTGCTTATACTTTAAGATTTGGATAAATCATCAATGTAGAAGCCATGAAAACAGTGCTAACAATGAAGTTAGCACTGTTGTTGCTTCTCTACCAGGCTGGTATGATTGCAAAACCATTACTTCAAAGCATTTTGCACACAATGCTGAATTTCATCAAATCATAATTGCTGCAGTTACACTTCTGTAAATATTTATTGCAGGATGCATATGCCTATAAAGAGGTCAATGTGCAAGAAAGCAGAATTTTCATTGTAAATCCCAAAGGAGAGCTAATTCAGGAACAAACGAAGAGCAACAAATCATCGTAAGTGCCCAGTAATGTTGGTTTATTAAAAGTGAGGATGGGTTTTAAATTACTATTTGATGGAAATTGCAGATATGTAAAAATTAATACCAGTTATAGTGTTGGTGTGTGGCCAGGTGGTTAAGGCATTCGTCTAGTGATCTGAAGGTCACTAGTTCGAGCCTTGGCTGAAGCAGCGTGTTGTGTCCTTGAGCAAGGCACTTAATCACACATTGCGACGACACCGGTGCCAAGCTGTATGGGTCTTAGTGCCCTTCCCTTGGACAACATCGGTGGCGTGGAGAGGGGAGACTTGCAGCATGGGCAACTGCCAGTCTTCCATACGACCCTGCCCAGGCTTGCGCCCTGAAAACCTTCCAAGGCGCAGATCCATGGTTTCATGAGACTAACGGATGCCTATAGTGGAATACTCAACATTTAAGCTTTATAGTGCAAGTTTGCTTCATCCTGACAAAGAGAAATCTAACGATGGTCAGGTCAGTATGGGAAATTGAAATAGTTGCAACTGGGAGCTTGGGATGGCCTTTGTGGACTGAGTGTAGATGTTCTGTGAAACTGCTGCCAAGTCTGTGCTTGGACTTGCCTGTATAAGGTAGGCCACACTGGGAGCTTGGACTGTAGTAGACAGTGTTGAAGAAGGGAGTGTGTGAACCATTGCTGCACCTGTAAACACTGTTTATGTCCCTGGATGGTAGTAAGAGAAGTGTTACGACAAGCGTTACATCTACAGTAAAGGCAGAGGTCGGGGTGGGGTAGGTGGGGAGGGATGCGGATGAGGGAGTGGTATCTATAGTGATCAGAAAGGAATAAGGAGAAGATGTAGCTGGGTCCTGCTTGTATCCCTCCAATGGCTGTCTCCTATCTTCATACTCCTCTCCCCCCACATTGTTCCATCTTTTTTTTTTCCCCTTTCTGCCTGCCTCCATCTATCATTCACTTGGTAGTCTTCCAACTCCAACCCAGCTCATCCTCTCCTATCTGGCAGTATGTGGCTGTTATCATACACCCCTCCTCAGTCCACCAATAAGCTTAGAATCATTATGATCACTCTGCTTCTCTTCATACTGACCGATGCAGCTTTAGATCTGAAATGTCAACAGTTTCTTTCCTCCCAGCACCTTGTTTGTTGTTCTAGATTCCAGCATCTTGTGTCTCAGTTGTACTCCCAATCCGCAAAAGAACTGGGGCAACTTAAGTATAGCTATTCTGATACTGATCTGAAATGACAAAGTTTACCTGCAGAAGTTTTTTTTAACTATGTAATGAAAAGTTTAATGGACAAGGTGCCTGCCACTTAAGCAAGTTTTTCACTAGCAAAAATGAACAAAAGCATTTCTAGTTTCTGAATTCAAAGTCTCAACAACACACACAAAATGCAAGAGGAACTCATCAGGCCAGGCAGCATCAATGGAAAAGAGTAAACAGTTAATGTTTTGGGCCGAGACCTTTCAGGACTGGAATAAAAAGATAAATCAGAGCGAGAAGGAGGGGAGGAAGGAGTACAAGGTGGTAGGTGTTAGGTGAAACCGGGAGTGGGGGGTTGGGGTGGAGGGGTGCTGGGAAGTTGATTGGTGAAAGAGATAAAGGGCTGGAAAAGGGAGAATCTGATAGGAGAGGGTAGAAGACCATGGAAGAAAGGGAAGGGGGAGGAGCACTAGAGGGAGGTGATGGGCAGGGGAGGGAAGTGGGTACGGTGAAGGTGGGGGGGATCATCAAGAAATCGATGTTCATTTCGTGAGTTTGGAGGCTACCCGAATAGAATATAAGGTGTTGCTCCTCCAACCTGAGTGTGGCCTCATTACAGCAGTAGAGGAGGCCATGGACTTGCATATGGGAATGGGAAGGAGGATTGAAATGGATGGCCATGGGGAGATCCGACTTTTTCTGGTGAACGGAGTGTAGGTGCTCAGCAAAGTGGTCTCCCAATCTATGTTGGATCTCACTGATATATAGGAGGACACTCCAGGAGCACTGGGTAGATTACCCCAACAGACTCAGATGAAGTGTTGCCTCACCTGGAAGGACTGTTTGGGGCCCCTGTATGGTTTTGAGGGAGGAGGTGTAGGGACAGGTATGGCACTTGTTCTGCTTGCAAAGATACTGGAATTTAGAAGGATGAGAGGGGATCTGATTGAAACGTATAAGATTATTAAGGGATTGGACACGCTAGAGGCAGGAAACATGTTCCGATGTTGGGGGAGTCCAGAACCAGAGGCCACAGTTTAAGGATAAGGGATAGACCATTTAGAATGGAGTTGAGGAAAAACTTTTTCACACAGGGGTTGTGGTTCTGTGGAATGCTCTGCCTCAGAAGTCAATGGAGGCCAATTCTCTGGATTCTTTCAAGAAAGAGTTAGATAGAGCTCTTAAAGATAGCGGAGTCAAGGGATTCGGGGAGAAGGCAGGAAGAGGGTACTGATTGTGGATGATCAACCATGATCACAGTAAATGGCGGTGCTGGCTCGAAGGGCTGAATGGCCTACTCCTGCACCTATTGTTTATTGTTTATAGGTACCAGAGGGAGATCAGTAGGGAGTGAAGAATGGACGGGGAATTGCATAGGGAGTGTTCCCTATGGAATGTGTAGGGGAAAGAAAGATGTTGCCTGGTGGTGGGATCCTGTTGGTGATGGCGGAAGTTACAGAGAGAATTATATGCTGGACTTAGAAGTTAGTGGGGTGGTAGGTAATGACATGAGGTTTGGGTAGCATTGTGAGTTGTTTTATATTTCAATAATACAGACCATCTGAAAGTACTCTGCAGTTCTTTATCAAATTGTGCCTTTCTCTCCTCAGGTATTCACGGTTGGGTGAATTAGTAGAACATGTATTCCCGCTAATAGCACAAGAAAGAAGCTCAGCTTTTCATTACCCTGAATACAGTCATTTTGCATATTGGCGCGAACCACTTCTAGAACTTGATGCAGATGAGCTCAATGAATTTAAAACCTCGAAAGATTAATAAAAAGGCTTTTCAAGAACTTTGATTTGTAAGCATATTAGTACCTTTGATTATATTAGAGCACATTGTGATCTGTAACTTCTGATTTGAAGTCCAATGATCTGTAAGTTGATTCGCACTTAAAATGCAATTTGTAAGTATTTAATCTAAGTGAATTCAAGTGAAGTTCCAATAAACGCCACTTGTGACAATGCTGACATTATTGTTTCCCCACCTAGTAGTTTGCACATTGACGGTTTAATTAAATTTACTATACAGCTGAAGCTATAAAATAGCCAGTGTAAAAAAAACTACCTGCTGGTGCCTGTGATTGGGTCAGTAGTAAATTCTAGTTGATAAAAGATTCTCAATTGACTTCAAAGGACACTTTCCTTGTAGTATAGCACTTTGAACTCTGGAGAATAGTTTTGGTACACTCTTTACAGGGTAAAGGAGGCAGAACTATTTTTATTTACCTCATCAACATGGTAGAAAGTAAACGTGGTTTTCAAGTATCCGACACTTAAATTGTCAGCCTGTATCGGTGCAATAGAGACTCCCTGTGAGAAAGTGCACTCAGAATACATTTGTGGGTTAGAGTGAGGGGCGGTTCATCAAAACAAACAAATATAATGAGGGCAAAAATGCTCAAAAAGCTGTAATTACTTGGTTGAATGGAACCAAATGTGGAGCAAGGTGCAGCAACTAACTGAAGGTCTTATCCAAAGTAGAATGAGGACAGGTAAGTTAGAGGCCTGGCCATGATGAGATTAAGTTAGCAAATTAAACATCGCGTATGCAGTTGGATGTCGCACAGTAGTGTTTTGGTATCTGAAGGTATTTCCCAGCTGCTGAAGTGTGACACAAAGCAAATGGTAAGAACTCCACACAGTTCAACGTTAACAAGAGAAAATCTGCAGGGGCTGGAAGTCCAAGCAACACACACAAAATGCTGGAGGAACTCAGCAGGCCAGGCAGCATCTATGGTAAAAAAGTACGGTCGACGTTTCAGGCTGAAAGCTTCAGCATAGATGCTACTGGGCTGCTGAGTTCCTCTAGCATTTTGTGTGTGTTGTTTTGTTCAACACAAAAGAAGCTTTATCCTGCTTAAATTTTTAACCTTCCTAGGGTCATAAGAATTTGCCTCCTCTGATGTAACTCTTAGCCAAGGCATTGGAATAATTGCAACACATTTAAAAAGATGGTGTACTTAAGTTAAAAAAAAAGATTTTTTTAAAGTACTTTGGCAAGTACAGTGGAAGACTAGCATGTTGCATGAGAGTTGCCTGAGGAGAAGGCGAATGTTACATTAACTGTTCCAGTTTTACTAGTGTAATCAGTGAGGACTTTTGTTATTACTTTAGAAAATTTGATATTTAAGTCTGATTGTTTCAGCTTTTTCAGAGAAAGTCACCAGTTATAATTGATAATTTCAATCAATTGTTTATTCTTTGTCTTTGGCAAGTAAAATACTGTACTTGTCTCATTAGATTTCCTTGACAAGTTTGACTTAGTCAAATACAAGCTTGGATTCTAAATTTCTTGGGAGTTATAAACTGAAGTTAAAAATGTTGGTTAAGTGGAAACTATCTTTACTAGGATGTATCTTGCACATTCAATCATTATACATCAATCAAAGGAGATTTCTTGTTCCTGGGTGCATTATATACACCTTAATTACAATGCCTGAAAATCACTTCTGAACAAACTGTAATATGGCATGGAAAAGGTAGCAGAATTAGAAGTAATGGTGAAATTAAATACAGTTCAGCAAAGTAAGACATTAAAACATTTTATATAAGGAATTTTTAGTAATTTAGATGTAAATATTTAATGAACATGCTATTTGCTAGGAAGTATAAACTCAGTTGGTATTTTAAATTAACAGCCATATATTGCTGAACCTCAGATTTAAAACCATGAATTTGACCAGTTTTAGTTGAGGTAATTAGAGTTGTGAGATGGGTCATATGCAAAAGAATCTTGAGAAACACAGATTTCCTTTCTTGCTTCAATCAAGATTGTTTTCTTGGCCTAGTTTATAGTCAGCAATTATTTTTCAAGTATTAAGGCTATTGATCTGGCCTTAAGAGAGAGATGTGTGTGATATTAAGACAACTGTAAGAGAGAATGAATAAATTGTAGAACTGTATTTACATTGCATATTGGAAAAAAGTCATCACGCAACATGTGTGAGGTTTTATAGGTGAGGATTTTCGCCTTGTTCTTCCACTCAATACAAATGCATAATTTGTTGTACCTGTAGTAATTCTCTTGTTACCATTCAGCAAGCACTGATTGGGCATTGATCTAAAAAAAAAGACTATTTGAAAGGTTTGTTCTTTCTGTGAAAGTTCAAATATTTGTGAAGAGACTTTTTAAGCTCTTTTCTATTTTAACAATGCTATATGTACTGCCTGTATGAAATAAACTTTTTTTGTTAGTCAGGAATTGCTTAATGGATAGAGTGTTCACTTATTGAAACACATTGAGTTGGAATCAGACCGTAGTGTGGTACAGCAAGCAAATGCTTACAATTACAGTCCTGACTGGGGAAACTTTTGTTCCTTGAAAAGTAATGCAAGCACTTTATTAGACCATCAATATCTTTTATTTGCGGTTACAAATTTGTTTAAAATAGACACAATCTTAAGTGGTGTGTATGTTTTGCATTCAATTTTCATATGTCACCAAAGGAATTTTCATGTACCAAGGTGTATTAAAATAAGTCTTAATTATAATGCCAGCAAATCACTCCTGAATCAAACTAATATGGCATGGAAAAGTAGTAGAATTTTGAATATATTTGATTCACTACTTTGAAGTTACTATAATTTATTCACTTGTTAAAGTGAACTTGTTTCAAAGAATGCTATTGCTTGTTTCTTAAAAATTTCTTAAAAATAACTGGAATAATTAAAGAAAATTGAACAAGTGTACATTTATTCCAATGTCTGTGTTATTTTTGCACTAATGTGATTTTTTTCCCCTGAGGATATGTTATTAAATAACACAACAGAGAAATAAATTTATGAATATGTTTACTGACTGAAATCTTAAGGAGTTCACCACAGGGGGAGAAAGGTTTTTCTGTTTTGGGCTAAGGCAATATCAAAGACTGTAACAGAAAAACTCTAAAGTAATTCCCTTAACCTCATCTGTGGAGATTTCCTGTGTCAAACTTCACTCATTTGACTTTGAAGTAGAATTCAGGATGTTTAAAATACAGAGAGACCGTCAGTTTATGTAATGGTTCTGTTTCAGAGAACTGTCCATAAACTGATTTTTCTGTAAGTTAGAAAGGAACACTTTCTCCCTAAGTCATAATGTGAATTCTTGAGCCTCGACTGCTCTTTGGCACTGACCTACAAGGAGTGTACTGAGAAGGGTCAATGTAGGTGATGGGAGTTGTTATCAGCAATTGGACTGTGACAAATGCATGTGGAATGATAGGGGGAGCTGATCTGTAAATCAGCAAAAAAGCTACTGGCAGCTTAATAAAGTGTGTGCTAACGACAGGTTGATCAGTGTTCATAATGTTTTATCTTACCTGAGGAAGAGTTTGGAGAAGGCTTTGATTGTTTTTTCTGTCTGGGTGTTTCTTGATGAAGATTTCAAATACTGTTCCTGAGAACAGTCAAGAGCAGTTTGCATGAAGTTGAAGTTTGCTGGACCAGATCTTGCACAGTATATATTTCAAAGAATTAGTACTTCCATTCCTTGTTAGTAATTTCAAATGCAGATGTTTTGTCATTGTTTCAGAGTAGGGTTCTCAACCTGGGATCCACAGACCCCCTTGGTTAATGGTCGGAGTCCATGGCATAAAAAAAGCTTGGAACCCCTGTTTTATTCCATCTCATAAGTACTTCCACCAAATTTTGTTGTGCAAATTCCACATTAGTCCTGTTTAGAATCAAAATACAGGCTCTTCATAGACTCTTTAGTAGAACATTTTAACTTCCCAGGGCTGAAATGGCTAGCACGAGAGGGCACAGTTTTAAGGTGCTTGGAGGTAGGCACAGAGGAGATGTCAGGGGTAAGTTTTTTACGCAGAGTGGTGAGAGTGTGGGATGGGCTGCCGGCGACGGTGGTGGTGGAGGTGGATACGATAGGGTCTTTTAAGAGACTCCTGGATAGGTACACGGAGCTTATTAAAATAGAGGGCTATGGGTAACCCTAGGTAATTTTAAAGGCAAGGACATGTTCGGCACAGCTTTGTGGGCTGAAGGGCCTGTATTGTACTGTAGGTTTTCTATGTTCCATTTGCCTAATTCATAGAAATAAATGTGGAATTGGTGGCTACTGAATGGGGTTGCCAGTAGATTGGGTCTAATTTGATTAAATATATTTTGCTGTTACCTTATTGCTCAGTACTGCTTCTCTTGCAGGTTGGAATCTTGTTCCTTTAATATCCGTCATTTTGGAAAAACGTGACCTTAGACTGTGGTTGATAGCTTAAATGTTTTCAAAAAGCCATGTGTAATTACATGGATGGGAAGCTTGCTGGCAACAAGATATATCACAAAGGCCAGAACTTAACCTGTTCTGTTTGGACAGGGGCCAGGTATGTTAAAACCAGATTTTGGCATACTTTGCAAAATGTATCCATGAGTGCCCTAGGCAGAACATTGTATATTCTATGAATTCTTCAGCCCTAATCATCAGATGGAATTGTCTATTTGATAAGACACACAAAAGAAGGTGGATGTATTTTCTTGCCACTTGTGGAGAAGAGTTTGTTGCTACATTCTGCTGTAACAAAGGAACAAAGGCTCTTGTTAGATGTTGTTTATGTTGAATCAGTTGTACTGCAGGTCTGATTAACACCAAAAACACTTGGCAACCATGGAGGATGTATGCCTGCCCTACCATCAGTGTTTTGCTTCTGAAGAAATGCATTAAAAAATATCAGTGCCTTGAATAACACATGAATCAGTTATCACATAATATGCCAACAATGATTTGAATGTCTGTCTGCCCCTTGGGGATTCAGTACGGTTCAAGACCATGCACTACACAAGGCCTCTTCGCACACTGTACCCATGCAGTGCATTGAAAGATAAATAGCAAAGTCCAGAACTGAGACTTGAGAAAGAAGCAGACAAATGTTAGATGGGGAGAGCAATACATATATTTGGAGGATGTTAGTAAACTCCACCAGCCTGTGGTAGCTCAACATCGGGCTTGTGACATTGAGCGTTGAGACGGAGGGGCTTGAGTCTAAAAATATACCATGCCAGGAACGATGTCATTAGATCAGCATCAGGATGCAAAATGGCTCAAAGCAAGAACAATTTGATACGGAGTAAACTACTCAAATATCTGGAGCAGGCTTGAAGCCATTGTTAACCAAATTCTATCTAGAGAAGTGTTCATTTTTTTTCCAAAGCATAGCCCTAGAAGATGCAGTTTTGTGTCTTTAATGTGGAAATTTTGAAATTTGCTCTTCCAAGATCCATTCTACAATTTTTTACAGAAATATCCAAGGAAGCAAATGAACTTTGAATATCTTAAAAATCAATTTCACTGTGCATTGGACATAATTTCAAACCATGTTTATTGCAAACATTAAATTAAACAGTAGAAAATGTGTATTTAATTTACAGAAAATAGCACCATAACTTGTTCATCAAGTTTCATATGTTCAAAGATGTACACTAATATACAAACACGAGGATTTCAAGTTCATGTGTATGTTGAACAATTCTTCATTGTGTTAAAAATGTCTGAGCTGCAATGTTATGTTAGCATTTATTACTAAATATAAAGAATTATACTTTTTCTCAATATATTTTTGGGGAAATATTTCAAATTACTGCAAATGTTCTGGCAGTATGTTTTACAACAGACTGTCAACTTCAAACAGTCGATTGATCAAATACTTAAGTGATTACTGTGCTATAATCTGCATCTGAATGTTATTTTTAACAACTAATTTCAGTTAAATACCATAAGACATGAGAGCAGGATTAGGCATTCAGACCATTGTGTCCGCTCTGCTGTACATTCATCCACTTCACAATCTCTGACCATTCACAAGCATTCATTAACATTTAACAATCGTTATTGAAAATGCAACTTTTCTGCCTTGGAAGTGATACTGGATATTGCTGACACAATAAATCACGTCCCTAACTAATGTTCAGTTGATGCAGAAACAATTCATAATCCATAATGTTCAAACATAGGAAGCATATTAGCACTGACTCCTTGATGAAAGTCAACTATCTCATTGTTAGCAAATTGGCAGAAATTCTGAGTGCAGCCTAGGTAACTGCTATTCATTTCTCAATATCTGCTCTCTGAATCTTTGGATATTTAAAAGTGAAGGCAAATGCACACAAAATTTTAAAATGAAGACATGAAAAGTTGGCATGGAATAAGTGTAGCTTAGCCTGTATGACAAATGAAGTTTAATGATGAATTTTCATAGAAAAGAATGAAAAGCTTACATTTAAAAATAAATTATTCTGGTAACTACAGGGTTGTTTAGGCTACCCAAGTCAAAATATTTGCTACCACTTGGCCTGGTTTTATAAGCTAACAATGTTCTAATGGCCAATGATAGCTTACATCCTGATGTACAGTCTAGCAGGGAATGGTGGTGCCAGGATATTTCTGAGCTCCAAATATTGAAAATCGCTCTAGTGTAAGTCATGCTGTTTAATATTCTGGGTTTGAGCATTTTACACGGAACTTCCTTCGATGAGAAAAGTTCTTTTGATTAAATGGCCACTGACAAACATTTTAAGATCCCATATAAAATCTTCAGCTTTTTAACCTGTTCAGCATTGAGACTAAGCTTTCAAAGTACTATTATCTTTGTATAGACTATATAAAACTGGAAATGTCAGAAAATGAGTAATTTAAAATAGAATCATAATATGTACAAAGGAAATAGCATTTTTAAAATCAGTCATCTTAATATTAAATGATGCCATTATCTGGCTGAACAGTACTATTCTCAAAAGGTTAATAACACATGAACGGTAACCTACAGGCTTTGTCTCTGAAGATATTTAACTTGAATATACAGTAACTCAGTTTGTTTCACTTAGTGGTTCTTGACTTAAAAATTTAGATTGGCCAAAGATTGCAGTTCTAGTGTGGTTCAGTCTGCCAGATGTTTACAATTGAAATGAGTATTTCCAGTTAGTTCATTGTGAGATTTACAGTAAGCACTTTAAATCAAAGGATGGCCAATTCTATCAGTTCTAGTTACCTCGGTTTTGTCAACTATGCATTGGTGAATCGTTCCATAAAATAGCACTGAATGTAGAGTATAGCTCCTCTGTTCTCGTGTAAGCTAATTTTCCTGACATGACAACAACACTGACTTCATCACCAGCTTTCAGCCTGAGAATTAGGCTGAACACAGCAAGGCCTCCTCCAGGATGATTCTCAGTTTCATCCACTGAAATTTCTAGTCGTTCAGTCCTATAGCCCGCTGTGTCCACTTGTGCAATGCTTACATTGGATACTGTCAGCACAGCCTCTATGCGTTCATTTCTTTGCGGAGTCAGTACAGCACTAATAAAATACTGTCCACTGTGAGGGACAGTAAATACACCTGCAAAACAAACACAGAACTTTAGATTCCTATAGACATGGTCTGGATCTGAAATCTGGTCCAAAGTTCCATTGTTACTCGTACCAAGCAATAACTATTTTCAGTAAATCTGAGCCAACCTGCAATGAGATGCTATCTGTCAGATGAACAGGTAACTATTGATCAGATAAATACTAGACCCAAAATAGCAAGTCAGAGTATGGGTAACCTCAGATAAATGAATAGGCTCTTAAGCACCTATAAGGCACAGATGGGTAACACTCACAACACGCTGGAAGGAACTCAGTAGGTCGTGCAGCATCCGTGGAAAAGATTGGTCGACGTTTCGGGCCGGAACCCTTTGTCAGGTTCCGGCCCGAAACGTCGACCGATCTTTTCTACGGATGCTGCCCGACCTGCTGAGTTCCTCCAGCATGTTGTGAGTGTTGCTTTGACCCCAGCATCTGCAGAGTATTTTGTGTTAGGCACAGATGAGGAATGCACTGGTACATCTTTCACTTGGGTTGGATTAACTGAGCTCCAGACTGCTCAAGGAGTTTCACATTATCCAGGTTTCAAGACAAAATCCCTTGATCAGCTTCATCCACCACTGACAAAAACAGCTGGAGAATGTGCTATTCATAAATAGAAATTGGACGAGGCTTTTTTGACAGCTCCTTTCAGATGTCAACTATGAATCACAGATAAGTGATTTTACTTTCAGAAGTTTGCTTAGAATATAGAACACTGCAGCACACAGCAAGGATTTGTTTCTGGGGCTTTCAAAATAGCTTTTGCTGGTTTGAAGCGATATATTACTGTACTGGCCAAATATCTGTGCATTTACCAGGGATGTCATACCTGTGTTAGGTGCATAATGCCTTCCATCGTTGATCAGAATTTTGTTGAACCTTACAACCCCATTATCAGCAGTAAAGGGCTCTTCAGTTAGACCAACAGAAAATACGACGTGGTTAGTAAGACCCTTGTTTCCTGTAAATAAAACATCATCAGTGAACATACTTAGAAACGAAATAGAGATGGAAAGCACAGAATTCATTGATTTTACTGATTGAATTTAAATTCCACCAATAAATTTCATTAAACATGAACAGCAGTGTTCAATAATGGAAAACATTCATGTGTATTGGATCTATTTAATGAAAATATTCTTGAGATATATAAAATCTGATTTTTTTGAAGGAATGAAAAGCCTGGCTAGCTGGTAACTGCCAATGTAGGAAATGTTTGTGATGGAAAGAACCTGGTCAAAACACTTCCTATGTTGGGAACAATGAACTGTAAAATGAAGTTAATGTTTTTAATTTTATGCTTTCCTTAATCGGGTATATGCCAGTCCTATATAATTAATTGACCACCTGAATTTTTTAAAAATCCAGAATATGAGCATTTGCTGAACATTTTTCATATAATACTCTATATGTATTAGTTCCAAGTAAAGATATTGAGATATCACTGACTTTAGGACTTGTGTACTGCCATCTGATGTAGATTTGAACTTGATACAGATGTATGGAATAACATTCTTGACCAATGCCCTTAAGTTTAGGCTGTTCTCAGCTCTAGATGATTAGAAACACAAAGGACAAAACTAAAGTGAAACTTGGCACAGTTATCAAGAAAAATATTCCTCAACTATTGCCGTGATTCACATTAAACTCCCATACACACAGAGAAATCCAAAACTTGAACAAAGTTCAAAAAGAAACACCTTTGATGCATTCAATATGGTTCCGTCAGAAGTGTTGCTGTTGATCACTGACCTTCTTGTGCAGCTCCCTTTAATATATACAGCATGTGATGCACATTGTGGCTAATGTTTTTGGCTTCTAAACCTGGCAGCTTGTCATTTTCTTTCCAATGGCTGTGGTGGGGATAATATTTTTGTCCAGTTATTGCAGGAGGAGCAAACCGAGACTAGAATATCATTCTCAGATGACAAAAACTGGACACTCTATGGTAAGCTACTGAATAAAAAATCCTGCCAGTTGGGATGGAACCAGAATTTGAAAGGTTTTAACTTTGTCTCTGCCGAACAGGCTCCCACTTATCTCCTTTAAAAGGAACATTTGTTTCTGACCTGAAAATGCTCCTGTTTAATAGCAGGCCTAAGAGGAAATGATCCTCCTGGGGTTTTATAAATATCCACTGTGTAATAAGCTGCTCGGTTAATGTAGAGTTGCACCCAGGCATTATGTTTACTTGGAATGGAACTATTAATTGAAAGATCACAGCAATTAATCATTTTATGTACAGAAGGAAGGAGAGGGATTTCTGTTGCAACTTGGACATTTATTTCCGGGTGCCCCAAAGCACTTTGATGTACTTGATTTTGTGCCTGGGTTGTATAGGAAAAATGTTAGCTAATTTGAGCATACTAAGTTCTCACAGAATTTATTCATTATTAAAGTTTAGCCAAAGACAAATATTGATCAGTGTAGTGGTGAAATTGCCCAGTTCAAAACTGTACCATGGGATTTGTCTTTTTACAAACATGGAAGTGGATAGGCCTTGATTTACTGTCTCACTGGCAGCACTTCAAATAATACTCTACTGGAGTGTTGGTCTGATACCAAGATTGGGGAAAAAATCATTTTAAACTGAATGACCCAAGTCAGAAATAGATGCATTAGGCTTAATGAATGATACTGCTTTAGTTCCACAAGAATAAAACTTGCAGATTCTGTGCACTGATGCTGAGCTCTCTTTTGACAATTAGGTCCAATAGAACCCGTGTTCAATGGCTATTGGGTAAAATATAACTTCTCATGGACGAAAGCATCTAATTTTAAAATAGACGATACTCTTTCATAACAAGAGTAGATACACAATAACTCTCATTTACATCGTTTCTATAGTATTTCATTGTTCTTTAGATGCACCCAGACATAATGGATGATCTAACAAAAGAACAAGCTATCCAGATGACCAATGATGAGAGCATGAAGGGAGTACAAAAGGATATATCACATATCAGTTGTTAATGGTTATGCATTCACACATCCACATATCCACATTTTATCTACAGTAGAACAATGCTAACTTTAATTTAAGAACCATCTGCGAGCTTAATCAGTGAGCCATTCTGATCAGTAGCTCATAGGTGTGCCCATGAGGATAGTAAATACTAAACGGCAGAGGCATAAGTCTCTGTTCCACTTCAGTGCGGTAAATTCAAAGTATAAACACTTGAATTAAGTTTTATTACAGTGTAATTAATCTGACAACACATTGGAATGCATGCACAAATTTCCACTTTACACAAAAGGCTTTCCCCATCCTTCAATATTTTTAAAGCCATTTTACACTTTTTAAAACTTCAAAATCTAAAACTGATAATCAGAAATAACATTGTATGATAAGCCCTAATTCAATTTTTGTGAAAGCATTTTAATTTCCAGCTCAATTATCTCATAACGTTCAGTGTTAGTAAAAATATTGATACTTTTGGCAGCAGTGATACACATCACTGATCACTCATCCCTGTGCCGAAGACGCCGCGCCCCAGCGGCCTCAATGACTAGACCGGTGGCATTGAGCTCCCACATCATGAAGACCCTGGAGAGACTTGTTCTGGAGCTGCTCCGGCCTATGGTCAGGCCACAATTAGATCCCCTCCAGTTTGCCTACCAGCCCCAACTAGGAGTTGAGGATGCCATCGTCTACCTGCTGAACCGTGTCTACGCCCACCTAGACAAGCCAGCAAGCACTGTGAGGGTCATGTTTTTTGACTTCTTCAGTGCGTTCAACACTATCTGCCCTGCTCTGCTGGGGGAGAAGCTGACAGCGATGCAGGTGGATGCTTTCCTGGTGTCATGGATTCTTGATTACCTGACTGGCAGACCACAGTATGTGTGCTTGCAACAGTGTGTGTCCGACAGAGTGATCAGCAGCACTGGGGCTCCACAGGGGACTGTCTTGTCTCCCTTTCTTCTCACCATTTACACCTCCGACTTCAACTACTGCACATTCTTGTCATCTTCAGAAGTTTTCTGATGACTCTGCCATAGTTGGATGCATCAGCAAGGGAGATGAGGCTGAGTACAGGGCTGCAGTAGGAAACTTTGTCACATGGTGTGAGCAGAATTATCTGCAGCTTAATGTGAAAAAGACTAAGGAGCTGGTGGTAGACCTGAGGAGAGCTAAGGTACCGGTGACCCCTGTTTCCATCCAGGGCGTCAGGGTGGACATGGTGGAAGATTACAAATACCTGGGGATACGAATTGACAATAAACTGGACTGGTCAAAGAACACTGAGGCTGTCTACAAGAAAGGTCATAGCCGTCTCTATTTCCTGAGGAGACTGAGGTCCTTTAACATCTGCCGGACGATGCTGAGGATGTTCTACGAGTCTGTGGTGGCCAGTGCTATCATGTTTGCTGTTGTGTGCTGGGACAACAGGCTGAGGGTAGCAGACACCAACAGAATCAACAAACTCATTCGTAAGGCCAGTGATGTTGTGGGGATGGAACTGGACTCTCTGGTGGTGGTGTCTGAAAAGAGGATGCTGTCCAAGTTGCATGCCATCTTGGACAATGTCTCCCATCCATTACATAATGTACTGGTTGGGCACGGGAGTACATTCAGCCAGAGACTCATTCCACCGAGATGCAGCACTGAGCATCATAGGAAGTCATTCCTGCCTGTGGCCATCAAACTTTACAACTCCTCCTTTGGAGGGTCAGACACCCTGAGCCAATAGGCTGGTCCTGGACTTATTTGCTGGCATAATTTACATATTACTATTTAACTATTTATGGTTTTATTACTATTTATTATTCATGGAGCAACTGTAAAGAAAATCCAATTTCCCCCGGGATCAATAAAGTATGACTATGACTATTATTCTTGTCAAGCAATTTTAATGCAATTTGACAAGGGAATTATAAGTTACAAGAATTGACAGAAATATACTCATGGTAAATCAACAAAGAAAATAATTCAAAGATGCATGCTAACAGTAGAAAAATTCCAATACAGCACCTCACCCAAATACAGCAATAAAATCAAACAGAACTCAACAAAGTTCAAAGTAAATTTATTATCAAAGTACATATACAACCCTGAGATTCATTTTCTTGTAGGCGTACTCAACAAATCCATGGAATAGTAACTTTAACAGAATCAATGAATGACTGCTCGACTTGGGCTTTCAACCGAGGGCAGAAGGCAACAAACTATCCAAATATAAAAATAAGAAATAATTATAATAAATAAATAAGCAATAAATAACGAGAACATGGGATGAAGAGTCCTTGAAAGTGAGTCCATTGACTATGGGAACATTTCAATAATGGGACAAGTGAAGTTATCCCCATTGTTCAAGAGCCTGATGGTTGAGGGGTAGTAACTGTTCCCAAACCTGCTGGTGTGAGTCCCAAGGCTCTTGTACCTTCTTCCTGATGGCACCAGTGAGAAGAAACCATGGCCTGGGTGATGGGGGTCCCTGATTATGGATGTTGCTTTCCTGCGACAGCGTTTCCTGCAGATGTGCTCAATGGTGGCAGAGGCTGTACCCATGATGGGCTGGGCTCTATCCACTACTTTTTGCAGAATTTTCCATTCAAGGTCATTGGTGCTTCCATACCAGGCTGTGACACAGTCAGTCAATATACTCCCCACTACACATCTAGAGTTTTTGATGTCACGCTGAATCTCTGCAATTTCCTAAGGAAGTAGACGTACTGCTGTGCTTTCTTCATAACTGCACTTGCGTGCAAGGCTGAGGATAGGTCCTCTGAAATAATAACACCTAGGAATTTAAAGCTGCTAACCCTCTCACCTCTGATCCTCCAGTGAGGACTGGCTCATGGACCTCTCGTTTCCTTCCCCTGAAGTCTATAATCAGTTCCTTGGTCAAGCCACTTAAGGAGATATTAGGCCACTTGATTGAAAGGTTGGCCAGAAAAGAAGATGTAAAGGAATGTCTGAAAGCGAAGGGAAATGCAGAAAATTCCAGAGCTCTGGGTTTAGGCAACACAAGGCATGACTGTTGAAGACCAGAAGTAGAGAGATGGAAATTGGGGTTCTCATAACCCAGTGTTAGAGAAGCACAGATCTTGAAAGGTTATACAGAGGTGGTGAACCCTTTTGAGATCGTGTGCTTAAATTGGCCATAACCTTCTAAAAAAAATTCTCTCATGTGCCATAATAACTTTGAGCAGAGATTAATGTTGATTAATGAATTAGTAATAATAATTATGGATTTTAAGGAAAAAGGATGAGTCCTGTTGCTTTTTTACATGGATCAACATTTTACTATTAATAAAAATATAATGGGTACAGATTGAAATAAATTAAGGATTTGAGATGACCTGCTCAAAAATTAATATTAATCTTTTTAAAAGACAATTGAAAAATGACGTAATTCCTAAATATTATTATTGTAACCATTTACTATCTGAATACACCAAGACTGCGAGAACTTTAAAAGGTATCGTCAACGTCATGTGTTGTCAGAACCATCTAACCGGCATCAAGCCGACATGGGCATTTCCTGTGAAAACACCTCACTGCTTTTGAGTTGTAATAAATCATTCTGGAGGTAACATAATCATTGTAAATATTTGTATTATGGATGGGGTTTAAAGAATTGCATGGCAGTACCACATACTGCACGTCAACAATTTTTTTTAAAAAAATGTGCCGAACGTTTACCACCTCTATATTTTTAAAGATTGGAGATGGATGTGGAGAGGTTTGGGGACCAGGGTGGTGGTAGGGGATGATTATGAAAACTGATGAGAATTTTATAATTATATTGGGAGATTTGTAGGTGATGAGTGTGAATTAGGATATGGGCTGCAGAATTTTTGATCATGGGAATTAAGAGGTAATGTTATAATGGCAGAGATGAAGGTTGTCAGCAGCAGATAACTGAAGGGAAGGTATTATAATGAAAAGGACGAGACTTTGATTGGAACCTCTGCTCAGATTTCAAGGCTGCAAACAGTCTAGCTCTGTTTCAGTCACCAGGGACATTAGGAATGTCAATTGGGAATACAGTCTGTGGTGGGCAATTGTTTAGGCTGTCCCAATTTTATCCATTACAGAAGGCGAGAAGCATACCAGAGTTGGCACATAGGCGTACAGATAGGGTTGTGTGCTGTCAGCACGTGTGGAACTTTACAGCACACATTTATGTGATTCCCATTTAATTTTCCCCACTGTTCCATCAACTTCCTTCAGATTCTACCACTCACCTACACACAGAGGGCAATTTAAACTACCAATGTACATAGCAAACAGCAGTACCACACACAGAAGTGCTGGAGGAACTCAGCAGGTCAGGCAGCATGTATGGAGAGGGATAAACAGTTGATATTTTGGGCCAAAACACTTCATCAGAGCAAGAGTAACTGGAGGAAACCTTTGGGGGTCACAGGGAGAACGTGCAGTTTCCACGCACACAGCACCAGAAGTCTGGATTGAAGCCAGGTAACTGATGGTGTGAGCAGCCTTAGCAGCTAGCATTTATATCTGATTCAGTCACTTAAAGCAAACCTCAACAAGATCCACTCTAAGCCAAATAAAACTCAGGAATTATTCTAAATTTTGGAAATTTATCTGTAGATACAGAACTCAAGTACCAGTACACCAATACTACCAGTATTTTTAATGTTACATAATATTTTTGGAAAGTAAATAGTTTAAAATATTTCTTCATTGAATAACTTTACCTGATGCTCCTGAAGGGCCAATGGGTTCTTGTAAACCTGAAATTCAAAATACCACAATTACGTTTTGGAACTCTGCCACTTCTTAAAGTGTTTGGAATTTGATCTCTAACATTTATACCGGCAGACCTTTTCCTTTAAAAACATTGATTTGATGTGCAAAAGTAATATCCTATGACGTAAATGAAATAATTTTGTTGGAAGTACTGTGTGTTTGCTATTTTATATTCAATTATTGATGGTATATAAAATTAAGGAGGTTAATTGTTCATCTGTAATGCAAAATGACCACCTGATAGAGAAATATGGAAGTTGATCCATGGAAAGCTGGAAGATTTCACTGTAATAAGAGTGTACAAAGGAATAAATTAATTCTTGTAAGGGAAGCTTTAATAAAAGCACATTTAAGCCCCTTATCCTGGATAGGCTTAATTTATTCATATCGCCAAGCACCATTTGTGGAGAATGGACGAGGTCACTGCATCAATGTACATTGTAGCTTCTTCTACCATCTCTCATATGAACTGTGCGAGTGACATGGATAAGTTAAAGGGAGTTTCTGGCACATATTTAAGATGAATCATCCAATTTCCAATCATAACAGACTGCCCAATGATTTAATATGATTTGAATATTCTTCCTTGACCTAAAATGCTGTTAGAAATCACTGCCAATATTTTATGAGCTGAGAACGGATTTATAAACTGATTCTCTGTTTATTTCCTACTAAAGCAGGGAAACTGAAAAATAACTCTCCCATTTCCATTAAAGCAACTATGGAAAGTTAATGGGGAAGTGTTTAATGTATTTTTCACTAAATAGCCATCCTTAATATTCAACCAATTATAGTTAATTTGTAATGTACCATGTCGTACGACATGGACATTCATGGTCTTTCCATGACCATGATTGTTCTCGGCAAATTTTTCTATATTAAATCAAGTGGTTTGCCATTCTGGGTACAGTGTCTTTACAAGATGGGTGACTCCAGTCATTATCAATACTCTTCAGGGACTGTCTGCCTGGCGTCAGTGGCTGCATAACCAGGACCAGCTGCTCATACGACCATCCATCACCAGCTTCCAAGGCTTCACGTGACATTGATCGGGAGGCTAAGCAGGTGCTACGTCTTGCCTAGGGAGGATCTACAGGCTAGTGGAGGGAAGGAGCGCCTTAGATCTCCCTTGGTAGAGGTGTATCTCCACCTCGCCACCCAACAATTATAACACAAGAAGTTGTGCAGATGTTGGAAATCCAAAGCAACACAAACAAAATGCTGGAGGAACTCAGCAGGTCAGGCAGCATTGATCGAAATGAACAAACAGTGGAAGTTTCGTGTCGAGTTCCTTCCTCAAGACTAATCGTCTAATTAGACTATTATTTCAAAGGGCTCACACACACTTCATATGTCTTTCTGTATCATCTAATTCTAATAATTCTTAAAGGTTTACTCACAATAACATGGTTAGTTATTGTGAATCTATGAAACTTGTATGTCAAATTAAAAACCACAACCTGCACTTACAGTAATTTATCTAAAAATATTTTTAAAATATTTACAGCCAATTAAAGATCTGCCATTGGAAATTGTTGCAATGCTCTTCTTGTAAATCAAAATTACAGAATAATAATTTATCATCTGTTAAATCATTCTATACCGTTAATAGTACATTATTATGAAGCATTTACAATAAACATAATTATCCATTGCTGATAAATGATAAAACATATTTCATGCAGCAGGTCTGATAAGATCTGATCTGATGTGTAAAGATGAATCACTACAATTAGGTAAGTACTTTAAATTCATTTACTCTTCATAACAGATTTTGTTTCCAAAATGTCACATAATTACTGTCAATATACACTAAATTTCATAATGGATTGTAAAGTGCATCAAAGAAGAATGTAATTCAAATGAAAGACTAAAAAAAGTCATTGATATGATGAAGTGCTTTTAATGGTCTGTGAACAAGTTGTCCCCAGTTCCAAGAGCATCATTTTAAGGTGCTACATGACAAATAGTAAAGCACAATGATGAGGAGCCTTAGATTACTGTTGACATTGATATTTTATATTTTTAAAATGAACAGTAATATTTAAATGCATCATCATGACAAAAGATCAATTCAATAATTGGCACAACTGATAGCGAATTCTGGTTATAAATTTAGAATTTTAAAATTTACTCCATTTTTATATACACAAGAGATTCTGCGTGTACTGAAAATCCACAGTAACATACACACGATGCTACGGAACTCAGCAGGTCAGGCAGCACCTATGGAAAGGAATAAAGAGTTCATGTTTTGGCCAAGACCCTTCATCATGACCCTGCTGAGTTGCTCCAACATCTTGTGTATGTTACTCCCCATTTTTCTATGATCCATTTGGCACATGGATGACAGAAAAAATGGCGAGCTATGTGGGAAGGAAGGGTTAGATTGATCTAAATTCAACAGAATATTGAGGGCCAAAGGCCCTATACTGTTCTATGTTCTGTCATTGGGAATCTCTTTAGCTTCAAAACAAGTGCAAGGCTCTCATGTCAGGTACAATATGGTATGGGAAGGGGAATGTTGTAACACAATTCTTTATACTCAATTATAACTGGTGCTTACACATGGATTATGGACACAAAAATACCAGTCAGCATATGGACCGTCAAGACATTCCTGCTGATACCAAGAATTCCATTAAGTCTTAAAAGTCTTTGCACTTACAATTTAATCTTTGTTGTCACATCCAAAGTGGGGCAGTGTCGATGACTGAATAGAATTCTTAACGTGTTTCCCAAGCTCAGAGTCACTGTGGATAACTTTGTTGTGACCAGCACCAGAATTGACAAGTAACCGCAATGCTAATAAGCGGCTCTTGCTTATGAGTTGGTTAAGTTTCTTCTAAGTGTTAAAGGTATTTCTGTAATTTATTTTGTAAACTCAGATTTGCTCTAAAGTTTTCAAAGGTTTATTCAAAACACTGAGGAAGATTTGGATCTCAATCTAAAGTTCCAGTGGATCTATTTAAGATGCTGAAAATTTTACATACCCCAGTATTAATACAGTAACGCCTCTATTACTGCGGAGAAGAGGAACCTGAGCAAATATTGAGAGTGGTATCACAGGTAGATAGGGTTGTAAGGACAGTTTATGGGCTTCATAAATCAAAGTATTGAGTACAGGAGATGGGATGTTATGTTGAAGTTGTGTAAGACATTGGTGAGGCCTAATTTCGAGTATTGCGTTCATTTCTGGTCACCTATCTACAGTAATGATGCAAATAAGATTGAAAGAGTACAGAGAAGACTTACAAGGATGTTGCAGAAACTGGAGGACCCGAGCTATGAGGAAAGATTGAATAGGTTAGGACTTTATTACTTGGAATGTAGAAGATTGAGAGGGGATTTCATTGAGGCATACAAAATTATGAGGGGTATAGATAGGGTAAATGCAATCTGAAGTTAGGTGGGAATATAACCAGAGGTTATGGTTAAGTGTGAAAAGTGAAAAGCTTAAGGGGAACATGAGGGGAAACTTCTTCACTGAGAGGGTTGTGAAAGTGTGGAACGAACTGTCAGAAGTGGTACATGCGAGCTCGATTTCAATGTTTAAGTTCGGACAGGTACATGGATGGTACAGGTATGGAAGGCTATGGTCCCAGTGCAGGTTGATGGGAGTAGTCAGTTTAGATGCCTTAGAATGGGCTGAAGGGCCTGTTTCTGTGCTGTAAACACAGGAACGTACACAAAATGCTCAAAGAACTCAGCAGGTTAGGCAGCATCTATGAAGAGGAATAAACATTTGACATTTCAGGCCGAGACCTGATGAACACGCGAGTTCCTCTACCATTTTGTATATGTTGCTAAGAAGTTTTATGGTCTGGAGCAACATTTTCATCTCAGCTAACAACAGCAAACAAAGCAATACACACAAAATGCTAGTGGAACTCAGCAGGTCAAGCAGCATCTATGGAAATGAATAATCAATGTTTTGGGCTGAGACCCTTCTTCAGGATTGAATTATTGTGTACAGACTGGGTGCATGTTTAATGACGAAATACCAGTGACTACCAAAAGCAATTTTTGCATCTTCATTGGAAGTAGGTGTCACTAGTAATACTACAGTTTATTATTTATGTCTAATTGCCCTTGAACTTAGTCATTTGTTGGGCCATTTTAGAGGCAATTAAGAGTAAATCACATTGCTGTGGGCCTACAATTACACTGAGCAAAAATGACAGATTTCATCCTGAAAGGTGAGGAAACAAGGAGAGATTTACTGACTAACAGGTAGTTTCATCATTGGTGCTAGATTTTAAGTTCAAAATTCATTCAAGTGCATTAATCAAAATTTTGCAGCTAATATGGAAGAATGCACAGAATTGATAGTTCAGGCCCTGGATATCAGGACACTAACTTTGGGAAAGCTAAGGAAGTTGCCATATTAATGTAAATTCTTTTAAATAGATTACAGCAATGGACTGAAGAAAATTTGAAAACAATTATGGAATAGTCTGTTCAGAAATAAACTGGAGACCTATCCTGAGGACTTAGCCAAATTATATTTCTGATGATCAACGTGATTGGACAAGCAATGAGTAATAAAGTACAGTACTCATTTAATCTTTACAAGCTAAAGAGTGGTGCCAGTCACTTATTTTAATGGAGTCCTTGCCAAAGCTAAATAAAAGCCAAGTATTTTTATCAGAGCATCAAACCTCAAATTTCTTATTCAAGCTGAATTAATTTAGTGAGATTGTGGTATTGTAGACATACCGAGAAAAACCATTTGCTTCCCAGAATATTTGTGAATGGAGACTGGGAGGCATTCACATTTTAATTGCTACTTCTCAAAATTGCATCTTCACCAGGAAACAATGAGCTGCATATTTCAGGATTCAGAGCAGTAATAGATTACATATTAGTTTGATTAAAATGCCTATTTTTAAATTAACTGGATTTCCTACTGCAAGTTAATAATTACCTTATAATACATACTAAAAATTATACCATATCAATTAATACATAAACTTCCTTGGAATATCAGAAATGTTGTTTAAACTGGATCTGCAAGTATCAGCTACAGTAAATCATCCATCACATTTGGGAAAGATCAAATCTGTTTCATGGAAAACTAGGAAAATAAAAACAGCAGATGCTAGACATCAGAAACAAAGAGCACTGGAAATACTCCACAGGTCAGGCAACATTCCGTGAAGACAGACGCAGAGTTAACATTTCCTGTCAATAACCTTTCTCTGCTTTTCTCTCCACAGAATGTTGTCTGACTGCCTCAGTATTTCCAACATTTTGTTTTCAATTTATTAAGAGACCAAACCTCCAAGAGGACTACAACTTTGCTATGGGTTTGGGGGTTTGCAAGGCTCAATAACCCATTATGTTGGCTGGAGTCAGGGCTTTATGCTTTGGCTCTTGTTAGGGTCACCCATGCCAAACAGGTCAAAGGGTAGAGGCCAGACTAAGAGTGGTCCACTGGTCTTCCAGGTTTAGGAGTTCGGCTCAGAGCCAATAACCCTGGCTGGTAAAACAATATTGTTACAGAAAGAGCCATGAAGAATCCTTCTACATCTGAGTGCGATGGTATTCCTGAGGCTCCACCCAAGACTTGCACGACTGACAGTAGTGAAAACCAAGAAGCAGCTATTGCCATGATGAAGGAAGCCCTGAACACCATCAGAGGTGGTGGACCTTCATTGCTGCCCTAAATTCCAGCTGTGTAACAGACAGTAAGTAAGAAAGAGACCAAATTTTAGAAATGTGTACGTTTATTAATCAGGTGATTTCAAAGCCAGTCACCATTTTCTAAAAGCAGATAAAAACATTCACAGACCCTAATGGCACAGCCCTGGCTGCTAATTAGTTGGCTCTAAATGATTATTTTATAGTTAAAGGCATATTTCTAAAATAATATTTAGAAGCCAATTGATAAGCAGCCAGCTTTTCTATTCTTTAACTTAGAATGTGGGAGTTGGCCTCATGCTACTGAGAACGTAACAGGAAAGTCCTGACCTGACCCTGTCAGGCAGTTGCAAAACATGCACTTTATGATAAGAAATCAAAATGGATTAACAATGTGGCTAGTTTGTCTCTAGATCCCCCCCGGAGATCAAAAATACCAAGTGTTGCATCCTACATCCAACACTTAATGTTCTGAAGTTCCAATCATAATGATCCAACAGTTAGTACCTTAAAATGCTTGAGTCAAGTGAGTAAATTCTGAACAACTGGAGAATGAAACGCACCTCCACTCTGCGGGCCTCTTCCTGATCCATTGGCCATATTTATATACCTAGTAATCTAGCAGTTTCGGTACAAGGCGTGTATTAAAATCCTGTAACTGCTGCCATCTAAAAGAGGAAGCAGTGCTTAAATATATTAAAAGCAGTCGGCCACTCATGGTTAGATGATGTCTGAGGTCTGGTGTTTATTTTGAATGGAATTTAAAAGATTGGAGCTTTAAGATTTAAAGGAACAAAGGAAATTTCTAAATCTCAAATCTGTAGATGCAACAGCTTTATCTTAGTGTTTCTACATATATACAATTACTAGTTTATACAGTAAAGATAATCCAAACTTTAGTAACAAGCTTTGAGAAATTAAAGGCAATTTTCGAAAAAAAATGCAAGATTGAGCTGAGAAGAAATCAAAATTATAAAATGTGTTGGTCCAGATTATTTACTCAAGAGATTCTGCAGATGTTGGAAATCCAGAGCAACACACGCAAAACACTGGAGGAACGCAATGGGTCAGACAATATCCATAGAAATGAATAAGCAGTCGATGTTCCAGGCTGAGACCTTCAAGCCGACACCTGAGAATCATTAAGTTGAGCAATACACACAAGTCCACACGAGTCCTGATGAAAGGACACGGCCCAAAGCATCAATTGTTTATTCCTCTCCATAGATGGGGCATCACAATAGTGTAGCAATTAGTATGATGCTATTACAGCTTGAGGCGTCAGTGTTCAAAGTTCAATTCTGACATCCTCGGTAAGAAAGTTTGTATGTCTTTCCCTGGTGTATGTGGGCTTCCTTTGGGAGCTCCCACAATCCAATGACATTCAGACAGTTACAACATATTTCATGTCATATGCTGGAGATACTAAACCTGTTTCTCATTCGAATTCCCTACACCATATTCTGTCTGTCACTTCTTTCTCTGCCATTTATCTTTGCATTGTCTGCAAACTCGGCCACAAAGCCATCAAATCAGTGACATATAATGTGAAAAGAAGAGATCCCTACACTGACCCCTGCAGAACACCACTTGTCATTGGCAGCCCACAAGAGCAAGCCCCCTTTATTCTGACTCTTTGCCTCCTGCCAATCAGCCAATCTTCTATGCATGCTAGTGTCTTTCCTATAATACCACAGGCTCTTAACTTGTCAAGCAGACCCACGTGCAGCACCTTGTCAAAGGCCTTCTGAAAATCCAAGTACACCACATTCACTGATCCTCCTTCGTTTAGCCTTCCTGTTATTTCTTCAAAGGATTCCACAGATTTGTCAGACAAGATTTCCACTTAAGGAAACTATACTGACTTTGGCCTACGTTATCGTGCGTCTCCATTGTCCCAAAATCTCATCCTCAATAATGGACTCCAACATCTTCCCAACTACTGATGTCAGGCTAACTGGTCTATAATTTATTTTCTATTGCTTCTCTTCCCTCTTAAAGAGTGGAGTGACATTTTCAACTTTCCAGTCCTCTGGAACCACTCCAGAGTCTAGTGATTCTTGAAAGATCATTACTAATGCCTCTGCAATTTCTTCAGCCACCTCTTTCAGAATCCTGAGGTGTGTTCCATCTGGTCCAGGTGATTTACCTACCTTCAGACCTTTCAGCTTCCCAAGCACCCTCTCCTTAGTAATAGCAATTACACTCACTTCTGCCCCCTAACACTCTTGAATTTCTAACATATTGTTAGTGTCTTGCACAGTGAATACTGATGCAAAACACCTATTAAATTCGTCCATCATTTCTTTGTCTCCTTTTACCTCTCCAGCATCATTTTCCAGCAGTCCAATATCCATGCTTGCTTCTCTTTTACTCTTTATATATTGGGAAAAACAACTTTTGGTATCCTCTTTTGATATTTTAGGCCAGCTTACCTTTATATTTCATCTTTATTCTCGTTACTTTTTTTAGTTGTCTTCTTTAGATATTCAAAATCTTCCCAATCCTCCAATTTCCTACTATTTTTTGTTATATTATATGCGCCCTCTTTTGCTTTTATGCTGTTTTCGACTTCCCTTGTCACCTATAGTTGCCTCATCCTCATCTTTAGGATATATTTACCCTGCACCTTCTGTGTTGACCCCAGAAACTCCAGCCATTGCCATTCTGTCATTCTCCATGCTAGTATCCCCTTCCAATTAACTTTGGCCAGCTCCCCTCTTATGCCTCTGTAATTCCTTTAACCATAAGACAAAGGAGCAGAAGTCGGCCATTCGACCCACCGAGTCTGCTCCGCCATTTTATCATGAGCTGATCCATTCTCCCATTTAGTCCCACTCCCCCGCCTTCTCACCATAACGTTCGATGCCCTGGCTACTCAGATACCTATCAATCTCTGCCTTAAATACACCCAATGACTTGGCCTCCAATGTCGCACGTGGCAACAAATTCCATAGATTCACCACCCTCTGACTAAAAAAAATTTTTTCGCATTTCTGTTCTAAATGGGCGCCCTTCAATCCTTAAGTCATGCCCTCTCATACTAGACTCCCCCATCACGGGAAACAACTTTGCCACATCCACTCTGTCCATGCCTTTCAACATTCGAAATGTTTCTATGAGGTCTCCCCTCATTCTTCTAAGCTCCAAGGAATACAGTCCAAGAGCGGACAAACGTTCCTCATATGTTAAGCCTCTCATTCCCGGAATCATTCTAGTGAATCTTCTCTGTACCCTCTCCAATGTCAGCACATCCTTTCTTAAATAAGGAGACCAAAACTGCCCACAGTACTCCAAGTGAGGTCTCACCAGCGCCTTATAGAGCCTCAACATCACATCTCTGCTCCTATACTCTATTCCTCTAGAAATGAATGCCAACATCGCATTCGCCTTCTTCACCACTGACTCAACCTGGAGGTTAACCTTAAGGGTATCCTGTACGAGGACTCCCAAGTCCCATTGCATCTCAGAACTTTGAATTCTTTCCCTATTTAAATAATAGTCTGCCCAATGATTTCTTCTGCCAAAGTGCATAACCATACACTTTCCAACATTGTATTTCATTTGCCACTTCTTTGCCCATTCTTCCAATCTATCCAAGTCTCTCTGCAGACTCTCCGTTTCCTCAGCACTACCGGCCCCTCCACCTATCTTCGTATCATTAGCAAACTTAGCCACAAAGCCATCTATTCCATAATCCAAATCGTTGATGTACAATGTAAAAAGAAGCGGCCCCAACATGGACCCCTGTGGAACACCACTGGTAACCGGCAGCCAACCAGAATAGGATCCCTTTATTCCCACTCTCTGTTTCCTGCCAATCAGCCAACACTCTATCCACATATGTAACTTTCCCGTAATTCCATAGGCTCTTATCTTATTAAGTAGCCTCATTTGTGGCACCTATAATTGCCTCATCCTCATCTTTGAGATTAACACCATTGTAATACTGATACATCTGACTTTATTTTCCCTCTCTCAAACTGCAGGGTGAATTCCATTATATTATGATCACTGCTTCCTCAGGGTTCCCTTACCTTAAGCTCCCTAACCAGATCTGGTTCATTTCACAACATCCAGTCCAGAATTACATTTTCCATAGTGGCTCAACCACTCAACAAAGCCATCTTGTAGGCATTCCGCAAATATTCTCTCTTGGGATCCAGCATGAACCTGATTTTCCCAATCTACCTATATATTTAACTCCCCCATGACTATTGTAAAGTTGCCCTTATTACATGCCTTTTCTATTTCCCATTGAAATATAAATCCCACATCCAGGCTACTGTTTTAATTCTGTATATAACTCCATTCAGGGTCTTTTTACCCTTGCAATTTCTTAACTCTACCCATAATAATTCTACACTTTCTGAACCTATGTCACCTCTTCCTAAGGATTTGATCTCATTTTTTACCAGCAGAATCACCCACCCCAACCCCTACCTGCCTGTCCTTTTGATGCAAGGGATATCCTTAGATGTTAACTATGATTTTCTTTCAGCTTATGTCTCAGCGATGACCACACCATCATACCTGCCAATCTCTAACTGCACTACACCTACCTTATTCCGTATATTGCGTGCATTCAAATATAACACCTTCAATCCTGTATTCATCACCCTTTTCAACATTGCCCCCATGTTACACTTCATTTCATCCCACTGACTGCAATTTTGTCCTATCATCTGCCTGTCCTTCCTCACGGTCTCACTACACAACGCATTGACTTGTATACCAATTGGCCGTCCGCAGCCCTATCACTCCAGCTCCCATTCCCCTGCCAGCTCAAGTTTGAGCCCTCCCCAACAGCTCTATTTTCACTTTTCTAGTTTTATTTTTACTTTTCGCTATTTCTGGCATCTCCAAGCCTGAATGCTTGAAACCACAGTGAGGAAAACAGCTCTGAATTTTCTTGCAGCTTATTTCTTGCCAACTATTAATGATAAAAATGACAGCTTTTTGAACACAAACACATGCAGCTGATGCTATTTAAAAACTGCTAGCTCTAAGCACAATGTAATGTCTAACTAGTGCATGTCTGACACTAGTTAGAGACTGTTCGGCAACAGTCTCCTACCCCAATTAAGCAGAAAAGTGTCCCAAATAAACGAAGCAAATCTCAGCTATTTTCTTGATTAGATTTTGTTATTTAAGTATTGTCGTAAATAAACGGCTGCCCCGATTAACCAATAGCGCAAGTAGCTGCAATTCACTTTTCTTTGAGAGAGTACACTTTAGCTAGAGAACACTCTTAAATGGCAATATACATATTCTTTTTTTATCCTTTTAGGTCCATTTATACAGTGGAGTAAAACTGATTCAGTTTATATAATGTCTGATTTCAATATGAGAAAACATGCATGAAAATTCAGAATGATGCATGACACAATAAACTTTTTTCCACTTTATAAAAAACATTTAACTGCTGATGAACATAATGCACATTCAGATTTAGATCAACTGTTAAAAGGTGCTGCTAAGCTTGCAATTAAAGTTTTGCAAATGGAGTAACACTCAAGGATATGGATTCAACATAGCCTAATTTTTGAACATTAAGTGATTAAGCGCTAATATTAACAATAACTGAAGATCTTTTTTCTAAACTCCGTTTTCCTGTTCTACTCCTACATCCCATGATTCTCTTTGTGTACAGAAATCTCTTTTTAAAATAAACTGAATAATCCTGGACTCTGGGGAAACAATTCACAACCCCTATGACCAAGGATATTTCCCCTTGTTCTCCAAATGGGGAAAACGAGCTTGGTTAACATCCATGCTGTGAAATTCCTCAACACTCTCCCACCTAACTCTTTTTTAAGTAAATGATTATACTTCAGATTCATGTAAGTAATCTTTTATTTACTGGAAATCAAATCCTTGTCAGTAAATATTGCAAGCAACATTCCACTTACCTGATTACAATGAAAAGTAAACGTGGCCCTTGTGGCTATGGGGATCAGGGGGTATGGAGGGAAGGCTGGGGCGGGGTTCTGAGTTGGATGATCAGCCATGATCATAATAAATGGCGGTGCAGGCTCGAAGGGCCGAATGGCCTACTCCTGCACCTATTTTCTATGTTTCTATGTTTCTATGAAATCTGATGAAGGATCTTGGCCTGAAATGTAAACTGTTCATTCCTCTCCGTAGATACTGCCTGACCCGCTGAGTTCCTGCATCATTTTGTGTGTGTAAATCTGAAATCTGCCTCTGTAGATAATGGTGATGCCGTAACTGATTTCTCTGACATCCCATCTAATGATTCAGTTACAGCAGAAATATTGAATGTAATAAAGGAGTTTTACCAGATTTTGGTCCAAAATAAAAGCTAAAACAGTGGAATCTGACAGGATTTGTTCCAAAGGACTAGGTAAGGAATTTGTGCTAAATATTCTATATCTGATTTGTAGATGATATATTTATAGATAATAGGTATAGAATATATGGTATAGAATATGTAATACTCACCAAATAATGGCTGCTCTTCAATGCCTGAAATCTTGGTACGGCACTCATGCACTGAATCTTTCAGACCAGTGATTTCTTGACCATGTATCACAAGGGTTCCATTCATTTGGTCTAAGTAACTCCACAGATCACCAGCATGATTATCCAAAGCATCCTTAATAAAATCCAGACTGGCTGCTAGTGCATTTAGCTTACTGCACACACTCTCCACTTCTGCCACCCGCCTGTCAACCTGAGATACTTCCTTCTGGATGTCTTGAGCACTGTGCTTGCAGTTATGGAGATCTGACATAACCCTGTGGTTAATTCGCTGAAGATCTCCTTTGAGCTCATGGACACGCTTGCCATTAAACATAAGCTGGGAACCTTGGCTAGTCAGTATCTGTTGAATTAGATGAACTTCATCTGTCATTTTGCGGTCGTGTTCATCCCAGGTTGAATTGGCATTGGCAAAATCGTCAGCGTATCGGCTGACAGCCTCTTTAATTCCTTTCAGGGTTTTGTTAACTGAGTTGATGTTGATCTTCAGTAAAGTAATTTCTCCCTGCACTCCACTGGATTCTTCTTCCTCTTTAATTTTCCTTTGTATTTCAAACATGGAATAGTTAAGCCTGTTGAGCAGGCCGGAGTTCTTATCCAGCTGGGTCACAATATCTCGGCAGTTTTTCTGACAGCCATCAACGTCTGTTCTGAGAATTTCAATGTCGCTAATAACTGAGGTACACTGATTTTCCAGAGCTATAATTCTCCCCTCCAAGTTATCCAGACCATCGTGATTTTGCTTTTTAATAGTAGCAATTTCTGTTTCTAGCATTGGGATTACTACTCCCTCTAGGTTTGCAGGTGTAGTTACATTGCTTATTTCTTCAACTATAATGGTAACCCGGCTCTCGATCTCCTTCAGCTTATCGTGCATAATTGTTTTCATTCCATCCAATTCAGTCCCAAAATACTCCTTAATGTTGTTTTCAATGTTCAAGCAATTTTCTTCTATGCTTTTCTCTGTTGTGTTGATTTTAGCCTCAATGTCATCCAACCTACTATCATGGATATTTTCTATGTGAATGGTGGAGAACTGTGGTAATTCATTCTCAAATTGAGTTGTTAATGACTTTTGATTGTCGGAGATCTCACGTAGTTTTTGTTCCAAGGTAGTGACTTTGTCTGTCAAATACTTAACAGTGTCACAACAATTTTCAGTTACAGCCAATCCATCAATTTGAGTTTGTAAATTATTAATCTCCTTCTTCAGGTCAGATTCTTTTCCATCTATTGTTTCCTGAAGTCTTTGGTTTATACTTTTTAGTTCATCGCACTGCTGTTGGACCAGCTTTACCTTGTAATCACAGTCGGTTTGGACACCTGTAAACTTGTTTTCAAAGCCATCCAATAGGTCCCCTCTGAACTTGGTGAGTTTGGCATCTATGTAAGGACCAATTAAGTTCTCAGTGACTAAAGGTGAAGAGGGTCTACTGGCCTCCAGTAGTTGTCTGAGTTGTCCATCGTGGCCAATCACCATCCCATGAACTTCATCAAGCAAGTCACTCTTTGTTTTCAATACATCCTTAACTTCTGTCACTTTAGCCACCAAGTCTCCCATTGCTGGTGGATATGTTGGTTCCCCTTTAGTCAGGTTTTCTAGGCCATCGGTTATATATCCAAAGCCAACTGCAGCATCAGGGTATTTCAGATTATTTAGCAACGAAACAATCATTTTGTTGGTATCCTCCTGAATCGATAGCCTGAGGCTATCACTAATTCCACTGACCATCGTTTGGAGTTTCTCAAATGATTGTGAAAATCGCCGCATTTCATCTTCTAAACGGTCAATTCGTTCCCCATATATATCTGGAGATTTAGGGCCTAAAAGTAAACAAATATCACAAAATTAATGAATGACACAATTTGGGCTGAAATTGATGAAATAAAAAATGCCTCAATTTAACTTCTCATTTATGTATAATTAGAACTATAACTATAAGACTATAAGTAGAAACGACAGGTTTTACTTCTGTTGTTTATGTGATATGGAAATTAAGTCATAGAACTGGGGAATTTATAGATGGAACTCTAAGGCACATTCTTCCAATAAAGAGCCTGTGAATGTGGCCTCTACAGTGATGATTACATTAACCTTTAAGTGGCTTATATGTATGCTTAATGCTTCATAATTTTGAGTTTCTCACATTGCTAGCATAATGCTTTTACTTATGAGGAAGTTGTAGCAATTAAAACCAAGAGGCTGAATTTGCAGTTTAGCAATAGTACAAAATGTGTGGCCATAAACTGGTGATCTTTTTACATGCCAGCCATTTCTCTAAGCCAATGGAAAACAGATTCATGGACTACCGATTTGCTCATGCTGTACCGTCCCTAAGACCAAAGGCCCATTAACCTCCAAACTTCATTTTTGATTCCCAAATGCATTTTCAGATGAACACAGCTTTCTCGATTAAATCTTTATTCATTCCTTTATGAGGTGTGGATCACACTGGCAATTTGCTACTTGCCTTTGAATGGAAGGTGGAGTCAGACAGATTGGTGGGTCTGCAGTTACTAGCTAAATTAAAAGTTCAATTTAAATTTATTATCAAAGTATGTATGTGGTCATATACTACCTTGAGATTCATTTACGTGCAGGCATTTACAGGAAAATAAAGTAATACAATTGAGTTTATAAAAAAACTTTAAATTACAGAGACAGACAACACCCAATGTGCAAAAGAGGACAAATCGTGCCAATAATAAATAAAAAATAAGTAAATAAATAATACAAAGAACATGAATTGTAGACTCCCTGAAAGTGAATCTGTAAGTTGTGCAGTCAGTTCAGCATTGAGATGAGTAAAGTTATCTTCGCTGGTTCAGGAGTTTGATAGTGGTGTGGGACCCAAGACTCCTGGACCTCCTGCCCGATGGTAATAGCGAGAAGGGAGAAGCTTCTTGTAAATGTGCTCAATGATGCTTTGCCTGTGATGGACTGGGCTGTATTCACCATTTTTTGTAGAGTTTTCTGTTCCAGGGTAAATGTGGGAGATTACCTTTCCTGAATAACAATGGGGAGCAAAATAGCTTTTGGTAGTAATCCAATGGTTTCATGATTTCTGACAACTCAGTTCTTTAAACTTAATTCCATAAATTTAATGCCCAGCTGCAATATTGGGATTCAAACTTGCATCTCTGACCCAGAATACTGAATGCAGAAACTTAGCCAACATGATCTTAAAGACTTTTAGTTGTATCCAGCAATGGCAATTTGTCCAAGCATTTTGTCTTGGGGCATTTCCCATAGAATACAATGCTATGAAATTTCCTGAAATTGTATAGAAGTATTGACTTTATGAGGAAGGATACAATTTTTTAGTGCAAAAGATTGTGACTTATTTGGTGTATGACTTAGAGATGTATTCATACTTTGCCTGAGCTTTCTCTATTTGTTGTACAGTCAGTGGATGCTATACCCAACCCACTGTTACTCACTAACTTTGCTCTGCCTGTTATCCAAAGGTTTGAATAACTTTGTGGTTAGATCAGGCTGTAAACTTGTGCCTACATTTTCAAAGCAGGAGCAATTTTTGTTTCTGTTTAGTGAACATTTCAATTAATTTGCTTCTCAGCATTAAAATCATTTACTGTATTTTGAATGTCTGTTGCTACATCAGAAGAAATTCCATAAAAAAACCCCAAAAAGATTGTTTTGGCAACTTTCATAGTCAGCCTGGGTCTAAAGAACTTGTGAAGGGATGTTTCAAGTTAAGAGTAGGTTTAACAGCCATGCAAGCACTTCCACTACCATGAATTTCAACACTTGCAGAAAATGCCACCCATTATTCTTTCCTTGAATATAGCAATTAGTGTGCTAAATGTACACATAGGAGAATGTGACTGCAGTTTTCAGCAATGAACACAAATAAGTCCTAAACAAGGACCACAGTATAAATTTTGCATTCTTATGACCCAATTGTTTGTTTTAAGCCATGTTTTCTCACTTTTTATCATATTCTAAATGAATTCACAAGGACAATTATGCCAGTTTAACAAATATTTTGCTGAACTGCCCATACACCCATGTTGCAAATTCCAAGTAAATGTTTACATGAATACACTAACTCACTTGAACATTCCCACAAGCAATGGGCTCACTTGCAAGGACTCTTCATCTCATGTTCTTGATATTTATTGCTTATTTATTTGTATAATTGTTTTTTCTTTTGCATTTGCCCAGTTTGTTGTCTTCTGCACTCTGGTTGAGCACCTTAGTTGGGCAGTTGTTCATTGATTCTAATATAGTTACTATTCTATAAATTTGTTGAGCATGCCCACAAGAAAGTGAATCTCAGGGTTGCATATGGTGACATATGTACTCTGATAATAAATATTTACTTTGAACTTTGAATACACTAATTAACTAACTCATTTGTCACTAAAAGAAGCAGAGTATGTTGGAAATGCTCTGCAGGTCAGGCAGCATCTTTGGAGGGAGAAACAGAGTTAATAATTCAAGACTAAGACCTTTTATTAGTCCTGAAACATCAACTCCTTTTTGCACTCCACAGATGCTGCCTGACCTGCTGAGCATTTCCAGCACTTTCATTTTTTATTACAGATTTCCAGCATCTGTAATTTGTTGATTTTCAAGTCATTTCTCACGCTGCACTGGCATTCCTTGCAGTTCTGCCTCTGGATATTCTCTCCTGAAGTATCAACAATAAAAACAATCCTTTATCTCCATCAGGTTTCAAATGAATAAGAAGAATATATAAGCAGAAATGGAATAACCAACTATAACACTGGGCAACAAAGACTTTGCTTCCTGAATATTTTTTGGATGTATCTTATGGATTTTGGGCCACTGATCATGAAAATCAGCATGAAATTTCCCTATCACACACCATTATTTGTAATGGCTTATATTTGTGATTTCAATTCATAATTCAAGTCAATTAAAATGTTGCCAACCATGTTAGTTGGAAAGTTTTCTATTTTGTCCAGGCATGCCTGGGTATGCTTAGGCAGGCAGATGCCTCATGGGAGGATAGATTTTAGAAAAAACAGGACACAGAGCCTACAGGAGGCAGAAGAAGATGCCAAGATGCATGAGCCAGGAATGGAAAATGACACTGATACTGATACAGATTTTGAACCCTTTATGTCGAGTGAGCCTCATCTGATAACTCAATCTGAGCTAAAGGACCTGGTCAGACTCTTAGGTTTGTCAAAAGCAAAAGTAGAAAGAATTACTGGGTTCAAGAATGCAAGCATGGAATCTGCTGCCACCAGGCACAAACATTTCCGTGAAGGATTTTGATATTTGAGACAGCTATTTCCCAGAATAACTGATGCCAAGATTAAGGCAGGCATTTTTGTTGGTCCACAAATCAAACAGATCATCAATGACAGGTAATTCAAAGAACTTCTAGTGGGACTGGAAAAAATCGCATGGAAGGCATTCAAGGATGAAAATTTTCTTGGCAATTACAGAGCACCAACTATATGCAGCTGGTTAATAACATGCTTCAAGTGTACAAAACCACGAAGTGCAACATGTCACTAAAGATTCATTTTCTGCATTCCCATTTAGACTTCTTCCCTGCAAATCTTGGCGCTGTCAGTAACGTGCAGGGTGAAAGGTTTTTCCATAACATTGCAGTCATGGAGAAATGGTATCAGGGCAACTAGAATCCCTCAATGCAGGCTGATTATTGTTGTACACTTAAGCAAGAATCCTCAGGCACTGAGTACAAATGAAGATCATCAACAAAACATTTTTAGATTAGTTGAACAATTGCAAAGCATCAGCATGAATATGCAATTAAACACATTATATTCAATAAAAAGTTAATTTCTTGTTTCTCCTGATTCCTATGTGATACAAGTAGTCTGAAATTATATTTGTGTTCAGCTTCAAGTTGTCTATCATAAACAAACAAAATTCTGAGGGAGCAACACTTTAGAAAAAAATTGTTATCCAGTGTAATTAGATAGGACTGTTCATTCCTGAGTAGAAAAGAAAGTACATACCATTTTATAAGTTTACAAGACTGCTTTTAAGAATTTTGCAAACTAATAAAAAATGGTTACTTCACAGTATGGTTAGATTATGCAGGCATCTTGCATACTTCTACCAGACTTGGAGCTTAAGTGCGATTTACAATGCAATTGATCTGCAGTTAAAAAGAAAAATTCTTGATATCATTAGCACTTACCATAATAACCTTTTCTGGGTCCTGGATATGATGGTCCAAGTTCAGGGACTCCTATAGTAGGACCTTCTTGGCAAGCATCACCAGAATATCCTGGACAACATCTCCATTCCAACTCTGTAACTGTCTTGTATCCAATTTTATACCTAGGCTTTAGAAAGGTCCGATATCTGTGTGAAAAAAAAATTGATAAGAAAATTACAGCTGGCCAATTTAAATTATGTATTTACCACTGCAAAAGATCTCTATAATGGCAGGCAAGCCACTGGCAAAAAGCAACATTGTTCTCATAATTTAATGATTTATTGTTTACTTTGAACTTACTAACTTGCACAAATCATTAGTGGCAGAGTAAGGCTTCAGATATAAAAATTATCATTAGCACTCTACACTTCCAGAACCTTAGCTTTGGTGGAAACTGGGTTAAAAAGATGAAGGATTTCATCTTTTTTCTTGTCAACTTGGAGCCAAATTGAATGGGATCCCAACAGGATGTACACCGAAAGCTATTCCTGGTTCAAGTATGAACAGAGAGTTCTTTAATATCAGTTTGAGCACAGATAGCGCAGAATTAATTACTTTTATTTTTAAATTTGATGCAGTTTTGATAATTTTATCCCTAAACTGATTTGAAAACTTCATTTGGATATGCATAAATATCTTAGCCCTCAGTGTACTTCATCAGCTTTGAACACAACTGCCATTATTAAACTTGGATTAAACGACAACTGTGAAGTGGATTTCATCATCTGATCAAGGTTCAAAGTCGCTCGGCTTTCTCAGCTGTCTGGAAATTGATTCTGTCAACTAAAAATAGCTGGTTAAATCAAGCAATGTGTTTTTCATTAGAATTAGACGTACTGTAGTAACTACAGAACACACAAGCTCGAACAGATGAGGGAACACATAAGAGGTCCTCAGCCCACACATCACTTTCCATGCTGTTTTGGACCGAATCCTCTCTATTTAAAATGATATAAAATATATTATTCCTCAAATAAGAGTGTAATCTGGTATTTATATATTGCATCCTTGCAGATGTATCACCCACAACTACCTGTTTGGCACTCTCTCTAAATCTAATGCGGAATAATTCTCAAGTGACAAAGGAGGTGGTCGTTTTGGCCCACCACATCTATACAAGTTCACAAAGCAATCCCATTCCCTATTAATATTCCTTGTAACTTAATTTCCCCACATTCCCATCAACTTGCCCTAGATTTTACTGCTCTCAACATAAAAGAGCAATTTATCATGGTCTATTAACCTAGCAATTTGGAATCTTCAGGATGTGGGGGAAAAAAAACCCGGGACTATGCAGAGAGAATGAGCAAACTTCACACAGACAGGTCAGAACTGAACCCAGTTTACTGGAGCCATGAGGTCGTAGCTCAGGGCAGCAGACCTCACATTCGACCTGGTTATCAGCTTGCATCTTATTGATTCATATAGATTCAGATACAGATTACATCACATGTATATTAAAACATCAGCTGGCGGGGTGGAGGTACGTCTCTACCAAAGCTGGTATAAAGTGCTCCTTCCTTCCACTAGCCTGTAGGTCATCCTTGAGCAAGCTATAGCATCTGCTTAGCTCCCCAGTCAGGGTCACAGGAAGCCATAGGAGCTGCTGGTGCATATCACAAGTCCTGGTTATGCAACCTCTTCTGATGCTAGGCAGACAATCTGAAGAGTATTGATAATGGCTGGGGTCACCCGTCTTGTAAAGACACTGCCCAGAAGAAGGCAATGGCAAACCACTCCTGCAGAAAAAAATTGCCAAGAACAATCATGGTCATGGGACCATGTGATTGCCTATGTCATACGACATCTGACCTCAATGGTGAGGACATTGAAACATACAGTGAAGTGCATTTACAACCAACACACTCAAGGATGCACTGATGCCCACAAGTGTCACCACAAATTCCAGTGCCAACATTGCATGCACACAATGCTTGGTAGAACACAGAACAGAACACAAATGGCAAAACAAGCCCATTTCCTTACCCACTGCATGTTCACATTAGCTATTAAACCTTATTCTGCATTCTGTTATTGCTTTACCTTGTACTACCTTAATGCACCGTAATGTGAATTGATCTGTATGATCAATGAGCATATTTTCCAATGTACATTTGACACTAATAAACCAATTCCAATTCTGCTATCATGTCGTGCAAATTAGTAAACTATCTTAAGTTAATTTTCCAGTCGTTAAAAGATTTAGCATTTGGTTTTATGGATATCAGCTACATACAAGGAGCAGTAATATACCTCAAGTTAGTGAGACTCTGCATTGAACAAAAATGGTTGTATCTGCAGAATTTTCAAATTGAGAAAGCCCAAGCCTTTGTCTTACTTATACAATTGAAACTGGTGCCAAGCTGTATCGGCCCTTGCCCTTCCCTTGGACAACATCGGTGTCGTGGAGAGGGGAGACTTGCAGCATGAGCAACTGCTGGTCTTCCATACAACCTTGCCCAGGCCCGCGCCCTGGTGAGTGAAGACTTTCTAGGTGCAGATCTATGGTCTAGCAAGACTAATGGATGCCTTTAATAATTGAAATAGTTTAGAGATGAATAACACACATCAAAGTTGCTGGTGAACGCAGCAGGTCAGGCAGCATCTCGGCCTGAAACGTCGACTGTACCTCTTCCTAGAGGTGCTGCCTGGCCTGCTGCGTTCACCAGCAACTTTGATGTGTGTTGCTTGAATTTCCAGCATCTGCAGATTTCCTCGTGTTAGAGATGAATAACAATAATTTTCCTTTATGTAATTATCATCCCAGGGAAACCTGCTCCTGAGACAGCCTTGTTTCCATTTCATTTATTTATTTAGAGAGACCACATGGAGCAGACCCTTCCATTCTAATGAGCCATGCTGCCCAGCAACCCACCTATTTAATGCTAGCCTTATCACAGGAGAATTTACAATGACCAAATAACCTACTAACCAGTATGCTTTTGGACTGTGGGAGGAAATGCATGCAGTCATGGGGAGAACATACAAACTCCTTACAGGCAGCACCGGAACTGAATTTCGACCTCCAATGCCCCGAGATGTAATAGTGTCCAAGCAACACACACACACACACACACACACACACACACACACACACACACACACACACACACACACACAATGCTGGAGGAGCCACTACCATGGTGCCAAAGATTTTCCACAATATTGAAAAGGCTTCTCACTAGGGGGTCCCAACCCTTTTTATGTCATGGTCCTCTTCCATTAACCAAGGGTGGAAACACCTGTCCTATACTAAGCTATAGAAGACTATGGACCTACTACAAACAAATAGGGTTGGTGTGGATGGGTGCACTAGTCAGTATTCACATAGTGGGCTGAGAGGCTGAAAGGCTTTGTTCTCTGTGCTTTCCTTGTTCTTTTTTCATTTCGACTGTAATCTGTTAGTTGCAAGGGAGAGGTCTGTTCTGCTTCAGGTCTTCACCAAGGTGACCACAGAATATTTTCTCAGTAGATTGTTCTTCCCTTGGAGAAGGGAGAAAACCAACTCTCTGCTCATGAGATGAAGATATTTTATCAGAATTAAATGGGCTAAGTTCTGATAATATTTAACTTGGACAGCAAAGATGAACTTAGGCAGCACACAGTCTGTGTAATTGTCTATTTCTCTTTTTAGCTTGGGTTCCCAGCCTGGGGTCCACAGACTCCTTTCTTAATGGTATTGGTCATAGCACACATAAGTTTGGGAACCCCTATGACATCAAGAGAACTGTATCCAATCTCCCTCTGTTGCTGAGCAAATGAAGAACCAAAAAAAAATAAACATATTAGGTGGAAACTCAAGGAACAATGTTCTCTTCTCCCAAGGGTGGGATTCAGCAGCTGATACCAAGGCATGGAAAAGTGATTAGAGGCCACTAAATTTGATTACTAGCATTACCCTTGTAAACAAATACAAAACCACACCTATTAAGACATAACAAACAAGAGAGAATCTGCAGATGCTGGAAATCCAAGCAACACACACACACACAATGCTGGAGAAACTCAGCAAGCCAGGCCTGCTCTATGAAAAAAAGAGTGCCGTCGACGTTCCAGGGTGAGGCCCTTTATCAGTATGTCTATTAATACATAATGTTCAAGACTTCTGGTGTGTGTGTGTGTGTGTGTGTTGCTTTCATTAGTTTCTTTGAATTAGGAAATGTCTTGTATAAACTTCAGCTGCATTGAGCACATTAACATCTGCAGTCCAAATTACACCGGCAGCAAACCTGCTTTGACGAGCAGCTACCCATCATTCTCGGAGTTCCAGGGAGCATCTGCATTCAGTTTTTGGAAAGAAGCTGTTTGCAGTAATAGAACCTGGCCAAAGCAGTGACCTAATGTGAAACATCTTTCCAAGCACAGTTTAGGAGCGCTCTATTTGATTCGAGTGGTTTCTTTGATACCTGACAGATCTTCGATTGCTTTGTCCCTGCTGCCATTCTTCAAGTTGTCCAGCACATGCCTGAACTGAAAATTGCCACTGACAAAATTGTAATGCACCATCATGATGTCAAGATTATGGCAGCAGTGCTCTTTATTCATTCAAATGTATATGTGATGTCTAAAGCTACCTTTTGCATCCAGTCATAGACTAATGCACACCAGGAGGCCATTTGATGCCTCATATCTGAACCAGCTCTTTGAAGGAGATACTCAATTAATCTCACAGGATTGCCTTTCCTCCAAAGCTTTCCAATATCCTTCTTTTCTTTTTTCAAATACGTACACATGTAATTGAAAAATTAATTCTCAGTTTGTTTCTAATCACCTTGAGGCAACGCATTCCTAAATGCAACATAAAAGCGTATAAAGTTTTCATCAGCAAACTTGTGATTCCCTTGCAAATTGTTTTAAATATGTGCCTTTCGGTTACTGACCCACCCACAAGCACTGTATACTCTGTGAAAACTTATCATAATTTTGGAATATTTTTCAGGCCTTCCTCTTCTTAAAAAGTGTTCTGTCATGCATCTAATTAAACACCGTTTATAAAAAAAGCAACTTCAATCAAAGGAATGCTGCGGCAACCTCTGTACACCTTAAATGATTCTCTCCCAAAATACACTCGTTATTCTTCCAAGTTCAGTCTTGACTGCGGTCTTTGTTCAATTCAATCCGTAGGACTCTATGCATTGAACTTAATTAAATTTTAACAAGGTAACGGTAGTAGGAAATCATATCAATGTCACGAAAGCCGTCAAGGGACATTTTTCCCAATGAAACATGTATCTGGCATCTACTGCGAATGGGTATTGAACGTCCGCTGTTCCTTTGGTGGCCACTAGAGGATGCGAAAGCACCAGCGTTCGGAAACGTCTCCCGCTCTCTCAAAGATATGTAATCCTGAGTAGTGCAAAGCTGTTTCTTGGTTCAAAATCTTAATCCTATTTATTACTCCAAATCTTTGTAACAATGCATAAAAACATATCGATCGTTTAAAAACAACTGATTAATTCCTATTGTTTTTAAAGTAATAATATTAAGCCAGAAACCAAATGTAAATCAGATCAACCCACTCAATGTAACTTTCCCATAGGACACACCACAAAAGCATCCACTTGGTGCATAATAAATAATTTTAGAGATCCAGCTGTGAATTTGAACTTTAAGGCACTTAATGTCAATCAATATCCGATTTGACCCACTGCACAAATCTTACTGTTTTGGCTCGGATTAAAACATGTCCCTTATTTCCTGATGGATGGAGGGTCCCGTCAGTATAAATCTGCACGGTACATTCCACCGTGACAGGATCGCCGAAAGTCTATTGTGTTCAGGGCACTAGACTGGAAACAATCTCGCGGTGTAGTTGCAAATTCAGTCAGTTTCCTCTCTGGTTTGTCCCGTGTCGCGCGAGGTAGCGTTGCGAACTTACATGACTACGCCCGGACACTTGAGTTGGCCCCAAGCACACTGATGGTATTCGGCTTTCACAAAGGTGTCTGTGCCGTCTTGCATCGTGCAAGTGATATTCTTCTTCACAATATAGGCGCAATAATTCCTAAAGGAGAAAACCAAGTCACTCGTTGATATTTTTTGTGCAAAGTCTCCATAACACAAAACAAATTTTGTTTATTATAAAATAGAACAGTACAGCACAGAAACAGGCCCTTCGGCCCATATCTGCGCCTAACACGGTGCCAAATTAAACCAAATTCCTTCTGCCTGCACAAGATCCATAACCCTTCATAATTGAGTGTCTAATACTTAAGGGTCACTGGCGCACGATTTTTAATACTGTTGGTGCAAAATATCAATTGAAATATTATGCACATTTCTCATTTTATGTGCCATTTGCGTTCGCATTCAGTTTTCCAAAGCGCCGAGCAGAGGTTTAAAACTGTAAAAGCTTTTAATAACTGTTTAATCTTTCAGCAAAATATAAGGAACTCACTTGTGCCGGGCCGTGCTCCGCCCTGCTCCTTTCAGACTGGGACTTGTCCCTGAGGTGAAGAGGTTATAGCGGTACGGAGCGTAGAAATTGCCCTTCGCTTCCATGAGTGTAAGAAGGGTCAATGCCACCAGGCAGCACAGAATCACAGAGGAAGATGCCGACGCGCTTTCTAACATCGTGACAGCTTAAAAAAAATATCCAGGTGTAGAGGCGCAGTCGAGCCCGTCTCTAAAACTAGAAGCGGTGCAAAATTTGTCCGAACGCCTGAGACTCGGGGAACGTGAGCATCAGCTGGAAAAGAGAAGGTGGGATGGGTGGGGGTGAACGGGAGTCCCGCGGTAGCGCACACACACACGCGCGCCGGGTCAGAGCTGAGATGGGGGAGACTGCGGGGCAGGGGGCGATTGATGAGCCATTGGCTCTGGCCCTGAGTCTATATCGCCACCAGCAGTCGCCCACCTCCACAACTTAGCGGACTCGTGCGAGTGGGCGTTTCGTTGACATTAGCACAGACCCAGCCCTCACCCCCTCCCTCCCTTCACCAGCACTACCAATGAGGGTGCAGCCACCCCTCCTCTGCTCTCCTCTCCTCACCCCCTCCTCCTCCAACATTTACAGACCCACTGGTCGCCAGCAACGCGCACTACCGTTCGGGCTGAAGCCAATCATTTGATCTTTCATGACAAACCCTGGTCTCGGTTTGAAAGGGGAAATGCACCTCCTTCCCCCCCACCTCCAACAAACAAAATACTCTTGGTGCAAATCCACATCTCCGCGGGGGCCTTTGCACAGGCCATAAGATGCACAGCCACGAGAGGCAAACTTACTGGTCGCAGTAGAATCCCAACTCAGTTACGCTGTCAAAAGCTTCGTAAAAGTTCAGCCCAGTCTGCGCCGAAGAACTTGTTAATTATTTGAAAGGCACTGTTAGCGCAGTGTGACCCAATCCTGCCCGCGTTTATTTTAGTTTGTAGGGATTCTAATATCCTTGGCTGCAGGTTTGAGAGGGAGAGGGAGAGAGAAATGGAAAGTTTTTTTCTCTTGAGGAGTTTGATTTTTTAAAAAATATATAATTGTCACCTGGTGACACTGCGGTAAGGGAGGGAGAGAGGGAAGGAGGAGGGAGCGGAGGTGATCTGGAGGAATCCTTTCTGATAGCACCGCGGCTACTGTAGTAATGTGCTCCAGAAATCGGCTGTCCACTTTCTTTCCCTACCGTAGTCGCCAAAAACTTAACGAGAGCATTGAAGGGGCTTGAATGAATTAGTAGAAGGAAGACAGAAATATTTATCAACAACTCTTGGGTTGAGTCGCCAGAGTAAATTATATCAATGAACTTTGCAATCTGCTTTCGTCGAGTCTCTGGTCTTATTTCTGATCCCCGTTTACTCTAAAGGGGAGGGGTTGCTCATCCCTGTTGTGGAAAATGGTACACCTGAAACTTCGGCAAAGCTTATTATTTTCTAAAGATGCCAACTGGCCTGCTCAGTTCCTCCAGTTGTGTGTGTGTGTGTCCATTGGCAAAGGTTTGCCTTCTCTAATCATCTGAAGGCATCACTCAGACTCGCTTGCAGAGCCGTTCCCCAGGAGAAGTTTTGGTACAAGCCGTCAGCTCCAATATTTGAGTTCCTGTACTCCTGGGGTTTAGGTATTAATGCTCGGTAATTGCATGGTTAACAAGTCAACCAGAGCTGTATCTCTAATTAAATAAAATAAACTGACGTTTTGCCAGCAATGCATTCGGCAACTTGGCCGACATAGACGGGCTGGGCAGAAGGGCCTGTGCCCCGGGCATAGCTCCAAGCCTCTGACGCGAGAGTAGCGAATCTGCCGTGTTAAAATGAATCAAACGCACACTCTCCAGAGTGACGGTATCTATCGAGTTCACCTTCACTTTGTTCGTCCAGCCGAGCTGGGCGCCCAAGATAAACCTCTACTGATCATTAATCATAGAGTCACGGAACATCACAACACTCTTCGGCCCATCCAGTTCGCGCCAAAATGTTATTCTGCCAAGTCCGTTCGACCTGCACCCCGACCACAGCGCTCCATCCCCCTACTGTCCATGCTCCTATCCGAACGCCTCATAAATGTTGAAATCGAACTCGTATGCATCACATTCCCTGGCAGCTCCTTCCCACTCGCACCACCCGCTGAGTGAAGAAGTCCCCCCCGCCCCGGTTCCCCTTAAAAGTTTCACTAGAATCTCACCAACAAACCTCCACGATTAGTTTGAAATGGATTCAGAAACAGGCTTAACTTTATACTACAAACAAGAGAAAGGCTGCATTTGCTGGAAATCCGAGCAACACACGAAGATGCAGGAGGAACTCAGCATCTACGGAAAAGAGTATAGTCGATGTTTCGGCCGACATCCTGCCGAAGGGTCTCGGCTCGAAACGTCGACTGTATTTCTTTCCATAGATGCTGCCTGGCCTACTGAGTTCCTCCACCATTTTGTGTGTGTTGCTTAACTTTATACTGAACAGGTTCATCCCCCACCCCCCAAAAAAACTTACTTTTGGCCCACGTGCAGAGGAAGTTTCCCATATCATTATTCACCTCAAATTAGGGATGCGGACCTCGCTGGCAAGGGCAACCTGTATTGTCCTTTGTTCAGAAGGTGCCTTCACGTACCACTGCAGTTTTCCTGGTGTGATGGGCTAGAGAGCAGTGAGTTTCAGGAATCTGAATCTGCAGTGACCAGGATCAGAATGATGTATCACTTCGAGGGGAATCTGGGGATGGAGGTGTTCCTGTGTGCCCACTGTCTTTGCCATTCCTGGTGACAGAGGCCACCACGTTGAGAGATGCTGCCAAAATAGTCTTGGACTTCTTGCTTCTTGAGTATTGTTGGAGCCCCATCCATTTCAGGAGTCTTGTGGGCAGGGGAAAATCTTTGTAGTGCTAAGAGGTGAGTTTGGATACCAACTCTCTTACCGTCCCTTGCAGTCACCATCTTTATTTGGCCACTCTATCTGAGTACCTGAGACCTTTAGGGTGTCGGTACGAGAGATAAAGCGCAGAACAGACCCTTCCGGGCCAACAAGACGTACTGTACAGCAGCCCACTTATTTAACAGTAGCCTAATGACAAGACAATTGTAATGATCAATTAACCTTTGGACCGTGGGAGGAAGCAACAGCACCCGTAGGAAACCTTGCACATTCACGGGAAGACCGTATTAACTTTCTTACAGAGCATACTGGCACTGAACTTCGAACTCCTATGCCCCTTGCTGTAAAAGCGTCGTGTTAACCGCTACGTTACCGTGGTGCCCTTTTTGAATTCAATGTTAGTGATGCCATTGAATAGGTCATTGGGTTTCATATTTTATTTTTTCTCTTTAGAGACACAGCACAGAACAAGCCCCAAGTTCCGTCCTTCGAGCCACACCGTACGACAACCCCCGATTTAACCCTAGCCTAATCACGGGACAATTTACAATGACCTATTAACTTACCAGCCGGTACTTCACTTTGGACAGTGGGAGAAAACCGGAGCACTAGGATAAGCCCCATGCATTCCACAAGGAAGACGACAGGCTCTTTACAGTCGTCATCGGAATCTGATGCCCGAGCAGTAATAGTGTCGCCCCAACATTTACGCCACTATGGTGCCCTTTAGCTCGAGAATACCCCTAAACTGCAATGTATTTTCTTTTCCTTTTCCGCCAACCGTGCCTTTAAAATAATTAACAATTTTCTTCAATACTGCTTCTTGGGTGCGGGCTGGGCTTAACTTTTGTGATGGTTTTGACAGCGTTACTGAGTTGGGATTCTGTTGCGACCATGAGTTTGCTCACCATGGCTGTGCGTTTTATGGTCAGTGACTGAACGTGCAAAAGTCCTCCGCAGAGAGGCGGATTTGCACCAAGAGTGTCTTGTGCTTTGGGGAGAGGGGCTAGAAGGAGGTGGATTTTCCTTTTCAAACCGAGACCTGCGGTAGTGCACATTGCTGGCGACGGGTGGAGGAATTAGTCATTATATTGAATTGGGAAACAAATTATTGTCCACTTATCTGCTCAAGCCGGGATGTTTTCCGGGTCTTGCTGCGTGAAGACATGCGGAGCTCCATCTTCCGAGGAATTGCCAATGGAGTAAAACACAGCCCTTGTGAAGGGGGTGGTTGTGAGATACTTCCCTGAACTGTTGACCTTGTACAATTGTACAGCACCAAGACCAAGCTTACAGTCAGCCACCCATTTAACAGCACTCCTGCACTAATCCAATTTTTTAAGCGTCTCTACACTCCCTTCACCTCTCCAGAAGTTGCCACTCAGTCATACACAGTTCACAGTAGCAATTTAAGCAACCAGTCCACACCGATCTGGATTGGAGCTCCCAGAAGAAAGGCAGGTGGTCGCAGCGGACTGCCCAAACTCCACACACTCAGGTGGAACTCAGCTCTTGGGAGCTGTGAGTGAGGTAGCAGCTGCACTGGCAACACCACTCTGCTGCTGCTGGTTCTGTGTAAATTCCAGCATTCTGACTCAGAGAGGGAAGGGAAAGGTTTAGAAGGACAAACCATGACAAATGGGACAAGCTTCAATGGGCAGTTTCAGCAGCGTGGACAAAAGTCCCGTTGGACTGAAGGCCCTGCTTCTGTGATTTCTGATTCTATAACTCTAATGATAATTCTAAGTACACTATATAAATCTTTAAATGTGATTGCTCTGGGCCTGTGCTTGCTAAAGTTTAGAAGAATAAAGGGAGATTAGATTAGATTAGATTATGAGGACACGCAGTCCTCTTTTATTGTCATTTAGTAATGCATGCATTAAGAAATGATACAATGTTTTTCCAGAATGATATCACAGAAACACATGACAAACCGATTTAAAAACTAACAAAAACCACATAATTATAATATATAGTTACAACAGTGCAAAGCAATACCGTAATTTGATAAGAACAGACCATGGCGTGGTAAAAGTCTCACATTCTCTTGAAAGTCCCATCATCTCATGCAGACGGTGTGGTAAACCATATATATATGTTGTAACTGGGTTAACTGTCTGGACATGCCCCTCTGCTGACTGCCCCTGTGGCTCCTCTCACAGAATCCTGTATAAAGGTGTTCGCCTTGCCCCTCCCCCTCAGTCCAGGGCAGACACTCACCGTGGAGGTCGTGGAGGCCGTATTGTACAGCGGATAAAAGCCTTTCAGTATTTTACCAAACCTCAGTCTTTTGGAGTTATTGAAGGTACTTGAGACGGTAAACCTCCAGCACTGCCAACTTGCCGATGCAGCATCCTGGAAGCATCCGACCACAGTCTGACTCCGAGTCCATCTGAAAACTCTGAGCCTCCGACCAGCTCTCCGACACCAAGAAACGTCTCTGCCAAGCGCTTCGACCCCGGCCCCGGCAACAGGCAATAGGCAAAGCCGAGGATTTGGGGCCTTCCCCTCCAGAGATTCTCGATCGCACAGTAGCAGCGGCAGTGAAATGGGCATTTCAGAAGTTTCTCCAGGTGTTCCTCCGTGCTTCTCATGGCTGCCTCCATCAAATCAGAATTGTGCACGGCCCCCAAGTTAACACAGAATCGATATCATTCGGAACGACTGAGCGCGCTGCGTCACGTTGCCATCTTCTCCTCCCTCCTTTACTCCATTGGCAATGATCTCACTGAAACCCATTGAAAATTGAAAGACTTAGATAGAGTGGACATGGAGAGGATGTTTCCTATGGTGGGGGAGTCTAGGAACAGAAAGCACAGCCTCAAAATACAAGGATGTCCTTTTAGAACAGAGATGAGGAGGAATTTCTTTGGCCAGAAGGTGGAATATCTGTGGAATTAATTTCCATAGACAGAATCATTGGATGTATTTAAAGCAAAGGTTGATAGGTTCTTGATTTAGAAGTGTGTCAAAGGTTAGAAGGGATTGACAGGGATAATAAATTGTCCATGATGGAAGGTGGAGCAACTAAATCTACCGAATGGCCCAATTCTACTCCTATATCTTTGGCTCTTATGGTGAGGGACTTGTGGGAAACTTGCTGGCGATAGCGTTTGTTTCGTTAGGCTGGTAATGGTTGGGGTGACACAGTAGTGTAACAATTAGTATAATGCTTTACAGCGCCAGTCACTGTCTGTGAGGAGATTGTCATCGTGTGGGTTTCTTCCTGGTGGTCTGATTTCCTCCCATATTCCAAACACATATAGGCTAGAGTTAGTAAGTTGTGAACACACTATGTTGGCACCAAAGTGTGGTGACGTTTGTGGGCTGCCCCCAGAACATCTTCAGACGGACATTGGCGCAAACACTGCATTTCAATGTATGTTTCAAGGTACATGTATTAAATAAAGTTAATCTGATCTTCAACAGAGAGTGGTGGGTGCGTGGAATGCACTGCCAGCGGTGGTGGTGGAAGTGGATGCAATAGGGTCTTTTAAGAGCCTCTTAGATAGGTGCATGGAGCTTAGAAAAGTGGAGGGCTATGCGCTAGGGAAATTCTAGGCAGTGTCTAGAGTAGGTTACATGTGTAGCACAATGTAGTAGCACAACATTGTGGGCTGAAGGGCCTGTAATGCACTGTAAATTTCTATGTTCTATGTTCAGATTTGGTGGTTGCTGTTGAAGAAGGACTGAAATGAGCCATTAAAGATGGCAAATATTCTCAGGCAAAAACAATCTCCAAAAAATTCTTTGATGCAGCGAAAATTGTAACAATTTACATTACTACCTTAAGATGATGCATGGGATCAAACATTGACAATATTGATTTCAATGAGACTTCATAACAAAGTGAGAATTAAGGAAACAGTCCTTTAACTTCTAAGGAAGAGTGTTTGGGGCTGTTTGTGAAATGTCTCGAATGCCAGTGTTGCAAACAGAACACATAGGTTTCACTATTTGCATTCGTGAAACTGATTGAAGTGCTCCAGTTTGGCTGTTTGTGTCTTTAACCCTCAGAGGCAGGGCTCACCACTGACACAGCATCACTTCATGATCAAATCCTGTGCCGTGTATGTAGCAGTCACCTGCCACATCAAACTTTACAGGAGGAAGTTATCGTCCCGGTGCAATGCCTGATTTTTTTTCCCCCAGAGCAGAAAGTATTAAGAAGCATCCGCCAAGCTGTCCAAAACTTTAGAAAAAGGGCTTTAGGGCAGTGATCATGCACTGAAATGAAAAATGGTCAGTAACTCATGGGAGTCTTGTATTTCAGGGTTGGTTTTTCAGACTGTGGTTAAAATGTGGCTACCAATCTTACAGTTGGCAGCTGTGAATTTATTCTGTCTGGCTGTGAATCCATGTCCTCTGGCCAAGAGAGAGCAAGAGAGCTCAATGTTTGTGGTTCTACATATACATGCAAAAGTTTGCTCTATTTGATACACTTAAACTATTAAAAATATGAGATTTTTTTCCTGAAGGGACTTTCGCTGGGCCAAGACAGTTTAGTTTTGCCCTTTATATTATACTTTCACTTCTGTTTGACAGTAAAAGTTTCAATAAAACCACAATCTAAGAATGTTAGTTGTGTGTTTTTTTATTATTACTGTGGAATTCCTCTCTAAAAATTCAACGTTGAGAGTTGATTTATATTCGGAAGGTCAGTGTGCATTCCTCTGAGAACGTGGCCAAGCTCAGTGACTACAGATGTGCAGTGAAAGTTCATCAAATTCTTTCAAGCAGCCAAGACTCTACATTGTTTAAACCAGATGTCCAATTTGTGACTGTTACCGATGTACATCAAATTGACAAGACCTGTAACTCCTGTAAGCACTGTTTGAGTGTCAGAGTCAGAGCTTACACTTCTGTAGAAATTTGCAGTTCCCGCTGCATGTCCGGAGTGAGATGTTCAAAACACTGCAGTGTAATTAAAGCTGTGAAGGTCCCCTCTCTTGATCTTGAACTTCTGCAAGGACAAGGAGCTCTTCAAAAATCTTAAATTTCCTTTGTAGAGTCTAGTGGGTACCACAGAGTAATTGCTGGCGGAATTCTAACACTATCATCACCTTATGTTCACTGGGTGGGCTGAGTTAAGGTAGTCCATTTCCCTTCTCTGAATTCTCCTTACAAATAAAATTCCTTACTACTGCCATGACCTCTGTACATCAATTGTGCACTCTCTCCACAGCTCTGACAATCTTAAAATTCAAGATTGTTTACGAGCGTAAAGGAGAATGAAGTGATTGTTACTTTGGATCCAAGGCAGCATAAAAAACACAATAGGCGTAAAACACACTAAATATAAATATAAAAACAATCCTATAAAACACAATGTACAAATAACTGTTTGAGTGTGGCCGTATATACATACGATTAGCTTATATACATAGACAAATTATATGTTTATAAAGTGACACTAGACACTTGCTGGAATATCTGAATGTAAGGTAGCTCTGACAAGAAATGATAAAGAAGTGGCAAAGTAATTCACGGAAAGAGGAACTGTTCTAGGTTACAGCAGGGCATATGAAAACATAATACAAAATAATAAAGTAATTCTGTTTCCCCCCACACTCCAACTCCAATAACCTGTACAAACTTTATTTTAAGTAAAGCAACTTCATTTTACCTTCTTTTTGCTTACTAAATTTTCTTTCTTCTTGTCAAAGCATTGACTTGTTGCTGAAGTCCTGTCTCACAGGTGCTTTCTGGTATAGCCCAAGTGGCAAAGCTTCACTATGAGCCAAGACAGTGCCTTTATTCAGGCTGTTCATAGAATAACCCAATTCTTTCCTCATCATGCACGGTTCTAGCAGGGGACTCCAAGTTAATGAAACCCTGTTGATTTTAGTCTTTAACCTGGGACGGCTGGAATCAGTTACAATGCCCAGGTGAGATCGAATAACTCCTTGGACACTTATTGCCTCAATGACTTACTCACAGAGAAATTAAGGCATCAGGAAGTATTTACTTAACTCCTTTGAAATCTTATACATTCAAATCCTCTTCTCCAATCTGACTGTAATTATTAGGGGTTTTAAACAATATAGTTTATCAGAAGACTGGCCCAAGAATGCAAAGGGCAAAGTGTTCTTAATTCATATGTACAATTTTGTCAGGCCAGATCTCATACAGCCCCACAATTTTCTCATTGCTAACTTCAATACCAGATTTTGGCTGCTGCATACACCTCATAGACAAGCCATAGAAATAATAGAATTTTAGAGCGTTGATACCAGAAATTAGAGAACTATATGAAGGTATTAGGTATTTTAACAATGGCTACACTGACGTGATACTTCAGAATGAATAGTTAAGATAAGCTGTCTTCTCACTGATGCCATTAGGAAGGAGGTACAGGAGGCTTAAACCCCACACTACCAGGTTCAGGAAGAGTTATTATGCTACAACAGTCACTCTCTTGAACCAGCGTGCATAACTTCACGTACCGGTACCTCAAACCTGAACTGATTCCACAATCTATGGACACACTTTTAAGATTTCTAAAGCCCATGTTCTCAGTGTTATATATTTAGCTATCTATCAATCTATCTATCTTTTCCTCATAAATAAGATAAATGTTTCTATTTGCACAGTTTTTCTTTTGCACATAGGTTGTTTTTCAGTCTTTGTGTATAGTTTTTCGTTGATTCTATTGCACTTTTGTTTTCCTGTGAATGCTTGCTAGAAAATGAATCTCAGGGTAGTATTTGGTGGCTCATATGTACTTCGATAATAAATTTACTCTGAAATTTGAATTTTGAATAAATAAAGCTGCTCAAGGCAATTGAGAATATCGAGAGGATAAAACAGCTAAGGTTGCTTGGGCCTAGAACATTTCAAACATGTGAATAGGAGTCTTGATTCAGTTTAGATAATTCAGTACTATACTCACGTATGTATTTGTTTGTTTTGTGTTTGGTGTCTAACATCTCAGACCAATGCAGCAGAGAGGTGTAGGTTCCCCTATTAATGGAGAATACTATCACTTGCCAGGTGCTCTAAATTTGTAGGGATCTAACAGAAAATGCCTTTTTACTGTTTTGTCATGGTAGGTCTGAATCCCGACTGTTCCCTTCTATGGGAACATGGGGACATGTTTCAGCCATTTTGCCTCTTGAACCTGTTTCACTTTTCACTTGTTTCAAGGCTGACCCAAGGCTCAGCTTCATTTATCCACCCTACTATACAATAAAATTTAACCAGTCTTTGTCTTGCAAGTTATAATTGTTCCAGCATCCATTGCCTCTTGGGGAGCAAATGCCAGACTTCCACTATACTTTACGTGATGAAGTACTTCCAGATTTCACTCCTTGCTCCAATTTTAAGATTATGACATCTGGTTTGCGATTTCCCCCAGTGGAAGAAAGCATTTTCCTGTAGCCACCCTATCAAATTGCTTTATCATTTTAGACAACTTGATTGGATCACCCTTCCAACTTTAACTTCAGTGGGATACAAGCCAAAGTTAAAAAATCTTTCTTTATAACTTAACTCTTTAAGACACAGTTTCACTCTGATATTGTTGTACTGCACCCAAAATATGTTTCCTGAGGTTTTGTGGTCAAATCTGATTCGAGTACTCTAGATGTGGCTTGACCAGGCTGTGTACAATAGGGCATTAATTTCTTATTTCTGAATTCTAAACCTTTTAACATTCCAACATTCTATTAGTAGTTTTGACTACTTTTTCTAGCTGTATAGTAGTTTCAATGAACATATACATAAGTATCCAAGTCCCCTTTGCTTTGTAATATTGTAACATTTGGTTTGTACTTGGTTGGGACTGAAAACCACTACACTACCATGACGCCCAGCCAAGTTTTTGTCAGCACCAGTGACCCCCCTTCAACTACTGCCACTATCTGTAAAGAGTTTTATGCATTCTTCCTCTGACTGTGTGGGTTTCCTCTGGGTGCTCTGGTTTCCTCCCGCATTCCAAAGATGTACAGGTTGGTGGGTTAATTGGTCACATTAGTGTAAATGGGCAGCATAAGCTCTCGGGTTGGAAGGGTCTACTACTGTGTTGTAAATCTCTAAAACTAAAACCTAAAAATTTTATACATGCTTTGGTTACCTTTGGACTCGGTGGGGTTAATTTATTTCTAATCTACCTGTTGGCTTGAGTCTTAAGGGTGAATTCAGAGCCCACAGTAGAGCACAGGAACATGCCTTTCAGCAGACACTATCAAATCAAACCAGGTCTCTTCCGTTTGCACTTGATCCATATCCCTCTAGTTCCAGCATACTCATGAGTCTTAAACACCCCTATCAAAAGCCTCTTGAACATCCTTATTCTGTCATTGCCCTTGGCAACCTGTACCAAGAACTTTCCCTGCACATTAAGTTTCAACTTTGCCCCTCTTACCTTAAATACATGTCCTCTAGAATTTGACATTTCTACCCCGGGAAAAAGATCCTGACTGAGGTTCATCTTCGTCTTTCGTGTGCAGACTGCTAATGGACAGAGGTCACAATGCTGTGGCCAACAAGAGCCTCAGATGATTTTAATGCATTGAACTTCTGCTCTTTGCCAGAGTTGCTAGGAAATCTTACAGACCAGCCAATGGGCACTGATCAGTAGCGTAACGATTGGCGTGACGTTAACACCGCTCAGGGTGTTCTGGAGTTTGGAGTTCAATTCCGATGCCGTCAGTATGCCCTCTCCGTGGAACACACATGCTTTCCCCAGGTGCTCCAGTTTTCTCCCACAGTGCAAAGAGGTACCAGATAGGTTAATTGGTCATTGTAAATTGTCCTGTGATTAGGTTAAGGTTATTCAGGTCTGTTGGGGTGGCTTGGCTCAAGGGCCGGAAAAGCCTACTGCACGTTCTATCGCTAAGTAAATACATCAAATTAAGTCAGCAATCTTGGAGAAAGAGAATCAGGAGCAAAGTCTGACAAATTACAGACACAGAGCATTAGAGTAGAAGGATTAGCAATGTGACACAGGGATTGTATTTAAACTCCTCACACTGTGTGGAAACTGTTAAATAATAATTTTAATCTAATTGTTCCTTTTTTTTGCTCATTTTCCTTATTTCTCACTTTTTAGTGAATGAATCCAGGATTCATGCTTATCTACTTCAGAATGGCATTAAAGGCAGATTAAGACCTACTATTCTTACTTCATCTCCCCCTCCCGAGACACCCACCTTCCCCCTTCTCCTCACTATCTGGTTTCACCTATCACCTTTCCCTCCCCAACTCCTTCTTATTCTGGCACTTTCTCCCTCCTTTCCCATCTTGATGAAAGGTCTTGGCCAAAAAGATCGACTGTTCATTCCCCTCTATAGATGCTGCCTGACATCCTGATTTCCTCCAGCATTTTGTGTGTGTTGCTCAAGATTTACAGCATCTGCTGCATCTCTTGTGCTTAAGATTAAGACCTTCATTTGTTTGCTGGCAGTTCTGGTCACCTGTACTGAAGCCTGTTTAAAAGTGGAAGCCTTTGGGCTTAAGTGAGAAACTGACAATGATATTTTTTTGTCATTTTAGCTTCAGTTAATCATCAATCCCAAAGATAAATAGATTGGTGGAAAGAACAAAATGGAGGCAATTTCATTCAATGGCACTGTGCTGCCCTCTGCAACTCAGTACTCCTTTTGCTGAGTCCCAATCTTTTACTAGCCTCATCTTTTCCAATCTTCTTCATTTCTTTCTCTAATCCACTGTTGTCCAATTCATTGTTCTCAGCATTGAGACCCTCTATGACCACTAGCCCTTTCCACACTTTAGCTCTTGTAGTTGTCTTCTCCTTTATATTATCACTCTTTCTATTCCATCCTCAACAACAGAACATTGACTCATTCCCTCCTCTCAAATGTTCTACCCAAACTGAACTGCATTGCCACCTCTGGGTCAGAATCCTGTTTTTACTATTCCTCAGTGTTTAGTCGTTTTCATATCAGAATCAGAAACAGGTTTAATATCACTGGCATATGTTGTCCTCTATCAGATCCCTTCTTCCCCAGCCACCTGGCTACACCTGTCATCTTCCAGCTAACCTCAGCCAAGGCTCGAATTAGTGACCTTCAGATCACTAGACGAATGCCTTAACCACTTGGCTACACACCAACACAATAATTAAATTAAGTAAATAGTGCAAAAAGAGAGCAAAAAAATAGTGAGGTCGTGTTCATGGGTTCACTGTGCATTCAGAATCTGAAGGTGGAGAGGAAGAAGCTGTTCCTGAAATGTTGGATAAGTATGTATCTTTAGGCTTCTGTACCTCCTCTTTGATGGTAGCAACGAGAAGAGGGTGATGGATGTCCGAAAAGATGGATGCCGCCTTTTTGAGACACCTCCTTTTGTAGGTGCCCTTGATGCTGGGGAGGCTGGTGCCTCAGGCTGAGTTTACAACTTTCTGCAGTTTTTTTATAATCCTGCACAGAGGCCCCTCCAAATCAGACAGTGATGCAACCACAAACAAGAGAAAATCTACAGATGCTGGAAATCTGAGCAACACAGACAAAATACTGGAGGAGCTCAGCAGGCCAGGCAGCATCTAGGAAAAGAGTACAGTCGACGTTTCGGGCCAAAATCCTTCGGCAGGACTGGAGAAAAAAGCTGAGGAGTAGATTTAAAAGAGACTTCCACCATCTCCAACAGGATCCCGTCATCAAGCACATCTTCCTCCCCCCCCACCAACTTTCTGCTTTCCGTAGGGATCGCTCCCTAAGTGACTCCCTTGTCCATTTGTCTCTCCTCACTGATCTCCCTCCTGGCACTTATCCTTGCAAGCGGAACAAGTGCTACACCTGTCCCTACACCTCCTCCCTCACTACTATTCAGGGCCCTAAACAGTCCTTCCAGGTGAAGCAACACTACCTGTGAGTCTTTTGGGGTCATATACTGTGCCTGGTGCTCCCCGTGTGACCTCCTGTATAATGGGGAGACCAGATGTAGATTGGGAGACCGCTTCACCAAGCACTTACCACCACCAGAAAAAAGCAGAATCTCCCCGTGACCACTCATTTTAATTCCACTTCCCATTCCCATTCCAATATGTCTATCCATGGCCTCCTCCACTGTCGTGATGAGGCCACACTTAGGTTGGAGGAACAACACCTTATATCTGTTTGGATAGCCTCCAGCCTAATGGCATGAACATCAATTTCTAAGACTTCTGGTATTGCCCCTCTCCCCGCTCTCCTTTATAATTTCTCATACCTTTTTCCCCTCTCTCCTTGCCCACCCATTGCCTCCCTCTGGTGCTCCTCCCCCCTCCTCAATTTCCTTTCATCTATGGCATTCTGTCTCTTTCACCAATTTACTTCCCATCTCGTTACTTCATTCCCTCCTCCTTCAGGTTCTGCCTATCATCTCGTCTTTCTTTCCAGACTGTACTCTTTTCCTTGGTGCTGCCTGGCCTGCTGAGTTCCTCCAGCATTTTGTGGATGATTCAACCAGTTAGAATTGTCACCAGTAGAAGTTAGCGAGTTTTTGGTGACATACCAAGTTTCTTCAAAATCCTAATGAAATATAGCCACTGCTGTGCCTTCTTCGTAATTACAGCAATATGTTGGCCCTGGGGTAGACCTTCAGAGATGTTGACACCCAGAACTTGAGACTGCTCACTCTTTCCACTTCTGATCCTTCGATGAGAACTGGTGTGATTTACCTTCTTGAAGTCCACGATCAATTTCTTGGTCTTATTGACATTGAGTGCAAGATTGCTCTTGTGATATCACTCAACCAGCTGATTTATCATAGTCCTGTACATCTCCTCGCCATGATCTGAAATTCTGCCAGTAGCAGTTGTGTTTTTGTCAAATTTATAAATGTCACTTGAGCTATGCCTAGCTACACAGTCATGGGTGTAGAGAGAGTAGAGTAGTGGGCTAAGCATGCATCCTTGAGTGGACCAATGCCAATTGTCAGCGATGAGGAGTTGATATTTCTGATCCGCACTGACCGTGATCTTCTGGTGAGGAAGTGAAGAATCCAGTTACAGAGGAGGTATGAAGGCTCAGGTTTTGCAGCTTCTGAAGTGATTTTAATTTCTCTCTCTTTCTATCTGTTTATGTATAATCAATTAATTAATTTATTTAGAGCTATAGCACAGTAACAGGCCCAATGAGCCCATGATGCCTAATCCCACCCACGTCTTTGGAATGTGGGAGGAAACCAGAGCATCTGGAGGAAACCCACGTGATCACCAGGAGAATATATAAACGACTGGAATTGAAGGCAAGTTGCGGGTTGCAGGCAGTGCAAGGTGATGCGCTAACCACTATGCAACAGTCATCATCATCATCATCATCATCAGGTGCCGTGCCCAGTTTGAGATTTAACTGCCATTGCCCACACACTCCTGTTTCGGGTCAAGTGGATCAATTCATTGGTATTCATTTCCAGTTCTCTGGCTGCTGTCTCCATCATCATTTGTCTTTGTCTTCCTCTTGCTTTCTTCCCTTCAATCTTTCCCATAATTACCATGTATTCTAACTCCTCTTTCCTATTCATATGTCCAATGAAGTTATGTTGCCTTTTTATGATCTCATACAGAGCAAACACAAAAAGAGAAATAATGTAGGAGATCATGCAACAGTACTACCCATAATTGTTTAGCATTAGAGTGCAATTTGGCTTTTGTTAATTACTGTATGGGGAATTGGTTAAGTGTTTAATTAGTCATATCTTAGACTTCAAAGATAAGTATACTTAGTATATTTGCACAAGCCATTGAAACATACATGTACACTGACTTTAAAAATGAAAACAAAAGTGGGGACAATCACTGTATCTTCCTCTACACTTCTTGTCACACTTCCCTGGTTGACAATGGATGATAAAAAGCAGTAATCATGAAGTATGAGGGGATTTATTTTCAAATTTCTTCTCCCAGTCAATGCAGCAAATCCTACGCTTGTAATGACTGATATATGATTATTCATCATATACTCTCACCTTATTGTTAGCCTACACTGCACTTTCTCTATAACTGTAACACTTCATTCTCTATTCTGTTATAGTTTTCCTTGAACTACATCAATATACTGTTGAGATTAAGTGATCGGTATCTATGGCATGCAAAGCAAAGATTTTCACTATATTTTGATACATATAGCAAGGCTAAACTGATTTACCCATTAGTATGATTCAGTTCATTGCATTTATCCCATTCTAGCAGATGATCACCTGACGGTCTTACCAAGATAGAAGTGACAGTGCAAAATTTTATCATTTACAGGACATGCATTTCCAATGAACTTTTTCTTTAGGTGATTCTGCCGTTGAACAAATAAAGTAAAATAGGCACAAAGCTGTCTGATTGCACAATGGTGAGGTGAAAAACCTTTGCTTGCATCACCCTCTGCTATGCGGGGGGGGGTTGGTGCTAATGCACACAAATGAAATAAGCTGCAGAGAGTTGTAAGCTTGGTCTGCTCTATCATGTTGCCTCTGTTGTATCCAGGGCATCTTCAAGGAGTGATGTCTCAAAAAGACGACATCCATCATTAAGGACCTCCATCACTTAAGTCATGCCTTGTGCTGCCAAAGGGTTTTGGTCCGAAACGTTGACTGCACTTTTTTCCATAGCCGTTGCCTGGCCTGCTGAGTTCCTCCAGCATTTTGTGTGTGTTGCTCGGATTTCTAGCATCTTCAGATTTTCTCTTGTTCATGCCTTGTTCTCATTGCTACCATCAGGAAGGAGGTACAGAAGCCTGAAAGCACACAATCAACAATTCAGGAACAGCTTCTTCCCCTCTGTCATCTGATTTCTGAATGGACTTTGATTCATGAACATTTCCTCACTACTTTTTTATTTCTATTTTTGCACTACTGACTTAATTTAACTATTTATATATATATATATATACATACATATATATATATATTTGCGGTAATTCACAGGTTTTGCTCTATTATTATGTATTGTGTTGTACTGCTGCCACAAAGACAAGAAAGTTCACGACATATACCGGTGATATTAAACCTGATTCTGAAGACTGAAGGAGGGTAATATTGGGGAGCACAAGAGTGTTGGTAAAGAACTATGCAATGCAGAAGACAGGCACTGCATCTTTTGTTGCCAGTTTGCTATGGTAAGAATGTTTGTGCTGGTGAGCAATTAGCAAGGTTTGCTTAAATCTTATTCACAGATTACTTCGTCCTTATCCTTGCACAGAATTAAAGTGAGGATGTAAGTTCAAGGCTTCAGTACACAACCCAGACCATCCCTCTGGTGAACTTAATTCATATTCCAGTAGATGGCACAATTCACTGAGATGGACATTTTCCCTCTGACACTCCTATGTGGGTGTGTCTCAGTACACAGACACAGGTGTCCTGGTAGGGATAGGTGAAATATGTCACCATTTCCTCCCCACCCTCCCAAAATTTGTTATCATTTTTTTCAATGAGTTTTTCCCTTTTCAAGATGAGAGATAGTCCCACAAAATTCTGCTGAGTGCTCTAAACATTGGCCCCAAACATTATGCAAAATGCTGGAGGAACTCAGCTGGTCTGATGAGAGACCTGGTGAATGGTTTTGGTTTGAAATCTCACCTCTTTATTCCTCTCCATAGATGCTGCCTGACCTGTTGAGTTCCTCCAGCATTTTGTGTGTGTTACTCTGGATTTCCAGCATCTGCAGAATCTCTGATATCCCCAAGCAGTACACTGCTTTGGCCTTTATGAAGGGGAAGGGCTTCTCGCCTCATCACTGAGAAGATAGGGAAGCCATATATATAATTTTAATTGTGACAATCAGAGATTCTGCAGCCTGAAATAAAAAAACAAGCAACAAATGCAGCCAGAAATGCAGGACTCAAAACTACAAAGTTAAAGATTCCTGTCTTGGAAAAGTGCTTAAAAAATAGTTTTCTCTTCACGGACTTAATTACTGAAAAAACACGACTAGCTTCACTTTCATGAGCTATTTTTACATGGGTGCCAAGTGACTGTCAGCCAACAGTGTATTTCTTTAAAAAAAATGGGAAAAGAATTGTCTCAAAGGTTCCTGAGCTTGATAATCCTATTAGGAAAGGTCAAAATGAAATGTTATGATCAGGAGAATAGGACATCAGGAAGATCGGGAAGAGTGATAATCTGAGTCATCGAATCACAGACTCATCCAACATAGGAACATGACATTTGGCCCATCATGCTCATACTAGCCATCATGAAGCCCCATTTTGATGATTCTGTGTTATGAAACATGATATCTTCTGCTTAGAAAAAGAACAAGAAAATTGAATTATTAAGAAAACACTGAAAGGATTAAGAATATCCACAGTTTTGAGGTCCATGCAAAGAATGAGTTACTTGATTTAAAGGCAATAAGAATTATTGGACAAATTTTCTGTAAGAGAGAAAATTAGTTTGAAATACTCATGAACTATGAATAAAATAGAGAGGAAAGAAAGATAATGGGAGGGTTGGCTGAGTGAACAGTTGCTTCTAAGCTATTGGAATTATTCTTCATTTTCTATTTAATTAAGACCTTAATCATTACACATTGAGTTAATAAAGCATCTTCAATTTGAAACATTATTTCCTTCACAGTTGCTGCCTAAACTGTTTCCAGCATTTTCTGTTTTTATTGCAGATACAGGTAATAAGGATTTTTTTGATTTTGAATTGCATAAATGGTGGCTGCTGTCTCTTCATGAGACATTCCATAGAACAGGCTGGCTTCACTTTAGACATTGTTCAGTCCAGGAAAACTTGATCTGGTGACCATACAGTGTAGCTTCAGCACTTTCCCTTCGAATTAGGATAGTTCAAACTTTGGACAATTCATATTATTTATTTGTTTACTTAGAGATACAGTGCAGAACAGGCCTTTCCAGCCCTTTGAGCCATGTCGCCCAGCAACCCCCGATTTAACCCTATTTTATCATGGGACAATTTACAATGACCAGTTAACTACCAACCGGTACGTCTTTAGACTGTGGGAGGAAACCAGAGCATCTGGAGGAAACCCACGTGGTCACGGTGAGAACGTACAAACTCCTTACAGGCAGGGGCAGGAATTGAACCTGAGTCACATGTACTGTAAAGCATTGTGCTAACCACTATGCTACTGTAGCCATTTAGTAATAAAATCATGGAGAGAGACAGTATGGCAACAGGCCCTTTGACTAGAGAGTCCATGCCAACCATCAATAACCTATTTGCATTAATCTTATGTTCATCCCATTTTCCATTTTTCCCACTTTTCCCATTTCCTCATCAACCACACTCCACATTCTACTGCATTAGGGGCAATTTACGTTGTCCAATTAACCTACCAACCACACATCTTTGGGATATTGGAGGGAAGTAAAGCATCTGGAGGAGAGTCACATGGTCACATGGAGAATGTGCGAACTCCATACAGACTGTGAGACATTAACTAAATACGGACAGAAACCATGCTCAAGATTGAACCCATGTCTCAGGCACTGTGCTGCCTTTTGCTCCATTGTGCATATACCACCATGACTCCACATTAACTGTCTTGTGGCAGCCAAGAGTTCACTTCTTGATTCCTCAATGTTGTCTCTTCCTATAAATATGAAGCAGAATTGAACAAGAATATTCATCATCAGTGCTGGACTAACTCAAGTGAGATATTTACTAAATTGATAATGAGGTATCAGCTGTTCCGTGGGGACGAACAACTTCTCTGCAACAACATCAAAACCCACGAGCATAGGTTTAAGATTGTTTTGGCATGATGGCTCCTTTCCAACGTGGGGCTTTAGTTACAGAACTCATGAATCACAAGATAGGAATGAGATGTGCAGATAGCCCATATTAAAGGGGCAAGCATGGTTCAAGGCTTACAGGACAGCGGGGAGGGTATTAAAATTTATCAAAGAGTTTAAAACTAAATCATGGGTAAAATACAAACTACCAGTTGTGGGCAGAAAACTTTGACTTTATGTCAACTTAACTTGTCATTTTAAGTATCAGGAATTCATCTGTCACAAGAGAAGTTAAGTAGCTATGGCGCAGTACTCATTTAAATTAGTTCACTTATTTTTCAAATAAAAACTTACAGAAAAAGATTATTAATAGTTGTGTTTATATAAATGGAAAAGCTCTCATTTTGTCAGAATTTTGGAAGTGATGCAAGAATTTTTTGAAAGCATTTTGTGGAAAGAGTTATACATTAAAGAACAAAAGGAGTTTATCAAAAGTTTGTCACACCATTAATGGTTCAATACATGGAATACAAAATGAAAAGCAGATAAAATAGCACCCTTCAAAATAATTCCAAAACTTTGACTGACTGGGATTTCTTAATTAGTTAAACATGATGAACTTTCCAGTAAAAATTATTATTTTTAAAAATCAACTGCACAGTTTTGAATTACATTATTATATGCACTTACCAGTGCAAAACATTTTTGCAATGGTACTTATACATTAAAAGTCTGAATTGTTTACATTTTATCACGGGAGGTAGTATTATTATTGGCACTGTAAACTAGGAAGCTGAGATAGTAATCTATTGGAAGAAAAATGGGAAGTACTTTAAGAATAAAATGGTAGTTCTGTTGAATTTCACAATGGCTGTCAGCAAATTCCATGATGTTAGGAATCAAATGGTCCAATTCTATATAATTCTTTTTATCCATCATTGAACTCAATAGTAAGAAGGCGGAGTTTCCAATCAGGTCACACATCCAAGAATGGAGCTGTAAGGGAAGAGAAGGGTTAAATGCCAAACTTGGCGATATACAATCTTATAATCTCACGACCAATTTTACTCCATTGCAGTGCTGTCAAAGGTACAAGAGATGGATTTTTGTTTTCTTAGGCAGCAGGCAATTTTAATAGTCCAGTTTATTGGGAGCAAATGCACTTAACTTTGGCTGACAGTTTGGAAGAGAATTGCTGATGAGGAACTCCTTGCAGGTCAGTGAACTGCTGATTTCCACAACTATGTGCAGCAGTATGAAAGCTTAAAATTCAGCACATCCAACCATGCTTTCTCTCTCTCTGCTACTGGACTTGGCATCGAGTTTAGAACCAGGTGGAATATAGTTCTAACAGATATAAGCAAATAAATACCAACCTTGGTGGCAGCTTGTTATATATTTTCTTTTTCTAATCTATTGAAGCCAGGAATGGCTTATAAACATCTTTAGTTGAGAGATGGGTACAGGTTATATCTGACTTTCAGTTTTTTTGTCAGTCATCTGACTCAGGCTCTTTCATTGAACTGGGTTAATGCCCTGGATGGAAAAGAAAACAAGGAAGATGATTTTTTCCCATATTAGCTAATATTAATGTTTTTAAGTAACATACACCAATTAAGTACATTTTAATTTACTTCATTGTTTACTTTTTAGAAAATTATTTCATCTATTTTGGCTGCTTTTAAATGATTTTGCATTTCAAAGCCATATTGAAACGGTGACAAAGACTTCTGATAGCATGAGCTGCCTATAGACCATCAGGGTCTATAGGCACCCGAGGACCTGTTTGTGACTGTTGCATTTTATGAAATGGCCATGGGAGCAAGGATTGGTTAGACCAATGAGAACAAGGATTGGTTAGACCAATGGGAACAAGGTTTGGTTAGACCAATGGGAGCATGGGTAGTTTGACCAATGGGAGGAAGGGTTGGTTCGACCAATGGGATCACAAAAAGTCCAAATGGCCTTGGAGGGCAAAGTGAGGCAGTGGCTATGTCAAATGCAATTTTTTCCAATACTTGCTCATCATGACTAATCCTAACTAATATGAACAAGAGAAGATTTGCAGATGCTGGAAATCCAAGCAACACACACAAAATGCTGGAGGAACTCAGCAGGCCAGGCAACATCTATGGAAAAGAATACAAGTCGACATTTCGGGTGGAGACCATTCATTAGGACTGGAAAAAAAGACGGGCAGTCAGAGTAAGAAAGTGGGGAGAGGGGAGGAAGAGCCACAAGGTTGGAGGTGAAACCGGGGACTGGGGGAAGGGAAGGGGTGAAGTAAAGAGCTGGGAAGTTGATCGGTGAAAGAGATACAGGGCCGGAGAAGGGGGAATCTGATAGGAGAGGACAGAGGGCCATTTAGCCAAAGGGTGGTGAATTTTGTGGAATTTGTTGCCACATGCAGCTGTGGAGACAAGGTCGCTGAGTAAATTTAAGGCAAAGATTGAGAGGTTCGTGATTGGACATGGCATCAAAGGTTACGGGGAGAAGGCCAGGAACTGAGGTTGAGGAGAAACAGAAAAAAGGATTAGCCATGATTGAATGGTGGATCAGACTTGATGGGCCAGATAGCCTAATTCTACTCCTATGTCTTATGGACTTATGGAAGAAAGAAAAGGGGGAGGAGCACCAGACAGGTGATAGGCGAATAAGGAGATAAGGTGAGAGAAGGAAAAGGGAATTAGGAATGGTGAAGCGCGGGGGGGGGGGGGGGCTTTACCAGAAGTTTGAGAAATCGAAGATCGAAGTTCAAGCCATCAGGTTGAAGGCTACTCAGATACTCATAGGGTATTGCTCCTCCAACCTGAGTGTGGCCTCATTGTGACAGTAAGAGGAGGCCATGGACTGACATGTCGGAATGGGAATGGGAATGGGAAGTGGAATTAAAGTGGGTGGCCACTGTGAGATCCTATGTAGATGCTCTGCAAAGCGGCCGGAAACTTGATGATCTTCCAGCACATGGAGATGTCCGTGGCAGAATGCTGCCGACTGGCACATTCTCGGCTGCAGGAGTACGTGCTGAGGGATGCACTAAAACTTGGTGCAGCCACCGCAAGGGCCCGGTGGGGAAGGACCACAGTTTAGGGTTCTTCTCCCGCAGGAGTGGGAGGGGTCGGGTGGTGGGGAGTATACCCCTCGACAATGGTGTGGAAAGGTGAACCAACGGATTGCCACGTGGGTGGCCAAAAGTATGGATATGTAGAGACCATAATGGAAACGTATGTAAGGGATTGAGAGTCATTGAATGGTTTATTGTATATAATTTTATTTTTGAATAAAGTATATTTTGAAATAAAAGAAGATACTCTGTGAAGCGATCTCCCAACTGTGTTGGGTCTCGCCGATATATGTGAGGCCACACCGAGAGCACCGGATACAGTAGATGACCCCAACAGACTCACCGGTGAAGTGTTGCCTCACCTGAAAGGACTGTTTTTGGGGCCCTGAATGGTAGTGAGGGAGGAGGTGTAGCACTTGTTCCGCTTGCAAGGATAAGTGTCAGGAGGGAGTTCAGTGGGGAGGGGCGAATGGACAAGGGAGGGAGTCACATAGGGAGCGATTCCTGCAGAAAGCAAAAGTGAGGGCGGGGGGGGGGTATTGGAGGGAAAGATGTGTTTGGTGGCAGGATCCTGCTAGAGGTGGCTGATGATCCTAATACACTTTATTTTCAGGGGCCTGGACTTGTCACCTGATCTTTATTAGTTGCCTCAGGTGCCTCACGTGAGCAGGATTCAATCTGTTAATGTGTCGTGCATGTGCTGTTCAAACCTCACAGGCGTAAATCTGACTTGTCAGCTGCTTTTGTAATACGAGTTTTTTGGACAGGGTACTGAGCAAGGAGGTAGATCCGTTGGAAGCCAGATGGGTGTGATCATTTACAGAAGAACAGAATTCTTTATCAAGTGCTGATAGTCCAGCCAAAAACAGGCAGATTGTTAAAAGTTGTTGTAAGACAATTTGTGCTTCATCCTGGGTATGAGCCACTTGAGGGCAGAAGCATCAGAAACAGGAGTTCAGGAGCAAATTGTTCCAGCACTTTGAATTTCCTTTATAGATTTCTATGCTCGAAGAACGGTTCACTTGTTCTGAAGTGGATTCAAACTCTGGCCCCACTTTTAAACAAAGCGGGGCCCAAAGGAAATTACAAACTGCTGAAAGAACGCAGCAGTTCAGACAGCATCTGTAGGGGAAAGTAGACAGTTAATATTTTTGGGTCAAGACCTTTCAACAGGACTGAAAGAGGAGAGGGGAGACAGTCAGTATAAAGTGGCTAGAGGGTGGGGGCATGATCTGGCAGGTGATAAGTGGCTCCAGTTGAAGAGGGGTGATTGGCAGATTGAGTCAGGTGGGGGAGGGAAGGGAAGGGTAGAAGCTAATAGAGATTTGGAGGTGATAGGTGGATGCAATGGAAAGCTGCAGATAATGGAATATGATAGGAAAGGAAGGTGGTTGGACTGATTTAGCATTGGCTGGGTATTGAACCTGGGAACTTCTAGAATCAGGTCCATATGGTTTTGCTATCCTGTATTTACCAGTTAAACATTGGGAGAGTTGGCTGGCAGCTTTATATCTAAGCATGAAAAATAATTGGAATGTGGGAAAACTATGATGTTCCTTTTATGTAGATGTTGGATTGTCTTTTGGCAAACTGCATTGTTTATCAGGCTGAAGTTACAGGTCAGGTAGGCTTAACAGTAGAGCAAAGCTTGTTACTAAGCAGTAGAGAAAAAAAGGAACCTGGAAGTTATCATAGCCTTTTGATATGCTTGTATTTGTTAACATAGTAACAACATTTCAGTTGTTACCTTTCTAAACAAAGCCAACTTGTTTATGTGATAGTTTCTGTGATTATTTGGGATCACGCTTCAAGATTCAAGTTTGTTTATTGTCATTCATCAATATACAAGTCAGCTTCATCATGGACACTGGCCTCCCCAGCATCAAGGGCATCTTCAAAAGGTGATGCCTCAAAAACGGTGGCACTTATCATTAAGAACCCCCATCATCCAGGACATGACCTCTTCTCAGTGCTATCATTAGGGAGGAGGTGCAGGAGCCTGAAGGCACACACTCAGCGATTCAGAAACGGTTTCTTCCCCTCTGCTATCAGATTCTGAATGGACATTGAACCCATGAACATCACCTCACTGTTTTTTTTATTGCACTACTTATTTAATTTAACTTTTAAAACCTATCTGTATATATACCCTTCTTACTGTAATTCACAGATTTTATTATTATGTATTGCAAGCTGATACACAAGAACAAACTTTATGATATACGCAGGTGATATTAAACCTGATTCTGATTCTGACAAGTGTAAAGAAGTATGAAATGATTGTTACTCCAGATCCAGATCAACAAGTCTTGAGCAACTTTCCTCCATTTTGTACAAACAATTGTGGAATGAATCATTCTGTTTAAATAAGGTAAGTTATCCCTTTGCTTTTTGAACTGCTTGATCCCTTTCATGCTACTGGCAATACATTATACTTGATCACTGTTGCTGGATTGAGAGGACCTGCACTGGTCATAAATTAGCAAGACATAACTTTCAAAGTTACAATGCTGGCAATGATCTTTCTAATATAATCAATGCTTTTGCAATGGGTAATTCTGGAAGTTCACCCATAATTCTCGTCCAGTATTTTAAATATTTAAAATATTTGTGGAGAAGTCTATGGAATAGATGATCTTATTGTCTTGGCCGGAGGTATCAATGATGACTATTGGAACCAAATGGGGAAAACATTAGAAACACAAAATAGCAAGTGTTGGAACCAATACCTGGAGTTTTGTTTTCTAATGTTAATATTCTTTTATTTTGGATTTAAACAAGAATATTACATATTGAGTAAACTTTGTCTGTGTTGTCTGTTCTGCACAGCTGCAAATAATACTCAGGAATGCCTGGGGACAATCCTGATGGAGAAATAATGGAATTGCCAGAATCCATAAAAAAGAAATAATTCTTCAGGCTGCCAATTTGGACCTGATCGCTCTTGGAGTTGGATCTGAGCTGGATTGCCTGAAAATGAGACAATGTTTAGTTGTGAGAGAAGCATTGGTCCACAGTGCAGAAGTAAACCACCGACAGGATTCAGTGATAGGAAAGGAATTTGTGTTACGCATCACCATGCTTGTGCATTAAAATATCATGATGTCATTTTCTTTCCTGCACTCTCTTCAAGTGCCAGTATAAACCTTTGGGCACAAGCATCTCCAGATAAGCACCTTTTAGAAAACAAATCAATGGCTTCTGAACAGTATCAAAGCAGCATCAAAGTTGCCTTTTGGGAGCATTGTGACTGCAGCAAATTGGCATGCTGACATCAGAACTTTGAACAATAGAACACTAAGTACTTTCTGTGAATTTTAGTAAGGTAAAATAATTTATTGCTTTGCTGGAAGATTTTGACATGACTCATGTTGCTTGTCACTCTTGCATGTTAAAGAGGGATATATTGGAATATTCACTATCCACTGCCTTTTGACTGATTTTACAAACGTAGGCTAACATCAGATTCAAATGGGAAGGTTTCAGAATGCTTTCGGAAGGGCTAGTTCAAGGATTTGAAGTTATGATGTGTGAATGCTGTTGTTTCCTAGATGTGTGCCCATGTCTCCTGCAGTTTCCAGTCCAAGTACCCACCCACAGCCCTAACCAAATCCAACTGTGACTGTGAGCATAGCCAAATGCCCTGGAGAAAATGGGGTGAGCTGCCTTTGTGGACTGCTGCCGTCAGTCCTTGAGGCATGTCTGTAGCTAAGGTGCTGATGGGAAGAGAGTTCTGGGACATTAATCCATTGATGGTGGAGGAACGACCAAGGCAGAATGGCTTATGGTGTGGAAGGTAACTTTCAAGAAATGATTTTCCCATATGCTTTTGCTTCCCTTGTCCTAGCTGGTAGAGGTTGTGGGTTTAAAAGATGCCGACTAAGGAGTCTTGATGAATGGTCTAGTCGCGGAACAATGACTATTTATTCCCCTCCACAGATGCTGCCTGACCTGCTGAGTTCCTCCAGCATTTTGTGTGTGCTGATGGGATGCTGTAGTGCATCTTGAGGATGATACAAACTGTGGCCACTGGTTGTTGGTGGTGGAGTGAGTGAATGTTTGTGGATGGGCTGCCTATCCATCGGGCAGCTATGTCCTGAGTAGCACTGAGCTTCTTGAGTGTTGTTGAAACTGCATTCCCCCTGGCAAGTGGAAGGTATTCCATCACACTCCTGACTTGAGCCTTGTAGATGGTGGATGGGCTTTGGGGGGGGGGGTGGTTTCAGAGGTGAGTTACTTACTACAGGATTCCAAGCCTCTGACCTGATCTTGAAGTCACACTGTGTATATGGCTACTTCAGTTCATTTTCTGGTTAATGGTAAACTCCAGGATATTGATAGTGGGGGATTCAGAGATGACAACACCATTGAATCTCAGGAGATAATAGATGGATTTTCTCTTGTTGCCTGTTGTCACTGATTCCAGGCACCCACGACTCTCTGAGTAAAACACTTTCCCCTCACATCCCAAAAAACCTACCCTTTCTCACCGTCAACGCATGCCCTCTGGTATTAGACATGCTACCGACCTCACAAGTGTGCCAGTTTCCACTTCTGGAGTTTTATGAAACTGCTGGATTTTCACTATAAGTATGAACAAATCAGGCTACAGTCTGTCTTTTATATCACAACTACTGTTAATTACATCACCAATGATTTTGACATGACACTGAAAGATGGAGTGTTTGAAGAGGATCAATTGAAAATATGAAGTTTCATTGCAGGGGCAACTTGTTCACTTCAGTGTTTTATATGTAAGATTTTCTAATTCTTTCTCTTTTTGCTTTCCCTTCCTCTAATAAACCGATTATTCTTGATCTGTTTTTATTTCTTTCTGTTCCCAATGTATTGGGAGTATTCTATAGGCCCCCTAGTAGCAACAGAGATACCGAGGAGCAGATTGGGAGGCAGATTTTGGAAAGGTGCAAAAATAACAGGGTTGTTATCATGGGTGACTTTAACTTCCCTAATATTGATTGGCACCTGATTAGTTCCAATGGTTTAGACGGGGCAGAGTTTGTTAAGTGTGTCCAGGACAGATTCCTGTCACAATATGTTGACAGGCCGACTAGGGGGAATGCATACTAATTCTAATATTAGGTAACGAACTGGGTCAGGTTATAGATCTCTCAGTGGGTGAGCATCTGGGGGACAGTGACCAGCGCTCCCTGGCCTTTAACATTATCATGGAAAAGGATAGAATCAGAGAGGACAGGAAAATTTTTAATTGGGGAAGGGACAATTATGAGGCTATAAGGCTAAAACTTGCGGGTGTGAATTGGGATGATGTTTTTGCAGGGAAATGTACATGAACGTGTGGTCGATGTTTAGGGATCTCTTGCAGGATGTTAGGGATAAATTTGTCCCGGTGAGGAAGATAAAGAATGGTAGGGTGAAGGAACCATGGGTGACAAGTGAGGTGGAAAATCTAGTCAGGTGGAGGAGGCAGCATACATGAGGTTTAGGAAGAAAGGATCAGATGGGTCTATTGAGGAATATAGGGAAGCAAGAAAGGAGCTTAAGAAGGGGCTGAGGAGAGCAAGAAGGGGGCATGAGAAGGCCTTGGTGAGTAGGGTAAAGGAAAACCCCAAGGCATTCTTCAATTACGTGAAGAACAAAAGGATGACAGGAGTGAAGGTAGGACCGATTAGAGATAAAGGTGGGAAGATGTGTCTGGAGGCTGTGGAAGTGAGCGAGGTCCTCAATGAATACTTCTCTTCGGTATTCACCAATGAGAGGGAACTTGATGACGATGAGGACAATATGAGTGAGGTTGATGTTCTGGAGCATGTTGATATTAAGGGAGAGGAGGTATTGGGGCTGTTAAAATATATTAGGATGGATAAGTCCCCGGGGCCTGACATAATATTTCCCAGGCTGCTCCACAGGGCGAGGGAAGAGATTGCTGTGCCTCTGGCTAGGATTTTTATGTCCTCGTTATCCATGGGAATGGTACTGGAGGATTGGAGGGAAGCGAATGTTGTCCCCTTGTTCAAAAAAGGTAGAAGGATAGTCCGGCTAATTATAGACCAGTGAGCCTTATGTCTGTGGTGGGAAAGCTGTTGGAAAAGATTCTTAGAGATGAGATCTATGGGCATTTAGAGAAACATGGTCTGATCAGGGACAGTCAGCATGGCTTTGTGAAAGGCAGATCATGTCTAACAAGCTTGATAGAGTTCTATGAGGAGGTGTGCAGGCATATAGATGAGGGTAGTGCAGTCGATGTGATCTACATGGATTTTAGTAAGGCGTTTGACAAGGTTCCACACGGTAGGCTTATTCAGAAAGTCAGAAGACATGGGATCCAGGGAAGTTTGGCCAGGTGGATTCAGAATTGGCTTGCCTGCAGAAAGCAGAGGGTCATGGTGGAGGGAGTACATTCGGATTGGAGGGTTGTGACTAGTGGTGTCCCACAAGGATCGGTTCTGGGACCTCTACTTTTTGTGATTTTTATTAACATCTGGATGTGGGGGTAGAAGGGTGGGTTTGCAAGTTTGCAGATGACACAAAGGTTTGTGGTGTTGTGGGTAGTGTAGAGGATTGTCGAAGATTGCAGAGAGACATTGATAGGATGCAGAAGTGGGCTGAGAAGTGGTAGATGGAGTTCAACCCGGAGAAATGGGAGGTGGTACACTTTGGAAGGACAAACTCCAAGGCAGAGTACAAAGTAAATGGTAGGATACTTAGTAGTGTGGAGGAGCAGAGGGATCTGGGGGTACATGTCCACAGATCCCTGAAAGTTGCCTCACAGGTAGATAGGGTAGTTATGAAATCTTATGGGGTGTTAGCCTTTATAAGTCGAGGGGTAGAGTTTAAGAGTTGTGATGTAATGATGCAGCTCTATAAAACTCTGGTTAGGCTGCACTCGGAGTACTGTGTCCAGTTCTAGTTGCCTCTCTATAGGAAGGATGTGGAAGCATTGGAAAGGGTACAGAGGAGATTTACCAGGATGCTGCCTGGTTTAGAGAGTATGGATTATGATCAGAGATTAAGGGAGCTAGAGCTTTACTCTTTGGAGAGAAGGAGGATGAGAGGAGACATGATAGAGGTATACAAGATATTAAGAGGAATAGATAGAGTGGACAGCTAGCGCCTCTTCCACAGGGCACCACTGGAGGACATGGCTTTAAGGTAAGGGGTGGGAAGTTCAAGGGGGATATTAGAGGAAGGTTTTTTACTCAGAGAGTGGTTGGTGCCTGGAATGCACTGCCCGAGTCAGTGGTGGAGGCAGATACACTAGTGAAACTTAAGAGACCACTGGACAGGTATATGGAGAAATTTAAGGTGGGGGGTTATATGGGAGGCAGGGTTTAAGGGTCGGCACAACATTGTGGGCCGAAGGGCCTGTAATGTGCTGTACTATTCTATGTTCTATGTATCTATAATTCACCAGTTCTGAGATCTGAGAGAAGTTTTTTAAGATTATGAGAGGCTGAGCTAGATGATCTTTTCCCCAAGGTTGCAAATGTTTAATACAAGAGGGCATGCAGTTAGGGTGAGGGGGTTATGTTCAAAGGAGATGTAAGGGGCAAGTTTTTTACACAGAGAGTGTTGGATGCCAAGAATGTCATTGCTGGGATGGTGGTAGAGACAGATACGTAAGAGATTTTTAAGAGACATTTAGATAGGCATATGAATGTGAGGGCAATGGATGGATATAGACATTTTATAGGCAGGAAAGATTAGTTCAGTTGGTCATTTGATTACTAATTTAATTGGTTTGGCACAACATTGTGGGCCAAAGGGCCTTTTCCTTTACTGTACTTTTCTCTATTCTACTTCCTTCTCTCACTCTTTTAATTCTCATATTTAGCCAGTTAAAGAGAAAGACTGGGGTACCTGATGTTCAAGAGGTCCCAGGTACCCTAATATTAACCAGCAATTTGCAGCATGACACTAATACAGTCTGAAAGGTCAGGTAAAAAAATCCAATTTTTGCGTTCAACATAAGTTGCCTTTCAATTGCAATCTCCAGGCTAAAACAACCATGCTTAGTTTTTATGTCATTGTTTCTTGTTTGTATTTCAGGTTTTTCTTCCTTCTGTGGAAGCACTGTCTGGGCAGCAACCAAGTTGGCAGGATTTGTACAAATATTACCCAATGTAGCAAACGGCTTTGAAGTAAATCAGTGTGGAGTTCATTCTGCTATTGGGATTATAACAGAGATCGAATTGTTCGGAACAAAAAAATCTGACTGTTTCCAAACCTATAGCAAGCGGCCTCCAAAATGTGGAGAACAAAGCCTCCATTTACAGGAAGAAAGCCCACATCTAAAAATCTGAAACAGAAGAGATTCTACAGATGCTGGAAATCTTGAGCAACGCTCACAAAATGCTGGAGTGACATCAAGTCAGGGAGCATCCATGGAGGGGAATAAACAGTTGACGTTTCAGGAGTGGAAAGCAGGGGGGCAGAGGCTAGAATAAGAAAGTGAGGGGGAGGGGAAGAGGTACCAGTTGGTAGGTAATAGGTGAAGCTAAGTGAGGTGGAACGTGGGTGGGTCAGGGAGGGGGAAGAAAGAAGAAGGTTCAGGGAAGGGCATATAGGTGGGAGAGGTAATGAGAGAACATTGAACCATAGAAGAAAAAGAAAGAGGAGGGGAATCAGAGGGAGGTGATGGGTAAGGGTGGAGAAGGGGAGAGGACAGGAAGTAATCAGAATGAGGAAAGGAAAAAGAGGAAGGAGTGGGGAAAAATTACAGGAAGGTGAAACAATGAATGCTCATGTCATCAGGTTGGAGGCTACCCAGATGGAATACGAGGCGTTGTTCCCCCAACCCGAGTTTGGTCTCATTATGTCAGTAGAGGAGGCCATGAGCAGACGTGTGAGAATGGGAATGAGAAGTCACATTGAAATGGGTAGCCACTGGGAGATCCTGTATTTTGTGGCAGACAGAGTGAAAATGCTTGAGCAAAGCCAAAAATCTCAGTGGTGTCAGCTCTTTATAGGTCTCATTTTCAAATAATTGTATCTCATTATTTGTAAAATGCCAATGCAAAGTTTTGTAAGATAATAGAAACTGGTTGAATAGTGTCCAAGAGTGGGTTGACAACCAGTATAGTACAGAATGGATAGGAAATGCTGGAAAAATTGATGGTTCTTGCTGGTTGAGTGTAGACAACAAACAAAAGATGACTGCTGCCTGAGAAAGTGTTAATGAAAGTAAAATGGCAATGTGTTCAATCGCAGCAACTTCTATGAGGACAGCCAAAGGTGTTATTGTCCTTTTCAAATGTATTTTTTTTTACAATCGCAAGACTCTGCTGCATCTAAGAGGCGTTGGTGCGCAAAGGAGGTGTGCAGTCTAACAGCAAGTGCTTGTGTTAGTCACCTTTCTTGTGATCACAAGACTCTGCTGGACATTGTTCATGGGGAATGCTGCAAGTCTGATTCACTGATTTATTGGCAGACAGCCGGGGAGGATGGCCGGGGAACTGCATAGCTTCAGTCATAGCAAGATAGCAAGACTAAGCCTCAAGCTGTGATGCGTTCCACCAGAGACGGTATGGTGCGGCACCCAAGCTGGTGTTGAAGCTGCCCGCCCCCCCCCCCCCCCCCCCCCCCCGGTGTTCAGCTACCAGAAGACAAGCTGTATTGTGTTTGACTGCAGATTTCTGCAACATGTGTAAACTCAGGGTCTGGACTATATTTTTTTGTGTGACTCTATTTTACTGATACCTTGAATGAGTTATATATGCCTTGTACTGTGTTTTGCACCTTGTTCCTGGGGTAATGCTGCTTTGTTTGGCTATATTTATTGATATTCATGTATGGTTGAAAAACAAACCTGAACTATGAACTATGTAGAGTAAAGGTGGAGCTACTAACAAATGAGTGATCCATTGGGATGATTGTATTGACTCTCTTTACAGAACAGCTCCCTGTGTCAATTATTTAGTTTGGCTATATGTTGGAGCATTTGCACACAGAATGTTTGTCATTCGGAATTTGATGATGATCTACCTAGCTCACTGATCATCAGCCCACTAAGTCGACGGTTAGCTTTAATAAAGCTTATTCCAACTTTTAGATGAAAATGGCAAAGAGCAGTAGGCTAGAACGAACTTCAACCGCAGAAATGCTGAAAAATCAATGACAGCTGGCTTGGCCACATCTCCAGGTTAAACCAGCAGACCAAAGTGTCAATTCTCAATTACTCAGACATATTCCAAGAATTTTAAAGCTACTAGAAAAAATACAAAATGAACCATTAGAGTATTAAAAATAATAAAATTAGTAACATTAAAGAATTAAAACAAAAGTATTAAAAATCAATGAAAATAATTTCAAACTATTTGAGGAAGCACAATTTATTCAAAACCATTTAAAGGTTACATTTCTCCCTCAACATGTTTAAGGGAGAGATTTGCCAACATAAGGGCAGGAATCTTGCACAGCTTCACTGGATACCAGTAGAGTATTAAATTTGATAAATCCTGAGGAAACACATCAGGAAGTTCAGGGCTACAGTACTGGCAACACTTGAGCAGGTATCCCAAGCACCTCTGCACTTGCATACGGAATTGTTCCTGGTAAAACTGCTGGAATTCAAACTCCTAAAACTCTGTCAAGTACGTCCTGCTGTAAACAGCTTCTGAGCGGATGGCAAAGGGAAATTCATAGCGATCTTCAAACAGGCAGGATTTAATTTCAAATAAAATGCTTCTGCTTTTTCATAAGAAAAACAAAATGTCCTGAAGTGTGGTATTGAGGAGGAACTGAACTTAATGCCAGTAGAAGTAATTGTTTTTAATAATGGCCGGAAAAAAGTAATGTTATACTTTGTTACATGATGTCAAGTGACATTTTTATGGCATATTAAGCCACAATTAATGTTCAACAAACTTTATGGCTCTAAAAAAGGTACATTTTATGTTTATGGATTGCAATTTCCTCAGATAATTATTTCAAGATATGTATATTTAAATTTTATATTGGAATTATTTATTTATGATTCTTCTGTTTCTTGTTATTTAGGTCATATTCTGCAAAATGTTTGAAATATTAACCAAAGATTTGCTTAGCTATCACCAGCTGGTGGTCTCTAAAGGTTCTTTGCTGTGTTTGGCTGCACAACTGCTTGGGAGCAACATAAGGATATTCGTGCACTGAGTTTTATTAACAATTAGTGTCAGAGAAAGAAAAGTAAACTGAATGAACAAGATTCATAAATCTTTGTCATAGCATTATGCAACACAGAAACAGGCCCTTTGACCCACCGTCAGGTACCCAACTATACTAATCCCATTTACCAGTGCTTGGCCATAGCCTGGTCATTCAAATGATAATCCAAATCTTGGCTCTTCCAAGATTTTATTTCTTTTATTCAATAATGAAAATTGATCTCAGCTAACCAAGTCCATGCCAATAGTCAAGTACCATCTTTATTCTTCCAATGTTCAAGTCAAGTTATATCAAGTACAAGTTCATTGTCATTCAACCATATGGATGTATACAGTTATATCAGTGGTTCCCAAGGGTGGGGTGCTACATGTCCTAAGGGGGCGTTAGGGGAAATAGAAGTTGTCAGGGGGGGGTGGGGCGGGTGGTCGGTAAGCAGCATCCTAACCTGAGACACGAGAGTCCTGATTGACCGTCAGTAGAGCAGGCACTTCCAAAAAAGGATGAGGCACTTGAACACAGCAAGAACCATAGCTCTGCATCCGACCTTACCAACCAAACAGACATTATTGGGGACGCATAAATTAACAGCCAGGGTGCCCAACAGTTCCCCTTGACTTGCAGCATGGAACGAACTCATGCAATTTAACAGTTTGTAAGTCAAGTACACCCTCTGAACTTTCTCTACATATCTACAGAAAACAGGTTGCACAACGATATAGCACTGACCGTAACCAAATGGTGAAACAAAGCCAATAAGTGACCCTGAGGATTCCACTCGAGGTGTTCAAATCAACTTCAGCTTCATATGTGCGGTCAAGAACCACCTTTGGGGAATATGAGACTTTCCATGATTGGTCAATCACGCTAACTGGAATAGTATAAAGGTTGCTTGCAGAACACCAGCTCTATTGTGGCTACATTTAGATTCCAGTCTGAATCCTTGCAACGTAATTTTTGCTGTTGTGATTGTCATCATCTTCGCCTTGCTGCCCATTGTGAACATCTAATAGGCATTTCCAGTTTGTGTTAATTTTTTATTTTAATTTAGCCCCATTAATGATGGATAAATATGTACAGTGTGCTCTCTGTGAGTCTGAAGGTGATGAAGTCTTGAATTCTAGTCCTGCTATGAAACAGAAACTACAGAAAGTGCGTCAATACAGTGTTACATGCCTGGAGTATGGCTTTATTCCATTCCCATCAGATCAGCAATGCACCATGTGTCTTATTTGTAATACTATACTATCTAATGAAACCATGAAACCATCAAGATTGCAGGAACACTTCCATAAAAGAAACCCTGAAAAAGCTACTTATGGTATTCCTTAGTTCCAGAAGATGAAAGAAGCATTTGAAAGCATTGCATACCCGAGCCATAAGCCAAGAAAGCTAAAGATGACCTTGATAGTGTTTTCATTGCTTCTTATAATACTTCCAAAATGATAGCAATGTGTGGAAAATTTCATACAATTGGTGAAAAATTAATAATGCTTGCTGTATCGGAAGTGCTCACCACTGTTCTCAAAATGGATACTAATATTTTAAAATCAATTCCTCTGAGTAAAAGTTTTGTAGCTTGTCATATTGACAAAATGAGTGAAGATATTCAGAATCAACTACGCACAGAGCAACAAGAAACAGAATTTGAGATATAATTGGATGAGTCAACTTTGTGAGATAATAAGGCATTGCCAATACTTGGATTAACATTTGGTTTATCAAAAATGGAAACGTTTACGAAGAGGTTCTCTTTTGTAAAAAGTTAAAAACAGAAATCAACAGAGAATCAATCTATGATGAGCTCAAATGTATATTGAGGATAAAAGTATGCTGATTAGGAGCATGATTTCTTGTGCAACAGATGGAGTACCATATATGACAGGTTGCCATGCTGGTTTAGTGGCATTTACGGAAAAAGAAATTCCACGTATTCTGAAATCCATTGTGTGGTTCATTATCAACACCTCACAGCCAAAAACCTCTACCAATGACTTTTTTAAGCACGTCTTTTGTAATATCTGCTATTAACAAAATTAATGCTCATCGGTTAAATAGCAGAATATTTCACCAGTTATGCCAAGATAATGGTGAAGAATTTGAATGCTTGCTTGTTCACACTGAAGTACATTGGCTGTCAAAAGGCCACTGCTTAAAGCATTCTTTGATCTTTTTGACACTGTGGTTGAGTTTTTGCTCAAAGTTAACAAGAGCTTGGGAAACAATATGAAATTGCAGGGTGAGACTTTCAAGTTAACCCAGCCAAAAAGTGCAGTGTCCATCTTTATTGGAAAATGGGAAATATGTAAGCAAAACTTTGGGACAAGAATGTTCTCACAGTTTCCCTACATAGAAAGTATGGCATTTTCTTTCACAGATGGTGATTTGCAAGAGTACTGCAGTCACTGAAGAAGGATTTTCAGAATTGATTCAAGGGTTTGAATTATCTGAAAATTCTGGACTGGGTAATTAACCCATTTCTTTGCAAGGTGGAAAAACAGGAAGAGAGTTTGTAAGAAGAAATTATCGAAATTTAAAATGATGAAGAAGCAAAAATGTTTTACAAAAATGTTAGCTTTTGTGGTATGTGGCTACACTGTCATACGAAGTTTCCTGGTCTTTGGAGAAGAGCCAAATTGCTCTTTGTTGCATTTCCATCCTCCTACCTTCTTGAAAGAGGCTTTAGTGCAGTGAACCAAATACTCACAAAAACCAGTAACCACTTGGATATGTGGAGACTTAAAGCTTTTGCTGTCACAACTTGAACTAGATATTTCAACTCTTGCCAAAAACCATCAAGCTCAAGGATCACATTGATATCGAAGCTGCTGTACAGTGCACAGGTACTGTGTCAGCTAGGTTTAAAGACAAATAAAAATTTAAAGCAGAATAATTTTTCTCATGTTAGTATAGGGTAGACATGTTTTTGCACTAAAAGGATGCTGTAAAGTATATTGGGTCTAAGAGGGGCATTGGCAAGTATGAAAGTGCTTTGGGGGCATTGGGCTAAAAAAGGTTGTGAAACACTGAGCTAAATGAAACATTTTACCTCTTGGACCAAGGTGCAAAACATAACTCATATAGTTATGATCCAGCACATACAGACACAAAATAAAATTAACGTAAGTCCCTGAGTAGCATAGCTGAAGATTGATAGGTTGACATGAAGTGCGATGTGCATATTTATGTAAAACGGTATAATGTTACTGGCACTATTATAATAAAACAACAGTTGTTTAAAATATGTAAAAGAGCAGCAACAAAAGATGAGGAGTGACCAGTGCAGGATGAGAGTGTGTCTGTGAGTTGGGGAGCAGGGAGGCAGGACATTCAGACAGGGTGTACATGTATGCTGGGTTGCAGCAGGGCACTTCCTGTTAAATGTCTCCAGATTCTACTCTCTGGGGACTATTTAGAATGGGGGTTTCCAAACTTCTTTCTGCCATGGACCCCTACTATTAACTGAGAGGTTCGTGGACCCAAGGTTGGGATTCCCTGATTTAAAGGGACCAGTAATCCTGCACATCTTTAGGATGTAGGAAGAAATTGGATGGAAACCCAGGGTGGTAACAAAGAACATCAGGATGGAGCTCATCTCACTGGAACTTTGAGAGAGCATCACTACTTGTTATGCCACTGTGTTGCTGATGACAAGGGTGGGGGAAGAGTCAGATAAAAATTAATTGGTATCAGAAGATGATCACAAGTTCATATAATAGCTACTGGACATGATAAAGCATTTTGTATCTTTTTTCTTTTACCCTTGTTTGCCATCCAAGGAAGAAAGTTTTCTTCATGCACACATGTTGCTTTCAGAGGTCACTGGATGCCAGTCAAGTATAGAATCTCTGACTGTTTTTTCTCTGAAGGGTTGAAGTCAATTGCATCATCATTTCCACTGCTCTGCTGTCTTCAATCAGCTTAGCAGAGTCTGGGGACTGAGCCTGAGACCTTTTTGATCTGTGTTGCTGGGTTTCACACTGAGCAGTGCACTTACTTAACTGGCTTTGTTGCTGTTTGTACAACTTACAATAATAGACCATAATTTTAAAAGAGACCCTGCAAAACGAAGCAATGAAGATGACTGAACTGAGCATGAAAGGTTAGACAAAGTAAACTCTGCAGCTGAAACTGGATATAGTATCACATAATTTAGGCGGAATTAATTTTAGAGCTGTTTGATGTCAGCAATGCAGAACTGTGTATTTCATCAAAGGAAATTAAATGTGTACCCATAAAGATAAGAATCTGTGCAATTTATATCAACAAGTATGTACAACATACAATAAAGGGGAGTCTGACACCAATCTATCGCAGCTTTATTTATGAATGTTATTTAATGTGAGTTTTATGTTACAATTTAGGGTGTATATTCAGAAAAGCTGAAGTAACCACCCATTGAGGACTAATAAAATATCTGTTACACTTAATCAAAAACCTTAAGGCATAAAGACCTAAAAAATGCACATTTAAATTTACACTCATGTAAGTGACATGACCATTCTCTTGCAGTAGTATTTTAGTCGTCTTTCCTAATGCTTCCTTTCTTAGCTCAGTATCTATTCTTCACCTACTCCACACTCAGTGGTAACATTATTAGATACACGTGTACGCTTGCTCGCTAATGCAAATATCTAAGCAGCCAATCATCTGGCTGCACCTCAATGCATAAAACATGCAGCCATGGTCAAGAGATTCACTTGTTCAGACCAATCATCAGAATGGGGAAGAAATGTGATCTAAGTGACTTTGACTGTGAAATGATTGTTGGTGTCAGGGTGGTTGAGGGTGGTTTGAGTATCTCAGAAATTGCTCATCTCCTGGAGTTTTAACACACAACAGTCTCTAGAGTTTACAGAGAATGGTGCAACAAACAAAAATCATCCACTGGGCAGCAGTTCTGTGGGTGAAAACGCCTTGTTAATGAGAGAGGTCAGAGGAGAATTGCCAGACTGGTTGAAGTGTCAAGAAGGCAACATTAACTCAGATAACCACACATTATAACAGTGGTGTGCAGAAGAGCATCTCTGAATGCACAACATGTTGAACCTGCAAGTGGATGGGCTACAGCAGCAGATGACCATGAACATACACTCAGTGGCCATTTTATTAAGTACAGAAGAATGTTATAAACTGGCCACTGTGTATTTACACACACTCCAGAACAATCAGTTATGATTAACAATCTCCACCACCCATTCACAGCCAGCACATTGCCAGCTGCATCGTCAATTTCTTTCAGTCTCTACTCAGTACCAATCTTTGTATCCATGTTCCTGCCACATTTTTCAACCAAAACAGAGTTATTTCCTAATCTTTCTCAGGTCTGATGAAAGATCTTTGAACTGAAAGGTTAACTCTGTTTCCCTTCCCACACATTTGCTGTCCCGTTGAGTATTTCCAGTGGTTTCTGTTTTCTATTTCAGATTTACCGCATCTGCATTTTTTTTTATCTTTGGTATTCTGTTCTCTTTTCTGGTCTGATTCTTCTGGTCCCTGTAAGTTATTTTCCCTCAGGTGGCCATCCAATTCTCTTCTGAAAACTCAAAGAATGAGAGGATCTTATATTTCCTATCATATTACTATTATAATTATTATGATTTTCTTTTTTTTTATGCTCACATGGTCATCGGGAGCAGTAATTTTAATTCTTTTCATAACAAAGCTATCTTAAAGAGTAATTATCCTGACAGTGATTGTTATAAATTATAGATATGCAATTTTCATAATGTCACTTTCACACAGAAGCACATTATTTTGACCGTATTCCAGAAGTGACTTGCCCTGCATTTTCAACTCCCCCTTACTGTCAGATTCTTTCTCCACATGCTCCTTCGACCTTATGACTGCACTGCTTTAATTCCACAGGCAGAAGCCCTCAGGTATTTTATCCCAGGTGGCTGCTCCATATATACGACCCATATATAAGTGTCAGTGAACTGTCTGAGCACAGACGGTTTATTACCGGCTATTCTTTCTCACCAGTTGCCATTTTTAACTTGCACAATTATTTTTAATTTGCATGGTTTGTCTTCTTCTGCATTTTGGTTGTTTGTCAGACCTTGTTTATGTATAGTTTTTCGTAAATTCTACTGTATTTATTTATTTTCCTGTAAATGCAATCTGGAAATTAAATCTCAAGGTAGTATCTGGTAACATTTACATACTTTGATAATAAACTTTACTCTGACTACTGCAGAGACTGCCAGTCGTGACCAAGGAGTTAGAAATGTTGTTAATGTTTTCCCTTTGTAACTCAACAATACTGGGCAGTTTCTCTTTTTGCTCTTTTTTTTCTTACACAGGGAAAATGAAAACTTATCATGGAGCTGCTTTTTTTCATCAGTGGCCCATTGGGGAGGATAGTTATATGGAGGTCTGAGTCAATTGATTGATTATTTTTGAGAGTAGGATAAATCCCTTATAAGTGCAGCTGCTTGCTGGCAAATTGAATCCTGTATTACTTCAATAAACATTTCTTTACATCATTTTTGGAACCACATTCTTTGGTAAAAACTCATTGCATGCTGCCAGTGCTAAACTATTTTATGTTATTTTTATAGTCCAAACCTGAAAGAAGTTGTACTTTAATGTGAGGCTTGCATTTTATGTTTTAAGAATGACTGCAATTAAATATTCACATTCTGCTATAGCTGGTGTTAGACAACTTCAAGATCTAGACAAAAGCAAACATAAAGTTTTTTAAAGTTAGAATTGCTTTTTGTATACATAGCCGTGATTCTCAGTGGACTGAGGAAAGCTTTACTGCCTACTGCCATACAGATCATTACATTAAAATGATGGCATTGCATTAAAATTAGAACACTGCTTTTAACTTTAAAACAACATTCAGGCACATTATATTTTATTAGGTTAATTCACCTTGATTTAAATATTTTCTCCATAAATCTGGATTTGCACTATTAAAAGGAACTGTTTCTCTTGTTCAATATAATTTTTTGTTACATCCATCAATACTCGGGCCAGTCTTAAGAGATTTGTGTTAATACAGTTAATTTGCATCGAAATAGCTTTCCTTACAACATCAACCTTTTAAGTTACAAGTTCACATGGGACTTTCCTATTCCATTTTGAAATGAATTGCTGTAGTGATGTCAATTGGCACACAGGGTAAATCAAACAAGGTGCAATTGTATATAGCACAAATATAGAGGCTAATTAAAGCTTCTGAGAAACTTGGTAAACACCAGTCCAGACAAGCCTATACTAAATCATTCGTTATTTTTTTCACCTATGCAAAGGCTTTGGTATGTAAGAAGCACCACACTTAGCCATTTCTGTTTTTTTTTCTGTATGTAGTTAATATTATGAAAAATTGGCCACAATATGTGCTTCTATTAAACATTGTGGATAATTGTCTTCCATGAGGCAAAATTCAATGAGAGAAATCATTATTTATTACATGAAGTATCTTGTGTGAAAGCACATTAAATGCATCTATTCTCTCAGGAATTTACAACATACTGTTTCACTTAAAAAAAAGATGATTTAAAACTAAAAATGACATTTAAACTAGCAGTGGGAACAAGAGAGAACAATGGAAGTTTTAAATAAATGTTGTAAGTACATTTATTTGGAGGTGGTAACCAATATATGTTTGGAAATGTTTCACAAATAATCCAATGCAAGTATAATAGACATCAGTTTCATCCATCTGTGTATTTATTTGTTTGAAGGGTATCAAGTGGTGTAAAAGTCCTAAGGTGATTTCAACTAGCTTTTACTTGATTGCCTGTGCAAACCATCCAAATACCAATCCCGGACCATCAAAGAACCATATGCCTATATAGTTCTTCATTCAATGTAGCTTTAATTCCCTCTGCTGATTTAGCATGCTTACTTTTACTGTGGTCCTTTTTAAGCTAAATCTGTAAAAAAAGCCAATGTTATTAAAAAATCAGTAATTTGGACATTTAAGTTATTCACAGAGGAAATGAAAATTTCTACCTGATAGACAGACTTTAATTATATCTTCTGAGAATACATTTGCCTGCATAGTAGATAGCATATCTGTGTTGGCCGTGGTTGGTTGCAGAACCAAATGACATGCCATCATAATGGACATAGACTATTAGAGATGGAATGTTACAGCATAAGTTATAGGAAATGGAAAAAAGTTAAAAAAACAGAGAATGTGCAGTTTTTCAGAATGATGTGTGCTGATTTTCTTTTTAAACACTACTAATGGTGATCCTCTATGTCCAGGAAATGTATTCTATTGAATTGATAAGATGTGGAAAGATTGTAGCATGGATAAAGCAGTGTCTGTTTGGCAGGAGGCAAAGAGTGGGAATAAAGGTTGTCTGCCGGTGACTAGTGATGTTCCATAGGGTCTGTTATATGTCGATAACTTGGATGATGGAATTGGTGGCTTTGTTACAAAGTATGCAGATGATACGAAGATAGTTGGAGAGGCAGGTAGCTCTGAGGAAGTAGAGAGGCTACAGAAGGACTTAGACTGATTAGGAGAATGGGCAAAGAAGTAGCAGATGGAATACAGTGTCCGGAAGTGCATGGTCGTGCATTTTGGTAGAAGAAATGAAAGGGTTAATTATTTTCTAAATGGAGAGCTAATACAAAAATCTGAGGTGCACAAGGACTTGGGAGTCCTTGTGCGGGATTCCTTAAAGGTTAATTTACAGGTTGAGTCTGTGGTGATGAAGGCAAATGCAACATTGGCATTCATTTCAAGAGAACCAGAATACAAAAGTAAGGATGTAATGTTGAGATTTTATAAAGAACTGGTGAGGCCTCACTTGGAGTATCGTGAGCCGTTTTGGGCTCCTTATCTTAGAAAGGATATGCTCAAACTGGAGAGGATTCAAAGAAGTTTCATAAATTGATTCCAGGATTGAATGGCTTGTCATATGAAGAGCGTTTGATGTCCCTGGGCCTGTATTCACTGAAATTCAGAAGAACGAAGGGTGATCTAATTGAAACCTATTTACATTGTGAAAGGCCTTGATACAGTGGGCGTGGAGCAGATGATTCCCATGGTGGGAGGTCTAAGACTGAGGACACAGCCTCAGAATAGAGGATTGTCCTTTCTGAACAGAGATGAGGAGGAATTTCTTTTGCCAGATAGTGGTGAATCTGTGGAATTTGTTGCCATAGGCAGCTGTGGAGGACAAGTCTTTATGTATATTTAAGGCAGAGGTTGATAGATTCTTGATTAGTCAGGGCATGAAGGGATATGGGTGGTGGGGGGGAGGTAGGAAATTGGGTCTGAGAGGAAAAATGGATCAGCCATGAAGAAATGGTGGAGCAGGCTCGATGGGCCTAATGGCCTAATTCTGCTCCTATGTCTTATCGTGTTATGTGTCAGGATTTAAAGGGTTATTTCTGGTACAGTGAAAGCTGTAGTGTTACCTTGTCCAAACAATTTGAATTGCATATTCTGAAGACCATCTGAAGTCGGGAATTTCAATTGATTGACAACTTTCTGAGTTAAGAATTATTTCTTTATCTCAGTCCTAAAATGACAGGCACTTGTTCTAAGATGATTTCTACTTCTAGTCTCCAGCAAGGCAAAGCAGTTTCTCAGAAATTACCCTGTCACAAGATATTGTGTTTGTCAGAATGCAATTTTTCTTTAAAGCAAGATAAAATAGAACTGACTAAGAAAGTTGCTGAGACTAAATTTTAAGAGGTCTCATGAATGGTTACACAACCAGTCATTAATTGTCTCCGCTGAGCTTTTCCAGCATTTCCAGAATTTCTATTTTAGATTTTATCATCTTCTTTTCTAAACTTTTAAAAGGATCTTTAATATTTTAAAGAATACTTTTTCCTTAGATCAAACTCAGGTCATCAGTGCCAAGACTAAAATTTATGGACTATTGCTAATTGTCGTTGTGAAAATAACAGTGAGGCTTTTGGAATCATTACTATCCTTGTGGTGAAGATATTCCCGCAATACTTCTAGATCTGAGAATTTCCAAAATTTTAACCTATTAACACCGGATGCTGTTTGCATTGGAGTTGAGATTTGGAGGGTGAAGTCGATCTTATCTCTAGTTGGTCGAGGTTGTGGGTTTGGGTGCAAACCCAAAGAAAATTTGATATGTTGCTGCAGCACTTCTTGTGCAGTCAGTGGCCACTTAATTAGATACCTCCTTTATGTAATAAACTGGCCATTTACGTCACGATATTCTTGGTCTTCTGCTGCTGAGCCCATCCACTTCAAGGCTCAGTATGTTAAACTTTCAGAGTTGCTCCTTTTCACAGCACTTTTGTAACACGTGGTTATTTGAGTTTCTGTCGCCTTCTTGTCAACTTGAACCAGTCTGGTCATTCTCCTCTGACCTTCCTCATTAGCAGGTCTTTTTGCCCACAGAAGTGCCATCCACGGGATGTTTTTTGTTTTTTGCATCATTATCTGTAAACTCGAGAGACTGTTGTGTATGAAAATCCCAGGAGGTCAGATTCAGAGAATGGTATATTTAAGGCTGAGATCGATAGGTTCTTGATTAGTTGGGACACAAAGGGATACAGAGATAAAGCAGGAGATTGCTGCTGAGAGGGAAAATGGATCAGCTATGATGAAATGGCAGAGTGGATTCACTGGGCCAAATGGCCTAATCCTGCTCCTGTGTCTTATGGTCTTATGGAGATCAGCAATTTCTGAGATACTCAGACCACCCCGTCTGGCACCAACAATCATGCCATGGTCAAAGTCACTTAGATCGCATTTCTGCCCCATTCTGATGTTTGGTCTGAACAATAACTGAACTCTTTGACCATGTCTGCATGCTTTTATGCACTGAGTTGCTGCCACATGATTGACCGATTGGATATCTACATTAATGAGCAGGTGTACCTAATAAAGTGGCCACTGAGTGCAGATGGAGCATTGTACTAGTGCACTAGAGATTGAGATGGAATGGATGTTTATACAGAGAATCAGATATGGTTTGATACTACATTAAAAACATGTGGAGACTATTGGAACTTTTATTCCAACTTCTGCCATCTTCAATGGGACCCTATCACTAAACACATCTTTACCTCCTGCCCCCACTCTCCGCTTTCCACAGGGATCACTCTGCCCTTTATTTCCTTGTGTGTTCATTCTTCCCCACTGATCTTCCTCCTGGCAATTACCCATGCAAGCAGGACAAATCACCTCCTTCTTCACCACCATTTACGGCCCCAAACAGTCCTTCACCTAAGGCAACAGCTTACCTGCAACACACACAACCCATGGTCTGTGTGGTCACGTACTGTATCCAGTGCTCATGGTGCAGCTGAGGCCCTATGTAGATTGGGGAACTGCTTTGTCAAGCACCTTTGCTCAGTCTGCAAAAGGGACTATTTCCTGTTGCCAACCATTGGATAGCCTCCAATCTGATGGCATGAACATCAATTTCTCTAACTTCATGTAACTTCGCCCCCTCCCCCTTCTCTTTTTTCCAATTCCCTGTTCTGGCTCCCCATTTTCCCTTCTCTTCTCCTCATCTGCCTATCATCTCCCTCTGGTGCCCCAACTCCTTTCCTTTCTCCCATGGTCCACTTTCCTCTCCTATTTGACTTCTTTCTTTTTCAGCCCTTTACCTTTTCCACCGGTCACCTCCCATCATCTTACTTCATCTTCCCTTTTCCATCCATCCACTTTTACCCTTATCCAGCTCTGCTTATCATCTGCCAACCTATACTCCTTCTCCTTCCCCCACCCCCCAACTTCTTACTCTGGCTTATTCTCCCTTCCTTTCTAGTCCTGAAGAAGGGTCTCAGCCCAAAACATCGCTTGTTTATTCCTCTCCATTGATGCTGCCTGACCTGCTGAGTTTCTCCAACACTTTGTGTGTGTGTGTGTTACTCTGGATTTCCAGCATCTGCTGAACCTCGTGTTTCAAACAAATTTATGACTTGAGCCCTGCAGATAATGATAAAACTTTGGAGTATCACTTTCCGTCAGTTCTTTCAGCCTCTGTATTTACATGTTCAGTTACACTCAGTTTAAATTCTGGGGACACATTGGGACCAGTACATTTTGGCCCATTTAAGCTGCTGCCCCAATTAGCTGACATTTCAAGGAAATAGTTAAAAAGCTATAACAATGACAAACTGAGTAACAAATTATCTATTTAAATGAAATATAGAACAAATTTGAACATAATCCATACTACTACGGTACTACAAAACTGTGTATTTGTTCCCAATAGTAATCAACAGAGGAATTAATCCAGTGTATGAAATGAACAAAATCAGCACAGTCACCTAGTACAGATAATGGACTGAATTTATACGATACCATCGATGTTTACATTCTCCAAATCTTCATTTTCATTGTAACATTCAAGATGACCGTCGATACTTCCAAATTCTTGAAGTACTGAAATCATTTAATTTTCACTCCCGCTTGTTTCTGGCAACTCCAAGCCCGAATGCTTGAGACCACGGTGAACAAAATAGTTCGGAGTTGTCTTACTGCTTATTCCTTATCAACCATCAGCGACAAAAATCACTGCTTTTTGAACACAAACACATGCAGCTGATGCTATTAAAAAACTGATCGCCCTAAGCATGGTTGTTGGGTCTAACAGCCACACAAGCGTGAGTGACGGATGCTAGTTAGAAACTGCTCAGCAACAGATGTCTGTCTCAATAGTGTCCCAAATAAACAAAGGGAATCCCTGGAATTTTTTCAATTAGTAATTGTTCTTTATGAGTTGTCCCAAATAAACAGCTGCCCCAATTAACTGAAGGCCCAATTAACCGGTATCTGGTGTACTACCTTGACATTAATTTTCTTGCAGATATTCACAATAGAATCAATGAAGAACTACACACTAAGACTGACAAACTAGTAGTCACTTTTCATTGCTTTTCAGTTTGAGCTCAGCTGAGCTTATTTTGAGGCATCTCAGAAAGGTGAGTCAGAAACCCAGAATGCCAGAATCCCAGTCTACCCACTTAAGATAGCATTTTCAGCTTCTTTCTTATAAATTGTGTTCACTGCATGAGTGGATTTATTTCAGGCAATTGTCATCTTATTTCCTCGATTGTGTTAGTGAAAGTGGTGACTGCAGGTAATAGCTGTTTTTCCCTCCACTAATGCAGCCTCATCTTTGAGCATTTCCAATATTTTCTGTATTTACTTCAGATATCTGCAATTTGGCACGTGGCCAAGTAGTTAAGGCAATCGACTAGCAACCTGAAGGTCGTGAGTTCGAGCCCCAGCTGAGGCGACATGTTGTGTCCTTGAGCAAGGCACCTAACCACACAGTGCTCTGCGACGACACTGGTGCCAAGCTGTATCGGCCCTTGCACTTCTCTTGGACAATATCGGTGTCGTGGAGAGGGGAGACTTGGAGCATGGGCAACTGCTGGTCTTCCATACAGGCCTGCGCCTTGGAGAGTGAAGACTTTCCAGGCACAGATCCATGGCCTCACAAGACTAACTGATGCCTTATTATCTGCAATTTATATATTTTACTTTTGTTAAACTATTGGTTTTGGAATGTGTGACTCTGTATTTCCAATAGTATTTTAATGCTGAAAATCTCTTTCATCACACTGTTACATATTCTATAATATAAATGCTATAATTTAGTCTTTAAATAGTTAAATGAAGAATTGCCTTCAGGTGAATATGAAGTTCAAAATTTTCCATGTATATTAGTGAATATAAGTACGAATGCCATTGGACTATTTTTAATCAGTATACTGGAAAATGATATTGAAAATAAATAGACAACATTATTGCTGTTGTTATTATTAATTGATGTTTTCAGTATACAGTATTTCATAATACTTTGTGTGTGTACTATTATGAGATATCAAACCATAATATTTTGTGAGTCTTCATTGTAAATTATTTATGGGATAGTACGATCATATAATAGGTGCTAGTGGAGCAAAGATCTTCCATATAATTTGTTACTTAATGCACCTTTTTGAATTGTTTTAGGTATTACAAGGACTACTGTTCACTGTTCAAAAAAGGATGTAGGCAAGTTAGCTAGGCCAGTTAGTTTAACATCTGTAGTTGGAAAATGCTTGAAGTTATCATTAAAGAAGAAATAACAAGGCATCTGGAAAGAAATGGATCCATCAGGCAGATGCAGCATAGACTCAGCACAGGCAGGTCCTGTTTGATAAACTTACTGGAGTTCTTTGAGGATGTATACTGAGCAAAGTGGATAGAGGGGAACAGATGGATGTTACTTGGATTTCCAGAAGGCGTTCGATAAGGTGCCACATAAAAGACATCCATAAGATAAGGATGCTTAGAATTGGGCTGATGTATTAGCATGAATAGAGGATTGGTTAACTAATAGAAAGCAGAGAGTTGGGATACATGGGTGTTACTCTGGTTGGCAATCAGTGGTGAGTGGTGTGCCATAGGGGTCGGTGCTGGGCCTGCAACTGTTCACAATGTACATTAATGGTCTGGCAGGGGGGACCGAATGTAGTGTATCTGAGTTTGCTGATGATACTAAATTAAGTGGAAAAGCAAATTGCGCAGAAGATATGGAGAGTCTGCAGAGAGATATAGATAGTTTAAGTGAGTGGGTAAGGGTCTAGCAGATGGGATACAATGCTGGTAAATGCAAGGTCATCCATTTGGGAAGGAAACATGAAAAAGCAGATTATTATTTAAATAGTAAAAAATTGCAGCTTGCTGCTGTGCAGAGGGACTTGGGAGTACTTGTGCATGAATCACACCAGAGTGGTTTGCAGGTGCAACAGGCTATCAAGAAAGCAAACGGAATGTTGCTAGAGGGATTGAATTTAAGAGCAGGAAGGTTATGCTGCAACTGTACAGGGTACAGGTGAGGCTGCATCTGGAGTACTGTGTGCAGTTTGGTCTCCTGTCTTAAAGAAGGGTACACTGGCTTTGGAGGCAGTGCAGAGGAGGTTCACCAGGTTGATTCTAGAGATGAAGGGGTTAGACTATGGGGAGACATTGAGTCGCCTGGGACTGTACTCACTGGAATTCAGAAGAATGAGGGGAGATCTTATAGAAACATATAAAATTATGAAAGGGGTAGATAAGATAGAGGCAGGAAAGTTGTTTCCTCTGGTAGGTGAGACTAGAACTAGGGGACATAGCCTCAAGATTTGGGGAGTAGATTTAGGATGGAGATGAAGAGGAACTGGTTTTCTCAGAGAGTGGTCAGTGGCGGCACCAGAGATTTTTTCTTGCTGGTGCTATAGTGGGGCTGAATTATTCAGTGATGGTGCTGACGGATGTGCTGTATAGTAATATGTATTCGCAAGGCCAGACGTGTGCGTTAAAAAGTCAGTTTCAAGCATTATGTGCCTTCTATAAATGCCTCTGTTAATTCACAAGCAACAGCAATTGATAGATCTAATATAGAAGTGAACTGTGACAGTATCAACAGAATCGGAGACAACCCGGGCTACACGGAGCATAAACAAACAAACAAACAGAACATCGCACCCAAAGCGCACAACGTGAATCACGCACCAATCCAGCAATCAGCGTCAAATGTGTGCTTTTCAACTGAAAAACACAACACTAACTCTCAATATCCACAGCTATTTGCATTACATAGACAAACAATGCTAAAAGATACACTATTATTAAAATCAAATAAGGCAAACAACAGATGCAAGGCTTTGCCAAGAGTTGGACAAATCATACTCTGACCATGCAATACCTCAATTAATTCGGCTATTGAATTTAAAACAAAAATCAACAGAATCACCGCTTGGAAGTCTAAGCAAAACCAGTAGGCTTAATAGTAGTAAATGTAATATTTTAGGATTTGCAGGAAACAGGAGGACTATGGGGTATCCTCCACAAAATAATAATAATAATAATAATAATAATAATAATCAGCATTAGTCTTGGCCTAAATTTAAAAAAAAATCAACTGCACTCACCATTGATGTTTTCAGAGAAACGCAATCTGTCTGTTGTTATGATTGGTGGTGAAAGCATCAATAATTTTCTGGATGTCAAGTGCTTTGGTCCTCCGGCTGTTTATGGCCAACAGGGCCAAGTTGCTGTTCTGAGCATTGCCGCTGCTATTCCTTAAGTAGTTTTTGACGCGTCTGAGGCAAGAGAAGCTCCGTTCGCATGAGGCAGATGTAACAGGCAGAGTCAGTGATATGCAGATTAGTTTGTATAAATCTATAAATGCATCACGGTAGGGTCTCATTAGAGCTAGAAATTCCACTGTGCTATTCACTGCCTGTCCTTGCTTTTGTTTTGTTTCCAACAGACGCCGAACCTGATGTGGCTCTGCAGTCAGGTTCACTTCAGTCACTTCATAGTATTGGGCTATTGGCCAAAGACAATTCTTGTCTAGGAAGAACTTATGTTTGGGACTCAATGCTGAGACTCCAGTCAGAACACTCCCAGTCTCAATTGAGAACCCCCTTTTCATTTCAGTCAGAAATCTGCCTATAACTGGATAGAAAAAGTGCTTGCGAAGGTCATCAGAGGATGTGACAGGTGCGTGTTCAGTTTGGGCCTCAACAACAAAATCATGTAGGCGGCGGGGTGGCTGGGCCTGTCTCCTTTCACGTGGTCTGCTCTGTATACCGGCCTTAACGCACAGGTCCCTAGCTCTTGTCTGAATTTCACTCCATGATTCCTCTCTCCGTTTTGCTGAGAGTGCATCGATAACAGACTGAGCCAAGTCCACAGCGGATGAAAGCTCCAAACTGGGAGATTGTAGCTGGTCTGACATGAACTTGATGACTCAGACTAAATCCTCAAACAGAGTGAGAAGTAAAGCAAACTGCTCATCAATCAGTCCATTTACAGCTCTGGCCTCCGTTTTCCTCCGTGCATTTGGTTGACCCATGATATCCTGTAGTGTAGCTAGAATGGCAGGGAGTGATTTCCTTATAGCCCACAAAGCTGTATACCGCCATGCCCAGCGTGTATCTGACAATTTCTTCAACTCCACAGGCTGTACAGTTGATTCCAGTTCTCTCTGCTTCTTCATGAAAAGATCGTGGGCAACAGAGTTTGAAAAGAAGTTGTAAAGCAGCTGCAGAGTTTCAAAAAACTCACCTGCTTGTGATACATTGCTCACAACATCCACTAAAACAAGGTTAAATCCCTGAGCATGGCAGTGTGTATATATAATGCCTGCGGGACCTCTTTCCTGAACCTCTCTTGTATCCTGTTATTGTACCCGGGTATCACTGCCACCCCATCATAACACTGACCTAAACACGCGTTCTTATCAATAACACACTGGGCGAGTGTCTGTTCAATGCTTTTAAGAAGTGACTCTGCGTCCAACCATTCTGCTGGAGTGAAGTGCAAGAATTCTTCAAGCATTGTCTCGTTATTCAATTACCGCACCACCACCGATATTTGCTCTTTTAACTCAAGTCTTTACTTTCATCCACCATGATGGCAAAATGTCCAGCCTCCTTGATTTCTGCACTTATTTGACGTCTGACCATATCTGCCATAACACCCGTAATTTCATTTTGGATATCGTGATGGGTGTTTTTTGCATTCCCAGGATTGTCCTCTTTTTTTTATCTAGAGTCTTATCACACTGTTCAATTACAATGAGCAACTCAACAAAGTTTCTCCTATTGCCAGATCCATCATCCTCTTGGTGTCCTCGCTGGGCAATGCCTTGGCACGCAGTATAGCGTAGTGACTCAACCACATCTCTCATATATTCACGATTTTCTTGGACAATCTTTGCATGCCCTTTGTCAAGCATATTTCCCAATCTTGAACCGTCCTGTCTTCTCAATCTGAATTCGGCCCATGCCTCCATTGCAAACTTATGAGCTGCACTTACATGGTGGGTTATGAAAGCTGTTGTAGCTTTCCACCAGTTGTGGTAACCGGTGACAGTGAAGGTAGACTCAGAATGGAACCCATGTCCTCCACACAGGAAGTGCCTGCATGCAAAGCAGAACGTAGTATCTTTCATAGAAACATAGAAACATAGAAAATAGGTGCAGAAGTAGGCCATTTGGCCCTTCATCCAACTCAGAACCCTGTACCTGCCTTCTCTCCATTCCCCCGATCTCTTTAGCCACAAGGGCCATATCTAACTCCCTCTTAAGTATAGCCAATGAACTGGCCTCAACTGTTTTCTGTGGCAGAGAATTCCACAGATTCATCACTCTCTGTGTGAAGAAGTTTTTCCTCATCTCGGTCCTAAAGGGCTTCCCCTTTATCCTTAAACTGTGACCCCTTGTTCTGGACTTCCCAACATCGGGAACAATCTTCCTGCATCTAGCCTGTCCAATCCCTTTAGGATTTTATATGTTTCAATAAGATCCCCCCTCAATCTTCTAAATTCCAGAGAGTATAAGCCTAGTCGATCCAGTCTTTCATCATATGAAAGTCCTGCCATCCCAGGAATCAATCTGGTGAACCTTCTTTGTACCTCCTCTATGGCAAAAATGTCTTTCCTCAAATTAGGGGACCAAAACTGCACACAATACTCCAGGTGTGGTCTCACCAAGGCCTTGTACAACTGCAGTAGTACCTCCCTGCTCCTGTACTCGAATCCTCTTGCTATGAATGCCAACATACCATTCGCCTTTTTCACCGCCTGCTGTGCCTGCTGTACCTGCATGCCCACTTTCAATGACTGGTGTATAATGACACCCAGGTCTCGTTGCACCTCCCCTTTTCCTAATCGGCCACCATTCAGATAATAATCTGTTTTCCTGTTCTTGCCACCAAAGTGGATAACCTCACATTTATCCACATTAAACTGCATCTGCCATGAATTTTCCCACTCACCTAACCTATCCAAGTCACCCTGCATCCTCTTAGCATCCTCCTCACAGCTAACACTGCCGCCCATTTTCATGTCATCCGCAAACTTGGAGATGCTGCATTTAATTCCCTCGTCTATGTCATTAATATATATTGTAAACAACTGGGGTCCCAGCACAGAGCCTTGCGGTACTCCACTAGTCACTGCCTGCCATTCTGAAAAGGTTCCGTTTATTCCCACTCTTTGCTTCCTGTCTGCCAACCAATTCTCTATCCACATCAATACCTTACCCCCAATACCATGTGCTTTAAGTTTGCACACTAATCTCCTGTGGTGGGACCTTATCAAAAGCCTTTTGAAAATCCAAATATACCACATTCACTGGTTCTCCCCTATCCATTCTAGTAGTTACATCCTCAAAAAATTCTGTGAGATTCGTCTGACATGAATTTCCTTTCACAAACGCATGATGACTTTGGCCGATGATTTCACCGTTTTCCAAATGTGCTGTTATCACATCTTTGATAACTGACTCTCGCATTTTCCCCACCACCGATGTTAGGCTAACTGGTCTATAGTTCCCAGGTTTCTCTCTCCCTCCTTTTTTAAGAAGCGGGGTTACATTAGCAACCCTCCAATCCTCAGGAACTAGTCCAAAATCCAAAGAGTTTTGAAAAATTATCACTAATGTATCCACTATTTCTTGGGCTACTTCCTTAAGCACTCTGGGATGCAGACCATCTGTCCCTGGGGATTTACCTACCTTTAATCCCTTCGATTTACCTAACGCCACTTCCCTACTAACATGTATTTCCCTCAGCTCCTCCATCTCACTAGACCCTCAGTCCCCTACTATTTCCGGAAGATTATTTATGTTCTCCTTAGTGAAGACAGAACTAAAGTAGTTATTCAATTGGTCTGCCATGTCCTTGTTCCACATGATCAATTCATCTGTTTCTGACTGTAAGGGACCTACATTTGTCTTAACCAATATTTTCCTTTTCACATATCTATAAAAGCTTTTACAGTCAATTTTTATGTTCCCTGCCAGTTTTCTCTCATAATCTTTTTTCCCTTTCCTAATTAAGCCCTTTGTCCTCCTCTGCTGGACTCTGAATTTCTCCCGGTCCTCAGGTGAGCCGCTTTTTCTGGCTAATTTGTATGTTTCTTCTTTGGAATTGATATTATCCCTAATTTCCCTTGTCAGCCACGGGTGCACTACCTTCCCTGATTTATTCTTTTGCCAAACTGGAATGAACAATTGTTGTAGTTCATCCATGTGATCTTTAAATGCTTGCCATTGCATATCCATCGTCAACCCTTTAAGTATCATTTGTCAGTCTATCTTAGCTAATTCACGACTTATACCTTCAAGATTATCCTTCTTTAAGTTCAGAACCTTTGTTTCTGAATTAACTATGTCACTCTCCATCTTAATGAAGAATTCCACCATATTATGGTCACTCTTACCCAAGGGGCCTCTCATGACAAGATTGCTAATTAACCCTTCCTCATTGCTCCATACCCAGTCTAGAATGGCCTGCTCTCTAGTTGGTTCCTCGACATGTTGGTTCAGAAAACCATCCCACATACATTCGAAGAAATCCTCTTCCTCAGCACCCTTACCAATTTGGTTCACCCAATCTATATGTAGATGGAAGTCACCCATTATAACTGCTGTTCCTTTATTGCACGCATTTCTAATTTCCTGTTTAATGCCATCCCCAACCTCATTACTACTGTTAGGTGGCCTGTACACAACTCCCACCAGCGTTTTCTGCCCCTTAGTGTTATGCAGCTCTACCCATATCGATTCCACATCCTCCCGGCTAATGTCCTTCCTTTCTATTGCATTAATCTCCTCTCTAACCAGCAATGCGACCCCATCTCCTTTTCTTTCATGTCTATCCCTCCTGAATATTGAATATTCCTGAATGTTGAGCTCCCATCCTTGGTCACCCTGGAGTCATGTCTCTGTGATCCCAACTATATCATATTCATTAATAACAATCTGCACTTTTAATTCATCCACCTTGTTACGAATGCTCCTTGCATTGACACACAAAGCCTTCAGGCTTGCTTTTACAACACTCTTAGCCCTTATACAATTATATTGAAAAGTGGCCCTTTTTGATTTTCGCCCTGGACTTGCTGGCCTGCCACTTTTACTTTTCACCTTACTACTTTTTGCTTCTACCCTCATTTTACACCCCTCTGTCCCTCTGCCACATTAGTTTAAATCCTCCTGAACAACAGTAGCAAACGCTCCCCCTAGGACATTGGTTCCAGTCCAGCCCAGGTGCAGATCGTCCTGTTTGTACTGGCCCCACCTCCTCCAGAACTGGTTCCAATGCCCCAGAAATTTGAATTCCTCCCCCTTGCACCAGTTTTCAAGCCACGTATTCATCTGAAATATCCTCCTATTTCTACTCTGACTAGCACGTGGCACTGGTAGTTATCCGGAGATTATTACCTTTGTGGTCCTACTTTTTAGTTTATCTCCTAACTCCCCAAATTCACCTTGTAGGATCTCCTCCCGTTTTTTTCTTATATCGTTGGTACCTATGTGCACCACGGCCACTGGCTGTTCACCCTCCCACTCCAGAAGGTCCTGCAGCTGCTCAGAGACATCCTTGACCCTTGCACCAGGGAGGCAACATACCCTCCTGGAGTCTCGTTTGTGGCCACAGAAATGCCTATCTATACCCCTTACAATTGAATCCCCTATCACTATAGCTCTCCCACTCCTTTTCCTTCCCTCCTATGCTGCAGAGCCACCCATGGTGCCATAAACTTGGCTGCTGCTGCCTTCCCCTGATGAGACATCTCCTCCAACAGTATCCAAAACAGGGATGTTTAGGAGGGAGATGACCTCAGGGGACTCCTGCACTACCTGCCTACTGCTACGCTGTTTAGTGGCCACCCATTCTCTTTCTGCCTGTGTAGCCTTTACCTGCAGTGTGGCCAACTCACTGAATTTCATCATCGAATATTCCAGCAGGTCAAACCAGCCACGAATAAAACTCCTTTGCTGATTGCCAAACTGTTGCAAGCAGCGAAGGGTACTTTTTCAATGCTAGCTGATGGGGTCCTTCCTCAGGCTGGTGGCTAACATCACGCAGAAAATTCCCGCTAGCACTAAGAGCAGCTTCATCCATGTTCCCTTCCAAATCCTGCTCCATTTCTTGTTCCTCTACTTCGCCTTCACACTCCTTCAATGAACTGCTGTTGTCCTCCTCCTCACTTACTTCTTTCTGCATGTCACTTTCAATTAAGACAGGCTCAGGCTGAGACACCACTGGTTCCTCTGGACGAGGTTGTTTCCTCACTAAAAATCGATCAATTTTTCACGCCGGCCAAAATAATGTACGTGCCAGGCCCACGCTAGCTTGAAAAAGCACAATGTGTGTGTGATCCATTAGTCTCTCGAGACCATTGATCTTCTCCTGAATGTATACTATCCATCTCTCTCGTGAGTGAGAGTGAGTGACATAACCACCTTAAGTAATCTTAGATCAGCTTAACTGATCTGAGGACAGCAATGGCAAGACATTGACAATGAATGAAAAAGCAGAAGTGTAGAGAGGACAAATTTCAGTTAATTTCTTGGTCGTGCTATGGTGGTGCTATTGAAATTTCTGGTGGTGCTATAGCACAAGCTAGCACCACCTTTGCGCCGCCCCTGGGAGAGGTGAATCTGTGGAATTCTCTGCCCAATGAAGCAGTGGAGGCTACCTCAGTAAATATATTTAAGACAAGGTTAGATAGATTTTTGCACGGTAGGGGAATTAAGGATTATGGGGAAAAGGCAGGTAGGTGGAGATGAGTCCATGGCTAGATCAGCCATGATCTTATTGAATGGTGGAGCGGGCTTAACAGGCCAGATGGCCTACTCTTGTTCCTATTTCTTATGTTCTTATGTCCTAAGTGATTTGAGGGTTACTGCAGGAAAGAAATGTTAAAACAAGTGATCAGCCTGATTTTTTTGAGAGTGCAGGTAAAGAGGCTCAATTGCACCTCTATTTCTTTTGTACTTCTGTTTTATGAGGTCAATTTGTGATAATGTTTGTCCTTGGATCATTAAAATGAAACACATAATGCAGGAATAATTCTGAAGTGAATGGAACAGAATTGCATCAAATGAAATACAAGAGATACTGCTACAATATTGTCCGTTTTGTTTATGTAACTGGTGATAAATTGCCACCACCAGCGTTGGCAGCCTGTTTTATACCAGTCTTTTAAATGGAAATGGAAATTGTGTTTAATGATTTTTGTTTTAAAGTTTCAATGTGAGCACAAATCATCAGAACTATTCTTTCTAAACATACGTTATTTAGCTTTATTATTATTGGCTACAGTATTTTGTTGCAATAGAGGTGGGGTAGGATGGTAGAGACGATCACTTTAAAGTGGTGCTTTGACTCATGGAAACCTACAATAATCATCTCAATGAATTATATCCACTTTATTGCTCAGACAAACACTGTTACCAACTCTCGTCTTTCCGGTTCCTAAACTGAAATGATCTGAGTTCCTAGCCATTTCTGGCATTTTCATCTGAGGGGAGAGTCTGGGCCGAGACCGCCTGTTCTTCTTCATATCATGTTGTTGGCTCTCATACATCCATTGAAAATCCCTTACTAACCAGGGAGTTGGCTTCGGGAGCCATTTGTAAATTGAAAATTACAAAAATGTGACATTCAATACTTTACTGAAATGTCAATCCTGCCTATATATTCGATGCACATTTTACAATAGAGGTAAATATTCTGTGAATTATGATAAATATAATTATTATGACAACTAAAGAGGATATGATCACTCCGGAGCTGTATGTTGCTTTTCATTAGAATCTCTGACATGTCTTGGCACTGAATGATTACATTTATAGTATATTTGGCTACGCAGTAAAATTATCAAGAGAAAATGTGTTTATAAAACTCAATTTTGTTAACAGAAGCACTAATCTTACAAAGTGCTATTTCTCATTATTCAAAAATTGTTCTTGTAGTTTGATTATCAGACAGTTTCTTACCCCTTGCTCTCCTGGTTGCCAGCATTTTGAACAACTATCACCACTGTTCACCTTGTAGGTCATAGTATCATTCTGGTGTAGGGTAACGTGGGTTTAGGTTAAGTTTAAAATCATTTTTATGTTTATCTTAGTCTGACATTTCCCCTATTTTTGTGGTTGGTCCTATCCAATGAAGTAGCTTATTTCTTCCCAGCAGTTCATACAGTATAATTTTAATGGGTTTTTGGATGTGAAACTTATCCTGAAGCAGCCATACATATCAGTGAGTAATTTAAAAGCAACCTAAAGGGATTCTCTGAATCTTCTTCCAAATTGACGGCATTGCCAAGACTTTAACTCCATATCCTGATTTCACAGACAGAATTTTAAACTAATTGTGTTTGTAAATGCAGGGACAAAACTATTATCTTGTTAGTGAGTGGAGTGGTTAAGATTTCATTGCCCATTTGCAGGTATACTGCTGCATCCTTCTGACAGGATTACAATTTTTACTTGCACATTAGTCCGTGAAAAATTCTGGTTAAATGCATCTTGAAGCATATTGTATTCAGTTTTTAAGTTCAGGGTTTAAAATACAAGTTTATTTCTCACATATACATCAAAGCATACAGTGAATGGTGCGCTGATGGCAGCCCGCAAATGTCGTCACATATTCTGGCCCCAATATAGCACGCCCACCATATTCGGTAGAACAACACAGAGCACAACAAGCAACAAGCAACAACAGCAAGGACAACCCCATTCCTTCCTCCCACCCACACACATACACAGTTCTTTAACTACAAGGCAGGTATCTAGCTCCAGTCCAGCAGACAGGGACTCGGGCCTGTAGATATTGGTCTTCAACTTCCCAGATGGATTCATAGAGATTCACGGATTCAGCTTTGGCCAACGGACATTGATTTCTGGACCTGACATTTGGACGAATGAAGAAAGCTAATTTATGCATCTTATTATTATAAATTCAGAAATAACATGAATAATATTAATTGAAAAGCTAAAAAGCTGTAGCTTTTGGGAATCTGATATTAAAACATAAATTGAATGTCTTTTCTTGAAATTTAGGCCAGGTGCATTTCCTCATTGTGGTGTCTTGTTTGTTGTGTACACTTCCATGCGGTGCTGATGAGATCATTTTGTTTTAAATGCAGAGCTGCAGATTGTCACATTTTTGGCAGCGAGTTTGAATGGTTAAGCCCCAAAATATTATTTTGTCCAACCATGAAGAATTGTGCAGGGGAAAGAGAATGACATCAGATTCCAACAGATCATATAATTGCCTTTTCTTGTGGAAACTGAGCCAGTGAAGTTATTTGATACATGTAATTTATTATCCCTCATGAGAGTGGGACTTCTCATAATAAGCTATTTGTCGAAATGATTCCAATCTTAATTTCTTTGCATTTTAACACTGTTTTATTTTAATAATAATTTACTAATACCTATGTGCAGTTTACATGTTCATGTTATATGTCCTCTCAGCTATCAGAGCAGCTGAATTACACACAAGAAATTGCAGTAGAGCTACTAGAACTTGATGTTTCAATCCCTATGGTAAGTCGGCGCTCTCGATGTTGACAGTGGGCTTGGAGTGGTGACAAGGAGGGAGGGTAGGTACGTCATCGGGGTCATCAGGTGGGCACTCTCCTTCTTTGACATTTCGATGATAAGCCTACGACATCTCCAGAGGGCTCAACGGTGCTACCTGGCGTCCCAGATACACCCCCCTCAGTTCCACGCCCTCCTGTCTTCATCTTGCAGCCCAGTTGTTGTCTTTCCTTTTAATCCAAATCCAATTGCTGCTTTCTTCTGCTGCATTTGACAAGGACTTGATTGCTTGTTGGAAGGAGTGACCCCTCACCTCCATCTTCCTCAATAGACTGGTCGTAGATGTAGCAACGAATCCCTGCATCCCACTTCTACAGGGAAAATCTTGGTCTTCCAGCCATTCTGGGCAGCTTCAGTTGCCAGTTCAGAGTACTTGGTCTTTTTCCTCTCATAAGCTTCTTCGACACCATCTTTTCATGGTACTGTCAATTTCACAACATCTGCCAGCTTGGCTGTTGTGGACCACAGGACCATGTCTGGTGGGAGTGTTGTAGCCGCAATGTCTGGGGGGAAACACAAGCTTTTTTTCCAAGCCCACGTCCATTTTCCAATCCCGAGCAACCTGCAGAATGCTTACATCTTTTGATGTTATATGGTGCTCTGGAGGTTGGCCTGCTGGTACAAATCGTGTGATGTGGACATTTCCTGCCGATGTTTGTGGGAGAGCATTTGTAGTGATTCGCCTCTGTTCCAAGATTGATGCCAGCTGTCTGAGAACTTGGTTATGCTGCCAAGTGTACCGCCCCTGGGTGAGGCTCGTGGCGCATCCTGTTAAAATGTGCCTTACTGATCCAGGTGCTTGACAAAGAAAGCAAGTGGGATCTTCTCCCCACCACTGGTTCAGATTCTGGGGTGTAGGTAGGAGGTCATAAGTGGCTCTGATGACAAAACTTAGCCAAAATCTCTCCTCCATCTCCCAGATGTCACGCCAGCTAAGTTTCCTCTTTTCCAGGCTCTCCCAATTAGTCCATTGGCCCTGCTTGGCCACTGAGACGGCCCTGGTGTGTCGCTCTGCCTCCTCCTGTCTTCTCAACTCCTCCAGCACGAGTTGTCTCTTCTGCACTGATGTTGCTTTGTGCCATTGAGGAGCTTTTGGGACGAGCTTGAGCCCAGCTCTCCCATGTTGGACTTGGCCAACCACATCCCTGAAGCGAAAAGCAGATGTAGCACTCTGAACAGCTTCAGATGGGGTTCACTTTCTCCCTGTTACCACACGGCGGGGGGGGGGGGGTCGCTGTTCGAATAACAGTATCTTCAGATTCAGTGAGAGTCATGACCAACCTTGCTTTGGTACATTTGAATTCTTCCACAAGACTTGCAATTGGTAATTCCAATTTGCCGTTCCCGTACAGTCCAACAAGACTTAAGCATCGCAGAAGTCCAAGCCACTGTTTTCATGTGTGCTGATCATTCTTTCGAGCTTTTCAACCTTGCTGATGGGGATTTCATACACTGTTAAAGGCCACATGAGTCTTGGGAGTATGCCGAACTGGAAGCACCACAGCTTGAGTTTTCCTGGCAGCAAGGTCTTGTTGATGTGAGCTATGTACATGATGGTATCCTTTTTGAGTTGTTTAAACTGCTCAGTCTCCTTGAGCTTAGCATCATACCATCGGCCCAAGCTCTTCACTGGCATTTCTGAAACAGTTGGGACAGGTGTCCCGTCATCTGAAATCTTTTATCCATGACTTGACCTTTGACAATGGAGATGCTTCTGCACTTGCTGGGCTTGATCTTCATCCTCACCCATGTGGTGTTTTGATGAAGCTTTTCCAGCAGTCTCTTGGTGCAGGGGACAGTTGTCATCAGTATTGTTATATCGTCCATATAGGCTCGTGTCGGTGGTAACTGTTGACCAAACTGTAGCCCTTTTCCTTCTGCAACCCAATTTGAGGCTCTGATAATGAGCTCCATTGCCATAGTAAAGGCCAATGAGGAGATGGTGCACCCCGCCATGATGCCTACTTCCAGTGGTTGCCACGCTGTGCTGAAGTCTGATGTTGTGAGACAAACTTGCAGATCTTGGAAGTAGTGTTTTACCATATTTCTTGTTGTTGCAGGCACCTGAAAGAATTCAAAAGCAGTCCACAGTAGGGAATGAGGAACTGATACATAGGCGTTGGCCAGGTCGAGGAACAAGACATGCAGATCCTTTTCTTCTTTCTTAGCCGTCTGGATTTGATGCCATATGACGCTGGTATGTTCAAGGCATCCCAAGAAGCCTGCTATGTAGGCCTTTTGGATTGACGTATCAATGAAATGGTTTTGTTTCAGATACTTTGTAAGTCTTTGCGCCAACACACTGAAAAAGATCTTGCCCTCTATGTTCAGAAGGTTTATTTGGCGAAATTGCTCGATGGTGGACGAATTCTTTTCTTTCGGGATCAGAACTCCCCCTGTTCTTCTCCAGGTTTTGGGGATAACTTACTTTTCCCACGCAACCCTCATATTTCTCCAGAGAAATATCAAAACATCCGGGGTGTTCTTGTAGACACAATACGGAACACCGTTAGGGCCTGGCGCTGATGCCGATCTTGCCTTCTTCACTGCCTCTTTCTCCTTGCCCAGCCTGGGAGGGCCGATATTAAATTGATGTTGTTGGGGTGAGATTGGTGGGATATCAGCTGGGACAAGTACCGGTTCATCTTTTCGCTTATCAGTGTGGATGATTCTGAGATGTCTTTCAACCTCCTCTTTTGATACTTTCAAGTATCTGCTTTTCTCTTTTGTGAAAATGCCTTTCACATATTTAAAGGGATCCTTGTAGGAGTCTGTTCTTGCTTTTTCCTTCTTTTTGCGTCATTTCCTTAAATTCTCTGCTCCGCGCAGCTTTGAGAGCCTTTGTTTTAGGTCCTCTTGAAGGAGGTTGATGCCCTTCTGCTGTTGCTTTTCTCCACAACTTCCTCAGGCCTCTTCTTTGTTGGATTTCCTGGAGACGACGGGATCTGGGGGGAGGAGGCATATCTTTCCTGCTGACTTGTTCCTTCACTCCAAATTTCTCCTTTCCATAGCTGTAGATCAGGTCACCCATCCTCTCCAACTTCTTTTCTGCTGATCCCTTGATGCCACTTAAGATCAGGCTCACATCTGCATTGATGGTTTCCCACTCCCTGCTGTTAGACTTTGGCCATTTCACCAATGGCTTACATCCTTGCATGTTCTCCACTTTATGATGCGCCTGGCTGTGTCTTGGACTACTGCTTGTACCTGAAACTTCTTCCACATCCTGTAGGGTGCTGATACTCTGCGGACTGTGGGTTTCTTCCTGCCGTTGAGTTTCATCTGACTGATTTGACCTTCCTCTTAACAGAATCTGGTCAATGCGGGGCCCTAGATTGGAGATTTTCAAGCATTTCTTCCATCCTTGATGAATGCAGAAACAATATTGTGATTGGAGAATATCTAAGTAATATTTGCTGAGGGCTAAATATTGGCTAAGGCATTAGGGACAACATTCATCTTTGAATCATGCCATGAGATCTATTAAATGCATTTAAGAGGGTAAACAGATAAGCAGATAAACTCCCATCTGAAAGATAGATGCCTTTGACAACATAACACTTTGTGAAGGGGATCTTCACTGTCTTAGGCAGGAGATCTCATATTTGCTAAGCTTGCTTTCTAAGCACAGCATCTGTAAGATTACAAACGGTTGTAAATAAAATTCCAATGATGATTTGTTTAGATTATGGTTGTAAACGGAAGTCAGTCTTCAGTTCTTAAAATATAAATGGAAAGCAATAATCAGTTTGAAGTTAAAAAAGTACTTTCTATAGAACAACTTTGCAAACAAGCTTTGTATATAGAAGATGCTATGTCTGTGGAAACTTGCTGCACTGCTTTATTATGCTCAAGATGCAGTATAAGAAAATGGGTCATTTAATTTCACTTGCTTCGAACAGACTCTTGAATTGCTTAGTTCAGAAAAGCTTGCAAAACAGACGGATAATATCATTTAACATATCAATAACTGATGTGTTTAAATTTGGAAGGGCTTTAAGTTCTCAAGGAAGTTAGCTTCACAGCATTTACTGTCTTAGTTGAGGTCAATATCTCAAAAATGTTAGTAGAATTTTTGTGTTCAAAAGATACCTGAGGAAAAGTCATATGCGTGTGAAGTCATCCAGGTGGAAGAAAAATGGTATAAATGTAGAAAAACTTCAGGCTTATTGGGAATGGGGTATGGAGCATCAAGAAGAAACATGAAGGAAACACATGGCAAGCTAGAACCTATACCTCCAGCTTTGGTTTCTGTGACAGCTTATTTGTCTGCATCTTGATATGTCTGTTTAGTTTATAGGAAATCTACCTGCCTTTTGGAAATCCTTTGAGTTTAAGAAATCCTTAGTGCTTTGCAGCTTAGGAATGTTTTGTGTTTTGTGCTCTGTGTTCTGAACATGGTTAGTAATTTGGAAATGTTTAAAATGGAAATTGTTTGAGAGTTTTAAATGTGCTTTAAATTGTTGTGTGAATTTAAATGTGTATACCACAAATAAATGAACTGTGTTTTGGACTACTTTGTTGGCTGGAAGTATCTTCACTTTGGTAGGGAGAGTTGTCTTACCACTTGAATGGTGGGTACTGGCGGCTAAACTCATCATGGACAATAAACAGGGAGGTGAACTATTCTTTGAAGATTGGGTAGTTAGAGTATAAGTTCCCTTTTGTGAGGATACTCATGGCTATATATAGTATATCAGATCGGACTTAAAGTCTTTGCTTGAGTTTAGAGCTTGATGGTCAACAAACCCAGTACCATCTCAATTCACCTAATACCACATTGGAGGATCATAGAACATACATACAACATAGAATAACACAGCACAGTACAGGCCCTTTGGTCCACAAAGTTGTGCCGACCTTTAGCTGACTCTAAGATCAATCTAACCCTTTCCTCCTATATAACCCTCTATTTTTCATACACCCATGTGCCAATCTAGGAGTCTCTTAAAAGAACTTAATGTCCCTGTCTTGACCTCCACCCCTGGCAGTGCATTTACCACTTTCTGTGTAAAAACCTACCTGTAACATCTCTCCTATACTTTCCTTCAAGCATCTTAAAAGCACATTCTCTCATATTAGCCAGCACCATCTTGGGAGGAAGGCTGTCCACTCTTTCTATGCCTCTTATACACCTCTATCGTGTCATCTTTCATCCTCCTTTGCTCTATAAAGAAAAGCCATGGCTCACTCAACCTTGGGTCAGCTTGGATTTTTGTGCCTGAACCTTTAGAATGGGAATTCAATCCATAAAACTGTGACCCACATGAGTTTGTGCTTTGCACTAAACCATGACCTCTGGTCTGTATACTTCTGAAAGTACATTCACTTAGGGAGAAAGAACTTGCCAATAGATACATTTCCAAATAGCTTTTTAAAAAATTATTGGATATATTTATAAATACCAGAAGATCTTCTGAGAGTACAAGCTACCATTAGGCCTTCAGGGTGGTTTGTGGGCAGGGACTAACCTTCTGCTACCCAGTCCTGCCAATATCATTGTCTTAGTCAAGTTTGTTTTTGTGGCTGTCAGAGCAGCTGATGTGCACACACCCAATGAGTTCTGGAAAGATGTTTTTGGACCTCAGAAAGCTTATTACACTTCACTTTATAAAGCAGCCAACAATGTGATGCTGGCAGGACCTTAGGAACAATGTGATAGAATATGTTTATTCAGGGTCGGCACAGGGAACGACCTCGAAACGTGGGCTGAATGAGTATGATCTAGCTCCTTGCCATATAGACAAATGCAGCAAGTTACCTTATACATATTAATATTGTACATTCAGCAATAACATAGATAATAGTAACAGAAAAGTGAAAAGCTGTAGTTTTTAGTAATCTGAATGAAAGCAAATATGCTGGAAATACACAACGGGTCAGGCAACACCTATGGAGATAAGAACAGTGTTAACTTTTCAGTTTTAACCTTTCATCAGAAATAATATAAATTTGTTTCTGTTGGTATTAATTGATGAATAAATGTGAAGTAATTATTACAATTATTTTACATTATCTTTCAATATAACTAGTTACATAGATCAAGGAAGACAACTGCATTCTATGTTTAAAGCTTAATTTCTCTGGGAATTAATTAGCTAGGTTGGGAACAAAGTACCTTTAGAAATTATTAACAAACTGAATGAAGATGGTAATGTGTAGGAGTGTTTGGATTAATAAATGTCACATTGATGTTTTCATGGGTTAAACAATTATCTAACTCAGAGTTTCATATACAATGGCCTACTATGATGAATAGATGTTAAAGGAGATTGCAGGGAAAGCAGTCTGTCTTTTCCCTTTCAGGATGATCCTTGTGGACAGTAACGAGTGGAAACACAGATTTAAGTTAATAATAAAAGTTTGTGATCTCTTCACTGAAGCAATTAGTGGTACTGTGCACATTGTTGATGGAGAAATGGCAGAAACATCAGAGTGAAACTTAACAGGTAGGATTTCAGCAGGATAAAGGAGCAGACATGTGTAGGATACGTTCTGTATGAGGATTCATTAAAACTACTGCAAATGGGTCAAATTCCTGGATATTCCGGTGCAGTTTGCAGAAGGTTTGTTTCTATCAATGAAGATCATTTCATGCCTTTTCTCAGGCATCTAAGTTGACACTTTACATCTGTGAATTCAGAGGATAGCACCTGCTGAAGGGCCCCATCTATAAATTCATTAGTGATGATTGGTGAAACACTGGTCCTGCCAAATTCTTGTCCTCTTATAACGCTAACTCTTGGTAAGATGAGATAAAGTCATTGTGAAAGGAATGTATCCTGACCAGCTGGGAGGAGTTAACATTAGAGCTTTGATGTGTATGCTCACCCCATTTTTACCTTTTAACAATCTTCCAAGGACAGCTGGCATTAATACCGTTGCTCAGGTGACCTGCCTGTAGAGGTGGCAATAGTCAGAAAGAAACTTCCAAGGAATGTGATAATGAACATGAATGACCATTTTCTATCACACCTGAGTTTAGGTCTGTGTTAGTTATACTATGTTGAGTCTGGACCTGAAAACCAAGCTTGTTTTTGGTCCTGAATGTGACAGATTTTGACACATTGAAAATTTAGTTTTACATACTTTAAGGAACTTGTACAAGAACAATATTGACCCATTTTGTGCAGAATTAAAACCTTGCTAAATATTTGAGAACTAACAGCTGATTTTCATCACCAACAACAAACATTTCCTCATTATCAACTTAAACTGTTTGTGCAGGATCAACTAAAATAACGACAGAAGGTTGTTTTTTGTAATGTTCATTTTGAAAAATGATGAGGAAGACTACTACTTTAATTATCATTAGTATGTGTTATCTTTCTCACATTTTGATTGAAGTTTGATCTGTTTTTACAAATTTCCTGCTCTCTTGCAAACCTCCAATTGCCCTTTGTCTCTTCTTGGCAGGAATGATTCCCAAATAATAGATACACCCTGGCTCTTTTCCAGTAGCATTAAGAACCTCAATTTTAGTCCAAAATATCAATTGAAAAATGCTGCTTTCAACATCAGATGACTAGAAAAGTTCATGATCTTTAAATCCTTATCTAAGTTCAGGATAAACCTTAAAGGTTGTGTCTGTGTGGTGGACAAATGTAGAGAAGCCATATTAATTTTCTATTTAAGACAGGATCTTGCAAAATTCAATAGGCAATTTGGCTACTGGAAGAAGGGTGGGTGGAGAGGAAACAGCTTAAATACATAACTCAGTTTAAGCTCCTTAAATCATTTGAGCCTATGCTGTATTGTGGCTGCTGTTGTCACTCATCAACTATCATTCTGTAGTGGGAGGATGGGACGGTGGCATTGCAAATAGTATTGCTACCTCTCAGAACTCAAAGGACCTGGATATAACGCTGACATCCAGTGCTGTCTTTGTGAATATGCAGGTTCTCTCTGTAATCCTGTTTCCTCCTGTATTCCAAAGACATTATTGTTAGTTTAATTGGCAACTGTACAGTTGCCCAGTGTAAAGGTCTCCATTGATTTGTCAACAGTCCTTTGTGCTGAATGATTCCCTCAGCCTATGACTCAGTGCTGATACCTGATTCACTTCCTGATAGAGGAAGGAGTGGATCCAAAATTTATTTTAATCCACCCAGGAACAGGACTGAACTGTCCACTGACCTCCACTCACTGACAGGACAGGTTGATTTCTTGAAAATAAAGCTATGACTTATCTCACTGCCTGTCATCTGCCCATCCCTGACTTGGGGCCAATGTATATTTCTCTCTCTCCCTGTCCCTTCCCCTCTCAGAATCAGAATCAGAGTCAGGTTTATTACCAAAGTTGCTGGTGAATGCAGCAGGCCAGGCAGCATCTCTAAGAAGAGGTACAGTCGACGTTTTGGGCCGAGACCCTTCGTCAGGACTAACTGAAAGAAGAGCTAGTAAGAGATTTGAAAGTGGGAGGGGGAGGGGGAGATCCGAAATGATAAGAGAAGACAGGAGGGGGAGGGATGGAGCCAAGAGTTGGACAGTTGATTGGCAAAAGGGATATGAGAGGATCATGGGACAGGAGGCCTAGGGAGAAAGACGGGGGCGGGGAAGCCCAGAGGGTGGGCAAGGGGTATAGTCAGAGGGACAGAGGGAGAAAAAGGAGAGAGAGAAAAAGAAAAAGAATTTGTTTATATAAATAAATAATGGATGGGGTACGAGGGGGAGGTGGGGCATTAGCGGAAGTTAGAGAAGTCGATGTTCATGCCATCAGGTCGGAGGCTACCCAGACGGAACATAAGGTGTTGTTCCTCCAGCCTGAGTGTGGCTTCATCTTTACAGTAGAGGAGGCCGTGGATAGACATATCAGAATGGGAATGGGACGTGGAATTAAAATGTGTGGCCACTGGGAGATCCTGCTTTCTCTGGTGGACAGCGCGTAGGTGTTCAGTGAAACGGTCTCCCAGCTTGCGTCGGGTCTCGTCAATATATAGAAGGCCACATGATGTGTGTTGCTGGAATTTGAATTTCCAGCATCTGCAGATTTCCTCCTGTTCAGGTTTATTATCACTGGCATGTGACATGAAATTTTTTAACTTAGCAGCAGCAGTTCAATGCAATACATAATCCAGTAGAGAACAAAAAATAAATAAAATAAAACATAATAAATAAACGAGTAAATCAAGTATGTATATTGAATAGATTTTTTAAAAATGTGCAAAAACAGAAATACTGTATATTAAAAGAAGTGAGGTAGTGTGCAAAGCTTCAATGTCCATTTAGGAATCGGATTGCAGAGAGGAAGAAGCTGTTCCTGAATCGCTGAGTGTATGCCTTCAGACTTCTGTATCTCCTACCTGATGGTTACAGTGAGAAAAGGGCATGCCCTCAGTGCTGGAGGTCCTTCATAATGGACACTGCCTTTCTGAGACACTGCTCCCTAAAGATGTCCTGGGTACTTTGTAGGCTAGTGCCCAAGATGGAGCTGACTAGATTTACAACCTTCTGCAGCTTCTTTCGGTCCTGTGTAGTAGCCCCTCCATACCAGCCAGTGATGCCCCATCCCTCCTTCTCTCTCTTTCCCTTCCTCCCCTGCACCTTTTTCTCCTGCCTGTATCTTTCCTCTTTCTCTCCTGCCTATCTCTCTCCTCTTGCTGTTTCCTAACTCTCCTGTCTCTCTCTCCCCATCTCAGCATTCAAAATAAATAGCATCAGTGTATGAAAAGTGAATGGGGAGGCACTGAAAGCCTATGCCAAAATAAACAGCTGAAGCAATTTCTACCAAATTGGAAATTAGCTTGGATCTCAATGACCGATCTTAATAACAGCTCAGACGTCATCTAAAAATTTGTCGATGACTCACTATTGTTGGCAACATTTCAGATGGTGACGAGGAGGCGTACAGGAGTGAGATAGATCAGCTGGTTGAGTGGTGTTGCAACAACAATCTTGTACTCAATATCCGTAAGACCAAGAAATTGATGGTGGACTTCAGGAAGGGAAAGTCAAGGGAACACATGCCAGTCTTCTTTCAGGGATCAGCTGTGGAAAGATCGAGCAGTTTCAAGTTCCTGGGTGTCAATACCTCTGAAAATCTATCCTGGGTCCGACATATTGCTGCAATTATATAGAAGGTACGGCAGCAGCTATATTTCATTGGGAGTTTGAGGAGACTTGGTATGTCACCAAAGACTAGCAGATTTCTACAGATATGCCAGGGAGAGCATTCTAACTGGTTGCATCACCATCTGGTATGGAGGGGTCACTGCATAGGATTGGGAAAAGCTACAGAATGTTGCAATTCAGCTAGCTCCATCATGGGCACTAGCCTCCCCAGCATCAAGGATACCTTCAAAAAGTGATGCCTCAAAATGTCAGCATATATAACTGAGGACGCCCGTCACCCAAGACATTCATTGCTACCATCAAGGAGGAGGTGCAGGAGCCACACTTTAGGAACATTTTCCCTCCACCATCAGATTTCTGAACAGACAATGAACCCATAGAATCTACCTCACTATTTTTAATTTATAGTTTTTTTTATCATTATATATTGCAGTGTACTGCTGCTATAAAGCAAGAAATATCATGATATATGCTAGCAACATTAATTGGATTCTCAACTTCTTAACTGGAAGACCACAATCTGCGGATTGGTGATAATATCTCCTCCTCGCTGACAATCAACACTGGTGCACTTCAGGAGTGTGTGCTTAGCCCACTGCTCTACTCTCTATATACACATGACTGTGTGGCTAGGCATAGCTAAAATACCACCTATAAATTGGCTGATGATATAACGATAGTTGGCAGAATCTCAGATGGAGACGAGAGGGCGTACAGGAGTGAGATATGCCAACTAGTGGAGTGGTGTCTCAGCAACAACCTGGCACTCAACATCAGTCAGACGAAAAAGCTGATTGTGGACTTCAGGAAAGGAAAGATGAAGGATACTAATCCTCATAGAGGGCTCAGAAGTGGAGCGAGTGAGCAGTTTCAAGTTCCTGGGTGTCAAGATCTCTGAGGATCTAACCTGGTCCCAACATATTGATGTAGTTATAAAGAAGGCTAGACAGCCACTATATGTCATTAGGGGTTTGAAGAGATTTGGCATGTCAGCAAATACACTCAAAAACATCTTTAGTTGTACCGTGGAGAGCATTCTGACAAGATGCATCACTGTCTGGTGTGGGGCGGGGGGTGTGCAGGGCTACAGCGCAGGACCAAAAGAAGCTGCAGAAAGCTGTAAATTTAGTCAGCTCCATCATGGGTACTAGCCTACAAAGTACCCAGGACATCTTTAGGGAGCGGTGTCTCAGAAAGGGTGCGCCCATTATTAAAGACCTCCAGCACCCAGGGCATGCCCTTTTCTCACTGTTACCATCAGGCAGGAGGTACAGAAGCCTGAAGGCACACACTCAGCGTTTCAGGAACAGCTTCTTCCCCTCTGCCATCTGATTCCTAAATAGACATTGAACCCGTGAACACTACCTCACCTTTTAAAATATATGTTATTTATTTTTTTTGCACGATTTTTACTCTATCTAATATACATATACTGTAATTTATTATTATTTATTATTATTATTATTATTCATTTTTTCCCTCTTCTTCTATATTACATATAACATTGAACTGCTGCTGCTAGGTTAACAAATTTCATGACATATGCTGGTGATAATAAACTTGATTCTGATTCTGGTCCTAAAACAAATGATTGTGGATAGTTGTACCAAGGAATAGAGTAAGTACTCACATGAGAAAGGTGCAATACTTCTTGCATAGAGGGAAGAGGGTTGTTTCACAATCAGTTACTATTTATTATATCTATACACACATTGAATGATTCTAGAGACATCATGTTTATGATACGAGATGCACGCAATGCACCAATCCATTTGATCACACATGTTGCAAAACCTATGAAAAAAGAGAGCACCAAGTGACAAAAGGATTAACATTGAATGCGCCATTGCATGAATAATGGTCAGCCATTGTGTATTGGCCACAACCACAAGAAAATCTGCAGTCACTGGAAGTACAAAGCAACACACACATCTGTGGAAAAGAGTGAACAGTCGAGACCCTTCATCGGGACAGGAAAGAAAGGGAAGTGAAGCACCTTCAATAACTCCAAAAGACTGAGGTTTGGTAAAATACTGAAAAACTTTTATTCGCTGTACAATACGAACTCCACGGTGAGTGTCTGCCCCGGACTGAGGGGGAGGGGCAAGGCGAACACCTTTATACAGGACTCTGTGGGAGGAGCCACAGGGGCATTCAGCAGAGGGGCGTGTCCAGACAGTTAACCCAGTTACAACATATATACATGGTTTACCACATTCACCCCTCCTTTTTTTAAAAAGAGTCCCGCAGGGTGAAGTGACTGACAGTATTTACAAGAAGTATATTTACAGGTCAAGTCTATCAGGCGGTTGAGTCCGTTGCTGTGATCTACGTAGCACCGGCGGTGATTGCACAGGCGATGGCGGTTGTGCTGGCTCCGGCCTGACTTCAGGTGCCAGCACGTTAGGCGTCGGTAATCCCTCGTGCGTGTGCGTTGCACCCGGTATGGGAGTGTCGTGTGGTGTCTGTGTAGGGTTTGGAGTGTGCAGTGTCTCATGTGTACATATACCGGTGGGTATGGGGTCAATAGTCACCACGGAGCGTTCAGGGTAGGGGCCCGGTGCTCCTGTGGGCGCCAGGTCGCGGATGGAGACGGTGTGCTCCCGCCCATCAGGTAAAACCACGTAGGCATACTGAGGGTTCGCATGAAGTAAGTGAACCCTCTCGACTATCGGGGAGTATTTATTGCTCCTCACATGTTTCCGGAGCAGCACTGGCCCCGGGGACGTCAGCCAAGTTGGTAGGGTGGTTCCAGTGGTTGACTTTCTTGGAAAAGAAAAGAGTCGCCCATGAGGGGTGGCATTGGTGGCCGTGCATAACAGGGAGCGGATGGAGTGGAGTGCCTCGGGAAGGACCTCCTGCCAGCAGGAGACTGGCAGACCTTTGACCTGAGGGCTAAGAGTTTGGCTTTCCACACTGTGCCATTCTCCTTCTCTATCTGTTCATTCCTCCAGGGATTATAGCTCGTGGTCCTACTAGTTGCAATCCTCCTAGCCAGTAGATATTGGCGCAGCTCGTCACTCATAAACGAGGACCCTCTGTCACTGTGGATATAGCATGGGTATCTGAACAGAGTGAAGAGCTTGCGCAGTGCTTTTATAACTGAAGTGGTAGTGGTGTCCGGGCAGGGATTGGTGAAGGGGAACCGCGAGTACTCGTCGATAACTTTAAGAAAGTACACATTGTGGTCGGTGGAGGGAAGGGGGCCTTTAAAGTCAACACTCAGTCGCTCAAAGGGGCAGGTGGCCTTGATTAGTTGTGCCTTTTCGGGTCGGTAGAAGTGCGGTTTGCACTGTGCGCAGACTTGGCAGTCCCTGGTCATCATCCTGATCTCCTCAAGGGAGTAAGGCAGGTTCCGGGCTTTCACGAAGTGGAAAAGCTGGGTGACCCCCAGGTGGCAAAGGTCTACATGTAGGGCATATAGCCGGTCGATCTGCGCGCTGGCCCACGTTCCCCGGGATAGGGCACCGGAGGGCTTGTTGAGCTTCCCAGGCCTGTACATGATGTCATAGTTGTAGGTGGAGAGTTCGATTCTCCACCTCAGAATTTTATCATTTTTGATTTTGCTCCTCTGCTGATTATTAAACGTGAATGCGACTGAGCGCTGGTCAGTTGGCAGGGTGAACCTTTTGCCGGCAAGGTAGTGCCTCCAGTGCCTAATAGGTTCCACTATGGCCTGGGCCTCTTTCTCTACCGCAGAGTGCCGAATTTCAGGGCCTTGAAGGGTACGGGAGAAGAACGCCACCGGTCTTCCCGCCTGGTTGAGGGTAGCAGCCAGCGCAAAGTCGGAGGCATCACTCTCTACTTGGAAGGGAATGGCCTCATCCACCACATGCATTGCTGCTTTGGCAATGTCCCCTTTTATGCGGTTTATGCGCAGGCCTCGGCAGAGAGGGGGAATGTGGTGGACTTGACCAGGGGGCGGGCCTTGTCTGCATAGTTAGAGACCCATTGGGCGTAATATGAAAAGAAGCCAGGCACCTTTTGAGGGCTCTGAGGGTGTTGGGAAGAGGGAGTTCCATCAGGGGACGCATACGGTCGGGGTCAGGGCCAATGACTCCATTCTCCACGACACACCCAAGGATAGCAAGTCGGGTGGTCCCAAATACACACTTGTCCTTGTTATAGGTGAGGTTGAAAGCTTTGGCCGCTTGGAGAAATTTTTGGAGGTTGTTGTCGTGATCCTGCCGGTCGTGACCGCAGATGGTGATGTTATCCAGATATGGGAACGTGGCCTTCAGTTGGCACTGGTCCACCATCCGGTCCATTGCCCTCTGGAAGACAGATACACCATTCGTGACACCGAAGGGGACACGCAGGAATTGATAAAGCCTGCCGTCCGCCTCGAAGGCAGTGTAAGGGCAGTCCTCCCGGCGGATGGGGAGCTGGTGGTAAGCGGATTTTAGGTCTATGGTCGAGTGCAGCTTGTACTGTGCTATCTGATTGACCATATCCGCGATGCGGGGTAGAGGGTACGCGTCGAGCTGCGTGAACCTATTGATGGTCTGGCTATAGTCCACGACCATCCTATTCTTCTCCCCGTTCCGAACAACCACCACCTGCGCCCTCCAAGGACTTGTGCTTGCCTCAATGATGCCCTCCCTGAGCAGCCGCTGCACCTCCGACTTAATGAAAGCTCTGTCCCCCGCGCTGTACCTCCTGCTTTTAGTTGCCACAGGTTTACAGTCGGGGGTCAGGTTGGCGAACAGCGATGGGGGAGGGATCCTGAGGGTGGAGAGGCCACAAGTGGTGTCGGTAGTGTGGCAGTTGGCATGATGTTGGGTGGGATGCGCGGGTCGGTGTGTGTGTGTGGTCAGTAGCAGGGTACGTGACATATCTCTACAAAACTGGGGATTTATGACAGTAATTGGCAGGAGGGGCCCATCATACTTCATTGTCACGCTTTTCAGGTGGCTCTGGAAGTCCAACCCCAAAAGCACAGGGGCACACAGTTGAGGCAAGACCAGTAACGTAAAGTCCCGAGATTCTGTGCCCTGCACCACTAGTGTCGCTACACAACCCCCCCCGGATGTCTGTTGTATGCGACCCGGAGGCCATAGTGACCCTCTGACTTACCGGCCATATCATGAGTCCACAATGCTGCACCGTGGCCGGGTGGATAAAACTCTCCGTGCTGCCTGTGTCAAACAGGCAGCTTGTCCCGTGCCCCTCCACCAGGATGTCCATCATTGACCTTGCGAGCTTGTGGGGAACGCTTTGGTCGAGGGTCACGAAAGCCAGGGTGGGGTCGCTGTCTTGGTCCGGAGCAGTGGGGTGCCCCGTGAGCACCCGTTGGTCGTAGGTGGTGGGAAGTGGCGTCGATCAAGATGGCCGCCCCCATGTCTCGCACGTGGTGGTGGCATGCAGGGAAGATGGCGGCCCCCATGTCTCGCACGTGGTGGCGGTGTGCAGGGAAGATGGCGGCAGGCAAGATGGCGACCCCCACGTCTCGCACGCGGCGCTGCTCGATCCCGCTCGCGGTTTTGACTTACAGACCTTGGCGAAGCGGCCCTTCTTTCCACAGCTGGAGCAGGTAGCTTGTCGGGCCGGGCAACGTTTCCGGGGCTGCTTCTCCAGTCCGCAGAAGTAGCACTTCACGGACTCACGACTGGTGGCAGCCGATTCGCCGGCGGGTTGTGGGGTCTGTGGCGCCCATGAGGCCATCGGGAGATCGCGTGCCTGGAGAGCCTTAGAGTTGTGCAGAGCAGCCTCCAACGTATCAGCCAGCTCGATTGCCGAACTTAGGGTAAGATCGGCTTTTTCCAGCAGCCGCTGGCGCACGTATACTGACCTGGTCCCCGTGACGAAGGCGTCTCTCACTAGGAGTTCTGCATGCTGCCGCCGTCAGCTCCTGGCAATTGTAGACCCGCACGAGCATCTGTAGTGCCCGGACAAACTCAGCACTCAATTCCCCGGGCCGCTGTTGCCGCGTCACTAAGCGGTGCCGAGCATAGACGCTGTTTATCGGCCACAGGTATTGTCCTTTGAGTGTGCTCATTGCGCCATCGTAGCTCGGCTGGTCTCTGATCAGCGAATAGACCAGTGGACTGACTCTGGAGAGTAGAACTCTGCGCTTCGCTACGGGGTCGGTCGCTTTAATCTCCTCTAGGTACGCTTCGAAGAAGGCCAGCCAGAGCTCGAAAGCGTTTCCAGCTTCAGGTGTTTGCGGATCGAGGTCTAATTTGTCTGGTCTCAATGCGTGTTCCATGTTTTAAAATGTACAGCAAATAAAATTGAAGCACCCTCAATAATTCCAAAAGACTGAGGTTTGGTAAAATACTGAAAGGCTTTTATTCGCTGTACAATACGACCTCCACGGTGAGTGTCTGCCCCCGGACTGAGGAGGAGGGGCAAGGCGAAACACCTTTATACAGGACCCTGTGCGAGGAGCCACAGGCGTAGTCAGCAGAGGGGCGTGTCCAGACAGTTAACCCAGTTACAACATATATATATATATATGGTTTACCACAGGAAGTCAGAGTAAGAAGGTGGAGGGAGGGGAAGAAGAATTACAAAGTGGTGGATGATAGGTTAAACCAGGAGAGGGGAGGTTTGTGAAGCGAAGAGCTGGGAAGTTGATTCCTGAATGAGATAAAGGACTGGAGTAGGGGAGATCTGATAGGAGAAGACAGAATCCCATGGAGAAAAGGGAAGGGAGAGGTGCACCAGAGGGAAATGATGGGCAGGTAATGAGATAAAGTGAGAGAGGGAAACAGGAATGGGCAATGGTGGGGGTGGGGGAACAATTATCGGAAGTTTGAGAAACCGATGTTCATTCCATCAGGTTGGAGGCTACCCAGACGGAATATAAAGTGTTGCTCCTCCAACCCGAGTGCGGCCTCATCGTGGCAGTAGAGGAGGCCATGGACTGACATGTTGGAATGGGAATGAGAATTAGAATAGAAATTGGTGACAACCGCGAGATCCCGCTTTTTCAGGCAGATGGAGTGCAGGTGCTCGATGAGGCGGTCTCCTAATCTATGCCCGTTCTCACCAATATACAGGAGGCCACAACAGGAGCATTGGTTACAGTAGATGACCCCAACAGAGTCACAGGTGAAGTGTCACCTCACCTGAAAGGACCGTTTGGGGCCCTGAGGGAGGAGGTGTGGGGGCAGGTGTAGCACTTGTTCTGCCATTATTTTTAGAAAATCAGATGCACGCCTTCAGTACAGACAGCTCTTAGGTAATGTAAAGGGCTCCATTCTAAGGAGTTGTCCGCCTTCTCTGTAAGCCAGAAACATCTGTTTTCTGTAGTAACTAGTATTGTATCACTTAAAACTCACTTGCTATAATTCTTTTATTTCATTGAATAATCACCCCAACACTGCCCATGATTACACTAGTAGCATATATGTTGTATCCAGTTGTTAATGAATACCATGAAATATTATTCTTAACAACTTCAGAAACGCTTTAAAGCTGTATGGGAGAATTTGCACAAAGTCAGGTCATCCATGTCCCAGGGAGCCCCCTGTGAGCTATTTGTCATTTCGGTTCTGCGCACACATTTGTAAATGGCAGTTTCTGTGCTGATGTAGTACAATGAAGCAGTGACACTCTACAGAACTCCTCCATTTATTGCACTGGGGTGTGTTATTATGTGTCTACGTAATAAAGAACTTCAGTTCTCCTCAATGGATAACCCAAGTCCGCCTGCAGTTATGCAACCTTGCTGATAACTGGAAATGCTTCAAGTATCAATCCATTATTTATTTAGTTGCAGGCAGCCGGAGGTGCCAATGAAAATTTGAAAGTGCCTATCTTTCTACACGTAATTGGCTAGGATGCTTTGGACATCTATAACAGCTTTCAAACTGATGACACAGTTTTTACATTGGACACTGATGACAAAATTTGAGGAGTATTTTGCCCCAAGTATGAACATCACATTTGAAAGATACAAGTTCTTTTCCTGTGACCAGAAACAAGGAGTTAACTTTGATCAATACTTAGCTGAGTTTCACACACTGAGGAAATCCTGTGAGTTTGGAGATTTGAGAGAGTCACTAGTCAGAGACATAATAGTTTGCAGAATTTCAGATGATGGGCTAAGAGAATGACAGCTTCATGAAAAAGATTTGATGCTGCAAAAAGGTTGTGGATATGTGTAGTTCAGCAGAGACCACATGAGCACAAGCTAGGGAGCTGCACAAGGTAGACACAACAGCGTATGCTGTGAAAACGGAGGAGCAGTGTCCAAGGTATTTCCCAAAGCAACAGCAAAGCAAAGGGGTAGGCTCAAACAGCACATGTGGACGTAGGCACGTTCCAAAGATGTGTCCTGCTTATGGAAAGACCTGAAATAATTGTGGGAAGAAGAATCATTTTGCAAAGTGCTGCAAAGCTGGGGCTACCAAAACAAAGGAGTTCACAGTTGTTGAGGATATGGAGAAAATCTTTGTGGATTCTTTACAGACTGTGGGTGCTGATAAGACAGAATGGATTATTCCAGTGACTGTGAATGTCCATTCAAGCTTGACACTGGAGCCCAGGTGAATCTGTTAACCATGGAAGCACAAGACTCTCAAAGTAAAGAGCAAAATTTACTCAGTGAAGTTAAAAATGGCAGGCTATGCTGGAGAGAACGTTCCAGTGAAAGGGGGCTCCAAGCATAAGGGGCAGCTCCTAAAGGCACAGCTACTGATTATAGAAAAGAGAGTACGGCCAATATAAGGTCTGAGTGCATGTGAGAAGATCAACCTGGTGAAAAGAGGTTTTGTAGTGGCTTCACAGACTGAAGGTGACCAGGTAACACTCAATAAAGAGTACGCAGATGTCTTTGAGGGGCTTGGATGCTTACTCGATGTAACTCAAGGAGCTCATAACAGCATCCATGAGAGATCCAGAGAGGTTATGCAAGAGAAGCACAAGGACTCCAGCTTCCACAGACATCCCTACCAGCTACACCAGCAGGACAGTCAGGATGCCAGTGCTGAACAGAGTGACCATGATGAAGAAGTTGTCAGTCTTGCTTCTACGTCATGCAGCCGTGGTTCGAAATCTGTCTCTCATCGACTTCTAGATAAAGACCGGAAGTCAAAAATATCTTCATGATCCTCGCCGAAGTTGAAAAGGAAAACTAAAGAGGAAGATGGGGAGACCACGCAATCCCCAAGGTCAGAACAACAACACCAGAACATTGTATTTCTATGTTATATCTACTGTCCTGTTGTACATAATATTTATTATAAATGACTATAAATTGCACATTGCCCATTTAGATGGAGACGAAACGTAAAGATTTTTACTCCTCATGTATATGAAGGATGAAAGTATTAAAGACAATTTAATTCAATTCACAAGCCTACAGGAGCAGTTGCTGTCATTGATACACAGCCAACAGAAGGATCTCTGTGAATTAAGACAGACTCAGTTGGAACTTGTGCAAAGACTCATTGATCCCATGGACTTTGCCCAGGGCTCCATTATGAAGTACGCGGACTGAATTATGGTCACAAGGTAAGAACAAGAGCAGAGACGCACATATAGGACCCTGGCAGAAGGATGTGAAAGAAATGAACGCATAGATCAGAGATCTCAAAAGGACACTGGTATTAACACAGCAAGTGAAAACAAGAGATCTGTGGAAGCAAAAAACAATCCAAAAAAAATCATTAAACCATCTTAGGGACTGATGGAAAGTTCTGACTGGGGTATGGTGCAGAAGCAACAGAAGAGTTCCTGTGTAGGTCCGGCAAAGAACTTTAAAAACCCAGTATCTATAAAAGAGTGGTACCGCCTAGCGGAGCGGTCATCATGGGAGTGGTTGTCGTCGGAGTATCTGAGGCAACGCAGTAAGGCTTTGGCTCAACAAGGCTCTGGTAAGGACAGGCAGAGGCAAGGTAAGTAGGTAAATTCATTCCTTATTTCTTATTTAAATCTTGAGAGAATAGGGGGAATGTCTACAGAGCCAGTTTTTTGCTTTGGGTGTCAGATGTGGGATTTCCAGGAGACTTCCAGCCTCCTCGATGGTCACATCTGTACCAGGTACATCGAGATACAGCTCCTTAGAGACTGTGTTAGAGAACTGGAGCTGCATCCTGATGACCTTCAGCTTGTTAAGGAAAATGAAGCAGTGAAAGACACAAGCTACAGGAAGGTAGTCATCCCCAAGGCTACAGGAGGCAGATAAATGGGTGACTGTGAGGAGTGGGAAGGGAGAATACCAGATAGCGGAGAGCACCTCTGTGGCCATCCCTCTCAACAATAAGTACTCCATTTTGAGTATTGGCGTGCCTCTGGCTCTGAGACTGGCCTTGTGGCTCAGAAGGGCAGGGAACTGAAGAGGATGGCAGCAGTACCAGGGGACCCTATAGTCAGGGGGACAGATATGTGATTCTGTGGACACAAAAAGGAAACAAGGATGGTAGTTAGCCTCCCAGGTGCCAGGGTCCACAATGTTTCTGAATGCATCCACAATATCCTGAAAAGGGAGGGTGAGCAGCCAGAAGTCATGATACATATTGGTACCAACGACATAGGTAGAAAAAGGGAGGAGGTCCTGAAAAAAGAATACAGGGAGTTAGGAAGGAAGCTGAGAAGGAAGACGTCAGGGATAGTAAACTTGGGACTGCTGCCTGTGCCACGTGACAGTGAGGATAGGAATAGAATGAGGTGGCAGATAAATGCGTGACTGAAGAATTGGAACAGGGGGCAGGGATTCAGATTTCTGGATAACTGGGACCTCTTCTGCAGCAGGTGCGACCAGTACAAAAGGGACGGGTTGCACTTGAATCCAAGGAGGACCAATATTCTTGTGGGCAGGTTAACTTGAGCTGTTGGGAGTGGTTTAAACTAATATGGCAGGGGGATGGGAACCAGTATGATAGAGCTGAGCAACACACGTCAAAGTTGCTGGTGAACGCAGCAGACCAAGCAGCATCTGTAGGAAGAGGCGCAGTCGACGTTTCAGGCCGAGACCCTTTGTCCTGAGTTTCAAAGGTTGACTTGTCACAAGCCTATCTGTAAATGGCGATTGAGGAGTCAAGCAGGAAGTTTCTCACAAGGGACTGTTCCAGTATAAAAATCTCGTATTTGGCGTCACATCAGCTCCGGCAATTTGGCAAAGAGCAATGGATCAAGTGCTCCGAGATATCCCCAGAACGCAATGACATCATTGTGACTGGCAAGAATGATGAAGAGCACCTCCAGAACATTGGTAAATGCTTACCAGGCTAAGTGAGTATGGTCAGTGTGCAAAGAGAGAGAAATGTGAGTTTTTCAAGAATTAAATCTCATATTGTGGACATACCATTGACAAGCATGGCTTACATAAGTCACAAGGGAAGATTGAATAAGTGATACAGACACCCCAATTGAAAAATGTGTCACATCTCAGGTCACATGTGGGCCTTGTAATCTACTATCCTTGGTTTCTCCTAAACAAAGGGGGAGAAGATGGCGGCGTGACGCAGCTTGCGTGCCACTCCGGTGATCTGTCAAGTAGGGCGCCATGCACAATTCTGATTTGATGGAGACAGACGTGAGAGAACAGAGGAACATCTGGAGAAACTTCTGAAATGTCTTTTTCGCTGCCGCTGTTACTGCGTGATCCAGAATCTCCAGAGGAGAAGGCCCCGAATCCTTGGCTTTGCTTGTTGCTCGGTGGCCGGGATGGGGTCGAAGCGCTTGGCAAAGATGGTTCTCGGTGCTCGCTGTCAAAGGGCTGGTCAGAGGCTCGAAGTTTTAGGACAGACTCAGAGTCGGCTGTGGTCGGTGCTTCCAATGCATCGACAGTTGTCGGTGCCTGCAGGTTTATGGCAGGGAGTTTCTCCCTTCTGCCGCCTGCTATCGGGGACTATCGGGAGTTAATTGGAACTTTGAGACTTTTTTTACCGTTCCCATGGTCTACTCTTTATCAAATTATGGTATTGCTTTGCACCGCTGTAACTATATGTTATAATTATGCGGTCTTATCAGTGTTAGTCTTTGGTTTGTCCTGTTTTTTTTTGTGAATCACTCTGGAGGAACATTGTATCATTTCTTAATGCATGCATGCATTTCTAAATGACAATAAAGAAGGACTGAGTGTCCTCATAATCTAATCTAATAGACAATAGACAATAGGTGCAGGAGTAGGCCATTCAGCCCTTTGAGCCAGCACTGCCATTCACTGTGATCATGGCTGATCATCCACAATCAGTACCCTTTTCCTGCCTTCTCCCGATATCCCTTGTCTCCGCTTGTTTAATCTAATTTTGTTTAAACTAATCTAACATTGCTACAGAGCTGCACCCATCGAATGCACTGTTGTAGACAGGATCAAAGTGGGAATGGTCAGAAAGATGTGAAAAATCATTCAATGAAACAAAGAGACTAATAACATCAGAAGAACTGCTCACCCATTATGACCCAACCCTGCCCATCAGACTGGCACACAATGTGTCCTTTTATACCACTGGGGCCATTTTATCACACAACATGAAAGATGGATCGGAACATCTGATTGCATTTGCTTCAAGATCACTGACTAGCGCATGAATTCAATGATGCGCAGATCGACCCAGAGGCCCTTAGTCTAGTATGGGGAATAAAGAAGTTCAACCACCACTTCTATGGACAAAAGTTTATGCTGGTGACAGATCACCAGCCCCTTGTGTCCATCTTCACTCCCAGGGAGGTAATTCCAGTGATGTCTTCTGCCCGGTTACAATGATGGGCACTATTCCTAGGAGCCCACTCTTATGACATAGAGTTCAAGAGTACCGAACAACAGAATAATGCTGATGGCTTGTCACGTCTTCCACCACTGGCAACTGAAGAAGAAAAGTTTTCATACTGTGATCCAGCAGAAGTGTTCCACACGGCATCGGTGGACACGTTGCTGGTAACAGATTCTGAAATACAAAGAGAAACAAGGGATGAGGTAACATCGTCAAAAGTCTATGACATCACCATGCAAGGATGGCCAGCTCATGGTAACCCTACGTTTCCAGAGTTCTCAGTGAGACAAGAGCCACTGTCTATATGTCAAAGAATGCTGATGTGTGAATCTCGTGTTGTGGTTCCCTCTAAGCTGCACACCAGTGTTAGAGAATCTGCATGAAGGACACCCAGGTACAGTCAAGATGAAGAGTTTCATCCAGAGCTACGTGTGAGGGCCAAAAGCTGTTTGGGATGCCAAAAAGATCAAAATGTACCCCCCAGGTACTGTTACACCTGTGGGAGTGGTTGTCATCACCATGGTAAAGAGTACATATTGATCTTCCTGGGCCATTTATTGATTCCATGTTTCTGATTGCTCATTTCAAGTGGCCAGAGGTTATATCAATGAAGTCAACCACCTCAGAAAAGATTGTTTTTGCTCTGAGGACTATCTTTACCAGAAATAGCTTACCTGAACAAATTGTGACAACGACCACAATACATGTCCGAAGTGTTCAGACTTTTCATGAAGAAAAATGGCATCAAGCGTTTCAAGTCAGCTCCTCACCACCCAGCAATGAATGGGTTGGCTGAAAGGATTATCCAAACCTTCAAGAAGTCCATTAAAGCAATGGACAATGAGGATGTTTCCCTACAGCACAAGGTGGATAACTTCCTTTTTGTGTTTTGGAACTCTGTTCATGTGACAACAAAACGAACGTCTGCAACATTGTTCAAGAGCAGGTATCTGAGATCTCACATAGTCATCCTGAAACCAGAATTATAGAGTGAAGTACAGAATATAACAGTTCAGCCAGTTGCCAAGGGAACCAGCAAGGAGCTTCAGGGTTGGATAGGAAGTCCCAGCGCGCGATTGCAGAGAAGGCAAGCAGGCACCCAGTACGATAGCTACCAGAACTGGACCACTGATGTACACAGTGGATGTTGGAGATCAGACATGGAGATGTCATGTGGACCAGATACTGGATGCTCAACTTAAGAACACACCTGAGTCAATTGCATCCAACAGGATGGACAGATTACAGCCACTGGACTTACTTCTCAGTGATGATCATGCCAGTGACAGCAATGTGACACCAGCAACTGAGAACATTGTCTTTGACAAAATATCTGCCAAACTTGATGCCACTCCACAGGTCCAGAGACACTATCCTGAAAGAAACAGAGCCCCACCCAAAATACTGAATCTTTAGTATCAGGAAGTTAGTTATGGACTGTTATTGTGAAAGCATGTTTATTTGCATATGGTTTCTAAAAGGGAAATTGAATGGTTTTGTACATAAACAGTTTTACGTCACATTAATCTAAAGGGGGAAGAAGTGTAATGTATGAATCTATTTCTTTTAGAGATATGACACCCCTCAGCACTACATATGGATTGTTGTCTTCATATGTACATTGTTCCCTCTCTCTCTCTCACTCGCTGTAATGTGAATACAGCAGTTAAAGCCATCTTCCACATGCGTGATTTTATTTAATTGATATTGTTGTAATGTGAGCATTATTAAAAGTAAGTTAATACTAATTAGGATAATGGGGGGGTGCACTCTCGTTCTTTTTTACTTCCGGTGTGCTCTGTATATAGTGTTGATGCAGCTCTATAAACCTCTGGTTGGGCCACACTTGGAGTACTGTGTCCATTTCTGGTCACCTCACTATAGGAAGGATGTGGAAGCATTGGAAGGGGTACAGAGGAGATTTACCAGGATGCTGCCTGGTTTAGACAGTATGGATCAGAGATTAAGGGAGCTAGGGCTTTATTGTCTGGAAAGACGGAGAATGAGAGGAGACATGACAGAGGTGTACAAGATAATAAGAGGAATAGATAGAGTAGGTAGCCAGCGCCTCTTCCCCAGGGCACCACTGCTCAATACAAGAGGACATGGCTTTAAGGTAAGGGGTGGGAAGTTCAAGGGGGATATCAGAGGAAGGTTTTTCACTCAGAGAGTGGTTGGTGCGTGGAATGCACTGCCTGAGTCAGTGGTGGGGGCAGATACACTAGTGAAGTTTAAGAGACTACTAGACAGGTATATGGAGGAATTTAAGGTGGGGGGTTATATGGGAGGCAGGGTTTGAGGGTCGGCACAACAATGTGGGCTGAAGGGCCTGTACTGTGCTGTACTATTCTATGTTCTATGTTCACTCTGCAGCGGTACAGTGACATTTTCAGGGACGAGCTAGGAACACTGAAGGGTGTGACAGTGAATCTCCATGTCGACCCTGAGGCTATACCAGGTTTTTTTAAGCCCAGGTCAGTGCCTTATGCCATGAAAGGCAAAGTTGAGGAGGAGCTGGAACGTTTACAGAGGCTGGGCATTATTGAGCCTGTCTAATTTTCAAGGTAGACAGCTCCCATTGTTCCAATTTTGAAGGCAGACAAAACGGTGAGGATATGTCGGGATTATAAGTTTACGGTGAATCAGGTCTCTAGGCTGGAGGAGTACCCATTGCCACGGGTGGCTGATCTGTTTGTGACCCTGTCAGGGGGTAAACTGTTCACAAAGCTGGACATGAGCCACACCTACCAACAGCTGCTCAACGAGGATTCAAAGGAGTACATCACAATTAATACACGCAAGGGATTATTCAAGTACAATCACCTGGTGTTTGGAGTGGTGTCCAGCCCCGCCATTTTCCAAAGGACAATGGACACTTTGCTGCAGGGGATTCCGCATGTAGAAGTGTACCTTGATGATATTTTGATCATGGGGGCTACGGAGGTGGAGCATCTGGTTAATTTAGAACAGGTGCTGAAGAGGCTCTCAGACGCAGGGCTGTGGTTGAAACGTGGAAAATGTGTGTTCCTGGCATCAAGTGTGACTTACCTGGGACACAAGATCACAGCTGAGGGGCTTTGCCCTGTGGAGGACAAAGTGAGAGCTATTAAGGAGGCCCCAAGCCCTAAGACCGTCACGGAACTCAGATCATTTTTGGGCATGGTGAATTATTATGGCAAGTTTCTTCCTGACCTCTCCAGGGTTTTGACCCTACTGTATAAGCTGCTTCACAATGACACTAAGTGGCAGTGGGGTGAAGAGCAGGAGAAAGCTTTCAAGGAAGTGAAAGAACTCCTCCACTCAGTGAAGCTGCTTGTTCACTATGACCCAGACAAGGAGATCACCCTTGCATGTGATGCCTCGCCCTATGGAGTCAGGGCAGTTCTCTCACGTGTAATGGAGGACTGTTCAGAGAAGCCTATTGGTTTTGCTTCACGTACCCTGACAGCTGCTGAGAAGGGATATTCACAGCTAGACAAAGAAGGTCTGGCCATTGTTTTTGCAGTCAAACGCTTTCATCAGTACTTTTATGGATGCGTATTTACAACTTATATGGACCATGAACTACTGATGAGCCTGTTCAGTGAGACTAGATGCATCCCACTGCTAGCTTCAGCCAGGAAACAGTGTTGGGCTCTTACATTGTCAGCCTACCAGTACACTATAGTGTACAGAGCGGGTGGGGATAATGCAAATGCTGATGCACTGAGTCAACTACCTTTACCTGAGATACCTGTTACTACATATGTGCCTCCAGAGACTGTGTTTTCATTAGAGCGGCTGTCAGAGACACCTGTAGAGGCAACCCAGATCAAGCAGTGGACAGAGGGACTCAGTCCTGTCCCAAGTCAAGACTCTTCTTATACAAGGTTGGCCCAGAGTCGTGGAACGAGAGGAACTGAAGCCTTATGCCAAACGCAAGACAGAACTCGGTCTGCAGGATGGCTGCATTTTCTGGGGGGGGGGGCGAGGGTCATCGTGTCTCCCCCTGGCCGTTCACAGATTGTAAAGGAAATTCATGAGACTCACCCAGGAGTGTCTTGAATGAAAAGCTTTCCAAGATCCTACGTTTGGTGGCCAAGAATGGATCAGGATCTGGAGAACAAGGTAAAATCATGCACACAATGTCAGATTAATCAGAATATGCCACCACCAGCTCCTTTGCACCCATGGGAGTGGCCAGGCCACCCCTGGTCTCGGCTACATTTGGACTTTGCTGGCCCTTTTATGGGGCAGATGTTTCTTGTAATGGTAGATGTGCATTCTAAATGGATCAAAGCTCATATCATGAGAAACATCACAGCCCCCTCAACCATAGACAAACTCAGGCAAGTGTTTGCAGTCCACGGGTTGCCTGACACTCTGGTCACCGATAATGGCCCGACGTTCACCGGTGAGTTCATGCAGCAGAATGGCATTCATCACATTCGGACGGCCCCTTTCCACCCAGCCTCCAGTGGTTTGGCTGAGCGGGCTGTTCAGACATTGAAGGAAGGCCTGAAGCAGATGACAGGGGACTCTCTTAGCATTCGGCTTTCACATTTCCTGTTTAAATACTGCCTCACGCCACAGACTACGACTACCTGCACTCCAGCAGAGATGCTGATGGGGTGTAGGCCCAAGTCAAGATTGGACCTGCAGCGCCCGGACATGAAGACAAAAGTGGAGAGAAAGCAGGAAAAGCAGAAGGAGGGACATGATCAACATTCGTGAGAGAGACAGTTAAAACCGGATGACGATGTTTATGTGATAAACATTCAGCAATGGCTGCCTGGGGTTATTCTTAAGCAGAGTGGTCCTGTCTCCTATGTTGTTAAGCTGACTGGGCATGTTTTCTGCAGACACCAGGACCATGTGCACCTGCGTCATGATACCGGCTCAGAGGCAGACAGTTCCATGGAGTTTCTATTTGTGAGACAGACTACTGTGGAAGCATGTCCACCAGTGACTTTGCCAGAGGGCGAGACACTGGCGGAGGGGTCGGGGTCCCCCGAGGAGGATGGACATTCTCACGCAGACACACAGACCCCTCTCATGCCCCCAACACCAGACCCACCCAAAACACCATCTCCAGCGGTGCCTGCTGGGTCACTGGGGGTAGTGCGCAGATCACAGCACACTCATAAACCTCCTGACAGACTGAATCTTTGACGGGACAGTTTTTTTTGTTGTTGTTAGTTTGAATGTTGAATCTCTCATGTTTTCCAGATGTTTTGTATTGATAAACAGTTGCTGAGATACTAGTATTAGTTTTCAGGGGTACGCAAGTTAATAACACCACTGTTTTTATTTCCTAGTTTTTACATTTGGGGAATGTTGGATTTTAAAGGGGAAGAAGTGTTGTAATGTGCGCATTATTAAAAGTAAGTTAATACTAATTAGGATAATGGGGGGGAGGTTTCACTTCCATTCTTTTTTACTTCCGGGGCGCTCTGTATATAGTGTTCCCGCCATGCCGCACGGGTTGTGAAAGCCTCTGTGTATACATAATGGTTTTGAGGTTCAGGATAAAGTTGTTTCTTTGGCATTAAGTTGTCGAGTGTGCCCTTTTCAAAGTAGAAGTTACCACAGATATGTAGTTGCAAAGACACAATAAATAAAGCCTAACATACTTACTGTATTTAATTTTACTCAGCATTTCCTCTTGAAAGCTGACATAATCATTGAAGGATCAGACACAGCTACATACTTCCTCACTGTTCACAAGTTAGTGTGAGCCAAGCAAAATACTTATAACACACTGAAAATTCTGCAGAAACTCAGCGGGTCAGGCTGCATCTATGAACAGGAATAAACAGTTAACGTTTCGGGCTGAGACCCTTCATCAGGAAACTATCAGTTCATTAGGTCTTGACCTGAAAAATCGACTGGTTTGTTTGTGTTACTCTGGGCTTCCGGTATCTGCAGAATCTTTTGTGTTTATAATATAGAGCATTGTTGACCACTTTAGATGGATTACCACTGTGGTGTGGATTATTTAAATATGCTATAAAGTCAGTAGAGTATTTCAATTCTTTCTGACCCCTTGACACTTGTTTATGTTTATCGAACTCCTCAGGAGATGGACCTCGGGTAACTGAAAGACCTTGTTAAGCTGACCACTCCTTTGTCCTCACTGAAGCATTATATTTTTTTTCCTCATTTCGAAGCACTCCCAAATATCTTGGCACTTACTCTGAACCAGCTGCAGAGCAGACATTATTCTTTCAATGACTTCTCTGTCCTACTTTATTTAACAAAAAGGATTTGAAAGGGGGAATTGTTCTCTGCAATGGTCGAGGTTGTATAATTCAGGTGCAATTTTAACATAAAGGGAAATGAATATGCTCCCTCTCTCCAGAACATGCACTCAAATGTGAAGCCAGACCAAAAGCTTTGCCTTTGTTTGATTCTTCAGGACTTGTTAAGTTGTGATAATTGAGATTTATGTAAACCTCTCCAGATCCACTTAATACAAAAATTGTACACTGGTGTTGAAAAGCTTGTACTACAGAGGCAGGTCAAGTAAAAATGGGCCAGAGGAGGAAGTTGCTTTATTGGTTCTCTGTTGCAAGGAAAGGTTTCTGTTCACATTTCCAAATGGAAGGGGACAAATTAAAAGCACATTACTGATTTCTGCTGGATGAAAGTAAATGTATTTTTTCCATATTTTTACAAATAATTTACGACATCCTATCTTGTGGTTGACATCCTTGTTGGACACAAGAGCTCAAGGAGATAGGAAAGGTAGTGGGCCACGAGGGCCTTCAGTATGATTGGGCCTCAACTCCACTTCTACACCGTTTCCTTAGAATCCTCAGCTCCTTAATCTTGCAAATATTTACCCATCTTCACGTTAAATACATCTGATTCTTTGTCCTTCAGAGGAAGATTCTCTACTACCCTCAATTGCAGTGAATTCCAGATATTCACCATTCTCTGAGTGGAACTCTCTTTAATTCATTGTTTTACATGACTGTCCTTTAGTTTATTGCTATATGCCCTACTCTGAAGCCAAACCATGAGTGAAGTCATTACAGCACCTATCCTGTCAACCACATCTCCCCCTCCCGACTCTTAGATTCTTCTATGTTTGAATAAAGTCACCCATCATTCTTCTAAATTTGAAGGAATCTAGGCATAAACTGGTTCGAGCCAGTCTGTTGAGAGATCAAAACTCTCATTCCAAGAATTAGCCTGGTGAACATCCTTTGGACTACCTCTAATATCATTATATCTTTTTTTTAAAGAAAAGGGCAAAAACTATACACTGTATTCCTGGTATATCCTTAACAACTAGAACAAATTTCCTTATTCTTATATTCCAGCTCATTCATATTAAAGGCTAACATGTTACTTGCTTTCTTAACTACCTGAGGGGCTCTGCTTGTTCAGTTTTTGTGAATCATGCACTAGAGCACTTGAATCTCTCCAAACTTCAGTCATTTTCAGTCTCTCTCCACTTTGATATTAATCTACCTTTTGATCCTCTGGTTAAAGTGTTTGGCCTCACATTTACCTACATTAATCTCCAGTTTCCAGCTTTTCATCCAATTAGTCAATCTATCTATAGCCTATTGTATGATCACAATGTCCTCAATATTAAACAACTGAGGGCCAAGCCATACTTCTCCACGTACAGCTTTCCTAAGAGTTCAGTGATGGTCCAAGCACAGAGGGCGACACACAGTTCACTGAGTTTTAATGAGAACTGGACAGAACAAGAGGAAAAATAACAAATGCTAGGCCAACAGGTCCACTAACCCTCAAACTAAAATCTTACACCATCACTACGGCTCAGAGGCAATAACTTAATTTTAAACTAATACCATTCCTTTGCACCATTAATCACCGGAATGTGGACTAAGAAAGAAGGGAGCATTGCTTCACTATTCTTCAGTTAAGACTCGACAAAACTGAAAAGAAATGAAGGGAGTTAAATACAACCACAATGAAACCCTAATTAGCTGCTATGTACATGTGAGCAGGATTGCCAATGACGTTCAGCTGCCTGCCTGCGAGGATGCCCAGACTCCATTGCAGAATTCATGGTTATGACAGTGCCCCTCTCCCGAGGAGCAGCTCTTGTGGTGCCAGAGACCTGTGCCCACTGGAAGTTCTGGATGAGAGACTTACCTGGATTTTCAAGCTAGAAACCAAGAATGTTCCTCAGGGCCATACCCCTTCCAATCCACAAGATACGGGACTCTGCTCCACACCCAGCGAGATACACAGAGGCACCGCACAGAATAGACCAGGGATCTAGCCATCAAGTGGACAGGCGGGGGAGGGGGCGTCTGGAGCAACTGTGGAGGAAGCCATCCGCTTGGGTTGGGAAACACTAGGGAAATCTACATTAATGTTGGTAGGCACAGTCTATAGGAGGTTTTGTTGATAGCCTTCTCCACAATGAATGGTCCCATATAATGTGGAGTGAATTTGCAGCTCTTTAGTCACAAAGGAAGATCCTTAGATGTCAGCCAGACTTTCTCGCCTGGCTTGAGACACCTCACTTGTTGGCAGAGCTGATCAGCCCACTTGACATATTGTTTCTAAATGTGAGCAGAGAAGCCCTGGCCCATCGCCACATGCACTTGTAACGTTGGACCAACTGTTCAGCAGCAGGAACTCCCATGTCAATCTTTTGGTTAGGGAAGAGTGGTGGCTGGAATCCCTTTTGGCATTCAAAGGAGGACATGCCAGTGGAGGACGACTGGAATTATTGTGGGCAATCTCCACCCAAACTAGTTGGGAACTCCAGGTCATGGGGTTGAAAGAGACAAGGCAGCACAGGGCTGTCTCCAGCTCCTGATTCACTCACTTAGTCTGGCCTTTAGATTGGGGATGGAAACCTGGCTGTGACTTCCAAAAGAGAACAGAAGGCCTTCCAAAAACAGAACGCAAACTGTGATCCTCGGTTAGACACCATGTCACAGATGTAGGAAGGGTTCTTGTGATCTGTCCATACCAGAAAGGGCTGCTCTTCCCTCTTCAGCCAGTGTCACTATGCCTTGAGGTCCTCCTTGACAACAAAAAGTTCTCAGTTCCTGACATCAACGTAACATTCTGCAGGAGTCAAGCAGTGGGAAAGAAAAGCACAGGGGTGCAGCCGATTATTTACAGAAGAACACTGGGAGAGTGCAGCTCCAATGCCAACATCTGATGTATCCACCTTGATGATGAATGGACGAGATGGGTCTGGGTGTTGCAGCACTGGGATGAGGTGTTGCTTTAGTTCGAGATTGCTTGGTCTGTTTCACTTGTCGATAGGAATCCTGTAGAGGTCTTTTTTGTGAGTGCATTTATGGGGGCTACAATGGAACTGAAGTTTCTGATGAAGTGGCAATAGAATTTTGCAAACCCCATGAAGTGCCTCACCTGGTTGACTGTAGGTGGTCTGGGCCTCACTGTGACTGCCTGAACTATCCATGGGTCCACTTGAACACCAGAAAGGGTAAGGATATAGTTCAAGACCGACACCTGCTCTTTGTGGACCTCATATTTCTCTGGCTTGGCATAAAGATTGTTTTCGAGAAGTTGTAGGAGAACCCTCTAGGCATGTTGGACATGTTCCTGGCAAGAGCGGGAATAGATAAGAAAGCTATCCAAATGCACAAAAACAAACATGTCCCAGAGCACTTTGTTGACCAGGACCTGAAAAACAACTGGGCTTTGATCAGACCAAATGGCATCACGAAGTACTTATAGCAGACGGTGAAGGTACTGAATACTGTCTTCCACTCATCCCCTTCTCAGATACATACCAGGTTATAAGCACTGGAAGCAGGGGAGGAGGGTAGTGGTTCTTCACCATTTATTGTTGAGGGGCAGGTAATCAATGCAAGGACAGAGCTTGCTCACAAAAAAGAAGTCCACTCCTGCTGACGAAATTGATGGACAGATAAATCCTAAGGCCAATGCTTCCTTGATGTGTTCTCCTATGGCCATCATTTCAGGATGAGAGAGGGAAAAGAGGCACCCCTGGGGAGGCTAGTACTAGATAAGTCAATGGCGCAGTTGTATGGCCAATAGATGTGGAGGCAGAGAGCTGGCCTTCTTCCTGCTGAAGATCACAAGAAGTTCAGCATATTCAGCTGGAACACCAGTCAGATCCATATTAGCAGCTGGCATAGGAGGGGATTTGATGACAAGGGTTTGATCTGGACCTAGACAGGTAAGACAGGCATGTTGGTCCTCACTCTTCAGGGATCAATCCATCCTTGGATTCTGCCGAGATAGCCAGGGAAGGCCAAGCACCTCTAAGCGGTTCTGGCAAATCAACAAAGTAGAAGAAGAAACAAACCAGAGAAAATTTGCAGATGCTGGAAATCCAAGCAACACACACAAAATCTTGGAGGTACTCAGCAGGCCAGGCAGCATCTATGGAAAGGAATAAACCGTCGACGTTTCGGGCTAAAAATCCTTCGGCAAGATAGAAGGAGAGCTCTTCCCTATGGTTGTATTCGAGCACAATTTTGAGGAGCGATGTAGAAAGGTGGATCTTACCGTTGTCCAGAGGCTGACCATCCAGAGCCTTGATATTGATAGTCTCTCTCAACTGACGAGTCTGAACTCCCCATTTTTGAGCCAGAGAGATAACCATTAGGTGCCCGATTGCCCCAGAGCCAATCAATGCCTGAAGCTCGTGCATTTGAGACACCCACAACAGGGAAGCTGGGAGCATTATGCGAACAGCAGAAGATGCCTGCAGGGAGAATCAACCCTTCAGAATTTCTCTTCCTGCAGACAGGTATTCTCTTTTACTTGGCATTTGGGATACGACGTCCGGAAGTGTCCTGGAGTGGCACATTACAGGTAGCAATCCATTATCCTGCACCTATCTTATTCCTCCTTGAGACAGCTGCATGCCCCCTCCTGTATAGGCTCCTCCATGGACTGCATATTAGGTGGTGAGGACAGATGGTGATCTAAAGAGTAGGAGGCTTGGGGCATTCTTTCATTGTGCCAGTCAGTTTCCTGGTTGTCAATTCAAATGGGCAGATTTGTCAGGTCATCTAGGCTGTCCTCCTTGTCACGCTCTGCGGTCTCATGCCGAACCTTTGTGCTCAGCACATGCTGGATAGCAGAGATGAGGGATCTCTCATTCCAACCTGTCTGAATCACAAACATGCAGAACTTTACTACATCATCCCTCCCTGTCACTTCCCCTTTGCACAGGTCCAGGTGTCAGTGGACTACTTCCTGGCCCGTACTAGAAGATCAAACACTTTTTTGAACTCAATCATGAGTTGTTGAAAGTACTGTGCAGCAGGGGGACCTTGTCCTGTAGAGCATTGACCAAGCTGAATAGGGATCCAGCTTGAATCTTGGTCGAGATTCATCATGTAAGCCAGTTTATACGCAACATCACTGACCTGGCCTAACTGGGCTTGGAAAGTCTGGGCAGCAAAGTACACTGGGTAATAAATTTCCTGCATCCTTTGGGGTCACCACAGTATCTGCCAGATGGAGGAATACTTGGTTCTGATCCAGAAATGGCCAAGGGAATTGGGACATTAGTGGCTGAGGATGAAGAGACCTGGTAAGGAGGAGGATATGAAAGATACTGGGAGTGGCACTGTCCTGGCTGAAAGGGGGCTGCTGCTGAATTGCAGCTGTGAGAGTGGTAATGGCTGCCATCTGATTTTGGCTGTCAATAGTGAACCATGGCAGTGAGAGTGGTAATGGCTGCTGCCTGATTCAGGCTGTCTGTGCTGAGCTGCTGAGCTGCTGAGCCATCACTGCAAGTGCTGATACCTTCTCTTCCTGTTCGGACCAGGTGTGCCCCACTGAATGTAATATTTGCACTGCACAAGCCATTTCCGCCAACCCAGTCTCTACTGATTTCAATTTCTCCTCCATGTGACCAACAAAAGTTGGTTTAAGCCGGGCTTGCCTCTATGTGGGTATTTGTCGCAGTGCATCAGCCCCCATCTGCCAACCCAGTCTCTACTGACTTCAGCTTCTCTCCTGTGTGCCCAACGAAATTCGGGGCCGAGATCAGCTGTTCACTCTCTGCTGGGTCAATTTTAATGGTTGAATCTTGGTTAGGGGCAGAATGAGCAGTTCACTGAGTTTTAATAAGAACTGCACAGAACAAGAGGAAAAAATAATAAATGTTAGGCCAACAGGGCCACTAACCAAGACTCTCAGCCTCAAATCTGATGTCATCACTGTGGTTGGAAGCAGTAACATAGTACTAAATTAATATCGCTAATTGGTTGGAATGTGCATACCCACAAGCGTGATTACCATTCCTCCTTCAGCCTCCTACCCGCGAGGGCAGTCAGATTCTGTGTTGAAGTCTGTGGTTATGACATCTGCTTCAAAATGACCCATTTGTTTCAACTCTTTGTTTTCTATGAGAAAGCCAGTTTTTAAATTCAATTTACAAAATCTGCGTAGCTTTGCCGGAAACACAGTTAGCTGTGTCGCAACATTAATGCCTTATCTTAGAAACGAGTATAAGATCCTCTCATTGCTTTGAGTAACCATAGAACTCTCCCAAAATGGTGGAGGAACTCAGCGGCCCGGGCAGCATCTATGGAAAAGAGTAAACAGTCAATGTTTTAGGCCGTGACTTTTCTTCAAGATCATCAGTCCTGATGAAGGGTCTCGGCCCAAAACGTCATCTGTACTCTTTTCTATAGATGCTGCCTGGCCCGTATTTTGTGCATGTTGCTTTATATTTCCAGCATTTGCGGATTTTCTCTTGCTTATGATAGAACTCTTCCATACATTTCTATGCACCTACTCATCACAACTTGTGATTAAACTTCTACCATTTTCTGAGTGGAATATCCAAAATCCCCTTAGGCTACAAATAATTGTGTCTCAACATGAACACATTTCATTAAAGCAAGTATGTAGTCTTCCCACTACCATGACTCCACTATATTTGTTTATAGAAACTTAAGCTTTGATTCATGTGATTTTCTTATACTTAACAATTGTACGATAAGCCTTTTTTATATAATGGAGCTCTCCTAAGAATAAGCTTAGGGAAATTGTTAAGCTGTACCACTTAAAGTTTGAGTTTATTTAATGCTGCAAAAGTAGCAATAACTAAAAGCTGCATACAGAGCCAGCAATCGCAGATGGTGTTAATACTGACTGGCTGGCTTAACACTAAAGAGGAACAAGTGAGACGAGACCAGCAATAGCTTGAGCCTGCCAGGGAATGCCTACTGAGTCTTGCTTATTTTCTCACCGAATTTGGTTTACCGAAACTTGTGACAAAATCTACTTCATACTTTATACCTTATTGTCGCCAAATAATTGATACTAGAACATGCAATCATCACAGCCATATTTGATTCTGTGCTTCCGGCTCCCTGGAGTACAAATCGATAGTAAATATTAAAAATTTAAATTATAAAACATAATTAGAAAATAGAAAATGGAAAGTAAAGTAGTGCAAAAAAACCGAGAGGCAGGTCCGGATATTTGGAGGGCACGGCCTCCGAATAAATCTATAGGCCTATTAGAGCTATGTCGCCAGCCAACTTGGAAAGAATCCAAATGAACCTCTGGATTTCTGATACATTTGAGTATCAAATCAAATCATCGAGATTGTCTTCAAAAGTTGACGCTTCAAGAAGGAGACATCCAACATTAAGGATCCTCACCAACAAATCTGCAATCTCTCAATGTTTTTGAAACAGCTTCTTCCCCTCCACCATCAGATTCCAGAAAGGTCCATGAACTCAGGAGAACTACCGCACTTCTTTGCTCCCTTTTTACACTACTTATCTATTGCTTTTACAGTACTGTGTAAAAGTCTTAGGCAGATATATATAGCTAGGGTGCCTAAGTTTTTTGCACCGTGCTGTAGTAATTTTATGTATTGCACTGTACTGCTGCTACTGCAAAAAAAATTTGTGACATACATGAGTGGTGATAAACCTGATTCTAATATGGGTCCCTATTGTGGAGTGAGAGTGGGAAGGGGACAGGGAGGGTATAACCCACTGCTCTATTCTCTCTACACCCATAACTGTGTGTCTAGGCACAGCTCAAATGTTACCTATAAATTTGCTGATGATACTGCAATTATTGGCAGAATTTCAGATGGTGATGCAAGGGGGTACAGGAGTGAGATATATCAGCTAGTTGAGTGGTATCACGTTCAATGTCAGTAAGACCAAGGAATTGATTGTGGATTTCAGAAAGTGTAAGATGATGGTACATACACCAGTCCTCATAGAGGGATCAGAAGTGGAAAGAATGAGTAACCTCAAGTTCTTGGGTGTCAATGTCTCCGAAGATCGATCCTGGACCCAAAATATCAACACAGCTACAAAGAAGGCGCAACAGCAGCTACGTTTCATTAGGAGTTTGAGAAGATTTTCATTAGGAGTTCAAGAATATTTGAGAAGACACTCACAAATTTCTACTGATGTACCGTGGAGAACATTCTAACTGGCTGCATCACCATCTGGTATGGGTGCGGGGGACTACTGCATCGGACTGAAATAAACCGTCGAGTTGCGGATGCAGTCAGTTCCATCATGAGCACTAGCCTTTGTAGTATCCAGGACATCTTCGGGGAGTGATGCCTCAAAAAGACAGCATCCATCATTAACGACCCCCGTCAACCAGGTTATTAATTTCATCAGGGAGGAGGTACAGAAGGTTGAAGGCACACACTCAACAATTCAGGAACAGCTTCTTCCCCTCTGCCATCTAATTTCTGAATAGATATTGAATCCATGGAAACTACCTCATTTCTATTTTTGCACCACTTATTTAATTAAACTATTTAATCTATATATACTTACTGTAATTCACATTTTTTCTCTATTATTATGTATTGCATACTGCTGCTGCAAAGACAACAAATTTCACAACATATGCTGGTGATATTAAACCTGATTCTGATCCTGATGTGCTGGGTGCGGCCCGCAAGTGTCACCCACGTTTCAGTGCCTTACATTTATAGTATAAAGGATAATCATTCTCCAGTTACCAGTTGTATCTCAATTTATTAGAAACATATACTGGCTCAAATTGCATCTTATGAAATTGCTAACAACAGGAATTCTGCAGATGCTAAAAATTCAAGCAACACACATCAAAGTTGCTGGTGAACGCAGCAGGCCAGGCAGCATCTCTAGGAAGAGGTACAGTCGACGTTTCAGGCCGAGACCCTTCCTCAGGACTAACTGAAGGAAGAGTTAGTAAGAGGTTTGAAAGTGGGAGGGGGAGGGGGAGATCCAAAATTTCCTAGAGATTCTGCCTGGCCTGCTGCATTCACCAGCAACTTTGATGTGTTATGAAATTGCTGTAACTTTTACTGGAAATTGGAATATTGACAAATCAATTTTCTGAATATTATTATTTGTTTTAAGATAGGCGGGATCTAAAAAGAGCTTCCAAATTAAAGAATTAAAATGCCCTGTAACTCCTTTATATAGCATTAGTTCAAATGACAGTCCCAGAACATTTTATAATTTGTTTAATAAAATGCACTGGTTATAATTTTAAAAGGCATTCATTACTAACACCAAATGATTATTTTTCCTTGCCATGTTGCGATTATCTTGAAGTGAAATTATACTTCCTTTCAAAGACAATGCAAACTATAATGATATACATGGGACCAATTCATTATGGGTTACCCTGTTTTGTAGTAACCATCAGTCAGTCTGTCAATATAAACTCCCAAACCCACTTAATCTGCTAGATTCTAATACTCCCTTAGAGCTTCCAAAAACAGGTGCAATTGAACCTTTCAAGATATGATGCTCTGGTTTGGACAGGCAAGATAATTGAAAATAAATGTATTCATAATTATACTAATTTTGAAATTTAGTATTGGCAATGCATCAATTTTTGTATTACTGTACGCTGTACTGCCACATCTATTCTGTATGTGTATCACAAACACTCAAAGAAAATACATTCATACATATCCTCCAATTGTGAAGTCCTAAAGGACTGATGACTTTGCTTCAAGTTCTAGACATTCATTTGTATTATAGGGAAAATTGATCTGGTGGATTTGAATCATCCTGGTATCCTTTTACTTCCAAGATCTGGGGATAAATCCAACCCAGTTGGATTTGATTAGCATTTCCCAGTCTTTTAAATAAAATTAAATTCAGCAGTCTTGAAGATGCTCCTGGGGAACAGGACCATAAAATTTCTTAAATTCCTCCTGCAATTTCTTGCGCATTTTCTTTCACACTTTAGTCACATGAGTGGCTGCTTTGTGAAATGAATTAAGTCCAAGAGCAATGGTGCTCTTAGGTTAGGCTGCAACAAGTTATTGTTACAATGTAATATTGGAATACTGCTTGTGTAATACAGAGCAGAGTTTATCCCAATACTCTGTTTTCTGGGTGTGGATACTGTTGGCACTGGACAATACAAAGCTCACTCAGTGAAGATTTTCATCATCTTCAACATAGCTTTCTTAGATTCTACTATTGCAGTCATTGTGAGATTTATTGTTTTTAAGCACCTTCTGACGTTATTTCTGACCAAGATGTTGCAATCCAAAATGTAAAATTAAAAGGCAACTTTTTGAAATGAATTGTGCATATGTTTGTATACATCTAGCCACAACACTGGCATTTGCCCAAAAATGTGGAAAAATTTTTGATCTGTTTACAAAAAGCAGAACAACTCCAATCCAGCCAGTTACTGCACAATCTGAATTCTCTCAAACTTCAACAAAATGATGGAATTAATTTCCAGCAGCACATTGAAGCAGTGCTATTCACCAATATATGTCTTCCTGAAGTTGACAGGATCATTTGCTCCAAACCTCTTCAGAGCTGGATTTTTGAAATGAAGAACAAGTGACCATTTTAATATCAGGATGGTATTTGACCAAGTGTGGTGTCAAGGCATTTTGTAAAACCGACATCCATGGACATCAAAGACGATATGCTCCAATGCTGGAGCCTTGCCTTACCTGAAAAATGATGCCTGTAGTTATTGGTTGTCGGTTTTTCCAGCTCGTGGACACTTCTACAGGGTCCCTTAGGGCACAGCAATTCTCAACTGCTTCATCAATAGTCTTCTTCCGACATGGGCAGAAGTGGTGATGAATAAACTTTTCTTGGGCTTTCGGCCAGGTGCAGATTTTGATTTTAACATAGAACATAGAACATAGAATAGTACAGCACAGTACTATTATACAATGTTGTACCGACCCTCAAACCTTGCCTCCCATATAAGCCCCCTCCTTAAATTCCTCCATATACCTGTCTAGTAGTCCCTTAATCTTCACTAGTGTATCTGCCTCCACCATTGACTCAGGCAGTGCATTCCGGGCACCAACCACTCTCTGAGTAAAAAACCTTCCTCTAATATCCCCTTTGAACTTCCCACTCCTTACCTTAAAGCCATGTCCTCTTGTATTGAGCAGTGGTGCCCTGGGGAAGTGGTGCTGGCTATCCACTCTATCTATTCCTCTTAATATCTTGTATACCTCTATCATGTCTCCTCTCATCCTCCTCCTCTCCAAAGAGTAAAGCCCTAGCTCCCTTAATCTCTGATCATAATGCATACTCTCTAAACCAGGCAGCATCCTGGTAAATCTCCTCTGTACCCCTTCCAATGCTTCCACATCCTTCCTATAGTGAGGTGATCAGAACTGGACACAGTACTCCAAGTGTGGCCTAACCAGAGTTTTATAGAGCTGCATCATTACATCGCGACTCTTAAACTCTATCCCTTGACTTATGAAAGCTAACACCCCATAAGCTTTCTTAACTACCCTGTCTACCTGTGAGGCAACTTTCAGGGATCTGTGGACATGTACCCCCAGATCCCTCTGCTCCTCCACACTTCCAAGTATCCTGCCATTTACTTTGTACTCTGCCTTGGAGTTTGTCCTTCCAAAGTGTACCACCTCACACTTCTCTGGGTTGAACTCCATCTGCCACTTCTCAGCCCACTTCTGCATCCTAGCAATGTCTCTCTGCAATCTTTGACAATCCTCTACACTATCTACAACACCACCAACCTTTGTGTCGTCTGCAAACTTGCCAACCCACCCTTCTACCCCTACATCCAGGACGTTAATAAAAAACACGAAAAGTAGAGGTCCCAGAACAGATCCTTGTGGGACACCACTAGTCACAATCTTCCAATCTGAATGTACTCCCTCCACCACGAATGTCTGCCTTCTGCAGGCAAGCCAATTCTGAATCCACCTGGCCAAACTTCCCTGGATCCCATGCTTTCTGACTTTCTGAATAAGCCTACCGTGTGGAACCTTGTCAAATGCCTTACTAAAATCCATATAGATCACATCCATTGCACTACCCTCGTCTATATGCCTGGTCACCTCCTCAAAGAACTCTATCAGGCTTGTTAGACATGATCTGCCCTTCACAAAGCCATGCTGACTGTCCCTAATCAGACCATGATTCTCTAAATGCCCAGAGATCCTATCTCTAAGAATCTTTTCCAACAGCTTTCCCACCACAGACGTAATGCTCACTGGTCTATAATTACCCGGACTACCCCTACTACCTTTTTTCAACATTCGCCTCCCTCCAATCCTCCGGTACCATTCCTGTGGACAACGAGGACATAAAGATCCTAGCCACCCTAGTTGGTTAAAGATTTTAACCAACATTTTGGTGACAAACTCTGCCATCTTCATCAAGGTGATGCCATGAAGACAGCAGAATTTGTCATTGGAGGGAACATCGATTAATGTCGACATTTGTACCTGGCTAGAAGCCCGAGAAGAGTTTATTCATCATATAAGCCAGGAACGCACTTGATCCTTTATTTTAGAAATGGTGATGTTTGCTGAATAATGGACGATGTTCAATTCAATTTTGGCTCCGCTGTGAATGAAGTAACCAGTGCTTGTATGCAGCAGGACTTAATATGAACTAGTAAGTGGCAAACAACATTCATGCCAATAAAAGAGAACTTAACTACCTATCCTTGATACTTAATGTCATTACCATCATCAATATTCTCAGGGCCAACATTACGTTGGCAAATTGGTTTGTTTTTGTCACAATAGACAATAGGAGTAGGCCATTCAGCCCTTCGAACCAGCACCACCATTCACTGTGATCATGGCTGATCATCTACAATCAGTATCCTTTTCCTGCCTTCTCCCCATAACCCTTCACTCTGCTATCTTTAAGAGCTCTATCTAACCCTTTCTTGAAAGAATCCAGAGAATTGGCCTCCACTGCCTTCTGAGACAGAGCATTCCACAGAACCACAACTCTCTGTGTGAAAAAGTTTTTCCTCAACTCCGTTCTAAATTGTCTACCCCTTATTCTTAAACTGTGGCCTCTGGTTCTGGACTCCCCCAACATCGGGAACATGTTTTCTGCCTCCAGCATGTCCAATCCCTTAATAATCTTATATATTTCCATCAGATCCCCTCCCATCCTTCTAAATTCCAGTGTATACAACCCCAGTCACTCCAATCTTTCAACATATGACAGTCCTGCCATCCTGGGAATTAACCTCGTGAACCTACGCTGCACTCCCTCAATAGCTAGAATGTCCTTCCTCAAATTTGGAGTTCAAAACTGTACACAATATTCCACGTGTGGTCTCACCAGGGCCATGTACAACTGCAGAAGGACCTCTTTGCTCCTATGCTCAATTCCCCTTGTTATGAAGGCCAGCATGCCATTAGCTTTCTTCACTGCCTGCTGTACCTGCATACTTACTTTCAGTGACTGATGAACAAGGACACCTAGATCTCGTTGTACTTCCCCTTTTCCTAACTTGACACCATTCAGATAGTAATCTGCCTTCCTGTTCTCGCCACCAAAGTGGATAACCTCACATTTATCCACATTAAACTGCATCTGCCATGCATCTGCCCACTCACCCAATCTGTCCAAGTCACCCTGCATTCTCATAACATCCTCCTCACATTTCACACTGCCACCCAACATTGTGTCATCTGCAAATTTGCTAATGTTACTTTTAATCCCTTCATCTAAATCATTAATGTATATTATAAGTAGCTATGGTCCCAGCACTGAGCCTTGCGGTACCCCACTAGTCACTGTCTGCCATTCTGAAAAGGATCCATTAATCCCTGCTCTTTGTTTCCTGTCTGCTAACCAATTTTCTATCCATGTCAGTACCCTACCCCCAATACCATTTGCTCTAATTTTGCACACTACCCTCCTATGTGGGACCTTATCAAAGGCTTTCTGAAAGTCCAGGTACATTACATCCAGGTCACATGTCCCAAGGTACGGAGAAAGTGCAGTGAAAACGGACAATAAGGTGGAAGGCCTCAATGATGTAGATTCTGGGGTCCAGAGTTCTTAATGCATTGACAAGAAACTCAAATAGATTGGCCACTTAAGTACAACAGCTGGTTAGAAGTTGGCATTGTGCAGGAGGTGTTTTGGTTTCTGAAGATCCTAAGTATTTAGATTAGATTATGAGGACACTTAGACGTCATTTATTTCATTTAGAAATGCATGCATGCGTTAAGAAATGATACAATGTTCCTCCAGAGTGATATCACAAAAAAAACAAGACAAACCAAAGACTAACACTGACAAGACCACATAATTATAACATATAGTTACAGCAGTGCAAAGCAATACCATAATTTGATAAAGAGCAGGCCATGGGAACGGTAAAAAAAGAAGTCTCAAAGTTCCGGTTGACTCCCGATAGTCCCCGATAGTAGATGGCAGAAGGGAGAAACTCTCTCTGCCATAAACCTCCAGGCACTGACAACTGTCGATGTATTGGAAGCACTCGACCACAGTCAACTCTGAGTCCGTTGGAAAACTTCGAGCCTCCAACCAGCCCTTTGACACTGAGCACCGAGCACCATCTCTGGCAAGCGCTTCGACCCCACCCCGGCCGCTGAGCAACAAGCAAAACCGAGGATTCCGGGCCTTCCCCGCCGAAGATTCTGGATCACACAGTAACAGCGGCAGCGAAAAAGACATTTTAGAAGTTTCTCCAGATGTTCCTCCGTTCTCTCACGTCTGTCTCCACCAAATCAGGATTGTGCACCGCACCCTACTTGACAAATTACAGATATCATTCACTGGAGTGGCCGCAAGCTGCGTCGTGTTGCCATCTTCTCCTCCTCCAGCTACAAGGCAAAAGTTAGAATTATGAAGGAATACTCACCACTTTTCTGGATGCATGCAGTACCAACAAATTTCACAAAGCTCAACATGAACAAAGACAAATTATTTCCTCACTAAGTGGCTGTAAAGTATGCCTTTAGCAAGATGCACGGCAGTGCCCTGCCTGGGATACTTCTACAGCACCTTCCAAAACTATGACCACAACCACACAGGAAAGAAAGTGCGTGGGAGCTTCACTATCTGCATGACCTGCTCCAAGTCCTTCATTACCGTTAGGTTTTGTTGTGTATGTGGCCTGTTACACAACCATGTTATTAATAAAAACGCGGGAGACGGGAACCAAGTTTCATGGTTCTTTACTGGTAGTCCGAACTTGACACACACAACAGATCAATACCAGCCTAATAGTGCATGCAATGACGTGTTACTAAAACATAAAGTAGTCCCCTATTATAATGTAGGCTATACGGTACAGGTCTAAATCTTGGAACAACGTAACTTACAACACCCTGGTGAGTACCTTCACCAGAAGGATTGTAAGTGGTTCAAGAAGGCAGCTCATTGGCATCTTCTCAAGGGCAATGAAGGATGGCAATAAATACTGGCCTTGTTGATGATGCCCAAATGCTGAAAAGATGAAAATCATAAATAAATTGGGGAGCTGTGAAATTTTAAGGAGAACATATAAGTGGCATAATTCCATGTGGCTGAAACCATCATTCCATGTGGCAGTAGGAAGGTGCTGTTGGGGCAACCTAGGCAAGGAAATGCAGTGCTTATTCACTTGGCTACATATGTCAGTTATCAGAAGTTCATAGGTTTGACTCTTAACTGGCTTGGATGGGAGGGCCATAGTCCAAGTGGTGTTGGAGGGGATTAGACAAAATAATACTTTAGCATAGAGTAGATGGGCCAAATGGCTTGCTTCTGTACTGTAGTGTTCAATGGCTTTATTACCACAGATGTGGCTGTCGAAAGCCAGAGTCCTCTGGAGGGTCATGGAAGGGGCATCATTCATACATGTTGCTTCATTCTGGATGGTGCCAAAACTGTTGAGGTTCAGAATCATAGAATCACATAGTATGAACATAGGACCTTCAGCCCAACCTGTCCGTGCTGACCATCAAGCATTTATTTGTGCTAATCCAGTTTAGTTCTCCCCACTTTCCCTTCAATTACCTTCCAAATTCTACCAGACCTCTACTAACTAGGTATAATTTACAGAGTCCTTTTAATCTATCAACATGCGTGTTTTTGAGAAGAGAGAAGAGACTGGAGCATCCAAAAGGTGCCCACGTAGTCACTGAGAAAAGATGGAAATTACACACAGACAGCACCTGAGCTCTGGATTAAATTCTGGACCTGTGAGGCAGCAGGTTTAACCTCATGTGTTGCCCAACACAGTTATTGGACTTCTCCTTTCCAGGCAAGTGGAGAACATTCCTTCACACCTAACTTTGCGTTGTAGATGTTAGAAAGGCTGTAAGGTGTGAGAAGATCAGACATTTGTGTCAGGCTCTGACCCACTCTTGTAGCCACAATTTTAATGGATTGATTTAATTTTGTTTCTATCTATGGCACCCTCAAGGATATTGATGGTGGGGGACTTGACTTTGGTAATGCCCCTGAGTGCCCGATCTTTGTGCTTAGAATCTCTCAGGTTCAAAATAGTCAGTACTTTAGTAGTGTGAAATTACTTGTCATTTATCAGCCCATGTCTGAATGTTGTCTAGAACTTGCTGCATGAGGCATGGACTGCTTCATTTACTAAGCAGTTGCAAATGGAATTGAACTTAGTGCAATCATCGGCAAAGATTCCTTTACCCGTTGAACTATTAGTTGTGTGAAGATTTGTTGATGTTACTGCTGATCACATCCGATTTTGCATTTTCAAAAATGTATTCATCTAAGAGAATCTGGCAAAGTGCACACAGGCACATAGTTTATCCCAGTCTCTCATGTGAATACTGTCTGGAAACATATGACTTGAGTAATAGTTTCACCAATCCTCTTGTTCTTTTGATATCAACAGCCAGCATCTCTGTAATGTGAATGAAAAATGGTGTTGCCACTTCTTGAAAGTTAACTCTTAAATTTATCTTGAACATGAGCTCATATCAGGAATATTTGACTAAGAGCAAAGATCTCTGCTATGTATAAATGTAGTGACAAAGGAACTGTGGATTTTGGTTGATGCAAGATGTTGACATGAAGAATTGGCCAAGAAATGGGCAACCATCGAACTGGGCATCTACAAATGGGACTCAAATGTGAAACCTCTGCTACTATAGATGCTGACAGAACAATGGTGGATAATATCAGAATATCAGTGAGGGAGGAGAAGATGGTGGTGCGACGCAGCGCGGGCGGCCCCTCCGGTGAAATGATACCGTATTTGTTAAGCAGGGGCCGTGCACAATCCTGATTTGATGGAGACGGACATGAGAAGCACGGAGGAACATTTGGAGAAACTTCTGAAATGCCCGGTTCGCTGCCACTGCTATTGCGCGATTGAGAATCTCCGGAGGGGAAGGCCCCAAATCCTCAGCTTTGCCTGTTGCTGGTGGCCGGGGATGGGGTTGAAGCGCTTGGCAGAGATGGTGCTTGGTGCTCAGTGTTGGAAGGCTGGTCGGAGGCTTGAAGTTTTCGGACGGACTGAGAGTTGGGCTGTGGTCGGGTGCTTCCAGGATGCTGCATCGGGAAGTTTGTGGTGCTGGAAGCTCATAGCAGTTTTCTTCCTTCTACCATCTGTGTGAGATGCTGGGACTTTCGAGAGACTTTGAGATTTTTTTTACTGTGCCCACGGTCTGTTCTATCAAATTACGGTATTGCTTGCACTGTTGTAACTATATGTTATAATTATGTGGTTTTTGGCAGTTTTTCAGTCTTGGTCTGTCTTGTGTTCTGTGATATCACACTGGAGGAACATTGTATCATTTCTTAATGCATGAATTACTAAATGCCAATAAAAGAGGACTGCCTGTCCTCATAATCTAAAAAATAGGTGCATTGATCCAGATGGCCAGCTAAATGTTAAAAACAGAGTTCATGTGACAAACAATTGAGTTCCTTTCTATCCACCTTAACATGAATTAAGGTATTAGCTTTGGTTACCTGCCGGGGCACTGCAATCTCAATCCTTCATTGCCTTTACGCCACAATGAGATCAAGTCATTTGTCTTCCTGAAATACAAGAGATTCTGCAGATGCTGGAAATCCGGAGTAACACACACACTGTAGGAGTCTTGATCAGGGGCCCTTTGGGGGGCTTCTGCTGTTGATTCTTCTGCTGGCATGAGCGGGCAAGGAGGGTATCGATGGTTTTGCTGCTGCCTGTGAAGGGGAGGGGGAGTGGGGCTTTATGGCTTCGATGTTTCTATCATTCATTTTATGGGGTTTATTGTTTTATGGATGTCTGTGAAGAGTGCGAATTTCAGGTTGTATACTGTATCCATTCTCTGATAATAAATGAACCTTTGAACAAAATGTTGGAGGAACTCAACAGGCCGGTCAGCATCTATGGTAAAGAATAAAGAATCGATGTTTTGAGCCAAGAACCATCTTTGTGGCTGGAAAGGATTGGGGAAGAAGCCAGAATAGGAAGGTGAAGGGAGGGGGAGCAGTACCCTTTCTGTCTTTCGTATTAGCTTAGTATCTTTCTTTTTAACTTTATCCTATTTGACTTCATTGCACGACATTAGAATTCCTAATTGTGGTTCCAAGACTGATGTGAAAGGGAGTAGAATATTATATTCTATAGCTAACAAAGCTAAACAGAAAACAAAATGCATTTTGTTAAAATAGTGCTCCATCTTTCCCATTTTTTTTCTGGAATAGCACCTCCCTTCCCTTTCTCGATCTCATCATCTCTGTCTCTGGAGACAGCTTATCCACTAAAGTCTATTAGAAACCCATGGACTCTCACAGTGACCGAGACCACACCTCATCCCACCCTGCTACTTGTAAGAAGCCATTCCCTTTTCCCAATTCCTCCATCTCCGCTGCATGTGCTCTCGGGATGAGGCTTTTCATTCTAGAATGAAGGAGATGTCCTCCTTTTTCAAAGAAAGGGGCTTCTCTTCCTCCACCATCAATGCTGCCCTCAACCACATCTCTTCCATTTCATGTCCTCCCGCCACCCCACCAGGGATAGCGTTCCTCTTGTCCTCACCTACCACCCTACCAGCCTCTGCGTCCAGCACATAGTTCTCCAAAATTTCCACCATCTCCGATGGGATCCCACCGCCAAGCACATCCTTCCCTCCCTCCCCACTTTTTGCTTTCCAGAGAGATCGCTCCCTAAGCGACTCCCTTGTCCATTCGTCCCTCCCCACTGATCTCCCTCCTGGCACTTATCCTTGCAAGCAGAACAAGCGCTACACCTGTCCCTACACCTCTTATCCTCACTAACATCCAGGGCCCTAAACAGTGCTTACAGGTGAGGCAGAACTTCACCTTTGAGTCTGTTGGGGTCATTTACTGTGTTCTGTGCTCCCAGTGTGGCCTCCTGTACATCAGTGAGACACGACATAGATTGGGAGACCACTTCACTGAGCGTCTACGCCACAACAAGTGGGATCTCCCAGTGGCCATACATTTTAATTCCAATTCCCATTCCTATTTGAATACGTCCATCGATGGCCTTCTCCACTGTTCACCGATGAGGCCACACTTAGGTTGGAGGAACAACACCTTATATTCTGTTTGGGCAGCATCCAGCCTGATGGCACGAACATCAATTTCTCAAACTTCTGGTAATGCCCCCCAACCCCCCCCCACCCACTTCTCCATTTCCCATCCCCTTTTCCCTCTCTCAGCTCATCTCCTTGCCTGCCTGTTGCCTCCCTCTGGTGCTCCTTCCCCCTTTTACTTTCTTATCTGTCCTTCTGTCTCTTTCACCAATCAACTTCCCAGCTCTTTACTTCATCCCTCCCCCTCCAGGTTTCACCTGTCACCTGGTGTTTCTCTCTCCCCTTGCCCTACCTTTTAAATCTACTCTTCAGCTTTTTTTCTCCAGTCCTGTCGAAGGGTCTCAGCCTGAAACATTGACTGTACTTTTTTCCATAGATGCTGCCTGGCCTGCTGAGTTCCTCCAGCATTTTGTTGCTTAAATTTCCAGCATCTGCAGACTTTCTCTTGTTTGTGAACAGAAAAAGATGACTACTCCAGATGAAAAGAGAAACACAAGGTCTAATCGTCCAATGAATTAAAAACTGCCATTTGAGAAATCACTGTAGATTGTATATCAATTGCAGCAGAGTAAATAATTGCTGTCATGACTTTTAATCATTTAGGTATATAAATCACAGCCCCAGGTTTACAAGTCATTTGCAGGTCATAAAAATCAGCAAAAAAGTGAGACCTATGTAACCAGTTTTATGATAAGCAGCAGCAATTTTACAACCATCTTTCACTTTATTTTCCCTTTAACAGTTCTTAACTCCTATCACCATCACTCCAGGCAGGCTTTGAGGTTTAATAAGCATTATAGTTACAGGCAGTGTTTTACAAAGAGCTGTTTTATTTCAGTGCTTTTCCTTGTGTCCATCTGGAGTTATAATGTAGACAAATTCCGATGGCTTTCGAATGGTCATGTTGCAGAGATATATTTCTCAAATAGGACCGCTGCAGTTCATTGGAGATGATTCATCAAAGTACCCAGGATTTATTTACATTGCTTCTTGGCACTTAATTTAGAAAAGGAAGATAATTTGTGAAAGACTTTATAGAGAAATGTTTGCAGCAGTGGTGTGAACAACTTTTGCAACAATTTCAAAAAGTAAAAAACAAAATTTAATCAACAAGCAGAAGTGCAGTCTGTTTTAATTACAGGTAAACTCTAAACAAAAATGGGTATATCAAACATAAGTGCCTATTAATTGGACTGCATAATTATTGTGCATGTAAAAGCATGTGAACAAGCAATTTAACATACCTGTAATATAACTAAACTAAAATTGACTGAATAAAATTGTAATTCAAAATTAGTCAAGACCATTGTTTGGTATTGCACAATTTAGACCATTAACTTAATTAAGAAGATAAATTGGAGGTGAACTATCTGTGTATGAATGTTATCAAAGCATAAGGTATATAACTGAGCCCAAGAGATCTTTAGTTTATGAATACAACACATAAATTATGAAGGCATGACTTTGGAAAATATCGAAAAAATTCTCCTCTCAGATTAGACAGATAGCTCCACTAAAGTCAATGCAAAAGGAAATTAATTGGGCTGGATATGGGCTGTTAATCAATTGTTGCCTGTTTAACAACCCCACCAAAGTCAAGAATTACCCTTGTGATTTTTGCAATTTCATACATAATGAAGGAAATACCTGGCCATCACATTACACCTGTTATGATCTTTTAAAGCTTCTTGAGGAACTTACAAGCCACTTGGCTCTAATAAAAATGCCAGAAGGCCCATTCATTTCATTGTGGAATGCTGAACTGTGGTCGAGAATGTCTCCAAAGCAGCAGGGAAAAAGATTGAAATTTAAGTGTCCGGGCACTGAAAGCCAGTCCTCAAGAAAGCATGACAATGAATATTTTCCTGCTCTCCATGCCTGCAGAGGAGTTGAGCATGATCACCCATCACAGAAAGCGCTAATGTAATGTTTATTTTTAGCAGAACCAAGGCAAGTTATCTAAAAGACTACTGACTTTTAAGAATAAGAAAAGTAGTTCATAGGTTTTTCTGTAGCATAGGACATACACACAATGGCCATTTTATTAGGTACACTGTACAATTGCTCGTTAATGCAAACATCTAATCAGCCAATCATGTGGCAGCAACTCAAGGAGTTCATTTGTTGTTCAGACCAAACATCAGAATGGGGAAGAAATATGATCTAAGTGACTTTGAAATGATAGCAGAAATCGCTGCTGTCTGGGGATTTTCATGCACAATTGTCTCCAGAGCTTACAGAGAATGGTGTAAAAAAACAAAAAGAAATCCAGCACATGGCAGTTCTGTAGATGGTAATGCCTTGTTAATGAGAAAGGTCAGAGGAGAATGGCCAGACTGGTTCAAGATGACAGGAAGGCGGCAGTAACTTAAATAACCATTAATTACAGCAGTGGTTTGCAGAAGAGCATCTCTGAATGCACAACACATTGAACCTTGAAGTGTATGGGCTGCAGTAGCAGAAGATCATGTACATACACTCAGTCACTTTATTAGGTGCCAGAGGTCCCTAATAAAGTGTCCTCTGAGTGTAAATGTATGTCATGGAGGTAATAATAAAGAAAATGTTGAATTGATAATGTTTTAGAATTTAAAATAGTAATGTTTAATTAATGCAATTTGTCTCTGTGCAATAATTAGAAAATTATCAACGCACAATGACATTAAATTGGCCTGGGAACTTTAGAAGCTGGAAAGTGCATTATTCTGCAACCACTTGTAGAACATGTTAATCTCATTCCTAATGGTTCCTCCAGATAATTGCTGATTGTATCATGCTATTATAGCTTTATTATGTCCACAAGAAAATTAATCTCAGGGTTGCATATGGAGACTTAAATGTAATTTGATAATATATTTACAATGAACTTTGAACTTTTGAACTTTGTCTGTGGATATGAAGTCATGAACAACTAGCACATAGAGTTGGTGGCAATATCTAATCTACATGCTGCTGCATTAGGTACACATGCAGGAACTCCGTTACAAAGATGGTAGCCTATGCATTTTTCACTGGACCTGCATGTGTACATATTGGACCTCCTTCATGACCATTCAGTGATCTAATAATGCCTAAAATATGGGTGTAATGTCGGTCAGTATAAGATTCCCAATGACTCACTACATGACTTTGTAACTTTGGTTAAACCACATAATTTCCTAAATATTCTTCTGAGCAAGGTGAAAGTCTGTCTTAATTTCTCAAGTCAAGTCAAGTTTATTGTCATTTTTACCATAAGCTACTGGTACAGTACACAGTAAAAATGAAACAATGTTCCTCCAGGACTCTGGTGCTACATGAAACAACACAAAACTAAACTACACTATGTGAGACAGCAGAAGACTACGCTAGACTACGTAAAAGAACATAAAAACTGCACTAGACTACAGACCTGAGCAGGACTACATAAAGTGCACAGAACAGTGCAGGGCAGTACAATAATTAATAAACAAGACAATAGGCACAGTAGAGGACAAATTACAATATAATAAAAAATGATGTAGATGTCAGTCTAGACTCTGAGTATTGAGGAGTCTGATGGCTTGGGGGAAGAATCTGTTGCACAGTCTGGTCGGTACCTTTTGCCAGATGGCAGGAGGGAGAAGAGTTTGTGTGAGGGGTGTGTGGGGTCCTTCACAATACTGTTAGCTTTGCAGGTGAAGCTGGTGATGTAAATGTCTGTAATAGCGGGAATGTTATTGCTGGATCTGACTGTCCATCTCTTTATCTTTGCCATTTTTTATTATTATTATCAAGTTTCTTTTCATTCACATCCAAATGGGAAAGCCTGCCAAAAACTTCCTGCCAAGCAAGAGTGATCGGAGACTTGCCAACACACCAAGTCTGGAGCTTTCATAGATTTAACTAGACAAGCTAACAAATTGCATTTGTTCATAATTTTTGGTGATCATCCGCATATTTATTTTCCTTTTGTCTAGGCCCTTTCCCCTTTGAACTTATGCGGATACAAGTAGCTTTTGCAAAGCCAAAATTCAAAAGAAAGGCTTTTCCTTCAAATCCTTCCTATTGGAAACTCGTCAAAGCGTCCCAAAATAAAGTAATTGTAATTGGAGAGTAATTGTATGACAGAATGCAGCTCCATTGACCAAATCATTAAGACTTAGTTTTCATTGTTCTTTTATAAGTGAAGACAGATGTGTAGCTGGAGGGAAATGGTGGTAGATCCCAAGAGCATAATTTCCTGACCCAATATGAGGAAAATATTTGCTAACTATTTGATGGTAAGGGCTTGGGAAACTCAAGATAGTGTGGAACTTGGAGGTTAGCTTTGAACTTGTGTTAAGCATCATTTTTATTAAGATGCGCTCTGATAAGTGTTGAACTTGCTAAGCATCATTTAATTAATTAAGATATGCTCTTATATTCATGATATGTTACATGAATATACATATGAAAATGAAATACTTAAATAATGAAGCAAATGTAATAATTTAAAGCATCAGTTGCCATGATTGCAGAGCAAGGGAAAGGAGTATAAGCACTGACACCGAAGGCTGCCTGGAGCGTAATGTAAGAACAGAAGGAAATAGGAGTACAAGTAGGTCATCTAGCCTTCTTGCCTGCCCAGCCATTCAGTATAATCACTGCCGATCTATCCCAACTCAGTTATTCCTCTGTGCTGGACCTCCATAACTCTCAATTCCCAATCATTCCAATCTTTCGGAAATGTATCTACCTCCGCTTCAAGCACTTCTAATGACCTATCCTTTACAGCTCTCTGTGGTATAGAAATCATCAGCCTATGCATGAAAAATGCACACTTTCCTTTTCAATCAGAAGATGCGACACTTTTGACGATGCCAGCCTTTTCTGTCTGAACTGAGGAGGCATTTACGAATTAGCTTCGTTGGTAGGTTTGGAGTCACAAATGGTAAGGAAGGCAACATTTCTCACTTCAGTAAGTGAACCAGGTGGATTTTCATGTTAATAAAAATCAAGACGTTCAATGGTAACTCTTACAGAGATTATTTTTAAAATTCAGATTCATTTAATTACTTGAATTAAAAATTTCCATCTGTGATTTGAACATTAGTCACCAGTTCAATGAAGCTGTTAGTTCAGTATATTAGCTAATATACTTCCAAGGGCATAGGTACACAAACTTGGAATGCAAAGCATGTTGGGGGTTGAGGTATGGCCATGCATGATGAGAACAGGTGAGCTTAATAACTCTACTAAGTATGTTGTGGGAGGAACACTCAGTACACATGCTGTTTAGTCCTCTTTGATAGAAACTCTAGACATATTAACATCTCATTCATCTGCTTGCACACAGCACAAGGAAGTAATTTAAAGTCATATAGTTATAGAACACTACAGCACAGAACAGGCCATTTGGCCCATCTACTGCATGCCAAACTGTAATTCAAAATTGAAAGTAAATTTATTACCAAAGTATGGTACATATATGTTACCATATACAACCCTGAGATTCATTTTCTTGCAGTCATACTCAATAAATCCATAATAGAATAATAACCATAATAGAATCAATGAAAGACCACACAAACTTGGGCGTTCTGTCCAGTCCCATTGATTTTCAGCTGTTCCATAGCCTTCCATGCCCCTCCCTACCATGTACTTATCCAAACTTCTCTTAAATCTTGCAATCAAACCCACACCCAGGTTCGTTCCAAGCTCACACTACACTCTGAGTGAAGAAATTTCCTCTCAAGTTCGCCTTGCACATTTCACCTGTCACCCTTAATCTATAGCCTCCAATTCTAGTCTCATCCAGTCTCAGTGGAAAAGTCCTACTTGCATTTACCCTATTTATATCTCTCATAATTTTATATACAGCTATCAAACCTCCACTCATTCTCCTACGCTCCAGAGGAAAAGAAGTCCTAACTTATTCAACCTTTTCCTATAACTGGTTCTTCAGTCCTGACATTTGTAGTAATGAGAAAGGTATGAATATCTCTCATATAACTAATTTCACGAAGAAATAGTTGCTTGCATTCTAATTGTCTTTGAGCAGATGGCAACAACTATAGTTTCTGCAAACATCAAATATAGGAGGAATATTTCTTCTGAATGCTATCACTGTTGCTTCAGAGACTTGAGGTTCAATAGGAGCTCATTACAGTACAGGTGTCACTGGCACATTTGCACTGAGCTTGTACACACTTAGTAATCTACAACTCCCACTGAGTTGTATATACAAATCAAAGAAAAATAAGCCAAGAAAGCATGGTAAAAACATATATACCTGTACCAATTATGCTTTCCATTATATACCAATATGCTTTTCTTTTATGTTGGAAATCATTGTAAGAAGAGAGAATGCATTTTGCCTCTTGTTCCTTGTGGATGTTAAGAAGGGCCTTGTGAAAGGTACATTAATTTTTAGATTGTTTTTCATCTCTGAGATGCCTAAGCATTTCATGCTGAACTAATCTATTATAAAAAAATAGAAGAAGTACTAGGATATTTGTCTCCCTGATACTGCTCTCATTCAATAAAGTTTTAATTCAATTTCTTGCTTTATCTCAAAAGACAGTGAAGAATGTTACTGCATTAGAAGATCTGGCTCCGTGTCTGAGGGCTCCATGATGTTTACTTGGTTCTGCGCTGAACTGAGATCGAGGCTGTGACCTGCTTGGGCTAGTCCAGGCTTTGTATCTATGGGCTCACTTTGGTTCTGAATGTTGGTTGCTTTCATGTTTGCATGATTTGTTTATTTTTCCTTGTATATTGGGTGTTTGACAGTCTTCCTTTTTGTGGGTTGTTTTGGGTTTCTTTGTTTTGTGGCTGTCTGTAAGGAGACGAATCTCAAGGTTGTATAATGTATACATACATTGATAATAAATGTACTTTGAAAAGAGCTGAATAGCTTCAACCTCTGCTATCTCAGAGAAATCCTTGGAGTCACCTGTGGCCAATGGATCACTAACAACAAAATCCTCAAAAACTCTCAGCAACAGGTAATCCTTTGCTAGTTGAGCTAAGTAGAGGATATGCTTCATTATCATTTACTGAAGGCCTCTTTCTATTGCCAACTGGAAAGGTCCACAGTTAAAATTAAGGCCAAAACTGATACAGTGATGACAAGCAAGGTCTCAAGATTCTGTATTACTGCTGACCCTTTCTACATCTGCTCAGTCAGGAGAAATGGACTGAAAAGCATGTGAAACAACGTTTGTTATGGGTATTAGTAATGTATTGCAGACTGATTATTCCATTCAGATTCAGCTTCTTATTCCTTGTTATTTGCGTGTCCAGGATTACGCATTCATAATCAATCACTGACATTTGAGTAGAGTTTGAAGAAATGTGCCTGTTTATTGAAGTGATTTTTCAGCTTGCGGAATGTTTTCCCTGCAGTCTCTAACAGTTTGCATTCAGGTCCAGTCTAACCTTAGAATATTGAAGTGACATTATCAATTCATTCCCCAGTAGAGCTGATTACCTTGGAATGTAAAGACAGCACAAATTTTATGTAAAGGCAATGAATTATCTTGGACTACATGATATTAAATGCCTAATATGAACCAGTTAGCTTCTGAGAAAGAAGGCCCACAAACCCACCACATTTGTGCAGAGAAATACAAAAACTTTGTTCCTATTGGAATTCTTCCTGTGCATTTTTATTCAAAATATCTTTTACAAATCAATGGTTATTCTCAGGTTTTTCTCTGACTGCTATAATGTGAAGGTCACTTAGGGTTAAGAGACAACAGACAAGTCATTATATGAGGGATAGAGGGAAATGGCTGTTTCACTTGTAACATAATACACCCTGTGGTAGCATACTCATTTAAAGAACAAATCTGATAAAAATATATAGCAAATTGTAAAGAAAGATCAAAATCTTACATTACATTCTTTAAAATAAAATAAAAACATTTTTATTAAAAAAATTCACAGTACTTAGAGAAGTTTGAACTCTGGAATCAGTTCCGGGCTGAACTGAAATATTCAGTCCTTGGAGAACTTGCCTCTAATTTTGGTGCTTTGGTGAGTGCGTATAACATTACGCTGTTAAAAAGGCATCCTGGAAACTGTCAAAAGGTATCAGCTGAATTGGACTGCATAAGTGCTGATCTGGGTTCTGGCAAGCAGCATAACTACAGTATATAACATGCTTGACTAGGATCAATTGGAGTAGCTCTGATAAGCTATGACGTCAATCTGCATGTCTCTGCATCATCGTCCTGATGAGTAGGTCTCCACAAGAACAGGAACATATGTGAACCGTCGATCTTTTAATTAGTTCTAAATTTAAAAAATACACTAAGCCATCATATAGTTTCTAAAATTCCATGGAGTATCAATTATTTCATGTGATCCTGTCTATATACAGTATACCCATCTATGGTTTTGGTTTTTATAAGGGCAGATTATAAAGACAACTGGTTGTCTATCTGAAGACTATACTACTTGACTTCTATTAAAATGTTCAACTACCACTTCAAAAAATAAAAGGCAGAGTATATAAGCTTGATGTGGATTTGAGCATAAAATAAGATATAGGTGCAGGATTTGGCCATCTGCACCATAGATAAAGATCAGAAATGTACTTCCAGTACCCTGCCTGAAAGCACCATTTTAGTCAACATCACTAACTGGTTGTTATTATGTTCTGTCAATGGGAGTATGTAAACTGCTGCCCAGATTTTCCATATTGTTGTGTGACTATATTTCAAAAACTACTTCACTAGCTGCAAACCACTTTGGGAAGTCTGAAGATTGTAAAATACCTATAATTATTATGTGTTTTTGTTTTGTTAAAGACAGATAATCAGGTTTTGAAAATCATTCTAAATCTAGCTGCATGTACTTGCACAGGTCGGTGTGATGTTGAATTAATTCTCTGGTCACCATCAATTTGTAAAAAGGTTATCGAAACAGGTTGTAGGAAAGAAGATTATCTTCAAACACATGTTTCATTCTGTTCCATAACATATTCCACTGTAATATCAGCCATTTACTCAAACAATCCTACAACTATACAAAGTCCTGTCACACAAGTTCATTACCTTAAAAAGAGATGGTTATTTTGAAATTGAGCATCAGAAGTTCAAATTAGATTGACAATTTGAAAAATGCACATTAAAAATATTATTGTCAGAAGTTGTAAATACTTCCGCTTTCCTTCTTCTTCCATTCCCCACTCTGGATCTCCTCTTAACTCTTCTCTTCTCTTCACCTGCCTGTCACCTCCCCTTGGTGCTCCTTCCCCTTCCCTTTCTCCCATGGTTCACTCTCCCCTTCAATCACATTCCTTCTTCTTCAGCCCTTTACCTTTTCCACCAATCACCTTCCAGCTTCTCACTGGCTTCACCTATCACCTTCTAGCTTGTACTCTTCCCCCCAACCCCAATCTTCTTATTCTGTTTTCTTCTCCCTTCCTTTCCAGTCTCGATGAAGGGTTTTGGCCTGAAACATCAACCATTTATTCAAATCCATAGATGCTGTCTGATGTGATGAGTTTCTCCATCATTTTGCATGTTTTATTCTTTATTAACAGAAGTTAAAGGTTTATTTACTCTTATGTATTTTAAAAACAATTTTGTCCTCATAAACAAATAGCTGGTCTTGGAAAAAATGAAAAAGAGTTAGTAATTTAGTTATATTTTCTGTTTATAGGCATCTCTAGGGCATGATAAAAAGATCTTTATCCAGCTAAATTTGAAACAATGCATTTCTTTGTTATAAACTGTTGACTTTCTTTCAAGCAAACTCCAACATATCATTATTTTTCTCTTGATCCACCATGCCTGTGCCTTCAAAGAAGTAGCAATCAAGAAATTGATCTAAATTACAAAGAGCTTGAGGAGATTTGTTCAGAGGAGTGCACATGTTCCATTCTTAAAATCTCTGAGGATTTGTTCGTTAAAGTAGAATGTTGTAAACAGAGTTTTGTGACTTGTCCAAGAAATATCTGGGCAGTCTCATACATCTTTAATTCAGTAACATTCTTTGCTGCCCTTTGAGGGAAAACAAGGTTCTGAGAATGAAAACCAGAACTAATCTCATCTGGCTAATGAAGTCATTATCAATCTGTGTCAAATTTGCTAATTAACAGTCAACACAAGTTAGGTTACTGTGTCAACAGTTTCTGAGAACCCTTTTTGTTTTACAAAGTCAAAAGGCAGTTAAATCACAGTTGCTTTGCATTTTTTGTTTAAGAATGGAAATCACAAGGTGATCTCATTCTTCATTTAAATATTGATGGAATAACAATAAGTTTTTCATAAAACTTGTCTACTTGCATTGTAAATGCAGCCAATGCTTAGACTTGATCTAAGTGAAATTCAGCAATCGAAAATTGACGGTTAAGTAAGAAATGAACGTAAAATATTGGTGAGGTTTGAGTGAATGGATATATGTGAAATTGCCTTATTTACATCTTTTACTCTCAGCAAAATCACTTCTCTACTATTTTGTATGTTTTTATGTAGTGTGTCTGGATGTGTAATGCATACATACCTTTCATAATACCAATGGCGTTTTGTAGCTTTAGGATGTTCTAATGATGTTTACTTCTCTTCCCAAATACTTCCAGGAATTATGTAGATTTCTGCTCCGAAGATGTCTCGTAGGAACCATAATGAAGATTTTTCTAACCGTTATAGAAGATTGGTCTGTCCACAGTTTGAAGCATTGAATCTCGATCTGGAGCGATATCCTTAGAAGGGATTTGAAGACCTTGATTAGGTTGCAAAAGCGATTTCCAAGAATATTCCAGGGAGAAGGGATAGCTGAAGAATCTTGGATTGTCCACTTTAGAACTGAAAAGGCTGGGGCAGCTTCCGGGGAGATGAACGGAGCGGAATTGTTCCCATTAGTGTAAGGGACAACAACCGGAGGGCATAATGCGGTTAGCAAAGAACAAAGTCAACACAAGAAAATACTCTTGAGGACACTAGCTGTGATCTGCCAATGTCTGACAGGGCGCTGAAAGTTGGTTCAGATTTTCCTTTCAGAAGGGAACTGGGTCTATTTTAGAGCAGGAGTGAAAAGATAAGGTGGGAGTGCTGTCTGCATTGTCCCTGCAAATGACTGGAGCAGACTTTGGCTGCATGATCTCCCTCTTTGCTGTTCCTGCTCCAATGTATTACATGCCAACAGGATACTGTATAATCATTTTATTGCTCCTTTAATTTTGCTGCCCTGATGATCTTGGAAAAGCAGGAGCAGCTACAGCAGCTTTGGGTCATGACTCATGGAGGCATTATATGGTCCACTTACAGCACTTGTTATTATCCTTTGCTCTGTAAACATATTGACAAAAATGATTCAGGTTCTTTAACAACATACATAAAAATTGCTGGTGATCGCAGCAGGCCAGGCAGCATCTATAGAAAAGTGTAAATAGTTGATGTTTCGGGCCGAGACACTTCATCAGGACTGGAAAGGAACGGGAGAAATCAGAATAAGAAGGAGGGGGCCGAGGAGGAAGAAGTACAAGGTGTCAAATGATAGGTGAAATTGGGAGAGGGGAGGGGTTGAAGTGAAGAGCTGGGAAGATGATTGGTAAAAGTGATAAAGAGCTGGAGAAGGGGTAATCTGATGGGAGGAAACAGAAGAAAGGGAAGGGGGAGGAACACCAGAGGGAGGCGATGGGCAGGCAAGAAATAATAAGCAGGAAGGTAATGAAACTAAAATTAGCTATACAGCAGAAAAAGAGTAATTAGCATTACATTGGCATAATTAAGCGAAGATCGTAATTAAGTGGTCAACAAAAAAGTATCAGCCCCGGCTCACTCCCTAAGCTAACCAACTAGGCCAAAATGTGATTACATTTTATACTCATTTGCTTCTATCATGCCCCAACCCACATGACAAATTGCCTATAATAAATACACAACACAAAACACAATACAGACAGGTAGAAAATAGATACATGACTCCGACAACTTTTGTTATAACAGTCCCCAGCACTATCCTGATGTATTATATCTTCATACAATTTTGACATTCACAGTAGCACTGACCTCATCTGGCCTACACGGAGCAGGCAGATTGTGTTGCTGGGGAATAAAGAAGGGTGGAATAGATTGGGGAAGAAAAAAGAGGAAGAAGATAGCACCAGCGAACAACACTACCAAAAGCGACAGCCTCAAGACAGGTCATGAAGAAATTTCTTTCACTTCTTTTGCATTGGCTTTTTATTTCAGATTTGTTTCTGCTATTGTTGGAACCTGTAATCTACATTCTGGCGGTGCGGTTTGGGCTGATCACGAGGCTGCGACCAAAGCGCGTGACAGGGAGGCCAGGAAGCCCGGGGATGGGGTGTGAGCCCGTGATCGACCATGTCTCTTGCTTATCTCGCCAATTAAAGTGCCAAGGAAGGCTGAAATCACTGAGGTGGATGCAGAAGGCGGGAGAGTGTTCAGCTGATGGAGAAGGTGTCAGCATGTGGCGGTCTCTCGCTCTCCCTTGCTCAATGCTCCCAAGGGAAGGTCCTTACTTTTGAATAATCTCTCTCTGCCATGCTGCTGTTGGCGGATGGTGCTGGAGCAAGTTTTAATCAATGCAGATTGTAGATTATGGACTCTAATTCAGGTTTATGGTATGTTCTAGTTTCTAGTTCTGGTTCTGGTTCTGGTCACACTTTTTTGTTACTACTTTTAGGTGAGTTTTGAACCAGGGGGACACAGTGATAATAAATGCTGAGCTAAAATATGCTTTTTGGCTTCTGTGTTTTCCCTCTTTTTTTGTTGTCATTTGCACAATTTTGTTTTGCACATGGCGGGAGGGGGGTTTGATGTTTGATATTTTTCCTTGAATGGGTTGGTTCCATGGTTGTTCTTTGTTTCGTGACTGTCTATGCGGAAAACAAATTTCTGGGTTGCATACTGCATCCATACTTTGATAATAAATGTACTTTGAACCTTTGAAAAATCCCCTCATGAATGGAAGTATCATCCTCATTACCTGCACCTACTGGGAATAGACAATAGACAATAGATGCAGGAGTAGGCCATTCAGCCCTTCGAGCCAGCACCACCATTCACTGTGATCATGGCTGATCATCCACAATCAGTACCCTTTTCCTGCCTTCTCCCCATATCCCTTCACTCCACTCTCTTTAAGGGCTCTATCTAATTCTTTTTTGAAAGAATCCAGAGAATTGGCCTCCACTGCCTTCTGAGGCAGAGCATTCCACAGAACCACAACCCTCTGTGTGAAAAAGTCTTTCCTCAACTCTGTTCTAAATGGCCTACCCCTTATTCTTAAACTGTGGCCTCTGGTTCTGGACTCCCCCAACATCGGGAGCATGTTTCCCGCCTCTAGCATGTCCAATCCCTTAAAAATCTTATATGTTTCAATCAGATCCCCTCTCATCCTTCTAAATTCACTTGAATAAATCGCCACTTGTCCTCTTACTTTGATCCATGTCTGCATCAAAGTTTGGCATGTCTTTATTTTAATCCCACAGTCACATAAAAGAACCCACTGGCACACACAATAACTCCAAGTGTGACCACCTGCTGTTTCCCAAAATCATAGGCTTATTAGCTAGCTTTAGTGATTACTCTTTCTCACAGGATGGAGCATGCTTTTTGATGCACCCTTTTTACAGCTGGAAAGGCAGAGGCACCCCTCTTCCTGAAACAACCTATTTGCTTAAGGTTGCAGTATTTCAGTTCAGCCCTTCCTGCAGTAATCAGAGGGATTGGGAAATTGACAGGACCATCCTGTCATCACCAGAGATGAGACCATCTATTCTGATGTGCTTCTGTGAGCTGGTAGAGCTCTTTGCTGGATTTTGGAAATGGTCGCTAAATAGTGAAAGTATTCAACCAAAATCTGGAGACAAATACATTTATTTCTACAGTGATTTTAAAAACTTGAAATCAATGGAAGTTCTGGAAATACTCAGCAGGATGGGCAGCATCTGTGGTGAGAGAAATGGATTTAATGGTTCAGTTTTATGAACTGATGATCTTCTGAATAAAGTTTATTGATCAGCTGAGTAGTTGATATTTTCCATTTTTATTACAGATTTTGATCATCTAAAGATTTTCTTATGCTTTTCAATTTAAGTTTTTGATCTAAATTAATCTATCTTAAAACATCTGTAAAGGCCATCTACTAAATACTGATTTGAATGGGGTAATTAATTATGCAATCAAATATTTGGTGTTTAATAATTGTAATAAATTTTGACCAATTTGTAGAGATCTGTTTTTGCTTTGAGATGGAAGAGTCTTTTTTTCTTTTGATCAGTGTCAAAACAGCCAAATTAAATCCACTGTGATTCAATGTTGTAAAACAATAAAACATGAAAACTTCCAAGGAGTAAATACATTTTTTATAGGCGCTATATTTGTCACATGTTACATCAAAACATACAGTAAAATGCATTGTTTGCATCAAATCAGATCTGCAAAAATTGTACTGGGTGGCAGCCCACAAGAGTTGCCATGCTTCAAAGCCAAACTAGCATGCCCAGAACTCACTAACTCTAACTACATGTCTTTGGAATGTGGGAGGAATCCAGAGCACCCAGAGGAAACACATGTGAAAACATACAAACTCCATTTCTCATCAATCTCGCCGATTAAAGCATAGATGAAGATTGAAAGCATCGAGACGAGTAAGTGTTCAGCACCATCTACCATCTCTCGCTTGCTGTTGCCAGGGGAAGGTGTCTGCATGTGTCTGTCTCTCTGTCTCCTCATGAGGGAAGACCCCTGTTTTCGAATGCTCTCTCTCTCCCTCGATGCTGCTGGAGGATGGTACCAAAGTTCTGGGTCTGCGGTTTGTGGATTGACTGTAGTTCCTGGTCGCTCCCTTTTCTGTTGTTATTTCGGAATGCTTTGTATCAGGGCGGCCCAAAAATAATAAACACTGAGCCACACTGAATATGGACTCTTTTGATTTTATAAAAGATATATTCTGTGTTTTGCTCATTCTTTCTTGTAGCCGTTTGCATGATTTGTTCTTTGCATGGAGGGGGAGGTATTGATGTTCTTGTTGCCATTTGTACAATTTGTTTTATGTGCATGGGAGGGGGTTTGATGTTTTTCTTTGAATGGGTTCCTTGGTTTTCTTTGTTTTGTGGCTGGCTGTAGAGAAGACGAAATTCAGAGTTGTATACTGCATACATACTTTGATAACAAATGTACTTTGAATCCTTACAGACAGAGGCAGGAATTGCTCTCCGATCTTACAGCTGGCTCTACGATAGCACTATGCTAACTGCTATGCTAGGAGTTACTCAGTTACGCATGGACTGTCATCTAAACATTTTTGCCAATGTGACAATCCCAAAAAGGAGAAATTAACATCAAAACATTTCTTATTATAGCTTTTGTCAATATATTGACTTGCTGTTGACATTCAAGTAACTGCTTAGATGGGAAGTAAAAGTGTTGTGCCAATCAACCTTGAGGTGGACCTCTGCCTTCTGCTCTCTGGTGACCATCTCCTTAATCAAGGTGTGATCTTGGACTTTTGGGACAGCTTTGTGTTGTTTCCCATCACAAAAATAGGGAAACATAGCAATGTGGTTATTTCCAAAATCAAGATGTATTGGAAAGGGAATGTCTAAGTGGAGAGCAAAGAACGAGTTGACAAGGATTTGTCTTGTGTTGTCTTTCACTGAAAGTGATGGCCGTGGATGAGGAGATTAATTTAGTCAAAGTCAAGTGTTGAAGTCGAGTTTATTGACATAGACACAAGTACATATATGCTCAGTTGCAATGAAAACTTACTTGCAACAGCATTACAGGAAAAACAGAAGTTCACAAGTAAAACAAAAATTATACAAGAAGCACAACCAGAATTTTTAAAACGTTCTTTTAGTGTAAAATGGTCAAAATGATCAGGGTTCTGTAGGTTGATTGAAGAGCTGAAGGGTTGAAGGGAAATATCTGTTCTTGAATTGGGTGGTTTGGGAATTCAGACTTCTGTATGGGTGGCAGCTGTGTGAAGATGGCGTGGCCTGGATAGTGGGGGCCTTTGATAGATCTTGCCTACTTGAGATCATCCTTTGTGTATCAATGTTTGGGTTGAGTCCACTACTCTTTGTAGCTTGTTATGTCCCTGTGGAACTGAGCTGTCTAATAGCACAATGACTACGTGCATAAAAGTGTAAAGGTAGTGAGAAGCTGCGCACCTCTATGGTTGCTGCTCATGACATGAGATGATGTATTTGTTGCATTCATGGTGTGATTATAAGGTTATTGGATCTTTATTTTATTTTGCACCACACTGTAGTACTCAACACAATGCATTCATTGACTCCTATAGTTTCTGGGACTCAATAGGATACACAGAGTTCTGCTATCTGTTTACCCCCCTCATTTCAATCTACAGAAACTACTTTTCATTCTAGGTGTTACCTGCCATTTATCAACTGTTCCAGCACAAGGGTTTTTTCTTATTTGATGAGCCTTAACTCTGAGACTTTGTCTCCTCTGGCTCTGAGTAATAACATTAACTGGATAGGGAAATAAGAGCAGATTCAGCCAAATGTGAAAAAGTGATTCATTTGATTTATAGTGTCGTCAGGAGAGGAGGATAATTGGGCTGTTTTTTTTTAAGAATCATCAGTTAAGAAATCTAATTCTATATTCTGCTTTCTGACTCTACTAACATTAGAATTTTGTAAGTTTTGATGACATCCACTCTTATTTTTTCTTTTAAACTCTGAAGGACACAGTCCCTGTCCTGATACAAGGTTCCAACCCAAAATGTTGATAATTCCTTCTCTCCCACACACTAACAGATGCTGCTCAACCTACTGGGTTCCTCCAGCAGATGATTGTTTGTTTCTCCATTTTCTAGCTTCTTCAGCTTTTTCAGTTTCTCTTCATGTGGCAAACCCAGCATTCCTGGAAGGAGTCCAGTGAATTTCTGCAGCACTCTCACCATGGCAACAGCATCTTAGTAATGAGATGAAAATGCTACACAAGACTCTAGGTATGGTCTTACTGAGCCCCTATAAAAAGTCATAAGATTTATAGACTCCTATATTCAAATCTTCTCATAACAAAAGCTCATAAACAGTTTACCCACCTACTCACCTGTTCCACCTGTACGTTGGGCTTCAGCGATTTGTGTACTATCACACTCAGGTCGCTTGTGAACATTAATGCTAACCAACTTCTCTCCATTTGAAAATGCATTGTTTTTCTGTAGTGTGCACTAAAGTGGATGGTGTCATGTTATGTTATACCAGTGGAAGTTCTTAACTATTCACTTGGCTCATCCATATTCTCTTTAAGCCTATTTACGTTCTTCTATCTATCCACTATCCAACCCAGCAACTAGAAATGTGACAGCAACTAGAAATGTGACATTTTGTCTCCTTAATGATGTAGACAGTGAATAGCTGAACTCGTCCTGATCCCTGTGGTGGCCACAACCTGCCAACCTGAGGTGTCTCATTATCTATGCTATTTGTTTTTTGTCTGATAATCAATTCTCTGTCCATGCCTGTGCATTACCACAATTTCACATACAGTAACCTTGCTAACCAACCTCTTGTTTAAATTCTTCCAGAAATCCTCTGTTCAAAGTAAATTTATTATCAAAGTAGATATATATCCTACTTGAAATTCATTATCTTACAAGGGGAAAAATGCAATAGGATTTATGGAAAAACTCTGACATATTATCAAATTGCATATGTCACCATATACAATCTTGAGATTCATTTTCTTGTGGGCATACTCAGTAATTCCAAGAAATATAATAGGATCAATGAAAGGCCCCACTGAACAGGGCGGACAAACCACCAATGTGTAAAAGACGACGAACTATGTTAACGCAAAAGAGGAAAAAAGAAATAATAATAATAAATAAGCAATAAATATTGAGAAAGTGAGTCCATAGGTTGCGGGAAAAGTTCAGTGATGGGGCAATTGAAGTTATTCCCATTTGCTCAAGATCCTGATGGTTGAGAGGTAATAACTGTTTCTGAACCTGGTAGGGTAAGAGCTGAGGGTCAAAACCTTCTTCCTCAATGCAACAGTGAGAAGAGAACAGTCATAAATATAAAACAAGTAGAGCAGGGAGCTAAGCACACAGCCAAGTACTGTACCTGAGCTGATGGTTTGGAGTTTGTAAAATGTGTGCAGGATAGTTTTTTGCAGCAATACATAGAGGTACCAACTAGAGAAGGGGCAGTGTTGGATCTCCTGTTAGGGAATGAGATAGGTCAGGTGACAGAGGTATTTGTTGGGGAGCACTTTGGGTCCAGTGATCACAATGCTATTAGTTTCAATATAATTATGGAGAAGAATAGGTCTGGACCCAGGGTTGAGATTTTTGATTGGAGAAAGGCTAACTCTGAGGAGCTGCAAAAGGATTTAGAAGGAGTGGATTGGGACAATTTGTTTTATGGGAAGGCTGTAATAGAGAAATGGAGGTCATTTAAAAGTGAAAATGTAGGCAACATGGAGTAAATTAGGTGCTTGAGGAGTATAAAGAATGTAAAAAGAATCTTAAGAAAGAAATTAGAAAAGCTAAAAGAAGATACAAGGTTGCTTTGGCAACTAAGGTGAAAGTAAATCCAAAGGGTTTCTACAGTTATATTAATAGCAAAAGGATAGTGAGGGATAAAATTGGTCCCTTAGAGAATCAGAGTGGACAGCTATGTGCGGAGTCAAAAGAGATGGGGGAGATTTTGAACAATTTCTTTTCTTCGGTATTCACAAAGGAGAAGGATATTGAATTGTGTAACGTAAGGGAAACAAGTAAGGAAATTATGGAAACTATGATGATTAAAGAAGAGGAAGTACTGGCGATTTTAAGGAATATAAAAGTGGATAAGTCTCCGGGTCCTGACAGGATATTCCTTAGGACCTTGAGGGAAGTTAGTGTAGAAATAGCAGGGGCTCTGACAGAAATATTTCAAATGTCATTAGAAACGGGGATGGTGCCGGAGGATTGGCGTATTGCTCATGTTGATCCATTGTTTAAAAAGGGTTCTAAGAGTAAACCTGGCAATTATCGGCCTGTGAGTTTGATGTCAGTGGTGGGTAAATTAATGGAAAGTATTCTTATACATGGTATATATAATTATCTGGATAGACAGAGTCTGATTAGGAACAGTCAGCATGGATTTGTGTGTGGAAGGTTATGTTTGACAAATCTTATTGAATTTTTTGAAGAAGTTACTAGGAAAGTTGACGAGAGTAAAGCAGTGGATGTTGTCTATATGGATTTCAGTAAGGCCTTTGACAAGGTTCCACACGGAAGGTTAGTTAGGAAGGTTCAATTGTTAGGTATTAATATTGAAGTAGTAAAATGGATTCAACAGTGGTTGGATGGGAGATGCCAGAGAGTAGTGGTGGATAACTGTTCGTCAGGTTGGAGGCCGGTGACTAGTGGTGTGCCTCAGGGATCTGTACTGGGTCCAACATTGTTTGTCATATACATTAATGATCTGGACGATGGGGTGGTAAATTGGATTAGTAAGTATGCAGATGATACTAAGATAGGTGGCATTGTGGATAATGAAGCAGGTTTCCAAAGCTTGCAGAGAGATTTAGGCCAATGAGAAGAGTGGGCTGAAAGATGGCAGATGGAGTTTAATGCTGATAAATGTGAGGTGCTACATTTTGGTAGGACTAATCAAAATAGGACATACATGGTAAATGGTAGGGCATTGAAGAATGCAGTAGAACAGAGTGATCTAGGAATAATGGTGCATAGTTCTCTGAAGGTGGAATCTCATGTGGATAGGGTGGTGAAGAAAGCTTTTGGTATGCTGGCCTTTATAAATCAGAGCATTGAATATAGGAGTTGGGATGTAATGTTAAAATTGTACAAGGCATTGGTAAGGCCAAATTTGGAGTATTGTGTACGGTTCTGATCACCGAATTATAGGAAAGATGTCAACAAAATAGAGAGAGTACAGAGAAGATTTACTAGAATGTTACCTGGGTTTCAGCACCTGAGTTACAGAGAAAGGTTGAACAAGTTGGGTCTTTATTCTTTGGAGCTTTGAAGGTTGATGGGGGATTTGATAGAGGTATTTAAAATTATGAGGGGGATAGACAGAGTTGACATGGATAGGCTTTTTCCATTGAGTGTCGGGGAGATTCAAACAAGAGGACGTGAGTTGAGAGTTAGGGGACAAAAGTTTAGGGGTAACACGAGGGGGAACTTCTTTACTCAGAGGGTGGTAGCTGTGTGGAACGAGCTTCCAGTAGAAGTGGTAGAGAAGGTTCAATATTGTCATTTAAAGAAAAATTGGATAGGTATATGGACAGGAAAGGAATGGAGGATTATGGGCTGAGTGCAGGTCAGTGGGACTAGGTGAGAGTAAGCGTTCGGCACGGACTAGAAGGGCTGAGATGGCCAGTTTCTGTGCTGTAATTGTTATATGGTTATACGGTTAAATGATGGAGATTATGGATCCAAACTGACTGGGGTTTATAAGTGAGGAGATTTAGTAACCAGTTACACAAGGAGATATTTAGGTCAAGGTTTGAAGCTTATAGATTAGTACAGAGAGAATGTTAGTATTGAATGCCAAGCTGTAGTTGATAAAGAACATCCTGATGTATGCATCTTTGCTGTCCAGGTGTTCCAGGGTTGAGTGAAGAGCCAATGAAATGGCAATTGCTGCAGACCTGATGGTAGGCAAATTGGAGTGAATTCTTCTCAGGCAGGAGTTGATGTGTTTCATCACTAGCCTCTCAGAACACTTCATCGCTGTGGATGTAAGTGCTGCTGGATGATAGTCATTGAGGAAGATTACTACTTTCCTTATAGGCACTGGTATGATTGAGGCCTGATTGAAGTGTACTACACAGAAACCTTTGCCAAACCCAACTTTCTGTGCTTGTGCTACTGTTGTCACCCAATATTTTTTTTCATCATTCATGTTTGTCCCACCATGGAAGAACTGAGGTACTACTTGATCTCAATGTGCTTGTTAAATTATTGATTTTCCAACAGTTCTAGCCTAATTCTCCCAGATGATCTTTTATCCAAGTGTCAAATCTACTTAGCTGGGAGTACAAGTATGCAGATTCACTGCCCTCATTAGACTTAACTCACTGCCTGTGTTTTTGTTTTTAATTCTGCTTTTATGATTTTGATAAACTTTTTGCAGACAAGTAGTGCTCAAAAATTCCTTTGCCAGTGGGGACCTTACAAGTAATTTTAGTGCATACTTTTTATTTTAGTAATGAATTTAATTAATTCCATTTTATTGCTAGTATTGTTCAGTACTGATATGGTTTGTGTTTATTCTGTCAAATGCCATGTTAACTATCTCAATACATTTTAACCAATGTGCTAATATGTTGTACTTACCATTGGACCATAAGACATAGAAGCAGAATTAGGCCTTTCAGCCCATCAAGTCCACTCCAATATTTCTTCACGGCTGATCCCGGATCCCATTCAACCCTATACACCTGTTCTCTCACCACATCCCTGGATGCCCTGACCAATCAAGAATCTATCAACTACCGCTTTAAATATACCCATGGACTTGATCTCCACCACAGTCTGTGGCAGAGCATTTCACAGATTCACCACTCTTACTTCTTCCTTCTTACTTCTGTTCTAAAGGTCTCCCCTCAATTTTGGAGCTGTGCCCTCTAGTTCTGGATATCCCTACCAGAGGAAACATCCTCTCTACATCAACCTTATCTAGTCCTATCAACAGTTGGTAGGTTTCAATGAGATCCCCACGCATTCTTCTGAACTCCAGTAAGTGCAGGCCCAAAGTTGCCAGGCGCTCCTCAAATGTTAACCTCTTCATTCTCGGAATCATCCTCGTGAAACTGCTCTGGACTCTCTCCCATGAAGATACATCCTTTCTGAGATATGGGCCCTAAACTGTTGACACTATTCCAAGTGCAGCTTAATGTGTCTTATAAAACTTAAGCATTATCTCCTTGTTTTTAAATTCTATTTCCCTTGCAATTAACCTTCCGGGAGTCTTGCACAAGGACATCACCTAGGTGTCTCCTATCTAGCTCCCATGCACGAGGACTCCTAAGCTTCTCTGCACCTCTGATGTTTGAATTTTCTCTCTATTTAGATAGTCTGCATGATTGTTCCTTTTATCAAAATGTATTATCATACATTTCCCAACATTTTATTCCATTTGCCACATTTTTTGCCCATTCTTCCAATTTGTCTAAGTCCTGCTGCAAAGGCATTGCTTCGTCAGCACTACCTACCCCTCCACCTATCTTGGTATCATCCACAAACTTTGCTACAAAGCCATCAATTCCATTATCTAAATCATTGACAAACAATGTGAAAAGTAGCGGTCCTAATATTGACCCCTAAGGAACAGCACTAGTCACCTGCAGCCAACCAGAAAAGGCCCCTTTTATTCCCACTCGCTGCCTCCTGTCTGTCAGCCATTCCTTTATCCATGTCAATATCTTCCTGTAACACCACAGGATTTTATCTTGTTAAGCAACCTTATGTGAGGCACCTTACCAAATGCTTTCTGAAAATACAGATAAATGACAAACACTGCCTCTCCTTTGTCCACTCTGCTTGTTACCTCTTTGAAGAATCCTAATAGATTTGTCAGGCAAGATTTCCCTTCATAGAAGCCATGCTGACTCTGACTTATTTTATCATTAGTCTCCAAATACACTGAAAAGTCAACCTTAATAATGGACTCCAACACTTTCCCAACCACTGAGGTTAGGCTAACTGGCCTTTAATTTCCTTTCTTTTGCCTTCCTCTCTTCTTAAAGAGTAGAGTGACATTTGCAATTTTCCATTCCTTTGGGACCATTCCAGAATCAGGTGGTTCTTAAAAGATCATGACCAATGCATCCATTATCTCTTCAGTAACCTCTTTCTGGCCTCGGTCCTGATTGGCTACCCCTTCAGTTTACCTTTGAATTCTATTGGCTCTTTGGAGTTTGTAGACGGCATCTATTTCAATATGTTTGTTTACTGAGTTATCAGAAGAGAACCATACTTCCAAAATGAGTTTTGTGCCTGTTTTATGCTTGCCTGTGCCAGAACCTTCACGGTTTCCCAGTTAAAGTGGTGTCCTCTTTGGTCTTCATGTTCCGACATCAGTGATAGTGGGTCATGCCTCTGTACCACCAGTATGTGCCGAAGAAACACGAGCCGATAGAATTCAAAGGTCAACTGAAGGGATAGGCAATCCAGACCAGGGAGGGGAGGGAGGTGGGGAGTGGGGGTATAAACCTGAGCACTCCCAGAGCAAAACACCAACAACTGCCCATTGAGGATGTCACCTCAGCTGGTGATGAAACGTCTGAAAGCTAATTGCCAAGCTCAGTGAACACTGCAACATCAAAGGAAGAGTCTTTTCCAGCCTTTGGTGAAAATGATAAGCTTTTGAGTATAGCATTGATGTAACTGTGTGGGTGGCAACCTACTCAACTCTAAGATCTTGCATTGCTCGGGAATACCATTACCTATGTGCAGGATAGAGGGTGGATGTCTGCCCTGTCAGCTTGGACCAGGCCAGGAAAAGGCCCTCGACAGGATATCACACACATAATGGATATGCACTCCAAAATGGGTTTTGGGGAGGGAGTCAGAAATTGGACACAACTGGTTTACACAGATATCCATAATGCAGTTCAAATCAATGAGTGGGAGATGGGTTGCTTCTCCATCTGGTCTGGAGGCAGACAGGGTTGTCCACCCTGCCCTGTCTTATTTGTGTGCTGCAAAGAAACCTTTGCCAAATCGAACAGGAAGGATGAAAGCATAAGAGGAGTGATATTGCTGGATAGCAGAAGAACACAAGTTAAAACCGCCCTGCATGTGGATGATGTTGCTGTGCACTGATCGAATCTATGGTCAGTTCGTAAATTGATCAGCATCTGTGACCAGTTTGAGTTGGCATCAAGAGCCAGAGTAACCATAGGAAGTGCAACGCCATACAGTTTGGCAACTGGCCTGACTGATCTAACGTTCCCTTCCGTCACAGGTCCGACTGCCTGAAGGTGTTGCGAATCTGGTTCAGGGGGGCTGAGATGTGTAACAAGAACTGTCTGGAGCAGATTGGAAAGGTAAAACAAAAGCTGGGTCTGTGCAATGGTACTCTGTAAATAACTGGGAAGATCTTGGCCATCAGATGCAGTATACTCTAAGGGCTGCTATACTTGTTATGTTACTTCTATTTAAACATTCCATGGGTTAACAACAAAGAATCATATCCTGGAAGAATTGGAGAACTTTTATTTACAGGAATCAACAAACACATCTTAACCGTGCCACATGCTGATACATTCTAGCAAAACCCGCGCACACTCTGTGCTGTCCAATCAGGAACTAGCACATCATTGCATGTGATATCACCTCAATACTTGCAGTAGGTGTGGCTTGTTCCTCAATCCTCAGCTCTGGTATTCACCCGGCATGTCTTCCAGCTTATCTCCTTGGGTCCAAGATGGAGCAAGACCAATGGGTCAAGATGCTCAAGTCCTCAGAAGGGGGACACAAGTGTACAATCCTTGAGCTCATTTTGATGACCACATTTCTGTTTGGCTGTATTAGGCTGTGTGTGGACTCCGAGTTAGTCAGGTACTGCCTGTTACGCTGCTGGTGCTTAGGGCAGTAATGAAGGTCCTCTGTCCTGGTCTGTCCTTGGCTATATAGTATCACACACAGATATAGTAGGATTCTTCATGGCTGTTTCAATAACATTTTTCTTTACCTGTCAGTGTTGTTAGCCCTGAGGAACCCTTGAACTCAGAGGACTGGTGGACCACTCTTAGTCTGGCTTCTACCCTTAGATCTGTTTTGCACGGGTGACCCTACCAGGAACCAAAGCATAAAGCTCTGACTCCAAACAAGAGCAAATCTGCAGACGCTGGAAATCCAAGCAACACACACAAGATGCTGGAGGAACTTAGCAGGCCAGCCAGCATCTATGGACAGTTGACATTTCGGGCTGAGACCCTTCATCAGGACTCTGACATTACGACATCTGGAGCTCTGACTCCTGCCAACATAGCTCTCCAGGTCAACGAGGCACGCAAGCCTTCAAGCCATGACAAGGTTGTGGTCCTTTTGGAGGAGACTCAAATTACATTGACACCAATGTTGCTATGTACTGAGGTTCTGCCTTATCCCTGGTTTTGTGGAGGATAGGCCTGGGCTTTTCACAAAACGATATCCCAGTTAGCTGGATTTTGCCGCAGTACCTGACCTTTGTGGAAGAGTTCTTGTGAGTAGTCAGCTTTGAGCACAAGTTCATTAGGCAGTGATCAGTGTGGAATGTACTGCAGACATTGTAGGACAGGGTCACTATACCAGTTCATTTTCAAATTCATCTGTAGCTTGTCACTGCTTAGTTATTCTGTATTCTTGAAAGCAGAGACTGATGCCAACTAGAGACTGATTATCAAAACAAAATGTCAATATTCAGTTACAATTTGCTAATAGCCAACTCTTGACCAGAAAAAAATTAGCTATTAACAAATTATAGCTGAATATTGACATTTCTTGAAGATCTTTTGGTGACATGGGTATCAGCAGAAATAACTTTGCACGAACTGACAAGTTTATTTGTTCACATTTACGGTATCTTCAACGACGGGGTGACCAGTCTGTTGTTTTGTTTTTTCAGCAATACCTCATGGAGTAGGCACTTCCAGCCTATCATACCACACCACACCACCCCAGCAACCCCTGACAAGTCTGATCAACGCTAATGTAACCACAGAACAATTTAAAATGACCAATTAACCTATGTGGTATATCTTTGGACTGTGGGAGGAAACCGGAACACCCAGGAAGACCTACGCATGCCATGTACAGAGAAGTACAGAGACTTCTTACAGAACAGTGCCCGAATTGAATTCTGAACTCCAGAATACCCCAAACTGTAATAGTGTTGCACTAACTGCTACGGTACCATGGCGTTGTGCTTGGACCTTGCCTCCATTGTTGTTAAGTGATGGTTAGATGTAGGTTTGAGCCTTTACTTCATTAGTTAGTCGTTGCCATGGTGAAGTTAGAATCATTCCATGGAGAGGTTTCAGAAATCAAAGGTAACTTGGACTTGATTTCTTAAAAGCTGGTGGAGGTCCAAATAAAATATAAAATGAAATAGAGCATACTTTTAAAGGTAAGTTGTTACAATTTTTAATACTTTGGAAAGCCTTCTAATATGTGCTGTGAGAAGTGTATTACTTAAAGTGACATTAGTACAAACTTTCTCTGCTGCTGACTGTAATATTTGCTGTAGTTTTGAAATTTGATCACTTTATTAATGCAGGACCTATTAATTTATTGAAACAAAACTTGTAGTTGCATCTCTGCTCAATAATGATATGGAAGTCTACTTCTTATTTCTAAATGAAAATAGAAAAGATGTTTGGTTTTTTTTTGCTTCCTTTTTGGGCCCCTGCACTGTAAACAGGCATTGGCTTGAACGTTTGGCAGAAAACCTGCTTACAAGTGACTGCCAATACTACTTTTGAGCTGGCTCCTGAAAAGTGCACAGAGTGGCCCAGGGTGATTATTTTAATTCATATCCTTCCCAATTGACATGACTAAAGCTGGCACCTTTCTTTGGGGTATAGTGAGGATTCTGTACAGTGTTATTCCGTGATAGAGAAGCGTTGCAGAAATTTCTGATAAACCTTGTTATATTTCAATATACACTCTATTATTATCACATGTTGAATATAAGCCAGTCAAAATTCAATTATTTGCTTCAATTTCTGGCAACTACAAGGAAAATACAAATCCCATCCAAGCTGTGTCATCAAGTAACCTCACCAACTTGATTATAATCTACATGCATTTAACTGTTATTCAATGCAACTTGATAAAGTGCTATTTGATCATTATTGGACCCTTTTCCTACCCATTTATAGAAGTACTTATTTTAGCCAAAGCGCTTCTTTGGAGCATAATAATATAGGAATACAGGTATTTATCTAAACATAATATTCATCTAAATCAGGGTTTCCCAACCCTTTTTTTATGCCATGGACTAATACCATTAAGCAAGGGGTCTGTAGACCCCAGGTTGGGAACACCTGATCTAAATGCATTTGTTGACATAATGTCATGTATAGCACTTTATTTTGCTTGGCTTTGTAACTTCCCTGAGGAAATAACTATACCATATTAAAGAAAACAAACCAGATGGACCCGTGGAATTAGGTAAAACAACAGTCCGTGTATATTTTCAGACTGTGATTGAAATGTACTGCTGGTGAACAATGAACCTGCCACAAACATCTTAATTTCTCCTTGGGGGAAGAAAATGCATCTTAAGGGTAATGTGGCCTTCTGCGTCATGCTTGTCAAATACGTACAATGCTTCTAAGAGAACCAGGTGAAACTGATCCATGAAAATGATTTACTGTTTCAACGAGCAACTACTGGTGATGTTGGAAATGAAATTCGCTGAGTGATCTTTGACCCTGAAGAATTCCATTTTATTTTCATTTGATAAATGTATCTCTTTTCATCTCATTCTTTTAAATCTTATGTCTTAACATAAAAGTCTGGCCTGTCGAGAAACCCAGGGCACTCTGTGAGTGTTCAGCTGGAGACACCTCTGGGTGTGAGAGTAATTATTTGACCTTCAATTCTATCCTGTGACATGGTCAAACTTTGTGTGAAAATATTTGATTGCCCTGAAAAAGGCTGGTGACCTCTCCCACTGTTCTGAAATGCTGATTGGCAGGGCTGTGGTGTCTTATCCAGACCACTTTGGTTCAAGGGGCGCATAGCTAACCTTTGTATCAACCTCAAAATCTGATATTACCATACGTAATCCTTATTTACTAATACACATATGCCGAAAAGCAAAGAATCTACAATGCATTTTGTTCTAATGCTGTTATAAATACAGTCTGGGAAGTTTTCTGCTGCCTGATGGTCTCATGAAAGAGAAACTCACAGCAGTGAGTAATTATTGAAAAAATGTGTGAACCACTTTTGAATGTTTTTTTTGCCTCTTTTTTTAATATTACTCCCAGACCTTGCTACCCCAAACCAATTTGGTATGCATGAGTAATAATAATACGAAAGAGCTTTATTGCTTCTGCAAATAAAACATTTTATATTTTGTAGTAACTCTGAATCATTCTTATCATTGTATCAGAGAAAGATGGCATCATTCAATAGCTTATCGAACTTGAAGGCATGAATATCAGTTTATCCTCATGGTTGAAAACAAATTTCCTCTTCCTCTCTTCTTCTATTCATCACGCTATCCCTTAACTCCTTTCACCTGCCTATTACCTCCCTCAGATTTCCCTCCTCCTTCCCTTTCTCCTATGGTCCACTCTCCTCTCCTATCAGATTTCTTCCTCTCCAGCCCTTTACCTTTCTCACCCACCTGGCTTCACCTATCACCTTCTAGCTAACCGCTCCTCACTCCCCGCCAGCTTTTTTATTCTTCCCTCTTCCCCTTTCCTTTCCCGTCTTGAAGAAGAGTCTCAGCCCAAAACATCAACTATATACTCATTTCCATAGATGATGCCTGACCTGCTGCATTCCTCCAACAGTTTGTGTGTGTTGGTAGCATCTGTAAAGATTTTGTGTTTTTCTTCTTGCTCTCTTTCTCAAATTACAGTGCTCTTCTTTGAGCACCATTTCTCTGTGGTATTTGCATTTAGCAGGCCTGCTGGTGGGGTCGTGTAGCTGAATCAGTCAATCACATCCAGCAGACTTCCAACAAATTTCTTATAAATTTATGAATACTAGATGATTTTATTTGTCTAACCAACATGTCTCTGTGAGGCTAGGACTAAGGGTGATCTTACAGTTGTGTGTGTTGAGAAATTAATGTAATGCTGATTAAAGATTGCATTTCACAGTCTATTGATTGGTCATTTGAGAGGTGTGGTATCTTACTCTGGCACTGAGTCTGGCCCCATGGCTTAGAAGGGCAGGGAACAGAAGAGGATGGCAGCAGTAATAGGGGACTCGATAGTCTGGGGAGCATATAGGCGATTTTGTGGACGTAAAAAGGAAACATGGATGGTAATTTGCCTTCTGTGTGCCTGCATCCGAGATGTTTCTCGATATGTCCCCAATATCCTGAAATGGGAGGGTGAGCAGCCAGAAGTTGTGGTACATATTGGTACCAATGACATAGGCTGAAAATGGGAAGAGCTCCTGAAAAAAAAATACAGGGGGTTAGGAAGAAAGCTGAGAAGCAGGACCTCAAGGGTAGTAATCTTGGGATTGCTGACTGTGCCACGCAACAGTGAGAACAGGAATAGAACGAGGTGGCGTATAGATGCTTGGCTGAAGATTTGGAGTGGGGGCAGTGATTTAGATTTCTGGATAACTTGGGATATCTTCTGGGGCAGGTGGGACTTGTACAAATGGGATGGGTTGTATTTGAATCTGAAGGCGACCAATATTCATGCAGGCAGATTTACTAGAGCTGTTGGGAGTGGTTTAAACTAATATGGCGGGGGATGCGAGCCAGGATGACAGAGCTGAGAATGGATACTTGTAGGTTTACAAGTAGATGATGGATGTACCATGAATGTAAGAAAGGACAAGCCAATGACTGGGTACAAATACAGACAGAGCAAAGGGGTAAATAGTACCACAGAGGGAAAATTCAAAAGGACGAAGAATGCAAGACTGAAGGTGTTGTATTTAAGTAGGTGTAGCATTCAGAATAAGGCGGGTAAACTCATGGTGCAATTAGAGACCGGTCAGTATAACATTTTGGGTATCACTGAGTCATGAGTGAAAGAAGGCTATAGTTGGGAGCTTAACATCAAAGGATATACTTTGTATCGACAAGATTCGCGGGAAGGCATAGGCAGTCATGTGGCTCTGTTGGTAAGAGATGGAATTACATTTTTAGAAAAGGGTGACATAGGGTCAGAGAATGCTGAATCTTTGTGGGTGGAGTTAAGAAACTGCAAGGGTGAAAAAACCATTATAGGAATCATATATAGGCCTTCAAATAGCAGCCAAGATGTGGGATTGAGATTGCAAAGGGAGCTGGAAAAGACACGTATAATAGGAGTAATAACACAATTGTAATGGGGGACTTCAATATTCAAGGGGTTTGGGAAAATCAGGTTGGTGTCAGATCACAAGAGAGGAAATTTGTTGAATGCCTATGAGATGGCTTTTTAGAGCAACTTGTGCTTAAGCTTACTTGGGGAAAGGCTATCTTAGATTGGGTATTGTGTAAAAACCCAGATCTTATTCAGGATTTTAATGTAAAAGTACCCTTAGGAGGAAGTGATCATAATATCATTGAATTCATACTGTAATTTGAGAGGGAGAAGCATAAGTCACATATATCAATATCGCAATGGAATAAAGGGAATTACAGAGGCATGAGAGAGGAGTTTGCCCAGATGAATTGGAAGAGGATACTGGTGGGGATGATGGTAGTGCAGAGATGGCTGAAGTTTCTGGATCGCAAGGTACAGGATAGATAAGTCCTACAGAGGGAAAAGTTCTCAAATGACAGGGATAGGCAACCGTGGCTGACAAGGGAAGTTAAGGAATGCATAAAAGCCAAGGAAGGGGTATATAAGGTAGCAAAAGTGAGTGGGAAGTGTGATAATTGGGAAGCTTTTAATATCCAACAAAAGGCAACTAAGAAAGCTATAAGAAGGGAAAAGATGAAATATGAGTGCAGACTAGCCAATAATATAAATCAGGATATCAGAAGTTTTTTCAGTTATATAAAGAGTAAAAGGGAGGTGAGGTAGTAATGAGGGACAAAGAAATGGCAGATGAACTTAATGGATACTTTATGTCTCTATTCACTGTGTAAGACACTGGCAGTGTGCCAGAGGTCCACGAGTGTCAGGGATTGGGAGTGAGTGCCATTGCTATTAGAAAGGAAAAAGTGCAGGGCAAACTCAAAGGTCTTAAGGTGGATAAGTCAACTGGGCCAGACGGACTACATCCCAGAGTCCTGAAAGAGGTGGCTGAAGGGATAACAGATGCATTGGTCATGGTCTTTCAAGAATCGCTTGATTGTGGCATGGTCCCAGAGGACTGGAAGATTGCAAGTGTCACTCCACTTTTTTAAGAAGGGAGGAAGGCAAAAGAAAGGAAACTAAAGGCCAGTTAGCCTAACCTTAGTGCTTGGGAAAGTGTTGGAGTGAATTATTAAGGATGAGGTTTCGAGGTACTTGGACACTAATGATAAAATAAGTCAAAATCAGCATAGTTTCTGTGAAGGGAAATCTTGCCTGACAAATCTGTTAGAATTCTTCGAGGACATAACAAGCAGAATGGACAAAGGAGAGGCAGTGTATGTCATTTACTTGGATTTCCAGAAAGCATTTGATAAAGTGCCACACATGAGGCTGCTTAACAAGATAAAATCCTATGGTGTTACAAGAAAGATACTGGTGTGGATAAAGGAATGGTTGACAGGCATGAAGCAGCAAGTGGGAATAAAGGGGGCCTTTTCTGGTTGGCTGCCAGTGACTAGTGGTGTTCCTCAGGGGTCAGTATTGGGGCTACTGCTTTTCACATTGTTTGTCAATGATTTATTGAATTGAATTGACTTTATTACTTACATCCTTCATATAATGAGGAGTAAAAATCTTTACATTACGTCTCCGTCTAAATGTGCAATGTGCAATTTATAGTCATTTACAACAGGATAGTCAATATAACATAGAAATACAGTTGTGTCAGCATGAGTTAAGCAGTCTGATAGCCTGGTGGAAGAAGCTGTCCTGGAGCCTGTTGGTCCTGGATTTTATGCGGTGGTACTGTTTCTTGGATGGTAGCAGCTGGAACAGTTTGTGGTTGAGTTGACTCAGGTCCCCAATGATCCTTTGAGCCCTTTTTACACACCTGTCTTTGTAAATGTACTGAATAATGGGAAGTTCACATCTACAGTTACGCTAAGCTCTCCGCACCACTCTGCAGAGTCCTGCGATAGAGGGAGGTACAGTTCCCATACCAGGCTGTGATGCAGCCAGTCAGAATGCTCTCAATTGTGTCCCTGTAGAAAGTTCTTAGGATTTTGGTGGCCCACACCAAACTTCTTCAACTGAGGTGAAATAGGCGCTGTTGTGCCTTTTTCACCACATGGCCAGTATATACAGACCATATGAGATCCTCAGTGCTGTTTATGCCGAGGAACTTAAAGTTGTTCACCCTCTTAACCCCAGATCCATTGATGCCAATAGGGGTTAGCCTATCTCCATTCCTCCTGTAATCCACAACCAGCTCCTTTGTTTTTGTGACGTTGAGGGAGAGGTTGTTTTCTTGACACTACTGTGTTAGGGTGATGACTTCTTCTCTGTAGGCTGCCTCATTATTATTTGAGATTAGGCCAGTCAGTGTAGTGTCGTCAGAAAGTTTAATTAGCAGATTGGAGCTGTGGGTGGCGACACAGTCATGAGTATACAGAGAGCAAAGGAGGTACACATCCCTGAGGGGCACCTGTGTTGAGGGTCAGAGGGGCAGAGGTGAGGGACTCCAACCTTACCACTTGCCAGTGATAATGGAATTGATGGCTTTGTGGCAAAGTTCACAGATGATACAAAGATAGGTGGAGGGGTAGGTAGTGCTGAGGAGGCAATGCAATTGCAGCGGGGCTTAGACAAATTGGAAGAATGGGCAAGAAAATTGCAGATGGAATAGTGTTGGGAAATTTATGATAATGTATTTTGCTAAAAGGAACAGCAGTGTGGACTATTATCTAAATGAGGAGAAAGTTCAACCATCAGAGGTGCAGAGGGACTTGAGAGTCCTCATGCCAGACTCCCAGTAGGCTGATTTACAGGTTGAGTCTGTGGTAAAGAAGGCAAATGCCATTTCGGCATTTATTTCAAGGGGAATAGAATAGAAAAGCAAGGAAATGATGCTGAACCTTTACAAGACACTAGTCAGACCACACTTGGAGTATCGCCAACGGTTTTGGGCCCCACATCTCAGAAAGGATGTGTTGTCATTGGAGAGCGTCCAGGACAGGTTCAGGCGGATAATTTTGGGAATGAAGGGGTTAACATATGAGGATCGTTTGACAGCTTTGGGCCTGTACTCACTAGAATTTAGAAGAATATGGAAGGATCTTATTGAAACTTACTGAATGTTGAGAGAACTAGATGGGGTGGGTGTGGAGAGGATGTTTCCTATGGTGGGGGTATCCAGAGCTAGAGGGAACAGCCTCAAAGTTGAGGGGAAACCCTTTAGAACAGGTGCAAGCAGGAATTTTTTTAGCCAGAGAGTAGTAAATCTGTGGAATGCTCTACCACAGACTGTGGTGGAGGCCAAGTCTACGCGTATATTTAAGGTCGGACTTTGATGGTTTCCTGATCAGTCAGGGCATCAACTGATATGGCGAGAAGGCAGGTATATGTGTCTGAGTGGGACTGGGAATCAGCCATGATGGAATGACGGATCAGACTCAATGGGCTGAATAGGCTAATTCTGCTCCTATGTCTATGGACCTCACTGCAGTCAAAACTGATGTAATTTGCATTTCCTATGGGGAGAAATTCACAATTTGATGCCACCTTCACAAATTATTTTGTACAATACATCTATCTATAAATAGCCTATAAATTCACTTGTCTAACACCTGTCTGTCTGGCTGTATACACTGAGCGGCCACTTTATTAGGTACACCCGTACACCTGCTTGTTAATGCATATATCCTATCAACCTATCGTGTGGCAGCAATTCAGTGCATAAAGGCATGCAGACATGGTCAAGAGGTTCAGTTTCTTCTGGGCATTCACAGCAAATTAAACTTTCTTATGTTTAATTGTAAGTGATCGGCGAGAGTCAAGTAGTTTCAATTGTCTCTGTATGTCAGCAAATAATATCGTAGAAGAATGTTTGACAAAGTATTTCATTGTGTTATGTGGAGGTAAATAAAGGAAGTTATTTACCTTTGTTTTAACATGAACATATCTTTAGTGTATGAAGCATATACACTTAGTGGCCACTATATTAGGTAACTCCTGTATCTGAGTGTATGTTCTTGATCTTCTGCTGCTGTAGCCCATCCTCTTTAAGGTTCGACATGTCCATTCAGAGATGCTCTTCTGCACACCACTGTTGTAACCCGTGGTTATTTGAGTTACTATCACCTTCCTGTCGGCTTGAAATAGTCTGGCCATTCTCCTATAACCTTTCTTATTAACAAGGCACTTTTTCCCCACAGAACTACTATTCACTGGATTTTTTTTTGTTTTTTGCACTATTCTCTATAAACTCTGGAGACTGTTGTGCGTGAATATCCCAAGACATCAGTAGCTTCTGAAATAATAAAACCACCCCGTCTGGTACCAGAAATCATTCTATGGTCAAAGCCACTTGGATCACATTTCTTCCCCATTCTGATGTTTGGTCTGAACTTCTTGACCACATCTACATGCTTTTAAAGACTAAGTTCCTACTACATGATTGTCTGATTAGATAATTGTATTAACAAGCAGGTGTACAGGTGTTCCTAATAATGTAACCATTGAGCTCTGCCATTCAATGAGATCTGAGTGATTTATTTTACCTTAATGCTACTTTCCTGCACTATACCCACAGCTGTTGATTTCTCTTATATTGAAAAAACCTATCCCATTACTTATCAACTGAGCAATCATAGCTCATTGAAGTAGAAGTTTCCAATTATTCACAACTCATTTTGTGAAGAAATTTCTCCTCATCTCAATTCCAAGTTACTGCCCTTTTATTCAAGACTTGGGCCCCTAATTCTAGATTTATCAGCAGGGGAAGTATCCTCCATCCATCCTCCCTGCAAGCGGCTTGAGATTATTATCTGCTTTATCTTTTATTCTTAAATCTGGTAAATACTTTACTCAAACTATCCTGGAGAAATTATCTCCTCGCTTTAAGGAATTTGAGTAGAAACTGTTACCCTTTCTTACTGAGAAATATATTCTTTCTTAGATAAAGAGACTGAAATTGTACAGAATAATGTGGAGGCTCAGTACAATCCAGGTTTGTTTTTATCAATGAGGTTTTTGTGGCTAGAAATATATGCGATTAAAATACACAAACATAGATTAAAATCACATCTGGTTTCTGAGTAAGAGGAAGCCAGTAGATTCCAATTATACTATGCTTATGCAAATCATTCAACATTTCTTTTGGGTGCTGTGGTTTCCTCTGCTTAATAGTGAAGGGAGAAAGAGAAATTAATGGAAAATATAAGGATCAGATATGTAGGCAAGAATAGTCTGTTTGTGGGTCAACAAATCAATCCTTGTGACAGTTTTGAGATTAAATACCTGAATCTCAATGGTAATATTCTTCACCATTTACTTGACCCATTCAACACTATTTTCCAACTTACCGTGGGTTTTTATTTGGTACAAAGCACTTTTACAATTTCAGACACCCAGATTTTATTTTGTGGTTTGGCAGTTGGGAATGTGGCAGCCAAGAAATTCTTTCACATATTTGTGTGTTGCACAAAGGAACGTATTCAGCACCCTGTTGCTTTACTCCTTGATTCTCTTGAGATGCCAAATTGCTTCCAGGTCATGTGCAAGTGATACAGTTAAACGTGTATTTGCTTGGACATGGAGCTCTCTCCATTGCAACTAGTGGTCTACCTCAATTCCTGTCATAGCTCACGAAGTAAGTGGAGTAAATTAACATTATACATCGGTCTCTTGCTATACAGTGTTGCTATGAGACAGGGGGCTCACGCACAAAATAGATGTTGGTTCACCACTCATTAACTGGTATTTGAAGTGCAGACATGAACAAGAAGTTCGGTTGTTGCTCAGACCAAACATCAGAATGAGGAAGAAATGTGATCTAAGTGACTTTGAATGTGAAATGACTTTTGGTGCCAGACAGGGTGGTTTGAGTATCTCAGAAATTGCTGAGCTTCTGGGATTTTCACACACAATATTCTTTAGAGTTTATGGAGAATGGTGCAAAAAAAAAAGAAAACATCCAGTGAACAGCAGCTCTGAGGGCAAAAATGCCTTGTTAATGAGAGAGGTCAGAGTAGAATGGCTAGACTGGTTCAAGATGACTAAAGGTAACAGTAAATCAAACAATCACATGTTAGAACATTTGTGTGCAGAAGAGTATCTCTGATTGCACAACACATCGAACCTTGAAATGGATTGGCTACAGTGACAGGAGACCATAAATGTACACACAGTAGCTACTTTATTAGGTACAGGTTTTACGTAATAAAGTGGCCACTGAGTTTAATTGTGATGTGCCCCCAAGGTAATACAAGATAAATGTTAACTCGACTCTTCTACTGCAGTCAGGGGAACATTTCACTCCATGCACATACATTATTTTTGTTGAGAACCTGAGGCTCAGGCAAAACAGTATTTTGAAGGATGCTTGTAGATAATAAATCTCTCTTCTGCATCTTGACTGTGTCAAAATTGAGTTGGAGATGGATTTCTCTCACAAGATGGAATGAAAATGATGGGTAGTTCTTTCTTTTTGGGGGGGTATAAATCTTGAAATGCGGAGCAATTTGTCACTTTTCTCTCGACCCCCTTCCTGTAGGTGGAGTAACCATATTCCACTTGTTGCTTGAGGCTATGGACAAAATTGAGTTAAGAAAATTGTAGAGCATAAGTAGACTGTTGCTAGCTGTACACTGTTTTCATCACTCATTTGTGGATTGTCACTTCTACATACTTTTGTTTTGCTGCATCCATTGCTGTCAGATACCTTGAACAAGTAAAAACCCTTGTGTTCTCCATACTTGCAAACAATTGTCCTGTCTCTAACAATTCTTGTAAATATGTAAATTGGAAGATGTATTATAAATTCATAAAAGTGTACTGTTGAAGTCTATGATCAACTCAGAGAGAAAGATTGTTTAAAAGTCTTGTGCACTAATTTAATTTCATTCTCTAGATCAGGAGTTCCCAACCTGGGTCCACAGACCCCCTGCGTAATAGTCTGTGACATAAAAATGCTGGGACTCACTGTCCTAGATACTCCTCCCTATTGTTTATTATTTAATGTTTATCTCTGAAGTCAGGTTTAGCAATTTTCTTTATATTTCCACTGCAGCCAACCTATTTTTTTTTCCTCCTATATTCTAAAAAAGGTTTAGTGATTTGGGTGCATGCTATGCAGGTGACAGGAATGTGGCAAACCTTACGGGCTCCTTGCTGATTTGATTTGACACAAAGGACGCATTTCACTTTATGGTTTTTATTGTGTACGTGTGACAAATAAAGCTCAAATCTCTCTGTTCCAGCTCCATCTCACTAAATGACAGGTCCTTCCTGACCTAGACAACCCTTCAGACACTTGCTGCCTTCAATCACAGTTTACCTCAGTATCACTGTTCCTTGATTCTGGGCAGTCCTGCATTTCTCCATCTACCATGACTTTTGTTCAAAGGTGGGCAGCTCTGTCAAGTAAGACCCACATTGTGAATGTTTCCTCCGGAAGTCACCTGCTGCTTTATCTCACTCTCCCTCAGTAAAGCCTTGCTTAAAGCCCAAGCCTTTGGTCACCACACCTAATGCATTTCCTATCCATTTGTCAAATTTGCATATCTGTGAGGCTCTTTGTTTTGTTTTTCCATGTTGCAGACCATTCTCTAGTTATTAGCTTCTCAATAAAACTCAGCCAGCTGTAATAGCCTAAATGTTCCTGCACAACATCCGTTAAATAGTCTTTCCTGCTCTCCTTGTTCTGTTGATAATTATTTAGTCTGTACATATGTTCATATTTTTAAAATTTTGATAATTGATGCCTGCACATGTGACCATTCTGCTAATTATTGATTGCTCATTGCTGTTTGCACTATTGCCCTGTAAATTGTCGGTTGCTATTGTGTATTCTGTTACAGTATTGTCCTACATTTTATGCTTGGCACCAAACCACAAACAATTGTGGTATGTTTCACATACTGACAATAAAGTGATTCTGATTCTCATTATTCATGTGTGAAGCTTAAGCCTAATACCTGCTTTTTTGCAGCTAATGTTCCTTGACGTGCACTTTGATACATCTGCTACTGGAATAGTGTTTGGCCTGCTCTTGACTTTGGAGATTGCGGTTAGGTTCAGTGAGTTATGTATGTGCTATGCTGGTGCAGGGAGCATGGCAAATCACAACATTTGGAGATTGTCTTCAGGCTATTTTGAACCCTCCACTGTAACATTACGCTCAGTGGCCACTTAATTAGGTACATCTGTAAACCTGCTTGTTAATGTAAAAAAATGTGAAGAAACTCAGTGCATAAAAGCATGCAGACATGGTCAAGAGGTTCAGATGTTGTTCTGACCAAACATCAGAATGGGGAAGAACTGTGATCTAAGTGACTTTCAATGGGGTGGTTTGAGTATCTCTGAAACTGCTGATCTTCTGGGGTTTCATGCACGGCAACCTACAGAAGTTACAGAGAATGGTGTGAAAAACAAAAAAAAATCCAGTGAGCAGCAGATCTGTGAAAGAGAATGTCCTATTAATGAGAAAGGTCAGAGGAGAATGGGTGGACAGGTTTGAGTTAACAGGAAGGAGGCAGTAACTCAGATAATCACACACTACAACAGTGATGTGCAGAAGAGCACCCCAGAATGCACAACATGTTGAACCTCGATGTGGATGAGCTACAGCAGCAGAAGACGAAGAACACACGGAAATAAACTCAGTGGTCACTTTGTTAGGTACCTCCTGTACCTAATAAAGTGGCCACTGAGTGTAGATCATGTTGAGACGTGCTAAAAAAATAGTTTGAATATCTTGTTATAGTTGCTTAAAGAAAAGCCTTGCCTTCAGCTGGCCCATTTCTTAGTGGCCTGGAAATTAAACAGTTGAATTCACCACCTTGTCCCAAACTTCTCTTAGCTTTCCATGATAAACACCCATAGTATGATCATGGGCATTTTGATTTAGTCATCTTTTCATCTGCCAAAGCCACAGTGAGGTAAGGTACAGTAAATGAAACAAATGTAAAAGTCAATTTCTGTGCAAGCATGCATGGTTTCTTGTTTTTGTATTCAGTTGTTTATAAAAGCGGGTATACTAAGTTAGCAAAGTTACCAGTAAAAAGGGATTCTTCTCAAGTGCATCATAATGATCTTGGTAAGATAATAAGTGCTAGAGTGAGGCGGTAGAATAAATGGGAGAATAAAAAATGTATAACAGCCTTTAACTTTGGTTAACATCAAGCGGTTTTACAATTTAGGAATTATAATAGTATGCCATAATTTTTTTGTTAGAACTTTCAATGTGATGAAAAGCATTTAAATTATAATTTATGATATGAACAATAACACATTATTAGCTTTAGTAATTCATATTTGTTGAAAAGCAGACATGGGAATAAATTCAGTTCCTTACACGTGAAATACCTGGGAGTGAAGCTGTTCAATCATTACTTTTTAATTACAGGTGCTTTGATTATAAAAAGAAGCCAAAACATTAGTAGCACATGCTAGCAGTTTAACAGAGTAGTATGCTAGAACTAAGCCTTGTTCTGGCATTTTGAGGCAATAATGGTGGAAGAAATCTGGAAAGGGTCACTAAGACATGAGCATTAAAAAAGGACCTTCAGCCAAATGGTTAATGCTGACCAAAGTTCCCATCTAAGAGAGATGGAAAAGCCATATCATATTTGCCTGTGTATGGCCATATCCCTTTAATCTTTCCTGTCCATTTACCTGTCAAAGTTCCTTATAAATGTTTTAAAAATCTGATTCAAGCTCTTCAAGATGCTTCATCAAGAATTTATTGAGCCTCAGTGAAGGGTCTTGGCCTGAAATGCTGATGGCTTATTCCACTCCATAGATGCTGCCTGATCTGCTGAGTTCCACTAGCATTTTCTGTGTTGCTGTGGATTTTCACCATCTGCAGCATCTCTTGTATTCAACTTCTTCCTCAAGCAATTTATTCCCTGTACTGACAATACTTTGGTCAGTTCCCTTCAGGTTCCTAGTAAATCTCTTCCCTTTCACCTTAAACCTATGCTGTCTAATTCATGATTTTTCCAAACTCTGGGGAAAAAAGATAGGCACATTCACCTTACTTATGCTCCTAAGTATTTTATACATCTCTTTCAGATCACCCTCAAGGATTTCAGCTCTCAGTGCATTTGAGACTCCTGATCATCTGTATGACTACTGAAATCGTCAGCTTCTCACATCTGCTTGTTGCTCTTATTCCAACCCTTCTCTGGTAACGCTGGCTTCTGGCAATTTCATAGAAATTAAGCTAGGAAACTGATCGCAAAATCCACAGCAGACTGACCCCCTTTTTATTTCAGCAGCAAGTTTCAGGTGTTACTTTTTTAATGATTTGACTTAATGTTTGCGAATGTTTCTGATATCCAAGAATTAAGACTAAAACTTACATGTGCTATCAAAAATATTAAAATTATTTCAAAGTATTTAAGAGTTGATTTGAACAGTGAAAAAACTATTCAATACATTTAAGTGAATTCAAAAATGCATATAAATGCATAGAATTCAGGAGAGGAATAGTTATTGTGGTGGGTGAATGAGTGGCTTGTCTGTCACAGAGGTGGGAGTGGGAGTTGAACGATCTGCGATCTGAACTGAATATCAGATGGCCAGTTTTGACGCAGTTTGAAGGGGCGATTTAATAACGGAGGTGCATGGAGCAAGGGTCTGTATCCACACAGAAACTACTGAAAAACTTTGATTTCCAATAATGTAGGTGATTAGCCCTTAAATTTACCATCTCTGTTAATCATACACTTTATCAACATTAAATTCACAGTATGGGTCTTAATTAAGACCATAAGATATAGGAGCAGAATTAGGCCATTTGGATCTTCAAGTCTGCTCTGCCATTTCATCATGGTTGATCCAATTTTCCTCTCAGTCCCAATCTCCTGCCTTCACCTCCATATCCCTTCATGCTCTGACCAGTCAAGGATCTATCAACTGCTGCCTTAAATATACATAGAGACTTGGCCTCCGCAGCTACCTATGGCAAAGAATTCCACTCTCTGGCTAAAGAAATTCCTCCTCATTCCTGTTCTAAAAGAACACTCCTCTATTCTGAGACTGTGTCCTCAGGTCGTAGACTCTCCCATCTGAGGAAACATCCTCTCCACATCCACTCTATCAAGGCCATTCACCACTTGAAAGGTTTCAAAGTGGTCGCCCTTCATTGTGTTTGCCTTTTTCACCACAAACTCAACCTGAAAAGTAATCTTTAGGAAATACTGCACAAGGACTCCCAAGTCCACTTAGAAAATAATCAATCCTTTCACTTCTTCTACCAAAGTGTATGACTATCCACTTCCCAACACTGTCATCCATCTACCATTTCTTTGCCCATTCTCCTAATCTAAGTCCTCCCCCAAAACTACCTGCACCTCCACCTCTCTTCATATCATCTGAAAACTTAGCAACAAAGCCATTGATTCCATCAACCAAATCATTGACATATAACGTAAAAAGAATTGGTCCCAACACGGACCCCTGTGGAACACCACTAGTCACTGGCAGCCAGCCAGGAAAGGCTCCTTTATTCCCACTCTTTGCCTCCTGTCAATCAGCCACTGCTTTACCCATTTCTTGGAACCCTGCCATACATTAGTGTGGATCTGCTTGACATTCCTTTCAAAGTTAAGAAAGATACTATAAATTAGGAAGAGCCAGGTTTGTGCAGCTGTTCTTTATTCAGATTCTTGTGTTCACTTTGGTCAACCTATTGTATTTTGTTTTTATCCTCAAACTGAGTAGAATGCCAAGTTGGCACCAAGTGCTTCCAGCGCCACACAGTAGCTATTACATGATTTGTCCAGTCTTTTTTATGATTATCATAAAGCTCCATGAAAAGTGTAAACATAGAGTGAATTTCTACTTTACATCTGGAAAAAACATTTTGGTCACCTGTGTTTACAGATCATTGTATCACTCTGGGCCTCTCTTATTTTTAGCCTTTCGCTACTAAAACACAACACTGATTGTTTTCATGTTTGGACTGGTGGGATCATAGCTTGGCAGCATTCAAATCCACCTGCCATAATCTTGAGTACTTACTTAACCGATCAACATCGCTTTCTAATTGCATAGAACATGTACTCAGTAGCTACCTTATTAGGTTCACCTGCTTGTCAATGCGAATAGTTAATCAGCCAATCATGTGGCAGCAACTGAATGTGTAAAAACATGCCAACATAGTCAAAGGGTTCAGATGTTAGACAAACATTAGAATAGGGAAGAAATGTGATCTAAATGACTTTGCACATGGAATGATTGATGGTGCTAGATGAAATGGTTTGAGTATTTTAGATTCTGCAGTTCTGTGGGTGAAAATGCCTTGTTAATGAAAGAGGTCAGACTGGTTCAAGCTGACAGGAAGGTGATAGTAATTGAAATAAACACCTGTTACAATGGTGAAGTCCAGATTAGCATCGTCGACGGACAACATGTTGAACCCTGAGAAGGATGGGCTACAGCACCAGAAGATCATGAACACACACTCAACATGCACAAAATGCTGGAGGAACTCAGCAGGCCAGGCAACATCTATAGAAGAAGTACGTTTCAGGCCGGGACCCCTTGGCAGGAATGAGTCCTGCAGAAGGGTCTCAGTCCGAAACGGTGACCTTGCCGAAGGGCCTCAGTCTGAAACGTCGACTGTACTTTTTTCCATAGATGCTGCCTGGCCTGCTGAGTTCCTCCAGTATTTTGTGTGTGTTGTTTGGATTTCCAGCATCTGCAGATTTTCTCTTGTTTGTGAACATACACTCGGCGGCCACTTTATTAGTTAGAGGTACGTAAAAACGCAGCTGCTGAGTGTAGAACATAGAACACTACAGTGCCATATTCTTTCCATCCAGTTACATCCCTTACTGAACAGTCATTTTTGTGTAATTGACAAACCTCATTATGTAGAGCTTTTGTTGTGCAGTTCATGAATAAACACCATGAATGGTGAACAGCCAGTAATGTTACTCATAGGGCATTTCCAGTCATTCCATTTTGTGTATAGACCCATTACTTCCCTTTTTCCCCTGCCTTTTATTCAGCCCACTAAAATTATCTTCAATTCCATGAATTCTTAATTTTAGTTAACAGCCCCCAAGTGTTGGACATGTGGCCAAGTGGTTAAGGTCTAGTGATCTGAAGGTTGCTAGTTTGAGCCGCAGCTGTGGCAGCGTGTTTGAGTCCTTGAGCAAGGCACTTAACCACACATTGCTGTACTGTCTGTGCGAGGAGTGGCGCCCCACACAGACTTCCAATCTGCGCCTTGTAAGGCATGAAAATGCCCGACGCAGGCCTCTCATGGTCTGAGTCAACGTTCCCTCCCCCCATTCAAGGACAAAAATTTTAAATAGTTTTTGGCAGTCCATTAATTGACATTCTCCTTAGATGAACTTCCAATGGAAAATCAACAATCTCTAAGTGAATGGATAAGACCATAAGATATAGGAGCAGAAGTAGGCCATTCGGCCCATCGAGTCTTCTCTTCCATTCAATCATGGGCTGATCCAATTCTTCCAGTCATCCCCACTCCCCTGTCTTCTCCCCATACCCGTTGATGCCCTGGCTAATCAAGAACCTATCTATCTCTGCCCTAAGTGCACCCAATGACTTGGCCTCCACAGCCGCTCATGGCAACAGATTCCACAGATTTACCACTCTCTGACTAAAGTAATTTCTTCACATCTCTGTTTTAAATGGACATACTTCAATCCTGATGTCATGCCCTCTTGTCCGAGAATCCCCTACCATGGAAAATAACTGCCATATCTAATCTGTTCAGGCCTTTTAACATTAGGAATGTTTCTATGAGATCCCGCCTCATTCTCCTGAACTCCAGGGAATATAGCCCAAGAGCTACCGGACGTTGCTCATACGGTAACCCCTTCATTCCTGGAATCATTCTTGTGAATCTTTTCTGAACCCTCTCCAATGTCAGTATATCCTTTATAAAATAAGGAGCCCCAAACTGCACATAATATCCAAGTGTGGTCTCACAAGTGCCTTATAGAGCCTCAACATCACATCCCTGCTCTTATATTCTATACCTCTAGAAATGAATGCCAACATTGCATTCTCCTTCTTCACCACTGACTCAACCTGGAGGTTAACCTTTAGGGTAGTGTTACATACCTCATGGAGATCTTGTGACTTTCTTGTGAGAATGATATAATAGTCTTTTGGAGGTCACCTGATGTAATTTTCCCGCCGATGTGAGGTCACGTGATGACATGTTCACCACGGGTATAAAATGGAAGAGCCCTGGTGACGCAGTTAGTTTTCCAGTTAGAATGTCAATGAGATACTCCGCTCCGCTGCGTATTTGCATTATGACGCAGTTTTGATTTTAAATGGAGTTTTATGTTCTATTGTAAAGTACAGAAATCTGGGCTGGCAGTTTGACCAATCGCTGTCAGGTTTGTTAATGTATCTTTTCAGTAACATTGGAGAGTGAAGACTGGACCTTGAAGGAGACGTTCGATGAGTTTGGAAAGGATCGACCATTATTGAATTTGTTCAAGAAAGAGTGATCTGCATGAGATAGCCTCTGCTAAAAGTGGTAGAAAAGGCTGTGCAGGATTTATTCTATGGAGGAGGAAGGCCTGTGCCTTTAAAACAGTTTTATTTCCATCGTCGTGAATCCTGCGGACAAGGCAGGATCCGGCTGGGAGTAGCAGTGACGTCGTGTCTTCGAGGAATTCGTTACTTCATGAAAGTCTCTCCTAATTGACTATATAAATCTCTTGGACTTTAAAATTTACCATTTGCAGAACTGTGTTTGAATTTATCGCTTTAAGAACTGGTTTTTCATTTATTGCTTTAAGAACTAGTACTGAGTAGCGGTTTAATGAATGATCACATAGCCGTTTACTTCCGGTTAGGGTTTTCTTTTTTATTTTCATTGTTTATCAGGGTTTAATAAATGCTTGTTTGTTTATAAATCCTGGCTCAATATATTCATTGTTGCCGATCAAGTGACAGTATCCTGCCCAAGAACTCCCAAGTCCCATTACCATGTTGTCATGTAAATTGTAAAGCCTGTCTAAAGCATGAATGAATAGAAATGTTTTGCTACTCCAAATTTTCCAGTGACACAGTAACTGCTCTTGCCACCTTGGGTTTTTCATGAGGCTAGTTGAGGCACAATAACTATTAAATGGGAAACGGGTATTGGGAAACTTCTCAATGGCTTTCAGGATCTGTGTGTAAATCATATTACTTTAGAACATTGGAACATTAGGAAACTTTTGACAAGAACAGGCCATACAGCCCAACAAGACTTGCCAAATTCCTATTCAGAGTGTGTGGCTGCAATAACTATGAAGTTTAGATTTGAAAGTCTCTGAGGTACTACTCTCAACTACACAACCATGTAGTTTGTTCCATGTGTCCACAGCTCACCGCGTAAAGAAATGCTTCCTGATGTTATTCTGTGAGCATTGACTGGAAAGTTTGGAACATTCTGCAAAATTGCATCGATTGCTGTGGGTGAAATACAGAACTATACAGTACAGAAGTAATCCAGTCAGCCCATTTATCTATGCCGGCTGAAAAAGATATATATTTTTAAGATTAATCCCATTTTACTCTGTTGCCAAGTAGTGTTTGGCACATCAAGTGATCACTGTCAAATTTTACCTGCCAAGGCTTCATGGGAACTTTCGGAAGTCACATGTTCCAGGACATTTTATTGACTGTAGTGTCCTGTCTCTGCAAAACTTGACATGCTGCCTGGATCATAATCTCCACCAGTTGATTACCTGCTGATGCAGGTATTGTGGTTTGTTCCTGGAACAGGTCAGAGACAGTATTAGAATGGAGTTTTAACCTCTAGATTTGATGGAAACTGAGCAGAGTGAAGGTTAAAATATGTATTGAAATTACAAATACAAACACGAGAAAATCCGCAGATGCTGGAAATTCAAGCAACATACACCAAATGCTGGTGGAACTCAGCAGGCAAGGCAGCATCTATAGGAAGAAATACAGTCGACGTTTTGGGAAGGGTCTCGACCCAAAGCGTTGACTGTACTTCTTCCTATAGATGCTGCCTGGCCTGCTGAGTTCCACAAGCATTTTGTGGGTGTTGTTTTATTGAAATTACTGTTTTTTTGTCATACAATGGTTATTTTAGTACCACCATTTTCTTGGGTGGTTGAAGGGCTTCCTTGCTTTATTGAGATCCATCTTGACACTGGTGGATACTTAATGGAGGTTCAGTGAGACTACTTTTGACAAGGTTAAGAAGGCATGGGTTCCTTAGGAAACAATTTGGATTGCTGAAGCCCTGGGCTTACCACCCACCAAAATCTGCTCCCTCCCTGCACACAGTGGATATATGGCTGTTTGAATACTGATGAAGAACAGTTGTCAAAATTGACTGGGCACTCTCCCTTGGCTATACAGCCCACACATTCTGCCAGCTTTCTGAGAAACTCCCACTGTTTTGTGTTTCGCATCTAAATGAACGAAGAGGCGCGTGAAGCTGATGCTCTTTTTGGCATCTTTTCATTTTGGCTGGAGGTCAACATCCTCAGGCCAATGATTTGAAATTCATGTCCAGGTGGATGCCCCTTTTGCACAACACCTTCTCCTCGAATAATTCTTGGTTCTTCACAAAATTTAATTTTCCTGAGGTTAGTATCTACACTACTAATATAATTGACTATGGCTTGAATCGCACTTCTTGAATTTACAATATATGCTGCCGAAGAATAAAAGAAAATTCTTTTGAGTACTATACTGGTTAGCCCTTGTGTCACATAGTGGATGACATTTCTTTCTTTATGTATTGTTTTCTTTGGATGAATGAAGTCTAAAGAGACATTTAATCAAGATGCACAAAATTGTGTGGGGAATAGACAGGATGACCGGGGACTACGTATGTTCCTCAGCTGAGATTGAAAATCAAATCTGCAGGTGCTGGGAACATGAAATGAAAACAGAAAATGCCAAAGGCACTTGGGAGGTCAGGTAGCATCTGTGAAAAGACAAATAGAGATAAAGTTTTTGTCCAGGGACCTTGGGAATTTTATGTTTTTGTTTTTTAGTGACCGATAGAAGGTTTAAGGGGAAGTTTTATTTTTATTGATTTATTTATTTAAAGCTACAGCTTGGACCAGGCCCTCCTGACCCATTGAGCTGCACCACCCTAGCAACCACCTGTTTAACCCTAGCCTAATCACAGAACAATTTACACTGACCAATTAATTACCTACTAACCGTTACCATCTTTGGACTTTGACACAGAGTATTGAGATCTGGAATTAAAGAATTGTGGAGGTGGAAAAAGAAAATTTGAAAGGTGTTTTGGTGGTCACTTGATGCGCCATGTACTATTTCACAACAGATCAATGTGGGATTAAACTTTTTAAAAATAGAAAAAAATCTGTTTCGGCTGGCATGAATGAATGGGCTGACTGGCTTCCTTCTGTGCTGTAAATCTCCATGATCTCACTTACTCATTGCGATCGATGATTTTTCATAGAACATGGACCTTCTGCTGATCCAGTTGATTCTAACTGTACATTAAGTTGGAAATCACCTTGATCCTGATTATTTTTTCATGATCTTGAGTTGAATTTTTGTTGTGCTTATAATGATCAGCTGTTGGATTCCAGGTCCACCAAATCCAAATATACTCAATTGGATCAAAAATGAATGACCCTACATACGATCAAATCAAACTTGATCTTCTACAGACTAGCTATTGAAGTACTCCATGAGCTGTGTACTCTGACTGCATAGGAGAGGTGTCTTCCATAGTCTGTGTGAACAAAACAGACAGGATTTTGTCCATTGCTACCCTATTTATACAGGCCACCCAAGTTAAAAATTTTGGTCCAATAATATTTATATATCTGCTTTTGTTACAGCTGTTCATCTTGTTATTTTAATGCAAGATGGCAAGAAATTTAATTCCTGTTTTCTAACTATGGATTAATCAGTTAAGCAATGTCATGTTGCACTTGGCTGGTGACGATCATGAGGTTTATACTGACTTGGCAGATGGCCTGGACATTGATGGGGCTTCCACACTGAAAGGACACTTGGCCAAGATGTACAATGCTGAAAGTAAAGATGAAAGTTTGGGTGGATTATGAAAAGGGTCATTATCTAGTCACCAGTTGCCATACTTAATTAATCATACTTCAGAATCATAGATTCATAGAGTTGCTGACCCACCACATCCAACTTGATCGTTTTGCCCATCAACATTAATCCATTTGCCTGCATTAGCTCTGCATCTTTCTCTGTCTTGATTTTTTAAGTGCCTGTCTGAATAGTTCTTAAATGCATTTGACTCATCCATCACCTTGGTAGTGAGTCCAGCTATCAATCATTCCTCCATTTAAAATAATTCTCTCAAATTCCCTTTAAAACTCCTTTTTGCCTTAAAACAATACCCTCTTGTTTTATAGTAGCCCCACCATGAGAAAAAGGTTTTGAGTATTTTGTTTTGCGTCATAAATTTATACATCAAAAATCAGGTCATCGCACAAACTATTCTGTTCTACAACTTACTCAATCTCTCCCAGCAACTAACGTTCTTCAGTCTAGCCAATATCCTGGTGAATCTTCTCTGTACACTCTCCAACACAATTATATCCTTCCTATATTGTGTGAAGAACAACTCAGAATACATCAAATGCTGTCTAACCAGTGTTTTGCAAAATTTCAATATGACATTATAACCTCTGACCTATGAAGGTAAGCATGTCATATGCAATTTTTGCAACAATATCTACCTATGTTGCCGTTTTTGGGGAACTATAAACTTGGGCTCTAATATCCTTCTGTTCATCTATCTTCCTGAGTGTCTTTTCGTGTATATGTCCTATTCCTATTTAACTTCCAAAAATGCATCAGCTCACACTTATCAAGATTAAATTCCATTTATCAATACTCTACTTATGTTTACATCTGATCTTTATCCCCACTGTATCCTTTAATAAACTTATTTGCTATCCACAGCACCACCACCTTTTGGCTCATACTCGAGCTTACACATTATGCGCTCAGCATTTACATCTTATTCATTAATATATCCAAAACCAACAAGGCTTCCCAGCACCAATCCCTAAGGACCTTTGCTTGTCCCGGACTTCCAGCCTTCAGGGACAAGAAAAGGATAATAAGCCCCCCAAAAATCTGTCCATTTTGTTGCCATTTATTTTCTGATATAATCTGGAGATTTAGAAAACCACATTAAGTAGTTGCATTTGGGTTGTATATACTAATTTAAGAATATTTCAAAATGTCTTCAGACCCTTCATTCTTCGTCTCTCCCAAGCACTGTAGCAGTGCATTTTCACAGAGGTTCACTGGCTAATGTCAGTGCCAAAGTAAATTAATTTTAAATGTCTGGATAATAACATCTTTTTGTATAAAAGAAAAATTAAGATTATTTCAACAGTTATTGTGTCATAACTGAAAGAAATCCAGCAATTACATTTTGTTATTGAACCTGTAATTCAAGCAATGTCAATACAACATTGTGCATATGTATCACAATAACTAATTTCAAAGATAGATAAAAATGTGCAAAGTCAAATATAGAGCAGCACACACGAAATGCTGGAGGATCTCAGCAAGTCAACCAGCATTTATGAAGGGAAATAAATGATGCTTTGGGCTGAGGCCCTTCGTCGAGATTGGAAGGGGAAGAAGCTAGAATAAGAAGGTGGAAGAGGGGAAGTAGGCCAAGCTGGCAGGAGATGGGTGAGACCAGGTGAGGGGGAAGGTGGGTGGGAGAGCAAGGGGATATGGAGTAAAAAGCTGCGAGGGGAATGGTGCAAAAGATAAATGGCTGAGGATGAATAGATCCAAAAGGAGAGGATGGTGGCCCATGGAAGAAAGGGAAGGAGAGGACCAGAAAGAGATGATGGGCAGATGAGGGAAAGTGAGGGGAACAGAGGGTAACCAGAAATGGAGAATGGATAAAGAAAGTGTGGGTGGGTGGAGAAATTACTGGAATTAGATAAATAGATGTTCTTGCCTTTTGGTTGGTGGCTACTCAGATGGAAGGTGAGGTGTTGTTCCACCAACTTGGGTTTGGCATCATCGTGACAGTAGAGGTGGCATGGACAGACATATCAGAATGGGAATGGGAAGTCAACTTGAAATGTGTAGCCAATGGGAGATCCTGCCTTTTGTGGCAGACAGAACGAAAGAGGACTCCTAATCTGCAATGTGTCTAACCAATGTAGAGGAGGCCACACTGGGTGCTCCGGATACAAAAGATACCCATGACATACTCACAGGTGAAGTGCTACCTCACCTGGAAGGACTGTTTGGGGCTCTGAATGGTAATGAGGGAGGAAGTGTAGGGGTCAGTGTCGCACTTCTCTCACCTGCAGGGATAGGTGCCAAGAGGGAATCGGTGAAGTGGGGGGAGGAAGGATGTGGACCAGGGAGTGACATAGAGAGCAATCCATAAGATCATAAGACAATAACATATAGGAGCAGAATTAGGCCATTTAGCCCATTGAGTTCACCATGGCTGATCCATGAAGAATCTATCAACCTCTGTCTTAAATATACCCAATGTCTTGGCCTCCACAATCATCTGTGGCAATGAAGTTCACAGATTTGGCACAGTCTGGCTGAAGAAATTTCTCCTCTTCTCCATTCTAAAAGGATTGCTCTCTATTCTGAGGCTGTTTCCTTTGGTTTTAGACTCCCTCGCCATCAGAAACACCCTTTCCACATCCACTCTGTTGAGGCCTTTCAATATTTGGAGATCACTCCGCATTTTTCTGAATTCCAGTGAGTCCATATGGAAAGTGGAGTGGAGGGAATGATATGCTTAGTGGTAGAATGCTTTCACTAAGCCCATCTCCACCAGGATTCTACAATAGGACTCTCCTATTTGATTCCTTCTTCTTCAGCTGCTTAAGTCTTCCAAATATCTCCTCCCAGCTTCTTACTTCATCACCCCATCCACCCACCATCAGACTCACCAGGTCTCACCTGTCACAAGCCAGCTTGTGCACCATCCTCACTCCCAGCTTCTTATTCTGGCTTCTATCCCCTTTCTTTCCAGCCCCATGAAGGGTCCTGGCCCGAACATCAACAGTTTATTCCCTTCCATAGATGCTGCCTGACTTTCTGAGTCCCTCCATGCTGCTCAGGATTTCCAGCATCTGCAGAATCTCTTGTGCTTAAGTCAAATACTGTATATATATTTTTTGACAATATGTAGCAATAACAGTTCTAACCAGTACAAATGAGTTTTCACTGCTCCAGTGGTCTTTTTTTCCCTCTATATATGAATGCCTTCATGGTTTCTTGGAACTATTTTGCATAGCACTGTTTGATGATGTGTCCAGAAACTTTATGATATTGTGCAGTTGGAGCATGCTGTTCACTGCGATGACAAGGAAACTTTGAATCTCTGGAGGGAAGAATGTTATGGGAAAATACCTTTAAATGGTAAACATCTCAATTAGAAATCTAACACATGTTCAGAGAGAAAATAAGCTCATCTTATGGAGACTTGTGAATGTGCACATGAAATATACTGTTTACTGTGGTGACAAGGACTTTGAAACTCTGGAAGAAACAGAGAAGGAGCAAATTTTATGGCAAAGAATCCTCAAGATGTAAGCCGATCACTTAGAAATCTGACACCTGTTCAGAGTGAGAAATAAGCTCATTTTATGAAACCTTACAATTTTGAGTGGAAGATTTGATTGCTGTCCCTGCATGGGTTTTAAGAGTAAATTTCACCATTGTGATTCCCAACCAAGAGCCATGACCCCTTCTCCACTCACCTCCCCCATTGAGACAGCTTAAGCAGATAGTAGACCTTGGTGCGTATGGCTACAATGGGTTAATATGTGTGACTCTGGCAGGTGAACCCTGGGAATAAACATTTTCAGAACTTATGTTTCTAAGTTGAGCAATACATCAATATCATATTTTGCTTGAGTTTCAGTATTTAACAAAGTACCATCATTGGACAAAATCCAGGCAATGCTAATTATTCTGATACATCCATTCAATGGAAAAGATGATCCTTTTCAGATCTTTTCGTTCAATAAGAAGGAATTCACTGAATTTCAATAATAGAGCCACCCTGGAAGAAAAAGAAAACAACAGTCGGATTGCTAAATTTATCACAGGATTTGTAGCCATGGTGCTGGAATGTCTAAAACTGTCTGTGATCTTTCAGGCAGATGGAGCTGCATTCAAACCAGGATTGTTTGAATAGATCTGTAGAGAATGGCAGCCTAAAGAACCCATCAAAATATTGAAATTTAAATGCTGAGAAGTTTATGGCAGAATTTGTGATCAGAATATGTGCCTGGCATAAAAACCTCAACTATTTCAAATCACATTAGGCCTTTCAATTCTTGGACTATATACTTTTTCCGATACTTGAACTATATATAGTTTTTAAAGGGCTGAGTTGCTTTACTGTGTGGACATAGAAATGGTCTAATACAAAATGTTTAACTCTAGAAATGGGCTACTTACTTAAAGTACTTAGCTACAGATTAAAAAATCCATGGCAAAGTAGTCTTGGTCTAATTTCTGGACTTTTTTTTATGAGCACCATATAGAAAACCTGAAAGGAAAGACACTCAGCCACATATGAAAATTTGACTTGTTTAATTTGCTAGAGCTGAGATTTCACTAGAGCTGAAATTGACATCAATGTTTTTCTTATTTTTGTTGCTGCTATTGATCTTGTTAGATTCATGTTAAGTTTGTTAGTCCAATTACATATTCCATTAGAGTGGTGTTCTCTGAATTATATTTAAACGGAACCAAATTTCAACTGACAGTAAATCAGCATGATGCTCTTCTGCTAAAAGCTACAATATTTGCTTATGTCCATTAAATGGGCAAAGAAAATCAGGATCACTGACTGAAGGCATCCCACATGTAATAATTTTGATTCTGACAGGACCAAAGATCCTTTTCCTATTTTTTACACTCATTCTCTGGCAGTAGATGCCCCTACGAATGGATAGAGTGGAACTATTTAAGTATAAAGGGAATTGTGTGCTGATGTACGTCTCACTGGTGAGATTGCTCTGCTCTGGAGAGGGCAGACTGCCCTTTTATCGCTGGTGAGATCACTCTGCCACGGAGAGGAAGAATGTTGGCCCGGGTTTTCTGCATTTATACTTTATACTTTATACTTCATTGTCACCAAACAATTGGTACTAGAACATACAATCATCACAGCGATATTTGATTCTGCGCTTCACACTCCCTGGATTACAAATATTAAATATTAAAAATATTTAAAATAGTTAAAATTAGTAAATATTAAAAATTTAAATTATAAATCATAAATAGAAAATAGAAAATAGAAAAATGGGAAGGTAGTGCAAAAAACTGAGAGGCAGGTCCAGATATTTGGAGGGTACAGCTCAGATCCGGGTCAGGATCCGTTCAGCAGTCTTATCACAGTTGGAAAGAAGCTGTTCCCAAATCTGGCCGTACGAGTCTTCAAGCTCCTGAACCTTCTCCCAAAGGGAAGAGGGACAAAAAGTGTGTTGGCTGGGTGGGTCGTGTCCTTGATTATCCTGGTAGCACTGCTCCGACAGCATTCGGTGTAAAGTGAGTCCACGGACAGAAGATTGGTTTGTGTGATGTGCTGCGCCGTGTTCACGATCTTCTGCAGCTTCTTTCGGTCTTGGACAGGACAACTTCCATACCAGGTTGTAATGCACCCTAGAAGAATGCTTTCTACAGTGCATCTATAAAAATTAGTGAGGGTTTTAGGGGACAGGCCAAATTTCTTTAGTTTTCTCAGGAAGTAAAGGCGCTGGTGGGCCTTCTTAGTAGTGAACTCTGCTTGGTTGGACCAAGTCAGGTCATTTGTGATATTGACCCCGAGGAACTTAAAGCTTTTGACCTGTTCCACTTGTGCACCACTGATGTAAATTGGGTCGTGCAGTCTGCTACTCCTTCTGAAGTCAACAACCAATTCCTTCGTCTTGCTGATGTTGAGGAATAGGTTATTGTCTTCGCACCATGCCACCAGGTTCTTAATTTCCTCTCTGTACTCAAGCTCATCATTACCCGAGATACGGCCGACAATTGTTGTGTCATCAGCAAACATATATTGAAAACTTATACATTTTGGATATGGACTTCGATTGTGGACTTCTTTCAGTCTCATGGTTCTTCTGTATTCTATGTTTTTCTCCTGATCTTTCTTGTTTTTTGCTGTGCCAGGAGGGAGATTTAGGGATCGATATGCCTGTTCCGTTTTTGTTCCTTTTTTTTGTGTGCGGAGGAAGGATATAGGGGTTGATGATTGTGCTACCATTCTTTTCTTTCTTGGTTTCGTGGCTATTTGGAGAAGAAGAATTTTAGAGTTGTATATTTTGATAATAAATGAACCTTTTGAATGTATATGGTGCACTCAAACACAAGTACAGGTGGCCCCCGTTTTCCGAATGTTTGCTTTATGACATCTTGCTGTTACGAAAGACCTACATTAGTTACCTGTTTTTGCTAACAGAAGGTGTTTTCACTGTTACGAAAAAAGGCAGCGGCGCCCGAACAGTCAAGCTCCTCCCCCAGAACTGCATTCTAGCCGGCATCGCTTAAACACGTGCTTTATCTCGATTTATTTTCTGCATCCATTAGCAAGATGAGTTCTAAGGTATCGGAAAAGCTTAAAAAAGCTCGTAAGGGTGTTACACTCATCGTAAGACTAGACATAATTAAGCGTTTCGATCGTGGTGAACGAAGTAAGGACATTGTCCGCGCGTTGAACTTGCCTGCATCCACCATTCGCACTATTTATACGCAGAGAGAAAGAATTTTGAAAGCTGCCGATTTTACTGTTGGTTCTGCTCATAGCAAAGTGGTCTCTCTTAGTCGGCATCCAATAATGGATAAAATGGAAAGTCTATCGCTTGAGTGGATTGATGTGTGTACAAAGTGTGGTGTTCCGTTAAGTTTTTTTATACTGTACTTAAGGAGAAATCAGTCAGTCTTTTTAATAAGCTGAAACAGAAAGCACTGGACGGTGGTGACGAAAGTGTTGCGAAAGTGGAATTTAAAGGTAGTCATGGGTGGTTTGATCGGTTTCTGAGGTGAGGGCAGCTTCATAAATTAAGCAGTGGTCCCCAGCCTCCGGGCCGTGGACCGATGCATTGCCGCGAAGAATGCAGCGGTGCAGTGGTAGTCGGAACGCGCTCAGCACATCTTAAAGAAAAAAGCCGAAATTAACAAGCTAATTAATTAGGTGCCGCCCGGCACGTAAATGTCGGCCCAGATCAGAGGCAATTGCCGATTGTGTCAGGTGGTTATTCGTATAAGCAAGTGTTTAACTGTGATGAAACTGCAATTTATTGGAGTCTTCCTGATTCCGGTAAGTGAAACTACAGTGTACATACATTATTTCTATTTTATATAGGCTGTGTATTTTTATGTGTTGTTTGGGATGATTTGGCAGCTTCATAGCTTAAAGGTTACTGGAGAGAGTTCTTCTGCTGAGAGCACTTCCACGAGATTTTCACTGGGCTAGACAGTGCTGCAGAAAAGTATTTCTATTTATATCGGCTGAGTATTTATCATATCATTCCTGCTTTTACTATATGTTACTGTTATTTTAGGTTTTACGTGTTATTTGGCATGATTTTGTAGGTTATTTTTTGGGTCTGGGAACGCTCAAAATGTTTTCCCATGTTAATAAATGGTAATTGCTTATTCACTTTATGACATTCCGGCTTACGAACCATTTCATAGGAATGCTCTACCTATGGATAGCGGGGAAAACCTGTATATAAACCAATGAAAATATTGAATCTTCTGATTTTTAAATGAAGATTTCTAATTATTTTTGAAAACACTCTATCTACATGGATAAATGTAACAAATGTGTTTTATGTTATGTCTTCTGAGGATTGTTAATAGAACTTCAATCATACCCTACATGAAAAATTATTGAAATATGGAAAAAAATTTGATTGGATGGTACTCTAAAGGAAAGTACGTGGTAACTGGAAAAAAAGTGGTTTAAATATAGATCCGCCATATCTCTTTGTTTCCCTGTGTGGATTGATGATTTTTGACTGGTTTTGTAAAGATGCTAAAGGATATAAACAATACGAAATTGAAGTACACTGGTTTAGAAATTCTTCAGTGTAAAAGGTCTGTAAAAGCTTTGAATGGCAGGCTGTCAGACATTTGAATTGTGTGTCCATTGCCACACGGACAGAAATATCTCTTGATAGGAGTGGGAGCCTCGTGGACAGGAGTTGTTGGAGCTTTGGTTAATACTTGGGGCTTGGGTCCAGAGAAAAGGAAATAATAGGCAGGAATTTCATTTGTTAATTTGGTTGATAGCGGAAGACGAGAAGGTTGCCAATTGAGTGCACGTAAAGATAATACCATCCGGTCAGTTGTGTCAGGTTCCCAGAGGAGACAACACTATGAAAGTATGGTCATTGAGTCATACAGTAAGGCAACAGACCATTTGGCCCATTATATCTGTGCTGACCATCTTTCACCTTCATCCTATCTACCATAACCTTCCATATGTAGGCAATTGAAGTGGTAATTCTGAGAGAGATCAAAGATGGTCGCTCCTGGGAACAATGTGATTGATTCTAAAAACACAAACAACAGGAATTCTGCAGATGCTGGAAATTCAAGCAACACACATCAAAGTTGCTGGTGAACGCAGCAGGCCAGGCAGCATCTCTAGGAAGAGGTACAGTCGACGTTTCAGGCTGAGACCCTTCGTCCTGACAAAGGGTCTTGGCCTGAAACGTCGACTGTACCTCTTCCTAGAGATGCTGTCTGGTCTGCTGTGATTGATTCTACTCTGTTTCTTAGTAGTTCCTGTAAATGCCTACAAGAAAATTTAATTTAACTATTTTTTATATATATAATGCTATATTTACTGCAATTCACAATTTTTTCTATTATTATGTATTGCATTGTACTGCTGCCACAAAATCAACAGAGTTCATGCATATGCCGGTGATACTAAGTTTGATTCTGATTCTGCTCAGGGTAGTGTACAGTGACATATATGGACTTTCAAAATAAGTTTACTTTAAACTTTAAAGAAGTAAGTTTAAAGGTGTAAACCACTTCACTGCATTTGAGGATAATAATACTGCACATATAACTAAAAACCTAGCATGAAGCCAATATTTATTCCTACCCTGACATACCATACATTGCATGGGTAATAACCATGTCTGTTCAGTTGGGAGGATGTGGATGACAAAAGTACATATTTGAAACTTAGGTGTGAGTTTTCATGATTGATTCCTCATCTACTAAAGCAAATGAATAGACATAATGGAAAGGGAATAAGCTACTGACTTTTGCAAGTAAGTCTGCTGTTTTAGCTGATGCGCTGGGACACATCATCAGTGATGTAACCTGGGGTCACTGGGTATTTTGGGTCTTTCAACATCAGACACTGTCACCCAGGCAACCCAGCTGGAGTTGATCAGGCCCTGGCTTGTGTGCCAGCAGGATTGGTCCACAGGTCACATCTTTTGATCCACAGACATCTGGAGGCTTGCTCAGCAGCCTCTGAGATGGTCCTGATACAGTACTCTCTGTTAGGTAGTAGGTAAGCAAGCTGTTAAGAATCTATGATATGAAAACATGTCAAAAAAGAGTACTCAGCCATTCAGGCTCACAGGATTGTTCTGCCATTCAACAATGTCATGGTTGATCATCTTCACCAGCAGGCCGGCTGGTGGCGCAGTGAGATCAGCGCTGGACTCCAGAGCGAAGGTTCCTGAGTTCGAATCCAGGTTGGGCCACCCCCAAGCACGCTTTTCATCCGGGTTGAGTGTCGAGCTAGCCACTCGGCCTCGTAAAAAATACAAGGGTCGAGTCAGGAACGTTCATAACATGATCCGGTTAATCCTGACACCATGTGCCAGACAAGAATGGCTGAATGTCTGGTATGACATGCTTAAAAAATCTTCACCAGCATCTTCTTGTCCCGTTCCCATATTTTGTGATTTTTTGAATATCCAAAAATCTAGTGATCTCAGTTTTGAATGTTCTCAGATCTCAGTTCTGAGAGAAGAAATGTCTCCTTATTTCTGTTCTAAATTTTGGGACCATAATTCCCAGTTCCAGACTCCTTGGTCACAGGAAAAATCTTCGCTGCATCTGCCCTATTGATCCCTCAAAGTAGTTGATACATTTTTTTTATTAGATCATCTCTTATTCTTCTAAACATGGAAAAATAGTCACCTAGCCTATAAAATCTCATTCCATATGTCTGACCTGCCATTATAGAAACCAGTCTGGTCAACTTTAACTATATTTTTTCCAAACAAGAATATCCTCGTTTAGATAGGGTGACAGGAGAGGGTTCACAAAGGTTCTATATAATAAAATATCTATCTTTTTGGACTCAAACCTTTTAGCAATATGATTCAGCAATATGATTTGCTTTCTGAACTACTAGCAAGAGGGTGAAAAGTTATCAGGAGAGTGCAGGAATGTGAAGCTTTGGTTACGGTCAGATCAGACATGAATTTATGAATTGCAGAATGAGCTCAAGGGAGCAACTAACCCTGCTCCTAATTTTCAGCTTCGTATGCTGCTGAATGCTGGCTGTCAGTGCACAAGATACTGAAAGGTTGTTTCATTTGGCTGTATTCATGGCTATTCATGTATGCTTGAATGACAATTAAAGTTGAACTTGAAGGATATCCAGGTTCCTTTAAACATTACCAGTTCCCAATCTTTTGCCAGCAAAAAAAATTCTCAGTTTTTCCATTTTTTTTTCTCTTGAGATTTTTAGTGATTCATCGAATAATAGCACGGCTCCAGCACAGGGGAAAAAAAGGCTATTTGGCCCATTGTGTTCCCATCAGCGCTCTCTCTCTCTCTCCCTCTCTCTAAATAACTCACTAGTTTCAAGTGCTGAACTTTTCCTCACAAATTTTTCTTCACAATTAATTTATCTAATTCCACAGTGGAGGGACCATAGTGTAATCTGCCTTCACCATATGTACAGGCAGTGTATTCCTGATTCCAATCACAAGCTTTTCCTCGTGATTCTGAACACTGTTCCCCTGTTGTTTATACATATTGTCTATACTCCTTCATCAAAGGGAACAGCCTCCCACCATTCATTTTGTCAAAATCCCTTATTGTTTTATATACTCTTACTAAGTCTCCTTCAGACTTTTCATCTCTGAAGAAAGCAGTCCTAGCCTTGTTAATATAACCTTGTAACTGTACTTCCTCATCCAGGAATCTTTCTCATATACGGAATCACTTAAATTCCATGACACGATTCCCACTACATAAAGACCAACATTGAACAAGTACTCCCAACAAAGCTTTAGAACAAATTCAAATCTCAAGAATGTATACACTTTAGTAACTGCCTTTACAGTATAATCTGCCATATTTGATGCTTTATGCGCAGATATCCTCAAGTCCCCTGCTCCTGCACCCCTTTAGGAAAGCACTCTACATTTCCTCTTCTCATTTTTCCTACCAAAATGCTTTACCTCATATATTTTCACATTAAACCTCATATGCCACATCTCTGTCCATTCCCTAGATTGTTTATCTCTCACTGCAATCTATATTGTCCTCACAGTTTGCAATACTGTCAAGTTCTGCACCATCTGCAAATTCAGAAATTGTGGCATGCATCCTTGAGTCTAGATTATTAACACAGATCAAAAATAACAATGGCCTCAACACTGACCTATGGGGGATGCCATCATTTACCTTTTCCAGTCGTAAAAACAATCATTGACCACAAAACTCTGTTTTTGGTAACGTAGTCTACTTTGTATTCATGATATCCAGACTTTTTATTACCAAGTATCTCAACTGCCTTCTTCACCATCGTCTTCATCTACTTTTAGGGATCTATGGACTTGTACTCCAAGGTCGATCTGTTCTTCAACAGTCCCTTGGTCTTTTACCATTCACTATGTGTACAACCCTTATATCATCATCATCATTATGTGCCATATCATATGACACTGGCGATCATCTGTCTTTAATCTGAGAAGTTTCAATAAGCTCTTCAAAACTTTTGCCTGTTCATTCCTTGATATAACTCAAAGCTCTTCAAAACTTTTGCCTGTCTATTCCTTGATATAACTCGTGAATGTCATGTGCTGTTGACCATGACTTTTCTTCCATCAATTTTTCCCGTCACTGCAAGATGTACAGGCTTCTAGTTCCTCAGAACGTCCCGGCAATTTCATCTGCCACTTCCTGATTGATGATAGCAACTCTCTTCTTATTCTGGCTTTTCACAGTACTTCCCCATTTGCTACTCTGTCCTCCCATGATATTTTCATCATTCTCAAAAACCACATTTCTGCAGCTTCGAATCCTCCTTATTTTGCTTTGATATTGCCCCATATTTGCTTCCATATGTTTGTGTGGAATGAATGTAGCACCACCACACTCTGAGTTTCATACCCATAGAAATTATGTTATTCTTTAGTATCTTGCTCAAATGATCAAACATGTATTTAGCAATCCCAATCCTCCTACCAATTTCAACATCAGCCCTAAATAATTGAACTTTCGTGTTTGTTTAGTAGGTTTGTTGCCCACCTTCAGTTCACATTTCTGTATTTCATTTTACTTTGTGACAATCAAATATTCACTCTTCTTGCGGTTGATTGTCAATCCTCTCTTCGTACTTTCTTTGACATTATCTAGTGTTCCTTGGAGCTTCTCTTTAGAAATAGCTATCAGCACTGTGTCAACTGTGCATCGTAGGTTGTTCAAATTGTATCCACCAGTTATCATGCCTGGAATACTGCTAATTTCTCTTAGAATCTTCTCACTATAAAGGGTGAATGGTTTGGGTAAGGGAAAACAACTCTGTCTGACTCCCCTTTCAAAATACATCATTTCACACTTGTCAGGATTAAATTACACCTGCCATTGCTCTGTCCACTTTTATATCTGGTCAACATCATGTTGTGGCCAAAGATAACCCTTCCCACTATCTACAGCACCACAATATTTTGTTTTATCTGCAAACTTACTAATCATCCTTTTCTGGCAGTAGCTCCATATCACAACAGCAATAAAAAGTGTTTCACAGTTTCCAACAGTAGTTTCGTCAAATTCTTATTTGAGATCATTTGAGATGTGGGTACAGGCACACCCAGCCCTGAGACACCAGGCAAGGTCACTTGATTCCAAACAATTGGGTTTATTGATCATTACAGAACATCTCTCTGGTGCTTCCCACTCCCTCTGCTCTTTCACAACCATGAGATTCCTGTCTCGCTACACTGTTCTCTCTAGTCCACAATAGGGACAATATCAGAATCAGATTTATCATCACTCACATACGTCATGAAATTAGATTTTTTTGTGGCAGCAGTACAATGCAATGCATAAACTTATTACAGCGCTGTGCAAAAGTCTTAGGCACCCTAGCTACAGTGCCTATAAGAAGTATTCACTCCCCTCGGAAGTTTTCATGTTTTATTGTTTGACAACATTGAATCAGAGGGGATTTAATTTGGCTTTTTTGACACTGATCAACAGAGAAAGATTCTTTCATGTCAAAGTAAAAACAGATCTCTAGAAAGTGATCTAAATTAATTACAAATGTAAAACACAAAATATTTGATTGCATAAGTATTCACCCCCTTCAAGTCAGTATTTAGTAGATGCACCTTTGGCAGCAATTACAGCCTTGAGTCCCTGTGGGTAGGTCTCTATCAGCTTTGCACATCTGGACACTGCAATTTTTCCCTATTCTTCTTTACAAAACTGCTCAAGCTCTGTCAAATTGCATGGAGATTGTGAGTGAACAGACTTTTCAAGTCCAGCCACAAATTCTCAATTGGATTGAGGTCTGGACTCCAACTGGGCCACTCCAGGACATTAACTTTGTTGTTTTTAAGCCATTCCTGCACAACTTTTGCTTTATGCTTGGGATCTTTGTCTTGCTGGAAAACAAATCTCTCAAGTTGAAGTTCTCTTGCAGACTGCATCAACTTTCCCCAGTAGTTTGCTGCATTCATTTTATCTTCTATCTTCACAAGTCTTCCAGGGGCCTGCTGTAGTGAAGCATCCCCACAGCATGATGCAGCCATCACTATGCTTCGCAGTAGAGATGGTGTGCTTTTGATGATGCATGGCGTTTGGCTTACACCAAACATAGCTTTGAGTCTGATGGCCAAGAAGCTGTATTTTGGTTCCATCAGACCACAGAACTTTCTTCCAGCTGACTTCAGCATCTCCCACATGCCTTCTGGCAAACTCTAGCTGAGATTTCATGTGAGTTTTTCAATAGACAATAGACAATAGGTGCAGGAGTAGGCCATTCGGCCCTTTGAGTCAGCACCGCCATTCACTGTGATCATGGCTGATCATCCACAATCAGTATCCAGTTCCTGCCTTATCCCCATAACCTTTGATTCCTCTATCTTTAAGAGCTCTATCCATCTCTTTCTTGAATACATCCAGAGACTTGGCCTCCACAGCCTTCTGGGGCAGAGCATTCCATACCGCCACCACTCTCTGGGTGAAAAAGTTTTTCCTCAACTCCGTTCTAAATGGCTTACCCCTTATTCTTAAACTGTGGCCTCTGGTTCTGGACTCACCCATCAGCGGGAACATTCTTCCTGCCTCCAGCGTGTCCAATCCCTTAATAATCTTATATGTTTCAATAAGATCCCCTCTCAGCCTTCTAAATTCCAGAGTATACAAGCCCAGTCACTCCAATCTTTCGACATATGACAGTCCCGCCATCCCGGGAATTAACCTTGTGAACCTACGCTGCACTCCCTCAATAGCAAGAATGTCCTTCCTCAAATTTGGAGACCAAAACTGCACACAGTACTCCAGGTGTTCTCTCACCAGGGCCCTGTACAGCTGCAGAAGGACCTCTTTGCTCTTGTACTCAATTCCCCTTGTCAACAGTGGCTTTCTCTTTGCCACTCTCCCACAAATCTGTGACTGGTGAAGCACAGGAACAACAGTTGTTGTATGTGCAGTCTCTACCATTTCAGCTACTGAAGCCTGTAATCTCATCCAGAGTTGTAATAGGTCTGTTGGTGGCCTCCCTCACTAGTTCCCTTCTTGCATAGTCACTCAGTTTTTGAGGATGACCTGCTGTAGGCAGATTTACAGCTGTGCCGTTTTCTTTCCACTTCTTGATGAGTGAGTTAACTGACCTCCAAGGGATATTCAGTGACTTGGACATTTTCTTGTATCCACCTCCTAACTTGTGCTTTTCAATAACATTTTCGTGGAGTTGCTTGGAGTGTTCTTTTGTCTTTATGGTGTAGTTTTTGCCAGGATACCAACTCAACAGCAGTTGGACCTTCCAGATAGAGGTGTATTTTTACTACAAGCAATTGAAACCCCTTGATTGCACACAGGTCTCCAAAAATAGATCTCCATTTAACTAATGATGTGAGTTCTAAAACCAATTGACTGAACCAGTGATGATTTGGTGTGTCATATTAAAGGTGGGGGGGGGGGTGGTGGTGAATACTTACGCAATCCATTATTTTGTGTTTTATATTTGTAATTAATTTTGTTCACTTTGTAGAGATCTGTTCTCATTTTGACATTAAAAAATTTTTTCTGTTGATCAGTTTCAAAAATGCCAAATTGAATTAACTGTGATTCAATGTTGCAAAACAATAAAACATGAAAACTTCCATGGGGTTGAATATTTCTTATAGGCCCAGTATATACTGTATATATGCCCAAGACTTTTGCACAGTACAGTATGCTATTATTTTTTGTCATTCCTAGTGTCTCAACTGTTACTGTTACTCTGTAAGTCCCCTCTACTACCATGAAGACAGATACAAAGCAGTCATTCCATAAATTAACAGTGCCCTCAGCATCCATTTGCAAGCCCCCATCTTTGAATCTGTGGGCCCAACTTCTCCATAAGGTACACTTTGCTATTTATATGGCAATATTTCATTTTTGTATTTATGTTTATATTGGCAGCTGACCTTTTATGCTCTATTTGCTTTTCATCAGCTTTCGTCCCCGCCTGATTCTTTTGTATTCAGTTTGCTTTTGGTTAAACTGTTCTTATCTTAAGGAAACTTATTCTGTTTTATCTTCTTTTGTATCTTTCATCATCCAGGTACCGTAGTTCTTGATTTGAACTTTACTAATGAACTAAACTATTACTGCATCTTTATGAAAATAGTTTCTCCTTCTTTTGGTTTAGCTTTGACAATTCAGAAGTAAGTTGGAAGAATTCAAAATGGGATAATCAGTCCTTAGAGAATTTCCAGAAATAGAAAATATTGCAACTAAACTATAAACTCACTGACTGTCACAGCTATCTGGACTCTTCCTCCTCCCACCTTGAAAAAATGCTATCTCATTCTCTCCGTTCTTCCGTCTCTGCCTCATCTGCTCTCAGAATGAGGCTCTACATTCCAGAGTAATTGAGGTGTCCCTCTTCCCTTCCCTTCCTCCACCATTAACGCTGTCTTCACCAGAATCTCTTCCATTTTGTGCACATCTGCCCTCACTCCATCCTCCTGCCACCATACCAGGGATAGGGTGCTTCTTGTCCACCCCTACCATCCCACTAGCCTCCACATCCAGCACATAATTCTCTGTAACTTGTGCCATTCCAGTGGGATCCTACCACCTAGCACATCTTACCCTCCCTTCTACTTTTTGCTTTCCACAGGGTTACTCCCTATGCTACTCCCTTGTCCACTCATCCCTCCCCACAAATATTCCTCCTGGTACTTATCCTTGCAAGCAGAACAATTGCCACACCAGCCCCTACACCTCCTCCCTCACTACCATTCAGGGTTCCAGGTGAGGAGACACTTCACCTGTGAGTCTGTTCTGGTGCACCACCCTCTTCCCTTTCTTCCATGGTCTTCTGTCCTCTCCTATCAGATTCTCCCTTCTCCAGGCCTTTATCTCTTTCACCAATCAACTTCCCAGCTCTTTATTTCACCCTCTTCCCCCCTCCCAGTTTCGCCTATCACCTTCTTGTACTTCTTTAACCCCCCGCCTTCGTACTCTGACTTCTCCCCTTCTCTTTCAGCCCTGCTGAAGGGTCTCAGCCTAAAATGTCGTCTGTTTAAGCTTTTCCATGGATGCTTCTTGGCCTGCTGAGTTCCTCCAGCATTTTGTGTGTGTAACTTTCTGGAATGCTCTTGAACTTGATGAATCCAATCACTTGACCATTCATGGCAGACCAAGATGGGATGCACTTGCATTATACCTATAACATGTTCTTAACTTCCATGAAAGTCCAGAGGATATTGCTGCTAGCTAGAATGTTTTGAATCGTCCAGTTCATTGGCTCTCAGTCTCATCTTTGGTACCAGCAAAATCTAAAAAGTGGTCTTGTTGTGGTTTATCCTGAATCAATGCCAAAAACAAGGCTCTGATCTGTTCCCAGGTAGAGAAACATTAACTGCTGTTGGAGATTTTTTAACATGACAAAAGATACCCTTAATTTTTTCCTGGTTATAGGGTTGTAGGGTCTGCATGAGACAAGCTGATATATTCCAATGTTCAGGACTAAATGCTGAGCAGTGTACTAGAGCTTTGTGCAAAGATAATGTGAAAAGGCAATAAACTGAGGTACTTCCACCATTATAGACTGAGAACTGAAACTTTGGAAAGAAAAACTTTTAGTTTGTTTTCTCATGGAGTCCTGGTAAATAGAATGTTTGTGAAGTCAGTCTTATAAGTAACAGAATGAGTTATTGCATTGACTGAACAAGATTTGCCTTCCACTGTGATACAGAGATGCATTAAATTATATACACTCAGTGACTACTTTATTAGGTACACCTGTACACCTCATAAATGCAAATATTTAATCAGCCAATCATGTGGCAGCAACTCAAAGCATAAAAGAATGCAGACATGGTCAAGAGGTTTTGCTGTTTTTCAAACGCAATATCAGAATGGGGAAGAAATGTGATTTAAGATGACTTTGACCGTGGAATGACTGACGGTGCCAGATGGGGTGGTTTCAGTATCTCAGAAACTGCTGATCTCCTGAGATTTTCCTGCACAACAGTCTTTAGAGTTTGCAGAGAATGGTGCAATAAACAAGAAAAAAACCAGTGAGTGACATTTCTGTGGGTGAAAGTGCCTTGTTGATGAGAAGCCTATGAAGACATAAAAGTGCATTCAGAGTTACTTTATTAGGTATCTCCTGTACCTAATAAGGAAGCTACTGAATGTATATTTGCACATTTTATGAATGAAGCATTTTTTGGAGGGCATAGCATAAAGTATTAAGTACCAATAGGAATAAACATTCTATTAAATACTTACCTGTTAAAGCTGAAGTTTCATTGCATGAGCATGTGATGAGGTTTAACTGTATCAGACTTGGCTGGAGCTTCATATGAGTTCTCAGATGGAACTGATTTATTCCCATTTTGCAGTTTTAAAATAAGCACAACCAGGATATTCATATGCAGAAAATGTGTTTTGGTCATAGTGGCAATGGGCTCAGTTGAGTTGGCACGGTTTATCCTGTCAGTAATAAACTGTAAGTGCATATGAAAAATGCAGACATTTTGTTAGTTGCACTTTCTTTAAGCAATCTTGTTGACATTAAGTACTCCCATGGTAATGCCAATCATTAAAGTTCTTAAAGAAATAATTTTGATAAAAGGGCTGAATTTCTTATTAAATCAGACCAATATGAATCAGAAAATTTAAATTAATCAAAAGGGCAACATGTTTGATATAAATTAAACACTATTCCACTATTTTTGTAATAATTGAGATGCTTTCTACACATTTTTTGAAAGCGGTTTTATCTGATCGATGTTGCAATAGGAAATAGAAAATAACCTAAAATCATTATTTTTCCAACAAATTAATGCTTCCTTTTCAATGGAACTGTTTATATTTTGCTCTACTATCATGTTATATTTGGTTAATTGTGTAGCTCTGGATTACTTAGATTTAACAATGTGCTGATGAAATTTTCATAAAGTTCAGAACAGTAAAAAACAATACAGGCCAAATTGCTGAAGTCAGAATTAACACTTATTATAATGTTGGTGTATATTCAATCTGCTTTACTTTCAAGTAATTTTTTTTTGAATTAAAGTCAGATAGGATAGTAACAAATGGAGAAATACTAAAGACGTGTTTCTTGTGATGTTTGACGATTCTAATATTTGTGCTTTTCAGAATTAGCATTATTGTAAAATGTTTTAGTTAGCTCTACTCATATTTTGGAATATTACTTGACAATCCAACATTTTTCACATTAGACTAAATATCTTACTCTTTATCATGCAGAGAAGTTGACGCCAAATTCACTTCATGCTGATTATTTTACAGGGCTGAATAACTTGTGAGAGACCACTGAGAATAAGTAAGTAGATCTAAAACTGCAAAACAAAAGTTTAAAAATGTGAATATAGAATTATTGTTTCCTGTATTGCTGGGAAACTCTTCAATTCTTGCACCTCAATTGGCATTAGTTTTTTTTTCTCATACGATAAACGACTTGTGGCAGATTTTGATTTATATTCTCCTGCTTTTGGTATGAAGGTTTAAACTTTAATAATGAAGGGCAAACATTAATAAAAAATATATTGCAACCTAGTTTGCCACAGGAAGACACAAGGGTGGATTGTAACTGACCTTTCCAGAGTAACTGGGATGAGCGCTTGGTGGATTGGTGTGAGAAGACCAGCCTAAGCCTGAGCGTGGAGAAAATAAAGGAAATCATGTGGACTTCAGGAAGGTGCAGACAAACCACCCCCCTCTGTGAATACTTGGCTCCATCATAGAGAGAGTTGAGTGCACCAAGTTTCTGGGAGTTCACCTAATCTCTTAATATCATCTCCCTGGCCGAAGAAGAGTGAGGCAAGCAAGGCTCTCCCCGCCCCCCCCCCCCCCCACCATTTTAACTGTGTTTTACAGGAGCATCATTGAGAGCGTCCTGACAGGTTGCATCTCCATCTGTTTTGGGAGCAGTCAAGCATCGGACAAGAAGTCCCTACAAAGGACTGTGAAGACAGGTGTGAGGATCATAGGGGTCTCCCTACCATCCATTGGGACAATTATCAGGAGCTCTGCATATGCAGGGCCCTTAGTATTATTAAGGATCCCACCCATCCGCCCAGCATCCTCTTTGACCTACTACCATCAAGCAGGAGACTACCATGCATAAAGACAAGAATGGTCAGGATGAGAAACAGTTTCTTCCCTCAGGCCATTAGGCTTCTGAGCTCCCAGCCACATTGTATTCAAAGTGTCACAGGTTAGTCTGTTCTGTACCTTACAATATTTAGTATTAATGCATTTTAGTTTGTTATTTATGCAATTCATCTGTAGATTTTATCCTTACCTTCATAAGTTATTGTGTGTTTTCCGAGTTATATGTTTTACACCCTGGTTTGAAGACAAGTTGTCTCATTTCTATATGCATTATATACATGTATGTATTTCAATGACAAAAACGCTTTGCTGACTTGACTTCATTGCCCCCTTATTCCCATCAAACAGGGCAAATAGTCCAGCTCTGTCTGTGTGAAAGTGTTATAAATCCTTCAGTCACTTTCAACATTCCCTGTCCCACACTAAGCAAGAAAATGGTGAAACAGTAGCATAATGTTTAGCATAATACTTTAAATGCAAGCTGTAGGATTGGAGTTCAATTTCCAATGCATTCTGTAAGGAGTTTGTACATTCTCCCCATGACCATGTGGATTTTCTCTAAGAGTGTCAATTTCCTCTCACATTGCAGAGACATATGTAACACACATAAAATGCTGGAGGAACTCAGCAGGCCAGGTAGCATCTATGGAAAAAAGTACAGTCAACGTTTTGGGCCAAGGCCCTTCAGTAGGACTAGAAAAAAAAAAGATGAGGAGATTTAAAACGTCGGGGGGGGGGGGCGGGTGAAGGCAGAAAGAAACACAAGGTGATAGGTGAAACTGGGAGGGGCAGGAATGATGGGAAGTTGATTGATGAAAGAGATACAGGGCTGGAGAAGGGGGAGTCTGATAGGAGAGGACAAAAGGCCATCGAAGAATGAAAAGGTGGAGGAGCATCAGAGGAAGACGATGGACAGTCAAGGAGATAAGGTGAGAGAATGGTGAAAGGGGGGGATTACTAGAAGTTCGAGAAATCCCACCTTCTGTTCTCTCACCTTATCTCCTTGCCTGCCTGTTGATGTAACGAATAAAACTAATCTTAAATCTTCGAAAAGTTTCTCACCTGTCACTGTCACATACATATGTCATATATCAGTCAGGACTTTTTAATGCTTACTCCAGCCCTCTAAAACACCTCCTCCTTGCATCTACCATATCAAGTCTCTACACCATTTCACTTGCTTCATTGAGATTATGTTATATTTTCAACCTGCAGAGAACATAGATGAAGAATAATCCCTCCAAATCCCCTTGAATCCAGAAATCAGAATGGTAAGCAATTATCTTTTCTCATAATTTCTTCTGCATGAAAAGTTAATTCTCTTTTGCTCTTGACTGATGCTGCCTGACCTGTAGAGTGTTTCAAACAGTTTCTATTTTTATTTGAAGTATATCCTTTCTTGCGTCAGGAAAACAAACTCTACACTGTATTCCAAGTGTGCTTTTGCCAAGTTCCGATGTTGCCTTTTCAGTGATGGGAGAATGAGTACTCAGTGACTTTATTCCTCCTGTAACATGCTACTGCCAGCGAAAATAAATATGTGTGATCTTGAGGTGGGCCTGTCATTGGCCATTTTCAGCCCTATCAAATTTGAAAACTTTGTTTCCGTTCCAGTTCTGGGGAAACTCACTTGGGTAGGTTCCTTCACTAGCTCCTACTCTGACTTGCTCCATTCTCTACGATACTACTCTCTCTTAATCCACCCCCAAGTTCATGAATCAACTCACTAATTATCTCCAGATTCATAGAATCAAAGTCACAGTGTTATCCAGGATGGAAACAGGCTCTTTGCTCCAAATTGTCCATACTGAACAAGTTATCTGTCTAAACTTGTCCCATACATGAATGTGTCCAAATTTTCTTTTAAACATTGTGGTTGTATCTTACTCTACCACTTTCTATGTTAGCTTGTTCCACATAACCACAGTCCTCTGTGTGCAAAAAATCTTTGCCCTCAGATCCATTTTAAATATTTACCCCTCTCACCCTGAACTTATAATCTCTAGGATTAGACTTCCCAACACCAGGAAAAAGACTACAACTATCTACCCCACTTATGCCCCTCAAGATTTTCTAAACATCCGTAAGGTCACCTGTCAGCTTCCTCCACATCAGGAAAACAGTCCCTACTTAACCAATCACTCCTTATAGTTCAAGCCCTCCAGTCCATGCAACATCTTTGTAAATCTTTCCTGCATTCTCTCTCGCTTAGTCACATACTCATTGCTGCACTCCTGATGTGCTGATCATAGGCTCCTGTTAATCACTGTTTGTAGGGTCAAACTCAATGACCCATCCTGCATGACCCCAACAGCTAGTTGTCACCGGCCCTGACCCTATTCTCTCTGATCCCACCTTCCCAACTCTATTCCTTTCCTCTGGCCTCCAGACTGCATCCCAGTCTTAGGCTTGACAAATTTCATTTACATACTAGCTCAGTGTGCTAAGGACATGCATCCCCGGTGCAGACACAATGTATGAGTGCTGGATGCACATCAATGGCAGCGTAGAATTTCTAGATTAATTGGACTGTTATACTTTAATCATTTCTTGCTGCGCCTTTAACTTTTCTGATATGTGTTCGTTGACATCAAGGTTCTTCCGAGAACTAACAACTTCCACTCGATTTTTCTTTCAAAATAGTTTTATCTTCTATTTTTCCCATTGAAGTGGAAAAGCTCTCAAGTACTGTATGGACAAAAATGATGTCCAGTTGGTCTCCACCAAAGCCTTTGTTCCCTCAGCACTGCCTCTATCCCCTCAGCATCTTTTTGAAATTCTACCAGATGATTCGCAGCCTTGGTGTTGTATTTGATTCTGAGGTGAATTTTGTGTTATATATCCAAGGCCCATCCAGGACCATATATTTTCACCTCCAAAATTTTCAGAGTCCACCTGACCCATGCTTATTTCTAACTTTGTTACCTCTAAACTTAACTTCCTTTGTAAGCTTCAACTCTTTCTGCTTGGTTTCTAACTTTCCCAGGTACTGTTTGCCCATCATCCCTCTACTGAATCCACATTGCCTGGTTAAGAAACCCTCAAATTCTCACCCTTGATTTCAACTCAGTCATCAGTTCCAATTCTGTAATCTGCCAAGATTTCTGCACTTACAACCACCAGCATGGAAGTGTGCGTCTTTCCTCCCTAGATTCTGAGTTCTACAATTCACTTTCTTAATCTCTCTCCCTACTTCCCTTTTTCTTTTTAGGATGCGGCTTAAAACTAACCATTTTCTTTTGCGGCTTACTGAACTGCCGGTTACACCGCTGGTGTTGAGGGCAGCAATGAAGGTTCTCCATCTCTGGCGGTGTTCAGGGCTTCCTTCATCATGTCAGTAACTCAGTTTTCACTACTGTCAGTCATGCAAGTCCCGGGTGGAGACTCAGTAATACAGTTGCACTCAGAAGTAGAAGGATTCTTCATTGCTGTTCCCGTAACAACTTTGTTTTGTCAGTCAGCGTTGTTATCCCTGAGCTGAACCCCCAGGCCTGGAGGATTGGTGACCATTGTTAATCTGTCCTCTACCCTTTGATCTGCTTGCTATGGGTGACCCTGCCAAGAGCCAAGTCATAATGCCCTGACCCCAGCCAACATGTGTCTCTGGGTCTTTGAAGCACTCCAAACCACAACAAGGTTGTGGTCCTCCTTCAGAGATCTTTTGTGACTCAGCATCACATTTTGTTTGATCTCACTCTGATGAAGCACTTTGAGATGTCCTGCAGTGAAAGATGCCATATATAACAAGTTACTTTTTCTGGAACTTTCCTAACCATTTTTGTTTTATATTGGCAGTTTCTTCTTTGTGAAATAGCTTTTGCAAAATTTGAACACTTCTTTTCTGTACTTTTAAAATATATTTCTTATTTAAACTTATGGTATTTCTTCATGTATTGCACTGTATTGCTGCTGCAAAACAACAAATTTCATGATGAATATCAGTGATAATAAAACTGATTCTAATTTTAACAAGCAAGCAAGTTTAATAAAATTGCAATGAAGGTTCTCAGATTTTCTTTTAAACATCATTACAGTATTAGTTAATAATCTCTTATCCCTTAAGAGATAATAATCACTTCCCTCTTCTCTAAAACATCATTGTTAGGATTGAATGCAGTATAACTCAGTGGTTTTCTGCATTCCTACCTATATGTGGGATGAAGATTTATGCCATGATTTTACTTGAGAGTAGAACTCGGATTCAGCGATGTCAACAGTGGAGGCATAGAACACGGTGCTCAAAGGGGCAGCTTGATATGCCAAACCAATTTGATAAAAATATTAGTAACAATTATAATTTTGAAAACTTGTTCTGGAAAGAATGCAGGGAACTATGGCACAGAACAAACAAATATACCATCTCCACTCTCCTGCCCATTGCTCGTATTTCAGTGTAGTTTCAGGTTCAATTATTTTTTTCTCTGCATCCCTTTAATTTTCAACCTTGATCCTTTATTTCCATTACATCTGGGATCCTTTCCACATCCTTGAGTTCTCCTTAATTTTGCTTGTTTCTGAATTTTATACTTTGCTTTTCACCTGACTATTTTGTGCTTATCCCTCATGCCAATCTTCTCACTTACCTTTCTGGGCATTTTGGTTACCGAGCTCTAAGTCCACCTCAGCCAACCTCAGGTACATGTGCTGTCCTCCTCCTTTTAACCCCTTGCACAGTCAGCCAAATAAATTGATGTTTTTCCTCAGCAATATTCTTGCGGCTGATAGAAGTTTGACACAATGCATTGCAACAGAAGCTCAGATATGCACTGTTTAGGCTATGTGGTCTTCAAGTTGTCACTGATGCCAGCTGGAGGATTATATGGAATAAAAGCTTTAAGGAATCCTGGAACTTCTCCTATTTCTATGACAATATAACATTTTTGGTCATGTCAGTGTTCCAATATTCCATTAGATTTTTGTCACATGTGTCCTTTTATCAAATTATAAAGCAAAATAATTATTTTAATATATGAAAGGGCACCATCTGGTTGTTGAAACCATGCGCTGGGTTAACATCATATGTGCAAGATGTTGTCACTTGTTTATGGTGGCACATATTTTTTAAAAATGTAAATTTTAGTTGAGCGATAAAGATTCATAAGTTATGATTTTGGGATTGATTCCAGTTTGTTTTACTCATCAGAATATGGCTTCTGAGAAGATGAACCTCATTGCTCTTCTTTGCGTAGTATTGGCAGAGCAGATTGCCATATTTTCTACTTTAATGCACAGTCTGCCTTGGAACTCTTATTTGAAAATCCTAAGAATAACATTGGATCCCAGTTAATCGAGATTATTTTTCAAAACACAAGGCGTTCAATCTCAAGAAGATGCATATGTTTTTCTATCATTTGTGTTTGGTGTTCCTGCATTTAGCCTCTTGCTGCAGATTCAGATTTATTTATCACATGTACATGGAAACAATTGTACAATGAAATCCATTATTTGCATTAACAACCAACACCTAAGTGTGTGCGAGGTGCAGTCCGCAAGTGTTGCCATACATTGAGGTGCCAATATAGCATGCCCACAATGTTTGACAGAGCAAGACGGAACAGAACACAACAAAACAGAACAGAACCAGCAGTAAATATGGTACAAAACAAGAGAGAATCTACAGATGCTGGAAACCTAAGCAACACACACACACACACACGCACACACACAATGCTGGAGGAACTCAGCAGGCCAGGCAGCATCACTGGAAAAAAAGTAGTTAACATTTTGGGCCGAGACCCTTCGGCAGGACTGGTAAACATAGTATCTGGGTCATTTAACAATTATAATGCAAACATGCATTATGATTTGACTAAGAATAGAATAATTCAAAGGTACTGCTGACAAAATCACACATTTTCTTTAACATTATTATTCATCACTATTCATACTGTCAATGTTGTGTAACAGGAGGTACCTTAACGTAGGACACAAATGTAGAAATCAGATCATTTAGAGTTGTTTTATGTGATCTGAATTTAGTTTTATCCACACTTAATTGCATCAGTCATTATTTTAGGGTGAAACTGCACCAATCCAAAACTGGACTGGGCACTCTGTACAATCTACATTAAAGTCCTGATATTTTCCTAGTATCAGCTAATAACATCAGTAACTGTCTAGTCCTTAATGACATAAATTCAGGTTCAAAGCTCTAGACAGATAAAGTTCCAAGTAAATTATATTATCAAAGTACATATATATCACATATAGAACCCTAAGATTCACTTTTCTGTGGGCATACTCAGCAAATTTATAGAATGGTAACTTTAACAAGATCAATGAAAGATCAGTCAGAGTGCAGAAGATAACAAACTGTGCAAATGAAAATATAAATAAATAGCAATAAGTAACAAGAACATGAGATAACAAGAGTCCTTAAAATAAGATCATTGGTTGTGGGAACATCTCAAAGATGGGCAAGAGAGTGTGGTTATCCCCTTTGTTCAAGAGCCTGATGGTTGTGGGGTAGTAACTGTTCTTGAATCTGGTGGTGTGAGTCCTGAGACACTTGTACTTTCTACCTGATGGCAGTAGCGAGAAAAGAACATGATGTGGGTGGTGGGGATCTCTGATGATAGATGCTGCTTTCTTACGATAGCATTTCATGTACTCAATGGTTGAAAGGGCTTTACCCGTGATGTGCTGGGCCAAGTGGATTTTCCATTCAAAGACATTGGTGTTTTCATACCGGGCCATGATGCAGACTGTTGTGAAGTATCAGGAAAACCTGGATTACAGTGAGCAATATTCTTGCCTTACTGGTTATTAAAGGTACAGACTTATAATGTCTGGACACCTGAAAGGACAGCTTGAGGACTGACTACAAACTGCGCAAACACGTACTAATATTTCCTGAATATGCTTGAACTACCACAGAGGAGCACAGATATCATGAAAACCACCAATGCGCTAGCAAAGTAGTGGAAAATACCAATGTTCTTCTGAAGAGATTCTCATCAGTCTGTGGGTATCCTGTGCTGTATATCCTTAAGAAGATGGTGAGATTACTTCCTTTTGTGCTATATGTTGTACAGTCTTGCAAATTGCAGGTTGCAGTGGGTGCTGGAGGAAGAACAGTAAGGAGATGCGCATTTTGAGGGTCATGAGCCATGTCAGAATACCAGCAAGAAGGATAGGAGCAAGTAGACACTGAAGATTACCAGAGGGATATCTGATATCATGAGCCTTATCTTCTCGAGGAGTGAAAGAGGCAAACGTTGTCGACATGGGCAGAAATGTCTTGTTGACAGATGAGTGCTTCTCCTAAATGCATCATAGCTTCTAACACACGCTGATTGACAGTTTCTGCACTCGAGCTATTACAACCAACACAGAATGCTGACAGTCAGCTGGGAGATGAATGAGGAAATACAGGAAGACAAGAGCAGGAGTTGTTGACCCATCAAGCCTCCTCTCCTAGTTTATTATTTGAACTCCTCCTCTCTCTGCCAGTCCCTATACCCCTCAGTTTCCTGATCGCTCACAAAATATACCTACCTTTATTTGATAAGTAACATCATCTCAGATCCTACTTTTGTCAATCACCTGCTTTGATTATAACACATCAGTAAATGATTCCTAATGCAATTACATAGAAGGCTCACTACATCTGTTCTAGTTCAATGGCCCCTTATCACCATTTGTTGTAGTCAGATTTTATGTTCAGTTTCAGCATGAAACCATTTGAGATTCAGGAGTTCTATCAAACAACAGTACTACTTTCTCTGCCCAACCACCTTATTCTGACTTTCTCCTCCCTTCCTCTACCACACTGATGAAGGGTCTTGGTCCAAAATGTCAACTGTTTAATCCCATTCATAGATGCTGCCTGACCTGCTGAGTTCCTCCAGCAATTTGCGTGTGTTGCTCTGGATTTCCAGCATCTGCCAAATCTTTTGTGTTTATGATTTGCTGCTCTGGCAAACATAATTGTGTATTTTTACCCCTTAACTCTTTCAGACTGATTCTGGAAACCTACATTATAGTCATAGTCATAATCATAGTCATACTTTATTGATCCCGGGGGAAATTGGTTTTCATTACAGTTGCACCATAAATAATTGAATAGTAATAAAACCATAAATATTTAAATAGTAATATGTAAATTATGCCAGGAAATAAGTCCAGGACCAGCCTATTGGCTCAGGGTGTCTGACCCTTCAAGGGAGGAGTTGTAAAGTTTGATGGCCACAGGCAGGAATGACTTCCTATGACGCTCTGTGTTGCATCTCGGTGGAATGAGTCTCTGGCTGAATGTACTCCTGTGCCCAACCAGTACATTATGTAGTGGATGGGAGATATTGTCCAAGATGGCATGCAACTTGGACAGCATCCTCTTTTCAGACACCACCGTCAGAGAGTCCAGTTCCATCCCCACAACATCACTGGCCTTACAAATGACTTTGTTGATTCTGTTGGTGTCTGCAACCCTCAGCCTGCTGCCTCAGCACACAACAGCAAACATGATCGCACTGGCCACCACAGACTCGTAGAACATCCACAGCATCGGCTATTATATTTGCTATTATAGCAAAATAGAAAGCAATCAACCACCTGTCACTATAATTAAACTGTTACCCTTTTACATCCAATGCTACACTTACAATACCATTGTAACTAATTCAACCATGCGGAGTGCACATCAAAACATTTTTATCAGATTGGAATGCAATGGATAGGTACATGTAATACGGGGCTGAAGTTCCAAGGTGGTGAATTCACATTTATCCATTGGGGAGAAGTTGCTCCCAGGACTGGAAACAAGGTTCATTTTAAGTCATTGGACCATAAACAAGGTAAAATCCCGGTAAATGTTTTACAATTTTGTTCCTCTTTTTGGATAAGACAATAAAGTGTAGTTTAGTGATTGATAGGCCACTTGTTGGACTTGTAAATGTGATTAGCAGACCTGCGATGGTTTGGCATGGATCCAAGAATGGATCAGATGAACTTGCATTATGTTTCTGTTTGCAAGGAGTCCTAGACTCTGCTTAACAATATTAACACCTTTGCCAAACTTAAGATTACTAGCTTTAATATCATTAGATCCAAAGCGGAATGTTTTATTCATTTAGACGTTGTGACCTCCTCAATCATCATTCAATAACAGGATAAAGTCTTTACTTTCCAATGTTGCTTTCAAAGTACTGTAAGAAAATTCTAAGAAGCAAGAGGAAATGAGATGAATGAAAATAAATTCTAAAACTCTCTTTAAAAAATCACTTTTCACTGAATAATGAAGAATTAGTGTTTTCAGTTACAAAATTTGTAGCTGAAATTTTCCACTAATCTTTGGGGATTGTTAGTAAGGCCAGCAATGAATTTGAATCCCTTAATTGCCCAGACAAATTAATGTTTAACCCGACAGATGTGGGGTTTTGGAATAATTTGTGGTACGTTAACTTACTGGTATTGTTAGTGTGAAAAGCATATTCATGGACAATGCAAATTTTTCTTTTAATGCAGCAAAGTATCTCAAAATGATTCAGACTTTGGGGGAGGCTTATTTCATTTGGACCGCAAGCAGGGTTTATAAGCAAGAAAATAAAGCTAGAGAAAGTATCCAAAGAAAAAGAAAGTTGTCAATTTTTTAAGATGTTTCTGAAGTCAACTTGAAGCAAAACGTAAGGATTTTGGGTGAGAATCTGGAGAATTGGGCCACTGAAATTTAAAAACACAGAAGTAATAGTGGGAAATAGCCCAAGTGGGTGTGAATGAATATGTAGATTTAAGTTCTGATCAAAAGTCTACAACTCTGCTTCTCACATTCTGCCAACATTCCAAGCATTTACAAAAGCTAATCATAAACACAAGAGATTCTGCAGATGCTGGAAATTCAGAGTAACGTGCACAAGATGCTGGAGGAACTCAGTAAATCAGGCAGCATCTATGGAGCGGAATAAAGAGTCAACATTTCGGGCTAAGACTCTGCCCAAAATGTTGGCTCTGTATTCCTCTCCATAGATGCTGCCTGATCTATGAGTTCCATTTGCTACAGCTTCTGTTTTCATTTTGAATTTTTGTTTTGACCTCCTAGGTAGAGGCACTGTTCTAAGCTCATCAAAGCACATGGAGTTAATACAGAATAGTGGCACCGGATTTGCTATGACCCTATTAAAGGTCAGAGCAGGAAGAAGGGGCCGAACTGTCTGTTTCTGTATCTATTTCATGTGTTCCTATGCATGCTATAGAGATCGAACTTTCCAGATTTCCCTCTGGAAAATCCCATGAGCTTTTCTTTCTCAATTAAAAAAAAAGTCCTGGATCTTTTAGACAGGATGGATCGAGGACTGAATAAACATTATTCTGCACCACAAAACCACACACAAAATGAGAGCAATTGGCATATTTATTTGAGAAGCTGTGAGTCAGAGCAGGTCAGGATTTCTTTCCTGCTGTTGTAACTTGTGCTCAAAAAGTTTTAGTTCATTGGCATGCCAGATTTTGCCATTTTAGGAAAGTAGTTTATTCTCAATTGTCCATTTTTATAAAATTGCATCTGCTTCTTTGCCACTGTTTGTGTTAGATACACAGCTGTATGTTTCTCATAATATCTATGTGGTTGCAGTGCTCTAGAGGCATTGATTTATAACTAGATTTGCAGAAAAGATGTCACAGTTATACTGCTTTTATCATTGTTCCATCTGTCTCCAGCTTCAGAGATATATTTCTGCAATTAGAAATTAACCTACTTTTTACTGGCTGCTCCTTCAGTCAGCTCGTCTTGAGCCTAATCTACGCTTCTCCTATATCTAACTTTTCTTTAAAAATAATCCTTGTTTCTGAAGAACTCTTAGAGCCAATGGTTTTCCCATTAAAACTCCTAGATCTGTACTCATAATGAGAACTGTCTATTTGGACAATTTGTTTCCATTCACACCATTTCTCAGCCCCCTCCCCATCCCAAACAATCTGACGTACCGAAGTGTCATCATTGTGGGGAAGCTTTAGTTACAGTATGACGTTTTCTTGGGCAACATAACTGTGTTCACAGGCATTTTTAATGGAAATATTATATAAAAATAGATGAATTTAAGATCAGGATTGAATTCCCTTCTACATATCCTGATGAAATAATTCATGTCCTTTCAAGTGAAGGCTTGAATTGGTATTAACTCCTTTGTGCAATAAGTGTGTGTACTTCATTTTGAGGATAGTTTGAACTTTGAAGTCGCAACATCTTTGTTAACAGTTTCAGTGAAATTCATTTATAGAACATCATAAATATACCAAGGAGTTTCACATGAGTATTACAAAAAAGGGGCAAAACAGAGAAAGAGATACTAAATTATCACAATCTTATTTGAACAGACAAATTTTAATTTTAATATACACTCAGTGGCCATTTTATTAGGTACTACTTGTACCTAATAAAGTAGCCACTGAATGTGCGTTAGTGGTCTTCGAATCATAGAAATCTACAGCACATAACAGGCCCTTCTAACCATCTAGTCTGTGCTGAGATATTTAAACTGCTTAGTCCTATCAATCTGTACCCATACCATAGCCCTCCCTGCTCCTCCCATGCATGTACCGATCCAAACTTCTCTTAAATGTTGAAATCGAAATCACATCCACCGCTTGCACTGGCAGCTCGTTCCACACTGAGTGAAGAAGTTTCTCCTCATGTTGCCCTTAAACATTTCACCTTGCACGCTTAACCCACGACCTCTAGTTGTAGTCTCAAACGACCTCAGTGGAAAAAGTCTGCTTTAATTTATCCTATCTATACCCCTCATTACTTTTATATACTTCTATCAAATCCCCTCTCATTCTTCTACATTCTAGGGAATGAAGTTCTAACCTATTCCGTCTTCCCAACTTCCTTGTAAATTTTCTCCATAGTCTTTCAATCTTATTTACATTTCTCCTGTAGGCAGGTGACCAAAACTGCCCACAATACTCCAAATTTGGCCTTGCCAAAGTCTTGTACAACTTCATAGCATCCCAACTCCTACACTCAATGCTATGAAGGCCAATGTGCTGAAAGTTTTTTTACGCCACTATCTACCTGTAATACCACTCTCTATGAATTATGGACCTGTATACTCAGATCTTTGTTCTACTGCACTCCTCAATGCCCTACCATTCACTGTGCAAGACTTACCCTGATTGGTCCTGCCAAAGTCCAACACCTTGCACTTGTCTGCATTAAATTCCATCTGCCATTATTCAGCCTATTTTTCCAGCTGCTCCAGATCCCACTGCAAGTCATGATAGCCTTCCTTGCTGTCTACTGCACTTCCAAGCTTGGTGTCATCCACAAATTTGATGATCCAGTTTACTGCATTATTATCTAGATCATTGATACAGATGACAAACAGCAATGGACACCACAATGATCCTTGTGGCACTATACTAGTCACAGGCCTCCAGTCAGAGAGGTAGCCATCTACTCCCAGTCTCTGTCTTCTCCCACAAAGCTAATGTCTAATTCAATTTCCTACCTCATCTAGAATGCCAGGTTACAGGCCTTTCTTGACCAAGATCCTTGACTAATCTTCCAGAGGCCCATTTTTGTTCCTTTTTCTCTTAATATATCTTTAGAAGCCCTTGGGATTCTCCTTCACCTTGCCAGCTGGAGCAAACTCATGCCTTCTTTTAGACCTCCTGAGATCCTTCTAAAGTGTTTTCTTGCATTTCTTGTACTTCTCAAGTACTTCATTTGCTCCTTCCTGCCTATACCACTATGCACCTCCTTTCTCTCTCTAACCAGGATCTCAATATCTCTTGAAAACCAAGGTTGATTGTTATCCTTACCTTTTATTCTCACAGGCAATTACAAACTCCATATTCTCAAGATTTCACTTTAGAAGGCCACCCACTTACCAAAAATATCTTTGCTTGAAAACAACCTGTCCCAAGCCACGCTTGCCTGATTCCTTCTGATACCATCAAAATTGGCCTGTCAGCTTCAACCATTTTGGCCATGCTCCTCTGATACCTCACATTAACAAGGTGCTTTCACCCACAGAACTGCCACTCACAGGATTTTCTGTTTGTTTCTCGTACCATTCAAAGTTACAAAGTTTAATTTATTATTAAAGAACGCAACTATGAAATTCTTCTTCTTCAGATAGACATGAAACCAAGAAAGCCTGGTCATCAGCCCCCAAATCTCTTCTCCCCACCCAAAAAATGAACAAAAATGGGAACAGCCGCATTGACCCCCAAATTCCCCTCCTCTGCACACAAAAAAACATGAAAGATCAAGTAAAAAACACGGAATATACCTGTAAAAACTATAAAATGTTTGTTACATTTGTTTTTCGTCTTGTCCATATCCAAAATGCAGAAAACCTGGGTAACATTCCCCGGGCACAGAGGCAAGCCTTTCCCTCTGCTACAGCGGAGCGATCCCACCAGCGATCAGAAGGAAGTCTCCCCTCTCTGTAACAGAGCAATCCCACCAGCAATCAGAAGGCAGTCTCCTCTCTTGGTAGCAGAGCGATGCCATTAGTGATCAATTAGCGCTCACCTTCTGCATTCGCCTCGGTGTTTCAATCTCCCTTGTCACTTTAACTGGCGATCAATGGAAGCTTTAACCAGAAAAATGGAGTTGAATATTGCCTTACAACCCACAGGTGTCCTGCAGACTTCTTGCCATGAGGTTCGTACACGCTACCTCTATCTTCTGGAATCCTCTCGGAGACTGCAGAATGCTGAAGCATATGAACAATCTCCAATGAAACCAAATTTCCCTTGGGATTAATAAAATATATCTATCTATCTACCTAAACTGCAAATCACAGGCTCCAGCAGTTCCTGAATGCCATTCAAGTTGAAAAACAAATGTAAAAGACATAAAAGAAGAGAAATATAGGGTTTCATGATCTATCCAGAAGATGTCAACTGAAGGAGCATTGTATGCAGACACCATCTTGACCAGAAGATGTTCTCTGTAAATGCTGGAGACTGTTGTGCATGAAAATCCTAGGAGATCAGCACTTTCTGAGATACTCAGACGACTCCGTCTGCACCAACAATCATTCCACGGTCACTTGGATTATATTTCTTCCCCATTCTGATGTTTTGTCTGACCAACAACTGAATGTCTTGACCATGTGTGCATGCTATTATGCACTGGGCTGCTGTCACATGATTGACTGATTAGATATTTGCATTAATGAGCAGATGTACAGATGTATCTAATGAAGTGGCCACTGAGTATATGTCTGAAAGAAGAAGATGGAGATTAAATGATTTTGAAGAGATTTTAGAGAAAGGTGACTGAAAGCACAGCTGCAATGTTTAAAATTATTGATTTCTCAAGATTTGCTTGTCACTACCATTTGTTGACTAGTCACTTGCAAAGGTGATGTTGGCAGCCACTTCAGAGGACTTTATTTGAAAGAATCAACTACATGGGGCATGTCACACCTGAAATCAAATTAAGCCACACGATGAGGTTGGCAGATTTATTGCCCAAAAGGCCATTTATGAAGCAATTGAACTGGCTAATTCTTGTGGGCATCATTACCAAGATTATTTCTTATTATATAAAAGAATTAACAACGAGCATTAGTCGCAGAGAAAGTGAATGTGGAGAATTAAACAAGAAATGACAGAAGTGTTAAATGACTTGTCTTGTATGCATCTCCCTATCCCAGAAGTAATTGTAAATTCTGAATTGGAAGGGGTCAAGGAGAATTGTGATCACCAGGATAATGGTACTAATCACCAGGGCAGATTGTTGAAACTGCAGACTGAAAAATCTTCCAACCCCGAATAACTTTTTCCTTCTTAAGAGAAGTGTTTGGTGGGACAGTTATTGCATTGATCTTAATTTTGCAAAATTTCAGGCTTGAGAAGGTTAATTTATATTGATAACTAAAATAGCAAATGTAACTCCTCTATTCAAAAAAGAAGACAGATAGAAAAAATGAAACCACAGTCCAGTTAGCTTAGCATCTGGTACTCAGCAAGTGCTAGAATTTATTACTAAAGATGGTACAACATGACATTTAGAAAAAATAAGATGCAATTAGGCAAAATAAAAATTGTTTTGTGAAAAGGAAGTCATGTTTTATCAATTTATTGAAATTATAAACTCACAACATGGAAATGGGCTCTTTGGCCTATGGAGTCCACACTGAATGTTAAGAATTCATTCACACTTACCTCACAATAATCCACTTTTATTCTTCCTACACTCCCATTAATTGTTTCATTGTTCTCCACATGTTCACAGAGTACGGAGAATTTTCAGTGTCTAATTAACCTACCAACCTGTATATTGTACCCAGAGTACCCAGAGGAAACCCAGCAGTCACAATGAGAACATACAAACTATACACATAGAATTAATAACCAGCATTGATGATGAATATCAGTCAAAAGCCTTGTCCCTGATAATCCATCCATCCAGACAATATTGGCTGCTGCAAGTCTCCAGCTTTCTGTACTCCCTCAGGATGGAGATGCCATCAGGACTGCCAGGAAGCATCTCATTTAACCTTTAATAAATTCTTCTCATGATCGACAACCAGCTGTGCAATAAAGAGTGGAAACTATTTCTGTTGATGAAATGGTCTTAATTACTATCTGTGTGAGCACGTGGCCAAGTGGTTAAGGCATTGGACTAGCTACCTGAAGGTTGTGAGTTTGAGCCCCAGCCGAGGGAACGTGTTGTGTCCTTGAGCAAGGTACTTAATCACACATTGCTCTGCGATGACACTGGTGCCAAGCTGTATGGGTCCTAATGCCCTTCCCTTGGACATCATTGGTGGTGTGGAGAGGAGAGACTTGTAGCATGGGCAACTGCTGGTCTCCCATACAACCTTGCCCAGGCCTGCGCCCTGGAGAGTGAAGACTTTCCAGGCACAGATCCATGGTCTCGCAAGACTAACGGATGCCTCAAAATTATTATCTTGTAGCCCTTGTAGATAACATTCTGTATCTGGTCAATTCCTGTTTATGTTTATGGAAAGCCAACAATGCTCATAAATAACATTGCCCAAGATGCCACTTTCTTCTCACAAATATAATAATAAAGGAGTGAATTTACCCCTTAACTGACATCACTTAGAAATAATCCCAAAATAGCTGATTGTTACAATGCAGTTTGTGGGAGCTTGCCGTGCACAATAAGGCTGCTGCATTTCCTATACTGCTTCACTTCAAAAGGTACTCTATTGATTCTAAGGTGCTATAGGATGTCCAGAGTGTTATGACTGTGAACAAAGTTACTGGAGAGACACTGAAGCTAATGGATATAGAAGCTTTTATTCAGCAAAATGAGCAGCAGGCATTATATTCGAGACACTCTTGGAAGAAGAGGCCTGCCTAACCCAATATTACATGGCATTTCATATGCTAAAGATCAAAGGTAACAGCAGGACAATTCTATAGTTACAATGTATCTGCAATGCTTTCTTTGAATTACATATAGTTTTCAAACACCTCCATCTTCACATCCACATTCCAGACACCCAAAGTGAATGTTAATTCCCACTGTTCCTGGGTTGCATTCATGCATATGCAGGTATCTCTCACAACAAGCTGGAGGAACTCAGCAGGTCAGGCAGCATCTGTGGAGACGATCAGTCAACATTTCGGGCCGGAACCCTTTGTCAGGACTGTAGAGGGAAGGGGCAGAATGCCTATAAAGAAGGTGGGAGGGAGGGTGGGAAGGAGAAGGCTGGTAGGTTCTAGGTGAAAAACCAGTAAGGGGAAGGATAAAGGGGTGGGGGAGGGGAAGAAGGTAGGTGATAGGCAGGAAACGTGAAGAAGGAATAGGGGAAAACACAATGGGTAGTAGAAGGAGGCGGAACCATGAGGGAGGTGATAGGCAGCTGGGGGAGGGGGCAGAGTGACATAAGGATAGAGGAAGGGAGGGAGAGGGAATTACCAGAAGTTAGAGAATTCTATGTTCATACCAAGGGGCTGGAGGCTACCTAGACGGTGTATGAGGTGTTGCTCCTCCAACCTGAGTTTAGCCTCATCATGGCAGTAGAGGAGGCCATCTGCTGTCAAATTGAGTTTCTTTGTTTTCAATCAACCCCAAAATGCAGCTCCAGGAAAACCATTGTTCAGAGATGCATTTTAAATGTATCCTACAATCCACGTTCAAGTTTGAAGGCTGGGTGCTGTTAAAATTAGTATTTGCTATATATCATTACTCCAGAATATGCCCTAACATGGAGCCTGTGTATAAAACTGAAAATTTTATTTAAACATATACTTTAAAAGAACATATGAACATACTTGTATTACATAAACTGAGGTCAGAGGACTCTGTTCTAACTAAAACAGACTGGAATTGAAGCACCTACTAGACAAAATTCAGGAAAACATTTTTGATATGTGAGTGCAGCCAAATAGCTTTGATGGAAACCAAATACACCTTAAAAAACCACCCAGAAAATGCTACAAATATATAATAGATCTGTCAACAGCTAGAGGAGAAAAGGCAGATGAAAGTTTGAGTTAGAAAAATGAAAATGATATTTTGCCAGATGCTTCTGGACCTGCTGTTACCAGCCCTTATTGTAATTTTGAGGTTTGAATTTTTTATTTGTATCTCTTGGAAGTGCTGCTTATTTGCTTAATGAGGAAATGATTTTCACTTTATGAGAACTTTTATGGACTTTCATTTGTCATAGTCTACCATAACTGCTTAGTATTTATTAATCAGTAGATATGGTTCAAAAATAAATGAATTGTTTTGTGCTATGCAATTCAGATTTAGGATAAACTTTTCTATTGGCTTTCTCCCTCTGCCTTTTTGAAGTTTGTTTGTCTACAGAGAATACCAACTTACTTTTAAATATATTAATAAATGTATATATTTGTTGGAGTTCTCCATAATTGTGAGGGACTAACAGACCTTAAATAGAATCATAAGAGGACAGTTGCATTTATCAGATGCTTGATTTCCACTTTTGCAATTTTAAAACTTAATCAGAAGGCTAAAATTTAGCTAAACTCTTGGAACATACTCTAGCAGATTACTTCTGTAGTTTCACTACTCTGCTGTAAAATGTGCAAAAATGAAGGCTCTTTCACCTATGCATGTGTTGCAAACAAACCTTTAGCAAAATGTGGGAAATCAATGCTCTAGTCCAAATTTAATTAAAGGAAGAATGTAATTTGTGAGAAACACAACTCCTTGCTGTAAAATTAAACATGATGGCAGCTTTGGAATTTGTAGAGGATTTCATAAATATTTACAATTAACATAGCTTGAGTAAATTTCTTCCCTACATGTTAATCTTTGAAGCACACTGCAAGCGTATCCGATCATTCCAATGTTTGCAGTGAGACTTGTTATTTTTAAGTCATGGAAATGCTTCATTGCACCTCAAATTTTAGCTCAGCCAACTCATTTGTTGTCAAAGAGTTAACTGAGTCGATTTCATTCTATGGCCAAAGTTTGCTTATTTGTACTCTGAATTACGTTAGTCTGAACAAGCAGCTTGTAATTGAACTTTTGCTGTATGCTTTTATGAGAACTTTGCACAGAGCAGTGAAAATTGGGTACAGAAGTCTGCAGTTTACTTCGTACATCTGGACCAGTCATTGCAGGCACTATAAAATATCTTACTGGAAGTTCTTGTTTATAGCGTTTGTCAGATTGCAAAGTCACTTGTTGATTATTCATAAAGCTATCCGGAACGAAACATTCCCTACCTGACCCACATGCTTTGTGTCAGGTTTATAACTTGCCAGATGTTATTCAAGTGGTCTCTCGGATGCTAACGTGGATCTACGATTTTCTGTCACTTTCCCATTTTGTATGTGGTGCTTTGAATTTTATGGATGGTGATTCCTTTGAATTTTTACATTTCAAATGACCAAAATTTGTCTAAGTAGTCCTATTGATCATCAAAATTCCTACCCCTGCCTGTAAGAAGTTTGTACGTTCTTCCTGTGACTGTGTGGGTTTCCTCTGGGTTCTTCAGTTTCCTCCCACAGTCCAAAGATGTACTGGTTAGTAGTTTAATTGATTATTGTAAACTGTCCTGTGATTAGGCCGGGTTAAATCAGAGGATTGCTGGCGGTACAGCTCAAAGGGCTAGAAGGGCCTATTCTGCGCTGTATCTTAATAAATAAATAAATAATGTCCATGCTGTCGGGAACCAGAGCCTGGATACTGTGAGCTGAATTGACAAAGCACCCATCATTGTTGGATTATAGCGGAGTGTGGGAAGTGAGGGTTTCAATTATGTTGAGCATTTGAAGTGCTATGTACAAGAAGATCTTTCAGTGAAGTGTCCCTAGAGCTCAGCTCCTGATAATGATCTCCTCCATACTCTCCCCCCATTAGCAGTGCCCCATAGCCTGACCTGTGTGCAGGAGAAAAGAAGATGTATTGCGATTATACAAGGCCTTGGTGAGACTGTACTTGAAGTAGTGCATGCAGTTTTAATCCCATTACATTAAAAACTGATGTACTTGCTATGGAGACTGGAAGGGGAGCAAAGTACACCACGGATTTGCTGAGTTCCTTCTGGGAATGTTGGGTTTGCCAGAGCGGGAAAGATTAAGTAGATTAGTTCTATTTAAAGGAATGCCAGAAAATATCAATGAAATTTATCTATTTCCTAGAGGGATCGATAGGCTTGAAACTGCAAGGATGCTTGTCTCTGAGAAGTCTGCAACTAAGGGTCTCAACTCCTGACAAATGGCTAGATCACTTACAACAGAAATGGAGGGAGTTCTTTTTTTATGAACAGGGCAATGAATCGTTGGAATTCTTTGTTCTGGAGGGTGGTGGACATATTTATTGAGTTCACTCAAAATAGGGTTTCTGCATATGACAAGAATCAAGGAAAATAGAGCTGAAGTAGAAGATCAGCCATCACTTTGAATAGACTCGAAGAGCCAAGTAATTAACTTCTGATCTTACTTCATATGTTATAGAGAACAACTTGGTCTCGTACTGCTCATAAACCCAAGAGCTGTCAGTTCCCTGACGACAGGATTGTCCATTGCTTTCTTACTGTCTATTGCTTTCTCAAATAATCTTGGCAAACATGAATTTTTTTTTGGAAGGTGTTTGTCTCTGGGAAATTGCCTTGTGACTCCTTGGTAATCACAAGCCTTGCAATTATTTAAGGGAAAACCAAATATACCTCAAGAAGACTTGAATACCCATCTCTTTCCACACAACCTGTGTGGTTGTTGCTTTACAGTATGAGTTGGAAGTGAGCTGAAAATGATATCTGCTGTACTTGTCCTGAGACCTCCTGGAACACAATATCAGCATATACCCACTGATGTGAGCAAATAAAAGCCACTTTATAAAATGCAAATTTTCATTCACTCAAGCAAAATTAGAGACTGTGTTTAGCAAAGCTTTAAAACTGGTTATAGGTATCCTTGATAGTCAGTAGCTCCAACTGCATAACTTAACAGAGCTGAATCTGCTCTTTGCGTTGTTGAGATCACCTCACCCAGTATACATGAAGGGGCACCTTGAGTTAAGTGGGTAATTCCTGACATTTAATTAGGGATCTCCTCTTTCTGATTCCATGTGTTATTCAATAGTGATAGATTAGTGATCTGTTCCATTTAGGTACTCGATTACTGAGATTTCTTGGAGAATAACTTTCATCCCGAGCTTCTATCATGTAAACTTTTGTGACTGAAAGAAAGAACTTGGGAAAGATCCTCATTCTTCCCTCCCCTACTGGAGGATAGTCAATAACGAGGTCCAAAATTCCAAGGATTTAAGAGATGAAAAGCAAATGGTAGTGTAGTTCATCTATATTTGTCCAAAGAGCTTGTGTCCTCTGTAACTGTACATTGCTTTCTTGGTCTGTTAGTACTTAGTCTTGCTTTTGCTGAAATACAGTACATTTGCAGATGTGTTGAGAAATATTTTGAGTTTGGCTCCTTTGCCTTGCAGCTGAGGTACATTTGTGACCCAATTAAGAGATGTTGCTTACAAAAGCTGAAAAACATTCCCATCAATTGTGAAATCCTTACTGGAATTTAGGTAATTCTGGACTGAGAAGAAAGTTGGTTTTTGTTTAGAATTTAGCAGATTAGATCATTGGTGGAATTAACGGCAGCTTAAATCTGTTTTGCAATTAACAAGGAAAGATCTATATCTAATGTGTAACCTCTCAACACAGTCCTGATGAAGGGTCTCGGCCCAAAACGTTGACTCTTTATTCCTCTCCATGGATGCTGTGTGACCTGCTGAGTTCCTTCAGCATTTTGCATGTGTTATTCTGGATTTCTGGTATCTGCAGAATCTCTTGTGTTAACAAAATAACTGATGAGAAACTTCTTGAATTCTCAAAGATGCCATAATGATGACCCAGAATACACAGAATGAGGGAAAAAATACGAGATATATTTCGAATGCTGCTAGTAAAATCTGATGTTTATTGATCTTGTTGTATTTCTGCATAAATAAATTAATTTGCTGAATTAGGCATTTTGAATTAATCAGACGGATAAATTGCTTATTTTATATTCTAAGTAAACATTAATAGCATATGGTAGGTCCCTGTTTTATTAAATAAATTCCAACTGTGATGGGGAGTTCTTAAGATGATTAAATGTAGAGTTCCTCATGACTGTTTTTTGTTAAATCCAATCTAATCTGAATGCCATTGAGGGAGAAAGCTATCCTCTCCAGGGGATCGGCTGCCTGTGCAGGATTATGCCAGAAACCTAGAACGATAGATGATAGACAAAAGAGAAGAAAAAACTAAATCATACCATGTGCTTTGTTACATATTCTGATTAGTAACCTAATATATGAAGCATTACTGTTTTAAGACGTCATGGATAGTCAAGATCCGTTCAACCATCCAAAGTACCCCATCCTAATGAATTGCAATCACTTCAGAAAATATTGTCTGGAAGAAAGCAAACAATTACATCTGCACTGATAGAGCTTTGAGTTCAAAGCAAATTTTGATTAGTCAAGCAATGCTTGAATTTACGTGGAGAGGGTGTAGAGAAGTACCTGCTCTCCTGAAGTTTTACTCATCAAACTGTGAAAGCATAATGAACAGAAACGTTCTCACATGTGAAAGAACCGTTCTTGTTGTTTCCCTGCTAATTTACACCAGTGGTTAGTGGTTTTGAGTGAATAGATAATACAATAGGGTGTTTTCGTTTTCATGTCTTACAGTACAGGATACAGTTTTTCAGATAAATCAAACCATTCCTACACATTCTATATGAGCCTTGCTCAGTGTTAAAATAATAAAATAAAAGCTTGCAAACATAATTGGTCATCTGTTGTCCATAAGATTGTGGGACTCACTGATGGCATTATTGTGTACTCCATATTTGGCATCAGATATTTTAAATGAAGGCATGGTTTTAGTAGATTGAAATGTGTTATCTTGATTGCCATATGTTTGAAACTTAATGTAGCTCATTTGATATTAGTCACAGTTTTTACTTTGTGAATCAGTGGAAAATGTCAGAAGGCCTGAAAAAAAAATGTTAGATTATGAGATTTACAATGGATTAATGTCTTAACTTTTAAATAAAAAAATGCAAGATGACTCTATTTTTCTTGGCTCCTGGAATCAAACAGCAGCTTTCTTTTACATTAGGGTGGATCATGTGGAAAATGCATTTGTTTAGTAATCTAGTGCATTTGATTAGTAATCAGGCATCGACGCAGTGAACAACTTAAAGGATTCCTTTTGGGGGTGGGGTGGGGGTGACTACAAGTTCGATGAAGGAGTAAGGCTGTAAGGTCCAGTGGTAGAAGAGATTAGTGAGAAAATTATGGGAAACTTAGCCCAGATGGTTGTCAAGATGGGAGGACATGAGTTCAGGGCTGCAGAAGTAGTAGAGCAGAGTAAAGAGATGTGATACTGGAGACATTCATGACACTTATACCTGGTGAATGGCATTTAGTTAAGGATGTGACAAAGGCAGCAGAATTTTGAATGTGTAATTAACACTGCATGGATGATAGAGATTGTTCCAGGAGTTGACATAGTCTGTGCCTGGGTTCCTCATTTATAAGGGCTGATGGAATAGTGAAGGAGGGTAATATAATAAAGATTGACATGGATATAATCTTTGTAATGAAGTGAATATGTATCTGGTAGTAAGCTTATAACTATAGACAACTGAAGATGCACACAACCTAGTTTATCCTGAATCAACTACAGGGGTTGGAATCATGTAGTATTTGTTACTTTTGTTAAATATGATGACTTCAGTTTTTCTAATAGTAGAAGGACAAGATTGTGGTTCAATTAAAAACAAAAGATTGTACACTGAGGGGTCAAGAAAAGGGCCAGAATTTAAGAGCTGATTGTTGTCACTAGATATTTTAGGTAACGAGTATTGAAGAGGGCTTAAGAATAATTCTTGGTTGACATTGTGAGTGTGTTTGTCTGTCTGCTGTGTGTGGCTGTGTCTGTGAGGGAGGTGTGTATAGTGGGAAGATGTCTTTCAAGGAATGACTGCAATTGTGCTCGTTACCACAGGAAGTTATGCCTTTAGCATCTTGTCATAAGTGGGCTCTAAGAGAAGATATAGGGGTGCAAGAAGGCACAGATAGGGTACACGCACTCAGTCTTTTCCCCAACATTACAGAATCGCGATCTAGACAGCATATGTCTAAAGGAGTGGGAAAAGACTTGGTAAGAACTTGAAGAGCAAGTTCTTTACACAAAGGTTGTTATCTATGTAGAATGATCTGTTAGAGAAAGTGGTTGAGGCTGGTACAATAACAACATTTAAAAGACAATTGGACAGGTACATGGATTGCTACATGGTTTAGAAGGGCAAAATACAGGCAAATGGGACTAGCTTGGATGGGGTATCTTGGTCATGATGATCCAGCTGGGCTGAAGGGCCTGTTTTTGTGTTATATGAATCAATAACTCTAGAATTTATCTTAAATGCAAGGTGAGAATGGTATAAACTAACATAATATTCCATAATGTATTCAGTAAGTAAATCACTACCTGCTCAAAATCGAATATGTTATATTTTTATAATGTCACCTACACTAAATATCATTCTGGAAGTCTCATTATGCATGCGTGATATTATACATAGTAAGACTTCCCAAAATGTCTTTCATGAAAGGCTTCTGTGGTGATATCACCTGCAATGATGTGCCAGTACATGATTGGACAGAGCACTGAGCATGCACGGGATTGCTAGAATATTCCAGCACGTGGCTGGGTTAAGACGTGTTTGTTTATTACTGTAAATAAAAGTTCTCTAATTCTTCCAGAATACGATTCTTTACTGTTAACCCACGGTACGTTTAAAGAGAAGTAACATAACAGCTTCTGTTCAAATTGTGACTTTATTTAGAAAGTGAAGGTAGATAAGAAACTGGACAAAAAATTGATGCAGTGCCAGTTTCTTGTTGAAAATGTTAATGTTGGGTTTGAGGCATCAACTTATTGGAGCATCTGAAAACAATGCAGTTTTTTTTATATGCTTAAATCAGCCAGATTTTAAAACTCACTGCAAGTTCAGTTGCTAAACTTTATAGGGACTGGATAAAGGAGTAACTATATCTTGATAAAGCATTCAGGGTATGCTGGAAGGGCTGGGGATCATTTGGCAGAAGAAATTCAATAAACAAAAGAAAGGTAACAAACTACATGGGTGATGCTCTTGATGAATGTTTTCGAGGTGAATAGGATAGTCCAAATGGCCAGCAATATCAGCATTGTGTCTTTTGAAACTAACCATTATAGATATTGTGCTAACACACCCAGTATCCAAAAGCATGTAAATGTAGACCTCTTGTTAAAGAAACAGAACCAAGAAACAATTTATTATAAAGGGATATGGAAAGCTAGCAAATTAAATGATATGTTTCTGGCCATTGGTTGCACAGTCCTGCTCCTTTCCTGCAGGAACACAATGATCTCCCCCACACAGGGTACGATAGTGGATAGTATATTGCTTTACTGTGCCAGTGATCTGGGTTCAATTCCCAATGTTGTCTGTAAGGGAAATGTATGTTCTCCCTTTGATCACGTGGTGTTCCTCCTGGTGATACGGTTTCCTCCCACATTCCAAAGACTTAGTAAGGCCTGTGAGAAGTGGAAGTGCTATGTTGGTTCCAGAAGTGCGGTGACACTGGCAAGCTGCCCAGGACAATCCTCGTTGATTTGATTTGATGCAAACAACATATCTCACTGGATGTTTTGATGTACATGTGACTAATAAAGCTGGTCTTAATCTTTAAAACCAACCACTTAATGGACTACAGCACAAAAGTGAAAGACTGAAAATCCAAAATAAAGCAAAACAAAATGTTGAAGATTTTGAGCAGATCAGGTGGTGAGAGAAAAGGAACTTCAGATTAATAACACCTCTCTTCTTTCCAAAGGGATTGCTCCCTCTGTAATTCCCATGTCCATTCATCTCTACCCACTAATCTCCCTCCTGGTACTTATCTCTGCAAGTGGACAAAGAGGTACGCCTGCCCATTCACCTCCTCTCTTTCTCCATGCAGGGCCACAAACAATCCTTCCAGGTGAGCCAACACTTTACCTGCCAATCTGCTGGGGACGTCTATTGTATCTGGTGCTCCGGATCCAGTCTCCCCTGCATTGGTGAGGCCCGTTGTAAATTGGGAGGCAGTTTTGTTGATCACCTCTGCTCCATTGGCCAAAAGCATAATTTCCCGGTGGCCAAGTATTTTAATTCTTATTCCCATTCCCATTCTGACATGCCAGTCCATGGCCTCCTCTTGTGCCATGATAAGGCCACCCTCAAGGTGGAGGAGCAACGCCTCATATTCCATCTGGGTAGCCTCCAACATGATGGTATGAACATCAATTTCTCCTTTCAGTAATTTTCTTTTCCTTTCCACTTCCCTTTTCTTCTATTACCATCTCTGGGCTCTTATCTCTTCTCAGCTGCCTGTCATTTCCCTCTAGTGCCTCTCCTTCTCTTTCTCCAATGGTCCACTCTCCTCTACAAACCGATTCCTTCCTCTCCAGCCCTTTAACTTTCCCACCCGCCTGGCTTCACTTTTCACCTTCTAGCTATTACTCCTTCCCTCCTCCCCATGTTTTTATTCTGGCATCTTCCCCCTTCTTTTCAAGTCCTGAAGAAGGATCTCGGCCCGAAATGTCAACTGCTTATTCATTTCCATAGATGCTGCCTGACCTGCTGAATCCTCCAGCATTTTGTGTGTGAACCTTTCTTCAACGTAGTTTTGATGGAAGGTCATCAATTTGAAGCATTAACCTTTGTCAACAGCAGGTACAAACGTTTTAATAGGACATCTGCTGATGACATAATGGAGTTTTAGCAGGGGTTATAAATGACTCCAACAATTGATGACTCCAGCAGATTCACAGGCGAACTGTTGCCTCACTGGGAAGGACTGTTTGGGGCCCTGAAATATTATGGGCTTGAACTTTTGATCCAGGTTTTTCACCAGGGAAGCTCACTCCCCATTCTTACTTCTCAACTTTGAATTCTTCCTTACTGTTAGGTGAATTATCTTCCTCTCATATACTGTATATTGCAGTACAGTCCAGTCAGAAGTCTTATCTCCTATTAATTCCTCTGTTGGCTCTACGTCAGCATTAGAATGATAACACTTCCACAAACTTATTGGATTCTTTTACCGTATTAAAAATATCATGTATATTTTTATTTATTTGTGGTCTATGTGAAAAAGATTCCAGCACAGCTATTATTTAGCTCATATTTTAAAGAATTTTTTGAATAGCGCTATGTTTTTGAGCACTACTTGAATGAATTTTAACTAGAGATCAACTGCTAAAAATGACGATGTACTTTGTGGGGCAGGTCCGTTAACGCAGAGGCCACTTAATAGGTGCATTGAAGACTTGCGAATGCAGTGAAGCAGGAGACATGTGGAGAACTGGTATCTCTTTTCCCATTAGTTAGTGAGGGCAAAGTTCATGGTCTGCAGTATGGAATCTGCAGCTTCCATCATTTTGCAGGTAGGTTCATGTGTTTCACTTTGCGTTTTCTCCCAAATACCCATTTCCATGCTGCTGAGGTTTTAAATCATTTTGCATGTGATGTCCCACCCACCCACCCTCTGATCGGCACCCATCCACGACACTTCATTCTGCCCTGACCTACCTGGACAGCTCCAAATCTTACATTAGAACGCTGTTCATTGACTTCAGTTCAGCATTCAATACGGTGATCTCCTCCAGCTGATCGCCAAATTTCGCCAGCTTGGTATCAGCTCATCCCTCTGCAATTGGACCTTGGACTTTCTGACTAATCAGCTAAGTTAGATAACCTCTCCTCATCCACTCTCACCCTGAACACCGGAGTGCCTCAAGGCTGTGTGCTGAGCCTTCTTCTGTACTCCCTTTTCACCTATGACTGTGTTCCTGTACATGGTCCTAACTCCATAATCAAGTTCGCAGATGACACCACGGTGGTTGGCCTGATCAGAGGGGATGACGAGACGGCCTACAGGGATGAGGTCCAGCACCTGGGCGCGTAGTGTGCCTACAACAACCTGGCCCTTAACATCCAGAAGACCAAGGAGATCATTGTGGACTTCAGGAATGCTAGGAGCCACACGCACGTCCCCATCTACATCAACGGAACTGTAGTGCAGCGTGTATGAGCTTCAAATTCCTTGGTGTCCACATTTCCGAGGATCTCACCTGGTCTCTGAACTCCTCCATCCTGATCAAAAAGGCACGATAGTGCCTTTATCTCCTGCGGAGCATCAAGAAAGCTCACCTCTGTCCCAGGATACTGACGGACTTTTACCACCGTACCATTGAGAGCATACTCACCAACTGCATCTCAGTGTGGTATGGCAATTGTCCCGTATCGAACCGCAAAGCACTCCAGCGTGTGGTGAAAACTGCCCAGAGGATTATCGGCACCCAATTACCCATCATTGAGAACATCTACCATAAGCGCTGCCTAGGCAGGGAGAAAAGCATTATCAAGGATGCATCTCATCCTAACCATGGACCTTTTACTCTTCTACCATCAGGTAGGTGCTACAAGAGCCTCCGCTCCTGCACCAGCAGGCACAGGAAGAGCTTCTTCCCTGAGGCTGTGACCCTGCTGAACCTCACATCACAGCGCTAAGCAATATTGCACCCATATTGTACTGTCTCAGTACTTTTATATTTGTGTGCTGTAGCACTTACTTTCTATTCGCAGTTATTTTGTAAATAACACTATTCTTTGCATTTCTGGTTAGATGATAACTGCATTTCATTGGCTTTGTATCGGTACTCAGCACAATGACAATAAAGTTGAATCAAATCTAATCTAATCACATTCTTTACCATTTTCTCTCCCGTCCTTTTCTTTCTTTTCTTTTGTAATTTACTTTTTATTGAATTTCATCATCAAACAAACACCTCCATAAGATGCACACCAGACACTGCACAAATCTCCACACAACGTTCATCCGAGGTACACACCCACAGAAAGGAGAGGAAAGAAAGAACAATTGAAAGAAGAAAACCACACACAGAGCAGGGAGTGATCCCCCTCCCTTACAACACATTCTTTGACTTGTATCCCCCATCCTTTTCAATACTTAACAGTTTGTCTGACTGCTTCTCACCACCAGTGCCCTTCACTGTCCATGTCTCGTCCACCAATGTCTTCACCCAGGCCCAGATTCACACACCTTTGGGGCAAATGCACAGAAGTATCCTAATAAGGCCTGTACACCCTTTTCTTTCACATTATATTTATTATTCTAGTTTAAACAAGAATTGCTTTTACTGGAATGTCTATTTATATTGATTAAAGATCAATTAAAATTATTTTTATTTGTCACAGGAAAAATCAAAACTTACAGTCAAATGTTTCATTTGTGTCAACAACAACCAACACAGTCTGTGGATATGTCAGGGAGCAGTCCACAAGTGTCACCATGCTTTCAGTGCCAACATAGCATGTCCGTAGCTTACTAACCTTCGATCTAATAGTATGTCTTTAGAATTTGGGAGGAAACCGGAGCACCTGGAAGAAATCCATATGGTCAGAGTCAAGTAATATGTTATTTCTTTTTTTTGGCATGAGATAACTTATCAGCCTTTGGCCTTAAAATGGGAAACACAGTTTGTATCCATGCTAAAACAAAGACCTATTATGAAACAGAAAATGCTCAGCACGTCCAAGAGCATCTGTATGAAGAAAAGCAGAGTTAACTCTTTACAGACTGCAGCAGGTATTGAAACCCGATGGGTGATCGTGTAAAGCATTGCCCTACTCAGTAGGCTACTGTGGCTGCCCATGAAGATCTTAGAGAAATGATAGCTATCAATAGATATCTATCTTCAATTAAGAAAAGTATTATGCCATATTGGAAAGGGCAGTCCATTTAAAACCCCAATACAAAATCGTGATCAAATAATCTGCAAATTCATGGGATCAATTTGTATATATTTATTTGTATGTTTCATTCTGAATCTGTCCAAAAAAGATTGGAAAATATTATTGAAGTTACATAACAGGCTGATTTACTAAATGATTTAAAGCCAAGCAATTCCCATGGTTAATTTTCAGAGTCAAGTAATATGATTTCTTTTTGTCGACAGATGAGATAATTTAGTAGCCTTTGGCCTAAAATTGGAAAGCGCAGTTTGTTTCCATGCTAATACAAAAGCCTATTATGAAACGGAAAACGCTCAGCATGTCCGAGAGCATCAGTATGAAGAAAAGCAGAGTTAATCTTTTTGGCTACTAATACTTCAGGCACCATACTGAGGGTTGGATTAAAATGAGGATGTTGATAACATAGTACTGGGAAAATATTGTCATTGAATATGGATGGCCAATTCAAGATTGGTTTCTTCTGTATTTCTTGAAGATTTTCCACTGTAGTTACTTGACATAAAGCTGGAATATTTTAAATAGAATATACAGTATGCCACTAATAAGACATAATTCACTGTGATGGGAGAAATGCTTTTGAAATCTGGACTGATTCTTTTATATTTATATTGTTTGCTTCTGTATGTTACCAATGTATTTGCAACCAAATGAACAAAGTTTCATGGACTTTTCAGAACTATTTCCTTCACTCACCCCACACTGTCCCTCTGCCTGCCACCACCCTTTCATGTCTCCTCCAGTTTTCCTTGTTTGATTTGGTATTGTTGCTTGTCTTGGATTGTTCATAATACTTGCGTTCAAGAACCTACTGCACCGTATCTGAAAGAATGTTTGCTTTCTATCCACTCTGCTCAGAAGCTTGATGTGGCAGTAGGGTCGGACTTGTGAGACCAGCAGGATAAAGAAACTCCACCGATGATACTGGGGCCCCTTGTTCATTCTTCTCACAGTGGTGTATTCCCTTAAGATTCTCTGAGGTGGTATAATAAAGCTTTGTTGCTGGAGCAACATTATCAGGCTTCGCGCCACTTGCTGGTCAAGTAGTGCTGCACTTTGCCAAACTCAAATGGGAAGCGTGTCAGGATATTGTACAATATGCTTAGCTTTTATAGTGAAACTCCCCCTCTGGCGCAGCTTAGGTTAGCTTATTTTATATTTAAAAATCCAAACAGCACTATTTAGATTATTTGTTTTTTTAAGCAGTAATAATTTTGAGTTATTTAATTGTATACTAAACCTGTTTCCACTCATCTGTAACAATAGCCATTTCTTAATATGGGATCATTCATTAAGTTAGATCAATTAAAGTTAAGCACTTTTCATATAATTTATCTCAACCTATGTAAGTTTTGTCTGCTAAACTATAGCTGCATTAAAATTCATATTCTACTGCACTTCTAGTGTTATTCTTATTTTTACCTTTGCCTTCCTGGCTACAGCTAACCATCAGCTGTGAAAATAATTTCACTTCCTTTTCTAGGTTCTTTGTCCATATGAAAAACTTCCGAAGAGAAGACATTAATGTGGATGGCAATTTTTATTCAGGGTTTGGAATGGGAGACTGTTGGCTCATGAAATTGAAGAAAAATATCTTTGTGCTGATGTGAAATCCAATGGCAACCTCAAGTGACTTTAAAGTGATTACGTAGTTAGTTCTCCTATACAAAACTTGCAGAAATCCGATAGGTCAAATTGGAATTGAGGTCCTGCAGTTATTTGAAGATTTGTTGCTACCGTTTTTGACAATTTGAGAATCACAATTTTAAAACTAGGGTATAACTTGGGCAAACATTTCCAAAGATATTTAAAGCATCTTCCAGTGCATATGGACAATGCCCTTAAATTGTGTGTATTTTTTGGTACTTAGTATATTTGTACATGGCGGTTCCTATTTTGCTAGCAATTCTGCCACCGTATAAATGTGCAACATAAAACATAGGACAGTAGAGCATAAAAACTAAGCAACACACACAAAATGCTGAGGAACTCAACAGGTTAGGAGTATCTACAGAGGGAAATAAAAGGTCAATGTTTCGGATTGAGATCCTTCTTCAGGGCTGGAAAGGAAGGGGGAAGAAGCCAGAAGCAGTCCTTCCAACTAATGCGGTACTTCATCTGCAAGTCTTTTGGGGTTATCTACTGTATCTCAAGCTTCCAGTCTTGCCTCTTCTGCATTGGAGAGAAAGGCCATATATTAGGATACCACTTCATCAAGCGCCTTCTCTTGAACATACATAACAGGCAGGATTTTCCAGTGGCTACCTATTTTAATTCTGTTTCCCAGATCCATTTCAACATGTTTGCCCATGGTCTCATCTGCTACTACAATGGCGCTACCCTGAAGTTGGAGGAGCAACTCCTTGTGTTCCTTCCGGGCAGCGTCCAGATTGACGGCATGAACGTCTAGTATTTTCCTTCCTCTCTCTCTTCTGTCTTTTTCCATTCCATATTCCGGTTTCCCTCTTACACCTTCTGCTCTCTTCAACAGCCCATCACCTCGTTCTAGTGCACCTCCTCCTTTCCTTTCTCCCAAGGTCCACTCTCCTCTCCAATCAGATTTCTTTTTATTTGAGCCCTTTACCTTTTCCCTATCACCTCCCAGGTTCTCACTTCACACCTCTCCCCACACACCCTCCTTCCCCTTCACATGGTTCCAGCTATCACCTGCTGGCATTTACTCCTTCCCCTCTTCCCCACCTTCTTATTTTGGTTTCTTCCTCTTTTCATTCCTGTTTTGATGAAGGGCCTTGGCCTGAAACATCAACTGTTTATTCCCCTCCAGAGAGGCTCCATAGCCCAATGAGTTCCGACAACATTTTATGTGCTTTACTCTGGATTTCCAGCATCTACAGAATCTGTTAGGTTCAGCATAGGAAATGGCTCTTTGTCCCATGGCATCTGTCCTAGGGAATTAGTTTCTTCTGCTGCACATAGTACATAACCACCATTCCCTGCATATTCATATGCCTATCTAAAAGCCCCTTGAAGCCCTTATTGTATCATGTGGATCCCATTCAAAATTCCAGAATGGCTGGATGAGTAAGCAGAAGTAGTAGAACTTAGGGTAAATGTAGCTATCATAGAATGAGTGGGCTTAATGAATAATACCCACACTCTTGGAGATAGTGTCTAAGGAGGCTGTATTAGTAGTTTTTCACCTTCCAATACCGGCAGAGTCAGCTCGTAGTCAAAGCACGTAGGTGCGGAATTAACATCTGCTCTCCAATTCTCACTTCCTCCTCCCTTCAGGTTCCTGAGCTCAGAGAAAACAAATGTCTGATTTTTCCCCACAGCCAGTTGAAGACGGCAGGATGTAGCTCTGGGGTTTGCACACACTGCTAGTTTCCTTCAAGTGAATTGCAATAAATGCAAACATTTCGCTTTGTGTGTCCAACAGCTGTGTAAAAACCAGCAGACATCATGTCGATCATGCTATACTTCAAGTTGAGTAAATTTTCCAGATAATTCCACCAACCCGCCTACACAATAATTGGCTCAAACAGCAAAAGAAATTATTGAAGTCCTGATGAAGGGTTTCAGCCCGAAACTTTGGCTATCCCCGTTGATAGATGCTGCCTGACTTGCGGAGTTCCAACAGCATTTCATGTGTTGCTCAAGATTTCTGGCATCTGCAGAATTGCTTGTGTTGCTTTATCACTAGGTCCACACCTGGTCACAGAGTTCTCTGTGAAACCTGTGCCTTGCCTAACTTCATTGCAGTTAAATTCTTCAAAATCAAGCCCTTATCAATTAGACAGCTATTACCTAAGACTGTGAAGAGAGATGTGATTGATAAAGAATTCAAGGTGTTGGCTGCTGGGGCCTTCAATATGTCATCCTCATCTCCCTAGTCATCTGGCCATTTTCTGTTGGCTGGAATAATGAAGAGAACACTGTTTACACCATAAACATTTACAAGGCCATTATCTAAATTTCCTTCAGCTGTCTTCTAATGCTATGTGATTACAATGCAGTATTAACAGGACACAACTGTACATTTTACACCACTGCATTCTACTCAACAGAGTTCAGCCAGCTTCACTGTAGAGCTAATGCAGAATTGTAACTGAAGGTGAAGTTAGTGAAAAGGTAAACTCTCGTCATAAATAAGTCATCTGCATTGCCTATTGTCTCTATTCATCCAAAGTTTTGTAGTACAATGCTACGTGTTAGATCTTTATCATGGCAAATATTCATTTTTGCAGTGGAATAAATCCTGTAGCAAATTGTGCCAGCGTTAGATTCCTTTTCTTCAGTAATAAGAGCTTTAATGTCCAAAAGTGTTACTTAAGTAATCAATTTAGATTTGACTACTGATATTACCATTTATATTTCTATGTGGATTAACTCACATTTAAAAATGAAGGAAATTTCTTTACACAATTGCTGTTTGGGAAATATTTTGAATGAACTGTCGTTACTGATTGAGGGTGTATCACCATTGTATCAGGTAGTATCTGAATAGTCCTGGCTTACAAACAGTATTTCTGAAAGTGCAACAGAATTTGAGATATTAGTCTGGATCTCAGTTTGCTGTGAGCATAATTTCAGGGTTTTGAAACCATAAGCAGGCAGTCATGATGACAGCTTGTATTTCAGAGATTTCAACTCCTATATTTAAACAACAATGAAGAACCTGGAACATGTGGGCATTTTATCAAATTTCAGATGCCACCTCTCAGCAAAGCCAGGCACTGATAAAGAAATTCAACAACACCTTCAATGTATCCACATGTTCGTTAGCATCCTGAGGAAAAAGTGATTAGAAGATCAAGATTTAAGCCTGGCCAAAAGTTTCCAGTCTCTTGTGCAGTAATGATCCCTACTCTTCTCTCTTCTTCTGAGGCTCCTCACAGCACTGGAGGGATACGACTAATTCTCTGTCGGCAAAGTTCTCCAAATCCATCAAATCCTTTGGCAGCAAAAAAGAAGTGGAGAAGGGGTTCAGCCAAACATTGACTGTTTATTTCCCCTCCATAGATGCTGCCTGATTTCCTGAGTTCCTCCTGCATTTTGTGTGTGTTACTCAAGATTTTCAGCATTTACAGAATAAAAACTAACATCAGAGTCCTCCTATAGGTCAAGATCTAACACCTCTAATGGAGAGGAACAGCTGCAAAGAGGAAGGGTAAACCTAAGCTTATTTTAAAAAAATAATTAATTTAGTTACGCTCTTGAGGAGTTGCCTATACACTACAAACGTGCTGGAATTAAATTTAGAAATCATCTGTCTAGAACCAAATATTCAACATACTGTCAATGTTATTGATTTTCACACTGTGTTGTCTTCAAATCCACATATCCCCTACATTTCCTGTAGTCATTTACAGGAAAATAAAGAAAAGCTACAGTACATCAAAAGACCTTTCAGACCATGGGCCTGTGAACTGTATTTGTGAAGTTGTGAACTTAGTCAGTTCCATCAAGTACTTATAGTATTGATCATATCTTCAAGTAGCAATGACTCAGAAAGTCAGCATCCATTATTAAGGACCAGGTCATGCTTTGTTCTCATTGCCAGCATTAAGAAAGAGATAGTGATTCAGGAACAGATAGTGATTCTTCCCCTCTGCCATCGGATTTCTGAGTGGACATTTCCTCACTACTTTTTATTTTTTTAATTTTTCCACTACTTATTTAATTTAACTACTTGATATATATTTACCGTAGTTCATGTCTTTCTTCTGTTATTATTATTTGTTGCATGGTGCTGCTGCCACAAAGACAACAAATTTCACGGCATATGCAGGTGAAATTAAACCTGATTCTGATTCTGTGCTAATTCCTTGTTAGGGAAACAGAAAAATGAATTCCACTATGAATAACAAATAGGATTATTTCTTGAGTAGTTAAAAACAATAAGTGTTTAAATAAATAAAAGGATCTCAATGGTAAATTATCTTTTCAGTAGTCAGATTCTTAAAATAAAATAAATCTTTCAGAACTAACATTCAAAAGATTAAAGCCAAGCTATATTTGTGTTCTGAAAGAGTTAAAGGCCTTTTCAAATTACATATTACCTTTTAGTTTCAGGACTTAGGGATTTTCTGCAAAACTACTCAATCATTAATTACTTATGCAGATCTGCTTAATGTCCAAGAGCCACATAAGGGTGCACAGCTATGTGGAGTCAATTTGGCAACCCCGAATTAGCCTTTGAATACAAAACTTCCTTTTCAGTTGCAGTTGGAAAATATTGAGACATCTGCATTTTCATTACCTTTCCCCTCAAAATTAAAGTGACAATTACTTTTACATAGCAATATTTGGTATCAAATTGCATCAAGTGTTTTGAACAAAGACCAAATCCTTTCTCACATTCTTACTGATTGTGCCAGGGTCTTTAATAATCCCACAGCATTTTCAAAATAAGTCACACAGTCCTGTGAGTTTTTAAACAAGATGCCTTGAAGATTCCTTTAAAATAGACGTTATTTTCGGCTGCTCTGGGGATTGGAGTCAATGTACTCAGTTTGGTTTGGAATGCTGTTTCTTGCTTCTATTGTTTTGCATGATTTGTATATTTTTCTCTCTTTCGCTGTACATTGGGGGTTTGTCTTTCTTTTTTTTAATTGGGTTTTTCGGGTTTCTTGCTTTGTGGCTGACTAAGCAGACAAATCTCAGGGATGTATAACTTATACATACTTAGGTGATAAATAAACATACTTCCAATATTTCCTTAAAAATGTTCCCTTTTGCTCCAGTATTTATTTTTGTGCCCATTTATTCCTTAACTATTTCAGCTTCTTTTTGACACTTTCGATTGAGTCAGTAGGGAATGTCACATATTCTCAATTCTGCTGAGGTCCATATTGCTGCAGATTTCATACGACTTGTTCCAAAATCTACCACAACATCAAAGAATTTTTATCACTAAATATTCAGTTCAATTTTTTTAAGCAATGGTGGCATGGTAGCATAGTGGTTAGCACAATGCTTTACAGTACAGGCGACCAATTCCAGCCGCTGACTGTAAGAAGTTTGTATGTTCTCCCCATGACCACATGGGTTTCCTCCAGGTGCTCCGGTTTCCTCCCACAGTCCAAAGACGTACCAGTTGGTAGGCTAATTAGTCATTGTAAAATTGTCCTGTGATTATTTAGGATTAAATCGAGGAATTGCTGGGTGGTGTGGCTCAAAGGACCAGAAGGGCCTATTCCATGCAGGACCCCAATAAACAAACAAACAAACAAACAAACAAACAAATAAATAAATAAATCCATCCTGACCACTCGCCCAAGGAGTAAATTAACTATGATAACCAAGAAGGCCCACCAGCGCCTTTACTTCCTGAGAAAACTAAAGAAATTTGGCCTGTCCCCTAAAACCCTCACTAATTTTTATAGATGCACCGTAGAAAGCATTCTTCTAGGGTGCATCACAACCTGGTATGGAAGTTGTCCTGTCCAAGACCGGAAGAAGCTGCAGAAGATCATGAACACGGTGCAGCACATCACACAAACCAATCTCCCATCTTTGGACTCACTTTACACTGCACGCTGTCGGAGCAGTGCTGCCAGGATAATCAAGGACACGACCCATAGTCATAGTCATAGTCATACTTTATTGATCCCGAGGGAAATTGGTTTTCGTTACAGTTGCACCATAAATAATTAAATAGTAATAAAACCATAAATAATTAAATAGTAATATGTAAATTATGCCAGGAAATAAGTCCAGGACCAGCCTATTGGCTCAGGGTGTCTGACCCTCCAAGGGAGGAGTTGTAAAGTTTTATGGCCACAGGCAGGAATGACTTCCTATGACGCTCAGTGTTGCATCTCGGTGGAAAGAGTCTCTGGCTGAATGTATTCCTGTGCCCAACCAGTCCATTATGTAGTGGATGGGAGATATTGTCCAAGATGGCATGCAACTTGGACAGCATCCTCTTTTCAGACACCACCGTCAGAGAGTCCAGTTCCATCCCCACAACATCACTGGCCTTACGAATGAGTTTGTTGATTCTGTTGGTGTCTGCTACCCTCAACCTGCTGCCCCAGCACACAACAGCAAACATGATAGCACTGGCCACCACAGACTCATAGAACATCCTCAGCATCATCCGACAAATGTTAAAGGACCTCAGTTTCCTCAGGAAATAGAGACTGCTCTGACCCTTCTTGTAGACAGCCTCAGTGTTCTTTGACCAGTCCAGTTTATTGTCAACTTGTATCCCCAGGTATTTGTAATCCTCCACCATGTCCACACTGACCCCCTGGATGGAAACAGGGGTCATCGGTGCCTTAGCCCTCCTCAGGTCTACCACCAGCTCCTTAGTCTTTTTCAGATTAAGCTGCAGGTAATTCTGCTCACACCATGTGACAAAGTTTCCTACCGTAGTCCTGTACTCAGCCTCATCTCCCTTGCTGATGCAACCAACTATGGCAGAGTCATCAGAAGACTTCTGAAGATGACGAGACTCTGTGCAGTAGTTGAAATCCGAGGTGTAAATGGTGAAGAGAAAGGGAGACAAGACAGTCCCCTGTGGAGCCCCAGTGCTGCTGATCACCCTGTCGGACACAGTGTTGTAAGCACATGTACTGTGGTCTGCCAGTCAGGTAATCAAGAATCCATGACACCAGGAAAGCACCCACCTGCATCGCTGTCAGCTTCTCCCCCAGCAGAGCAGAGTGGGTCAGCAGACCCACGCAACCAACACACTTTTCATCCCTCTTCCCTCCGGGAGAAGGCTCAGGAGCTTGAAGACTCGTACGGCCAGATTTGGGAACAGCTTCTTCCCAACTGTGATAAGACTGCTGAACGGATCCTGACCCCGATCTGGGCTGTACCCTCCAAATATCCGGACCTGCCTCTCGGTTGTTTTGCACTACCTTACTTTCCATTTTTCTTTTTTCTATTTATGATTTATAATTTAAATTTTTAATATTTACTATTGATTTGTAATCCAGGGAGTGGGAAGCGCAGAATCCCCTCTGTTACCTTTCATGCCCTAATTTATCAAGAAACTGTCAACGTCTGTCTTAAATACACTCGACCTGGCCTCTACAGCTGTCTGTGGCAATGAATTCCACAGATACACGATCCTCTGGCTGAAGAAATTTCTCCTCATCTACATTCTAAATGGACGTCAACTATGTTCTAAATGGGCATCCCTCTATTCTAAGTTGGTGCCCACTGGTCCTAGACTCCCCCGCTACAGGAACCATCTTCTCCACATCCACTCTATCGAGCCATTTCACATTTGACAGGTTTCATGAAATCACCCTTCATTTTTCTGAATTCTAGCAAGTAGAGGCCCAGAGTCATCAAATGCTCCTCATATGACAAGCCTTTCAATCCCAGAATAATTTTTGTGAACCTTCTTTGAACTCTCTCCAACGTCAGCACATCCTTTCTTAGATAAGGGGCCCAAAGCTGCTCATAGTACTCCAAGTGAGGCCTCACCAGTGCCTTATAAAGACTCAACATTACTTCCTTATTTTGATATTCTAGTCCTCTCAAAATGAATGCCAACTTTTCATTTCCCTTCCTCACCACCAACTCAACCTGCAGGGTAGCTTTTAGGTTTTCTGTTTTTATGTTAGATTTTCAGCATTTGCATTTGATTTTGATTTTTACTATCATTTTTCTATGCTGAAGAGTCTTTAAGTATTGCTTTGGTACAAACATATATAAACATAAGATGACCATTTTACAGCAATGCCTACATTTCCACAGGTGACTCGACAGCATTTTGGGGAGTACTTCATTGTCAAAAGACAATATGTGTTCATATTCATCAACATTGTGATTGGATTGAAAGGATCAAATTGTTTAATTCAGGGATTTTCCAATGAAACTGCTCTGTGGTATCCAGTTCCCCTTTAAGAGTCTGATGTTGTTAACATGTGTGTGTTGGCAGTGCTGCAGTCTCACTCACATGATTAGAATCTTGTCTTGACAAAGACTGAAAGGACTCTGGTGCAATTTGTTGTATAGGAAGGGATAATTATTTGGGACTTTTTACAATGAAATAAAACAAATATTTTTCTATTCAATAGTCATGTTAGAAAGGAGACAGCACACATGCCGTCTTTCATAGAAGTCATTCTGTTGTATATATATTAGGAATATTCTTATGGCAGAGCCACAATATCTTCCAGGTGTTTCTCTGCTATGGTTTACTATTGTGATGGCACTGATTGAAAAATAACTTGATTACTAATTGGAACTACTCTAAGGTTGAACAACCTGTCAGAAACATAATTTTAACCTGAAGTACATAGCAGATTCTTCGTTTCTAAGATCACACTTTCTGCCACTAGATGTCACTTAGTTATTTTCTGGAACAGAAAACTATAATGAATTCTAAGATGATTAATATACACTTGGTTAATTTTTTTTAGGAAAGCGGATCTTAAACCGTTGCTGCATTTCTAGTGTCACATATAAGACCGACCAAAACTGACAGATTTCCTCCCTGAAAGACTCAGGTGAACCAGATGTGCTTTATATGAGTCATTTTCACATTGTTATTACTCAAACTATTTTTTTAAAGTTCCACTTTATAAAGTACATCAAACTTTACTGCTGCCATTATTGCCAAATTCTTCATCTGCTAACTTAACAAATGTGCCAGAAGTTATTGAGCATCAAAGAGAAAACACTCCAGTGACTGTAGCCATATATCTCACGTTGCTGGTGTTTTAAATCACGAAATCCCTTACATTACAGCATTGCGGAAATACTTTCATCAGAAGGACTGCAATGGTTTAAGAAGGTAGCTCATCACCAGCCTCTCAATTAGGGATGAGCAATAAATGCTGGTAATGGTAGTGATTCTCACATTCCAAAAATACCAGAAAAGTGCAGGGAAGAGCCAGCAATGTCATGAAGGAACTCACCCACCTGCTCATGAACTGTTTGTCCCACTCCCATCAGGGAAGAGGCTATGCAGCATCCACGACAGGACCACTAGACTCAAGAACAATTACTTACCCCAAGCCATCAGGCTGATCAACATCTCCAGCCATTAACTCACCTCACCACCAGCACTTTATCATTTCCTGTCAGAGAAACCTTATGTACCGATACTCTTGTATCTAGTGTCACTTTATGTACATACAGTTCAGTAGTCTATATATATAAACTCATCTTTTTATATTTATATTTATTGTGCTTTTAAAAAAATTGTTCTTTATTCTTATTGTGTTTTTTTTAATGCTACAATGAATCTGGAGTAGCAATCTTTTTGTTCTCCTTTATGCTTGATTCCTCCAAGAGGACCACAAACTTGTCATTGAGTTTGGAGGCTTGCGTGCCTCATTGAACCAGAGAGCTATGTTGGCTGAAGTCAGGGCTTTATGCTTTGGCTCTTGGTAGGATCAGCCATGCAAAACCGGTGAAAGGGTAGAGGCCAGACTAAGAGTGGTCAACCGATTGTCCAGGTTGGGGGGTTCAGCTCAGGGCTAACAAACCTAACTGGTAAAACAAAATTGTTATGGAAGAGGCAAGGGAGAACCCTTCTAAATCTGAGTGCGATGGTATTCTTGCGTCTCCAACTGGGACTGGAACGACTGACAGCAGTGAAATCTGAGAGGAAGTTACTGACATGATGAAGGAAGCCCTGAACACCACCAGAGATGGAGGACCTTCATTGCTGCCCTAACTGCCAATAGTGTAACAGGAAGTAAGTAACTTACACTTGAACACTGACGAATGAAAATAAACAATCTTGAACTTGAATTTGATGTATGCATAAATAAATGAAATACAGGAATATTTTATTTGGAATTAACTTGACAGTCTCTGGTTCTGTTGTTGTGTTACCTATAGGGAGGGTAACAGAAGATTTCTGATGGCTTACTGTTTTTTGAACTCCGACAATTGTTGAAGCTGTTCTACATTCCTGGTCTCCGATGATACTTTTAATAATAGTGTAGACCTGGCTTGCATTAGAGACAAGGTGGAAATCCTGGTTAGTCCTGACGAAAGGTCTCGGCCTGAAACGTTGACTGCACCTCTTCCTAGAGATGCTGCCTGGCCTGCTGCGTTCACCAGCAACTTTTATGTGTGTTGTTGGAAATCCTGGTTATTCAATCTGTCTCTGTACATGTTTGAGTTGTTATTAGTTGGTGGCCCATTAATATCACAGTGGTATTCTATAACTGGGGAACATCTAGCACTCTCTGGGTTAACTCAAGATTGTGAAAAGTAGAGAGTATTGTTTGCCTGATCAAAGAGTCCACTCATTGATGCAAGTGTGTACACAGGCCGTTAATTTGGGTAGAGCCTTAGTGTTAGCTGCTAAGCATGTGGGCTTCTTAGGACCGAGGACTGCTGTAATTTTAATTGACACAAGTGACACCAGTGAATAAAGTCAGCAATTCTTTCTGTTGTGAGTGACAGGGATTCTCAGTGATGTTATTAAAGAGACGTGACCATGTGAGAGGTACTTGCAGAACTAGCGTGTCCTGCACATTTACTAGGCGTGGGGAAATGGCCAAAAGCAGCAGTGTTCTGCCATGTTCCCTTGCAGAAATAATCTTTCATTTGGAGCAATTTGAGGCCTCCGTTTGTCAGGGCTGACCATGGATGTTGCATCCTAACTGTCTAGATAAGAAAGCCAGGGCAGTACAACATGGAGAGCAAGCTGTTGCCCATGTAGTGATGGGCATCTGATGAACTCAAAGGAACGGCAACAACCGATACAGTTTGGCACTAGCAACGTCACAGGCATTGCCAGGCAACGTGAACTCAATGTAGGACTGTTTTCAGGACACCAGACTTTTCTCTCGATATTTACTCCCGAAGCCTTTCCCATGAGTGGGCATAGCCGGAAGACAGTGGAGGTTTGCTATCAGAGTTTTTTTTCTCCTAGACGAGCTGACGAGCCTTATCTGCCCAAGGTGACTTGTTTAAGGTGCTAGTAGCTTGTCTTTTACCCTTCTCTGGGCTCAGTAGCTAAGCCACACGTGAAGGCTGGGAGCTGCACTTGGTTGTCAGAGGCTATTTGAGGTGCATGCCATTGGGAGCATTTAATAAGTAGTGAGAGTTTATTCCCACTACCAACCCTGGCTATAACACCCTCAAGGAACCAATTTTGTGCAATAATGTTATAAATTAATACAAAGAAACAATGCAGATTCTTCCATAATATTTAAAATATTATAACCGTGTAACCATGGCATAAAACTACATTGTTTATGAGGCAATATTCTGAACACGGAGAAGATTCAAGTCAAATGCCTCAAAAATGATGTCATTTGTCATCAATTGAAGAGTTAATCATAGTAGGATATTGTCATGTTATCATTATTAGTTTATGATTGATTTCAAAGCTCTAGGGAGGAAAATATTCTGGAGATTTGCAATCCCTCAAGGATGAACAGCTTCAAGTTAATGTGTCAAACTATTCCAGAACAGTGATGGTCTCAGATATGAAGTCTGCAGGTATCCAGTAGGCCTTGGAAGAACTGAACATTAAGATTTACTGAAAACTCATTTGTATGTGAACATAATTCAGTCTTCTTATTTGTGATAGCTTTCAGTAAGTAGGCATTGCGAATTCCTGTTGAAACAGAATATCACCCATTTTGATAAATGGGTGTTTTCTTGTGGTCCACCAGAAATCAAATATTGAAATAGTTAATCATGATACCAGATGCTGGCTTTTCAAAAGTAGATTGTCCAACCATCTGCAAATTCTTAGTAATTATTTGTGAAAACGTGCTTGTGGTATTGTCTTATTTCCTCAGCAATCTGGTATGGGAGGGGAGAAAGAAGCAACACTCTGGAGTGAAAATGGTTTGGTTGCAGAGTACATCTGCTCCAGAGCTATTCATGTTATCCTTGCACATAAATGGGAAGTGTTTCCTTTAATGGGTGACATGGCATGTGGCACTGTGTCATTTGCTTCAGAACTCTCAACTCTGTCTGCTTATCAGTGCTTTCGCACATGACATATGTTGTCTGGTTCAATAAAATCACTGTACCTTGAAATTGAAGTATACCAATGCATAGTTAAGTTGCATTATGTGTAGTTACTTGTGCCATCTGCCAACATTATAGTCACTTAGCTTAGACATAGAGTCTTGTTTCCCACATACCATTTGCAAGGTATTATTTGTTTAGACTGCTGATTTATGTCTGGCCCTCTTGGTTAATGTGTGTCAGTACAAACCTAGTATCAAGCACAAGCTAAAGCTACGCATACAGCACTATTTCATTTATAAGAGACAGTGATGGAATAATTAACTGGACAGAAAAAAATAATTAGTCATCACCATTAATTATCTGGAACAAGTATTCTATAAACTGCTGGGAGTTTAATTTGGTTTGATTAATGAATAGAGAAACAGAATTGTTTTTACAAACTGAGGAAATGCTGGCCAAATTCTATAGTGACAGCGTGTTATTTTTTGGCTTAAATATATTGTGGTCATCCTGAGGGAAAAGGCATGAAGCTGCACAGTTGTGTATTCCTGCAGACTATTCCCTAGAAATCATAATTATGCGATGACCAAACATCCAATTAAGGAACTGTTTTAAACAATAGATCTAATCATCCTTGTCTAAGTTCAATAAAATCTGTGCATTGAGCACATCTCTGATATATAGTGATCAACAAGATTTATATTAGTGCTCATCAGATAAAAAGCATATGCAGTGGTGAGGTGTTCCTTGGTAGATTTAAATTGTGGCTGAAATTCATTGAAATATGCAGATATATATATTAATAAGTAGCTCAATCTTTGTTGTCATATATAAATGTAACAAAGATCATTCTTTAGTTGTGTGAAGCTAATTTACAGTTGTATCTTTAGATATTTTTCTAAAATTTAAGAAGATATTGTTGTTAAGAACAATACTGATTATTTTAAATGTTGCAAAATTACCTTTAAAAGCCATACAGAAATAGCAAGGGTCTTAACTGAAAGTTACAAAACATATTGTTCTTTTCCATGCCTTGTGACATCCTTGACATCTCTTTAGTATTTTTGTTTGTTTTCTTATGAGGCCAAGTTGCTAGCTTGACACTCAAACTAGCACAGATGAGAAATGTACAAGGGGCCAGTGGGATTCGAACCCAGGACTACTCTCCGCAAAATCCTATGTGGATGCCACCATACCACTGGTTGGCCATACAAAGAATAACATTTAACACATGTTGAAATTTATTGTAAGAGTTGCAAATATATTTCTTAAAGTATGTTATTGTGTTAATATCTGACTATAGACTTAATTTTGGCCTTCTGTTTCCTGTCAACCACAAGGTAGGGCTTTGAAAAACAGTCTTTAAACTTGTGAAACAATTGATTTAGAGGTTGCAAATTTTTCTCAGAGTGCTCCTACCTCTTTTTAAGGGAATGAGGGTGCTAATGCAATTAAAATGGAAATTATTCACAAAACAGCTGAAGGATCTTTGTCTACTGGTTTAGCTATTATTTCGACACTAGTTTCTCCCTCGTTGTGAGCATCCCAAAAGTGGAAGGGTATTTTTAGCCCATTTAAGTACAGAACAGTCTGAATTAGACACATGGTTACAAAAATCAGCCCTAACATCACCAACATCCTGTTTGTCTAAGTTTACAAATTGACATGCATGCTCACTGATTGATTATGATACAAGACTACCAGGAACATTAATCTGAAACTGGAGAATAAATTACTGTGATAGTGGAGAAATAGCACTCACTAGATGGCAAGGCTATTGCTGGCGCCAGAAATGTTGATTACATTTTGAAAAAGCTTAACTGGAAAGAACCAGACCTAGTCGCGAGCTAATAGCAATCATACATCTTGAGGCCTACCTATATTTATAAATAAATTAAGTTTTTATCTTGTAGTGGAATCTCCTGACCCAGTGCTCTATTCTTCCATTGTATTGTGACATTAGGCAGTGTGGATAGCAATAAATATTGCATCCTTTCAGTCCAGAGATTTTTTTCTATCATCCGTTTCACCATGAAATATAGCTACTTCTTAAATAAAGATGGATGCTCAAAACTATATTTTATGAACGCAAAAAAAGATTTTCTGATCTTCCGGTATCCACATTTCCCTCTGTCATACAGTATTTATTTCTGAATTGACAGGCTTCTTTGGAGGAATGTGAAGGCAGCTCATGCATGAAACCCTGGGGACTGTATTAACCTGGAGAGCACACCTGTTCTGGAAACGGTGGTTGAAATTACTTTGAGCCCTAACTCTCCTTTCATTAGAGCTGGTAAGGAATTATTGCACAAGACTTGAAAATTTATTTATTTTATTTTATTTACAGATACAGCACTGAACAGGCCTCTCCTGCCCAATGAGACACCTCACCAGCAAACCCACCTATTTAAAGCTAGCTTAATAACAGGACAAATTACAATGATCAATTAACCTACTAACTGGTGTGTCTTTGGACTGTGGGAGGAAATTGGAGCACCTGGAGGAAACCACATGGACACAGAGAGGGGAGAACACACAAACTCCTTACAGACAGCACTGGAATTGAACTCCAAACTCTGTCATCCTGAGCTGTAACAGCATCGCTCTACGCCTCCATGGCACCTAGTTGTAGCAATGGGGAAGCATTGGCTGGGCTGTATTACTTTCTTTGCAACAGAGGAGGCTAAAGAGAGCCGTAAGTGAAGTCTATAGATTTATAAGGCACTTAGGTAGAATATATAGGAAGGATGCATTTCACTCAGCATAAAGGACAAACAAAGATTGGAAGTAATCAGTCAAATGATGAGATGGGAGCTGAGGAATATTATCTTTCACCAAAAGGGTGGTTGGTGTCTGGAGTTCTCTGACTAAGAGATTTATAACTGACAGAAACATCTATTACATTTATGCAGTAATTGAATTTGTACTTGGAAAACTGTGGCTTGGTAATCTACATGCCAGAGAGAGAAGTTAAGATTAGGTTGGGTTTCTTATTTTTGAATGGGAAAAACACAAAGGCCTCCTTCTGCACCATAGACATTCAGGCCTTCTATGATTTCAGAACTATTGACTGCTTGTGATTGTTGAGTGCTTTACCTGCTGCACCCAGCCAGGGGTGGTCAGATGGGAAGAGACGGATGCTGGAAGAATGTTTGGCTCCACTAGAGAACTTGTCTGTGTTGTTTGCAGGTCTTCTTTCTCAACAAAGCATTTAATCTGATATGTTTTTTGTTTACATTCCTAAAACTTCATCTCAATGCTGTTAATCCTCATAACCCTTCTATCAAATTGTTAAAAATTTATCGGGCTTGAGTTCAGAACTGAGCAAAGAATTAAATCGTCTTGAAATTCCTAATCACTTGGAAGTGTTACGTACCCTGTAACTGGGTTGCCAAACCAGCAGAAATGGACCACTTAGTTGGAGTCTGGATTACTGGAACTAAGAAAGTTTTAGTAAAGAAATAAGTAACACAGTACTCTTAATCGTAAGGATATAAACGCAACAGATTAGCAATGATAAAACACACATGTACACAGAACTAGGGAAATAGGAATCAACCAAGCTCTATCACAGTCTAGGGGTAAAATGTTCAGTCTCAAGTGACGCAGAGTTCAGTTCAGCTGAGTACAGTTCGCAGTAATCGCTGTTGTGCCGTTGGGGAGAGAGAGAGAGAATGCAAATTCTGATTCAAACAGACCTTCATTCTTCGCAGTTAGCTTTCGGGTGAGCCCTTTGTAATGTCTTCTGAGGTCACCGACTGTGACCCCTCCGTTCCAGATATGATCGTTCTTCCGCGGTGAACCCGGCACGCAGGCAAGGGCGGACACACGCACCAGGTTCCCGCCGATTGTACCTTTTCACCCTGTGCATCTATGGTCGGTCCCGCGATCAGACCTCCAAACTGCTACCAACTTATGGGGGCACACCGCTTTTCCAGAGTCTCGTTATCTCGTGATCTCGTGGTGTCTGTCGTGCCTTAGCGAACCTGTTCTTTTTATCCCCCTGCTGGGGTATCGCCTGTCCATCAAACTTCAAACAATTCAGGTTCAAAGCAACCGGTCTGTCAATACTCGGAACTGTGTCTCTTTTACTTAATCTCTCTCCTCTCTCATTAACATTTTGAATGCTTGGCCAATTGTCTCTCTTATCTCTCTTATCAGCATCAATCTTCTGATAACTTGGTTTTTCGTCACAGAAGCCACAATAACTTAACAATAATGTTGCTAATGCCATAGTTTACTATTAGCAGGGAAGTAAGTACAGAATTGGGAATATGGGAAGAATTTAAAAATGTGGAATTAGTGTAAATAAGCACTTTATAGACAGTACAGAATGGATAGATTGAAGGTTCTGTTTCTGAGTGGTTTGACTTTGTGACTGAGAGAGCAAATACATAATTGCATCTCTTTTATTATTCTCAATTTCACATTGAACTGTTTATTTATTTGTTAGGATAGACCATGGAATAGGCCCCTTGAACCCAGCAATCACCCAGTTTAATCCTAACCTAATCATAGGGCAACTTATAATGTCCAATTAACCAACCAACCAGTACACCTTTGGCTTGTGGGAGGAAACCGGAGCACCCGGAGGAACCCCATGCAACATGGGGATAATGTACAAACTCCTTACAGGTAGCAGTGGAAGTTGAACCCGGGTCGCTGGTACTGTAAACTGTTGTGCTAACCACTGCACTACCGTGCCACCCATTTTATAAAATGTGGTCTTCTATCACTAAATTTCTCTTCCATGGTGATCAGAAGACAAGTCCTGTTCTGTTTGGGTCTGGCAATTGGCAATTGGTTCATCAAAGTCATATTTATTGAGAAAATTCGTGTTCTATCCAGACAGGCCATTGCATGCATTGCACATTAAGGTACTGCAATACAAAAGGATAATACAGAATATAGTGTACAATTACAGAGAAAGTGCCGTGTAGGTAGATAAATAAGATGCATGAGCAATGAAGAGGTAGATTGAAGGAAACTTTCTCGTACATGAGTTCCAAGAGTCTTATGACAGTCGAAAAGAAGCTGTCCATGGTGCTGGCAGTATGTGTCCTCAAACTTCTGCTTCTTTTGTGAAAACGCTGGGGAAGACATTGTAGGGGAATTAAGGATTAGGTTATTCAAATAACAAGCCATGGGTGACAAAGGACATTAAGGACATCCTGAACACTAAAAAGAGGGTGTTTAGAGATGGAAATAGGGAGGAGCTGAGGGCAATGCAGAGGGAACTGAAAGCCAGGATCAGGGAGGCTAAAGACAGGTACAGGAGGAAGCTTGAGTGGAAACTCCAGCAGAACAACATGAGAGAGGTCTGGAGGGGCATGAGGGCCATCACTGGGTTCCGGCAAACTAGCAACAGAGGAGCTGAAGGCAGTGTGGACAGGGCCAACGAACTTAACCTGTTCTTTAACAGATTTGACATTGTGACCCCTGCCCATCCCCCACATGAGCCATCTATTGTCGGCCCCCAACCAACACATATTCCACTCTTCCCTCCCATCCCTCCTCACAGCCCCCCCACCCTGCTCTCATGACTATACCCCTCCCCCACACGAAACCACCACGGTGGGCTTCACGGCTGAACAGGTGAGAAGACAGCTGAAATGTCTCAACCCAAGCAAGGCTGCAGGACCGGATGGTGTCAGTACCAGGGTGCTCAAAGCCTGTGCCCCTCAGCTATGTGGAGTACTTCGCCATGTATTCACCCTGAGCCTGAGGCTCCAGAGGGTTCCTGTACTGTGGAAGACGTCCTGCCTCGTCCCTGTGCCGAAGACGCCGCACCCCAGCGGCCTCAATGACTACAGACCAGTGGCATTGACCTCCCACATCATGAAGACCCTGGAGAGACTTGTTCTGGAGCTGCTCCGGCCTATGGTCAGGCCACGCTTAGATCCCCTCCAGTTCGCCTACCAGCCCCGACTAGGAGTTGAGGATGCCATCGTCTACCTGCTGAACCATGTCTATGCCCACCTGGACAAGCCAGCGAGCACTGTGAGAAGTCATGTTTTTTGACTTCTCCAGTGTGTTCAACACCATTCGCCCTGCTCTGCTGGGGGAGAAGCTGACAGCGATGCAGGTGGATGCTTCCCTGGTATCATGGATTCTTGATTACCTGACTGGCAGACCGCAGTACGTGAGCTTGCAACACTGTGTGTCCGACAGAGTGATCAGCAGCACTGGGGCTCCACAGGAGACTGTCTTGTCTCCCTGTCTCTTCACCATTTACACCTCGGACTTCAACTACTGCACAGAGTCTTGTCATCTTCAGTAGTTTTCGGATGACTCTGCCATAGTTGGATGCATCAGCAAGGGAGATGAGACTGAGTACAGGGCTACGGTAGGAAATTTTGTCACATGCTGTGAGCAGAATTATCTGCAGCTTAATGTGAAAAAGGCTAAGGAGCTGGTGGTAGACCTGAGGAGAGCTAAGGGACCGGTGACCCCTGTTTCCATCCAGGGGGTCAGTGTGGACATGGTGGAGGATTATACATATCTGGGGATATGAATTGACAATAAACTGGACTGGTCTAAGAACACTGAGGCTGTCTACAAGAAGGGTCAGAGCCATCTCTATTTCCTGAGGAGACTGAGGTCCTTTAACATCTGCTGGACATTGCTGAGGATGTTCTACGAGTCTGTGGTAGCCAGTGCTATCATGTTTGCTGTTGTGTGCTGGGGCAGCAGGCTGAGGGTAGCAGACACCAACAGAATCAACAAACTCATTCGTAAGGCCAGTGATGTTGTGGGGATGGAACTGGACTCTCTCACGGTGGTGTCTGAAAAGAGGATGCTATCTAAGTTGCATGCCATCTTGGTCAATGTCTCCCATCCACTACATAATGTACTGGGTGGGCACAGGAGTACATTCAGCCAGAGACTCATTCTTCTGAGATGCAGCACAGAGTGTCATAGGAAGTCATTCCTGCCTGTGGCCATCAAACTTTACAACTCCTCCCTTGGAGGGTCAGACACCCTGAGCCGATAGGCTGGTCCTGGACTTATTTCATAATTTACTGGCATAATTTACATATTACTATTTAACTATTTATTGTTCTATTACTATTTATTATTTATGGTGCAACTGTAACGAAAACCAATTTCCCCCGGGATCAATAAAGTATGACTATGACTATGACTATGATTATGGAGAAAAGGCAGGTAGGAGGAGATGAGTCCATGGCTAGATCAGCCACGATCTTATTGAATGGCAGAGCAGGCTCAATGGGCCTCATGGGTTACTCCTGCTCCTATTTCTTATGTTAAAGGCCATCCTGTGAATATCTGCACTGTGGGGAAGCTGGCAAGACAAAACATGGCTGTGGTTGGTCAGCTGGTTCCTGTGAGTTGATGGTCTTATGGAGCAGAGACCGGTAGTGATCAGAAGACTGTGGTGTGAGACATATATCATATAGCAGATATCGGTTGGAATGAACCAGAAGTCAGGAGGCTCAGTACAATGGTGGCCATTATTCCACTGTGAGAGACATTCAGCTCATGTGTGAACATATGCTTCAGGTTCTCTAAGATCATAGATGTGAGGGATACCATGTAGAAGCTTAGCGTGCTCTTCCTAGATTTAGATATGAGCATTTCTTCCTATGATCCTGTGAGGTGGTTCCCAAGTATGCCTGGAATAGCTCTGTTGCACAACTGTGTCATTTGTCAAGAGTAGTGGTAGGCTGAAACAACTGGGCATTAGCAGAGACTTCTGATTGTAGCAGAGTTTGAATGTGCAAGGACACATCAGCCTTCAGTGTGAGAAGTGTGTAGTGTAAGGTGAGTGTAGCAGTCTATGAATGTAGGTTTAGAATGATTATCACTTTAAATAATAATATTCTGAGTCTACCATTTCAATAAGATTTCATATTTCCGTGAAAAAGCACCAATTTGTTTCTCAGACCACTGTATTTGAAATTTTGCATGTAGAACTACTTTTAGACAAGTTTGAAGCCAGCAAAAAATTTTAGTGATCACAATGATCTTATTCAGAAAGAAAGAAAATGGCTGATGCCAAAGCATACAAATCATTGCGCAAAGCTGCTTCATACTGTTTTAAGACAGTTTTCATCTATAACACCTGTTTTTATTGTTGCACAAATTAATTTCTAGACTTCTGTCTTTAAAACATAATGGCAATTTAGCACAATATTATCTGGATAAGTAGTTCCCAGCCTTTTTTATGCCATGGACCCCTACCATCAACTTAGGGATCCGTGGACCCCAGGTTAGAAACCCCTGATCTAGATCAACAACCAAACCTTACCCTGAATCAGACGAACAAATGTTATGATTTTTATAACCAAAACTTAGTTATAAGCTACTTGTGCCCTGACAAGGTTCATTCAGCTGTCAAGATGTTGGCTATTATGTAAAAGTGATGAGCTTCCTTCTCATTTTCAGTGCGTGCCAAGCTTGCATTGCTCTCTACTTTCCCCTTTAGTTCCTTCTCTCCATCTTTCCTGTGTGATTCATCCCCTGCTCCCTCTTTCAATCTCACTAAATCCTCATACATCAGTTTCTCTTCTTGGATGAGTTGTCTTCCTGGTTGTCTTCCCTCAGCTGCATTTCTCCTCCCTTTCAAATTACTCCATCATCCAACAGAAATAAGCATATTCCTTTCTCCTTGCATGCCATCCCATTTTCACTGCACAACTCCTCTCCACCCTTCTTGAGTATAATGTTGCTTCCTGAATATTTGAATTCTAGTGATTAAACTTCTGCTCCTGACACGGTATTGGAATGGCCTTTTATCACTGTCACAAATGGGCATTGGGAGGCAGTGATAGCAAAGTACATATTTTTGTTCCACTGAACCTATTATCAGCCATTGGCATGTTTGAGAATTACTTTTATTGCCCAGCCAGATGGGACTATATTCACCTAGCTCTATACTTATCTAATCTATCTTGACATAACTGTCTTAAGGTTGGCAGCACACTCATTTCCACGTCCTGAGTACAAAAGTTGAGCTTGGCACATCAATGCAATATGAAGTAAGTGCAGCATTATTGGAAGTACTTTATTTCACTTGCTTTAGACTGAAGCTGTATCTACTTCCTCGTCGAAATTATGAGGTCTAGCAGCACTATTTAAAAATGGTCAGTGGAACTATTTATTCGATCCTGTTTGATAAATATTACTAAAGCAGTTTATGTGATCATTCTCATTTTGCTGTGTGTAGAAGTTCATTGTGAACAGATTGGCTGCAATATTTCCTACATTGCAGCAGCAACTATAACTCAATGTACTTCAAAGGCTGCAAAGTGCTTTAGGATGCACTGAGCTTGTGGAAGGGTTTGTAATACGAGTTTGTTTTTCTTCCTGTTATTAAGTTTTATGGAATCCATAAAATATCGATCTATCCTCACCCTTGTATTAAATTGTCTATAGTCGTATCATACTAAATTTCTCTCCTTATAACACTAATGTCTCTGTGCTCCTCATATTCTAACCTCCTGTGCGTCATCTATTTTAATCATTAAATTGTTGGTGGTCTAACCTCTGGAATCGTGTCATTAGACATTTCCTTATTTCCATTTCATGTTCCTTCATTAAGGTAGCCTTTAAAAACTCACCTCTTTAACCAAACATATGGACATCTTCTCAAATATCTCTTTATGCGACTCAGTGTGAAACTATTTTCAAAACACTTTGGGACATTTTTTTGCATTAAGGAGTAGTTTTAGGAGTATGTAGTTTGTATATAAATAAGCGTTGCTTTCATTAGGGCATAGTTTATCATCTAGGTAGTGCTGTGGGTCGTACGTGGAAATTAATTAGGCTAAATTTGGTCTCGGCTAAAGTAGACTCTCTGGGAATATAATTCACTTTAGTGCTTAGACTTGGGAATTTATTATCTCTGAAGTATAATGGAAAACCTGTTGGAGATGTGGGATATGCCACAAGGAAGACATTAACTTCTTAACATCAACAACTATGACAGGCTTCTTTAAGGGTAAAGCCATTGCCCTAGTTGCTGAACTATAGTTCTCACTAATTCTCAGATTTGCTTCATGCAGCGTGTCGGAATTTTGTAGGACTCACATTACGACCCTTGCATCATGAGGGTTATTTGTCTGTGAATGAATCACATGCCAAGATGAAAGGATTAACCTCTTTAGGACAATTTATTGTTGTTTAAGTAATTTCTCAATCAGTTTCACGCTGTGCCGTGCTTCTGTTTAAAGTTGCATTGCCAAAAATGTAGGAAATATCACTAATAGTTTTATCCTGAATGTAACTGTTGTGACATTTAATGAAGTTAAGCACCTCAAATGTTCTATACCATAACATTAAACTTGTTATTAGTGCTATTGCTCTATATCTCAGTTTCAACACACAAAAAATTTTAGGTCCGCCGAGCATTTAGTCTGTTAATGGTCACTGCTGATTTGAGGGGAGAGCCAAAGTGTGGCACGTGACACGAGATATTTCCAATTAGTTGTAAAACTAAATCACTGAAGTGCAAAATTGAAGTGAAGACTGAATATATATTTTATCATAGCCTTTTAAATTCAAATGTTGGATTTCATAGCGCCGTCCAACTTGTTCATGGTCCAATTTATTTCACAACAAAAATATAACTTTATGAATTGTTGTTTTGTGATAACTTTAGGCAAGCTTGCTTCTGTTGTGTGTGGGGATATTTTCCTTGGATAATTTCCATAAGATGGACGTTTTTGTTTTATTTTCTTCGATTGTTGCTATGATCTAACAGATGCTATTCTGTTGTGCATCATTTACTTTTGATTATGCGTCAACACATAAAGATGCTGAGTCCAGAGATTTCTATAATTTGATTCAATACAATCTTGTAGTCATTCAGATTTAAATCCAGATGTTTGCATTCAGAAGGGTTTTTTTAAACATTTTTGTCACTTGGGAATTTTACATCTGATTCACTAAATCTTTTGGAATATATGTGGTTTTTTTCAAACCAGGGATTTTAGGAGGTCCATGCACAGCCTTTGGGTATTTACCTATTCATCACCACAATTAGCAGTTACTTTCTTTACCCTAATAAAACTTAACATCACCCATCAGTCTTCTGCTTTCCAAATAAGCAGCTATTCTTGATGGCAGTAGAAATAGTAATTGATAATTTGTAAATGATTCTGTTCGGTTACAGCTGTTCGATGTCAGATTAGTATCATTGTTTGATTTATGTTCTACGCAGTGGCCAATTCTAACAAATCAATTGCCACTGCTGGCGACCCCCATAGATTTGTTATACTTGTATGATGAGCTGTCCAATCACTGCAGTAACGATGTTCCAAAAGTCGAAGAACTGTATTCGATCCTTTATGAGCATTGAGAGGCAATGAAACTTAAGCATAATTTAGTGTAACTAAGCATAATTAAACGGTCAACAAAAGATTTGGCATCCGTTGGTCGCCAGTCCCAAATTGCACAGAACAAAGCACGAATACATAACTTATTCCCTTCGCTTTTACCACGTCCCACTCACATGACTAGTTACCATAATGCACATAATAAACATGCAACACAGAATACAATGCAGATAGAAAACAGACGTGTGGCTCCTACATTATATATTTTGACCATGTGTCCAATGAGTCAATATTATTCACTAATCTGGGAGCAGGGACAAGAAATAAGGTACACACTGTGCATTGTACTCTACTCACTTTGGTGTGCAGGAATTTTTCAAGACTCCAGTTATAACAACTAGATAGGGAACCATTAATCTAAGCAAGAATGATATTCCGAGAAAAAACAACTGGATCTCTTCAGAATTGTTTATGTATTTATTGATGTCTCAGTAACTGTGTTTAATTCAGTTGAATAAAAACTAAATGTTATTTTCACAAACATCCTGAACAGCACTATAATGTTTTGTTTTATTCTCCTTAGGAGCAGACTGGAGAATAAAATTGTTCATACAGTCTCTGACACACACTTCTACAGTTTGTATGCAACACACACAAAATGCTGGAGGAACTCAGCAGGTCATGGGGCATCTGTGGAGAGGAATGAGCAGTTGATATTTCAGGCTGAGACCCTTCATCAGGACCGAAAAGAAAGGGAGAAGAAACCAAAATAGGAAGATAGGGGAAGGGGAAGGAGTTAAAACAGGAAAATGCATAGATTGATTATATGTACATAAAGTGACAGAAACACAGGAGTGTCTGTACGTAAGTTGACTGAGAGGAAATGATAAAGTGGTGGTGAGTGCAGTGGAGTGGTTTAGTGGGCGGGTGGAGGTATTGATCAGCCTTGCTGCTTGGAGAAAGTAGCTGCTTTTGAGTCTGGTGGGCCTAGCGAGGATGCTATGTAGACTTTTTCCTGACTGGAGTAGGACAAACAGTCCAAGTGTTAGGGTATGTTCTGGAGTTAGGGTATATAGAAAATTACAACTTCAGCAACCAGTCTTTGGACATGAATATGGATTGTGAATTGAATTCAAAATCTGAATAGTAAATTACAGGCCAGGAAATACCCACTTAACTGATACATGTCTCCATTTGCATAAATAGAACTCAGCTGACAGCACTTAGAGTGAATTGTAGACCAGGAGACATCCAATTGACTGAGATGTCTGCTTTGGCATGAATGCAATCAACATCCCATTGCATAAATAAGACCCAGATGACAGCACTTAGAGTAATTTGCAGACCAATTGACTGAGATGTCTGCATTAGCATGATTACAATTAACATCTGCATGAATACAAAAGTAATTAACACTTATTTTCTGTGTGTTGGTGAGAAGTTTCAAGCATTTGAAAGCTATGTGTAACTCAAAATAAGTATTGTGAGGACATTGTAACTATAGAAATTGTTCTGTTACCCTTGTTCTGTAACATATGAAAATGTGCTGTAATGTTGGATAAGAGAGCCTCTCTCTTGAGTGACCCCAAAAGCTGTCAACTTGAGTGTATTCTGAATAAAAGGCTACTTTATATCTCTCAGCTGCTTCTCTCCAGTGCTTTTGTTCATATTTTACACATGAGAAAGGTGGAATCCTTCATGATATAGTTGGCCTTATTCTGGCACCTTGACAATACTTAACAATACAGAAAAATAACAGTGAAAACAAATAGATAATCAATTTCTTCTCCAGCCCTTGACCTTTCGCACCCACCTGGCTTCACCTATCACCTTCCAGCTAGCCTTTTCCCCCTCCCCCCACCTTTATATTCTGGCATCTTCCCCTTCCCTCTCAGTCCTGAAGAAGGGTCTTGGCCTGAAATGTCGACTATCTGTTCATCTCTTATAGATGCAGCCTGACCTGCTGAAGTCCTCCAGTGTTTTCTATATGTTGGTATGGATTCCCAGCATCTGCAGACTTTCTTGTGTTTGTAGATCATCTATATATCATCTTACATAGATGTAAGTAGCTTCAATTCTTTTTCCTTTTTTATTTTCTAATAGAAGTGTTAATTAATTGAACAAAAACTTTGTGTACATTAATTAACTAAAATTACTTTGGTCTATTTTTGACATACAGTAGTTGTGCACATTTAATGGGACCAAAACATTATCTCAATGTTACATTTCTACAGAAAATGTTATCTAAAATCTGCTCTCCTCCTGACATTTTCTCCACTTTGGTACTGAGTATATTCATTTACACTTGGGAATACGCTAAGTTCACTACCATATATCTTTTATTCAAGAGAGCATTTAAGCTTCTATAGGTTGGCATGAACCTGTGGACATTTTGGCTATAAATATTTGTGGGGACTGTTGGATAAGAGTGTAGGGTGTTTTTACCCCAACACTGAATATCTTCTATGTCTTAAGTGTTTGTTGAAGTTGGAGCATCTTAACTGTGCTCCCTTGTTTATTGTGCTCTGTGATTTTAATTCAGTGCTACTTTGATCATGTATTCTGTGAAGTTTTGTGGCCAAAATACGATATAGCTTGCATTAATAATCTAATGTTAGCAGCATGTTGTATTATAATCCAATAGATTGTCTGAGATTTGTTCTTACTAAAGGGGTCTGAAGTATGCCAGTAGCAAAGTTACAGCAGATCTGCCACCATTGCTTCTGGCAAGGACATAATCATTGGTCAGAATTTGTAATTTCTCCTCAACTCTTGACATAGGTCAAGAACTATTTCATAGCATTTCAAATGAATCATAGATTGTACAGGACATAAGGAAGCAATTTAGTTCCTTAAACCTGTACTGGTGTTAACTCTCCAGGTGCCTATCCTAAATCTCTTCTTTATTCTCTGATTTCAGGGATCCCACTGCTCTACTCTCTATATACCCATGACTGTGTGGCTAGGCATAGCTCAAATAGCTATAAACTTGTTGATGACACAACCATTATTGGTAGAATCTCAGGTGGTGACGAGAGGGCAAACAGGAGTGAGATATGTCAATTAGTTGAGTGGTGCCGTAGCAACAACCTGGCACTCAACATCAGTGAAACGAAAGAACTGCTTGTGGACTTCTGGAAGAGTAAGATGAAGGAACACATACCAATCCTCATAGAGGGATCAGAAATGGAGAGAGTGAGCAGCTTCAAGTTCCTGGGTGCCAAGATCTCTGAGGATCTAACCTGGTCCCAACATATCAAACAACAGGAATTCTGCAGATGCTGGAAATTCAAGCAACACACATAAAAGTTGCTGGTGAACACAGCAGGCCAGGCAGCATCTCCAGGAAGAGGTGCAGTCGACGTTTCAAGCCGAGACCCTTCGTCAGGACTAACTGAAGGAAGAGTGAGTAAGGGATTTGAAAGTTGGAGGGGGAGGGGGAGATCCAAAATGATAGAAGAAGACAGGAGGGGGAGGGATGGAGCGTAGGGAGCGCTCCCTCCCATCCCTCTCCACTGATCTCCCTCCTGGCACTTATCCGTGTAAGCGGAACAAGTGCTACACATGCCCTTACACTTCCTCCCTTGCCACCATTCAGGGCCCCAAACAGTCCTTCCAGGTCAGGCAACACTTCACCTGTGAGTCGGCTGGGGTGATATACTGCGTCCGGTGCTCCCGATGTGGCCTTCTATATATTGGCGAGATCCGACGCAGACTGGGAGACCGCTTTGCTGAACACCTATGCTCTGTCCGCCAGAGAAAGCAGGATCTCCCAGTGGCCACACATTTTAATTCCACATCCCATTCCCATTCTGGCATGTCTATCCACGACCTCCTCTACTGTAAAGATGAAGCCACACTCAGGTTGGAGGAACAACACCTTATATTCTGTCTGGGTAGCCTCCAACCTGATGGCATGAACATTGACTTCTCTAAATTCCGCTAATGCCCCACCTCCCCTTCGTACCCCATCTGTTACTTATTTTTATACACACATTCTTTCTCTCACTCTCCTTTTTCTCCCTCTGAATATACCCCTTGCTCATCCTCTGGGTCCCCCCCGCCCTTGTCTTTCTTCCCAGACCTCCTGTCCCATGATCCTCTCGTATCCCTTTTGCCTATCACCTGTCCAGCTCTTGGCTCTATCCCTCCCCCTCCTGTCTTCTCCTATCATTTTGGATCTCCCCCTCCCCCTCCAACTTTCAAATCCCTTACTCGCTCTTCCTTCAGTTAGTCCTGACGAAAGGTCTCGGCCTGAAACGTCGACTGCACCTCTTCCTAGAGATGCTGCCTGGCCTGCTGCGTTCACCAACAATTTTTATGTGTGTTGCCCAACATATCAATGTAGTTATAAAGAAGGCAAGACAGCAGCTATACTTCATTAGGAGTTTGAAGAGACTTGGTATGTGTGGTAGACCATGTATATATGTTGTAACTCGGTTACCTGTCTGGACACACCCCTTTGCTGACTGCCCCTGTGGCTCCTCCCACAGAGTCCTGTATAAAGGTGTTCGTCTTGCCCCTCCCCCTCAGTCCGGGGGCAGACACTCACTGTGGAGGTCGTATTGTACAGCGAATAAAAGCCTTTCAGTATTTTTACCAAACCTCAGTCTTTTGGAGTAATTGAAGATGCTTCAATATGTCAACAATTACACTCAAAAACCTCTATAGATGTATGTGGAGAGCATTCGGACAGGCTGCATCACTGTCTGGTATGGGGGGGGTGGCTACTGCCAGCTACCAAAAGAAGCTGCAGAGAGTTGTAAATCTAGTTAGCTCCACCTTGGGTACTAGCCTACAAAGTACCCAAGACCTCTTCAAGGAGTGGTGTTTCAGAAAGGCGGTACCTCCAGCATCCAGGGCATGCTCTTTTCTCACTGTTACCATCAGGTAGGAGGTACAGAAGCCTGATGGCACACACTTGGTGATTCAGGAATAGCTTCTTCCCCTCTGTCATCCGATTCCTAAATGGACATTGAACCCTTGGACACAACCTCACTTTTTAAAAATATATACATTATTTCTGTTTTTTTACATGATTTTTACTCTATTCAATATACATGTACAGGTCGACCTTCACTAATCCGACTACCTGTAATCCGGTTCCTTCGATAATCCAGCACTGATTATGTTTAATGTGATCCTTCTGTAATTCGGCATTTTCACTAATCCGGAACTCCTCAGGTCCCAATGGTGCAGGATTAGTGAAGGTCGACCTGTACTGTATAAAGTATACAGAATAAGATTTATTTATCTTCTATATTATACATTGCATTGAACTGCTGTTGCTAAGTTAAAAAATTTCACATCACATGCCAGTGATGATAAATCTGATTCTGATTCCAATTATTGTCCAGTTTTCCTTTAAACAATGCTATATTTTCTGCCATATTCATCACTATGGTAATGCTCCAGAATGCTGAGTTCTGTTTTTTTTTGCACATAATCTAGATCTTATGCATGATTTTTCACTGTGTTCTGGGACCCTTTCATAATTTTGAAAATCAAAATATATCATTTATATTTTGAAATCTGTTTATCAAAATTTCATTGTGTGTTATATATATATGACAAAAAATATGCAGTTAATGATCTTTAAAGTGTGCAGAAAGATTTTGAGCCTACTCCTGCATTTCCGTTTTCTTCATTACTGTTTGCTGCTAGATGCTTATGATTGGTGTTTGATGTTATGTAAGTAGCATATGTATTTATATTTTTGTCCTGATGAAAGCAGGTCATACTTAATACTGACTCCGGTGATGTGGTGGTTGAGGTGGATCCTGCAGGAATTCATCTTTGGATTGGGAGCTCTGAAAGTGTGATGTAGTCTGTCCCTGATGCTCAGTTCCATTAAATTCAGTGGAATCAAATTTCAGAAAAAGACTGCATCTATAGGTGCTATTAGATCATATGTTTGATACTACTCATCTACATTAGGTTTGGTTGAAAAATAAATTTGTGCATAAAGTGGTCCTTTATATTAATCATGAACAAATAGACATTGTTAGAATCTTCCATTTCAAAAAATATTGCTGACCGTGTTTAACATGCTGAACCATTACCTTTTATGTATTAAGTAGGGCAAACCTACAAGTGATTGCAGGTTTAAAGAAAGGGGGTCACTTCTAACTGGTTGGCATGTAGCTCTGGATTTCCAGCTGAAAACTAACATTCAGTACATTTATAGGGAAGGTAATTTAACCCTTCCTGAAATGTGAACTGAGCTGGTTAAATGCCCATTGCTGCAGGAGTTCTATCGGGAAGCACTTAGTGCAAGCTATCCCTGTAGGCAGTAAATGCCTCCTTTATGGGTCTGGAACTAAACTGGGAACATGAACCAATTGTAACTCTACACTTCTTTGTACACTGTTGGGTAGGATTAGTTGAAGTTGCTGACCTTAAATGTTTTGTACTTTTCCTTGACTTCAAGTATACATCCACTTCATTTTTCAAAGTAGAAACATGGCAGATGCTGGAAGTATGATATCAAAACAAAAAATTCTAGAAATAGCAGATCAAATAGATTCATTGGAGGGTAAAAATTAGTTATGATTTAGTTCATTCTCTTTTAGAGGAACCTGGATGATATAGTGATGTAGCAGTTAGTACCGGAAATATTTCCGACATGTCAGTCCATGGCCGCCTCTACTGTTGCGATGAGGCCACACTTTATATTCCATTTGGATAGCCTCTAGCCTGATGGCATGAACCTTGATTTCTTGAACTTCTGGTAATTACCCCTCCCTCTCCTTCACCATTTGCCATTCCCATTTTCCCCCTCTCACCTTATCTCCTTACCTGCCCAACATCTCCCTTCGGTGCTCTTCCTCTTTCCCTTTCTTCCATGGCCTTCTGTCCTCTCCTATCAGATTCCCCTTTCTCCAGTCCATTATCTTTCTTCAATTGGCTTCCAAGCTCTTCACTTCACTCCCCTCCCCCTCTCCTGGTTTCACCTATCACCGGCTATCTTGTTCTTTTCCACCCTTTCCCCCACCTTCCTACTCCGACTTCTCATTCTCTTTTTTTTTCCAGCCCTGATGAAGGGTATCGGCCTGAAATGTCGCCTGCTACGATTTTCCATAGATTCCGCCTGGCCCGCTGAGTTCCTCCAGCATTTTGTGTGTGTTACTTTGATTTCCTGCATCTGCAGATCTTTGTTTGTTTGTGTACCTGAAATATTAACTCTGTTTCTCTCAGAACAGTCTGAAGTTGTGTCTGGTGCAAGACTGATTGTGTATTGAATCTTCCTGAAAAAGAAGCATCTGTGGACAGATTTTGTTTGTTGCTGACTGCAATCATTTTTAGAAAGAAGTCTTTTTCATTCATTTCTATTCGAGCATAATGCCTGGTTAAGAATAATTCCTGTGAGTTCCTGCTCCACCAAGGCAGATCTATAAAATACTGAAAGAGTATGCTGGAAATAATATCTCAATCACAGAACTGGTGTGAATTCAATTAATTCAGTTCAGGACTGTAGAATGATCTTGCCCCAAAATATTGACTCTCTATTTCCCTCCATAGGTGCTGCCTGACCTGCTGAGTTCATCCAGCATTTTCTCTGTGTTATCCCATGGAAGTATTATTATCTTCTGTACATTGTACTATCATCATCATCGTTATGCACTGTGTCATATGACGAACAATCATGGTCTATTTTTCTTGGCAATTTTTCTTAGACCGTAAGACCATAAGAACAGAATTAATCCATCTAGCCCTTTGAGTTTGCTCCCCCATTTCATCATGGCTGATTCATTTCCCTCTCAGCCCCATTCTCCTGCTTTCTCCCTGAATCTCTTCATGCCATGACTAAACAAGAATCTATCAACCTCTGCCTTAAATATACAAAAAGACGTGATCTCCACATCTGCCTGTGGCAAAGAATTCCACAAATTTACCACTCTCTGTTTAAAGAAATTTGTCTTCATTTCTGTTCTAAAAGGACATCCCCGTATTCTGAGGCTGTGTCCTCAGTTCTTAGACTTTTCCACTATAGGAAACATCCTCTACACATCCACTCTATCAAGGCCTATCACCATTCAATAGGTTTCATAAGAACATAAGAAATAGGAGCAGGAGTAGGCCATCCGGCCTATCGAGCCTGCCCTGCCATTCAATAAGATCATGGTTGATCGGTCCGTAATCTCAGCTCCACCTACCTGCCTTTTCCCCATAACCCTTAATTCCCCTACTATGTAAAAACCTATCTAACTGTTTCTTAAATATATCAGGAATATTTAGTGAGGAAGTCTCAACTGCTTCCCTGGGCAGAGAATTCCACAGATTCACCACTCTCTGGGAAGAACAGTTTCTCCTTATCTCCATCCTAAATCATCTCCCCTGAATCCTGAGGCAATGTCCCCTGGTTCCACTCTCACCTATCAATGGAAGGAACTTTCCTACTTCTATCTTATCTATCCCTTTCAAAATTTTGTATGTTTCCATAAGATTCCCTCTCATTCTGAACTCCAGAGAGTATAGTCCCAGGTGACTCAATCTCTCCTCATAGGTTAACCCCTTCATCCCTGGAATCAACCTGGTGAACCTCCTCTGAACTGCCTCCAAAGCCAGTATATTCTTCCTCAAGTATGGAGACCAGAACTGCACACAGTACTCCAGGTGCGGCCTCACCAGTACCCTGTATAGTTGCAGCATGACCTCCCTGCTCTTGAATTTAATCCCTCTAGCAATTAAGGCCAACATTCTGTTTGCCTTCTTAATAACCTGTTGTACCTGCAAGCCAACTTTTTGCGATTCATGGACAAGTATTCCTAAATCCCTCTGCACAACAGCATGCTGCAATCTTTCATTATTTAAATAACATTCTTCTGAATTCCAGTGATTACAGGCCTAGAGCCATAATACAATGAGTTGAATAATTATTTAAATATGGATTTTGATGCTTTCTCATAGTTGAATCTCTCTTCCTATTTAAACCATGTCCATAAGATTTAAGAGCAGAATTAGGCCATTTGGCCCATCGAGTCTACTCTGCCATTTCACCATGGCTGATCCATTTCTCTCTCAGCCTTAGTCTCCTACCTTCTTCCCACATCCCATCATGCCCTGACTAATCAAGAATCTATCAACCTCTACCTTAAATATAGCCAATGACTTGTCCTCCTCAGCTGCCTGTGGCAATGAGCTGCACAGATTCACCACTCTCTGGCTAAGGAAATTCCTCCTCATCTCCTTTCTAAATGGCCATCCCTCTATTCTGAGGCTGTGTCCTCAGTTCTTAGATTCTTCCACCAGAAGTGGTTTGCCATTGTCTTCTTCTGGGCAGTGGCTTTACAAGACAGGTGACCCCAGCCATTATCAAAATTCTTCAGAGATTGTCTGCCTGGCATCAGTGGTCACATAACCAGGACTGGTGATATGCCCCAGCTGCTCATGCGGCCATCCACCACCTGTACCCATGGATTCACTGACTTGGATTAGAGGGGTGCTAAACTGGTGCTGCACCTTGCTCAAGGGTGACCTGTAGGCTAGAGGAGAAAAGGAGCACCTTACACCTCCTTTCGTAAGGATGTATCTCCACCCTGCCCAATATTGTATTATAGTAGGAGAGTAAAAATAATTCAGTGTCAGCCACTTTCACCCTCATCCTTCAGGGCACTTAGTAGCAGAAGTATGACAAAGGACTAATCTACCTGAATTCTTTAACTATTCTCCCCTTGCCTTACAAATGGCTCCATCATAAAAGAGCTTTGCTTGGAGAAAGAAGAACTTGGCTATTTGGAACACCAACTCTATCAAATGTTGTTATATACCATGAACTCCAGATCATAATATTGCGAGTGTGAAGTTTTACTGTCTCTATTCACTAAATAGATCTCCAAGGGATATGTGATTACTGCACAAAATGTTCCAAGTATTAAGATATTTTGGAAGATTGTGAGTCTTTTAAGATTCTATTTGATAACTGGAGAACATGCTTTGAAATCCCTATTCTTGGAGCAGTTTTGAGGTTCAGAATTGTAATTTTTCCGCTTCAGTGGAAGGCTATAAAAATGACTAGTGAAAAGTTCGGCACGGACTAGAAGGGCCGAGATGGCCTGTTTCCATGCTGTAATTGTTATATGATTATATGGTTATAAAATAGCTCATTAATTTTCCACCATTGTCGTGTCTGCCTATTTTGTGTGAATTTTGGGTTGAGCAACATATTTTTCTGCAGCAACCCAGACAAAATGCCGGTGGAACTCTGCAAGTCGGGTGGCACCTATGGGGGGGGATAAACACTCGACATTTTGGGCCGCGACCCTTCATCAGATTGGAAAGGAGGGGGACAGAAGCTGGAATTAGAAGATGGAGGGAGAGGGAAGGAGCACAAGCTGGAAGATAATAGGTGAAACGAGCTGAGGGGGAAGGTGTGTGGGTAGGAGAGAGTGATGAAGTGAGAAGCTGGAAGGTGATTTGTGGAAAAGGTAAAGGGATGAAGAAGAAGATATCTGATAGAAGACCGTAGAGCATGGGAAAAAGGGAATGAGAAGGGGCACTAGATGGAGCTGATAGACGGGTGAGGAGAAAAGGGGTAAGAGGGGAGCCAGAATGGGAAATAGAAAGAGAAAGAAGGGAGAGTTTTCAAACCACCACATTCAGTGATATCATCTGAGACCAGAATGGGTAATGGAAAAAGAGAAGCAGGTGGGGAGAAATTACCAAAGTTAGGGTAATTGACCTTCATGATTGAGGCTACTCAGATAGAATATAAGGTGTTGTTTCTCCAATCTGAGTGGCCTCATTATGTCAGTAGAGGAGCCATGGTCAGTCATCAGGTTGGGGGGTGTAAGATTGAAATTTGAAAACTGGTGGTAGTGCACTGAAATGTCACTCAGGGATATTTGAAGGATCATCAGCAGATTTTAAATGCTGACTCTTACTTGAATGTTCTAACTCTGTTATTTACATATTTCGGACAGAATGATATAACTGGCGAAAGGGTCAAGGATATTTTGTCTGAAGTCTACCTACAAGAGGTACGTGTTTGCAGCATGGAATTGAGACCTACCTTTTTTAGTAGCGAGGTTACGAGCAGTGGGGCGCGAACTGATTTCACTCGCTCTCCATGATGTTCTCTCCTCTCTCCATGGTGCTAAGGCTATGAAGACAGCCCTGGCTGCTGTGCTCCGTGTCCGTTAATATGATGAACTGATAAGCGAGGCTTTGGGCTGATCCAGGGTTCAATATGAGGACTCAGTTTTGGTTCAGAGTGCTGTTGTTCATTTCAATTGTTTGCATGACTTTTTTTTTCTTTCTCTTGCGTGTTGAGTACTGGTCTTTTATTTATTTATTATTTATTTATTTTCCCCTGTAATTGGATTCTTTTGGGCTTTTTGCTTTGTGGCTACCTGTGAGCAGGCAAATCTCAAGGTTGTGTAACTTAAACATCCTTTGATAATAAATGAATATTGAATCTTGAACTTGAGGTGTAGAAGTGTGGGGGATAATAGTAATAAAGTTGCAAGGGTCTCACACCCTGTGTGCTAAATGGGGTTGCCTAGGCAATCAACAACCTGATCTTTTTTCTCCTCCTTTCTCCCTGACTCTATTTTAACACTGATTTTAGGATCTTCGCTATATTCTTAGTTGGTTTTGCATGACAATTGCACTGGTTTAAAATGCTATTGAGATTTTGAGGTGCCAAAATGGGGATGATCAGGGTGACACTGGTGCAGCTCGTAGAACTGCTGCCTCAGAGTACCAGCAACCCAGTTCCAATCCAAACTCTGGCATTGTCCCTCCTGGTGACCGTGAGTGTTATTCCCAAATACTTCTGTTTTTTCCTTCATTTTACATACAGGCTATTAGGCACATTGAATCCTGTAAATTGCTCTTAGTAGTGTGTGGTAGAATCTGAGGAGAGCTGAGGAGAATCGGGGGAGAAGGGAGAGGAAAGATGGCCATATATAAACATGTGAATCAGAAAGTAGCTGGTGATAGGTGGAACAAAATGAAAGAATGAAATGATAGGTAGCTGGAGCCAGGTTGGGGAGAAGAGAGGGAAAGTAGAGGTGAACAAAGAGAGATAAAATGTAGAAGCAAACAACAGGAATTCTGCAGATGCTGGAAATTCAAGCAACACACATAAAAGTTGCTGGTGAACGCAGCAGGCCAGGCAGCATCTGTAGGAAGAGGTGCAGTCGACGTTTCAGGCTGAGACCCTTCGTCAGGACTAACTGAAGGAAGAGTGAGTAAGGGATTTGAAAGTTGGAGTGGGAGGGGGAGATCCAAAATGATAGGAGAAGACAGGAGGGGGAGGGATAGAGCCAAGAGCTGGACAGGTGATAGGCAAAAGTGGATACGAGAGGATCATGGGACAGGAGGTCCGGGAAGAAAGACGGGGGGGAGGTACCCAGAGGATGGGCAAGGGGTATATTCAGAGGGACAGAGGGAGAAAAAAGAGAGTGAGAGAAAGAATGTATGCATAAAAATGAGTAACAGATGGGGTACAAGGGGGAGGTGGGGCCTTAGCAGAAGTTAGAGAAGTCGATGTTCATGCCATCAGGTTGGAGGCTACCCAAAATGTAGAAGGGCTGGTGAGAGTGAGAAAGGAACACAGGAAGAGTGGGTTACCTGAAATCGGAAACCTGATGTTCGTACATTAGGCTATGACTATCCAAGCAGAATATGAGGTGCTGATCTTCTAGTTTGCACTTCGTGTAAGTGGAGAATGTCAAAGGCAGATAAGTCAGTCTGGGAGTAGGCAGAGAAGTGGAAATAGCATTCAAACAGAAGCTCAGAAGGCATTTGCAGGCAAAATATGAGTGCACAGTGAAAGAGTTGCCTTGTTCACATTTTGTATCTTTAATGTAGGTTAGGCCACAACGTGAGTACTGATGCAGAATATAGTGTGGTCCTGATGGGAATGGAATTGGTTATGTTTCAACACTGTAAAACCAGGTATCAATTTCCTTAGACCAATTTCAAGTGTTTTTTTTAAGGGATTCAATTTGCCCCTAGTGTTAATCTCAATGCTGATGCAGCCTATCAGAAACAGAGGCAATCCAGTCTCTGGACCCTGGTCTTGTACACTGTCATGCTGCATAAATAGAGTCGTGCGATCCATTTAAACACAACTGATTTTACAGGTGCTAAAAATCTTCAACAATGCACACAATGCTGGAGGAATTCACAAGTCAGGCAGGATCGGTGGACAGGAATAAATACTTAACGGTTTATTCACCTCCATAAATGCTGCCTGACTTGCTGAGTTCTTCATTTTGTGTGTGTTGCAGGTGATCATCCCTTTTATTCAAAAGAAAGCATTGTATCCCATGATGATAAGTCACACATAGAAAATCTGGGTTCAACCTGTATCTGCTCAAAACCAGTCAAACTTTGCAGGAAAGAAAGACTACTTCAATCCTCTAAATTCCAATAAATTTCATATAGACAGTTGATTTGAATGTTAGAAACCTTCATTAGCATAATGTTTTGCACTCAGCATAACTGGCACATTTGTAATGCCCCTGTATAGGTTATACTTGTGATACATTGTATCACAAGCTATGAAATGACTTTAAGGATTTGTCAAAATGATATATTCATGAAAACTTCTCAAATAGTGATAATTTTTCTAGGAATTCTAAACACTTCTCATAGAATTTGGGGCTCCTGTTTCCACAATAGATCAAATGGGAAGACCATAAGACAAAGGAGCAGAAGTAGGCCATTCGGCCCATTGAGTCTGCTCCGCCATTTTATCATGAGCTGATCCATTTTATCCTATTTAGTCCCACTGCCCCGCCTTCTCACCATAACCTTTGATGCCCTGGCTACTCAGATACCTATCAATCTCTGTCTCAAAGACACCCAATGACTTGGCCTCCACTGCTGCCCGTGGTAACAAATTCCATAGATTCATCACCCTCTGACTAAAAAATTTTTTTCGCATTTCTGTTTTGAAAGGGCGCCCTTCAATCCTGAAGTCATGCCCTCTTGTACTAGACTCCTCCATCATGGGAAACAACTTTGCCAAATCCACTCTGTCCATGCCTTTTAACATTCGAAATGTTTCTATGAGGTCTCCCCTCATTCCTCTAAACTCCAAGGAATACAGTCCAAGAGCAGACAAACGTTCCTCATATGTTAACCCTCTCATTCCTGGAATCATTCTAGTGAATCTTCTCTGTACCGTCTCCAAAGTCAGCACATCCTTTCTTAAATAAGGAGACCAAAACTGCCCACAGTACTCCAAGTGAGTTCTCACCAGCGCCTTATACAGCCTCAACATCACATCCCTGCTCCTATACTCTATTCTTCTAGAAATGAATGCCAACATTGCATTCGCCGCCTTCACTACCGACTCAACCTGGAGGTTAACTTTAAGGGAATCCTGTACGAGGACTCCCAAGTCCCGTTGCATCTCAGAACTTTGAATTCTTTCCCCATTTAAATAATAGTCTGCCCGTTTATTTTTTTCTGCCAAAGTGCATAACCATACACTTTCCAACATTGTACTTCATTTGCCACTTCTCTGTCCATTCTTCCAATCTATCCAAGTCTCTCTGCAGACTCTCCGTTTCCTCAGCACTACCGGCCCCTCCACCTATCTTTGTATCGTCAGCAAACTTAGCCACAAAGCCATCTATTCCGTAATCCAAATCGTTGATGTACAATGTAAAAAGAAACGGCCCCAACACTGATCCCTGTGGAAAACCACTGGTAACCGGCAGCCAACCAGAATAGGATCCCTTTATTCCCACTCTGTTTCCTGCCAATCTGCCAACGCTCTATCCATATATGTAACTTTCCTGTAATTCCATGGGCTCTTATCTTGTTAAGCAGCCTCATGTGTGGCACCTTGTCAAAGGCCTTCTGAAAATCCAAATATACAACATCCACTGCATCTCCCTTGTCTAGCCTACTGGTAATTTCCTCAAAAAAGTGTAATAGGTTTGTCAGGCAGGATTTTCCTTTAAGGAATCCATGCTGAGTTCTGCCTATCTTGTCATATGCCTCCAGGTATTCTGTAACCTTATCCTTGACAATCGACTCCAACAACTTCCCAACCACCGACATCAAGCTAACAGGTCTATAATTTCCTTTTTGCTTCCTTGCCCCCTTCTTAAATAGCGGAGTGACATTTGCAATCTTCCAGTCCTCCGGAAACCATGCCAGAATCTATCGACTTTTGAAAGATCATTGCTAATGCCTCCGCAATCTCCACAGCTACTTCCTTCAGAACACGAGGGTGCATTCCATCTGGTCCAGGAGAGTTATCGACCTTTAGCCTATTTAGCTTACTGAGTACTTTCCCTGTCGTAATTGTGACTGCGCACACTTCTCTTCCCTGCCACCCTTGAGTGTCCGGTATCCTGCTGTCTTCTTCAGTGAAGACTGATGCAAAATACTTGTTCAGTTCCTCTGCCATCTCCTCATAATTAAGCAGTGAAGATCTTTTTTATGTGATTAATTTTATCCCTGTGATTCTGAGGAAGAGATAGAATGTCATCAATTGCACAAACCTCAAAATTACAGAATCCTCAGATTTTACTTTAAAAAATGTCATGTCCCCTGGCTAATTTTTTATAAATTCTTCAAACTGTTAGAAATTTCTGGAAATATTTTGAGAGGGGTTCCAGCTGTCTCTGAGATTGCTCTTCCAGGTGTGTGAATTCTTTTCCCCCATCTCCCCTTTCTCCTGGCACTGAACATGGGTTCATGGTGCAGAATGGAAAGAGGGAGAAGAGGGGAGTGGTAATGATTGGAGACTCAATAGTCAGGGGAACAGAAAGGATATTCTGTAGACATGAATGGGACAGCCAGATGATATGTTGCCTCCAAGGTGCCAGGGTCAGGGACATCTCAGATCACATGCATGACATTTTAGTCAGAGAGGGAGAACAGCAAGATGTCTTGGTACATATTGGTACTAATGACATAGGAAGGAAAAGCAATGAGGTCCTGAAGAGAGAATTTAGAGAGCCAGGCAGAAAGCTGAGAAGTAGGACCTCCAGGTTAGTAATTTCTGGATAGCTACCTATGCCACGTGCCAGTGAGGGTAGAAACATGCGTGGCTGAGAAGCTGGTGCAGGGGACAGGGCTTCAGGTTCTTGGACCACTGGGATCTCTTCTGGGGGGTGGTATGACCTGTACAAAAGGTACGGGTTGAACTTGATCCCAATGGGTGCCATTATTCTCATGGCCGGATTTGTCAGAATTGTTGAGGAGGGTTTAAGCTAATTTGGCGGGAGGATGGGAACTGAAGTGAAGGGACTCAGGATAGGATGGGTAGTTAAAAAAACATAGCATGCAGTCAAACTGTCAGGAAGGGCAGGCAGATGATACGATAAAATTGCAACCAGCAGGGTGAGTATCTGCGCATTAGGGATGCAGAATCAAAAAGGGTAGCAAATACAGTACTCAAAGTGTTATAACCCAATGCACAGAGTATATAAAAAAATAAAGTGAATGATCTTGTTGCGCTTTTACAGGTTGTTGGGTATGATGTTGCGGCCACTACTGAATGGTGGGTGAAGGATGGTTGTAGTTGGGAGCTGAATGTCCAAGTTACACGTTGTATCAGAGGGATAGGAAGGTAGGCAGAGGGGGTGGCATGGCTCTGCTGGTAAAGAGTGGCATCAAATCATTAGAAAGGTGAGACATATGACTGGATGATTTTGAATCCTTGTAGGTTGAGTTAAGAAACTGTAAGGGTTAAATCACCCTGATGGTGGTTATATACAGGCCTCCAAACAATAGCTGGGATGTGAACTACAGATTACAATGTGAAATAGAAAAGGCGTGTTAAAAGGGCAATGTTATGATAGTCATGGGAGATTTTATCATGCAGGTAGGTTGGGAAAATCATGTTGGTAATGGATCCCAAGAGAGTGAATTTGTTGAATGCCTATGAGATGGCTTTTTAGAGCAGTTGTAGAGATTGTGGAGGCATTAGTAGTGATCTTTCAAGAATCATTGCATTCTGGCATGGTTCTGGAGGACTGGAAAATTGCAAATGTCACTCTATTCTATAAGAAAGGAAGGAGCAGCAGAAAGGAAACTATAGACTAGTTAGCCTGACCATGGTGGTTGGGAAGATGTTGGAGTCAATTGTCAAGGATGGGGTTATGGTGTATTTCCGGGTGCTGTCATATCAGTGCTGCCCAATTCCGCTCACCAGACCTGGAATATCTAGCAGTAAAATGCCATCCTTTTTACCTACCACGTGAGTTCTCTGGGATCACTTTGGTAGTAATTTACATTCCACATCAGGCTAATGTCAATCAGGCTTTAGATGATCTGAACAATAGGATCAACATGCATGAAATAGCGCACCCTAACACCTTCACCATCATTTTGGGAGTTTAACCAGGCCAGTCTGAAAAAAAATCACGAAGCAACTACCATCAACAGGTCACTTGCAATACCAGAGGAAACAACACACTGGACCATTGTTACACCACCATCAAGAATGCCTACCATGCTATTCCATGCCCTCACTTTGGGAAGTCTGATCATTTGGCTGTACTTCTACTCCCTGAGTATAGGCAGAGACTGAAGACTGCAGCACCAGTAGTGAGGAATAAGAAAGCACAGGAGTGCCTACAGGACTGCTTTGAATCAGTGGACAGGACTGTATTCAGGGACTCATCATTGAACCTGGATGAGTATGCTGCAGTTGCCATCGACTTCATTAGAACCTATGTGGATGTGTGTGTCCCCACAAAGGCTTACTGTACATTTCAAAACCAAAATCCGTGGATGAACCAGGAGGTATGTTGTCTGCTGAAGGCTAGATCTGTGGCATTCAAGTCTGGCAGCCCAGGCCAGAAAACCAGGTATGATTTGCGGAGAACAACAGGAATTCTGCAGATGCTGGAAATTCAAGCAACACACATAAAAGTTGCTGGTGAACACAGCAGGCCGGGCAACATCTCTAGGAAGAGGTGCAGTCGACGTTTCAGGCCGAGACCCTTCGTCAGGACTCCTCTAGGAAGAGGTGCAGTTGACATTTCAGGCCGAGACCCTTCGTCCTGACGAAGGGTCTTGGCCTGAAACTTCGACTGCACCTCTTCCTAGAGATGCTGCCTGGCCTGCTGTGTTCACCAGCAACTTTTATGATTTGCAGAGGGCTATTTCAAGGGCAAAGAGACAATTTTGAATGAGGTTGGAAGCGACATCAGATGCATGGTAACTCTGGCAGGATCTGCAAGATATTACTTCCTACAAAGCAAAACCCAATAGCATGAATGGCAGTGATGCTTCACTACCAGATGAACTCTATGCACGCTTTGAAATGGAGAGCACAACTACAGCTGTGAGGATCCCTGCTGCACCTGATGACCCTGTGATCTCCGTCTCAGAGGCCGATGTTAGGCTGTCTTTAAAGAGAATGAATCCTCGCAAGGCAGAAGGTCACGATGGAGTACCTGGTAAGGCTCTGAAAACCTTTGCCAGCCAACTGGCAGGAGTATTCAAGGACATTTTCAATCTCTCACTGCTATGGGTGGAAGTTCCCTCTTGCTTCAAAAAGGCAACAATTATACCAGCGCCTAAGAAGAATAATGTGGGCTGCCTTAATGACTATCACCTGGTAACACTCACATTGATAGTGATAAAATGCTTTGAGAGGTCGGTCATGACTATACTGAACTCCTGCCTCAGAAAGGACCTGGACCCATTGCAATTTGCCTATCACCACAATAGGTCAATGGTAGACACAATCTCAATGGCTCTCCGTACAGCTTTAGACCACCTGGACAACACAAACACCTACATCAGGATGCTGTTCATCGACAATAGCTCAGCATTTAATACCATTACTCCAACAATCCTAATAGAGAAGTTGTAGAACCTGGGCCTCTGTTCCTCCCTCTGCAATTGGATCATCTTCTTCCTAACTGGAAGACCACAGTCTGTGCAGATTGGTGATAACCTATCCTCCTCGTTGACGATCAACACTGGCTCAACTCACTGGTGTGTGCTTAGCCCACTGCTCTACTCTCTATGTACGCATGACTGTGTGGTTAGGCATAGCTCAAGTACCATCTATAAATTTGCCAATGATACAACCATTGTTAGTAGAATCTCAGGTGGTGATGAGAGGGCATACAGGAGTGAGATATACCAACAAGTGGAGTAGTGCCGCAGCAACGACCTGGCACTCATCGTCAGTAAGATGAAAGAACTGATTGTGGACTTCAGGAAGGGTAAGACAAAGGAACACATACCAATCCTCATAGAGGGATGAGAAGTAGAGAGAGTGAGCAACTTCAAGTTGCTCGGTGTCAAGATCTCTGAGGATCTAAACTGGTCCCAACATATTGATGTAGTTATAAAGAAGGCAACACAGCAGCTATACTTTATTAGGAGTTTGAAGAGATTTGGCATGTCAACAAATACACTCAAAAACTTCTATAGTTGTACCGTGGAAAGCATTCTGACAGGCTGCAACACTGTCTGGTATGGAAGGGCTACTAAATCTAGTCTGCTCCATCTTGGGCTCTAGCCTGCAAAATATCCAGGATGTCTTTAGGGAGCGGTGTCTCAGAAAGGCAGCATCCATTATTAAGGACCACCATGCCCTTTCCTCACTGTTACCATCAGGCAGGAGGTACAGAAGCCTGAAGGCCCACACTCTTTGACTCAGGAACAGCTTCTTCTCCTCTGCCATCCAATTCCTCAATGGATATTGAATCTTTGGACACCTAACTCACTTTTTTTTAATATACAGTATTTCTGTATTTTGCACTTCAAAGAAATCTATTTAATAGACATAATTGATTTGTTTATTTTTTATTATTTTCTTTTCTCTGCTAGATTAGGTATTGCATTGAACTGTTGCTAAGTTAACAAATTTCAAGTCACATGCCGATGATTATAAACACAGGATAAGATAGGACAAGGTCAGCATGGTTTCCTTAAGGAAAATCTTACCTGACAATCCTGTTGGAATTCTTTGAGGAGATTACATGTCGGATAGATAAAGGGGATGTAGTGGATGTTGTATATTTAGACTTTCAGAAGGCCTTTGACAAGGTGCCACACATGAGGCTGCTTACCAAGTTAAGAGCTCATGGTATTACAGAAAAATCGCTAACATGGTTAGAGCATTGATTGATTGGTAGGTAGGAGGCAGCGAGTGGGAATAAAAGGATCCTTTTCTGGTTGGCTGCCAGTGACTAGTGTTCCACAGAGATTGGTGTTGAGAACACTTTTTATGCTGTATATCAATGATTTAGATGATGGAATAGATAGCTTTGTTGCCAGGTTTGTAGATGATATGAAGATTGGTGGAGGGGCAGGTAGTGTTGAGGAAACAGGAACACTGTAGAAGGTCTTAGACAGATTAGGAGAATGGGCAAGAAAGTGGCAAATGAAATACAATGTTGGAAAATGCATGGTCATGCACTTTGGTAGAAGAAATAAATGTGCAGACTCTAATTGGGGAGAAAATCCAAAATTCTGAGATGCAAAGGGATTTGGGAGTCCATGTGCAGAACACCCTAAACATTAACTTGCATGTTGAGTCAGTGGTGAGGAAGGCAAATACAATGTTGGTATTCATTTCAAGAGGTCTAGAATATAAGAGCAAGTTGTGATGCTGAGGCTTTATAAGGCACTGGTGAGGCCTTATCTTGAATATTGTTTTGGGCTCCTTATCTAACAACAGATGTGGTGGTATTGGAGAAGGTCCAGAGGATAATTCCGGGAATGAAAATGTTATCATATGAGGAACGTTTGATGGCTCTGGGTCCGTATTCACTGGAATTTAGAAAGATGAGGGAGGATCTCATTGAAACCTTTTCAAATGTTGAAAGGCCTAGACAGAGTAGATGTGGAAGGGATGTTTCCCAAGGTGGGCAGTCTAGATCACTAGGGCACAGTCTCAAGGTAGGGAGCGTCCATTTAAATCACAGATGCGGAGAAGTTTTATTAGCCAGAGGATGGTGAATTTATGGAACTTGTTACCACAGTCCTCTGTGGAGGCCAGGCTGTAGGGTGCATTTAAGATGAAGATTAATACATTCTTGCTTGGCCATGGCATCAAAGGTTACGGGGAGAAGGCTGGGGAGTGGGGCTGAGGAGGAAGTAGAAAGGATCAGCCATGACAGAGCAGACTTGATGGACCAAATGGCCTAATTCTACTTCTATTTCTTATTTAAAATTCTGACAAATGGATATAAACTATAACTCACCAACATTTCAACATGGAAAATATTTCCAATAAAGTAGTACAATGAAATATTTGTTGGTTATGATCTTTGAATGCAAGTCAGTCATTTCTTTAATGAGTCCGTAGAGACCTAACCAACCTTTCACAGGCCATTTGCAACATAAGAACAAATGTCACAAAAATTATTCAGGGAGGCTCTCCTTGGATTTATCATTTTGGGAAACTAGGCCACTTTCAGCAGGATATCAGAGTGCTGGCAGTGTTGCTGTTGCCTATGTTATGCTAATGTATCAGTAAGCTGTTTTGCTTCTGTGTCAAATTTAGTTGAACAGATAATTGCACTTGAGAATACACAGGCCAGAAACATATGGGACAAGTGATCAGATTACCTTTCAGTTTAGTCATCAGGAATGTGTTGCTTTGGGCAACAATAAAAACCTTATGTTGGTCAGCACTGTGTCCTGAAAGATCTCCGATGCTGATTTAATTAATCACTCTTAAAGGAGAAAGTTGCAGCAATTACATCAAATGCAGAATACTTCATCTGAAAGATTGCAATAACCTTGGGCCAACAAGTTAACATGGAAGTTCTGCCACTAGTCCATAATAAGAAAACACAAATTATCACATTGACAAAATGCATTTATATAAAAAGAAAAGCACTGATTTACTTATTTGATTGATTTCTGTCTGTCTGCAAGTCCTGCAACAACAATGGTTCGTTAAGGTTGTCATGGCCTGGAGGAGGGATGGTGTAGTGGGGCTAAATTACCACTATCTATTAAATGCTCCCATTGGTGTGCGACTCAAATAACCTCTGACAACCAAGTCCAGCTCCTGCCCTTCATATGTCGGTTAACTACTAAGCCTGGCAGAATCATTTCTACTGATAGGAGAAGAGGCAAAGGCAGGTTACTGGTGCCTTGAAACCTGTTGTTCTGGTTAGATGGGGCTCCTCAGCCATAGTTGGCAGCTCATCTAGGAGAAGGAAAACGCTGATCTCAAACCTCTGCTGCCTTCCACTCATAGGGAAGGCTTTGGATGTAAACCTTGAGGGAAGAATCTGGAGCTGGAGTCCCCAAGGCCTTGAGTTCAATGTTGACTGGCAACTCCTGCAACATCGCTGGTGCCAAACTGTAGCGGTCTTTGGTGTCCCTCAGGATTCATTAGCTGCGTGGAGAGGGGGAGCCTACTGTATGGACAACACCTTGCTTTCCGTATTATACTGCCCTGGCTTGCATATCAACTGTCAGCTCGGCACCAACAACACAGACGGCTAGCACACAATATCCATGGTTGGCGCCAGTTTATGGAGGACCTTCTACAACAATGGATTTAACCTAGTGAAAATGATGTTACTTATCGTCTCCAGTGCTCATTGTGAATCTGTTCAGTGTTTATGTTAGCGTGCCTGACGTTCTTCCAGCATCAGACTCCCATTTAAAGATTTTTTTGCTGTGTGATGAACATTTCCTTCTTTACTGTCATTAATTGGGACACAAAACTGTAGCCTAAGACTGATGTGGAGCAGACTCTATAAAACCAGGAACAAATCATGTCACTGTGTTGATTTGCGTTTAGGTAAAGGGATGCCCTGTTTGCTTTTAGGTGGTGTAACTTGATGAGGGAATGTGAGTGGTATAGGGGTTAATCAGCTGATTGATAGGACTGGGGTGCCATGTCTCTGCACCCACAGAAGAGCAATCTACTCAGACATAGTATCCCTCCATTATGCAAGTGAGCAAACTGCTGATGTGCAGTAATGGCTCTATTTCAGCAGGAGAGCCTGCTGCTCGTGCAGCATCTCTTCGCTCCTGGCAAAAACTGAGCTCTGTGTGGGTTGCACACCTGGTGCAATGAGAGTTCACAGGTAACATTACATTTCTAGTGTCAAATTGCTGTCCTTTTAGAGATGGATAGATAGATATACTTTATTAATCCCGAGGGAAATTTGGTTTCATTACATTACTTGTTTTGAACACAGCAGGGGTTCCACGGTCCCCTTCTTAATGGTATCGGTCCATGGCATAAAATGGGTTGGGAATCCCTTCTTTAGAGCTTCAAGCTGTTCCTATGTGGAACATGACCATGCCTGTAGCTGGATGATCATGAAACCAAATAAACACAGGGAGACAGTCCGCAGCTGCTGTCTATGCCTCTGTAGCAGTTGTCACCTGGACCATTAGGCACTGTTGGAATTACCAGTGATGCACAGCAAAGTCGAATGCATAGCACCCAGAGTGGGCGGTGTGTTCACTTAGATCTGCATAACCTCCTCAGACCTTGGAGATAGTTTTATTTCCATCATAGGTAAAGCCCTCCCCACCAGTGAGCAGATCTACACGGAGTGTTGTCACAAGAAAGCAGCATCCATCATCAGGGATCCCCACCACCCAGGTTAAACTCTCTTCTCACTGCTGCCATCAGAAAAAAGGTACAGGATTCTCAAGACACACACCACCATGTTCAGGAACAGTTATTATCTATCCTTCAACCATTAGGGTCTTGAACCAAAGTAGATTACTTCACTCAACTTCACTTGCCCCATCACTGAAATATTCCCACAACCTATGGACTCACTTTAAAGGACTCTTCATCTCAAGTTCTTGATATTTATTGCTTATTTATTAATTTGCTATTGCTATTTCTTTTTGTATTTGTGCAGTTTTTTGTCTTTTGCGCACTGGTTGTCTGCCCTCTTGGTGCAGTCTTTAATTGGTTCTATTGTGGTTATCGGATTTATTGAGTATCCCGCAGAAAATGAATCTCAGGGTTGTATATAGTGACATATAATGTACTTTGATTTGAAATTTACTTTATTGATAAACAATCAAAAGTATGTAAGACAGGACACAAGTTATGGATTTCACAAGTCATGTCATTCTTATAACATCATGTTATTATTTATCATTTATTTACAGATTTAAACTAATTTAAGGCTTTAGTTAATTAACGTGTAATGACAGTGGCTCTTCCCCATAGTGTCCTTGCACCCAGTGTCAGCACCTTCTTCTCTACTCCTGATCCACTGGACCATGTCACCCTCTCTCTTTCCCCTTCTTCACTCTCTCCATCACCCACGCACCACTCCTACTGATTCTATTCTCCACTTTCCTCTCCTCTCTGATTCTATTATCTTCAGTCCTTTGTCAGTTTCTAGCTTCTGACATCATTCCCACATCCCCCTCCCTCTCATCTGCTGAGCCCATCCATCACCTGGATTCAACCATCCCTTCCACCTCGCCCCTCCACCTTATACTGGCCATCACCCTTCTTTCTTTCAGTCCTGAGGTAGTGTCTCAACCCAGAATATCGACTGTCCATTTCTGTCCTCAGATTCTGCCTGACTTGCCGGGATCCTCAGCAAATAAACTTGGAAGTGAGATTGGGCCGGTTTGCATTTCCCGGTCACGGGCAATACCTTGCATGGAACACTAGTGAGTTTCTGAGCATGCCTTTCACTGTGCTGCTGGTTTCCCAGCAGCAGTTGTTGTTCGACTCAATGTGTGTTCCTGGGAACAGCTCCTAGAGCACAGAGCCCTCTCTCGTGCAGCTGTTTGGCACAGAATAACCTTTCATCTCATCCCAGACCGTCCTGGCAAAGATGCATTTGCTAAGGAGTTGGGCAGCAGCCTCGTTCCCATTGCAGCGTGGCCAATGCACATGTCAGATCAGTGAGTGAGATCTCTCTCAGCACTAAACAAGTGAAATCTTAATGCTTGTTTGAAAGCTTTGGCGATGAGGCATTATGCCAGAAGTCTTTGACAGCCTGCTCAGGGAGCTAACCAACAGAATCCACCTCCTTTTTCTCCTGCAGAGCTCTATTGAAATTTCATGAAGAACCTTGCCTTATTGACTTGTGAGTAAGTTGTTCTTCTGGATGAAGTGTTCAATGTCGACTAAGTGAAGGGGAACTGAGGTAAAGTGGCCAGAGCACAATGCCAGGGACAGATAGGATCCCAAATACATTAACATTTGAGGTGGCATGGTAGTATATTGTTTAAGTAACGCCAGTGACCCAGGTTCAATTCTGTAGTTTGTGAGAAGTTAGTATATTCTCCCTGTGATCATGTGGGTTTCTTATGGGGTTCAGGTTTGCCCCCTCATTCCAAAGACATGCAAGTTTGTAGGTTAATTAGCCATATGGGATCAAACTGAGCAGCATTGATTTCTTGGGCTAGAAGGGCCTGTTACAGTGCTGTATCTCTGTCTGTTCCAATGTTCCAATATCCCAATGATATTCACAGCTCAGTGCAGCCACACAGAAAGCTAGCTATCAGAATGAGGGCCATATTGGATATATTTTTCCCTTTTTTTTCCCCTGGGGATTTATAAATAGAGGTTCTGTGAACTCTGTAACTGCAAAGGTCTCAGAGTGATTGTTACAATACTGTCATAGGCATGAATCACACCTGCAAACTACAGCAACAATGAGAGCATCTTACACCCGATGAGCAGTCTGGTTTTCATGAATAACTGTGAGCTCAGAGTCAGTATACCAGTCAAGCCAAAATAACCCCGATTTGATTGATGATAATCTTTGACACTTACCTTTCACATTGATATGGGTTTACCAATTTCTAACTTCCTTTCCTCTTCCTGATTGGAAGGATTGTCATCCCGCCAGCATTAAACATTTCCAGCAGCTCGGCTTGCCAATTCACCCAATGTTGAGGGCTAGCCTGCACTTTCCTGATTGCTGCCATCTAAAACCCATGAGGCAGGCTCTGGAAGTTTGTACTTATAGGTTTGAGGATGTTACTGGGGCATCTTAATTGCTGTAGTTTATAAGAATGAAGGAGTATCTATTGAAACCTATTGAATATTGAAAGGCCTAGATGGAATGATAGTGGAGAGGGTGTTTCCTATAGTGGGGGAGGCTAAAACCAGAGGGCACAGCCTCAGAATAAGATATCCCTTTAGAACAGAAATGAGGAGGAACTTCATTAGCCAATGGGTGATGAAACTGTGGGATTCAATTGGAGGCCAAGTCATTGCATATATTTAAAGTGGAGGTTGATAGGTCCTTGATTAGTAAGGGCATCAAATGTTCTGGGGAGAAGGCAAGACAATGGGGTTGAGAGGGATAATAAATTGGCCTTGATGGAATGGTGGAGCAGGCTTGCTGGACTGAATGGGCTAATTCTGTTCCTGTGTCTTGTGGGCTAACCCTTAATCCTGTCATCCTGCTTCACGGAGTGAACTCTACATCAGAATGATCTTGGATGATTCTACGTCTTCTCAGGATCCACCCTCAGCAAATGTGGAATGAGTAGATTCTGTATTTCTCATGGAATTGTCACATCTCTCTCTTTTTGAACACCTTTGAGTATGAGAAACATTTTGATATCCACCTTGATTGCTTCCCATCAGTGAAAATTCAAGAAGGTCTTCAAGGTTTTCCAATCTATGTAATCTCCCAAGCACCCCAATGTTTTCCTATGTCACCTATTGAGACATTCAAAGATTCAAGATTCAAAAAAAACTTTATTGTCATTCTAACTGTACATCAGCTCTGCAGGGCAGAATGAGACAGCGTTTCCCAGGAGCAGTGCAATCATAACATAACAAATGCAACACTAAATAATAAACATAACAATAAATAGTAAAGTACAACAGCCACATGTCAGTTAAAATTAAGTTATAAGTGTCCAGTGCAAGTTAAGTGTCCAAAGCAGAGTTAGGTAGAGCAGCTATTTAGCAGCCTGACTGCCTGTGGGAGGAAGCTGTTTCGTAGCCTTGTGGTTTTAGTTTTGACGCTCCTGTAACGTTTGCCTGATGGCAGAAGAACAAACAGTTCATGGAGAGGGTGTGAGGGGTCTTTAATGATGTATCGTGTCTTCTGGAGGCATCGTCTCTGAAAGAGGTCTTGTACAGAAGGTAGGGAGATCCCAATAACCTTCTCTGCTCCCCTAACCACTCTTTGCAAGGCTTTTTTGTCGACAGCACTGCAGCTGGAGTACCAGGTTGTGATGCAAAAGGTCAGCACACTCTCAACCACGCCTCTGTAGAATGTAGTTAAGATGTTATTGGTGAGTGATGCTTGTTTAAGCTTCCTCAGAAAGTGCAATCTCTATTTCCCCATACCAACCCTCTGATCTTTCTGGAGATGACAGTCAGTTAGCAGGAGAAGTGACCAACAAATACCAGTGGGTTTTTGGTGGATTTAACAGTGAGCATTTTGGAGACAAAGAAAATCTCCACTGAACTGGACTGACCCACTTAGTTTAGGGCAGCTGTATTGCTGTAGAACTCCAGAGTGGCTGGGATTGGAGATGGGCTCCTGCAAACTCCTTGGTATCCCAAACATTGGTGAGTCAGGCCAGGTAATGTGCCCATCAACATGTTGTGCATCCACGTCTGCCTTGTTATGAAGACATCACAGCAGTAGACCTCTAAGTCCGCTGGGGCAATGTGGGTACAGGGACCATTCTCCCTGTTCCATCACCAGTGACTCCTGTTATAAACCAGCAGCAACAGAGGTCAATTTGAGTCGAGTTTTTATAAAACAAACAACGACATTTATTAACCTCTACTCAAATAAACATGGAACAGTAAACAAACGACTAACCTAAACGGATGTTAACAGCGGTATGCTTCTATAGTTATTAAACAGTCGAACTTAAAGACAATTCTTAACAGATCTTATTGAAACAGTCTTAAGGTGGTAATTTAATAAGTCCAAATGATTCCTGAAATATTTGAGAGGAGAGACTTCTCAAACCAGCTTTGAAACAGTCCCCGAAGTAAAGACATCACTGCTGACGCAGCTCCCAGCCGAAATGCCTTATCCGAAGTTACGACGCAGAATACGATTTCTCAAAGTAACTGACCTTTTAACAAAGTGATTATCGCAAAACCCAAACTGTGTCAGGGTTAACAAAATGTGCATGCCACGTATGGATGGTTCCAAATGTCAGTCACACCCATAATGCGCCGAATGCTGCTAGTTAACCCCAATCCTTTCCGGGTTTGTTCGGAACTGGGGATTCTTCACTCTCACTCTTCTTCTCTGATGGCGTAACTACCAACGGTGGACTCCCAACAAAACAAACTACACAACAACTGTGGTTCCCCTTATATACGAGTTGAAACATGCCATCACGTGACATCACATTACCCACTATCACAAGACAATTGCATCATTCCAAGGGCACGAGACCATTACGTCATTTCAATAGCTTAAGACAATTACATCATATTCACGAGATACTCGCAGGACAGGTAACACTCCCTACAGCAAATTCCCTGCACATAATGTCATACTGCAGTTCACCCATGTCTGCCTGCCTCCTACTTAATGTTCTCATTCTCTCATCATGCCAGTGTGTGATATTGCACTCTGGGATGCCAAGCACACCACAATAAACAGTGTTCTTCATCATCATGATCAATTTTGTGTGTGTGTGTGTCTGTTTGCTTACAGGAGCCTCAATGCACAGATGTGTTTGTGTGAGTAGGTGTCAGCATGAAACAGCAGTATTTCTATTGACCTAAAGCTCACTTCAACATATCCAGTAAGTTTGTGTAGTATTTCCTGGCACTACTTGTACTTCGGGGATTCTCATTCTGGCCAATATTATTCCAGCCACTTCCTGCCAGAGTCTTCTAATGTAGCTCCAGTGGATCTCCTGCATCCACTGCCACCCATATCTCCACCACATAAGGCATTGGTTCTGGCCTCCACCTCCTACACTAGAACTTCAATATCAATTTTGAATTTGAGAGGTCTCTCCTTCTTTTCAGCAGTTTATGTGTCTCTCCCTCTTTCTTGCAGGCTCTTCAAATTTTCTCTCTCTGTCTCTATCATTCTCTTTCTGTCTGTTTCTTTTTTTCCTTTCTGTTTCACTGCTCTGTCTCTCTTTCTCTGTGTATCTCTCTCTCTTATACACACACACACACACACACACCTCTTCTCTGCCTTTCTCTTCTCTATGACAGATAGACCATGCGTTCCTGATATCCAGTTGTCTATAGGAGTTTGCTTTAAGGACAGAATTTCCCTATACCTGTAATTTGCACAGTGCAAAGTGTCAGCGACTGTGCTAAATGATCTAGGAAATAGGCAGATGATGTTTCTTGTGGTAAAGAGTGCTAATACAATTTTAACAGTGCTTTTAGCAAATTTCACAATTTTTGGTGAGGGACCCGAATAACTATGTTTAAAGTACAGAAACAAAAAAGGATTAATTCCAACTTTTAGGCCACCACTTTTTGTAAATTGGGAGGAGTGTGGCCCTATTTCCAGTTTTCATAGTATATGTATATGCTGTTGGGTAAAAGGGGTAGATGCGGTTGCATTGTCTGGTGTTAACACTTCGAGGTTCATAGAGTTTTTGAATGTTGGTACAATTTGCTCTTTAGCACAGCCACGAATAAACATTTATTATGTGTTCTCTGCATTTTGAGCAAGTATTCCCATGGGATTCCTTCACTTTTATCTTAAAGGAAATAATTTAACTGTCAATTAGTTGTTGAACAAACAGTCTTGTCTTGTGATTAATTACCTGCAGAAAGCTGGAGCTGTTTCCTTTCCATGTTAAGTGGAAAACTGATAACCCAAACTGTTATCTCATATTAAAATACTTGGTATATGTTTTGATAAATATGAACAGTGAATTATGCAGCATTTGCAAAATTTATCTTTTGAAGGCAGTCATAAAAAGGATACCATAAAGTTGTTTGTACTTTGGCTGGCGTGAAGTCTGGTATGATGTACTCCAGCTGCCAGCAGGTCTCCGGTTGTCTTCCACATCAGTCCTGGGGGTCAACATGTCTTGGTTCTACTCCAGTTTTGTGGGTCCTGAGGTCCTGATAAGTCCTATACAGGATCCTTACACTCTGCCAAACACGAGGCAGATGGTGTTTAACAATTAAGGCAGCATGGTGTTTTTTTTTGGTATTGTACACTTCTGTATTTGAAAGGTCTCTGTGCTCCTAACATAGAGACCTCAAATGGCTCTTCTTAGGCTTCCTTCCCCATCTTCGTTTTTCAAGGGCCAGGAATTTCTAGGAGGCAGTGAGAATGTGTGTGTTTTAGACCATAAGATATAGGAGCAGAAGTAGGCCATTCAGCCCATCAAGTCTCCTCTGCCATTCAATCATGGGCTGATCCAATTCTTCTAGTCATCCCCACTCCCCTGCTTTCATCTCATACCCTTTATACTCTGGCTAATCAAGAACCTACCTATCTCTGCCTTAAATGCACCCAATGACTTGGCCTCCACAGTGGCTCGTGGCAACAAACTCCACAGATTTACCACCTTCTGATTAAATTAATCTCTGCATCTCAGTTCTAAAAGGATGTGTCCTTCAGTCCTGAAGTCGTACCCTCTTATCCTTGAATCCCCTACTGTGGGAAGTAACTTTACCATATCTAATCTGTTCAGGCCTTTTAATATTTGGAAAGTAAGGAGACTTTGAGAATTTCCTTTTAGTCATTTTTGCTGTCCTCAAAGAAATCTCTTGCTGAGAATAGAATACTAATTTAAAGAAACACACACAAAATGCTGGAGGTACTCAACAGTTCAGGCAGCATCTATGGAAGGGAGTAAACAGTCAATGTTTTGGGCCGAAAGCATTTTGCGTGTTTTGCTCAAGATTTCCAGCACCCGCAGTATCCTTTTTGTTTATGTAATGCTAATTGTCAGGCATGTTATGGCCTGCCCACTGGAGATGGTTGAGTACAGCAGACGACAGTGCTTCCGTATTAGATGGCTCCTGAGGAAATCCACATTTTACAAGGTCTTGTCATGGATTTTGATTGTTGGGGTAAATATTCTGTGGTAGGAGCAGGTTGCTAGGCACCTGAGCATAGTATATGGCCCATCCTCTTGTACACTGCTTTTGAGTTCCAGCCAATCACAGCAGACCAATACTTAGGTGATCTTATACTTATTTATTTAGAGGTACAGCGCAGAATAGGTCCTCCTGGTCTAACAAGCCACACCACCCAGGAATCCACCTTTTTAACCATAGCCTAATTGCAGGACCATTTTATAATGACCAATTAACATGCGTCTTTGAACTTTGGGAAGAAACTGAAGCACTCAGGGGAAACCCACGTGCTCATGGGTGGAGCGTACAAACTTCTTACAAGGACACTGGAACTGAACTCTGATACCCCTAGCTGTAATAGCATTGTGCTAACTGTTATATTACATTATATGTCTGCTTCTTGATTATGAATGAAGGCTATCAGCACTTTACAATGATTTTTTTTAACCTTCTAAACTAACAATTTAAATTTTATCTTGACCTTCCCAGAAAAAATATGACAGTGAAGGTGTTAATATGCAGGTACATGGAGGAATTTAAGTTGGGGGAGGGGGTTGTATGGGAGGCAGGGTTTGAAGGTTGGCACAACAATGTGGGCTGAAGGGCCTGTACTGTGCTGTACTATTCTATGTTCTAATAAAAAGCATCTTTTAAATTAATCAAAGATCCATACTAATCAAGATATCATCTCTTGTGGTTGGTGTAATGCACTCATGTCTTATGCTTTCAGAGCCAGGCGTGAGAAACCAATCTAAGTGAACTCAAAAAATACCATTCCACTGTGACCACCAATAATCGGCACCAATATCTCCAGGCATTTTTAGTTATCATATTACTGAGATGAAGGCCTTGCTGGCAGGATTTTTATTTGCTTCTTGCCCTTGAACTAACTGGGACATTCGCAGAGGACAGTTGAGTCAATCACATTGTTTTTGGCTCTGAAATCACAAATGGACGAATAAGGAGGTTTCCTTCACTGAAGGACACTAATGTGAAAATGCGTTTTAATGCCAGCTCTGTATCTTAATGCTCACTAATTCAGATTCTGTGTTCTTATTCCAGATTTATTTAATTAACTGGATTTAAAATTCCCAGCTGTCACAGTGAGATAGCAAGTTTAGTCTCTTGATAATCAGCCCACATCTCTGGATTACCATCTCAGCAAAACAGCTACCGTGCTGCCGTTTTCAATAAATGAGACACTCTCTCCAGAACCTTAAGTTTTGGACATATTTGTCCAACACTTGGGACTACTACGTTACCTCTCAACTGACCTCTTGGGGATGTTTTTCTACCCCAATCATTGTGCTTTTCTCTATTAATAAAGAGGATAAGAACATTAGCTTATTGGATCTTGTTGCAGGTTAGGCATCGCATAAGTTAAATGACCCTTGAGTTAAATCTTTCCGGAACCTACTGTGTCATGAAACTTCTGCTTTGGTCAGGCTCTGCTTTTGACAGGTGCAAGGTCAGAAGGACATTTGCTGTTACAACATCTGCTTGTTATTTTTTTTGATAGGGAAACTTCAGAGCTGTTTACGGATTTCACTCATCTCTTTCTCTGCTTGTGGGTGTGAACAAAGTTGCTAAAATATAAATGAATGCATTACAGGTATTTCCCATTTTGTACAAAACATTGTGAGACTAGTTTAATCTGATTATTTTAGCATTATCAATGCTGTTTACTGTTTGAATGAAGATAAGATAAAGACAAAGATTAGCTTTGTTTGTCATGTGTACATTGAAACATTAAAAGCATACATAAAATGTGTTGTTTTGCATCAAATTAAATCGGTGAGGAATGTGCTGGATGCAGGCTGCAAGTGTTGCCACAATTCTAGTGCCAACATGGCATGCCCGTTACTTACTAACCCTAACCGTACATCTTTGGAATGTGGGAGGAAACTGGAGCACCTGGACAAAAGGTCAGCAATTATACAGTCAAATGATTTTTTTAATGGTTTCTAAACATCTTCAAAGTTCAAAGTAAATTTATTATTAAAGTACAATATTTTTCAGAGATTGTATGCCTGGTGTCAGTGGTTGCATAATCAGGACTTGTGACGTACAACAGCTGCTCACATGACCAACAAGCCACCTGTCCCCATTGTTCCCATGGCTTCACATGACTGTGAACTCGGGGGTGGGGGAGATGGGGTGCAGCTAGGTGGATGCTACACCTTGCTCAGGAGTGAACTTCAGGCTAGTGGAGGAAAGGAGTGCCTTACACCTCCTTTGGTAGAGATGTCTCTCCACCCGCCATCCATTCTTGCAGGCATACTCGATAAATCTAACAACTATAATAGAATCAATGAAAGACTGCACCCAACAGGATGGACAACAAGTGTGCAAAAGATGACAAACTGTAAATACAAAAGGAAAAGAAATAGAGAATAATAAATAAATAAGCAATAAGTATCATGAGATGAAGAGTCCTTGAAAGTGAATCCATTGGTTGTGGGAACAGTTCAGTGATGGGGCAAGTGAAGTTGAATGAAGTTATCCATCCCCTCCGGTTCAAGAGCCTAATGGTTGAGGTGCTATAACCATTTCTGAACCAGGTGGTATGAGTTCTGAGGCTCCTGTACCACCTTCCTGATGGCAGCAGTGAGAAGACATCATGACTTGGGTGATGGGGGCCTTGATGATGGATGCTGCTTTGCTGTGACAACATTCCGTGTACATGTGCTCAATAGTGGGGAGGGCTTTACCCAGGCTGGACCGGGCTGTATCCATTACTTTTTGGAGGATTTTTCATTTGAGAGGATTGATGTTTCCATACCAGACTGCTGAACCACAGCCAATATACTCTCTGCCACACATCTATAGAAGTTTATCAAAGTTTTAGATGTCTGGCTGAAGCTTCATGAAATTCTACAGATGTAGAGGCATTGCCATTCTTTTTTTGTAATTGCTCTTATGTGCTGGGTCCAGGACAGATCCTCTGAAATGATAACACCGAGGAATTTAAACTTGCCAATCCTCTTTACCTCTGATCGCCCAATGAGAACTGGCTCATGCACCTCCTGAAGTCAATAATCAGCTTGTTGGTCATGCCGACATTGAGTAAGTGGTTGTTGTTGCGTCACTCAGCCAAATTTTCCATCTCCCTCTTGCGTGCTGAATTGTAACCACCTTTGGTATGACACTAGAGCTGTGCTTAGCCACACAGTCATAAGTGCAAAGCAGGTAGAGCAGGGGGCTAAGTAGACAGGCAGAGCATCTGCGCTGATGGAGATTGGAGGAGATGTTGCCAGTCTGAACCATCTGGGGTCTGCAAGTGAGATTGAGGATCCAATTCCACAAAGCAGTATAGAAACCAAGGTCTTGAAGCTTATTGATTAGTTTTGAGGGGATGTTAATATTGAATGCCAAGCTGTGGTCAATAAAGAGCATCCTGATGTATGCATCTTTGCTGCCCAGATGTTCCAGGGTTGAGTGAAGAGCCAAAGAAATGGAGTCTGCTGTAGACCGTTTTTGCCACTAGGCAAATTGGAGAGGATCCGAGTTGCTTCTTAGGCAGGAGCTGATGTGTTTCATCACCATCCACCTCAAACTCTTCATCATTGTGGATGTAAGTGCCACTGGATAATAGCCTTTGAAGTAGCTTACTACATTCTTCTTAGGCACCAGTATAACTGAAGCCTGGTTGAAGCAGGTGGTTGCCTCAGAATGCCGAAGAGAGAGGTTAAAGATCTTCATTAAACACTCCAGCCAGCTGATCAGCACAGATCTTTCTACTTGGTCAGGTATCACAACTGGGCCAGATGCTTTCTGTGGGATCACCCTCCTGAATACTGTCGTCATGTTGTCCTCAGAGACAGAAATCACAGGGTTATCTAGGGCTCTAGGAGTTCATGATGGTTCCTTTGTTTTGATGGTTAAAGTGAACATAGAAGGCATTGAGCTCACCTGGAAGTGATGCCTGTTGTCACCCATACCGTTTGATTTCACCTTGCATTCAAGACCTGCCACAACTGTCAAGCATTCTTCATTGATGGATTTCTGGAGATCATACCTGGACCTTTTGTAATTTTCCTGGTCACCAGACTTGAATTCCTCTGATTTGGTCCTCAGCAGATAGTGGATCTCGTGGTTCATCCAGGGTTTCTTGTTGGGGAAGACTCTGAATGATTTTGTGGGAACACACTTGTGTATGACTGTTTTTGTAAAGTCCATGACAACCGTGGTGTATTTATCAGATCCACAGATAAGTCGTAGAAATATAGAAAATAGATGCAGGAGTAGGCCATTCGGCCCTTCAAGCCTGCACTGCCATTCAGTATGATCATGGCTGACCATCCAACTCAGAACCCTGTACCTGCCTTCTCTCCATAGCCCCTGATCCCTTTAGCCACAAGGGCCATATCTAACTCCCTCTTAAATATAGCCAATGGACTGGCCTCAACTGTTTTCTGTGGCAGAGAATTCCACAGATTCACCACTCTCTGTGTGAAGAAGTTTTTCCTCATCTTGGTCCTAAAAGGCTTCCCCTTTATCCTCAAACTGTGACCTCTCATTCTGGACTTCCCCAACATCGGGAACAATCTTCCTACATCTAGCCTGTCCAATCCCTTTAGAATTTTATACATTTCAATAAGATCCCCCCCTCAATCTTCTAAATTCCAGAGAGTATAAGCCTAGTCGATCCAGTCTTTTATCATATGAAAGTCCTGCCATCCCAGTAGTCAATCTGGTGAACCTTCTTTTTACTCCCTCTATAGCAATAATGTCTTTCCTCAGATTAGGGGAACAAAGCTGCACACAATACTCTTAGGTATGGTCTCACCAAGGCTTTGTACAACTGCAGTAGTACCTCCCTGCTCCTGTTCTCAAATCCTCTTGCTATGAATGCCAACATACCATTCGCCTTTTTCACTGCCTGCTGTACCTGCATGCCCACTTTCAATAACTGGTGTACGATGACACCCAGGTCTCGTTGCACCTCCCCTTTTCCTAATCGGCCACCATTCAGATAATCTGCTTTCCTGTTCTTGCCACCAAAGTGGATAACCTCACATTTATCCACATTAAATTGCATCTGCCATGAATTTGCCCCTCACCTAACCTATCCAAGTAACCCTGCATCCTCTTAGCATCCTCCTCACAGCTAACACTGCCGCCCAGCTTCGTGTCATCCGCAAACTTGGAGATGCTGCATTTAATTCCCTCTTCTAAGTTATATAATATAGTAAACAACTGGGGTCCCAGCACTGAGCCTTGCGGTACACCACTAGTCACTGCCTGCCATTCTGAAAAGGTTCCGTTTATTCCCACTCTGCTTCCTGTCTGCCAACCAGTTCTCTATCCACATCAATACCTTACCCCCAATACCGTGTGCTTTAAGTTTGCACACTAATCTCCTGTGTGGGACCTTGTCAAAAGCCTTTTGAAAATCCAAATATACCACATCCACTGGTTCTCCCCTATCCACTCTACTAGTTACATCCTCAAAAAATTCTATGAGATTCGTCAGACATGATTTTCCTTTCACAAATCCATGCTGACTTTGTCCTATGGTTTCACCGCTTTTCAAATGTGCTGTTATCACATCTTTGATAACTGACTCTAGCATTTTCCCCACCACCGATGTCAGGCTTACCGGTCTATAATTCCCTGGTTTCTCTCTCCCTCCTTTTTTAAAAAGTCCTTCAACATGGTCCAGTCCACCAACTGAAAGCAATCCTGTAGATGTTCTCCTGCTTACCGTGACCACTGCTTTGTTGTCCTAATCTCTAGAGCCTTGCTCTTTAGCCTCTGTTTGCATGCAGGTTGGAGAAGGACAGCCAAGTGATCCAATTTACCAAAATGGAGTCTGGGCATGTACAGTAGTCATTCCTTATCTTAGTATAATAGTGGTCTAATGTGTTGCCACTTCTGGTGCTACAGGTTATATGCTGATAGTAATTTGGCAGGGATTTCTTCAAAGAAGCCTGAAATTTTATGTATTTAATATTTCAGTAATATCTGAGTAATATTATAAACACATTGTTTGATTAAGCATTCTTCGTGGTTTACGTAATTCATTATGGGTCATATGTAAAGGTACATGAATAGCATACGTCATCATGCTACCACATCATATTCTTGTGCACCTCACTCAAAGTGAAAACTGAACTAAGACATACATTCCCAGCTCCATGTTTCCTCTTAATTAGTTTTATGTTTTGGAGTTACAAAACGTAACAGAAGAACTTACCCGAGGCAGCTACTTACCTGTTAATATGGAATGAGATGTTCAAGTTTAAAAAAAAAAGTGCAATGAGAAACAATTCAGTAATAAAAACAGCATGCCCACCCTTGGGAAGGAACAGAGACATTTGAGTAAAAAAAAAAGGCAGAAAATGGATAAATTCATGGATTCATAAACAGTGAGTAATCATAAACTTTTAAAAGGCAGAAATGGCTGGCTACATTGGAAATATAGATATATTCAATTGCATAAGATGTAACTGGATATTGTATACTGAGTAAATAGAACAATATTTTGAAACAAATGAAATAGCCAATGAAAAATGAATGCCAATTTTGCTGAATGCATGGAATTTAAAGGCATACAGTTTGCTTAAAAGTTTAACTGCTCTAACCAAACTGGCCAAAATTAACTTTGCTGATATTGTGAAAGTAAGGCAGGAACACTTGGAACTGAAGGTATTGTTGATTGTAGGACACTTTAGCATTCATAAACAGAATCTTTAAAAAAAGGGGAGTCAATTTCATCTTACGTGGCTGAATTGAAGAAGTTTCCTGAGCATTGTTAGTTCAGTGATAAGCTTAATGATGCACTGAAAATTTGTTTAGCTTGTGGAATCTTACAAGAAGGCTTTCAAAAATGGCTCCTAATTGAAGCACAACTCACATTAAAAGAGCAGTTGAAATAGTTGTATCAATGGAAACTGCAGCCAGAGACACAATTGAGTTGCAGTCAGGAATAAAAGTGAATGTGAACAAAATTGCAATGTCGAAACAGAGACTTGCCTTGCAGAACGAATTCTGTTACCATTGAGGCAGGGGCTCACATGCACTAGACCAACGCAGGTTTAAAGGCAAATCTTGCAGAAAATACAATAAGGTATGACACATACAAAGAGCATGTCAAGCAGACAAAAATAAATGGATGACACAAGGAAGAGAAAAAGATATGAAGTCAAGTTGCAGTTTCAAAACAGCACTGACCTGCATACTGTTGAAGAAAAATATGATAATAATTAAAATATGAATATGATAATGGGATTACAGAGGCATGAGAAAGAAGTTGGCCAGAGTTGTTTGGAAAAGAACACTAGCAGGGATGATGGCAGAGCAGCATGGCTGGAACTTCTGGAAACAATTTGGAAGGCACAGGATATATACATCCCAAAGTAGAAGAGGTATGGTAAAGGAAAGATGACACAGCTGTTGCTAACAAAAGAAGCATAAAAGCCAAAGAGAGAGCATATAATAGAGCAAAATTTAATGGGAAGCTAGAGGATTGGGAAGCTTTTAAGAACCACCAGAAGGCAAATAAGAAGTCAAATAAGTAAATGTGCAATATGAAAGTAAGCTAGCCAATAATATTAAAGAGGATACCAAAAGTTTCTTCAGATATATAAATCGTAAAAGAGAGAAGAGAGTTTTCAGACCACTGGAAACCAATTTTGGAGATGTAGCAATGGGGTACAAGGAAATGGTGGATGAAGTGAACAGGTATTTTGCATCACTGTGAAAGACACTAGCAATATGGTGGAATTTCCAGGTATCTGGGGTCATGAAGTCTGTGAAGTTACCATTACTAGAAACCATAGGAAAACTACAGCACAGAAACAGGCCTTTTGGCCCTTCTTTGCTGTGCCGAACTATTTTCTGCCTAGTCCCACTGACCTGCACACGGACCATATCCCTCCATACACCTCCCATCCATGTATCTGCCCAATTTATTCTTAAATGTTAAAAAAGAACCTGCATTTACCACCTCGTCTGGCAGCTCATTCCATACTCCCACCACTCTCTTTGTGAAGAAGTCCCCAGTAATGTTCCTCTTAAACTTTTCCCCCCTCACCCTTAACCCACGTCCTCTGGTTTTTTCCTCCCCTTGCCTCAGTGGAAAAAGCCTGCTTGCATTCACTCTATCTATACCCATCATAATTTTATATACCTCTGTCAAGTCTCCCCTCATTCTTCTACGCTCCAGGGAATAAAGGCCTAACCTATTCAACCTTTCTCTGTAACTGAGTTTCTCAAGTCCCGGCAACATCCTTGTAGACCTTCTCTGCACTCTTTCAACCTTATTAATATCCTTCCTGTAATTTGGTGACCAAAACTGAACACAATACTCCAGATTCGGCCTCACCAATGTCTTATACAACCACATCATAACATTCCAGCTCTTATACTCAATACTTTGATTAATAAAGGCCAATGTACCAAAAGCTCTCTTTACGACCCTATCTACCCATGACGCCACTTTTAGGGAATTTTGTATCTGTATTCCCAGATCTCTCTGTTCCACTGCACTCCTCGGTGCCTTACCATTTACCCTGTATGTTCTACCTTGGTTTGTCCTTCCAACGTGCAATACCTCACACTTGTCTGTATTAAACTCCATCTGCCATTTTTCAGCCCATTTTTCCAGCTGGTCCAAGTCCCTCTGCAGGCTCTGAAAACCTTCCTCACTGTCCACTACACCTCCAAGCTTTGTATCATCAGCAAATTTGCTGATTCAACTTACCACATTATCATCCAGATCATTGATATAGATGACAAATGACAATGGACCCAGCACTGATCCCTGTGGCACACCACTATTCACAGTCCTCCACTCTGAGAAGCAATTCTCTACTACAACTCTTTGGCTTCTTCCATTGAGCCAATCTCTAATCCAATTTACCACCTCTCCATGTATACCTAGTGACTGAATTTTCCTAACTAACCTCCCATGAGGGACCTTGTCAAAGGCCTTACTGAAGTCCATGTAGACAATATCCACTGCCTTCCCTTCATCCACTTTCCTGGTGACCTCTTTGGAAAACCTCCAATAGATTGGTCAAACATGACCTACCACACATAAAGCCATGTGACTCTCCCTAATAAGTCCCTGTCTATTCAAATGCTTGTAGATTCTGTCTCTTAGTACTCCCTCCAATAATTTACCCACTACCGACATCAAATTTACAGGCCTATAATTTCCTGGATTACTTTTCAATCCTTTTTTAAACAACGGAACAACATGAGCCATTCTCCAATCCTCCGGCACCTCACCCATAGACACTGACATTTTAAATATATCTGCCAGGGCCCCTGCAATTTTAACACTAGTCTCCTTCAAGGTCCGAGAGAATACCCTGTCAGGTCCTGGGGATTTATCCACTTTAATTTGCCTTAAGATAGCAAGCACCTCCTCCTTTTCAATCTGTACAGTTTCCATGATCTCACTACTTGTTTCCCTTAATTCTATAGACTTCATGCCAGTTTCCCTAGTAAATACAGACACACAAAAAAATTTAAGATCTCCCCCATTTCTTTTGGTTCCGCACATAGCCGACCATTCTGATCTTCAAGAGGACCAATGAGGGAGAAGGTTCAACTAGGGAGAAGGTTCTTGGGAAATTGAAAGGTCTGAAGGTAAGTAAGTCACTTGGACCAGATGGTGTACATCCCAGGGTTCTGAAGACATTGTGGAGGCACTAGTAGTGATCTTTCAAAAATCACTTGATTCTGGAATAGTGTCCAGAAGGCTGGAAAATTGCAAATGTCACTCAAGAAAGGGAAGAGGCAGAAGAAAAGAAACTATAGGCCAGTTATTCTGACCTCAGTGGTTGGGAAGATGTTGGAGTCATTTATCAGTGATGAGGTCTCAGGGTACTTGGAGGCACATGACAAAATAGGACTTAGTCAGCACGGTTTCCCCAAGGGAAAATCATTCTTGATAAATCTGTTGGAATTTTTTGAAGAAACAACAAGCAGTACAGACTAAAGATAATCGGTTGATGCTGTATACATGGATCTTCAGAAGGCCTTTGACAAGGTGCCACACATGAGGCTGCTTAACAAGCTAAGAGCCCATGGTATTATAGAAAATATTCTTGCATGAATAAAGCAGTTGTTGATTGGTAGGAGGCAATGAGTGGGAATAAAGGGAGCCTTTTCTGATTGACTGTCGGTGACTAGTGATGTTCCACAGGGGTTTGTGTTGGTACTGATTTTGGTACTGATTATTTTTTTTAATGCTACAGTATGTCAGTGATTTGGATGATGGAATAGATGGCTTTGTTGCAAAGTTTGCAGATGATATAAAGATAGGTGGAAGGGCAGGTGGTTTTGAGGAAGTAGAGAGGCTACAGAAGAACTAGAAAGATCAGGAGAATGGGCAAAGAAATGTTAGATGGAATACAGTTCCAGGAAATGTATGGTCATGCACTTTGATAGAAGAAATGAAATGTTTAGCTATTTTCTAAATGGAGAGAAAACACAAAAAAAGAGGTGCAAAGGGACCCAGGAGTACTTGCAGGATTCCCTCTGGGTTAATTTGCAGCATGAGTCTGTGGTAAGAGAGGCAAATGAAATATAATGTTGAGTCTTTATACAGCACTGGTGAGGATTCACTTGGAGTATTGCAAGCAGTTTTGGGCCGCTTATCTTAGAAAAGATGTGATGAAACTGGAGAGGGTTCAAAGGAAGTTCATGACAATGATTCCAGGGTTGAATAGCTTGTTATATGATGAGCGTTTGATGGCTCTGGGCCTGTATTCACCAGAATTCGGAAGAATGAAGGGTGACCTCAGTGAAACCTCTCAAATGCTGAAAGGCCTTCATAGAGATGTTGCTTCCTCTGGTGGTAGAGCCTAAGACCAGAGGACACAGCTTCTGAATAGAAGGGTATCCTTTTAGAATGGAGATGAGGAGGAATTTCTTTAGCCAGAGAGTGATGAATCTGTGGAATTCTTTGCCACAGGCAGCTTGGTGGTCAAGTCTTTATGTATTTTTAAGGCAGAAGATGATAGATTCTTGACTGGTTAGGGCATGAAGGGATTCAGGGAGAAGGCAGGAGATTGGGGCTGAGACGAAAATGTGATCAACCATGAGCAAATGGCGGAGCAAACTCAATGGGCCACATGTCCTAATTCTGCTAGATACCTTAAGGTCTTTTGATGAGAGTGACACGGGATTTCGTAATCTTACGATTAACAATGTGAAAACTCGAGACAAGCAATATGGCTTACAGCAGAAGTGAGATGCAAATTAATTAAAATGGAATGGGCACTGGCTCAGCTGTTTCAGTCATTCCACAAAATGAGCTTGAATGGCATTTCATAGATGCTAACTGAAGGTTGCGGATATCTAACTAAGAACATATACTGGAGAAAAGGAATGGCATTTGTACCACATTGGGCTTTTATGTAGCGAAAGCAGGAGGGCAGCATTGTGAGGTTTGGAGTGGCTGAGACTACAACTTGATTGGAGATCCAGTCATAATTTGCATGTCTTATCCTCTGCAACAGAGTCAACTGAGAGTAAGAAAAATACTGGATGATGTCACTGGAGTTTTCAAGGATGATAGTGGAAAACTCAGACATATCAATGGAAAATAGTTTTAAATAAAAATGCTTTATCAAGTTTTGCAAAGCCTATCCCATTCCTTATACCATCTGTGATCTAAAATGATCTAAGTTGCATGGAGTTTGAAGGAATTAGTTCTAAGGCTGAGTGGAACCCAGGGCAATGCTAGTGGTCCCAGTATCCAAGAATAATGGATCTGCGTGAATCAGTGTGATTTTAAGGTCCCTGTCAATCCAGTACTGAAAGTAGATCAATACCCTCTGCCCAGGATAGAGGATATCTTTGCAAACTTTTCTGGAAGGAAACACTTCAGCAAAGTGGACTTAGCTGAAGCCAACCTACAGATGCTTCTCCATGGATTGTCAGCTTGTCACGGTGGAGAAGCTTGTGTGGTCCTGAGATCCCAAGAGGGATGCCGTCTGGAGCTAAGCTCCTGGTAGGGTCACCCATGGCGGTAAGGTCGAGGGTGAGGTTCCTGACAAAGAACAATCTAACCAAGACCTCAACGGTGGAACAGGTGGATGAAGTTACTTCGAACTCAATGGCTGTGAAGGCGGATGAAGGCTGCAATGAATCCATCAGCTCCAATTGTCGTGGTTCTATGCCATTGGAATCAGTTGGTTGATTTGTGAAGTATCGTGTGCTTCTTGGAGTGCAACATTGAGTACACGTTAAACAAATACACGCACAGGCGTCTTCGCTCTGTGGGCCACTTCTTCAAGTCTTTCGGCGATCGGGGGAGGGCAATGGGAGCAGGCAATGTGATGGCTGGAAGCCCCTAGTCAAGAACCAGCACGAAAGCGGTGAATACTTGATTCAGTTGCTCAACTTTTGGACAGAAGCAGGAAAGTTGTTCGGCAGCAGTATTCACGTCTGAGCAGCCCTATTTAGGATCCACTCTGCTCACCCTGAACTGGGAAGGGGCTAGAAAAGGTGCCCTAAAAATAGTCTGCTTCACCCCATCCTGTCTGGAAAGCCGCATCCAGAGGGATCACCATCATGTGGTCGAAAAACATCAAGAAGTGAAACTATGAAATTTGGAACCTGGAATATACTAACTCTGATGGATAACCCAAACTCAGACCGACCAGAGAGGAGAACTGCCTTTGTTGCCCGGGAACTCCAAAAATTCAACTTTGACATTGTTGCTCTGAGTGAGACCCGCAGAGCTGGAGAAGGAAAACCAAAGGAAGAGCAAGGTCAATACACCTTTTTCTGGAAAGGACTTGATCCTGAACAACTGAGGATTCATGGAGTAGGTTTTGCCATCCGAAACAGCCTACTTCAGAAGCTGACAGAGCAACCACTGGGAATGAACAAACGTCTCATGACTCTGCGTATCCAGCTTGTCAAGAACCAACACGCCACCATCATCAGCGCCTACGCTCCAACTCTGGATGCTGAAGATGAAGTAAAGATGAACTTCTATGCCCAACTTCACCATGTCCTTTCCTCTGTTCCGAACAAAGACAAGTTCATTCTGTTGGGAGACTTCAATGCCAGAGTTGGGAAAGATCATAGGCTCTGGACTGGAATAATAAGCAAGGAAGGAGTTGGCAAGGTCAACGCCAATGGAACAGTCCTCTTCACCAAATGTGCTGAACACAACCTGGTGATTACAAACACCCTATTTCGCCAGAAAAACAGGCACAATGTCTCCTGGCAACATCCACACTCCAAACAGTGGCACCTCATCGTACGATCTCGGGACCAACAAGATGTACTGATAACAAGAATTGTTACTGGTGCCGATGAGTGCTGGACAGACCATCGACTCATCTCATCCACCATGAGAATGAAGATTCGGCCCAAAAGGAAACACTAAAATCAGAACACTATTAAGAAATTTAATGTTGACATCAGCCATGTACAGAAGTACCAACAAAATTTTCAAGAACAACTGCCTCAACAAATCCCACCATCTGTAGAAGAACACTGGAATCAGTTGAAGAACGCTATCATCACCTCCTGCAAAGAAACAATTGGGCTCAAGACGAAAAAACATCAGGATTGGTTCGATGATAATGACAAACTACTCCAACAACTCATCGATGAAAAGAGAAAAGCTTTCATTACCTTACAAAATGACCAACAATTGGCTACCAAAAGGAAACACTATCAGGAATGCAAGGCTGCAGTCCAGAAGAGCACCCAAAACCTGAAAAACCAATGGTGGAGGAAGAAAGCTCAGGAAATCCAACAACTAGCAGACGCCAATGATACTCGAGGCTTTTTCAATGCAACTAAAGCTATTTTTGGCCCATCCACTCACGGTCAAGCCCCTCTTAAAAGCAAAGATAGTTCAGCCATCCTGAAGAGCAATGCTGACATCAATTTTAGATGGAGGGAGCACTTTGAAGATTTTCTAAATCAAACTGTCTCATTTGACAGGAATGTGATTGACAACATTTCAAAACAGCCCGTTGATGACTCCCTAAGCAAAATACCAACACTCGAAGTCAAGGAAGCCATCAAAACCTTGAAAAACAATAAAGCCGCTGGACTCGGTGGAATACCAGCCGGGGTCTACAAAATTGGAGGTAACCCACTTCATTATCAACTTCTCATCAAGATCTGGATAAATGAAGACGTACCAGCAGACTTTAGAGACTCAGCAATCGTTACCATCTACAAAAGGAAAGGTGATCGATCCAAATGCAGAAACTATCGTGGAATTGCCCTGTTAGCAACAGCAGGAAAGATCCTCCCCCGCATCATGAACAACTGGCTCCAGCCTTTAGCCGAGAAGATCCTTCCGGAGACCAGCTGGTTTTAGACCATCACGTGGAGCAATGAACATCATCTTCACAATGCAACAACTGCAAGAAAAATGTTGTGAACAACTTCAACCTTTGTACATGGCATTCATCAACCTCACCAAAGCCTCTGACTCGGTATCAAGGGAACTCCTATGGGATGTCCTATCCACCTATGGATGCCCTGAAAAGTACATTTGAATCCTGAGACTCCTCCACGATGGCATGCTTGCCACAGTCATGGTCAGCAACAGTAACTGTGATCCTTTTCAAATTAGATCAGGAGTAAAACAGGCATGTGTGATTGCCCCAACTTTGTTCACCATCTTCATTGTGACAATCATCCACATTATCAAGGACGACCTACCCCCAGGAATCGAAATTGTCTACAGAACAGATGGCAGAATTTTCAACCTTGCCCGTCTCAAGTCCAAAACGAACACATCCATGAGTTCCCTCATCGAGTTCCAATACGCAGATGACAACAGTGTTGCAGCTCTTTCAGAAAACTACCTACAACAGATTCTAATTGCCTTCAACCATGCATACAGGAAACTTGGATGTACCATCAATTCCAAGAAGACTCAGATCATCTATCAACCATCACCAACTGAGACAAATCAAACAGAATTGTCAATTCAACTTGGCGGAACAACCCAGGAAAACCTGGACCACCTTCCATATCTTGGAAGTCACCTCTCCTCCAATGTCAACCTTAATGACGAGATCCAACATCGTCTTAAATGCGTTGGAACAGCTTTTGGACGTCTCCGAACAAGAGTCTTTCCTGATTGTGACATCCTAACAGACACCAAGATGTTAGTGTACAAAGCAGTGGTAATCCCAACGCTCCTGTATGCATCAGAAACCTGGACAACATACCGACGACATCTGAAGGCGCTTGAAAAGTTCCATCAACGCTGTCTTCGAAACATCTTAAATATCAGCTGGGAAGATAGAAGAACCAACATCAGTGTGCTAAATGAAGCAAAAACAACAAGCATTGAAGCCTACGTCATCAAGAACCAACTAAGATGGAGCGGTCATGTTACTTAAGATGAATGTTTGCTGAAACAGATCTTCTACTCCCAGCTTAAAGAAGGCAAACGTAAAAGAGGCGGACAACAGAAGAGATTCAAAGACGTCTTAAAAGCCAAAATGAAGAAATGTAACATCGACATCAACAATTGGGAAACCAATGCCAAGGACAGGAAACTCTGGCAAGCCATCATCTGAGAAGGAACAGCAACTTTCGAAGCTAACAGATGTGCAGAATTAGAAGAAAAGAAAAGAAAATGGAAAGAGAGGCAGCAACAACCAAAGCCCAATCTGCCATCTGGAACTACCTGCCCTGAATGCGGAAGAACTTTCAAAGCCAAGATTGGACCCATAAGCCACTTGAGAACCCATAAGTAGATCAACAGAACGAAGAGCATCATCCTCGACCTCGAAGGATAGCCACGACGACGAACTACAGATGGAGCTGGAACACTCACAAAGCACTTTATCACTAGAATGGGTTTATTATTCGAGTAGCATCTGCACCTACTCTTTGGCAGAGAGCCATGGACCAGGTGCTGCAGGTCTGCTCAGGCACTCAGTGTTACCTGGATGACATCATTGTTACCAGTACAGATAAAGAACATGTCCAAAGTATCAAGATAGTGTTAAAAAGATTAGAAGATTATGGGTTCAGAGCACAATGCGACAAGTATGAATTCCTTAAACAAAGTGTCACTTGCTGTGGTCACACCATTGATGCACAAGCATTACACAAATGTGCTCAGATAATTCAAGCAGTGGTAGATGCCCCAAGGCCAAAGGATATGTTACAGTTGTGGTCCTTTTTAGGTTTTGTCAATTACTATAATAGGTTCCCGCCAAATCTGGTTAATGTGCCACTCCACTGTTCCCCCCCCACCCCCAATTCATTACTACAAATTGGGGAGAACTGGGAATGGACAAAGCAGTGTGAGGTGGCTTTCCAAAAGGCAAGTGAAATAGTGACTTCAGGCACTGTACTCGTATATTATGATCCACACCGCCCAGTGAAGCTTGCCTGTGATGGCTCACTTTAGGGTAGAGTTGTAGTTATGTCATATCTTATGTGTGATGGAAGTGAATGCCCCATTCCCTTTACAGCTGCAGAGTAAAATAACGCTCAGATTGACAGGTCATTCTCATCCTCAGCCATTAGGCTCTATAATGAGTCAATCCATAGCCGGGGACCTGATGACCTCCTCCTGTTAGATTATTTGTTGTTACTTATTTTTTATTCTTTCTACTTCACTTCTAATATTTATATCTGTGCACTTGTTATGCTACTATGACACTATAATTTCCTTTGGGATCAATAAGGTATCTATCTATAGAGAGGCCTTGTGTTTGGTTTTGGGTGTAAAACGTTTCAACCAATACTTGGATGGGAAAGAGTTTACTCTTGTTACTGATCATCAACCGCTGGTGTCCATTTTCAATCCACAGAAGGTGTTCCACTAACAGCAGCAGCACGAATGCAGAGATGGGCTCTGTTTTTTGGAGGACGCAATTACAAAATCAAATTCAAGAGGACAATTTATCAAGGAAATGCTGATGGATTGTCCCCTTCCCCCCTTGAAAAACAGGCGGCAGCAGGGCCTTGCTTCCAGATGAGCTCAATGCCCTCTATACTCTGTTTGACCGTAAAAACATCAAGGAACCATCACCTCTCTTGATGTATTCGCCCTAATGTAAATCAAAAGTCTCCCTATTATAGCAGAGATAATCCAAAGTGAAACCAGACAAACAATCTTCTTAGGTCTACAGGGCAAACCAAAACAGGTGGAATGTGCAGTAGAAAATAGTTCCCTCATGTTTACCAGCACTGTGATGAACTTGCCTTTGATGGGCATTGTCTTACGTGGGTACTGAGAGTTGTACCACCCAAGCTGAGAGCCAAAGTGTTGGAGAAGCTACATGCTGGTCATCTAGGTGTGGTGAAAATGAAAGTGTTGACTTGAAGGTAGATAGATCAGCAGATCGAGCAGCTTGCCATTCACTGTTTGGGGTGCCGGTATGTCCAGAAGAAAGGTATTCACAGCTATCAGACCTACTTCCTGCAGTCCCAGAGCCAACTCCTACAACCACCATGAAGGAGGCCCCGGAACTTGAGGTTGTTTCACAGCCACAAGTCTCATCTACCAATCAGAGTGACCTCCCTGGTGAGGAAAGACATTATCCCACAAGAGTAAAAAACCCCTCCACAGCAATTAAATCTTTAGACTTGAATGGGACAATTTAAAATTTACTATACTGTGGATGTCTGTAGTTATGTGTGTATATGTATATACGTTGTGTTGCATTCTATATTGATTTGAAGTTTATGGCTAAGCATGAAGGAGTATTGTGCATTTAATATTTCAATATTTGAGTAAAATTTTAAGTATATTGTTTGATTAAGTATCCTATGTTTACATAATTCATCAGTTTATATATGAAAGTACATGAATGATAAATGTCATTATGTCACCACGTCATATATGTTGCACTTTGCTTAGAGTAAAAATGAAACTACAACATGCATTCCCCACTCTGTGTTTCCTTTCAATTAGTTTTATTTAGGAGTTACATAACATAACATACATCCCCGACTATGCGTCTGGGTGGACTGTTTCTTGTTTGGAGATGGCATCATGCAGTATCTCAGGCTCTAGATTATAGTCGGCCTCTGTGGTATGTGCAAACTGCAGTCAAGATCACTGAGGAGAATTCTCTTGTTAAGTAGAATGGTCAGCACTTGATCATTAGGTGTTCAAGGTCAGGGGAACACGAGTAAGACAGAACTGCCACATCAGATCACTGCAGAGAGAGTTTTCAATGTTATTCAGAAGCATTTTGTATTCTTGACATTCAGTGAGGTACAGAGGCGTGGCTTAGCCATTTCTCACTTTCTTGTAGTTTTCTGGAGGGGGCTTATTGTGGTTCATCTACAGAGCTATATTTTCCATCTGTCATTGATATGTATACATGGTATGTCACTAACATGATTACGTCCGGCAAATCTAACTCAACGAATTCAAGAAAGTGGAAATTATGTGGTAGTTATCAATATCTATCACAGCCATTCCTTGTCATTCAAGTGAATAGACTGCAATGTTGAAGAAATTCTGTGGACAGAATTGCCAACACAACTCCTGGGCAACTGTGGTAAGTGCACAATGTACTGTGCATTGGATGACAAGTTCAATATTGGAATGTGACTGTACAGTCACCAACGAAGGTCAGCTACCAGATCTGGAGAATTCTGGACTTGAGGCATTTATGCCAGCCTTTCCCTCCGAGTACGTGCTTGTTAAGTATTTAAACATGTTTTTACCAGTGACTCAAAGGATCAATTTGATTTGAAATAGCACCAACAATTCCAATCATAAATCCATTATATTTTTAAGAGTTTTGCAGAACCAATTAGCAGCCAAGCAAGATCTTAAGGAAATAACTTTGTACCTTAAGCGTTTTTGATTTCTCAGTTCTGCATCTGAATGTAGTAGCCATCCGATCACTTAAGTCGAGTATGATGTTCTCCAAAGGGTTGTCTATTGGTGGGTCCTCAGGTGGCTGCAGAGGCTGATCCGGGATCCACATAATGATGTTAGGGTGGATTCCCTGAATGGGGAACACCCATGCATGACTTTGTTTAACATAGAAAGGCTGATGAATGGGCAGCCACCACTTGTTCTTTGACAGATCTGGGTCAGGGTCAAGTGGCATGGAATGCAAAACAACTAGGGTCCCTTCACCTCTGCAGCTTTCCTCCACCATCACTACCATTGTGGTGTGTCATCGTCTTCTGCCAGCTCCACCGGTCAGGTCTTGGTTGGATCGCTCTTTATCTAGAAATTTCCCTCTGACTTTACAACCATGGGTGACCCTACCAGTAGCTAAGCACCAGATGGGAAACTCCAGACACATTGCTCTTGGGATAACAGGAGCTAACAAGCCACAGCGAGGTGATCACACTATATGAACAAAGGAAAATATAAATGCATAAACTAGACAAGAAGATCAGTCATGGTCTTATTTACTCTAAATTAGCTCAACAGGATGTTACATCTTGTAAAATATTTTATGGACTTTTGAATTATATTGTCTTGCGTGAATAACTGAAAAACTTAGTATGCAGTGCAGCTCCTTTCATGGAAAACATTAGCTAATTGAATTCCATTAACTTTCAAGAAGATGAAACAGACCGAAATACAAAACTATTTTGTTGTCTAGCCATATCGTTCAATGCATGGAATACCAGTTACTAATTTACATTGCACTGAATTTGTGTCATGTGGATTCAAAGTGAAAACAGTGTTTCTGTTGTAATTTATTTTTGGCAGGCTGCAAACAATTGGTGTACAACTTCAATATAAGGATGGCCAATGAGGGATAGAATAATAGAGCCCTTAATGGTGGGATAGAATGATGAAAATTACACTTGAGCACAGTTAAGGATAATACTGGAGTAAGTTGGATAGAATAATAGTCCTTTTTCCATCTTTGATGTCTCTGTTGAAAAGGGTTATAACTCGGTTATCTTTTGTGCATAAAAGTAGCTTTTTGTTTCTGGAAGAGAGTGTTTCCTTGCTGAAAAATAAACAGTTGGCTTGAGACATTTTTGTTTTCTGTCAAAGACACTTCCCATGATATCCAACCAAAGACATCAAGAATGTAAAACTATCAGCCAGACCAATTTGTATTTAGATAATACCTCTAATGCAGGAAAGCATACCAAAGTGATTCATGGGTGCAGTGTCAAACAATGTTGTTGCCAAGCAGGGTGGAGATGTTAGAAAGCAGAGAGATTTTTTACATCAATGTGATTCACTGACAAATAATATCCATCATGCTTTCTTTGAATTTGTTATGGGACTGTTTGTAATTCAAGACTGAGTCAGAAAGTGAGTAACTTTAAACCATTGGTTGCTGGCCTGCAAACTCCACCAACAGTATTTCATCTTGAAATTCATACTAATCCATTCTGGCTCAATCTAATAGATTTTTAATTTAAAAACATGTAATGATCATTCAACTTTCATAGTTTAACCTAAAATAGTTGTATAGTTCTTTCAGTTTCTCATCCCTCGTGTATCTCTTTTAATTCCATCTCAGCTTCTGCATTTTTGTTTTAAGTTACCTAAATCGTGATCTGTTCTTTATACGTACCATGGGTCACACATAAAGACACATATTCTGGAAGAACATAACTAGAACTTTTATTTAACAGCAAACAGCAACTACGTCTAACATACAAGCTTCTCTATCATTCTGGCAGTTCTGCGCATGCTCCGAACTCTGTCACGTGACATATGATATCACCACTGATCCCAGATTGAACAATTCTCTCCACTAGGCACTAACTTTTTTTCAAATGGTTTCTACTGATATGAGCCTCCTTAAAACATATTTAACTTCAAATGTTAGCTCAGGCTGTTAGTTTTCCTGCCTGTGGTTTGGGGTCTGTTTTACTCACACCTGTCTGATACAGCACAGAATGCTTTTCTACATTAGGACCATATTTTTAATAATTTTTGATGATCAAAGTCAAATGAAAAGACAAGAAAATACATCTCTGCGTTTGAAACTATATTTTCCGGAAAACTTTAATTTGTAGCTAGTTGGATCATACATCCACTAAGATAAACTAATGCAGTAAATATTCAAGAAATTCTTGCATTTAAAATTCCCAAAACTGATGAATGTTGTGTTCTTTACACGTATGGTAGGTTACTAAGAACAGACCATATTCTGGAAGAACTAAAACTAGAACGTTTATTTACAACAGCAAACAGTAAGTGTGTCTTTAACATAGTTTCTAGATCACTCTTTCAATTCTGCGCATGCTCCTGACTCTGTCCAATCATGTTCTGACATGTGATATCACCACATCTTCTTTTCCTTAAAAAGAAAAACAATTAGCAACATTGCTCAGAAAAAATAAGTAATTTAACATGTCTCTATCAGTCTCTCTGGGGGTTTACAAACATGAGTAGACTTTATAAGTGGTTCACACAGTTGTTTTGTTATTTTCATGTGTTGTCTGATCTGCATCAGTTAACTGAAACTCTGAAGTTGGCTCTTGAGATCTTTGCAAAGAAATCTCAATTCATTCATTAACTGTGTAATCTCTCTTTTATGCTGAGACTTCATCATTTCAATAAAACTTCTCAATTCCTTTACTTGTGCTTTCACTTCTTCAATTGGATCCTGATTCTTGTCTCTCTTTGGCTTCAGATCCGTATTGTACTGTACCGGCGAGTTTGGCCTTTGTCCACTGTATTCTGACTCTGTATCACTGTCCAGAACTAAGAATTTTTTTTTTTTTTAACCAGATTCAGTCTCTCACAGGCAGATAAACCCAATACTGACTGTACATTTTTTGGCACTACCACAAATGAAAGTGTGTACACACTATTTTTGTGTGATACTTCCGCCACACATGTTCCTTTAACTGGAATGTCTGCACCTGAATACCCAGTCACTTATATATTTGTCTGATGTAACTTTGGTCTTGGCTTTAATACATTAAATTCAGATTCTGCAAGAACATTTACTTGTGCTCCAGTATCCAACTTAAATAGAATAATGTTTTGGTTCACTTGCAATGGCATAGTCCAGTCATTCTTACTTCTCTTGCTTTCATAAAGCACATCTATATAAAACTCCTCGTGTTCATTTTCAAGCACTGCATTTACGTGTTTTATTTCCTTTCTACTTCTGCAACAGTGTGAAAAATGATTACTCTTACTGCAGGTGTTGCACATTTTCTGATACGCTGGACACTTTTTTAGATGATGTTACCGCCCACAGCGATCACACAGTTTTTTTTTCAGATGACGTCTTGCCTCTGTCAGTTTCTTTGTTGCTGCATTATTTCTTCTAATATGTAGGTGCTTTACAGCATCTACACAGCTGTTTTCAATAAAAAGCTCTTTAGCCTGCGACATTACGGACTCCGAAGCTTTGCAGAGAATCAAAGCTTTTTCCAAATTTACATCTAGTTTTCTTAAGAGTCTTTCTCTCAGAGCATTATCCAGAAGGCCGCAAAGGCTGTCTTTAATGAGGGAATCCATCAGGTCTTCAAACTTGCATGTTTTGCTGTGATTTCTCTATCCCGTAACAAATTGATCAATTGTTTGATCAGTTTCCTGCTTGCATGTAAAGAATTTGTACCGTTCATACGTCACATGCGCTTTGGTATACAAAATGCTTTAAACATGTCAATTATCGCATTTATATTCAAATTATCTCCATTCTCGAAAGTAAAATGGTTATATACCTCAACTGCGTCATCCCCAATCATGTGAAGTAGAATTGCAGCTTTCGTTTTCTCCATTTTATTATCTGTTCCGATCGCCGATAAATAAATTTCAAAAAGCTGTTTAAACCTTTTCCAGTTTTCAGCTAGATTTCCAGTCAGCTGAAGTGTCAATGAGGGTTGCAAAACTTCCATTCTTAAAGCTGTTAGCAAACAATGAAAAAGTTTGCATTTTGTTTTTGATTATCTTCACTTTTCCCATGTTAGCAAAACGAATTATTCTTCCAGTCCCACTTCTGGCACCATGTTGTGTTCCTTACATGTACCATGGGTTACTAAGAACAAACCATATTCTAGAAGAATTAAAACTAGAACACTTATTTACAACAGCAAGCATGTCTTTAGCATAGTTTCTAGATCATTCTGTCATTTCTGCGCACGCTCCTGACTCTGTCCAATCATGTTCTTACATGTGATATCACCTCAATGATATCATAATTTATTTGAGTTACCTCTACTAATGGGAGGTATTTATATAAACAGGGAGTTTATTTTACAATTGGAAATATAAGCCAGCACCTGGGGCAAATATTTTACATTCTTTCTCATTTATTTGTTACATGCCTCCTTGGTGGTCAAGCAGAAGACTGACTGACTCGGTACCAAGAATATTTGTTATCATACAATATGTATCATTGTCAAATATGTTACTTGTAATCTTGAGGCTGTTATTATGTTGAATGTAATTTCTAATATCTCTGTAAAAGTAATGGGTTTACATGAAACATTAGCTTGCATCCCCTCTGAAATCCTATGTTTAGTAACAAGTCTAAACGTTTTAAATATTCTAATTTGAAATTCTGAAGTTCCAGCAATTCCTAATTTAATTTTACTCAAGATAAGTGTAATGAAAACACTCCGGCAGATACCTGAAAATCAGAACATTAGCTTTCCACTTTTGTTTCGCACAATGTCCTGTTTCACCAAACATTACACCCAGTTACTCTCAAGACACAAAGCCTTACTGAATTTGTGCCCTTTTTCTAAGCTTTAAGTGATGAAAGGAACCTTTTTCACAATTTTTTCTTTCCTCATAGTGTTCTTCAATAGGAAGATGTGGGGTATTACCTCAAGCCTGTAGAATTACTAAACTGTTCAGAGGGAATAAGCCCTAATATACGAATGAGATTTTCAGAACAAGATAACAGTCAATGGGATTGTTTTCAGTGGTTTTTCCCAAAATAATATTTGAAAAATACTTACATTAACTGTGTTGTGCTCTCCTTTCTTTGTTCAAATGCATCCATTTCAATTGCTTTAATTTGATCTGACCATTCTTTTACCCAGTTTCTAGAGGAAATGTACAAATTTTGCACAAAAGTTGAACTGAAGTTCACATTTTTTCATTAATGAATGTAGAAAATGACCCAGATATTATATTGCTGTTAATGTCTCTACTATTCTGTTTTGGAATGACATTAACAATTCTACAAGTGGTGAGCTTTCCAGTATTGCACTATTTAGAATTAGATTTTATTTATTTACTTAGATATACAGCATGGTAACAGACCCTTCAAACCCAACTGGTCCACGCTGCCCAATTACATCCATGTGACTAATTGGTCTACTAACCAGTACATCTTTGGAATGTGGAAGAAAACGAGAGCACCCAGAGGAAACCCACACATTCACAGGAACAACATACAAACTCCTTAGATTCAGTGCCAGGAAATGAACCCTGGTTACTGGTGCTGTAAAGCATTATGCTAACCACTATACTACAGCATAAGATGGTTTCAGCAATGAAGGATTTCTATTCCAGTGAGATAGATGTATCAGTGTTCCCGGGTCACTTTATTTATTTGTTCAGTAAAATTTTCTCTAACATAAATACCTGTAAAGTAGGTGAAATTAAATTGTCTGAATGGAAATTGGTGGCAACCTAGCCTTCAATGAGTGAAAGCATGTAAAATAGATCACTGGCAGATGATGCAACAAGAAACCTTACTATTTTTTTCAAAAAGTAGGATATCACAAGATTCACTAGCTATGTGCCAAAGGAACACAATTTATGGAAATTTAACATGATCAGTCAGAATTTGTTGGACGGGAAACAGAATTAGTTCTTTAGAGTCTAAGAACTGATGAGAGGTCTTTCACCTGAATTATTATTGCAGGTTCTTTTTGTACACACGGCTGCCTGGCCTATGGAAAGTTAAGAGCACTTTTGGCAGCACACAAGCCAGTTCCACCAGCACTTTGTGTGTGTTGCTTGGATTTCCAGCATCTGTGGATTTTCTCGTCTTTTTGATTTTTAATTAAGGAAGGAACAAATCTTAGCCCATGTATTTGGCTCTTGGATAACCTCACTACATGTACCTTTAATCACCTATACATGACCTACCTGTACTGAGACCTTTGATGGCAAGCAGCTAAAGAAAGCAACTGGATACAGAACTGAGTGAGATAAAAAAGGAGCTCGGCCATCTGAACGCTTGTGAGAAAATTCAAGCCAGGAAGCACAGAAACCTCAGTCTCTGGCCAGCATGTCAACCAAGAACATCTCTGACACATTTTCTGAAAGCTGGCATGAGTTTCAACTGCAAAATACCCAGCTCCACAACTACACAAGGTGGCTGAGGGATATTAACCAGATAAAGTAAGGTATTATATCAGATTCTCCTCTATTTCTCCAATCACAAAATACAGAAAATGTTGTAAATGTGCATCAGATCAAGCCACATCTATGGTAAGAGAAATGGGGCTACTGTTTCTCTCAATTCCCACCCTCAGCTTAATCTTCGCTCCCATAAAAAGAAGAGCATTACTTACAGTCTCTAAAACTTTGAAAGTTTGAGATAAAGTGTAAGTTTCCAGTGGTTGATAACTAAAAGACAGATTGAAATTGATTACCAACAGATTGGCAAGTGACATGAGGTAAATTATTTACTGTGCAAAATGGTTATAATCTGGGATGCACTGTTAAAGGAGTTATGCATATACATGCAATGCCTGGGTTACAAATATGTACAATTCTCTCTCTCTCTCTCTCTCTCTCTCTCTCTCTCTCTCTCTCTCTCTCTCTCTCCACTTCTAGAAATTATTCTTTTTATCAGTTTTAAGTGTTTTTAATGACATTCATTACCATGCTGTCTAGTTATATGTAATGAACCCTGGGGGCCTGAATGACAAGCACCACAGTATTGGGCTTCGAGGTTTCTAGAGCACTTGTATTTGTTAATTGTTGCTTAACTAGAGTCATTAAGCCATTGTACTTTCTGTTTAATCTTGTCAAGTTTTCTTTGATTGACTTGGGTTTTCTGCGTACTGTGATTATTTAAAGTGGATGCCCAATTAGCGCTTATCGTGGGGTCCTTTTTCTGAGAATGATTTGTCTTGTGGTGACACTTGGTTGAGCCACCACTATTCTGGTGGAATTTCCTATGTATAAACTCTTGTTTCCATCTCTACACGGGAGTCTATTGTTTCTCTGCACCTGGGTTCAGTCACTGCTAGCGCATGACTACCATATCAAGGGAATTTTGTGTATTTTCCAGCTTTTTTTTTTATTAAGTGCAATCGTGAACAATAGCCTGATCAGAAATGCTGATCAAGTCAACTAGTTCCCAAAGAGAACTCTGATAGGCCAATCAGATGGCTTACTGCTGCTCAGCGATAGAACAAATTTAGATTTATAGACAAAATTGACTTGTGAACTTCTCTAAAATGGTACCTGTTTGTTGTTTTGGAACAACCTTCTGGAGGAAATTGGTCAACTATTTACTGTATCGGTGATTAAAAACAGAAAATGCTGGAAGTACTCAGCATGTCAGGCAGTATCTGTGGATAGAGACAATGAACTAATGTTTCAGATCAAAGACCCTTCGTCTGAATTCAGTTGGCAGCAGAAGCAAAGCCCAGTCAGCTGATGCAATCAGTGGTGACTCCTTGCCATTCTTAGAACTTTAAAAAAAAAGTGCTTTATTTCTGGATTGTAGGCATCAGATAAAGCTTTGTGTATTCTTAATTTTCTGATGAGCCCATTTTGAACTGCTGTGATCCTCTGCTGAAGGTCGATCTGCTGTACATTGTGTAGGGAGTACCTAGGTTTGGACTCAACAATAATAAACGGCCACAATGTATTTCAAAGTAAGGACAGCATATGATGGAATGGAAACTGTAATCTGCAGTTGTTTGCATGTGCTGTCACGTGACTGGCAACAATAAGTATAGAATTGAGTCAGGTTTTATGAAAACAATCAAACATTTATTAAACTCTGCTCAATATTAAAAAAATAAACAAACAAAAATCTTAACCGGAAGTAAACTGCTATGCGGCCATTTAACAAACCGCCACTCAGTACTAGTTCTTAAAGCGGTAGATGCGAAAACAGTCTTAAAGTGGTAAATTCAAACACAGTTCTTCGAATGGTAAATTTGAAAGTCCAAGGGATGTATACAGTCAATTAGGTGAAACTTTCCTGAAGTAAAGAATTCCTCAAAGACACGACGTCACTGCCAATCCCAGCTGGATCCAGCCTTGTCTGCAGGATTCACGACAAAAATAAAATGGTTTAAAGGCACTGACCTTTCCCTCTGGATACCAGATACTGCACAGCCTTTTCTGCTGCTTTTAGCAGAGGCTATCTCATGCAGATCACTCTTCCTTGAACGATTTCAATGGTCGATCCTATCCAAAACTGCTGAACGACTCCTTCAGGTTCCCGTCTTCCTCTCCAATATTACTGAAAAGATACATCAACAAACCTGGCAGCAATTGGTGAAACTACTGGCCCAACACTTCTGTACCTTACAATAGAAAACAAAGCTCCATTTTAAAACTATACTGCGTCATGAGATTAATAAACAGCGTAGCGGAGTATCTGACTGACGATCTAACTGAAAACTAACTGCGTCACCAGGGGTCTACACTTAAATACCTGATGAGAACAGGTCATCTCGTGACCTCACATTGGTGGGAAAATTACATCATGTGACCTCCACAAGACCATAACATCATCCTCATAAGACAATCACAAGATATCCATGAAGCGCTTACTGCCTTTGTCCTTTTTGGTGGGAGAGCCCAGGGATTTGGAAGGTTCTGGCTGAGTAGCACAGGCAAGGTGCATTTTGTCAATGGCACAAAGTGCTGGTATTGGTGGAAGTGAATAATTAGGGTTGGTGAGGAATTGATCAATTGGGCTTTATCTAAAATTGATAGTGTTTTTTAAAACAAGACTTGCAGCCAATAGGGAAAGAGTTGAGAATTCATTATGTTTGCAAATCTCACCCCTGTCTAAAATCATCACATTGAGGCATGGAAAAATGCTTTTGCTTATTAAGTGGGCTGTTATGAGTAAATGAGACATTCCACAGAGGATGATGGGAATGTGGAATCTTTTTGCCACCAATCATTGCTTAGCAAAGGTCACATGTTTATTTTTTAAATTAAAGTAGTTATGTCGAAGTTGGAAGTAGATAGCACTGTAGAGGTGAACAATATGGCTTTGGGAGATAAACATGACACTATATCATTTGAGGGGAGGGGGCCTGTTTTTGTGGTGCAGAATTCCAGGATTTGTGATTCTTGCCAGTGAATATTGAACATTGCCCAAAAATTTACCCATGTTCTTTTTTTTTCTGTCTGAATCATTCTAATTCATTTTTTTTTTTATTGATCAAAGAGAATAGAACTAAATTGGTCAGAGCACAAAGTAAAATGGTTGTCCCCCATCAGTTTTGGAGTTTCCTCAGAGATGTTGTTGTCTTCAGTATTCTTGATAATTTACTTGTTGAAGTTTTCTGGCTCCAGATCTAATTGTATGGTCTGACACCAGTAGAGAAGTGGTTATTGGTGAACTCACAGTCCCCCTGGCAAGACAACATCGATGAAGCCCATGAGCGCAAGTTAATCAAGTATGCAGAATTATAATTAGAGTGCAGAGACAGAGGATGGAAGGTCTCATGCTATCCATTCGAAGTAGGCTGCCGTGGGTTTAGTGCGTTCACTTTCCAGAAAAGGCTGCATGACCTTGACTTCACTAGAAGAGAGATCATGTCAACCAGCAGGGCTGTAGCTGAGGCAGCAGAGAGAGGATCAGTATGGGTGTGGACCAAGTATGTCCAGAGGGGCAGATAGTCGGACAGTTAATCCACCTTCTGCAAACCTTTCAGTAGTCGCATAGACACCTGAAGAGTAGACTATCTGTTGGATGGAAGCGACCAACAACTCTGATAGAAGCAGATGCCAAGTTTTTAAGCCCACCAGTGGGAGGTGGTGCTTTTGCACTGCTGGCCCACCACCTCAAGGGAGTCTTGATCATAAGCGGGCCGTAACTCCTGAAGACAGGTGGTAGATCAACTGATAATCCCAGTGGGGATAGCACAGGATAGTTAACATCTTAGTCCAAGTGTATTTGCAAGTCCGTCTTCAGTACTCTTGATAATTTATTGTTGAAGTTTGCTGGCTGCTGAGAAACATCTAGCACCATTAATTCTTAATTGTGAGGCTAAACATTTGAGTGTCTAAAGCAAAAAATGTAGATTAGAAATGTAAGGTTAAAGGGGATCTGATGGCAAGGAATGGATCCCACATCTCTGCTGAGAGGGAGGATGAGAACTAAGATACTGTACTGGAATTCTGAAACAAAATCAGAAAATAGTGAAAACACTCAGCAGGTCAGGTTGTGTCTGTGGAGAGAGAGAAGCTGTTTTTATGTTTCAATTCAACAATGCTACATCAGAATTGAGACAAAATATGTTCCGATGAAGAACCTTTGATCTGAAATGTTCCCTTTATTTACCCTTTCACTGATCTGTTATGATCTGAGAGGACACTTGACTGAGAATTATAAGGGACCAAGATGGAGTGAAATAGGAAATATCTACATCTATTACAGAGAGGCCATCAACCTAAGATCATGATTAAAATTCATTGGTAGAATCACCGGCAGAGATCATATGGATGTCTGCTGAGAGAGGAATTCACACTTTGAAAGGATAGTGATGCCAGTAAACACCACATTTATAAAGTAATGAGATGATTAGCTGAAGTACTGTAACCTGATAAGGCATGGAAAACAGGAATAGGTTACTTTTACTCAGTGAAAAGAGATGAAATATACATCAATACTGATCCCCATTTTTTAGTGGATCAGACAAGTGGGAATCTATTATTATATAATATCATATTTGTGGAGCATTAAGCAAGGAAGGAATTCTCATATACATGTACATTTGTAGGAATTTGTAACAGATTCTTAGTTGCCTTCAGTGAAGCATCTGGGAGATTCTCTGCCTCACACCACTAATGACCCAGGTTCAATTCTGACCTCTGATGCTATTTGTGTAGAACTTCCTATGTCCATGTGGGTTTCTTGTAACTGCACTGGGAAGTGGGAATTGGGAGGTAATGGAGCAACTTAAATTGCCCTTGGTATGTATGATAGGTGAGTTGAAGTACCTAGGGAGCCAGTCTGGGAAATGTGGGAGGGCGCCATGGTAGCGCAATGCTTTTACAGCTTAGGGTGTTCCAGAGTCCATAGGTTCACTGCCACCTCTGAGGCAGGGGTTCCCGAACTTTTTGCACTGTGGACCGGTTTAATATTGACAATATTCTTGTGGACCAGCCAATTGTGGGGTGGGGGGGATGTTAATCACGACCGGGATATAGGTGATAAGTCAACTATAAGTCACTTATCTGTGGCTGATACACTCAATTTTGTTTCTAAAAGGGTTTATCTAACGAATTTAATATTAAACACACAGCGCATATTTTCCTCGCATGAATATAGCGATAAGTCAATTTTAAGTCATAAGGGGGTTCCTTATGTCCAGTCTATTCTGCAATTTAGTTTTTGTTGCATTCATTGCAGAAAACTCCGCTTTGCAGAGATATGATGTTGGAAATGGAAGCAACATTTTCAGTGCTTTCGTGGCTATCTCAGGATATTCAGCCTTGACTTTGATCCAGAATGCCGGCAGAGATGTTATGTCAAGCATACTTTTCAGCCCACCGTCATTTGTAAGCTCAAGGAATTGATCTTCTTCCCATGCTGACATGGGTGATTCACCGGGGACATTCACAAATGGGTCATGGACCCATTCCTTTGCATGTCTTGGGTCATTTGTGGTTGGGATGTAACGCTTGAATTCTGTCGACAGAGAAGATAGGTGTTCGCGCACCAGCTGTGAGCCTCAGTCTCTCCCAAAGTCCCAGCTAATGTTGGGAACATGTCAGATATGCTCCTGTCCCTTCGGTGTCCCCACAGTTCCAGTTTGGCTGTGAAAGCAGACACTTTATCTGCCAACTTGAAGACAGTTGTCATTCTCCCCTGAAGTGACAAATTGAGTTCATTGAGCAGGTTGAAGATGTCACACAGATGGGCAACTTTTGCTATCCACTCCTCGTCACTGAAGTGTACTGCCAGTGGTGACTTTTTTCTTGAAAGAAATCTCTGTAGCTGCTCTCTTATCTCAAAAACTCTGGCCACGGCTCTCCCCCTTGATAGCCACCTGACTTCAGTGTGTAAGAGAAGTGTTTGTGCTCTGCATCCATCTCCTCGCAAAGCTGCTCAAACAAATATGAGTTAAGGGCTTTTGCTTTGATGTGATTGACAACTTCAACAACGTGACTCAATACGCTGTTAAGATCAGGTGACATTTTTCGGCTAGCCTGCATTTCCCTTTGTGTGACACAGTGTGTAGACTGGCATTCAGAAGCAACCTCTTTGACTCGGGTAGTGATACCAGACTCATTAAGCCGTTCCAACAGCTGTGCTTCGATGTCCTCCGCTATGTCACCGATTCTCCTTGAAACTGTGGTAGCTGAAAGAGAAACCTGTGCCATCTTGTTAGCTGCAGCTTCTCCCAACAGGTCATGGCACACGTCCTTGGCAGCAGGCAGAATCAATTCTTCACCAACAGTGAAAGGCTTCTTAGCCTTAGCAATACGGTTAGCCACTAAGTACAACGCTCTCAGAGCAGCAGCATTTGTGGGGGCGGTGGCTCTCAGCACTTGCTTCTGTCCCGCTTGCTCACGTTTTTCCCACTCAAAAAAACTCAAAGGGTTTGTCTTTAAGTGCAGAGTGCTTGGACTCAAGGTGCTGAAGCAGCTTTGAGGGCTTCATTGCCTCATTAGACAGCTTGTCTCCACATTTCACACACAGGGGGCTTGGAGCATGCGAGTCACTGGTTGCAATAAAGCCATATTTTATGTACGACATCGTATTTTCTGTTGAAGAAAGCGTTTTTTTTTGCAGTCTCGGCCTCAGCTGTCTCTGCATTATCATCATCGTTATGCCTTTTATGTCCCCTACCACCTCTTCCAAAGAAACTCTCAGGCAATGTTTGTTTTTTACTCATCGGGTAGTTATAGGTTAATGACCGACTGATGTCCTCACGTAGGTAATGACGTCACATGCATTCAAATTCAGCAGTGGGCATAACAGGGAATGAGGAAAGGCGAGGTTGACTCATATTGTTTCCTCGCGGCCTGGTAGCACATGCTTTGTGGCCTGGTACCAGTCCGTGGCCCCGTGGTTGGGGACCACTGCTCTAAGGGATTTGAACATTCTTCCCAAGTGTGTGTGGGTTTGCTTTGAGTGCTCCAGTTCCCTCCCACAGTCCAAGGACATATCAGTTGGTAAGTTAATTGGCCATCGTAAATTGTTCTGAGATTAGGCTGGTGTTAAATAGGCAGGTTACTGGGCAGTGCGGCACTTTTGGCTGGAAGAGCCTGTTGCTCACAGTATTTCTAAATAAATTAAAAATAAATAAGTAAGATAAAATGGGATAAATGTAAAAGAGTGCCTCACGATTGCCATGGAATTGGCCGGCTGAAGGGCCTATCGCTATGCTCCATAGTTCTGTCTATGATCCTACACGCACACAGGGTCATGATCTCACCACTCATCAAAAAGAACCGAGTCTGATTCTCCCTCAATCCAATATTTTCAAGCATGAAAAAAATGCACAAAATATTACTGTTTCTTTCAAAGCAAATAATTTAATGTCAATTAATTTTAAGTAAAGGTTAACAAGAATGAAAATCATAAAAGACATACACAAAGAGCTCTGTGTTCCACGTTACCTCAGCCAAAAGAACATGATCTGCCAGAAGCTATGTTCGTTCTTTCTGTAGATCTGGTTGGCAATTACACGATTCCTGGAATTAATCTTTCACACCAGTGAAATTATGAACAGTCCTTATTCACAGCCTTTGGTCTAAGTTTCTGACTTGTTGGAGGAGTAAGCTGCTCTTTGAATAAAGGTTTCTCTCAAGGGGCCCTTTCATTCTACAACAGAAGGCAAAATTAGTCCAGGTGAAAGTTTAGCATCTGAAGAATTTGAGAGGTCATACAACATGAAGGGAGCTACCTGAATAAATAAATTCTCTAACTGTTCCTTGTGTGCAGGGCTGCCTTCCCAAGCTCAGAAAAGAGTTTAAAATGTAGCAGTCTTATTAGATATCACAAAAGGAGCAGTGAACACTCAGGTACAATGCACACGTCCTGAGGTGGCATTAATAGACTATGCATTCATAGACAAAAGAGAGAGCCAATAATATGGAAAATTCTTTGCTTCTACTTTAGTAGAAACTTAGTAAAAACTTAGTATCTACTAAGTTTAGATGACTTAAGATTTATATTTTCTGCTTTGATCTGTTAATGCTCATTGGTTAAGCCAAACAGAAATCAAAAACCGATGTAAAAGCAGATCCTTGCTGCAGAGATGAAGTAGATGTTAAAAATACTAGGCAGGTCAGGCAGGATTTGTGCATCGAATAGCGTTTCTGGTCCCGGACAGATGTTGCCCAATCTGCTAAGCAAAGTTAGCAGTTTCTGTTTTTAATATATGTTGATCCCTTGTCCGTTTCATCCCATTCCCTTTGTACTTCACGCTGAGTTCTTTGTGAATAACGCAGAAGTTCTTTTTAATGGTCATATCCAGAATTTATGCTAACGATAAGTATGTGAAATTTGAACATCTAGGATCCTGAATGAAGCAAATCACTGAGTTGGAAGGGGGGGTGCAAGGGATTTTAATACAGATAAATGGAAGGTATTGGAAATGGATGCCCAAAAATAACAAACGGTAAAGAAATATATGCTACAAAAAGAGAAGAGTATTTAGGATATCCCTATTATCAATTACAGATTGATTCCATTCAATATCATCAAGGGTGTTTAAATTGAAAAGTATCCTTTCAGTGTCCTGGACTGAATTTGAAGAATATTTAACATTGTGTGGAATACGGGTATATTTGTTGTATTTTGTTCAATTCTACCTCAACAATAACATGAGTGAATCACATTAGTATTCAAGAAGAAAAAATAAATTAAGGTTTTAAATTATGAGAAGAACTTCACAGAACTGAACATATTTTCACAGTTGTAAAGTGTTAGCAATTACAGATACAGAAGTACAAACATACCACTGTGAAACTCAGCACTTGCAGAAGTGATGTTCAAAGCTAGCAATTGTTATATATGGCCAGAGATCAGACGAGTTTCTTGTGGGAACCTTTGACAAAGAATCCCAGCAACACAGTTTATGCATTGTTTTGGTTGATCATCTCTGAAAGCAAGTTGATAATACAAATCAATGGCTTTAAGAACAATGATCTTTTGAGGTATTTGAATGCACCACAGGAAAAGCTTGCTCCTTTATCATTGTGACTGTGGGTAGGAAGAGTTGTGTATAAGCAGTCATGGTTTCATACTGGAATTGTGCTGATAGAACGGAATCTGAAATTCCATTTGATCACGTGATTACCTTGTACTAACAACTTTCCCCTTGGAGATTAAATATGTGGAGTTCACTCCTTACTGGTTATGACACCCATCGGCAATTTATGTACAGTAGTTGCATTCGGTTTTATAGATTGTTTTACTCTTGTTTCACCTTTTTAAAATGCCATTAAATGGTAAGGTCTAATTATTATTTTCCACAAACTGTTCATATCTCAGATAATACTGATGGAAGGAAAAGGAGACTGCAGAGTGAACAGCATGAAGTATCTCTGTTGCCAATAAGAAAACTTAAAATTTTGCTAATGTTGACTATTGTGTTTGCATACAGTTGTATATAGGATGAACACACAGCTGAATGTGAAATCCAAGCTCATCTATTCTTTTGACAGTTTTGAATTGGCCCCTTGTGGAGGGTTTTGTTCAAAGATGCCACACAGTTGACTTGAGTTGTAACTTCTTTGAATGGTGAGAGATTTAAACTTTTTAAGCTATTCTCCCTGTTTAATTTGGATTTTTAGTAACTAATTATGGTACTTTACTGCAAACTAATATTAATTTCAATACTTAGAATGGCGTGAAGGGTGCACAAATATTGAAATTCCAAAGTTGGGAACTCCAGCTTGCAAAAGATAAATGCATTTGTTAAATACATCTATCAATTCTTGCATTTATTGAATAAAATAACATGATTTTTATTATGGTGTGTTGTAAGCTGTCATAATTAATGGTGCTTGTCTACCATGTCCAGTGATAACAGTGTAATGTTATGTAAGGTTTCACTGCTAATGTAATGGTTTCTTTGTAAGGTTTCACTGCTAATGTGATGGTTTCTCTGGAGCAGCAGTGTTTGGGTTATGACTAGAGATAATAAGACCATAAGACAAAGGAGTAGAAGTCAGCCATTCTGCTCTGCCATTTTATCATGAGCTGATCCATTCTCTCATTTAGTCCCACTCCCCCGCCTTCTCACCATAACCTTTGATGCCCTGGCTACTCAAATACCTATCAATCTCTGCCTTAAATACACCCAATGACTTAGCCTCCACTGCCGCCCGTGGCAACAAATTCCATAGATTCACCACCCTCTGGGGGCTTTGGATGTGCACCATTCAATGAGAGGCATGTTGTTTCACAGGCTTTTGGTTTGGGAGAAGATGGAGAGAGAAGATGCCAGAATGGGAAAGTCATAGACTGCAGGACTGAGTGGACTTGGAATGGGGTCAGGAGTCGTCGACGGCCAGGGGAAAATCAATGGAGAACGAACAGAAGTGAAAACAGTGAGTTCCAACATGCGCATTAGACTGTTTCATTAAAATGGGCCTTTTCTCTTTTTGTTTTCTTTACTAACCCTTTAGTCAAATTAAGAATTATAAAGCTCAATTGTGTGTACTGTTCGTTATTTCATGGTCCTGATTTGTAACAGGGGAACAGGATTCACCAAAACAAGATTTCTCAAGTTTGGCTGGGCCGGAGGCTGTCTCCCCCTAGATTACCAAAGCTGGCCAATCCTGAGGGTTACAATAGGAAACCTGTGCTGGAGAGTTTCTAAAGTGGAAAAGCTGCTGCACTGGGGAAGTTCCACTCTCTCGACCTCAGAAGTCCAGATCCAGCAATATGAACAAGCGTCACAAACTGGGGTCTTCTGTGGATGCAGAGGATGACCATGACCTCTTCTGTACCTTGTCATACCATTCGCTCTCCATGGAGCGTTGCAGTGCCATCTTTCTACCTGTTGGATCTCACTATAGATCTCATCAGCCCAGTCTGCCTGAGCTGACTTTACATGCTAGGACAGGCACGTACCTGTCTCACTGGGGTATGAGGCCGCTGGCTACCCTCACCTGGTTTAGCCTGCCTGTCAAAGCGGTGTGCTGGGGTGCGGCCACCGTCACGTGCAAGTGGCTACTTGGACCCACTGGTGAGAGCTGAGTGTCTGGTGAGGACCAAAGGTGATGAGCTGTCCCAGATTGGACATGACAAGCCCCTTCAACAGAGATGCTACCCCTCCCTAGACACCCCATACACTTCTAATAAGGAAGTCCTTGATAAGGAATTGATACTCAGCAGGGTTCCACCAAGTTATTTACTACTTGTAACTTTACTTGTACATTCTGAGATGAAGCTGGGTATATTATATTGTATGTTTACACTACAAAGTTGTCCCTTTACTTACTTTACTTTATACTTTATTGTCACCAAACAATTGATACTAGAACGTACAATCATCACAGCCATATTTGATTCTGTGCTTCCCGCTCCCTGGATTACAAATTGATAGTAAATATTAAAAATTTAAATTATAAATCCTAGAAAACAGAAAAATGGAAAATAAGATAGTGCAACAAAAAAAACCGAGAGGCAGGTCAGGATATTTGGAGGGTACGGCTCAGATCCGGGTCAGGATCCGTTCAGCAGTCTTATCACAGTTGGAAAGAAGCTGTTCCCAAATCTGGCTGTACTTTATTCAGGACCTCTCCAATTAAACCTTTAAATATCACTTTCTCTCCATCACCCAAAGGGCCCCTTTCTGGTCCAGTAACATTCCATTGCTTTAGCTATGCATAAATTGTGTTGCTTTACCCATGACTGAAGTTTTTCCTTTTGCAAATAATCTGCAAAAGTAACATATTATGAGCCCACATTTGGCAGTCAACGGTGTGTTTCCCAACACTGAGCAGTGATATGCACACAAAGTTTTCACCTACACTTTTTCTTTTGAAGACTTGCTGGCAGCAGCTGGATCTATTATCAAGAATGGGGCCTTGCACCATCAGCTGTGGTGGGGGATCATGAAGACGTATTAGCTCGAAAATCCACTGTCCATGTAAATGCTGGAAATTTTCTCAACTGAGTAAACATTCCACTGCTTGTAAAAAATTAAACTATCAGAAGTTTGAAAAGTTATCTCCAAATTATCAGAAAAACAACAAAATAGAACACATTAAGATAATTAAAAACATAAAAAAAGTTCCTCATGCAATTAAAACAAATACTACGGATATTTAATAAATTGCAGTAAATCGATGAAAGCCCTGCACCAGGTTTAATCTAATGAATATTATATGTGTGGATTCCCCAGTATGTAAGTGTTTGAAGAGTCTGGTGCTAATGATTGATCTTAGGATCGTTACCGCACAGCTGCTAGGATATTTGGGATCTTCATGTTCACATATGCCTACATGGGGAAACTGAACAGGCATGGAAGAATGCAACACACATAAAAGTTGCTGGTGAACACAGCAGGCCAGGCAGCATGAGTTATACAGCTCTCGTTACATGCACGTGCAGTTCAACTCTTTGAGTGATTATACAGAAAGTTTGAAGTCAATAACTCATCTCTTTCTATCTTAGGCCACAAACTTATCAATCACCCCTGAGGTGGACCACTTTCTGGAGGTCCAAGATGCTGACTTCTACAAAGAAGGGATCCGTATGCTCCACGACTGCTGGACTAAGTGTGTAAATGTAGGAGGGGACTATGTTGAAAAATAAATGTGCTAGGTGTTCTAAAATTGATACCTTCTACCTTAGACCAAGAACTTATCAATCACCCCTCGTACAGCTATGACATTGACATTGACATTGAACCAGAATCAAGTTTGATATCACTGGCATACAGTATGTCATGAAAGGTGTTGCTTTACAGCAGCAGTACATTGCAATACATAGTAATGAACAGCTATAACTTACAATAAAAAGCATACATTTAAAAAAAAAACTTAATTAGTGCAAAAAGTGAAGAAAAATACTGAGGAAGTGTTCATGGGTTCATTGTCCATTCAGAAATCTGATGGTGGAGTGGAAGAAACTGATTCTGAAGTGTCGAGTGTTTGTGTTCAGGCTCCATTTACCTCTTCCTTCATGACAGCAACGAGAAGAGGGCGTGACCTGGATACTTGATGATGGATGCTGCATTTTTGAGTCATCGCCTTTTGAAGGTCTCCTGGATGTTGCGGTGGCTAGTACCCATAATGGAGCTGGCTGAGTTTACAACTTTGTGCATCTTTTTCCTGATCCTGTGCAGTGGCCCCTCCATACCAGATGATGATGCAACCAGTTAGAATGCTGTTCGCGGTAGTGGGCCATGTTCTGTGTATGCTCCATCTAGCTTCCTTTAGCAGTATGACAAATGTCGCATCCTTATGGTGTGTTTAGAATTATTTCTGTGAATGATCCAGTGGATTCAGCAAGAATAATGGGGGTCATTGAATCCCTCTCTCCAGTCAGACATCAAGTAATTATGCTATTGTTAGTCACGTTGAATTCTGGGCTCCCAATGTTATGGAAACAGATATCTGCATTGAGACATATTTTTAGTCTGTGTAATTATCTGTGTTATGGCCATGAAGGTTGAACTTCTATGTAGAACTGAGCCTCCCACCAGCAGTCATCCAAGGGTTAAAAGCTAATCAGATGTGCAGTGGCAAAGTTATTGTTGATTAGACATCTTGATTTGATCAGTGGTACCATTGCTATGAGAAACAGAAAGTGGCTTTGTTATTAATTGTCCTGCAAGATGAGTATTTGTCAACAAATTCTGTAAGTGGTCAATAGATTAGTCATTAAGTTTGCCAACAAAAACAAGCTGCCTCTGTTTACGTGGTACCCTACACACCCGAGATGAGGGACTACAAACAACTCATTAGATTCAGTGACAGACGTAAGCCATTAGATTTTCTGGCATTATGCAAACACCAGATGTTAGGAAGTTCCGGAGTTATTCAACATTGCGATTTGTCACAAAAGTACAATGGACTCCTTAAGACAAACCAATATTTGTTTCAGAATAACTCTTAACTTAATGCACCAAAAAAATCTGCTTTTGTTAACCACAACCAACCTGTATAAACAACTGATAAAGACTGTTCTGTGCAGTTATCATTTTGATCTAACTGAATTAATCAAGTATTACCAATAGCTCTAAAGAATCAGTTGCTGATACATTTAAAAGATGTAGTTCATGCGTTCTTCCGAATTTCATTTAAACTAGAAATTGCAAATAACTTTGAAAATAAATTAAATATTTGACGAGTGGTTGTTCACTTTCTAATGGTTATAGGTAGTACAATCGTCCTTAAATGAAATCACTTTCAGGATCAAGCTGTTTCTGAACAGTTAGCACAATACTTTCTTCACCAATTGTTTTGATTCCACCAGCACTGTAATAGATATTGTCCTAAACGTGAACTTACTGTTAAGCCAAGGAAAACATTCAGTTTATATGAACTCGCTGTAGCTGTCAACCATCAGTTATCAAATTTATTTCTGGCACATGTAGAAATTCTGTAAGCCCATTACATTGAATTTCCTTTCCAATCCATAGAAATTCCTTTGGAGTTGTTTTTAATTTCGGCAGAAACCCCTATTTGATTTGTCCTTCAGTCAACAGAACTGCCCTTGTGCTCTGCAATTATTTGCATGTTTTGCTCTGTAACTGATAAAAATTCTGAAAGTGAATGATAAATGGATAATTTATCATAGTCAAATGAACAAAAGGCTAGAATAATAGTGCACAAAAGATGCTGGGTTATCTATACTCACTCCATCAGGTCTCCAAGGAGTCTAGGTGGAAAATCTTGTGAGTTTGCATGTGTAATATACCATAAAGTGAGTAACCAGCGTAAGCCTTTCAGCACTGAGGAGCCGTGTTTCTTTTTTGGAGTTGAAAACGGGGTAACCAACACAAAGGACTGCAGAATTTTCTGATGCATGTTCTCACATATTTAGATTCACCATCACAATCAGAAAACTTGCTTTAGGATCCCTGCTGCTGGCTTTACTGAGAAGTGTGCGTGCGATTTCATAGCTTGGGTGCTGTATTGCAAAGTCAGAAGTAGCTCATTGGCAGCATAGATTTTTCGTCAAACTGCCTTTTGCACTCACACTGCCTTATGAGCGATACAGACATCTCCTGGCAACTTCCTGCCACAAATGCCTTTGGCAGATGGAAGCTGCCTTCAGCATATATCATAGAACATAGAACAGTATAGCACAGCAAGGTCCTTCGGCCCACAATGTTGTGCCGACCCTTAAACCCTGCCTCCCATATAACCCCCCCACCTTAAATTCCTCCAATATCAATGCAGGTTCTTCTATCTTTCTGGGGAAACTATCAATTCCTCTCAGCATTGAAGAACGCACTCATTCCTTGTCAATAGATACTAGTAATGAAAGGACATCTGGTTGTATTATGAACACAGGATACTCTGCAGATGCTGGGAATCCAGAGCAATACAGGTACAAAATGCTGAATGAACTCCACAGGTTAGGCAGCATCTATGGAAAGGAATAGTTGATGTTTAGGACTAAGACTGTTTATTGGGACTGGAAAGGAAAGAGGAAGATCTAGACCTGATGAAGAGTCTCCACTTGAAATATCAACTGTTTATTCCTTCTCTATAGATGCTGCTTGACCTGCTGAATTTCCCCGGCATTTTGTGTGTGTGTGTTACTCATCCCTTTAAGGCCTATACCTTGAGTTCAGAGTTGTAGGTAAGGGTGCTACTAATATGGAAAGCAGGAGCATTACACAAGAATGACAACAAGTGCCATTTCAGAGCTTCAAATTATGAATTTTGTAATTTAGATTAGGTAATACTACCACCGTTTTAAGGATGAAAAGTCAATGTGGATGGATTTCTGGAGCTTGTGGTTTTGAGAGGATATCTTAAAGCTGTTTTCAGCAATTCAGATCTTCCACAGGGCCTGTGACATTCCACAACCATCTTCACTGTAAGGAATGGGAATCAAATGAAGAATATGGACTAAGCCAGGATACCAGTGATCAGTGCTTCTTGGGGGAACTACTGGTATTTAACTGTTCCCTTTAAAAATAAATACTCTCCTTTTGCAGTAAATTCAGGAGGAACAATATGGCAAACATTGCACTATTTGTTGTCTTTCCTTTCCTTTTGGACCATCAGGCAGAACTCAGTTTTGCTGCGATTCCTTAGTATTATACTGGGAAAAAACTGTCTCTCTGACCTTATGCTTGCCAAAGTTGACAGGATATAGACCAGTTGGAAAAGTGGGAACAGCAATGGCAGATGGGACTTAACCCAGGCAAGTGTGAGGCATTTCAGAACCAGATTCAGGTTTAGTATCACTGGCATATGTTGTGAAATTTGTTGTTATGTGACTGCAGTACAATGCAATACATAATAATAAAAACTGTAAATTCCACTTTGGGAGGTTAATTGCAAGAGAAAAGTAAATGGCAGAACCCCTATGAACACTGAGCTATAGAAGGATCTTGGAGTCTATTGCTCCCTAAAGCTTGCAACAAAAGTAGATAGGGTGATAAAGAAGGCATGTGGCACACTTGCTTTCACCATTTGGGGCATTGAGTATAAAGTTAGGAAGTCATGTTGAAGCTGTATAAAATGTTAGTCAGGTCATATTTGCAGTATTGCAGTTCTGATTGCTGCATTACAGGAAAGATGTGGAGGCTTTAGAGAGGGACGTTGTTTGGATTGGAGAGTATTAGGCTGCAAGGGGAGGTCAGATGAACTTTGACTGCTTTCTCCAAATCACTAGAACCTGATGTGCACCAAATTTATAGAAGTATTTAAAAATATGAGAGGGTGGATAGTCAGCGCAGATATGTCAGATATTAGAAGACATGATTTTAAGATGAGAAAGGGGAGTTTTAAAGGAAATTTGCAAAGTAAGTTTTACACAGAGAGTGGTAGATGCCTAGTACATGCTAACAGGAGAAGTGGTGGAAGCAGATAAAATAGTAATGTTTAATAGTTGTCAGGTGCATGAACAGGCAGGAAATGGAGGGATATAGACCATATGCAGGCAGAAGGGATTAGTTTGGATTAGTATCGTGGTTGACACAGACATTGTGGTTTAAAAAGGCCTGGTTCCTGGCCTATATGTTTTATGTTCTATATTTTATAGTGCAGGCTTTCGACATTCCATTCATTTCAGCCCAGAAAATAAAGGTAATTGATGCATTAATCATATTTTACTGTAATTTTCATTTTTATTTATATGTAAATGGTCACGTGTTATTAGGTGTATTTTGTGAATTTGTTAAAGCATTTTAAAGTTAAAGTTTCATTACCTTTGGTGGTTTAATTTTTTTTGAATATCAGAAACATTTTAAAAAATGAAACAATTTACAAAGTCTTACTGGCTTTGACAAGAGACCATATCCGGCCTTTAGGCTGACAGAGCATTCTGAGAATGGGACCTTAGCATTACGTTGCTTGAGGACTTTTTGGCACAAAGGCTCATGGACTCCTGAATAGCGAGTCAACCTTTTTAGGCTTGTGCTGATCATGTATTTTGATTACTGTAAAATATTCTTAAAATAATAGTTCGTTATATGTGGGCCTTGTGAATATTTAGTAACATTTACTGCTCTCGGGCCCACCATATGTAATGTTACAACTTTTGATTTTTTTTTTTCCCTGTTGTTTACATTTTAAAAATGGATACTGCAATTAGATTGACTTGTTTTTATAAAAATGATAATGTTAGGTATTTCATTTTGCATTATAATCCTACCATAGAAACATAGAAAATAGGTGCAGGAGTAGGCCATTCGGCCCTTTGAGCCTGCACGGCCATTTATTATGATCATGGCTGATCATCCAACTCAGAAACCTGCCCCAGCCTTCCCTCCATACCCCCTGATCCCCGTAGCCACAAGGGCCATATCTAACTCCCTCTTAAATATAGCCAATGTACTGGCCTCAACTGCTTCCTGTGGCAGAGAATTCCACAGATTCACCACTCCCTGAGTGAAGAAGTTTTCCTAATCTTGGTCCTAAAAGGCTTCCCCTTTATCCTCAAACTGTGACCCCTTGTTCTGGACTTCCCCAACATCGGGAACAATCTTCCTGCATCTAGCCTGTCCAATCCCTTTAGGATTTTATACGTTTCAATCAGATCCCCCCTCAATCTTCTAAATTCCAATGAGTACAAGCCCAGTTCATCCAGTCTTTCTTCATATGAAAGTCCTGCCATCCCAGGAATCAATCTGGTGAACCTTCTTTGTACTCCCTCTATGGCAAGGATGTCTTTCCTCAGATTAGGGGACCAAAACTGCACACAATACTCCAGGTGTGGTCTCACCAAGGCCTTGTACAACTGCAGTAGTACCTCCCTGCCCCTGAACTCAATTCCTCTTGCTATGAATGCCAGCATACCATTCGCCTTTTTCACCGCCTGCTGTACCTGCATGCCCACTTTCAATGACTGGTGTATAATGACACCCAGGTCTCGTTGCACCTCCCCTTTTCCTAATCCAGTCTCTATTGTAAAACGCTTAAAATATTAACTAGTGATCCTGGTTTTTGAAAAGTCTTTCCTATGATTACAAACTTATTAAAATTACATTTGTTGGATGTCAGAAATTGTTTGAACAGACATTTGAAAAGAGAAATCCCTACCAAAGGATCGATCGGATCTTGCTGGACTGCTTTCACCAAGTTTAGTCATTGCTTTGCTGCTGAGCATGTAATTTGGGGTTACGTTTTAAAGATCATGTTGATCCTGTAGTAAGAGCATTTGTCAAGCATAAATACCTGTGCTAAAAAAATCCACTAACACTCCACAAGACTCAATAAAATGTAGTTGTTAATGCTAACCAACTTCTTATGAGTTCCAGAGGCCTGTTTCAAACACAAGAGCCCAGGAGCACTGTTAAACAAAGTTAGCACCTAAGTGGTGAAGATAGGAATGGGCACCAAGGGAACTTGGCCATTGCCAACTTGCACTCCTGAAGCGTGGTTCTCTTATGACTCCGTAAACATTCATATTGAAATAGATGCCATCTACAAATATGTAAGTGCCAAGGAAATGCGAGCTAATAAAATTCAAAGGTCAGCTGAACGGGCAGACAATCAGGTCTCAGGCAAGCGAACGGGGGGCTATATAAATGTGAGCTCTCCCAGAGAGAAACACCAACAACTGTGCACAGAGGAAGTCACCTCTACTAGTGATGAAATGACTACAAGCTAATTGTCTAGTTTTGTAAACACCACAACATCAAACTCCTGAAGAATGTTAGAAGGGTACAAAAGGTGAAAACGGAAAGGAGGAAATAGGAGCAATTCCCAGAAAAACGAAAACAATAAATCAATAGATTTATGTGGAATTCAGGAACATAAATATGTTTGGAAAATACTATCAATCAATTTAAAATCACCATTCAGAGATCTATATTTTGATATACACGGAAAACAATGCTAATCGACTAAGGAGGAGGGAGGAGAAGATGGCGGCGCGACGCAGCACGCGTGGCTGTTCTGAATGCTATCGTATGTGTTAACTAGGGGGCCGTGCACAATCCTGATTTGATGGAGACAGCCGTGAGAAGCACGGAGGAACACCTGGAGAAACTTCTGAAATGCCCGCTTCACTGCCGCTGCTACTGTGCGATCGAGAATCTCCGGAGGAGAAGGCCCCAAATCCTCAGCTTTGCCAATTGCCTGTTGCCGGGGCCGGGGTCAAAGCGCTCGGCAGAGTTGGTGCTTGGTGTCGGAGAGCTGGTCAAAGGCTTGGAGGTTTTGGACAGACTCTGAGTCGGACCGTGGTCGGGTGCTTCCAGGATGCTGCATCAGCAAGTTTGCGGCGCTGGAGATTCACCGTCTGTGTGAGATGATGGGACTTTTGTGGGACTTTGAGACTTTTTACCATGCCCATGGTCTGTTCTTTATCAAATTATAGTATTGCTTTGCACTGTTGTAACTATATGTTATAATTATGTGGTTTTTGTCAGTTTTTCAGTCGGTTTGTCATGTGTTTCTGTGATATCATTCTGGAGAAACATTGTATCATTTCTTAATGCATGCATTATTAAATGACAATAAAAGAGGACTGCATGTCCTCATAATCTAATCTAATCTGTTTTATTTTATGGCTCTTCGTTCGGAATGTTTATGTCATTGACAAATGTAAACTTACAGTATTCATCAGTTTGGAGGAATGGAATAATTGACTAAAATGGAACATGAATGTCGATTTTATGAATTCCACCTACCTACTGTCACATGGTTTTGCTTTGAATACACTGATGTTGAAAAGCGTTGCTCTAATAAAAAGATTGAAAAAGAAAGAAAGAAATGCTTTGCTCTGTACCCCCATCAAAAACAGTTACTTTCCCCAAGCAGTGAAGCTGATCAATACCTCCACATCCCCACCTCCATTTCTTTATCATTTCCCGTCAGAATCACCTTATGTGCAGACACTCCTGTACCTAGCACCACTTTATGTACACATAATCAATCTATGTATCACTGTGGTCTGGGGAGGGCTACTGCACAGGATCAAAGAAAGTTGCAGAAGGTTGTAAAATTAGTCAGTTCCATCATGGGTATTAGTCTCTGTAGTATCCGAGACATCTTCAAGGAGCGGTGCCTCAGGAAGGCGATGTCAATCATTAATGACCCTCACCACCCAGGGCATTCCCTCCTCTCATTGTTACCGTCAGGAATGAGGTGCAGGAGCCTGGAGGCACACACTCAGTGATTCAGAAACAGATTCTTCTCCTCTGCCATAGACATTGAACCCATGGACACGACCTCAATACTTTTTAATTATAGTTTTTCCATACTTATTTTAACTGAACTATTTGCTACATATAATTACTGAAATTCAGTTTTTTCTACAATTATCATGTATTGCATTGTAGTACTGCCACAAAGTTAACAAATTTTGTGACCTATAATGTATATAAGCTACCTTATGTATTTATAGTTATTGTGTTTTTTTTATTATTGTATTCTTTTTCTTAGTGTATTTTTTATATGCTGCATTTGATCCAGAGTATTTTATTCTCCTTTACACTTGTGTAATGGAATTGACATGAAACAATCTCAAGTCTCGAATCTTGTTAATCAGATGTTTGTATCTACAAAGGAACAAAGCTGTAATGCTAAAGAATTGGCATTGAGGCAAGGTTCAGTAAATATAGCCATCCAACCTCAGTGGAATCTGTGATCCTTTTTCATTCATACTTATGATCAAGAGGGCCTCAGACTTCATCCATTGCCAAATATTCTTAGTTCAGTTGTTTGTCCAATTCTTGTCTGTTGGATAAACACTCAGCTCATGGATTTATGCTTCACAGGACTGACGCTGTCTTCAAATCTTGTCCTCATACCTGATTCATCATGTGTGTAATCTGGAAAGACTCTGAACATCGCTGCATTCTGAAATCCCCACGTCAACTTAATAGACTGTTCACTGTAGAGAAATAGCTATAGTTTCATTTGGAACTGTCAGCATTTTCCCTCATAAGTGTAAAGAAGGTCAGGACTCCCAGTGTGCGCTTAGACACCCCAAACTTTCTGGCAGGTGGTCATTGCAATTTTGCTGACATGAATTCCCAGTGCTTGCATCATGGTGAAAGGAAATGTTGTTATTATTTTCAAACAATTGCATATAATTGATTTTTTTAAAGCTTTTCTAAATGTTAAAAATATGTTTTCCAGAAAGGATAGTTGTATCATCTCAGCTACCACTGATACCAGCCACAATGTGTCGGCAATAGGTTTGCCTTTCTCACAGTCTAGATTTTCATAGATTTTGGAAATCTCCAATATCATATGTAATATTCTGGACCCTTCATGTTGACTATTCACTAGTCACTTTGGCTTCCACATTAGTCACTAGGACTGCCACACAATTAATGTGCAGCAGGTATGCAACTGCTCAAGAGATACTAAGTATTATTCCAGATCCTTGGAGCGATGGAGGATGAGGAGTGACCTGATAGAGGTGTATAAGATAATGAGAGGCATTGATCGCGTGGATAGTCAGAGGCTTTTTCACAGGGCTGAAATGGCTGCCACAAGAGGGCACAGGTTTAAAGTGCTGGGGAGTAGGTACGGAGGACATGTCAGGGGTAAGTTTTTTACTCAGAGAATGGTGAGTGCGTGGAATGGGCTGCTGGCAATGGTGGTGGAGGTGGATATGATAGGGTCTTTTAAGAGACTTTTGGATAGGTACATGGAGCTTAGAGAAATAGAGGGCTATAGGTAACCCTAGTAATTTCTAAGGTAGGGAAATGATCGGCTCAACTTTGTGGGCCGAATGGCCCATATTGTGCTGTAGGTTTTCTATGTTTCTATGTCTCTCTTCCCTGGAAACTGTAATGTTATTGTCCTGTATGCAATCCATGTTGCTAACACTTGTGGACGTAACTATAAAACTCATAATACTATAAGGTATAGGAGCAGAACTAGGCCATTCCATCAGGGCTGATTTATTATTCCTCTCAACCCCATTCTTCTGCCTTCTCCCCATAACCTTTGACCCCCCCTTACTATTCACGAACGTATCAACCTCCGCTTTAACTATACTGGATGACTTGGCCTCCATCTGTGGCAATGAATTCTGCAGATTCACTACCATTTGGCAAAAGAAATTCATCCTCAACTCTGTTCTAAAGGGATATCCTGCTAATCTGAGACTTTGCCCTCTGAAACATCCTCTCCACATCCACTTTATCCAGGTCTTTCAATATTTGATAGGTTTCAGTGAGATCCCCTCCACGTTCTTCTAAACTCCAGCTAGTACAGACCCAGAGCTTATGGAGCACCTTTAGGGTAATGAGAGCCACTACTTTAAACTTGGCTCAACACAGCAATCAGAAATCTGAACACTGAGGGAACCAGAAATGAATCCTTACCTTTGCCTTCTGTTTCCAAATTGGCACAACTTCTATGACTAAAGTGGTGGTATGTAGATGCAGGCTACTGAAGTGATATTGGCAAGAACCCTCCAGGGTTCAAAGCCCCTCAGACTCCCAAAAAAACACCTTTCTGATGAAGGAGTAGGTATAGGTGTGAGATGTAATGGCTGACTGAAAGGACCCTTGAGTGAAACAGGAAATCTTTCAAGGGGAACTTTTATCAGCTTCCCTCTTATGATTTAACCAGATTTCAATAGTACCATTTTGCTGGAGAATTGCTATGTTTGCATTATGTAAGTACTTTGAACTTATTACTGCTACTGGTGTCAAACCTGAAATTCAAGTGACAGACATGCTGAACTTCCCAATTCTCTTTACAATTTTGAAATGAAGTTCCCATTGTACACCACATGCCTCGAAATTAATCTTAGAGTGAGATAGCACAGAAATGGCCTAATTCTGCTCCTATTTCTTATGGTCTTATGGTCTACTAATCTAAGTCAAATGTTCTGAATGCTACAGAGAAAAATAATAACAGCAGGATAACATTCTGATGATCTGAATTTACTGAAGGCGATTCACATTAATTCCATAGTTTTAGATCTGCCTAGATAGTCATCAGTAAAAACTGAGTATCAGGAATTTACACATTTTGTTCTGCATGTTGGATTACTATCTAGTGAGAATATATTGCGTATCAATATAAAATGGTGCTTACTCTCTCTAATTTACAGTAAATGCATATCTATTTTGAAGAAGAAAGCCTGGTTTTGTGACAAATATTCTGTTGGTATTGAAAACGAAATTAGGGCAGGTTTCATGTTTCACTTTTGAGTGGAGAGTACAATGACCTGTGTCAATGTAATGACTGAATCTGTCAGAGCAAATGAAATTCACCGTCACTATTGATAGAACACTCTTCCAGTATGACATGGTTGGTTATTTGGCAAATGCTAGATGCTAAGCTTTGCCATGTAAGCGTATCAAATCCTATTTGAGTTTTCTAACTTTTGGCAGACCAGTGATATCGGCATGAGTGCTCTTAATCAATGAGCCAAGAAAAAAATCTTTCGCAGCTTTATTTTGAAAAAGCAATCCATAATCCGTCTGTTAACTGACTCAGGAAAATAATTAGGAACAGAAAGCACACTCAGTTGCAAGTCAGAACTGTTTACCTTGCAAGTATTAAGCATTGTGTTCTTATATTCTTGCTATTAACATAATATTATTGACCAGAATGATATCAAACTTCTGTCAGGGAGTTGGATGACAGACAAAACCAAACACTTAGTTCAGCCAGAATACTTGGGAAACTTAAAAGGAAAGACAGTTAGAGTAAACCAATGTGATTTATCTTCAAGTTGCCAAGGCAGCCTTGACTGACTGAATAAAATGGTAAAATATGTACAATGATGCCTATAAATGAATAATTCACCAGATGGGGTTTGTTTCTGCCAGATATGAATAGTACATACTTTGTGAATTGGAACCTGAATGTAGCACACAGTACAGAGGTTCCCAATCTGGGGATCACGGACTTCTCGGTTAACGGTTCTGGACAACAAAGGGTTTGCTTCCAAATTACTTTCGGGTGTACTTTATGTATTTTAGGCTGCTGATCATGAAAATTGACATGAAATTTCCCTATCATGCACCATTTCGTTGAGATCACCTACATCTGTTATTTCAATCCATAATTCAAGTCAATTAAAATGTTGCCCACAATGTAACCTGAAAAGTTCTCTACCTTATCCAGCATGCCTGGGCATGCTTCAGCTGTGTAGATGCTGCATAGCAGGACAGGTTTTGGAAAGACTGTAAATTTCTGTGAAGGAATTTGATATTTGCGACTAATTTTTCCCAGAATAACTTATGCCAAAGTTAAGGAAGACATTCTTGTTAGTCTACAAATCAAACTGGTCATCAATGACAGGCAATTTGAAGAATTTATAGTGGGACCGGCAAAAATTGCATAGGAGGCATTCAAGGATGTTATTGAAAATTTCTTTGGCAACTGCAGAGCTCCAAACTACAAGCAGCTTATATTGGTGTTCAGCTTCACACAGTCTATCATAAACAAAAAAAAAAACTGAGGAAGCAACGCTTTTGAAAAAAATTGTTGTCCAGTGTGATAAGGGTCCAAGACATTAGAAAGGCTGGAAAGTCCTAGTCTAAGACATAAAGATTTTGAGTACTATCAGTCAGGTTTTCAGGTTTTGGACATTTGAATTGGGCAAATGAAACAAAAGATAGGATTAAGTTTCCATCACTTAAGACTTAATAAGTGGTTGCAAACTGATCAGTAGCACTGTCATATGCTACAAATCCAGTCTCTAACAAGATTGCACAAACCTAGTCCTTTAAGTTTCTCGTCAATGCCATGCACTTTGCTGTTTTCATAGCAAGTTAACATGTATCAATTCCATTATAAATTACATACAACATTTCTCTGCAATAAGAGTAAGCCATTAAAGAATACTCTTCACCACCAAATCCACGAATACTTCCATTTAAATTGCATTTATTCAGCTCCCAAAGTTCTTTTATCTTTTTTCCTTCAATCTCTCCTTTGGCAAATGAATTCCTTATTAATTGGGTAAAAATTAGTTTTTTCCTGATCTTATAACCACCTAATTTCTAACTCCTGTCCTGAGTTGAGCCAGACGTCACTGAAACAAATAAACTATTGTATCTTCCCTGGTTGCAGAATTTCCATGAGCTTTTACAGTGTAAGGCTTTGTAAGATGTAGAGGAATTTATTTAGCCAGAGGGTTGTGTATCTATGGAATTCATTGCTGCAGGTGTTCTGGAGTCCAAGTCATTGGGTATACTTAAAGCAGAGTTTGATAGGTTTCTGATTAGTAAGGGTGTCAAAGGTTACAGGAAGAAGACAGGAGAATGGGGTTGAGAGGGAAAATATATCAGCCATGAATCAGAATAAGAATCAGATTTAATATCACTGGCATATGTTGTGAAATTTATTGTTTTGCAGCAGTACAGAGCAATACATAGGAATAATAACAACAAAAAGGATATATAGATATATATATATAATAAATTAAATGAGTAGCACAAAAAAGAGAGTAAAAAATGATTGAGGAAGTTTTCTTGTGTTCAATGTCCATCTGATGGCAGAGGGAAAGAAACTGTTTCTGAAATATTCAGTGTGTGTCTTCAGGCTCCTGTACATCCTCATGATGGTGGCAATGAGAAGAGAGCATGGGTGATGGGGGTCCTTAATGATGGAAGCAGCCTTTTTGAGGCATTGCCTGTGGAAAGTGTCCTTGATGCTGGGGAGGCTAGTGCCCATGATGGAGCTGGCTGAGTCTACAACTTACTGCAGCTTTTTCCGATCCTGTGCAGTGGCCCCTCCATACCAGATGGCGATGCAACCGATTCAAATGCTCTCCACCGTACATCTGTAGAAATTTGCAAGTATCTTTGGTGACAGACCAATTCTTCTCAAACTCCGAATGAAATATAGCCTCTGACCTGCTTTCTTTATAATTGCATCAATATGTTGGGCCCAGGATAGATCCTCAGAGATGTTGAAACCCAGGAACTTGAAATTGCTCATCCTTTCCACCTCTGATTCCTCAGAGAGGACTGGTGTGTGTTCCCTCCACTTAACCTTCCTAAAGTTCTCAACCAATTAGTTGGTCTTACTTACATTAATTTCAAAGTTGTTGCTACAGCACCACTCAACCAGCTGATCTATCTTGTTCATGTATGCCTCCCTGTCACAATCTGAAATCCTGCCAACAATAATTATGCTGTCAGCAAATTTATTGATGGCTTTTAAGCTGTGCTTAGCCACACATTCATGGGTGTAGAGAGAATAAAGCAATGGGCTAAACGCACAACCTTGTGGTGTGCCAGTGTTGATTGTCAGCAAGGAGATGTTATCCCTATGTAATTTAGAAACATGGAAATTGAATGGCAGAGTGAACTTGATGGGCCAAATAGCCTAATTCTACTGTGTTTTGTGGTCTATGGCCTATTAGCATAGACAATTTTTAAATGTAGAGAAAATTCAAAAAATATGAGGTGAAAAGGGACTTGGGAGTTGAGTTGATAGTGAGGAAGGCAAATGTAATGTTAGCATTCATTTTGAGAAGACTAGAATATAAAAGCAAGGATGTAATTTTGAGACTTCATAAGACACTGGTGAGGCCTCACTTGTAGTATTGTGAGCAGTATTAGGCCCCTTATCTAAGAAAGGATGCGCTGACTTTGGAGAGGATTCAAAGGAGGTTCACAGAAGTGATTCCTAGAATTAAAGGCTTATCATATGGGGAGTGTTTGATGGCTCTGGACCTCTACTCACTGAAATTGAGAAAAATGAGAGGCGACCTCATTGAAACATATTGAATGTTGAAAAGGGTCAATAGAATGGATGTGGAGAGGGTGTTTCCTTTGGTTGGGGAATCTAAGACCAGAGAACAGAGGGATGTCCAATTAGAATGGAGATGAAAGGAATAGTCAGGGAATAGTGAATCTATGGAATCCGTTGCCGGGGCGGCTGTGGAGGCTAAGTCATTAAGGCATATGTTGATAGATTCTTGATTAGTCTGGGCATGAAGGGATATGGGGAGGAGGCAGGAGATTGGGGCTGAGAGGGAATTGGATCAGCCATGAAGAAATGGCAGAGTAGCTTGAGCGAAGTGGCCTCATTCTTCTCCTATATCTTATGGTCATTCTTCTCCTATATCTTATGGCAAGTGGGGAATGGCACCTCAGCTTCTGGATTGGTCATGAAGTAACAGGGTAGATCTTTGCTGAACTATAGAACATCTTTCAGATTTATCTTCTGTTTTCCAAGGAAGTTCCAAAATCCGGTGCGGTGCTATTCTACTTCCAGGGTGCCTTACAGAATGTCAATCTCATGCAGCGGAGCTCAATAGATAAGATTAAATAAACCTGTTTCAGGCTGATAAAGCTGAGAATCACAACTGCTTCCAAGGTCCATACAGTTAATAAAGATGTCTTAATGCGACTGAATAAACTAGCGCACTTAAAACCGAAGGAAACAATGCTAATTGTGGCCATTCTTCTTGCTGTATTCCACGTAGGAAACATGGTTATAGGTCAGGGATACAAGTGTGTTTGAGGAAACAGGGTTTTAGATTTCCAACACCGACTACCTTGTTGGCAAACGTGCAATCTTTAGCAAATAATATCGAAGATCTCAGAGATAGGGTGCTGTATCAGAGGGAATTAGGATCACGTAGTCCTTTGTTTCATGGAAACGTGGTTAACCCCTTCCATACCAGACACAGCGATTCAGATTGACAGGTTCATTATAAACCATCAGGACAAAGCAGAAGTGGAGGAATATAACTCATGATCAACTCCTTTTGGTGCACAAATGTAACAGTGTTGTCCCAGTTCTGCTCACCAGATCCTGAATATCTTGCAATTAAGTGCCGTTCACTCTACCTGCTGTGGGAGATTTCTGCAATGATTTTGGTAACGGTATACATTTCATCTCAGGCGAATATCACACAGGCTTTAGATGATCTGAGCAATGGTATCAACTTGACTGTATTCATCTTTGAATCTGGATGCGTATACTGCAGTAACTACCAACTTCATTAAAACCTGCTTGATGAGTGTGCCTATAAAAACTTACTGTTCATTCTCAAAGCAATAGCCATGGATGAACCAGGAGGTTCGTCATCTGCTGAGGGCTAGATCTGAGGCATTTAAGTCTGGTGATCCAGATATGTATGAGAAAACCCAGGTATGATTGGCAGAGGGCTATTTCAAGTGCAAAGAGACAATTCCAGGTGAGGTTGGAGGCAACATTGGATACATGTCAACTCTGGCAGGGTTTGCAAGACATTACTTCCTACAAAGCGAAACCCAATAGCATGAATGGCAGCGAAGCTTCACTACCAGATGAACTCAATGCCTTATATGCCCGCATTGAAAGGGAGAATATAACTACAGCTCTGAAGACCCTTGCTGCACCCAGTGTCCCTGTGATCTCTGTCTCTGAGGCCAATGTCAGGCTTTCTTTTAGGAGGGTAAACCCTTGGAAGGCTGCAGGCCTCAAGTGAGTACCAGGTAAGGCTCTGAAATCTTGTGCCACCAAACTGGCAGAAGTATTCAAGGGCATATTTAACCTCTCACTACTATGGTCAGAAGTTTCACTAGCTTCAAAAAGGCAACAATTATACCAGTGTCTAAGAAGAGTAGTGTGAACTGCCTTAATGATTATCAGCCAGTAGCACTCAAATTCTTTGAGAGGTTGGTCATGGATAGAGTGAACTCCTGCAATTTCTCTATCGCCACAATAGGTCTACAGCAGATGCAATCTCAATGGCTCTTCACACAGCCTTAGATCACCTGAACAAAATAAACACCTATGTCAGGACACAAACACGAGAAAATCTGCAGATGCTGGAAATTCAAGCAACACACACAAAGTGCTGATGGAATGCAGCAGGCCAGTCTGCATCTATAGGAAGAAGTACAGTCAACGTTTCGGGCCGAGACCCTTCGCCAGGACCCTCCTAACAGAGGGTCTCAGCCTGAAACGTCGACTGTACTTCTTCCTATAGATGCCACCTATGCCAGGATGCTGTTTGTCAGCCACAAATTCTAAGTAAACAACACTATGTAGAATTATATGAAAGCTTTATTTAAATATTTATGTTGCTTCCTCTAATTAATTTTAAGAAAAACTATTGAATTGCAATAATAATTATGTCACTATTATTGTTCCCTCTAAGCTGCTTGGCCACACAGTAACTGAAATGCTACCGTGCACATAGCCTTTGTTGCCGCATAGATGAAATTTTCTTTTATTAATGTTAAATATAATTTTGAGATCAATGTGAATATAATTGTGATATACCATAATTAATTATCTTAATGAATAGGATCCATAAATTTTCTAATTAATAAATATATCACAGCCTTTAATTTGAAACATTTTAGAGCTTCAATGTATTTACGTTGTCAATATTTCCAGCTACAACACAGTTACAAATTGTAACAATAAACACAGAATGGAAGTTGATAGCTCATTGTTAATAAACTGCCAGACCGCTGAACGCTGATGCTGTCTAGTCAAAACTTTTGTCACTGATCTAATGAGAATTATGATATATCTTTTACCTGGAAGTGAAATTAGTCTGGACAGTTTTAATAGACATTGGATTTGTAATTAAAACAGATGAGAAAAAGTTTACCAATGTGAAGGATTTTCTTTGTTGTACTGTATTTCATTATACCCTTCAATTAATAAATAAAATCAAAAGTGCAATTTTTCAATTTTCATTCTAAATATTCATAGTACACATATCCTAAGAAAAAAAGCTCTTAAAGTGCCATGCAGTTTTCAAGCTATGTAGAAATTTCCTGCTCAGATCAATGGTTGGTCAACGCAGCTGCAAGAAATAATTAGCTGGAACATCGGTCACAACAGTGGATGCTTAATTGTTTGTCTTATACTTCATACTTAGTTTGAACTATAAGACCTTGCATTATTGTACAGCTGTGCATTTTTTAATAATTGGTTCCAACAGTATTTGCCTTTATCCAAGATAAAATTACTCCTTGACTTTGATCATTCAAAGGAAAGGGCCCCATTAAAAATGACAGACTTCAATAGCCCACTTGCAACATAAACCTGTCATGTGCTCTTAATCAGTTGTTGGCAAACTGTAGTTTCCAATTTAGTAGAATTTTTCAAGTTAATACATTGTATCAACAAGAAAATCCTGTGGTTGCTGCTTCAACCCACAGACAGGGCCAGAGCTTACTGGGAAATGCCAGAAGTCCTGCGTGCTACTTTGGTAGGTGCCAGCAAATTCAGGATTCTTGCACAAACATGGAAGTCTCACCTTGGCTAGTAGAACTCAGCTGGTGATCGCCTGGCTCTGCTCCACGAGAAGTCCAGGAGAGGAATAAGAACTTGGTGAACTCCTCAGTACTTGGCTGGGGAATCTGTCTGAGTCAGGTTTGACCTGGTGGAGGATTTACATGCCCATTCATTTCAATGGAAGTTTTCAGCTGCAAGCAAAAAGGGCAAGTTATTTCTTCTTTGAGTTCGTTTTACTGATTGTAATTATCAATTGTGTTTTAAATATTCTTATGTTTTAATAGTATTGATTACTTCTCAGTGCCAGGAACATTATGAAACATTCCAAATCTATAAGACCTTTGACAGATATCCCTGTTACAATGCAGGCTTCACCAAAGAGATCCTGGATGCTTTTGATCAGCCTGTCTACAATGAAGGATACAAATCAGTTAAGTACATATCCTCAGAAGTGAGTTTTAGCTATGAGATGCATTCAGCAGGAAATGTGCTGATATATTTTAGAATACTTTGCTACACTCTTTATTGTCAAAGCTAATTGCAGGAATAGAAAGGATGTATACCCCTAGCAGAGAAGCCATGAACAAAAGTCACAGATTTAAGAAGAGCTTGAGGTTTTTTTCACTCTAAGATTGATGGGAATTGGGAATGTTTCTTGACGAAGTACTAGAAACAAAAATCTTCATCATGTTGATTCCCTGACTCAATGAGCAATTTCTGTTGTTATAACCTACAAGGGAGCTGGAAAGTGAGAATGAGTGAATGATAAATTCTTCTTTAGCTGAGAATAAATAGTTCTATATCTGAGGGTAATGTGATCGGCTAAATAACCACCTCTGGCTTAAGTTTCTGTAATTTTTTATCTTCTGATAAGAAGATTAGATCTCCAGTAAATGGAACATAGAAGGAGTAGATTTTGTCCAAAGCGCCCTACAGAGGTGCACATAGGTGAAGAAGACATATGGACACGCTTGTCTTCAGTTGTTAGGGCATACAATGTAAAGTTGTGAGTCCGCACATGGATATTGTGTGCCGTTCTGATCACCACACTATAGGAAAGATGCATCTGCACTGAAGATTGTGCAGAGAAGATTCATCATGACTTTGATTGGATTGGAACCGTAATTATGGGATGAGATTTGATAAACTGTGTTTGTTTTTACCAGGACTGAAGGAAGCTAGTGGGTGACCTGCTAGAGGTGTGTGAAATTAAAAGAGTCACAGCTCGTTAGAATCTTATTCCTATGGTAGAAGTATCAAAAACAAGAGGGCATGGGAGTAAGTTGAGGGGAATGAGTTTTAAATGGGATTTGAGGGGAATTCTTTTGCATGGAGGGTGGCTGATATCTTGAAATATTTAAACAGGCACTTAAAGAGGCAATGCATAGAAGGATAAGGACCTAATGCAAGAAAATAGGATTAGTGTATATAGGCAGAAGGGTCATCATGATTGCGGTGGGCTGCATGTCCTGTTTCTTTGCTATCCAACGCTCGATGACAGAGAAGAAAGGGATACGAGTTATTTATGATGGAAAATATGACAATATTTTTGAGCTGAATTTCTCACAACACTTTATTTAGTACATTTGGCACTGACCATTTTTCAGAAATAAACATTCTTTTTCTAAATTGCATCCTTGTTTGGCTTGATATAAATATTTGATAGTTCATATTATTCATTGTAATATTGTTTAATGTAACATAATGCTGAATACTCTGATACAGACTATGTCCACTAATTTATGGTATTTACTTTTCATGTAGATTTCAGAGAGCTAACAGATGTAATAGAATATCAAAGGAATTTAATTGAATAATGAAATGCTTTAAAAACAAATTTATTAAATGACCAAATAATTACTTGAGCAAACAATCTTTTTCTGTCCTAATCCGATGACACAATCCTTATCCATGTTATGAGAAATGCAAATTCTAGGCTGGCTGGTGGCATAATGACATCAGCGCCGGACTCTGGAACGGAGGTTCCCGGGTTCGAACCCAGCCGGGTCTGCTCACAAGTATGCTTTCCATCCTTGCCGGGTTGAGTGTCGAGATCGCAACTCGACCTCAAAAAGTAAAGGAAAAAATACTGTGAAATGTCTGTGTGAGGAGTGGCGCGCCACACAGTCTCTCTCTCTCTCTCTCTCTCTCTCTCGCTCCACGCCTTGTAAAGGCATGAAAAAGACATCGTCCCGTCAACATTTCACACGGATACACGCATAGATGCACATGCACAGACGCACACGCACGCATGTACACGCCAAAAAAAAGGGAAATGCAAATTCTACATACAAGTGTCCCCCACTTTTCGAACGTTCACTTTACGAAACCTCACTGTTACGAAAGACCCACATTAGTACCCTGTTTTCGCTTTCAGAAGGTGTTTTCACTGTTACGAAAAAAATTCATCGCACGATAAAAAATTCAGCGCACGAAAGAAATCAGTGCGTGATAAAAAGCAGCGCGCGCCCCGACCAGCCGCTCTCCCTGGATTCGAAACGGCATTCTCACCAGCATTGCTTTAACACGAGCCTGTGAGCTGTTGTTTGCAAGATGAGTTCTATGGTGTCGGAAAAGCCTGAAAGAGCTCATAAGGGTGTTACACCTAGTGTAAAACTAGACATAATTAAATGTTTCGATCGTGGTGAACCAAGCAAGGACAAAGTAAGTTTGGCTTGTGGAAGCTGACAAAGATGATGTTGAAGAGGTTTTGGCATCCCATGACCAAGAACTGATAGATGAAGAGCTGATGCAATTGGAAGAGGAAAGGATAACAATCGAAACCAAATGAGTAATGATAAAGTACGACTTTTATTTTGAAAGAGTACGTCGGTTTAGGGGATATTTGCAAGATCCTTTGAGTCCTTACAAAGAACTGTATGATAGAAAAATGCACGAGGCTCAGCAGTCAAGTAAGCCTTCCACATCAGCCACAGCAGACGAGGAACCTCGACCTTCGACATCGAGGCGGGCAGTCATAAGAGAAGATGAGCTGCCTGCTCTAATGGAAATAGACGATGAGATGACACCCCAGTGTCCCACCACCTCAACACCCAGGCCGCAGACAGGTACTGTACCGATTCGCGGAGAATGCAGCAGTAGCCGGGAGGCACACAGCACATCTTTAAGAAAAAAGCCGAAATAAACATGCTAATTAATTAGGTGCCACCCCACACGTAATTGTCGGCCCAGAACAGAGGCGATGCAATCAGCAATCGGCACTGATCTGGGTCGAAGATTACGTGTCGGGCAGCACGTAATTAATTGGCATGTTTATTTCGGCTTTTTGCTTAAAGATGTGCTGTGTGCTTCCCGGCTACCGCTGGACCCCTGCGTGCTTTGCGGCAATGTATTGGTTGGTGGCCTGGAGGGTGGGGGCCACTGCACCACCCAAATTCCGACTCAGTGATCATCATCATCATCATCAGTGTACTCGATGTCTTCCCAATTCCGGTAAGTGATACTACACTGTACATACATTATTTCTACTTTATATCGGCTGTGTATTTTTACGTGTTATTTGGTATGATTTGGCAGCTTCATAGTTTAAAGATTACTGGAGAGCGCTTGCGCCGTGTTTTTGCCAACAGCACTTGTGTGAGATTTTCTGCCGATGGTGCTTACGTGAGATTTTCGCTACGGAGATCTGTGCCGGCAATGATTGTGGAAAAGTATTTCCACTTTATATAGGCTGTGTATTTATCATAGGATTCCTGCTTTTATTATATGTTACTGTTATTTTAGGTTTTATGTGTTATTTGGCATGATTTGGTAGGTTATTTTTGGGTCTGCGAACGCTCACAAGATTTTCTCATATAAATAAATGGTAATTGCTTCTTCGCTTTACAACATTTCGGCTTACGAACCATTTCATAGGAACGCTCTACCTTCAGATGGCGGGGGAAACCTGTATTCCCATTGAAAAATGAGTGTTGAAAGTTAATACATCCAGCTATTTCATTGTGTTTAGAACAGCAACATCTCAGACTGCATTGAGAGGAGCTGTTGGCATATGTGGTCTAGTTGGGCTTGGATGGTTGAAGTAATAACTCATCTGCAAAATCAAAATTTCAGTAATTGGTTAATATATCCATATAAACGTAGTGTCCATCTAACATCTGTTGCAGTGGTATTAATTGATCCACTGATTTTTCTTTACAGTATTGTAAGGAGGCTTGAGAGATACTTTGTCAAACAAATCTTTTTGGAGACTATTAGCTTTAGTTTTTATTTAAATTTGCCGGGATATCATACTTGAATAAGGTGGTTTACAATTGGCGTGCATTTGGTAGGGTAAGAGGCTTGTTTCTATGCTGTATTTCTCAATGACTATAAGATTTAAGATAATGGATTGAGAGATTCACTTCAGATATATGCTAATATACATGTTCTGTTGGTGTTTGCCTAGTTGTTTGTCACTAAAGAATGAAAAACTCTTCACTCTGAATGCATCTGTAATGAGCTCTCCTGGCCTATGTGGGGAGCCGGATAGCATTGCGCGCCGAGGTTTTTAGAGCACCTGAATTGGTTAATTGTTGTTTAATGAAATTCATTAATTATTCATATTCCCTTGTTAAGTGTATTTTGATAAGCTGGAGGATTCCATATTACTTGTATTCTTCACATGTTAGCTCTATTAGCGCAATCGCAGGGTCCTAGTTTTGAGATAGTTACATCTTGCAGTGTCATTCGGCCTAGCACCAATGTTCTGTTGGAACTATAATGTATAAACTCTGGTTGCTGTCTGTACATGACAGTCTGTCTTTCTTCTGCACTTGGGCTCCGTCATTGCCAGTGTGCATCTTGACGGTATCTTTCTCTGAAGTGAGAGGAGATATGGACACTTTCTTATCAGTGGATTAATAAGGGTGTAATATGTCATATATTTTTTAAAAAATTGGAGTCTTTTTATGGCTCTTGCATTGCCAGCTCTGATTAATGTTGCCAAGGACTTGTTCAAGATTGGACGAAGGGGTAGAATTGACAGAGAGCTTTGCTTGGAGATTCAGGCATATAAATCAATCTTCCTGAAGATTTTGTTTTAAATTAACTGATGGCAAGTTCTGAAGGGTCATTGACATCAGTGTCCTAATCATGTCTTCTTGTTGGGGAAAGCACTTTGTTAAAACCATGGGGTGGTGCACATGCTCCTGTCCATTTTAAGCGCCAGGTTTAAAACATGATCGTGGCCTGTCGAGACTTGGCTGTGGAGCAAGAAATTGCTTGGGTTATTAGTAACTTAGCAAGGGCCAATGAAAAGAAGTGAGGTGTAAGCGGAGTGGGTGTTGTGGAGCGGCCATTGTTGGAATGGGCCACTGTTAGACTGGTCAAGCTTTGGCTCAACAAGCTTGGGCGAGAACAGGTGCAGGCTGGAATTTACACTTGAGAAGTTAGATGTATAACAAGTGTAGGCAGGATGGTAGTTCAGGCAGTGGAATGCTCCTCCTGTGAGATATGGGATTTCAGTGTACCTGAAGACACCAGCAATATGCCAGAAATACAAGAGTGTCAGGGGCAGAAGTGAGTGTAGTTGCTATTACTAAGGAGAAGGAGCTTAGGGTTTGGAAAGAGGTAGCTGAAGAGATGGTGGAGGTATTAGTAATGATCTTTTAAGAGTCACTAGATTATGGCCTGACAATTGTATTGGAATTCTTTGAGGTAATAACAAGCAAAGATTAAATACTGAGGCTTTATAAGCATTGGTCAGACTGCATTTGGAATATTCTGAGCAGTTTTGTCTTCTTATCCAAGAAAAGATATGCTGGTGTGTAAAAGGTCCAGAGGAGGTTTACGAGAATGATCCAGGAATTAAAGGGTTAACATAATGAGGAGTGTTTGATGGTTCTGGGCCTGTACTCCCTGAAGTTAAGAAGAATCAGGGCAGATCTCATTGAAACATCAAATATTTAAAGCCCCAGATAGAGTAGATGTGGGGAGGATGTTTCCTATAGCAGGTGAATCTAGACCAGAGGGAATGGCCTCAGAATAGAAGGACAAACCTTTAGAACATGATAAGGAGGAATTTCTTTAACCAAAGGGTGGTCGAATCCATGGAAGTCATTTCCATGGATGCCAAGTCATTGAGTATATTTAAAGTGGAGGTTGATGGCTTCTTGATTAGTCAGGGTGTCAACGGTTATGAGGAAAAGGCAGGAGAATGGGGTTGAGATGGATGGTAAATCTGCCATGAACTTGATGAGACAAATAGCCTTATTCTGCTCATTTGGCTTATCATTTTATGTTCTAATGTGAATGGGCTGAAGTTTAGAGGATTGAAAACTTCAAGTTCCTAGGTGTGAACATCACCAGTAGACTGCCCTGGTCCAGCCACGTTGATGTCATGGCCAAGAAATCTCACCAATCCCTCTACTTCATCAGGAGGCTAAAGAACTTCGGCGTGTCTATATGACTCTTATCAGTTGTTGTTGAAAGTATTCTGCACTCGGTATGGATACATAATGGCTTGGTATGGCAACTGCTCTACAAGTGACTGCATGAAACTGCAGAGAGCTATGGACACAACTCAGTATATCCTGGGAACCAGACTCCCTTTACGGACTCTGTTTCACCACCTCAGCAAAGCAGCTAGCATAATCAACGATCCCACCGGATATTCTCTTTTCTCCCCTCTCCTATCGGGTAGAAGATACAAAAGTCTGAAAGCACGTACCACCAGGCTCAAGGATAGCTTCTGTAATCAGACTCTTGAACAGACTTCTGGTGCAATAAGGTGGTCTGTAGGCCTTACAATTTACCATGTTACGATCTTGCATTTTATCATTTAACTGCATAGCACTCAGTTTCGGTAGCTTTTACACTTTATTCTGCACTGTTCTTGCTTTACCGTATTCCAGCTGAATGTACTGTGTAATGATTTGATCTGTATAAACAGTATGCTAGACAAGCATTTCACTGTATCTTGGTACATGTAAAAATAATAATAAACCCAACAAAACGCCGACTTAGAAAGGTTTGGAGATTGGGAATGATTAGATTATGAGGACACGCAGTCCTCTTTTATTGTCATTTAGTAATGCATGCATTAAGAAATGATACAATGTTTTTCCAGAATGATATCACAGAGGCACATGACAAACCAAGACTGAAAAACTGACAAAAACCACATAATTATAATATATAGTTACAACAGTGCAAGGCAATACCGTAATTTGATTATGGGCATGGTAAAGTCACAGAGCCTCTCCAAAGTCCCATGTCCAGTGCCGCAAACTTGCCGATACAGCATCCTGGAAGTATCTGACCGCAGTCTGATTCTGAGTCCGTCCGAAAACTCTGAGACTCATAATAATTCATAATTATTCCATAATTATGAATGTTCCCACATAACTTTTCGCCCTTCTTGAATGTAGTTGGCCTTATCTTTGTATGTAAGGACTGGCAGTCTTAGAGAAAATGAAGATGATCACAACTTTAGTGAATTGTCTACTACTTTTTACCAGCCATCATCAATCTTTCAAACACTTTAAGACATACTAATCATTCTATCACATTGAATTTCTATTTACAAGCTCTCAGCATGTGAATTGTTCACAATCTGAACAGTTTGCAAGTCGGAAATGGGGCTCAGACTAAATTCTCACCCGTTGAAGATGCCTGCAGTCTGCCAGCAGCTGGCAGACCCATCCAGCTGGTTTCCCAGATGCTTGTTCATATGTACAGTTGTATATAAATCAGGTGTTTGTAAGTTGGATATGATCTGTATTTGATTTTCATTTATCATCAGTCATACTATATATTGTCCATTTTAGTTGAATTCATTCTAATAGAGCCTTTAAGTAAACTGCACTTTAAACAAATAGAAAAAAGCTAAATGAATCACTGATGGATCTTTAAAGTAGAAAACCTAACAATATCAGGTCAAATTTTCCATTTATAAACTTTTCTAATGTAAACTTCAAAAACTTAAGCAATAGCTTTATGCAAACTGAAAAATTTAGCAATAGTCTCATTTGATCTGTATACCTAGGTGGCTGACCATTTGAAAACTGCAACTGACCCTGTGCCCAAAGATTTGGCTTAGATTGTATATAACACCAGCACAGCATAACTCTATTCCCAACTTTACAACAGCTGATAGTATGCTTAAATCCTTTCTGGCTTGGCTTTACTCATGGGCAGATGCACCCTGCAACTGCAGCAGGGTAGAAATATTGGCCAGCAACTTCAGGTTATCACATTTCATTCTCTACGAGTGCACTGTGGGAACACGCACATGGGAATTAGACTGTAAACTCCAGTGTAAACAATATTTCATGCCCCAAGCAATTCTCAGATGAAAGCCTCTACCACTAATACATATGGTGTGTAATAAATACAACTGCAAACAGTCTCTTGTACCCAGCTGCAAAGAGTTTGCTACCATGTTCAGAGAACTACGATGAAGTGATGTCCTGGTATTTTCATATGTTAAGACTGTACTGCTCCACAGCAATGGACATATTTGATACAAATGTACATGATTTACACTGATCTAAATTGCTTTGACCTTTCTTGTTAAAAATAGATATTCAAATATGTAGAAGTTGTCAAGTTTGGTCTTATTGGTTATTTTTCCTATCTGGAAAAAGTGGATTCTCAAATGACTCTGAAGCATTTATTGAGTTCATAAAGAACCCCAGATTGTTGTATATAACTTAACCAAAATTTAACTTTACTTGCAAAATTCTATTCCAGTTTTTCCCATTTCATTTTCTTTTGAAATTTTGCACACAAACTATATATCAAATTGGAGGGAAATGCTTTGTTTGGCAACTTTTCCCAGTACCATTAGAAGTTTGACATTTACACTATGAGGAGTTTATTTTTTATTCTCCAGCTGGGTTAGAGGGACAGCTGTGAACCACAGAGACATGTTTGAAATGTAAATCCAAATGGCAGGCTCATACAGTTGTGTACTGGCTAACCACTGCTGAAACTCATTTTGTTATTCAAATCTGAACAATTGCTTCCATACATTTTGTGGACTTTCACATAAAGCTGTGATGATAGTAATTTAACACAAATAAGTGGAGGTGAATCCAGAAGATAGAATGTTTCAGCCATGGATGTGCTTACTAAGTATGATTTTTGCTTATTACTGGGGGCAAAAATTATAGAGAATTTGAAGTTCAAAAGAAGAGAGAAATTCTTATCTAAGTCTGATGTTTAACAGTGCATTCGGCAGGTGTGAAAGAGTCATGAGGTCAGTACATCTTAAAATAATGGGTTTCAGCCTTGTTTATAAATGTGAGGAATGGACAGAATGTTAGTTGCATGCAGCGTAGTGTAGATTATCGTCCTGAGTTGCTTAATATACCCATATGTGGTGAATACTCAGCATTCCATTTTGAGTAACTGATGGGATGATTGAAAGACACTCCATTACATCAAAAGCAATAATCTACCCTGTCCTGTCAAGATTTGGAAACAATGCTGAGAAGATTAATTTTAGACATTTAGTTGTTAGAAATACCATATGTGGCAGTTATAGCACTGAAAGTCAAAACATATGTTTGGCAAGTTGTAATATCAAATTTTGATGGGCTTGTTAATAAGGTCTAAGACTAATCATGAGGCCCTTCTCATGCATGGGTGAAATTCTGAAGATTTGCTTCAAGTGATCGAAATAGTCATGGAAACAATGGGAGCATATGTAGTTGTATACTTTGATGGCACAGCTATTGTATTTAACATGTTTGGCTGATTAAGGAGAGAGAAGCATTGATATACTTACCAAATGTAATTTTTATTTATTACTGGGGGCAAAAATTATCTTAATGATCTGAGCTTCATTAAGTTTGCAATGCATCTTAGCCAAAAGTAAATTAAAATTAACAGTGGAACATTTTCCATTGAACTGATGAGCAGTTATCTATTTTGATTAAAAACATCATTTAGAACATAGAACAGTATAGCATAGGACAGGTACTTCGGCTCATGATGTTGTGATGACCTTGTAACCTACTCCAAGATCAATCTAATATTTCCCTCCCACTTAGCTCTCCCTTTACTTTCCATCCATGTGCCTACCTAAGAATTTCTTGTATCTCCCTAATGTATCTGCCTCTTTCACCACCCCTTACCACTCTCTTGTAAAAAAAAACATCTCTGACATATTTTTTGCCCCAATCTCCTTAAAATGATGTCCTCTCATATTAGTCATTCCCACCGTGGGAAAAGGTGCTGGATGTCCACTCTATCTATATCTCTTATAAAACTCTATCAAGTCACTTTTAAAGAAGCCAAATGTATCCCAGACTGAATTGATCAAACAAAGGTTTCTTTTGTTGGTATGTTAGACAAGTGAGTTTTAACCAAAGGGGAAAAAAATGGCTGGTATTGTTTAGCACTTTGGCGCAAGGGTGTTTATTGGATCCGTCAAAAATAAAACTTTCAAAAATTAGTGAAAATAAAAATGCCAATATTTACAAAATGATAGCTACAAGAAAACACATTAATAGCTCCATACTTATTCACGTCCAGTGTGAACTCTCAGCAGCCCCATCCCTCTCTCAATGAGGGCGCTGAGCTCCTTTTTAATCAGCACCAGGACTTAAATACCATCCTTAATTACCAACAGAATTAGAATATGATGCACCCCACAATGTAGATACAATCGTATCACAAAATAAACAGAAGCATCTACTTAAATAAAGAATACAAATATACATACAATTACCTTTCTTCTTTACTAATGAAATGGAACATTCTGCCGTGTATGGTGGAACAGGCACCATAAAGCCAACCTGAGCACACCAGCTCGATTTAGGACCCTTTATGAGAATATACCGGAGAAGACATTGAAGTGCGCACACACAGCACAATGACAGCAGAATGGCAAGGCAATGCCTGTGTGTGTGAATGCGTGCATGCAAGGAGTGCATTTACTGAGTGCTCTCCATCACATGATATAAAGATCATATTCTTATGAGGTGCATATTAGGAATGATTCTGTTCACTTTTTTTGCCATCATTGGCCCACAGCACAGAATGTTATTCAATTTATAATAACATCTCCCAAATGCATTTTAGTTTGGTTTGAGTTAGGACAGCAAAAAAGAATAGTACACTGCAGTAATGGCAGATGCTCATGTAGTGTGGGCTAGTGTACATTTCAAACAGGTAGATAAATATTTTTCTACAAACTAAGTGCTTCAGCTATCTTGGAAGTGCTTCAAGAAAAGAGATTTTCTGAAAAAGAAGGAATTTCATTCCCCAACAATGGAATCACTGAACTTGAAAATCTTACAATCATAGAGTCCTTTCATAATTTATCTTCTATATGCTGTGTGCTGGAAATATTCTTGCATCCTCATTTTTTGGATTAAGCACAAAATTATGTTCCAAACTGGTTTATATCAATCTGTTCTAGAATTTTTCCAGGTTTGCTCTGATGCAAGTTGAGAATGACACATGTTTGCATCCACAGAAATGCTGTGAGACAATTCTTCATTAAGTTACTCATATCCACAATCTGAACAGTTGTAAGACATTGTAGGGTACCACTGGAACCCAATGGCACAAGTTTGTGTCTCCTGATTAAACTTTTCCCCAGCAAGTCATCAGAGCATTTCTTTAATTATTATCATATTGCTCTTTTGAGATCTCATTTGCGTGAATTGATGTTATTGCTCCTATTTAAAATTGTTATGCTCTTCAGAAGTTACTTCCTTTCAAAACAGGACTTTTGAGTGGCTTAGAGTTGTGAAATGGACTTTACAAATGCAAGTCTTTTCTTTTACTGGATTAATCCTGGATGCACAGGGTTCAACACTGAGATGTATGTGGTGAAAAAAAATAAATTAATTGAAACTGTTTGCATAAAAAATGATGTCAAAATCAAGGATTTGAACAATAGCATCAATTTGTACAAATAAGATCTCAAAAGAACAATATGGCAATGATCAGAAAAAAATTGCTCGAATGATCAGAGAAAATTATTTTGTTGGAGAGAAGTAGTAATCATAAGAATTGAAGTTGTTGCTCATACTGGAGAATAGTTGGAAAGGTGCATCCAAGAATCACTCTTCTTGTCAGATTTATTCTTTGCATGTATCAAGAAGCATAAGGGACACCAAATGTAAAATGTGTTGATACTACAGAGGATGATTAACAATCAGGTGGGACACCTGCAGAGTAAGTCAGATCTACACAATGGACAGACAAATAACAACTGTGAAATTAAATTAAACTGGAGATATGAGAGGCAATATATCCGTGGAAAGGTAAAAATGGCTGCAATCAAAAGTTCAATGAAGAGTTGCCTAGGTAATAAACATAGAATTTCATGAGAAGGTTTAACTGAAAGGATGAAATGAAATTCATAAAAGGAAAAGCTCACTGGCATTTTATTTCTTATGATCTGGCAATGCACAGTACTAATTTTGGGATCTCTATTATTAAAGGAACATTAAAATTATAGGAAGAATACCTATAATACTTTCTTCTCTTTTACTCTTTCTATGTATGAAAAAAGTTGTATCTTTCATATTATTGAAAGTAGGATAATCAGTAATAGCAAACAATTTACCAGCATTTTTTTCAGATATATAAAGAGTAAAAGAGAGATGGGAGTAGATAGTAGACTGCTGGAAAATGGCGCTGGAGAGGTGGTAAAGGGGTACAAGGAAACAGCAGATGAACTGAACAAGTACTTTGCATGAGCCTTCACTGTGGAAGATACTAGCATATGCTGGAAGTTTGAGAGTGTTAGGGGCCGTTGTTGCTATTACTAGGGGGATGTTGTGTGGTAATCTGAAAGATCTGAAGGTAGATGGTCTACACACTAGGGTTCTGAAAGAGGTAGCTGAAGAGATTATGGAGACATTAGTAATGATCTTTGAAGAGTTAATAGATTCTGGCATGGTTCTAGAGGACGGGAAAATTGCAAATATCACTCCGCTCTTCAAGAAGAGAGGGAGGCAGAAGAAATGAAATTATAGGCCATTTAGCCTGACCTCATGGGTTGGGAAGATGTTGGAGTCAACTGTTAAGGATGAGGTCTCAGGGTACTTGGAGGCACATGATAAAATAGGCTGTAGTCAGTATGGGTTTCATTAAGGGAAAGTCTTCGCTGACAAATCTGTTGGAATTCTTTGAAGAAATGACAAGCAGGATAGACAAAGGAGAATTGGTGGATATTGTGTACTTGGATTTTGACAAGGTGCCACTCATGAGGCTGCTTAGCAAGAGCCCATGGTATTACAGGGAAGATACTAGCATGGATAGAGCATTGGTTGATTGGCGGGAGTAAAGAGCGGAAATAAATTTTTGATTGCTGCCGGTGATTACTGGTGTTCCCACAGAGGTTAGTGTTGGGACCACTTCTTTTTACATTGTATGTCAATGATTTGAATTATGGAAATAATGGCTTTCTGGCCAAGTGTGTGGATCATATGAAGGTAGGTGGAGGGGCTGGAGGTGTTGAGGAAGTAGGAATGCTGCAGAAGGACTTAGGCAGATTAGGAGAGTGGGCAAAGAAGTGGCAGATGGAATACAATGTGATAAAGTGTATGGTCATGGACTTCAGTAGAATGAGTAAAAGCTTAGACTATTTTTTAAATGGAGAGAAAATTCAAAAATTCAAGGTGCATTGGAATTTGGGAATCCTTGTGCAGGATTCTATAAAGGTTAATTTGCAGATTGAGTCAGTGGCAAATGCGATGTTAGCATTCATTTCAAGAGGACTAGAATTTAAAAATAAGGATGAAATGCTGATGAGTACCTTATACTTGGAGTACCTGATCTAAAAATGGATGTACTGACATTGGAGAGGGTTCAAAGGTGGTTCATGAAAATTATTTTGGGGATGAAAGGCTTATTACATGAGGAACGTTTGAAGGCTCTAGGTCTGTTCTTGCTGGAATTTAGAAGAATGAGGGGCGGGATCTCATTGAAACTTATGGAATGTTGAAAGTCCTAGACAGAGTGGATGTGGAGAAGATGTTTCTTACAGTGGGGGAGTCTAAGACCAGAGGACACAACCTCAAAACAGAAGGATGTCCATTTAGAATGGCGATGAGGAGGAGTTTTTTTTTGCCAGAGTGTAGTGAATCTGTGGAATTTGTTGCTACAGACAGTTGTGGAGGCCAGGTCACTGGGTGTATTTAAGGTGAAGGTTGATAGGTTCTTGATTAGTCAGGGTGGGAATGGTTGAGGAAAGAAGGCAGAAGAATGGAGTTGAAAGGGAGATGGATCAGCCATGATCAAATGGTCCATGGGCTGAATGACCTAATTCTGCTCCTATATCTTATGGTGTAACACAATTGAGTTGCATTAAAATTAGTCTGTAACGAGAATGTAGTACAAGGAAAATGTTGGGATGTTTCTTGTTTGTAATATAAATAAATGACTTAGATGAGAATGTAAGTGGTATGATTAGTAAGTTAAGAGGTAGCATGAAAATTGATGGAGTCATAGGTAGTGAAAGTTTTCTAAAGATACAGTAGAATATTGAAACATATAAGATTATTAAGGGATTGGACACGCTGGAGGCAGGAAGCATGTTTCCACTGATGGGTGAGTCCAGAACCAGAGGCCACAGTTTAAGAATAAGGGGTAGGCCATTTAGAACAGAGTTGAGGAAAAACTTTTTCACCCAGAGAGTGGTGCATATATGGAATGCTCTGCCCCAGAAGGCTGTGGAGGCCAAGTCTCTGGATGCTTTCAAGAAAGAGATGGATAGAGCTCTTAAATATAGCAGAATCAAAGGTTATGGGGAGAAGGCAGGATCAGGGTACTGATTGTGGATGATCAGCCATGATCACAGTGAATGGTGGTGCTGGCTCAAAGGGCCGAATGGCCTACTCCTGTACCTATTGTCTATTGTCTATTGTCTATTATTGTCTAATATAGATCAACTAGAGATTTGGTGGAACAGTGGCAGAGAATTTAATCCAGAAAAGTATGAGATAATGCACTTTAGGAAGTCAGATTCTGGTGGGGCCTATAGAGTAAATGGTCGGGACCTCAGGGGCATTGATCTATGGAGAGACCACAGGGTGCAAGCCCATGACTCCCTGAAAGTGAAGGTACATCTGGATAGAATAGTCAAGCTGGGATTTAGTATGCTCACCATCCTCAGCTGAGGCATTGACTATAAGAGTTGGGATGTTGCAGGTTACAAAATATCACTTGGACAACAATTAAGAGAATTGTACATACAGTTCTGGTTACCACACTTGAAGAAGAATGTGTTAGCAATAGAGAGAATGCAGAAGGGATTCATTTGTATATTACCTGGAATGGAGGATTGTAGTTATAAGGAAAGATTTGGTCTTCTTAAGTTAATCACGCCGAATGGGCATGGGCCACCAGCAGCAGCTCGCCACATTCCTCTGTCCTGGACCTTTAGAAGGTTCATAGTCCTTTCACCGCATGACTTCATACATCCTCTAGGTGAAGATCCTTCCTCTCCCAGGAATGAGGTCTTTGGAGCTTCTGTTAGTGTTTCTGTAGCTGTGGGTTTTTACACAATGTGGTTGCTAGGGTCATGCCTAACCCTTCTCATTTTGCAGCTGGGCTTGGGAATGTCCATGGTAGAGTTAGAGACTAAATAGGTTAGGTTTATTTTTATTGAAATTTTAGTGGCTGAGGGCTTTGATTAGGGTGATCAGTGCGGACTGGGGTGCCTTGGTAAAGACTGGCTCCGCAACTTGCAGTCGGCTAGCAGCGCAGTGCTGAACTGAACTAAACTGAAAACTCTGGGAACACACATCAAAGTTGCTGGTGAACGCAGCAGGCCAGGCAGCATCTCTAGGAAGAGGTGAAGTCGACGTTTCAGGCTGAGACCCTTCGTCAGGACTAACTGAAGGAAGAGTGAGTAAGGGATTTGAAAGTTGGACGGGGAGGGGGAGATCCAAAATGATAGGAGACACAGGAGGGGGAGGGATAGAGCCAAGAGCTGGACAGGTGATAGGCAAAAGGGATACAAGAGGATCATGGGACAGGAGGTCCGGGAAGAAAGACAAGGTGGGGGGGGGGACCCAGAGGATGGGCAAGGGGTATATTCAGAGGGACAGAGGGAGAAAAAGGAGAGTGAGAGAAAGAATGTGTGTATAAAAATAAGTAACAGATGGGGTACGAGGGGGAGGTGGGGCCTTAGCGGAAGTTAGAGAAGTCGATGTTCATGCCATCAGGTTGGAGGCTACCCAGACGGAATATAAGGTGTTGTTCCTCCAACCTGAGTGTGGCTTCATCTTTACAGTAGAGGAGGCCGTGGATAGACATGTCAGAATGGGAATGGGATGTGGAATTAAAATGTGTGGCCACTGGGAGATCCTGCTTTCTCTGGCGGACAGAGCGTAGATGTTCAGCAAAGCGGTCTCCCAGTCTGCGTCGGGTCTCGCCAATATATAAAAGGCCACATCGGGAGCACCGGTCGCAGTATATCACCCCAGTCGACTCACAGGTGAAGTTTTGCCTCACCTGGAAGGACTGTTTGGGGCCCTGAATGGTGGTAAGGGAGGAAGTGTAAGGGCATGTGTAGCACTTGTTCCGCTTACACGGATAAGTGCCAGGAGGGAGATCAGTGCGGAGGGATGGGGGTGACGAATGGACAAGGGAGTTGCGTAGGGAGCGATCCCTGCGGAATGCGGGGGGGGGGGAGGGAAAGATGCGCTTAGTGGTGGGATCCCGTTGGAGGTGGCGGAAGTTACGGAGAATGATATGTTGGACCCGGAGGCTGGTGGGGTGGTAGGTGAGGACCAGGAGAACCCTATTCCTAGTCGAGTGGCGGGAGGATGGAGTGAGAGCAGACGTACGTGAAATGGGGGAGATGCGTTTAAGAGCAGAGTTGATAGCGGAGGAAGGGAAGCCCCTTTCTTTAAAAAATGAAGACATCTCCCTCGTCCTAGAATGAAAAGCATCATCCTGAGAGCAGATGTGGCGGAGACGGAGGAATTGCGAGAGGGGGATGGCATTTTTGCAAGAGATAGGGTGAGAAGAGGAATAGTCCAGATAGCTGTGAGAGTCCGTAGGCTTATAGTAGACATCAGTGGATAAGCTGTCTCCAGAGACAGAGACAGAAAGATCTAGAAAGGGGAGGGAGGTGTCGGAAATGGACCAGGTAAACTTGAGGGCAGGGTGAAAGTTGGAGGCAAAGTTAATAAAGTCAACGAGTTCTGCATGCGTGCAGGAAGCAGCGCCAATGCAGTCGTCGATGTAGCGAAGGAAAAGTGGGGGACAGATACCAGAATAGGCACGGAACATAGATTGTTCCACAAAGCCAACAAAAAGGCAGGCATAGCTAGGACCCATACGGGTACCCATAGCTACACCTTTAGTTTGGAGGAAGTGGGAGGAGCCAAAGGAGAAATTATTAAGAGTAAGGACTAATTCGGCTAGACGGAGCAGAGTGGTGGTAGAGGGGAGCTGATTAGGTCTGGAATCCAAAAAGAAGCGTAGAGCTTTGAGACCTTCCTGATGGGGAATGGAAGTATATAGGGACTGGACATCCATGGTGAAAATAAAGTGGTGGGGGCCAGGGAACTTAAAATCATCGAAAAGTTTAAGACCGTGAGAAGTGTCACGAACATAGGTCGGAAGGGATTGAACAAGGGGGGATAAAACCGTGTCGAGGTATGCAGAAACGAGTTTGGTGGGGCAGGAGCAAGCTGAGACAATAGGTCGGCCAGGACAGGCAGGTTTGTGGATCTTGGGTAGGAGGTAGAAACGGGAAGTGCGAGGTGTGGGAACTATAAGGTTGGTAGCAGAGGGTGGGAGGTCCCCTGAGCGGATAAAGTCGGTGATGGTGTGGGAGACAATGGCCTGGTGCTCCTTAGTGGGGTCACGATCGAGGGGTAAATAAGAGGAGGTATCCCCTTCTCGCAATTCCTCCGTCTCCGCCGCATCTGCTCTCAGGATGAGGCTTTTCATTCTAGGATGAGGGAGATGTCTTCATTTTTTAAAGAAAAGGGATTCCCTTCCTCCACTATCAACTCTGCTCTTAAACGCATCTCCCCCATTTCACGTACATCTGCTCTCACTCCATCCTCCCGCCACCCCACTAGGAATAGGGTTCCCCTGGTCCTCACCTACCACTCCACCAGCCTTCGGGTCCAACATACTATGCTCCGTAACTTCCGCCACCTCCAACGGGATCCCACCACTAAGCACATCTTTCCCTCCCCCGCCCTTCATTCCGCAGGGATCGCTCCCTACGCAACTCCCTTGTCCATTCGTCACCCCCATCCCTCCGCACTGATCTCCCACCTGGCACTTATCCGTGTAAGCGGAACAAGTGCTACACATGCCCTTACACTTCCTCCCTTACCACCATTCAGGGCCCCAAACAGTCCTTCCAGGTGAGGCAAAACTTCACCTGTGAGTCGACTGGGGTGATATACTGCATCCGGTGCTCCCGATGTGGCCTTTTATATATTGGCGAGACCCGACGCAGACTGGGAGACCGCTTTGCTGAACATCTACGCTCTGTCCGCCAGAGAAAGCAGGATCTCCCAGTGGCCACACATTTTAATTCCACATCCCATTCCCATTCTGACATGTCTATCCACGGCCTCCTCTACTGTAAGGATGAAGCCACACTCAGGTTGGAGGAACAACACCTTATATTCCGTCTGGGTAGCCTCCAACCTGATGGCATGAACATCGACTTCTCTAACTTCCGCTAATGCCCCACCTCCCCCTCGTACCCCATCTGTTACTTATTTTTATACACACATTCTTTCTCTCACCTTTTTCTCCCTCTGTCCCTATGAATATACCCCTCCTTGCCCATCCTCTGGGTCCCCCCCCACTTGTCTTTCTTCCCGGACCTCCTGTCCCATGATCCTCTTGTATCCCTTTTGCCAATCACCTGCCCAGCTCTTGGATCTATCCCTCCCCCTCTTGTCTTCTCCTATCATTTTGGATCTCCCCCTCCCCCTCCAACTTTCAAATCCCTTACTCACTCTTCCTTCAGTTAGTCCTGACGAAGGATCTCGGCTTGAAATGTCGAATGCACCTCTTCCTAGAGATGCTGCCTGGCCTGCTGCGTTCACCAGCAACTTTGATGTGTGTTGCTTGAATTTCCAGCATCTGCAGAATTCCTGTTGTTTGCGTGAAAACTCTGGGACTCCCGTTTTGACGTTCCTATGTGCTGCTCGCAGGCTTTTTGCCATTTGCACAGTTTGTTGTTCGTGCGTTGGGTGTTTGATGATTTTTTTGAAGGGGTTCCATAGTGTTTCTTTGTTTTGTGGCTGCCTGCACGAGGACGAATCTCAGAGTTGTATTCTGTATATGTACTTTGTTAATAAATGTACTTCGAATCTTTGAACTTCAAACTTATAGAGAATTGTAAAGTTATGAGGAGCATAGAGAGGATAGATAATGATAATCTATTTCCCTTGTTAGGGGAGTCTAATTCTAAAAAGGCAAAGGCTAAAGCTAAGCAGGGAGAAATTTAAAGGAAATCTGAAGGGTAAATTTTTCATACTTTGTCTCATGGTTCTGTGGTGTACGAGCAGATAAAATGACAACATTGAAAAGGCAATTGGATAAGTTCTTGGATAGGAAAAGCATGGAAGGATATGGGCCCGATACAGGTAAATAGGAGTAGCACCATCGATTTCTCTAACTTCCAGAACTGTCCCTCTCCTTCACCATTTCCCATTCCCTTTTTCCTCTCTCACCTTATCTCCTTGCCTATCCATCGCCTTACTCTGGAGCTCCTCCCCCCCCCCCCTTTTCTTTCTTCCATGGTCTTCTGTCTCTTTTACCAAACAACTTCCCAGCTCTTTACTTCATCCCTCCCCCTTCAGGGTTCACCTGTCACTCTGTGTTTCTGTCCCCCTCCCCCCACCTTTTAAATCTACTCCTCAGCTTTTTTTCTCCAATCCTGCTGAAGGGTTTCGGCCCAAACGTCAACTGTACTCTTTCCAGAGATGCTGCCTAGCCTGCTGAGTTCCTCCAGCATTTTGTGTGTGTGGCTTGGATTAGCAACAGTTAGGAACCATGGTCGGCATGGACAAGACGGGTAAAAAGGTTTGTGTTTATGCTGTATGGTTTTATGATTCTATTCCAACAGAGAAAAATTGGTTACTAACAGGGACTCAAAGCACACAAAACACACAAAATGCTGGAGGGACTCAGCAGGCCAGGCGGCATCTATTGAAAAGGGTAAACAGTCAACCTTTTGGGCTGCAATCCTTCATCAGGACTTGCTTGAAAATGGATCTAGAAGCCAAGATAGCAGTGAAGACATGTTCCCAAGGAAGAATATGTGGCTGTAGTAGCAGGTCTGGATGAGCACATGGTCGAATAGTCAGAGGGCAGCAGGGATGATGGTGATAGTTTTTCCAGCATTTTGTAGGTTTTGTTTGGATTTCCAGCATCTGAAAATTTTCTTCTGCATGTAATTCGACTTAAAGCACTTAGCCCATTTCCACTCAAACAGAAAAGGTGAATAGATCTGGAAGTGTTTGCAACTATAAGGGGCTCCAATGGTGCAGATGAGAAAGTCAGTTTTCCGTGATTGAAGAATTGCTGGGTAAGGATCTTCAATTTTAAGATATTCATTCTGATTGTGAGTTAAATATATTTGAATAAATTTCTTTGTCGAGAAAACAGTTAAGAGATTTGCACATCAAATGAAGGGCTAAGATAGTTTTTTTTTGTCTTTTACTGTACTAAAGGATAGTTATTTTAAAGAGAAAATACAGAAGAGAGCAATACAGTGAACCAAGTCTAGGATTGCTATTTTGAGCTTATTGTTCACCAGCTTTTTATATTGCTGTGCTGACTTTATAGGTCATCTGCTATTTATTATTTTACTGTGAAGAAAATGCTTATACAATTTTCCTACACTAACAGAGGACAAATTACTCATTTTGTAATTAAGGATTTTAGAATGAGATTTGACCTTACATTAAGAAATGCACTGTAGATACTTAAATAAGGTTGGTGCACAATTACTTGCATTGGGCGTAATCCCTGGATTTTCAACTAGTGCCATTTGTCCTGGAGGAATAAATTCCATTTGGATATAAAATAAATATCTTTTTCATTACGAGAAGAGGTGCTGTTCTTAATCAATAGTCCATTGTATTTAAGATTACCTTGCTTATTTATGGTAAGAGGTTGTTCAAATTGGCATATACAGTAACGGCCAAAGATAAAAGGAAGAAATAAAAAAAAGCATTATTTTTGTCAAGAAAATATTATGCAGGAATATGAAACCTTTAGTATGTGAATTCTGTGAATTGAGCATGTAATTTCAGAGTTGTTCTGCCTCGAGAAGATGAATGTACCACAGGATGAAGACTTTTTTCACCAGTTTCCTGCCAACTGGCTGGCTTTAGACCATAAGATCATAAGACATTGGAGCAGAATTAGACCATTCAGCTCATTAAGTCTTCTCTGCCATTTGATCATGGCTGATTTATTTTTCCTCTCAACCCTATTCTCCTGCTTTCTCCCTGTAACATTTGACATCCTTACTAATAAAGAATGTATCAACCTCCCCTTTAATTATACCTAATAACCTGACTTCCACAGTCATCTGTTGCAATGAATTCCACAGATTCACCACCCTCTGGCTAAAGAAATTCCTCCTCGTCTCTGTTCTAAAGAATCACCCTCCTAGTCTGAGGTTGTATCCTCTGGTCCCAGACCTTTCCATTATTTGAAACATCCTCTCCATGTCCACTCTATGAAGACTTTTCAATATTCGATAGGTTTCAATGAGATTCCACTCATTCTTCTAAACCCCAACCAGTACAGACCTAGAGCCATCAAATGCTCCTCATATGTTAACTTTTTCATTCTCGGGATCATTCTTATAAACCTCTCCTGGATGCTCTACAATGCCAGCACATCCGTTCTTAGATATGGGGCCCAAAACTTAGTCTGACAAATGCCTTATGAAACCTCAAATTTACTTCCTTGCTTTTATATTCTAGTCCTCTGGAAATAAATGCTAACATTCCATTTGTCTTCCTTACTACCAACTCAACTTGCAAGTTATCCTTTTGGGAATATTGCAGTAAAACTCCCAAGTTCCTTTGCACCTCCAATTTTTGAATTTGCACCCTACTTAAAAAAACGTCTATGCCTTTATTCCTTCTACCACAGAGCATGACCATATGCTTCCCTGTACTGTACTGTATTCCATCTGTCATCTCTGTGCCATTCCCCTATTCTGTCCAAGTCCTTCTGAGGATTCCATTTGCTCAACTCCACCTATCTTTGAAACATCTACAAGCTTCATCACAAAGCCATCAATTCCACCATCCAGATCATTAATATATAACATGAAAACAGCACACTTAACATTGAACCTTGCAGAACACCACTTGTCACAAGCAGTCAACCAGAAAAGGAGCCCTTTATTTCCACGCTTTGCCTTCTTCCAGTCAGCCAATATTTCCTGTAATACCATAGGATCTTATTTTGTTTTGAAGCCTCATGTGCACCAGCTTGTCAAAGGCTTTCTGAAAATCTAATAACCAACAATTACTGACTCTCTTTTGTCTATCTTGCCTCAAAGAATTCCAACAGCTTTGTCAGGCAAGATTCCCCCTTAAAGAGACTATACGGACTTTGGCCTATTTAATCATGTGCCTCTAAGTACCCCTAAACTACATCCTTAACAATTGATTCCAACAACTTCCCAACCATTGACGTCAGGCTAAATGTCCTACAAGTTCCTTTCTTCAACCTCCCTCCCTTCTTAAAGAATGGAGTTACATTTCAATTTTCCAGTCATCCAGAACTATGCGAGAATCTAATGATTCCAATAAGACCATAAGACCAAAAAATATAGCAGCAGATTGGCCTATCGAGTCTGCTCTGCCATTCAATCATGGGCTGATCCAATTCTTCCAGTCATTCCCACTTCCCTGCCTTCACCCCATACCCCTGATGCCCTGGCTAATCAAAAACCTCTCTATCTCTGCCTTAAATGTACCCAATGACTTGGCCTCCACAGCCGCTCATGGCAGCAAATTCCACGGGTTTACCACCCTCTGACTAAAGTAATTTCTCTGCATCTCAGTTCTAAAAGGACGTCCTGCAATCTGCAGTTGTGCCCTCTTGTCCTAGAATCCTCTACCATGGGAAATAACTTTGCCATATCTAATCTGTTCAGGCCTTTTAACATTTGGAATGTTTCTATGAGATCCCCCCTCATTCTCCTAAACTCCAGGGAATACAGCCCAGGAGCTGCAAGACGTTCCTCATACGGTCACCCTTTCATTCCTGGAATCATTCTCGTGAATCTTCTCTGAACCCTCTCCAATGTCAGTATATCCTTTCCAAAACAAGGAGCCCAAAACTGCACACAATACTCCAAAGTGTGGGCTCACGAGTGCCTAATAGAGCCTCAACATCACATTGCTGCTCTTATATTCTGTATCTCTAGAAATGAATACCAACAACCGACTCAACCTGGAGACTAACTTTCAGAGTATCCTGCACAAGGACTCCCAGGTCCCTTTACATCTATGCATTTTGAATTCTCTCCCCATCTAAATAGTAGTCTGTCCGTTTATTTTTTCCACCAAAGTGCATGAACATGCACTTTCCAACATTGTATTTTATTTGACACTTCTTTGCCCATTCCCCTAAACTATCTAAGTCTCTCTGCAGGCTCTCTGTTTCCTCAATACTACCTGCCCCTCCACCTATCTTTGTCAGCAAATTTAGCCACAAATCCATTAATCCCATAGTGCAAATCATTGACATACATCGTAAAAAGCAGTGGTTGCTACACCGACCTCTGTGGAAGTCCACTGGTAACCGGCAGCCAGCCAGAATAGGATGCCTTTATTCCCACCCTCTGTTTTCTGCTGATCAGCCAATACTCCACCCATGATAGTAATTCCTCTGTAATTCCATGGACTCCTATCTTGCTAAGCAGCCTCACGTGCATCACCTTGTCAAAGGCCTTCTGAAAATTCAAGTACACCATGTATACTACATCTCCTTAGTCTACCTTGCTTGTAAATCCATCAAAAAATTGCAGTAGGTTTGTCAGACAGGATTTTCCTTTCAGGAAACCATGCTGGCTTTGGCCTATCTTGTCATGTGCTTCCAGGTATTCCGTAATCTCATCCCTAACAATCAATTCCACAACTGATGTCAGGCTAACAGGTCTGTAGTTTCCTTTCTGCTGCCTCCCACTCTTCTTAGATAGCAAAGTAACATTTGCAATTTTCCATTCATCCGGTAAAATGCCAGAATCTATCGATTCTTGAAAGATCATTGTTAATGCCTCTACAATCTCTCCTGTTACTTCCTTCAGAACCCAAGGGTGTATTCCATCATGTCCAGGAGATTTATCCACCCTCAGACTATCAAGCTTCCTGAGCACCTTCTCAGTCGTAATTTTCACTGCACGTACTTCACTTCCCTGACACTCTTGAATACCCAGTATACTGCAGATGTCTTCGACTGTGAAGACTGGTGCAAAATACGCATTCAGTTCCTCTGCCATCACTACGTTTCTCATTACAATATCTCCAGCATTGTTTTGTATTGGTCCTATATCTACCCTCAACTCTCTTTTACCCTTTATATACTGAAAAAAACTTTTAGTATCTTCTTTGATATTAGTCGCCAGCTTCCTTTCATAATTCATCTTTTCCTTCCGAATGACCTTTTTAGTTTCCTTCTGCAAGTTTTTAAAAGCTTCCCAATCCTCTATCTTCCCACCAGCTCTGGCTTCCTTGTATGCCCTCTCTTTTGCTTTTACTTTGGCTCTGACTTCACTTGTCAGCCATAGTAGTGTTCTTCTTTCTTTCGAAAATTTCTTCTTATTTGGAATATATCGATCTTGCACTTCCTTCATTGTTTGCAGAAAATCCACCCATTGCTGTCCTTCCTGCTAGTGTCCCTTTCCAGTCAACCTCGGCCAGTTCCCCTCTCATGCCATTGCAATTTCCTTTATTCCACTGAAATACCGACACATTGGAATTTAGCTTCTCCTTCTCAAATTTAAAAGTGAACTCGATCATATTGTGATCACTGTTCCCTGAGGGTTCCTTAACCTTAAGCTCTCTTATCACCTCTGGATCATTGCACAGCACCCAATCCAACACAGCCGATTCCCTAGTGGGCTCAACAACAAGCTGTTCTAAAAAGCCATCCCTTAGACTTTCTACAAATGCTCTCTCTCTAGGTCCAGTACTGGCCTGGTTTTCCCAAACCACTTTAATGTAAAATCCCCAATGATTACCATGATATTCCCCTTCAGACACGCCTTTTCTATCTCCTGCTGTAATTTGTTATTTTGAGGCCTGTATACAACTGCCATTAGGGTCCTTTTACCCTTGCCATTTCTTAACTCAACCCATAGAGACTCTATACCTTCTGATCCCATGTCATTCCTTTCTAATGATTTAATATTATTTCTTATACACAGGGCTACATCAACCCCTCTGCCTACTAACCTATCTTTCTGATACACCGTATATCCCTGGACTTTCAACTCCCAATGGCAGCCATCCCTTTAGCCAAGTTTCAGAGATGGCCACAATATCATACTTACCAATCTGTAGCTGAAAATCAAGATCGTCCATTTTATCTCTTATGTTGATTATGGAGTCATTAGAATTTTTTTTTTTATTTTTAATGTCTCCATAATCCCTTCAGCTACCTCTTTCAGAACCATGTGGTGCAGTTCATCTGGTTCAGGTGACTTCATACCTTTCAGCTTTCCTAACACCTTCTCCTTAGTAATAGTGATTGCACTCACTCCTGCCCCCTGACACTCTGACAGTCTAAATTTCTAGCATACTCCTGGTGTCTTCTACAGTGAAGACTGATGTAAAATCCTTATTGAGTTCATCTGCCACTTATTTGTAGCCCATTACTATCTATCCTGCATCATTTTCCAGTAGTTTAATGTCCAATCTTACCTCTATTTTACTCTTCATATTTCTTTAAAACTTTTGATATCCCCTTTTATATTATTTGATAACTTACCTTCATATTTCATTTTTTCTCTCATTATTTCCTTTTTAATTGCCTGTGATTTTTAAAAAATCTTCCCTATCTTCTAGATTTCTACTAATGTTTGCTATATTTTATGCCCCCTCATTTGCCTTTATGCTGACTTTGACTCCCTTGTCAGCCATGGTTGCCTTAACCGCCCGTTAGAATGCTTCTTCTTTGAGAAAAACTGATCATGCGTCTTCCACATTACTCCTAGAAACTTACAGCCAATGCTGTATCTCGTGGGACAACGATCACTTGGTAACTAGATAGGATCCTTTTTTGGACTTGTTTCACTCTGAGGATCAATGCTACCTTTCAAACTCTGCTTATAATTAACCATTGTAGGGCATTATAAATTTGTGCTATTATCTTGCAGGTATGTTTTTAGCTTGCCAGTTTTACAAGTCTATTCTTTCTGTATTCAATAATACAAACTTCAATAGGGTGTTTACCTCACTAGAATAGTGAATAAAATGATGTTTTAAGGTACTTCTCAGATGAGAAATTGTCTTGAATGGATTTGTGATTGCTTAAATGATTGTCTATCTAGAATGCTGAGAAGATGATTATTTAATGCCAGTATCATGGAGTTCATCTTGGTCAGAGCTTCAAAAATTGTTGATAACTTAATTTGTTTTCCACAGGAGTTTACGAAGTACAAAAGTTCAACGTAAATTTATTATTAAAAACGTACTTATATCTTACTATATACCGCACTGAGATTAATTTTCTTGCAGGCATTCATAGTAGATACAAAGGCACAAATAGAATCAATGAAAAACTATATACAAGACAGATAAACAACCAAAGTGCAAAAGAAGACAAACTGGGCAAATACAAACAAAACAAATAATAATAGTTAATAAATAATAAATAATATTGAGAACACGAGTTGTAGATGCCTTGAAATTGGGTTTATGGTTACGGAATCAATTCAGTTCAGTTGAGGTGAATGACCTTATCCATGCTGGTTCAGAAGGCTGATGGTTGATAGCTGAAGACTATTAATTGTTGAAAATTAATTGTTAGTCTTTCAATTAATCCAATGAAGTATCATTGATGTCCAACTTTCCATTAATTTCTAAGTATGCAATTCAATGCAGTGATGAGAGATTGCATAAGAAAACACCTGGAAAATAATCTATTGTCTCTATGCCTCAGAATTGTACTGTATTTCCATGACCTAATTTGTCTGCAAGTGAAAGAAGGGAAGCAGAATATTGTTAGGTGTACAATTGCCTACATTTATCACTGGCCAATTTAAAAATGTATCAAAGAGAAACCAGAATAAACTATGTTTGCAATTTAGATTGAACAATTAGCACTGTTTGGCCTGAATATAAACTACACCAGCTGAGCAAACTGAAACAGTAAAAAAAAACACACTACTTAAAGGATTTAAAAGTCAATTTTGTGAAAGACTCGTTTCAATTATACCATGGTTGGAGGTGTATTCTGGTGCTGGGTTTTGTGACAGAGCGCATGCTTTTCCCATGGTTGTTTCACAAACGGGTTGCTTAGATACATAGAATTTTGAGGTTGCAACAATAAAAAATAATGCCCATTCCAAAAAATCTCCTTATTGGCTTCTTAATGGTGGGACTTTTTGTTATTGTGAGTAACTGATGAATGAATCGGTGCTGGGTTCCAGCAGCACCAATTCCACTACTCAGATTAAGAGATCTTTAAAACAAAGGTCGTTCTTCATCGGATTCATTCTGTGGTATTTCTACGCGACTGATAAATCAAATCTGCAAAACCTCTTAATTAACCTATTCACCTATTTCCCAGACTTTCACACACAGATGTATAGAGAAACCTAATTAGATTGACAGTGTTACTTCATTGAAACACAGAAAGATCTCATTAAAGCATTTGCTGACAGAGCTGGACAGTGGGAGTCCAGTTAATTCACTGAGAATGTTCAAGTGCACTTAAAACACGAGTATTCACTCAATGATCCAATAAGCTTTCATATTCGTCGTAAGCTAGTTTGAGTTGTTATGATATGTTTCTTTAGTTGTTACCTAAAATGCCATTTTCCTAACTGTAGGCCATAGTGTGAAATATTCATTTTGTCTCAGTCAGTAACAATTTTTTGTCTACCGGAAGATCATGGGTTAATGTGTTACTTCAAAACTTGAGCACAAAACCCAGCCTGGTCCTCCAGAGGTGTGCAGTGCAGAGAACGTTCTGCACAAGTGCTACTTGCACCTTTCAATTAGGATGTTAATCCCCGGTCCTGTCCATCTTCTCAGAGCGAATGTTTCCACTGGCCCTATGCAGTTACATTTTTGAAGAAAACTCAGGTGACCTTACCAAAACTACTAAAGCAGATTCCCCTTGTTATTGTCTTATTGTAGTTTTGTGTTCCCTTGCAGCTGCTGTGGTTGGACCTGCCTGTCCCATATTGGCCTCGCCAGCTACCAGCGAGCCCGCAGCAGATGTGGGCAGCCCCCTTCCTAAATCTTCGTTCGCGAAGCCAAGCCCTGAACTGAACAATGTGGAATTATGGTTTTTCTTACATCTTGACAGTGACAACCTTTAAAAGAGCATGTCATTAGATGCTAAATGCTCTGGAACTTCCTTAGGTTTTTAAAGGCTCTAGGTAAATCCAAGTCTTTTATTTTTCTGTTGAAAACCTCAGACACTAAGTCTTTTTTGTCACTTTTCTTTTTTCTTTATGTACAATTTATTTTTCCTCAGGGATGAATACAGGGATGGGCTCAAGCTTGGGATTTGGCCTTCATTCAAGAGCCTTATGCATTCATGTGGTATTTATCCAACACTGGAATGATTCCACAATGGCAGGAAAGTATTGAGTCCATCTGCGGTGATTATATTTTAATTTTTTTTTATTGTTTCTTTGAGATGGAGCTTGGATTTTCCGTTCAGACTCTGCCAGATTTCAGATGGATCTTGGGCAAGCTTCGGTGGAAAATCAGCCAGGGAGTTTTTCTGCTCTCTATTGATTGCTGCCACTTTCGAGCTTTTCTGGAAAAGATGAACTGAACTATTGAATATTTTTACCTAAACAGAGATGGGGATATTCAAATTGTACACAGTTGTAGAATGTCATCATGTGTTATATTTTCTGCTGTTAGTTTTATATGAATGATGGATACGCTCAGTGACAGAGGGGTTTTAAAACATACAAGGCTCTTTATTGAGTATAATTTGAAAATATTCTTGGGAAATATATTTTTAGTGTGTTTTTCCAAAAGAACTTTACCTATAGCCCAACTGTTACTGTGACTGAATATTTTGATTAAATGTGGCTCCCTTTCTAAAATCAAGTCAACGTGTCTGTCTGGCAATGTCTATTATTATGAAATGCAGGAAGTATATGACAAGCGAAGTTCTCGACCATGTTTAAGATTTGTGAGAAGTATGGACTTCAAACGGTAACGTAGATCTTAACCAGAGGGTCAAAACTCAAAAGAATCAGTACAATGACACTGAGAACAGTGTGGTTACGAGTGAAGAAAGGTTCTGAGGGAGAAAAAAATTACAGAGTCTGCTTTAAAAATCAATCATGCTTTAGTGTTTTGTGGAGCAGATGGGAGTGTGGAGATGTGGTATTTTCATGCTCAGTCAGAAGGGAGTCACTTAAAGTGCGAAACTATGAATGAGGATAGTGGTTCGAGGGAATGATGCACCAAACAAATGTTTGAAACAAGTCACAGCAGTGGTGCTTGAACTTGTAAACCACAAACAATCCCTGCACGTGTGATACAAATTCCAGAAAATCACTGCACCCAGATGCATATTTGTAGCACTCAAGCTCTGGAAACCACCAGTACAGTTAAACTATAGAAGGATATTTTCTCAGGATTTGATTTTGTTAGCCTGTGCCAATTATTGTGCACTAAGAAGATTAGCTCTGTATAAATTCTAGATTTATGGACCTTCATTTGCTGTTGCAGAAGCAGCTACAATTGTAAGAGATACTTAAAAGTAACTGTGAGGTAAATTTACTTTTACCTATAAAATAAATTCCCTCTCCCTTCCCCTCTCACTCTGGCCTTTTACCTCTTCTCTCCTGCCTATCACTTCCCCCGGGTCCCTTCCTGCTTCTCTTTCTCCTACTGTCTTCTCTCCTCTCCTATCAGATTCATTTTTCTCCAGCCCTATATCCTTCCTACTCACTTGGTTTCACATATCACCTTCTAGCCAGCATCCTTCCCCTCCTTCTACCTTTTTATTCTGGCATCTTCCCCCTTCCTTTTCAATCCTGAAGAAAGGACTGTTTATTCATTTCCATAGATGTTGCCCATTCTTCTGAGCACCCCCAGCAGGTTGTGTGTTTTGATTTGGATTTCCAGCATCTGCAGACTTTCTTGTGTTGAAACTTTAGTTTGGTCCACTTTCAAGTTCTTAATTGAATCGGGGGGTGGTGGGGAGAACCAAAATTTATCCAAGACCACTAGCATCTGTCATGCCTTCACAGGCAGAATGTATCATAAGTCTGATCAAATGCGTACTGCTTGTGTTGCAAGTTTTGGGAGGTCACAGTGGTGGGCTTGGGATGGTGCGGATGGAAAGGGTGTTTTGGATAGTTTGCTAATCAAGAATGCTAGCAGGACAAGTCCTGCAGTGTGAAGACACAAAGGGCTGCAGACACTGGAATGTGGAGCAATACATATAAAAACTGGAGGAACTCAACACTGAGGCTGTATCTACAGAAGGAAATGGATAGCTGATGTTTTGGGGTGAGATCCTTCCTCTAGGCTGACTACCTCCTCAGGCAGCTAGGGAAATTTGGCATATCCCTGTCAACCCTCTGGGTTGAACTACATCTTGGGATTCCAAAGAAACTTGGCATATCCCTGCTGAGCCACACCAGTTATAGAGGCACTATAAAAACCCTCCCACCTGGATATATTATGGCTTGGCATGGAATTACTGTGCCCAAAACAGAAAGAGTGTTTTGGATATAGCTCTGCACATCACAGAAGCCAGCTCCACTCCATAGAAGCTCTCCTTCAGTCTGGTGGCAGATGAATTGTGCTCTTTTTACCTTCTGCCAGACGGGAAGGGGATAGAAAAGAAAATGTCTAGGGGTGAGTGGGGTCTTTAATTACACTGGCTGCTTTATCGAGGCAGTGAGAAGAGTAGACAGAATCCATGATCGAATGGTGGAACAGACTTGATGGGCTGAATGGCCTAATTCTGCTCCTATCTCTGATGGTATTGACCTGCTGAATTCCTCCAGATTTTTGAGTACAGCGACAGCTGTTTTGAGCCAGACTAAGTTTGTTTTGCTGTCTCTCTGCCTGCAGGACTAGGTAAATTTTATAAAAGTGAAGTTTAATTTATGATGACAGCTGCATATTAAGCTGCACGATTCACATAAACAGGTTACTCTATTAGCAATGTTGTTCATTGTGATTGTATAGTACTGTTCATAGCCAGCTGTGCATCAAATATATTGCTTCTATAACTCTGGCCTTTGGGACACAAGGTATGATGACGTCTTTATTACATTGCTATGTAATAAGAAATCCTCCAATTGCTCAACGCAGGTTTTGAAAAGATGGACTGATTTATTGAGCCATGTGGAACTAGTCATAATTTTCCAATTATTTTGCTCAGAAAATGGTAAAATTGATGGTCAATTTCTATCCCTTTTCAGAATTTATTTCCTCACATTTTCAGAAAATAAAAATTAAACACTGCTATTTGGCTAATGATTAATTTACCAATGTGCTTAGGATTAAGTTTAAATATACCCATGGAATAGTTTTCTCTGATGGGGCCCATGCTCACTAGAATGAGTAAGACTGCATTGTAATACTGATTTGTGCTAATAATTTTCAAGTGGTCCTATGTGCAGATTTTATTTTAAATAAAACATAATTATTCAGCTATAAAATGTAAGTGAATGGTACTGAATGTATTTTGTGTGTTCAAAGTAAGATGTTGGACAATGACCACAAATATTCCGCAGAAACCTGTAATCCAACACGCGGACATCTGCAGATGCTGGAAATCCAAAGCAATGCACACAAAATGCTGGAGGAACTCAGCAGGTCAGGCAGCATCTATGGAAAAGGGTAAACAGTCAATGTGTCAAGCCAAGACTCGTCTTCAGGACTGGGACTGAGAAGAAAAATGGGAAGATATCTGAGGGGTAAGAGGCCAACTGGAAGGTGATAAGTGAAGCCCGGTGGGTGGGAAAGGTCAAGGGCTGGAGATGAAAGAATCTGATAGGACAGGAGAGTGGACAATAGGAGAAAGGGGAGGAGGGGACCTAGAGGGAATTAATAGGCAGTGAAGAAGTGAAAGGTCAGAGTAGGGATTAGAGGAAGGGGAGGGGGGGAAGTCAGAGGGGGTTAGAGGAAGGGGAGGGGGAAAACTTGTTCTGTGGAAAGAGAAATTGATGTTCGTGCCATCAAGTTGGGGGGTACCCCAATGGAATATAAGGTGTTGCTCCTCCACCCTGAGGGTGGCCTCATCTTGGCACAAGAGGAGGCCATGAATCAACACATGGGATGGGAATGGGAATCAGAATCAAACATATCAGGAGTATGCATCAAAAAAGATTCTATAACTTAACAATAGAGACAATATAAAATGGTTTGCATTCCTATTGAAATTCTTTGAATGGTAGAATAGCCTAAAGATGCTAAAAGACACGAGCAAACCAGCAGATTATATAAATTTCACTTTCATAATGTTAGAAACAAAACCTTCTGAAAATCTAATAAAGCAGCTTAGGGCTTGTGGAGCAGTTAATGCATTATCCAGATGGATTGAGAATTGGCTGGAAAACACGGGTTAATGAGAAATGGAAAACCTTCTACTTGGAGAAAAGTAACAAACTGTCTCCCACAGGGATCAGTTTTAACACCTGTTACTTATACAAGTTTTGATTGATTAGAAATTGGAATCTTTGACGTAAAAATTATCATATTTCATGATGACATGAAACCTTGGCAAATGATGACCAGAATGATGTTTAATTATTTTATTGGAAACTTAACCCAATTACTTGAGGTGTACATTGTTGATGTATTTTAACACAGGGGCTGAGCAACACACTCTGAAACAGATTGCTGTAGATATTCAGAAACTATACAGCAAATCTCTCCACTGACAGAAGGTTATATAGAAGAAAAGAATTTTGAAGTGTTCGTTACTTAACATCTAAACTAATTATTAAAACATGCCAGAAAATAGGGTTTCACTGAAGGGAAATGGGTAATACGTCAGAACAGCTATGATGCTGGCATTATACCTGTCGATGGTTTAGGCAACTCTGAGAATTGCCTAGTGTTTTGGGCACTCCAGCACAAAACAAAATGGAAAAGAGTATCATGGGCAACTACATCTTAAAGAACTACAGTGTGTTCTTCTTGTGTCCATCACCAAAGCACTGATATTGAAAGCTACAATGCAAAGCCCATAAATTGGCCCCAGCAAGATCCTAAGGCATACGTTTCCCACCTTGGAGCAGTGGCAAGTAAACAGGCATCATATAGTTTGCCTTTCGTGCCAGTTTCAGGGAATATTACCATGACTCATTTCACCCTGTCATCTCTTGACCTTTCCACTTAGGTGTGGAGGCAGCTTGGGGCCTTTCGGGAGGAGATAATGGGTTGTTAAAAAGGAAGCATCAAGCAACTCATCCGCTGCAGAAAATGCAAATGGGAACATGGCAGAGGTCTTCTAGATAATGAAGTATACTGCTAATATGAAAACAAGAAGCTTATTGATTGGATGATGGTCTGAGGATTGGAGTACAGTTAAACAACTTGAAAAAGGCATGTGTGGAAATATAAAGTTTGCTATAAAGGAAGACTGGTCCATATCTGTGGATGGTAAAGTTGATGATTCTAGATATATATAGGAATGCTAATTACTTTATCATCCAGATGAGAAAGGAAGTTAACGTATATTAAGATAAAGAATCAAAAAATTACTTGAACCTTTTGTAACAGAATCACATGTCATATGGATGTGGTAGGTTTGATAGATATTATTTCTAACTCATACTTATATACCCAGGTCTTTGGATAAATGCCATAAGCATAAAAAAGCATAAAAACAAATTAAAAGACAAGCACATGGCCTACTTGATAAAAAAAAAAATTGGCTGGCTGTGGGTGTAGTGGTATCTGCACCAAACCTCAAAGAGTGAAGTCCCAGGTTCAAATCCGGCTGGATCCTTGCACATTTTCCATCCTTGCTAGGTTGAATGTTGAGCTAGTAACTCGGTCTTTTAAAAAAAAACGTACAAATGCTAAAGAACTGACAAGGTTGCTGTGTATTAGTTCCTAATGATTATCAACAGAGGAATTCATCCAGTGTACTTGTTCTGATTGACTATAATTGACTCTGATTGACTGTAGCTACTGACAAACTGAGATAGGGAACTGGAGCTGGAGCTGGATGAACTTTGGATCATTCGTGAGACAGAGGCAGAAATAAACAGGAGTTACAGGGAGATAGTCACCCCTAAAAGTCAGGAGACAGGTAGCTGGGTGACTGTCAGGAGAGGGAAGGAGAATAGACAGAATGAGCAGAGCACCCCTGTGGCCGTTCCCATCAACAATAAGTATATCATTTTGGATACTGTTGGTGGGCACGACCTACCAGGGACAAGTTGCAGTGGTTGCGTCTCTGGCACAGAGACTAGACCCTCAGCTCTGAAGGGAAGGAGGGAAAAGAGGAGAGCAGTAGTGATAGTTAGGTCGATAGTAGTTCGATAGTTAGGGGGACAGATAAGAGGTTCTGTGGAAGAGATCGAGAATTCCGGATGGTCTGTTGCCACCCTGGTATCTCGGATCGAGTTCTTGGTATTCTCAGGAGGGAGGGTGAGCAGCCAGATGTCGTGGTCCATGTAGGGACCAATGACGTGGATAGGAAGAAGGAGGAAGTCCTGCAAAGAGAGTTTAGGGAGTTAGGTGCAAAGTTGAAGGACAGGACCGCCAGGGTTGCAGTCTCAGGATTGCTACCTGTGCCACGTGCTAGTGAGGCTAGAAATAGGAAGATAATGCAGCTAAGTACATGGCTAAGGAGTTGGTGCAGGAGGGAGGTCTTCATATTTCTGGACAATTGGGCCTTGTTCCAGGGAAGATGGGACTTGTTCCGACGGGACGGGTTGCACCTGAACTGGAGGGGAACCAGAGTGTTAGAGCAGATAGTGAGGTGGAGGAGAATAAATGTCATGCAAGAACTGCAAGTATAGTGCATGGAGTAAAGCCAGATCTAACATATAAAGAGGCTTTGAGGAAAGAGAAGCAGAATAAAGGGTGTAAAGGTAGTAAGGTAGGAGGGCTAAAGTTCGTGTACTTCAATGCAAGAAGCATCAGGAACAAAGGTGATGAACTGAGAGCTTGGATACATACATGGAATTATGATGTAGTGGCCATTACAGAGACTTGGCTAGCACCAGGGCAGGAATGGATTCTCAATATCCCTGGATTTCAGTGGTTTAAAAGGGATAGGGGGGGGGGAGGGGATGAGGGGTGGCATTACTAGTCAGGGATACTATTACAGCTACAGAAAGGGTGGGTAATATAGCAGGATCCCCTTTTGAGTCAGTATGGATAGAAGTCATGAACAGGAAGGGAGCAGTTACTCTATTGGGAGTATTCTATAGGCCCCCTGGTAGCAGCAGAGATACAGAGGAGCAGATTGAGGGGCAGATTTTGGAAAGGTGCAAAAATAACAGGGTTGTTATCATAGGTGACTTTAACTTCCCTAATATTGATTGGCACCTGATTAGTTCCAATGGTTTAGACGGGGCAGAGTTTATTAAGTGTGTCCAGGACAGATTCCTGTCACAGTATGTTGACAGGCCGACTAGGGGGAATGCCATACTGGATCTAGTATTAGGTAACGAACCCTGTCAGGTCATTGATCTCTCAGTGGGTAAGCATCTAGGGGACAGTGACTAACGCTCCCTGGCATTTAATATTATCATGGAAAGGGATAGAATCAGAGAGGACAGGAAAATTTTTAATTGGGGAAGGGCAAATTATGAGGCTATAAGGCTAGAACTTGCAGGTGTCAATTGGGATGATGTTTTTGCAGGGAAATGTACATGGACATGTGGTTGATGTTTAGGGATCTCTTGCAGGATGTTAGGGATAAATTTGTCCCAGTGAGGAAGATAAAGAATGGTAGGATGAAGGAACCATGGGTGACAAGTGAGGTGGAGAATCTAGTAGGTGGAAGCAGGCAGCATACATGAGGCTTAGGAAGCAAGCATCAGATGTGTCTATTGAGGGATATAGGGTAGCAAGAAAGGAGCTTAAGAAGGGGCTGAGGAGAGCAAGAAGGGGGCATGAGAAGGTCTTGGCAAGTAGGGTAAAGGAAAACCCCAAGGCATTCTTCAATTATGTGAAGAACAAAAGGATGACAGGACCGATTAGAGATAAAGGTGGGAAGATGTGCCTGGAGGCTGTGGGAGTGAGTGAGGTCCTCAATGAATACTTCTCTTCGGTATTCACCAATGAGAGGGAACTTGATGAGGGTGAGGACAATATGAGTGAGGTTGATGTTCTGGAGCATGTTGATAGTAAAGGGAGAGGGGGTGTTGGAGTTGCTAAAATACATTAGGACGGATAAGTTCCCGGAGCCTGATGGAATATTCTCCAGGCTGCTCCACGAGGCAAGGGAAGAGATTGCTGAGCCTCTGGCCAGGATCTTTATGTCCTTGTTGTCCACGGGAATGGTACCGGAAGACTGGAAGGAGGCGAATATTGTCCCCTTGTTCAAATAAGGTAGTAGGGATAGTCCAGGTGTTTATAGACCAGTGAGCCTTACGTCTGTGGTGGGAAAGCTGTTGGAAAAGATTCTTAGAGATAGAATCTATGGGATTTAGAGAATCATGATCTGATCAGGGACAGTCAGCATGGCTTTGTGAAGGGCAGATCGTGTCTAACAAGCTTGATAGAGTTCTTTGAGGAGGTGACCAGGCATATAGATGAGGGTAGTGCAGTGGATGGGATCTACATGGATTTTAGTAAGGCATTTGACAAGGTTCCACACGGTAGACTTATTAAGAAAGTCAGAATGCATGGGATCCAGGGAAGTTTGGTCAGGTGGATTCAGAATTGGCTTGCCTGCAGAAGGCAGAGGGTGGTGGTGGAGGGAGTACATTCAGATTGAAGGGTTGTGACTAGTGGTGTCCCACAAGGATCGGTTCTGGGACCTCCACTTTTCATGATTTTTATTAACGACCTGGATGTGTGGATGGAAGGGTGGGTTGGCAAGTTTGCAGACGACACAAAGGTTGGTGGTGTTGTGAATAGTGTAGAGTATTGTCAAAGGTTGCAGAGCGACATTGATAGGATACAGAAGTGGGCTGAGAAGTGGCAGATGGAGTTCAACCCGGAGAAGTGTGAGGTTATACATTTTGGAAAGACAAACTCCAAGGCAGAGTACAAAGTAAATGGCAGATACCTGGTAGCGTGGAGGAGCAGAGGGATCTGGGGTTACATGTCCACAGATCCCTGAAAGTTGCCTCACAGATAGATAGGGTAGTTAAGAAAGCTTATGGAGTGTTAGCTTTCATAAATCGAGGGATGGAGTTTGAGTCGTGGGGTAATGATGCAGCTCTATAAAACTCTAGTTAGGCTGCACTCAGAGTACTGTGTCCAGTTCTGGTTGCCTCACTATAGGAAGGATGTGGAAGCATTGGAAAGGGTACAGTGGAGATTTACCAGGATGCTGCCTGGTTTAGAGAATATGCATTATGATCAGAGATTAAGGGAGCTAGGGCTTTACTCTCTGGAGAGAAGGAGGATGAGAGGAGACATGATAGAGGTGTACAAGATATTAAGAAGAATAGATAGAGTGGACAGCCAGTGCCTCTTCCTCAGGGTATCACTGCTCAATACAAGAGGACATGGCTTTAGGGTAAGGAGTGGGAAGTTCAAGGAGGATATTAGAGGAAGGTTTTTACTCAGAGAGTGGTTGATGCGTGGAATGCACTAGCTGAGTCAGTGGTGGAGGCAGATACACTAGTGAAATTTAAGAGACTACTAGACACGTATGTGGAGGAATTTAAGCTGGTGGGTTGTATGGGAGACAGGGTTTGAGGGTCGGCACAACATTGTGGGCGAAAGGCCTGTACTGAGCTGTACTATTCTATGTTCTATGTTCTTGCTCTATAAATGAATAAAAACAGTGTAGACACCAAGTGTAGATGATGGACTGCCTTCATACAATGCTTTAGATGATTGCATCCTCTAAATCTTCATTTTCATTGTAACATTCAAGATGATTGCTGATGCCTTCAAAATCTTCATAATACCTAACTTGTTGATGTAGTGAAATCATTTCATTTTCACTCCCATCTGTTTCTGAAATCTCCAAGCCTGTATGCTTGAAACCGCAAAAGAGTTCTGAATTGTCTTACTGCTTATTTCTCACCAACCATCAGCGACACAGATCACTTCTGTTCGAACACAAGCACATACAAATGATGGTATTTAAAAACTGTTCAACCTAACCACGATGTTGTGTCTAATGGCTACACAAATGCACATGTCTGATGCTAGTTAGAAACTGTTCAGCAACAGTCTCTTGCCCCTTTTAAGTGGCACGGTCCAAAGTAAGTGCGAAATAAACAAAGTGATTCCCAGCTATTTTCTAAATTAGTTTTTGTTCTTTATGAGTTGTCCCAAATATGTGCTGCCCCAATTAACCAATGGTACAAATAACCGAAATCCACTGTATATTAAAATCTGGAAGTTCTGCCTCTAGTGCTGCAAAAAATAGGTCAGCATATAAAATTTAAAGCATTGTCAAATATGTATTCTCTATATATTTCCTGAAATTATTTTTCCTAAAGTCAGGTCTTACTTTTGGAATATTTTCCAAGCCGCTGGTTTGGAGCGGGAGAAGTAGGTATCATATTGCAAAGTAGAGAGGCAAAATTGCCTGGAAATTCTTGCACTTATATTTAGAGAGATGAACCATTAAATTATCTACCACAGTCATTTAAATATTTAAGGCTTCCTTATCTATTCTACCCTAGCTCTGCTTATTGCTTTGTAACATTTTTCCCAGGTGATGAAAAGCCTTGAAGAACAGAGGTTCCGGTAACGTGCATGTGAAAATGGACTTTTCACAACACTGCACTGAGGCAGAAATTTTTCCTCAAGTGGCAGCTTCTTTGTGGCCTTTCTACTGAACACAATACACCAAGGATAATAAAAGTAAAACCACACGTACTGTATGTAAAATTAACACTCCACGCAGTCCTTGAACTGTTACTTATCTACTTCCCTCCTTATAAATCTGTCCTCAGGGTCACTTTTCTTGCCAGATGGAAAGCAGAATCACCTGTCCATTTTACAGCCCACCTGGTATTTTTGTTAAAAGTGAAAATTAATCCCTATTGTATTCTAAAATATTAAAAGAATAATGAATAAATATATTTAAACTCAGGCCAGGAAATATATAAGCACTCTCTAATCTGCAAATTTTCCTCACTAAACAGAATTTCATCTTTGAATGGGGTAGTTCAAATAATTTATCTTGTAAAGCAGTGATGCTGACTTTGGAGTCAGTTTTGAAATCTCACTCCAAAAGTGTGGACAGCATGCTGGTCATGAACATAAAATTAGTCTTTCATTAATATAGCCCCCTTTATGACCTCTGAACATCACCAAGAGCTTTATTGCCAATGAAATACTTGTGAAGTGTAATCACTACTGCTGCATAGGAAACAAAGCAGCCAAATTCCCTGCAGCTATACAAATGTGATAATAACTGATAATTTGTTTCAGTAATCATGCTGAAGGCAAAGATATTGGCTAAGATTCTATTTCTGCTTCTCCTCAGAGGGGTCACTGAGAAGGTTGACAGACACTGTTCAGTGTCTCATCCACAAGGAATACCATACTCCCTCAGAACTTCATTGGAGTAGCTGCTTGAGACCATAAGCCTTTAGAATGGGTTTGAACCTCCAACAACCAGGCTCAAAGATTCAGGTTCAAGATCAAGTACAACTTCCATTTATTGTCATTCAACTATACACATGTATGTAGACAAACGAAACAATGTTCCTCCAGACTAATGTGCACACCACACATGTATAACTCACAAACACACGGTGCATAAAGTAATGTTACCACAAATAACACGATGCATTTATGACACAAGTTAAAAAGTAAACAGCACACGATACTGGAGCTTCATACATGATGACATCTGCGCGGCTGCGGGGCGTTCAGTAATCGCAGAGGTGTTTAGCATTAATACACGATCCATGAGACCCAGAGAAGAAAATGACTTGGGTCTTCAGAGAAATACATTTAGAAAGGTAACTGATCTCTCGCCAAGGGAACCAATTTTCTCAAATGTAAACAATGAGGCGCCTTCTTCTGCTAAACTTGTTTCAGTCTCAGTATTCATGGAACTCCAGACTTTTGATAGGCACTGTGCAATTCTAATTTTTCAAGCCTTACTGTGTTTGTTTTCAGATGTAATTTTGGAAGACAATAATTATATATTGAAATGATATTTAAATGTTTACAGCCAATTTATTATCACAATCCTAAAATACTGATGAGCCTTTGTACTTCTAACAGAAAAGTCTTGATATTGATAAGGAACTGGACCCAATGCAATGTGCTACCTCCACAATAGGTCTAAAGGAATACAATCTCACTGGCTCTTCTCTTGTCCTTGGATCACCTGGACAATAGCAATACCTATGTCAGGTTGCTGTTTTATGATAACAGCTCAGCGTTCAAAACCAGCATCCCCTCAATACTAACCAACAAGTTTCAAAACCTGGACCTTTGTACCTCTATACGAAACTGGATCCTTGACTTTGTCATTGGCAGACCACAGTCTGTTTGGATCAGAAAAAAACATCTCTTCATCGGCAATCAACACAGGCACACCTCAAGAATGTGTGCTCAGCACAATACTCTACTCTGTCTACACTCAGGACTGTGTGGCTCGGCATAGCTGAACTCTGCCACTGATGAAGAGGTAGGTCAGCTGGTTGAGTAGTGACACAACAACAACTTTGCCCTCAACATTAGTAAGGTTACGGAATTGATTGCAGACTTCAAGAAAAGAAAGTCAGGACAACACACACCAGCCCTCATTGAGAGGTCAGTGGTGGAAATGGTTGGCAGCTTTAAGTTCCTGAGAGGATCTATCCTGGGTTCTACATATTGATGCAATATGAAGAATGCATGCCAGCAGATACAATTCATTGGGAGTTTGAGGAGATTTGGTATATCACCAAAGATTCTCGCAAATTTCTACAGATGTATCATGGAGAGCGTTCTGACTGGTTGCTTCACCACCTAGTATGAAGGTTCCAATGCAGAGGATCAAAAAAAGCTGCAGAGGGCTGTAATATCAGCCAGCTCCATCATGAGCACTAGCCTCCCCACCATCGAAGGGATATTCAAAAAGTTGGTGCCTCTAGAAGGTGGCATCCATCATGAAGGACCCTCACCATCTAGGATGTGCCCCTTTCTCATGACTACCATCAGGGAGGAGGGACAGCTGCCTGAAGACATGTACTCAATGTATTAGGAACTACATCTTTCTCTCTACCATCAGATTTCTGAATTGTCTATGAACCTATGAACACCTCACTATTGTGCTCTCCTTTTGTATTATTTACCTTACAAATTACTTACAGTAATTTTTATATATTGAATTGAACTGCTGCCACAAAACAACAAATTTCATGATATCCTCAGGGTGGAGGAGCAACACCTCATATTCTGACTGGATATCCTCCAACCTAATGGCATGAATATCAATTTCTCCATCCGGTAAATTAATTACCCCCACCCCCCCATACCCAACTCTGACCTTTTACCTCTTCCCACCTACCTATTTCTTCCCCCTGGGTCCCCTCCTCCTTCCCTTTCCCCTCTGGTCCACTCTCCTCTCCTCTCAGATTCCTTATTCTCCAGCCCTTGACCTGTCCCAACATCCTGGTTTCACCTATCATCTTCCAGCTAACCTGTCTTCCCTCTGCCCAACTTTTCATTCTGGCATCTTCCTCCTACCTTCTCAGTCATTTCCATAGATGCTGCCTGATCTGCTGAGTTCCTCTAGCACTTTGTGTGCGTTACTTTTGATTTTCAGCATCTGCAGAATTTCTCATGTTTAAAATTTCATGACGTGTCAGTAATAAACCTGATTCTGATTCTGAAATTTTCAGTATCTGAATAGTCATTTCTTCACTCACATTTAATTTCTCAAGACACTTTATTAATATTATCAAATATAAAATATACAATTATATACTCAGTGACTTATGGGCAAAAATATTTAGTGAAACATTCATTAAAAAGGTTCTTTCTATATTTTGCAATCCAAGGTTTATACTGGCATTGTAAACATAAAATCTTTCTCAGCAAACAGGTCATAAAAATGTTCTTTTAAACTGGGTCTGGAAATCTGGTGAACTTAAACTGCACAACTAAAAATAAAATCCATCCAAACGTGTAGAAGTAATAAAGCATGGAAACAATAGGACTCTGACGCCAAAACAGTGAGTAAATCAGATTCTTAAATGCTTATTTTGGGTGAAAATTTATGTTAATCCAATTATGGAATAGAAGTATTGGGGAATTGGAACATTTTCTCTCTATTTGTCATCCACATAACCATTAGTCAGGATAAGATCATGTCTGAGTTTGTTATAAACTTGCAACGATGGCAAATACGGATGTTACCATGATTAGGGAACGGTAGCAATGGGACTAGCATCCAGAAGCTTGAACCTATGATCCAAAAGCATATGTTTGAATCTCCCATGACAGTTAGCAAAATAAATCCAGTTATTTAAACAAACCTGGAATGTGGAACTTGAACAGTAATGGTGACCATAAAACTACAATATTGTCATTGAACGTCCAGAAGATCCATGAATGTTCTTCTTGAAAATAAAGCCCCTGCTCTCAGCTGGTCTTACCTACATGTGACTCTAGGCACACCGACATGTTTGATCTCCCAAAGGACCTTTGACATGGTTTTGGTTCAGAGCAACCTGGGAAAGGCAATAAAATGTGACCTGGCAATGCATGCAATTGGGCAGGAAATTAGGACATCAGAGTCTTGTGTCATTATATATCCCACACCATGATTGACATTCCAGAGGGGGAATTCAGTGAAAAAGGTGAATAGCTAATTAACTCTGTTCTACTTTCCATTAAAATCAGCAGGAAGACTGAATTTTGCTAAATGAATGACAAAGTGACTATACAGTAACAGGTATGTTTGTGTTGGAATGTTGCTGAAGGATTCTGAAGCTGCAAAGTATCCAATCACTCAGGAAGTTTCCCAAGTGTGAGATCTTTGCTGACTTTTTCTAGGAACCTGATTTAAATCTTTGACTTCAACAAACTGAGTACATGAATTGGGACTGAATTTTGAACTTGTGCAACAAGCATAGTTTTCAACCAGAACTGAAATCTGCCTAATGATTGCACACTGTTAGTCCAGTAGTTTTAGGAAGGTGGATCCATTTTTAACATTGATTAATATATCTATAACTTTGTCAGTGAAAAATGATTAAGAAAATTCTTTACGTACTGCATCTATCTCTGGAGATCACATGATTTTGAGTGAGATGGAGTACACTTATTTAGATTAGATTATTAGATTAGATTAAATGATGAGGACATGCAGTCCTCTTTTATGGTCATTTAGTAATGCATGCATTAAGAAATGATACAATGTTCCTCCAGTCTGATATCACAGAAACACAAGACAGACCAGGACTGAAAAACTGACAAAAACCACATAATTATAACATATAGTTACAACAGTGTAAAACAATACCATAATTTGATAAAGAACAGACCATGGGCACGGTAAAAAAGTCTCAAAGTCTCTCGAAAGTCTCAACATCTCATGCAGACGGTAGAAGGAAGAAAACTCTATTTAAAATACAAAGTCAATGGTACTTCATAAGCAACAAACAATCTGCAGGAGGAAATCAGCAGCTGAGCCGCTATTGTGGGACGAAAGGAATTGTCAGTGTTTCTGGTCAAAACCCCACATAGTTCCTCCAGCGTTTTGTTGCTCTGGATTATAGCACCTGCTGTCTCTTGTGTATAAGACATAGGAGCAGTATCAGGCCATTTGCCCATCAAGTCTGCAACACTTCAAGTCTGCGTCCCCATTGTGCTCTTCCACTGTGAAGTCTCTTCGAGGTATGCTGCCTCTGAAGAAGATTTCCTCCTTTCCAATGCCTTTCCACCCACAGGTGCTGCTTGACTCGCTGAGCTTCTCTAGTGGTTTGCTTGTTGCTCCAGATTCCAGCACCTGCAAGCTGTTGTATTGGCGCTTCATGAGAACACCTTACATTTTATCCAATGAAATCATTGATAAAAGCTAAATATTTGAAATATTAATCCTGTTTCTCTCCACACAATTGTGATATCAGCTATTTTTTATTTTGGATATCCAGCACCTGAAGTACTCTGTAAATTTAAAATAAATTAGTAAATGGACTAAAGGAGAAGATGTTAAATATTGTTACATATCAAGTGGTTATGATCAGAATACGCACTCTGGAAGGATGCTAGAGGCAAATTTGCCAGTAACTTTCAAACGGATTTAAATACGTAAATACTTGAAGAACATATATTTGGGTGACTATGAGGAAAGAACTGGAGAATAGAAAAATAGGGAACTCTTTTGAAACACCGACACTGGCACATTGTGGGAAATAGTTATAAGCCATTCAATGTGTCGAAACTTTGGCAGATCTGTGCTCTAGAGTTTTACTGGTACATTCAACAGATTTTGTTTTTGCTTTTCAAATGACCTTATTTTTAAACGGGTATGTCAGCTAGATATCTGCAGTGTACAAGGCCCCACAAACCAGAGAGAATGAGAGAGAGAGAGAGAGAGAGAGAGAGATAGAGATATAGAGACAGAGAGAGAGACAGTAAATTTAAATTCCTATGTGTTATAATAACAGAGGATTTGTCCTGAAACCAGCACAGCAATGCCATATCATGGCAGTGCCGTTTCCAGTTTATCACAAGAAAATCCTTCCCCACCATTGGGCACATCTATAAAAAGCGCTGCCGCAAGTAAGCAGCATCCATCATCAAGGACACCTCCATCCAGGTCACGCTCTCTTCTTGTTGCTACCATCATGAAGAGGGTACAGTAGCCTTAGACTGAACTGATCATTGGCCATTCTTAAGGCTCTGTTGTATTCCCATAAGCGCTTATAAAAATAACTGGAAACACAGCCATGCCTGCTTCGCTGAATGGTCTAGACATTGAATGTGCCAAGTCTGAATTTAACATAGTGTGGAATACTACAGCACGGTACAAGCCCTTCAGCTCATAATGTTGTGCTGAGCTTATAACCTCCACACTTTAACATCAATCTAACTTCTCCCTCTTACATACCTCTTCATTTACCTGTCATCCATGTGCCTATCTAAGAGTTTCTGAAATATCGCTAATGAATCTGCCTCCACCACCATCCATGCACCCACCACTCTTTGTTTAAGATACCGACCTTTGGCATCCTCCTCTATACTTTCCTGCAGTCATCTTAACGTGATCCCAACTTGCATTAATTCCAGATCATTTTTAAGAAATCTTTTTGTTGGTTCTTTTCTCCTTTCTGGTCCCTTTAACAGAAGATACCCGTGCAGCATCTACACAATTCCCCTGTTTCTCTTCAATTAGAGAACTGACTTAATTATGAAATTATAAATTTCATGCTCACATTTTAGAATCATTTCAAACATTGCAAATATTTCAGCAGAAAAGCAATATTCTTCTGTCTCCAGATAACAGCTGACAAATTTTGAGTAAGGGTCACTAAGAAATTAATCAATGCCAGCCTAGCCTTTGATATATCAATGAGTTTCTTTTAATTTTTATATACAGTATTTTCATAGAGAGCAAGATGAATTAGTTTGCATTCATGGAAAAATGACTGCAGCAGGTATAATGCTACAGTGCTGGGTAATATACAGGAGAGTTTGCCTTTATCCTCAATTTCTGAAGACAGAATTCTTTTCTAATACCAGTAGTCAACCCTGAGGATCTTCGGAGGAGAAATTATTGAACACTGGAAATAATGTGAACAAAACAACGATAGAATGAATAAGTCGTTAAAAAAATCAAAGCAAAGAGAAAAAGGGTGAGAAAATCTGAAAGCAATTTCGTGATTTTGACTCTTCTGAAAGTACATTGTACATAATTCCTGAGTTCCCTAATTTGTGTCTCTTATCGCAGAGCCAGACGGAAAAAGTAGCGAAGAATGTTAGGTGCAACTGGATAGAAAGCCAAGGAATGGAACAAATTGGGTTTCTTACGAAAGAACCATTGTAAACCCAGCAGTCTGATTCGACCTCTGCTCTTCTATGCTGCTCTGTGATTGTCTTGAACACGCAAAAACACAGAATTTTCACGAGACAAGATGAGGTCCAAAGAAGCCCAGCTGAGAAAGCAGCTAATTGGTTTTTCACTTGGTATATCAACTTGTCAGCAACATTCCTATGGCAGCTTGTTCAGCTTTGCTGATGAAAACCTGTTGAAAGCATTTTCCAACTTCTATTTAAAGTAAGAGCAAGAAAGACTGAAAATTACTCCAATTTTCCATCATTTGTATAGCAGCATGTAAAGCATAAAATTCCATCATTACCCCTGGGGTAGAAATAGATGGTAATAGAGTTTTCCACTGAGGAAAATAGACTCTGCATGCTAAGTATCTACCACTGGTTAGTCTCACCTCCACATACTTGGTCCATTGACGCCAATGAAACCGAAAGTAGAGATGAATAAGGTGGCTTTGGTGCCTCTGACCAAAAAATGACCTAATTGTATGTATTATTTCAAATTGTGTTATTCTGCCAATATTCTGTGTTTTTCCATATTGACTGACTAATAAAACCTACAGTGCTTGTGTTGATTGACACACATGAATTTGGATCATGTAGCACTGTTTTCTCAGGCTGCACAACCCTTAATCGATTTTATCTGGAGTAAATTAAGTTAGCTTTCACGTCTGGGGAAAATTGCACCAATTGTGAAATTAGACCTGTACTTCTGGGCAGGATTCACTCATTTAATGGGTGGATCAATGCTAATGCAGCTGCAAGATTCCAGTCAGAGGCTTTGGGGTAGGTGTGACAGACTACCCAGGGCAAGTCAGGATCCTCTGAGGAAGGGCAGAGAAATCTCCATGTGCGAAGTATCCATTCCCAGATAGTCTTCAGAGACACAATATCATAACTAGATCTTTCTGATGAGCAATGTCTACATGGGCCCCAGTTTTCTATTCCAGTTAAAACAGATGTACAAAATGTACCATGGAGAGCATTCTCACTGGCTGCATCACCATCTGGTATGGCGGGGGGGTGGGGGGGGGAGGGTGCTACTGCAAACTCAAAGTAAATTGCAGAAACTTGTAAAGTTAGTCAGCTCCATCATATCATGGGTACTAGCCTCCGTAATATCCAACACATCTTCAAGGAGTGGTGCCTTAGGAAGGCATTGTCTTTCATTAAGGACTCCCACCCATCAGAACATGCCCCCTTCTCATTGTTACCATTAGGAAGGAAGGACTGAAGCCTGAAGGCTCACACTCAGTGATTCAGGAACAGCTTTTTCCCCCTGCCATAAGTTACTTTTATTAACTTAACTATTAACTAGGCGAATAACACACACACACACACACACACACACACACACACACACATATATATTGCTTATTCACTTCCATAGATCCTGCCTAATCTGTTGAGTTCCTTAAGATTCCTCAAATATTGGAAATCTTCAGCATTCAAGCAAGGGAATATTACCCTCCACAGATGCTACCTGATTTGCTGAGTTTCTCCAGTATTTTGTGTTTGTGATAATGGGATCTTCCAGCAGACTTTACTTCAAACTTCAAAGTAAATTTGTAAAATTCATTATCAAAGTATGTATATGCCACCATATACTATTCACAGTTCAACAAAGAAATACAACAGAATCAATAGAAACAAACTGCACACAAAGACAGACAATCAACGTGTAAAAAAAAATGAAGAAAGAAAGAAAGACAAAGAAAGTGTTATAGAGACCTTGAAAGTGAGTCCATAGGTTATGGAATAAGTTCAGTGTTGAGGTGAGTGAAGTGATCCATGCTGCTTCAGGAACCTGATAGTTAAAGGGTAATAACTGTTCCTGAACCCGGTGGAGTGGGACCCAAGGCTCCTGTACCACCTTCCCAATGACAACGGTGAAGAGAGTGCATGGCCTGGATGGTGAGAGTCCTTGGCGATGGCAGTGCTCTTTGAAGATGTTCCACTATGGTGGGGAGGCCTTTTCCTATGACGTGTGGGCTGTATCCACAGCTTTTTGTAAGTTTTTTCTGTTCTTGCGTATTGGCGTTTCCATATCAGGCCATGAGGCAACCGGTCAGGGTACTCTCCACTGTGCATCTTCAGAAGTTTGTCAAGCTTTTAGATAACATGACAAATGTGTACAAATCTCAAAGAAAGCAGAGGCCTTCTTTATAATAGCACTTACGTATTGGTCCCAAGAGCAAGGATAATGCCAAGGAATTTAAGGTTACTGATTTCAAACAATTTGAAGCCAGTCATCATCTTTCAGTAAAATTATATCACAAACTTGCAGTGAGCCAGTCAAGGTTTCGGAAGAGCATCCCTCAGTGTGTAGTAGATCATCCTCAAGAATTCATGACATCATCAACCTTACAATAAGAGGCATCACAGTTTGTGCAGTAATGGCAGTTGATGGCACACAAGTATGTCTGTTAGATACATGGGTTATGAAAAATGGCTGGAGTCGCTTAGCACTTTAGTGCAAGGGTGTTAGGTGTGTCAAAAATCAACTTAGGAAAATTACTGAAAATAGTGAAAAAATTGCCAATATTTTCAAAACAAAAAATATCAGAAAACACAATAATAGTTTTGTACTCTATCTGTCTAGTGTGAACTCCTGTCAGCCCCTACCTCTCCCTCCTACTGAGAGCAATGATTTCTGTTTATCAGGCACCAGGACATATCATCTTTAATTACCCACAAAGTCAACTTAAGACTACACATGAATTAGAATACAATAAACCCCACAATGTAGTTACAATCATATTTCAAAATAAACAGAAGTATGTACATTAAACACTGTACACAAACAACATATATACATTTACACATCCCCATTATTAAATAAATGGAAGATCTCACTGTGTATGGTGAGAGAGCCACCAACGAAACATCAGCTTCGTTTAGGACCCATTATGAGAATATACTGGGGAGGACATTGAAGTGCACACACTCAGCACAGCAAAAGCAAAATGGCAAGGCAAGAATATGTTTACTGAGTGCTCTTCATCGCAGTCTCCATATTGAGAAATGCTGTTGTTGTCTAAATGATTGCTCATTTAAGTGATGATAGTATACTGAGTATCATTTATAACAAAACAAAATCGAATGTAAATCATGAACATTTGTGTATTCAATTAAACATCCTTGTATTGATTCCTTTTGGACACTTTGCATGTGAGTTTCAAGTGTCTAGAAGTACATGTGGTATCTCCTCTATGACTGCAGTCTGCCTAATAAAAGTTGCTCTTTCACGACCTGGATATGGGGGTAGAAGGTTGGGTTGGCAAGTTTGCAGATGACACAAAGGTTGGTGATGTTGTGGATAGTGTAGAGGATTGTCGAAGATTGCAGAGAGACATTGATAGGATGCAGAAGTGGGCTGAGAAGTAGCAGATGAAATTCAAACTGGAGAAATGTGAGGTGGTACACTTTGGAAGGACAAACTCCAAGGCAGAGTACAGAGTAAATGGTAGGATACTTGGTAGTGTGGAGGAGCAGAGGGATCTGGGGATACATGTCCACAGATCCCTGAAAGTTGTCTCACAGGTAGATAGGGTAGTTAAGAAAGCTTATGGAGTGTTAGCTTTCATAAGTCAAGGGATAGAGTTTAAGAGTTGCGGAGTAATGATGCAGCTCTATAAAACTCTGGTTAGGCCACATTTGGAGTTCTGGTCGCCTCACTATAGGAAGGATGTGGAAGCATTGGAAAGGGTACAGAGATTTACCAAGATGCTGCCTGGTTTAAAGAGTACGCATTATGTTCAGAGATTAAGGGAGCTAGGGCTTTACTCTTTGGAGAGAAGAAGGATGAGAGGAGATATGATAGAGGTATACAAGATATTAAGAGGAATAGATAGAGTGGACAGCCAGCGCCTCTTCCCCAGGACACCACTGCTCAGTACAAGAGGACATGGCTTTAAGGTAAGGGGTAGGAAGTTCAGGGGAGATATTAGAAGAATGTTTTTTACTCAGAGAGTGGTTGGTGCGTGGAATGCACTGTCTGAGTCAGTGGTGGAGGCAGATACACTAGTGAAATTTAAGAGACTATTAGACAGGTACATGGAGGAATTTAAGGTGTGGGGTTATATGGGAGGTAGGGTTTAAGGCTCGGCATAACATTGTGGGCCGAAGGGCCTGTACTGTGCTGTACTGTTCTATGTTCTATGTTCTATGTCTATGCTGATAACCTATATGAGGTTCTAGAAAGCATTTGGAACAGCTTTGGACTGCTGTCCACAGCCAAATGAAGGAGCCATCTAGGATGGAATCCTGTGTGGTACAGTGAGTGCAGTAAGAAGAACGGTAGCCAGCAAGAAAGAATGACTCCATCAAACATCAGTTGAGAGGCACCCTCTACATGGTCATACACCTACACCCAGCTGCCTAAAGTCAAGGAAGAGCTTCATGAACAGTGTTGTTCCATTTACAATCAACCCCATCTGAAGCCCGCATCGCCTTGTGGAAAGACCGGCTCGCCAGTCTCAAACAACCCCCAACGATGGAAATTCCCCCGGATGGAAGCCTTCCCCCAGGAGCTAATTGCAACTGGGCAACCTGGAAGTGCCTTAACAGACTTCGGACTTGTGTAGGTCATTCAAAGGTGTCACTAGGCAAATGGGGATAGACAACCAACCCGACAACTTGTGAATGTGGAACTGAGCCACAAACTCTGCAACATCTCCTGCAATGCCCATCGCTAGAGGAACCCTGTACTGTTGCAGATCTTGCTAAATTCAACAACAAGGTGCAAAAATGTGTCCAGTTCTGGCTGGGCCATGTATAGACTGTCTGTGGACACGATAAGAAGAAGTGCAGGCTGCCAGAGAGGAAGCTGAAATGTGATGTTTTGAGGGATGACACAAACATTGTTAACCAGCACACCAGATGATCTCTTAGGGTGTTTGTCAGACAGCAGTACAGAACTCATCTGGGACTCGGGAGAACTTCCATCATTTCAAACTCCATACCTGAAACTCATTGAGTTGACAGACATCAAATCAGAATCCCTAGTACCTTCCATCTTCATTCTTCTTCATGAAGTCAGCTCGTAATGAGGTGGTGTATGGCCAGGGTCATTTTGTAACAGAGACATGAATTCATTTGTGCAGCCTCTCTCTCTTCCCGATGTGTAACACGACTTTGTGGCTGAAGATCTGTAAACTGCTGATAGGTAACTTTCCCTAGTTCCTTAATCTACTTGTGAATGGCATCTTACTGCTCTGTAACGAGACCCAACATTTCCCATGTTCAGATGGTAATAACATTGATCTCGGTATAGTTCAAACACATAAATAAAAAGTAGAAAAATGGAACCATAATAAACAACCCAATGAACTTTGTAAAGGAAGTTTAGAATAGATAGCACTCTTTTTCCATTGCGAGAAATTCTTACAAGATCTTTAATTTTATTATCCAAGATTTTGACACAAGACATAAGCCAGGAAATCACTGGAGACTGGATTAATTGTGGCACATTGTGCTGACTGTAACAGATTGCTTTACTTGACATGAGGTTCCTGAATACAGACTAAAACTTCAGTGCCTGTCACTATTAGCTCTGATTAAATCTCCGATGGACAGTTGGCAGCTTCCAATAGGAGATATTCTGAATAAGTAGTGAAGCGTGGTATCTCTTTCAAATGCAGTACAACAAGCTATGGCAATCAATGGGCAGAACAGCATTGCTGCTTTATCTGTAATGCAGCACACAACACAGGTTTTTTCTTCTCTTCAATTCTGTTATATAAATAAAAACAGTGCACCATTGTCATGCTTTTGCTTGTTTTTGTAGATTATATACAAGATTATTTGCATTTATCATGGATTTCAATGGGAGAAACATTGGAGATGACTTAATCATTGTAACAATAAATGGAATGTCATAACAAGATGCAGTAAATTACATATTCTGTTTTGGTACCTATTATCTCATCAAGGAAACAAAGGCATAGAATTTGTTGTTAACGGCAACATGGACTCATAGTTAATCACCGTGGAAACAGGCACTTCAGCCCATCTCGTCCAAACTACCCAAGATGTCTATCCAAGTTAGTCCCATTTCCCTGTGTTTGGCCCATATCTCTCTAAAGTCTGAAGGTTTAGAGTCCAGATTTTTCCTACCCATGCACCTGTCTGAATGTATTTTAGATACATATTAATTGTACCCTCCTTTAAGCTTCAACTGGCAGCTTGTTCTATATATCCACCAGTGACTGTGTGAAAATGATTCCCTTCCAGTTCCTTTTCTATCTTTCCCCTTTCACCTTAAATTTATATCATCTAGTTTTAGACTCCCCTACTCCAGGACGAAGACTGTGAACATCCACCTCATAACCTCATTTATGATTTTTATACCTCTATTATGTCATCCCCCATCTTCCAATGAGATACACCCCAGCCTATCAAGGCTCTCTTTATAACTCAAGCCCTCTAATCCCAGTTGCATTCTTGTGAATCCCTTTGCACCCTTTCCAGCCTAATGACATCCTTTCTACTTTTATGAGTATTGTATTGCTCCTAACCACAATATCTTGGTCAAATTCTTTATGATGAGATTAAGAATCCAAACAGAAATGTACATTAGTGTCATCGCCAATGTTTCTGCAACTGAACGTTTGCCTAATTGATGATAAACTCAAAGAATATTGTACATATTCTATAAATTTAAGCTAAATCATAATGAAAGTGTTGTACTTTCATGCAACACACAAAAAAGGAGAACACAACAATTGGGCAACCGGAAGTGAGCGATGCTCCAAGTGTGGATTCACCAAATAAATTTTCCTGCAATTCTCAAAGAAGCTTTCCTGTACAGGTCTAGTGATCTCTGTGATAAGAAAGTCCCTTTGTCCTTCACCAAGTACAATTCATTTATTAAGATCCTTTTGCTGTCATCAAGCTAACTGAACAACCAATTTCCCTTAAAATCTTATGCATATTAAATGGCCAAAAATAATTACCAAATAATTTTCAGTTATTATACAATAGTGCTAAAAATAATTTATGTATACATTTGAAACAGTTGAAATAAATATGCTAAAATTTATGCTTACTGTAAAATCAAATTTTCAATTAATTCTATTTTTATTTATTTACTTATTTTACAGTACAAAATTAATTTATTTTATAGACACATTTGCTTGTTAATTTACTTATTGAAATACAGCACAGAATGGGCCCCTCCGACCCTTCAAGCGGGTGCTGCCCAGCATTCCCCTAGTTTAATCCTTGCCTACTCACAGGACAATTTACAATGACTAATTAAGTTACCAGCCAGTATGCCTTTGGAATGTGGGAGGAAACCGGAGCACCCAGGGAAAACCCACATGTTTACGGGGAGATCAGACAAGCTCCTTACAGATAGTGCCAGGATTGAACCCGGTTGCTGATACCGTAACGTGTTGTGCTAACCACTGTGCCTCTATGCAGCTCCACAGATAGGTTGTTCAGCATTAATTGAGGTATTAGTAACACATTAAAATCTCACAGACCTCATACTACAACTGATTAGATTCTCAAGGCATTTTACAGCAGGTCTGTGTTAGTGAAAACCTGAAATTCCCCTTGGTCCAAGAGATTTATTTTGATTCTGTTGCAAAAAGCTGTAAAGGTTGCAAGTTGTGGAGGTACAATAACCCTCTCTTCATGACATTAACATTTTTGCTCTAATTATGCCCTCACAGCAGTCCAGATGATGCTATTAACTTCATTTGTAAGGGCTACATATACCTATGGTTTCTCTGTCATTGCTCCTGCAAGATGTAGTCCATTTCAACCAAGTTTTACATGATATATACTGGGGTAATCCTAGCAGTCCTGTGAAGTCCTGCCTGCACTGACGCACATAAGTTTAGGATGTCCATAAATGTCTGCAAAATTGCATAATTCCCGAACCTCCTGGTACATGCTTGCACTTGTTTGCATGTTTACTGGGGATCAGCCAGAGAACCATATGCATGATTGGAATATAGTGTACAACATGCGAGTGAATCTCTCCTCCTAGGTTTTGGGGGTTCAGCTCAGGACCAAAAACCCTACCTGGTAAAACTATTATGAAAACATCAATGAAGAACCCTTCTACATCTGAATGGCCAAAGACTGACAGATATGGAGGACCTTCATTGCTCCCCTAGATGCCAGTGGCATAACAGCCAGTAGAATGTGCGAATGAAAAGGAAGTTAGCTTTTAGACTATTATATGTTCTTGTTGAATTTCATTTCAATTTAATTACATTTTTCCAATGTTGTAAATTAATAAATATTACTTTAATTGCTTGCTTAATTTTAATAGTTTTTGAATACTTGAATACTTCTGGTCATGCAGCTAGAAACATACATTACATCTGGCAGCTTTGACAGTTGGTTAAACTACAGATGTGCATTATCTCGCTGACAATATTTTGTGAATGAGGGTTGTTGTAACACTATCATTATACTGCTTTATGCCAGTAACGTTATTCTGTCTCACATAAACAACCTCCTGCACTTAATGTCAATCTGTCAATCTTCAGTCCATGCCATACAGGGATTTGTGTTAGTATTATTTTGTGACTGTAGGTGCTGGATCATAATTATATGTGTTCCCTGTGGCTACATGTACTGTGTTTTGCACTTGGCCCCAGAGGAATGATGTTTCATTTAGCTGTATACATGGGTATGATAATAAACTTGAACTTGTGCATACTGTCACTCCGCTCCCCACTCTCAAGTAATATTATTTGAATACACAAGACGCTACTAAATGCATGATTTGGCGCTGAGGCCTGGCAGGAATTTGACACTGAGGGCTCTGCTTAAGATAAGAACAGGTGGCCTGCCTGTCGTATGAAAATGTCAGTCCTCATTTTTCAAATCTCATCATGAAATGTTGGTAACTTCTAAAATGAACATTCAGCAGCTTCCACATGAGATTTGCTTTCAAAAATGGTGTTCTGGGACCCCCCACCATACAGGACACGCTCTCTTCTCACTGCTGCCATCAGCAAGAAGGTATAGAGGCTCAGGACTCACACCTGCAGGTTCAGGAACAGTTACTACTGCTCAATCATCAGACTCTTAAGCCAAAGAGGATAATTTCACTCAACTTCACTTGCTCCATCAATTGGAATGTTTCCGCAACCAATGGACTCACTTTCAAGGACACTTCATCTCAGGTTCTTCTTCTTCTTCTTCTTCTTATTATTATTATATTTATTTTTGTATTTGCACAGTTTGTTGCCTTCTACACTTTGGTTAACAACCAAGCTGGGTGGTATTTCATTGATTCTGTTATGGTCATTATTCTGTGATAATTGAGTACTTATAGAGTATGCCCACAAGAAAATAAACCTCAGAGTTATATATGGTGACATATATGTACTTTAGTAATAAATTTACTTTTTGAATTTATTTTCAACTGTTTTGAAGAAACTGAAGTCTGAGCTATGCTTGCAGATAATTATTTGGACGCAGTTTGAGAGTAGTATATTAGCAAGATTTTACAAATATGTTTTAACATTTATAACAGAAGATAGACAATGGCAAGGCTAACAACATATTGCTCACTACAGTTTTATATCTGTTCCTGTGCTGATGAAGATCATGATGAAAATTCTGTTTGTTGTCAAATGATTAATAAAACATTGAGTGAAATGCAGAATCATAAACAGAGAGTTAGATTCCACACAGTACAACCCACTGTCTGTACACAACACTGGTGACAGACTTGCCTCCTGTTTACCTGCACTTGTATCCTATAGACTAGTGGTAAAACTAGAGATAATGCCCTATCAGATTTCATCTTTCTGATGTAATTAAAAATAGCTGAAACAAATTAAAATCATTTACGATAATTTTAAAATAATAAATATATTCAAAGAATATAATATATTAATTAAAGGCATAAACATATGGAAAAATAATGAAAGCACCCGGTTTCCTTGGGCTGCATAAATCTAGAGAATACATACTCCAGTCCTGCTAAATCTGTGAGATTGGCATGGCTTTTCCACCCAAACCCAGGTTTGTGTGAATGCTGTGCAATTTGCTATCCTGTTACAACTCGATGCCAAGAAATAGCAGACAGCACACTGCTTATGATTAAAGGAATTATATTTACGAATGTTAATTAAAGGGCTAGCAAATAAAAGAAAGATTAAAAAACAGAAAGGGCCCATTCTAGTAAAACAGTCAAATGTGCACAAGTTGGAGCTCAGCTCTTCAGAAAGTCATATTCACCAATCCTCAGTTGACCTCGGCACTTTGCTCCATCAAATCATGGTCCCCCACTGGGTCGAACCCTACAACTGGTTCTTTCCAGCATCTTTTCTCTTCACCTTCTGCTGAACAAAAGACCCGGCTGACACTGGTGTCAGGCACACAACACAAAAACCTGCTCCCCTGATTGGACGACTCACATTCCAAAGCACTTGTTATCTCTGACCATAACCCGAACACTGCTTCTACGGAAAGACCATTACGTTAGCAGTGAAACCTTTTCCTGGGCGTTACAATAAACATTTGGAAGTTGGTTACGGTCCGATAGCCAGAGGGCCTATGGCAGCTCCAAGCTGCTGTATGTGCATAAGGAAGTACAATGGTGGACAAAGCCACAGGATATGAGGGGGTGGGGTGCCTGAGTATGGTTATCGGAGCAGATAGTAATTTCTGACAGCATCTGACATATAGCGTGTACTGTGCTTCCATATTACAGTATAGAAGTGTGAAGTTGTTAACATATTCAACAATACAAATCATCCCCAGCTTATCAGTGCCCAATTTATGGACAGCCATAAGAACACACTTTAGGGATACTGCTGGAATGGAATTAACAGCTCAATTTGTGGCCAAAGTTCTGACTAATGGACTGTTTGTAGTACAAAGAGTTCACAGGGAACCTGGGGACTACTTGTGGAGTCAGGCTAAATGGCTTCTCCCTCTAAAACTGCTATCCCAATCCCACCCATTTGGACAGGTAGGGGCTATATGTTCTCTTTTGCCTGTGCTGACTTTTTGAAAAAGCTATCCAGTTTGTTCCACTTAAATAGTTTCCCTTAGCTTTGCAAATATTTCATTTTCAGCTACCTACTTCATTCGCTTTTAAAAATCGATAAGTAAATTTTCTGGAAGGGTCTTGGCCCGAAATGTCGACTGTACTCTTTTCCATAAATGCTGCCTAGCCTGCTGAGTTCCTCCAGCATTTTGTGTGTGTGTGTGTGTGTGTGTGTGTCTAAGCAATTTTCCTTCCATCATTCTGTGTACTCCAGATCAGAGCTTAGTTCAATGTAAACCACATACAGTCAGATAAATTGGATATTGGATTGTAAACAGAGAAAATCCTGCAGCATGATTGTATATTACCTGTGGTTAAGAAAACTAACCAAATCTAATAGGAAATGTTGCAAACTAATTTGAAAAAAATCATTTGACTTCTGAACTTTTTGAATTTTCACTAATATGTTGTTATTGATCAGTCACAGTACGAATGTCGTAAGTGTACCGCAGGTCCCTCTGCTGGTGCTCTGCTACACAACATCAAGACATGTGCTAGTGATCTCAAAGCTATGTAATTGATACTGGTTCATCTATTTATTTCTCTTACTTTATCCATCCCATTGGAAATGCATATTTAGTCTTAAGGTGTTTTGTTTTTGCCAAAGATTGTCTGAGGCAACACACAAAATGTTGGAGGAACTTGACAGCATCTATGGAAATTATTAAACATTCAATGTTTCAGGCTGAGACCCTTCTTCGGGACTGGAAAGGAAGACACCAGAATGAAAAAGTGGAGCATGTAGACGGTGATAGTTGAAGTCAGGTGGGTGGGAAAGGCAAAGGCATGAAGAAATTATCTGCCAGGACATGGAAATTATAGAAATGTGCAGATGGTGATAACATACTTTGGTGTCAAAATAACTCAGCTTATGCTAGCCATAGGTCCACTAGTAACCCTTTGGCATCTGAGTCCGGAGGTTGCAGGGTTCAGTTCCCACTCCAGAGACTTGAACAGATGGTCAAGGTTTAGCAGTTCCTCAGGATCCTCATCTATCAGTTTACCCTCTTTCAGATAGCATGTTAAACCTAAGCCCCATTAAACTTCTTAGATGCAGACATCCCACCTCTCCCGGAAGTTCCGAGAGTCTCCAGCATATTGATAGCAGCTCCCTGATGCCAGGAAATTATATACAATATCCCGGAAATCGATTTTTTTGAGAGGGAGAGCGAGCATCCTGATTGGTCTCTCTTTGTGCTAAGGAGACCTATCAGTTTTCTCTGTGGGCGGGCTTTACAGTCAACCTTAAAAATAATGGCAGTGTTGCTCGCTGCACTATTTGCAACAGTGACTTTTCTATTGCCTATGGTGGGTTAAGATGTAAAAAAATATGTTGAGGTGAGTTTAACAGGTGTCATTTGTTCATTAGCATAGCTAACGTTATTTAAACTAGCTGGCTAGCTGCTAAGGTGCTACTCTATTGATGTCCTACATGATGAGGCCAAACTCCCTGTAGACTTGCTTAAAGTTGTAATAGAATAAACATGATAATATAATATAATATAAGTACATATTTTAATGTCACATTTTCTGCATATACCCAAGTTGGTTTACAGATTACACAAAACCATTAAACAAAGTATTACATACACCCTTGGAGGTCGACTGGAGGGGTGGGTGGGTGGAATATGGGGTTGCGGGGGGGGGGGGTCGGGGGGTGCTACCTCCCTGAAATGAGTTCTTGCAGGGTGGGATGTCTGTAGATGGCCATAAAATATATCAAGGCATTATGCTTATGTGTTAAATTACTTGATGTCTAATCAGTTATAGGCTCACCATCATCTTCCCAAGGACATCTAGGTATGGACAATAATTGTTGGCCTTGCTGTTGATTCCCAGAGCCTGAAAAAGTGAATAAGTAAACAGAACTATTTTGAAGAGGGCAGGGGTATTGTTATTGGTGCATTGACCACATTCAGCAATTATCACATTGTTTAAGGGATACTAGCTGTGCACAAACTGGCTGCCACAGTCCATAGAATTCAATGAGAAGACTTCAACAGTACTTCATTGCCTGGAAAGGATTTATGATACCCTGAGGATATGCTAAAGGCTCAACAAATATTAGAGACACAAGAGCCTGCAGATGCTGGAATCTGGAGTGAAACATTAACTGATGGATGAACTCAGCAGGCCAGGCAGTGTCTATTGAGGGAAACGGACTGTAGACCAGATGAAGGGGCTTGACTGTCCATTTCCCTCCATAGATGCTGTCTGACCTACTCATTTCCTCCAGCTGTTTGTGTGGTTCCACCTTTGATTCTTTCAAGGAGATAAGAATTAGCAGGGGAAGGTGCTGAAGGTCAGGCACCTTTAAGCAACATTTAATCAGAACTTGATTTTCAGCATAAGGCCTGCCATCAGTGTACAAAACTCCTGCCATCAAAATTTTGATGTTACTACATGTGCCTAACAAGATATGAAGAACCAGAACAGAAGTCTGAAAGTTGCACTCAGAATGAAATCACCTTTAGTGGTTTGTTCTTGTGAATGTAACATTGCAAATTGCCTGAAGACATTGTTAAATACAACCAAGTTCCCAAGCCAGCAAATTACACTTCTGTATATCTTTAACTGAAGCATCTGTTCATCACACAACAAATGACCTGGATCTTAGATAGCCAAATATATTAGAACTGTTGGATTCACGGAAAACATGAAACACAGTTATTCATCTCAGTGCTGATAGTACTATAAAATATTTGTACGTAAAAATCTGTCAATTCCTGACTTGATGAAAACAAGAAGTAAATCTGGTCATAAACTCTGCATCTGTATTAAGGCTGGGGTTTCAGAAGTGATTTCCAAAGAAACATATAAATAATTCCTCATTGAGATTTGAATAAAAACATAATACTGATCAATAATATTCTATCGGCAAAGAAAATCAGCTGTGTAGTCTTATTTGTTATTTGTCCACTTTCAGTACTAGCTCTGACAATTTGATTCCTCTTTTGATTTCTGCTCCTGTCCATCTGTTCAGAGTTTCTCATTGATTTCTGCTAGAACTCACCAATTTTGTATCATAGAGCACAGAAATGGATCCTTCAGCCTAGCGTTTCAATACTGATACCCTTTGAAAAAAATACATCTCTATAAGCAACACACATCAAAGTTGCTGGTGATCGCAGCAGGCCAGGCAGCATCTTCGTCAGGACGAAGGGTTTCGGCCTGAAATGTTGACTGTAATTCTTCCTAGAGATGCTGCCTGGCCTGCTGCGATCATCAGCAACTTTGATGTGTGTTGCTTGAATTTCCAGCATCTGCAGAATTCCTGTTGTTTGCGTTTCTCTATAAGCTGATCTAGTTTTTTTTCTCATAATGGAAACTTTCCATCGCAGGCAACATCCTTGGAAAACAGGCGCAATTTAGGCTTCCAAGCATCCCATGTGTTTTTACATATCCTACAACCACCCAGCTGCTGAATTGGCGTGGATAACTTTAATCTACACTGCTCTGAACTGACGCTATGACTTACAGACACACTTTCAAGGAGTCTTTACAGCTCATGTTCTCAGTATTATATTTTTATTTGCATAGTTTGTCTTCTTTTGCACAGGTTGTTTGTCAGTCTTTGTTTTTGATAGACTTTCATAAATTCTATTGTATTTCCTTTTTTTCCTCTGTAAATACTTATAAGAAAATTGACCTCAAGGTAGTATGTGGTAACATGCTATGTTGTTATTAAATTTACTTTGAACCTTTGAACCTGAGATATCTGTTCTGCCTGTTGGGCTGACGTAAATCTTTTATATTTGACCGTACTTACCCCTCAGCTGTAGAGCAGGCAATGTCTGTGGCAGACCTGTTTTTATTTCAGTGTTCCAATGTCTGCATTTGGAATTTTTTAAATTTTCACAGAAAAATTGAAGCCATCTCTTAAAATCTGCACACTAAACTTTGCCCCCTTGCTGCTAATTCTCTATTCCCCTTCAGTGATTCATTCAGACATAATCAATCTATGCTAAAGCATTTCAAAACCTTTTCATCTTTAATCTGAAACATAGCTCTATTTCACCCTCCACAGATGTTACGTGACTTGTTGAGTGTTCTCTATTTTCTGTTTTTATCTCAGATTTGCAGAATCCTCTTGTTTTTGGCTCTCACATGCTTTTGAGTCATTGTTCAGTCCCACATCGTGCTCACCTCCAAGGTTATCTATTTCCTGCATTTTCAGCTGTCACTCCAAATGCCAATACAACTTTATTTTTCCCGGACTTTAGTCATCTCAGTGCTTTCCATGTTGGTCTGGATCATTTAGTAGATTTCTTGATCAATATCATACTGTTGTTTAACAAGAGTATATTATGGTCATATCAATACTGCATTTCCTACCTAATAAAAATGTCCATAAGACCATAAGGACATAGGAGCAGAATTAGGCCATTCAGCCCATCGAGTCTGTTCCACTTTTCTATCATGGCTGATCCCCGATCCACTCAACCCCACACACCTGTCTTCTCCCCATATCCTATAGGACCATACGACATAGCCCTTTCATTAACTATAAACTACTTAGAACAACGCACAAAGGAGAAGAAAGGGAATATTAGGTTATATTAGATTAGATTATGAGGACACGCAATCCTCTTTTATTGTCATTTAGTAATGCATGCAACATAAATAATAATCTTTCCTTTCTCACCTTCCTTCCTTCCATTTTGCTCTATTCAACTCTGCCACTGGAATGAAAATAATTATTTTTAATAAAGTCGAGTTTATTATCGTATGAAAAAATATATGCACAGAGGCAATGAAAAACATACTTGCAGTAGCATCAGAGGCACAGTATTATATCCATAATATGCACAAGAAAAACATAAATTATACAAAATTTTTACACGAAAACACAATTAGAACAAAAAAAATCAATTTTAGTGTAAAGTTGTCGAAGTGGTGGTTGTGTTGCTAAATTATTTTGAGTAGGGTATTGCCGGTTGGCTTAAGAACTGAGTTGTTGAAGGGAAGTAGCTGTTTTTGAACCCGGTGACGTGGTACATCAGGCTTCTGTTCTGCACCTGTTGCCCTGATGGCAGCTGCAAAAAGATGGCACGGCCAAAGTGGTGGGGATCTTTAATGATGAATGTTGCAAGGTAGTGTCTCCTGTAGATACTACCAGTGGTGGGGAGGGATGTGTCCATGATGTATTAGGCAGGGTCCATTACTCTATAGTGGCATAGTAACATAGCAATTAGTGCAACACTTTACAGCAACAGCTCTACGATCAGGTTTCAGTTCCTGCTGTTGTCTGTAAGGAGCTTACATGTTCTTCTGTGACCATGTGGGTTTCCTCCGGATGCTCTGGTTTCCTCCCACATTCCAAAGACGTATGAGTTAGGGTCAATAAGTTGTGGCACTAGAAGGGTGGTGACGCTAGTGGGGTGCCCCAGCACTCAAGCGATGCATTTCACTGTATGGTTCAATGTTTCGATGCACATGTGACAAATAAAACAAACCTTTGTTCTCTGCAGATTCTTAAACTTCTACACATTTGAATTGCCATACCAGACCACGATGCAACCAGTCAAGATACTTTCAACAGTACTTCTGTAGAAGTTTGAGTTTTCAATGACAAACTGAACCTGCTGAACCTCCCAAGAAAAATGCTTGTGTGTTTTCCTTCTGACTGTATCTATGTGTTGTGTCCAGGACGTGTCATCTGATTTTAAAGTTGCTGATTCTTAACACTGCCGATCCCCCAATGTAGCCTGTTGTATGTTTGCCCTTCTTCCCCTTCCTGTAGGCAACTGTCATCTCTCCAGATGAACAAGGGATTGTTTTCCAGGGGATTCTGCAGTAGATCGTTACTACAAGTGAATTATACAATACGTGGATGATCCATATTGCCAGAATACCATCTGGATAGTGAAATGTAAAATTACTTTCATTACCACTAATTGCTGCTGGGATTTGTTGAGAGGAAGTTACTTAATACTTTAACACTAAACCTGAGACACAGAGAGCTTCTCCTGATATAAAAGCACAATCCTGACTTTGCAGCTGTAGTTCAATCTCGCTTTATTCTAACAGATGTTCTGGCGAGTGGGGCAGATTATCCATAGCAACAACTTCAAAGTTCAAAATAAATTTATTATTAAAATATGTATCTGTCACCATATACTACCCTGAGATTAATTTTCTTGAAAGCATTTACAGTAGACCGAAGTACAATAAAATCAATGAAAAACTACAATCAACCAATGTGCAAAAGACGACAAACTGTGCGAATACAAAACAAATGTTAATAATCATAAGTAAATAAGTGTATAAATAACCTAGGGAACATGAATTGGGGAGTACTTGAAAGTGAGCCATAGGTTGTGGAAGCAGTTCAGTGTTGAGGTGAGTGAAGTTATCCACAATGGTTCAGGAGCTGATGGTTATAGCAAAAAGAGAGCACGGTTTAGGTGGTGAGCGTTCTTGATCATGGGATGCTGCTTTTTTGTGGCAAAGCTCCCTGTAGATATGCTCAATATATTCAAATAGCAACAGCTTGTATTTGAATAAGGTTTTTAACATAATTAAACAGGATTGTTATTGAAAAGAATCTGACATTGAACTTCATGAGAAATATAAAGACAGATGACCAACAACTTGGTCAGAGGAGAATGCTTTAAGGAGCATCTTTGAAGGAACAATGAAATAGGTAGAGAGAAGATTTGGAATGAATTCTAGTGCTTGCGAACTATCCAAAAGAAAACACATTTACTAATGATAGACTAATGAAAAGCTGGGATTTTTTTAGTCCAAAATTAGAGTTGCAGAGATCTCGGCAATTTATCAAGAACCAAAGAGGTATGTGATCATTAAACATGTACAATATCTTCTGGATACCATGTTTGTAGCTTCTCTGCTGAAAGCATCCCTTTGATTATTTTAATTAACTCAACCCCTTTGAAGATTCTAAAGCAGAAAATCATAAGAACTTTCTTGCAAAAACTGAGTATCAGAAACTTAAGTATCAGTAATAATTACTCTCTTTGAATTACAGACATCCCCCCACTCCCGGAAGTTCCGGGACTCTCCCGTAAATTAATAGTGGCTCCCTGATGCCTGCAAATTATATACAATGTCCCGGAAATTGATTTTTTTGAGAGCGAGCATGAGAGAATGCATTAGAAAGAGCGAGAGAGTGAGCGCAAGAGCAAGAAAGCAAGCGCGAGAGTGAGAGAGAAAGAGAGAGAGAGGGAGAGAGCGAGAGCGAGAAAGCAAGCACGAGTGAGAGCGACCACGAGAGAGAGAGAGAGCGTGAGAGCAAGAAAGCAAGCGCGGGAGAGCGAGCGTGAGTGAGCGACCATGAGAGAGAGCGAGAGCAAGAGCGAGAAAGCAAGCGCGAGAGAGCGAGCACGAGTGAGAGCGACCAGGAGCGAGAGAGTGAGAGCAAGAGCAAGAGCGAGAGTGTTCCAGAAAAAGAAAATATAAAACGTACGTCACCCCAGACTACACTAAAGTGTACCCCTGCCTAATAGGGGTCAAAACTAATGACAGTGTTGCTCACTGCACTGTTTGCAACAGTGACTTTTCTATTGCCCATGGTGGATTAAGACTGTAAAAGACATGTTGAGGTGAGTTTAACAGGTGTCATTTGTTCATTAGCATAGCTAATTTTTTTTAAACTAGCTGGCCAGCTGCTAAGGAGCTACTCTATTGCAGACATCCCACCTCTACCGGAAGTCTCCCGCAAATTGATGGTGCTGCCTCCTTGAAATGAGTTTTTGCAGGGTGGGATGTCTGGAATTACCTCTGTCAATGGGAGCTTTTAGAAATATATCAAAAGTACTCCACATGGTATGCTGTCACCCTTTAACGCTTTCTAATCATATAAGCCTACACACCTTTTCACAGGATATTGCTCTTTATAAATACAAACCTTTTGAACCAGAGGGATAACTTCACTCAACTTCACTTGCCCTGCCACTCATCTGTTTCCACAACCTATGGACTCACTTTCATGGATTATGTTCTCAGTATTTATTGCTTATTTATTTATTATTAATATTATTTCTTTTTCTCTTTCTTTCTGTATTTGCACAGTTTTTGTTTTGCACATAAGTAGTTGTCTGTCCTGGTGGGTGTGATTTTTCATTGATTCTATTGTGTTTCTTGTATTTACTGTGATTGTCAGGGTTGTATATGGTGACATATATGTACTTTGTCAATACATTTATTTTGAACTTTGAAAGTTGAGGATTGGAACCATTAAAGCACTTTACTATACAGGCAAATCGACTGTGCATGAAATGATATTTGGTCCTAGGTTAAGAGGCTATTATTCTGCCACTAAAAACATATTGAAGTTACCATTATGCTTTCGCTACTCAGCTTGCTGGCAAACTTGCCTCTGACTCAAAAGATTATGGATCTAATGTTCACTTAAAAATTTGATGTAATCTGTGTAACATTGGGGATCATTGTTCTCTGGGTAAGAAATCTTATCATCCATTTCTGGTTTACGAGAACTTTAAAGAAACCAGTCCGGAAATTCAATCACGTAGCGTAATGTTTGTGTGCCCCATGTAATAAAATGTAATCTCAATGATGTCAAACCTGTGGATTGCAATTTAAAGGGGACCTACCTCACTAGGTAAATACGAAGTCTGGAGCTTGGAAACATTCATGTGTTGATCACATTTATGTTATGAGTCAGACTATCCTGATATAGGGGCTCGCAACATTGATTTGCCTCCACAGATTCTGCCTGAACTACGGGTTATCTTTGGCTCATTTATGCTCTCCACCACTGTATCCTGATCCAATCAAATCCTCCTCCTCCCACACTACCTGACTGCATTTCAGATCACATCCACCTTCTAAAGACAAGTTGTGTTCTTTTCCAACCCAGCTCAAGCCTAACAAGTGTGACCCTTTCCTGATTAAAACTTTTTTTTCGTAATTTATTTTTTATTGAAGTTCATCATCAAACAAACATTTCCACAAGATGTATTTCAGACACTGTACATATATATCATTTAATCATATTTGTCACAAATCTCCACATAATATTTATCTGAAGTATACACTTCTAGAAAGGAGAGGAAAGAAAGAACAATCAAAAGAAGAAAACTATGTACAGAGTAGGGAGTGATCTTTTTTTTAACAACATATTCATTGATTGTGAGAATAAAATCAGGCCTATGAGTTGTTATGTAGTTAAACCATTTTTCCCAGTATGAATCAAATTGTTCCAACTTATGATTAACAGATGCTGTTATCTTCTCCATTTTGTAAATGTCCATTGTAATTTCCATCCATACATTTAAAGTTGGGCTCTCCTGTGATAACCATTTCCTGGTAAGGGTCTATTTACCAGCCACCAGCAGTATATTCATTAAATATTTATTTCTTTTCAACCATTCTTGAGGTATATACCCAAAATATATTGTCTTACTCTCTAAAGGTATTTCATATTTAAAGATGTCTTGTAGGGCATTATGTATCCCACTCCAATAGTCTTTGATAATGGGGCAATCCCAGAAAATATGATAATGGTTTGCATTTTGATTTCCACAATTTCTCCAGCAAGCAGGGAGGTTATTATCATAATGGGATTTCTGAGAGGGTGTAATAAAATATCTAATCAAGTTTTTCCACCCGAACTCCCTCCATTTCTGTGAACTGGTGCACTTCCATTGATACCTCCATATTATTGTCTAGTCTTCCTCAGATATTATTATCCCTCCTTCCTTCTCCCATTTTGTTTTAATGTATGAAATTGAATGTGTTTTAAGATTTGACAAATCCTTATACACGCTTGATTCTACTACGGTTGTCTGAATTATATGCTTTTGTAAATAGTTCTATCAGACATGTTCTTGCCTTGGTTACATTTTTAACTGTCCTATTAACATACTGTTGCATCTGTAAATACCGATAAAAGTCTTGTTTTTCTAATAAGTGTTTCTCTTTGAGCATTTCAAAACTGGACAGTGTTCCTTCTTTCAATATATTGCAAATAGCTGTTATTCCTTTAGCTGTCCAGTCCTTAAGTCTAGCATCCAGTTTATTAGGTGTAAAATCTGAGTCATATACACACCATTTAAGAATTGCAATGTCTCTCTCTAGTTTATATTCTTTTATAATAGTTTTCCATATTTTAAGAGTCCATTTCACCCACGGGTTATCAATAGTATTTATGTAACTTTGTAGGTTGTTATCTGCCAAAATTGCCTGTATGGGGATGGAAAGTATCCTCTCTTCAATGTTTTTCCATTGAGCATCATATGATGGGTTGCACCAGCATATCACAGTTCTCAACTGTGCTGCAAAATAATAATATCTAAGAGAAGGTAGGCCCCATCCCCCCTTTTCCTTGGCTAATTACAAAGTTTTGAGATGAACCCTGGGCCTTTTACCTTGCCATATATATCTTGATAGCATCTTGTTCCATTCATTGAATTGATTTTGGTTAATCTCTATTGGTATGGGCTAAAAGGGATATAGTCTTCTGGGCAGTATATTCATTTTAATAGATTCATTCCTTGAACTGGGACCAAGAAAAAGGATTAGGTTCAATCTTGTTATATCTTCCTTAGTTTTTTTATATATAGGCTGATAATTGCATTCTGATAATTTTGCCAAATCTTTTGGCATAATGATGCCCAAATAGTTGACAGACTCTGTTTGCCATGCCCAACGATATCTACTTTCAATTTCTCTTGATGGGCTATAGTTATATGAAAATAGTTGGGTTTTATCTATGTTGATCTTGTATCCTGATAATCGGCCATATTGTTCAAAGAATTGCATCAATTTAGGTAAAGAATATGTTGGTTGCCCTAGATAGATCAAAATGTCATCTGCATAACAGGCCAATTTATACTGTAAACAACAGGAATTCTGCAGATGCTGGAAATTCAAGCAACACACATCAAAGTTGCTGGTGAACGCAGCAGGCCAAGCAGCATCTGTAGGAAGAGGTGCAGTCGATGTTTCAGGCCGAGACCCTTCGTCAGGACTAACTGAAGGAAGAGTAAGTAAGGGATTTGAAAGTTGGAGGGGGAGGGGGAGATTCAAAATGATAGGAGAAGACAGGAGGGGGAGGGATGGAGCCAAGAGCTGGACAGGTGATAGGCAAAAGGGGATACGAGAGGATCATGGGACAGGAGGTCCAGGAAGAAAGACAAGGGGGGGGAACCCAGAGGATGGGCAAGAGGTATATTCAGAGGGACAGAGGGAGAAAAAGGAGAGTGAGAGATAGAATGTGTGCATAAAAATAAGTAGCAGATGGGGTACGAGGGGGAGGTGGGGCCTTAGCGGAAGTTAGAGAAGTCGATGTTCATGCCATCAGGTTGGAGGCTACCCAGACGGAATATAAGGTGTTGTTCCTCCAACCTGAGTGTGGCTTCATCTTTACAGTAGAGGAGGCAGTGGATAGACATGTCAGAATGGGAATGGGATGTGGAATTAAAATGTGTGGCCACTGGGAGATCCTGCTTTCTCTGGCGGACAGAGCGTAGATGTTCAGCAAAGCGGTCTCCCAGTCTGCGTCGGGTCTTGCCAATATATAAAAGGCCACATCGGGAGCACCGGACGCAGTATATCACCCCAGTCGACTCACAGGTGAAGTGTTGCCTCACCTGGAAGGACTGTTTGGGGCCCTGAATGGTGGTAAGGGAGAAAGTGTAAGGGCATGTGTAGCACTTGTTCTGCTTACACGGATAAGTGCCAGGAGGGAGATCAGTGGGGAGGGATGGGGGGGACGAATGGACAAGGAAGTTGTGTAGGGAGCGATCCCTGCGGAATGCAGAGGGGGGGGGAGGGAAAGATGTGCTTAGTGGTGGGATCCCGTTGGAGGTGGCGGAAGTTACGGAGAATAATATGTTGGACCCGGAGGCTGGTGGGGTGGTAGGTGAGGACCAGGGGAACCCTATTCCTAGTGGGGTGGCGGGAGGATGGAGTGAGAACAGGTGTACGTGAAATGGGGGAGATGCGTTTAAGAGCAGAGTTGATAGTGGAGGAAGGGAAGCCCCTTTCTTTAAAAAAGGAAGACATCTCCCTCGTCCTAGAATGAAAAGCCTCATCCTGAGAGCAGATGCGGCGGAGACGGAGGAATTGCGAGAAGGGGATGGCGTTTTTGCAAGAGACAGGGTGAGAAGAGGAATAGTCCAGATAGCTGTGAGAGTCAGTAGGCTTATAGTAGACATCAGTGGATAAGCTGTCTCCAGAGACAGAGACAGAAAGATCTAGAAAGGGGAGGGAGGTGTCGGAAATGGACCAGGTAAACTTGAGGGCAGGGTGAAAGTTTCACCTGGTCCATTTCCGACACCTCCCTCCCCTTTCTAGATCTTTCTGTCTCTGTCTCTGGAGACAGCTTATCCGCTGATGTCTACTATAAGCCTACTGACTCTCACAACTATCTGGATTATTCCTCTTCTCACCCTGTCTCTTGCAAAAACGCCATCCCCTTCTCGCAATACTTCACCTGTGAGTCGACTGGGGTGATATACTGCGTCCGGTGCTCCCGATGTGGCCTTTTATATATTGGCGAGACCCGACGCAAACTGGGAGACAGCTTTGCTGAACGTCTACGCTCTGTCCGCCAGAGAAAGCAGGATCTCCCAGTGGCCACACATTTTAATTCTACATCCCATTCCCATTCTGACATGTCTATCCACAGCCTCCTCTACTGTAAAGATGAAGCCACACTCAAGTTGGAGGAACGACACCTTATATTCCATCTGGGTAGCCTCCAACCTGATGGCATGAACATTGACTTCTCTAACTTCCGCTAAGGCCCCACCTCCCCCTCGTACCCCATCTGTTACTTATTTTTATGCACACATTCTTTCTCTCACTCTCCTTTTTCTCCCTCTGTCCCTCTGAATATACCTCTTGCCCATCCTCTGGGTTCCCCTCCCCCTTGTCTTTCTTCCTGTACCTCCTGTCCCATGATCCTCTCGTATCCCCTTTTGCCTATCACCTGTCCAGCTCTTGGCTCTATCCCTCCCCCTCATTTCTTCTCCTATCATTTTGGATCTCCCCCTCCCCCTCCAACTTTCAAATCTCTTACTCACTCTTCCTTCAGTTAGTCCTGACGAAGGGTCTTGGCCTGAAATGTCGACTCCAATTTATAATGTGTCCCTTTAATAGTAATTTCCCTCATATCTTCATTTCGTCTGATGTATTGAGCTAATGGTTCCAGATATAATGTGAAGAGTAGCGGTGACCATGCACAACCCTGTCTCGTGCCCCCTTCTAGGGTAAAACTATTAGATAAATATCCATTGATTTTAATCCTAGCTGTAGGATTGTCATATAGTGCCTGTATAGTTTTAATAATTGTGTCATGCAGACCAAATCTATATAAAACTCTGTAAAGAAAATTCCAATTAACCGAATCAAATGCCTTTCCAGCATCCACACTTATCACTATTGCTTCAATTTCATTTTTTTTATATGATCCATAATGTGAGGTGTCCTTCGTATATTGTCTTGTGTTTGGCGTTGTTGATAAAACCAGTCTGATCGTTATGTATCAGTATGGATAGGAACTCTTCTAATCATTTGGCCATAATGGAGGTAAATATTCTACAATCCACATTAAGAACAGATATTGGTCTAAATGACCCACATTCCATTTTATCCTTGCCTTCTTTCGGCATAGCTGAGATTATCGCCTCCTTCCAGCTGGGTGGCATTTGCGCCTTTTTTAGAGCCCAGTTCAGTGTTGGGAGTAAAACAGGAATTAACTCACTTCTAAATTCTTTATACCATTCTCCTGTATATCCATATGATCCTGGGGACTTGCTTAATTTAAGCCTACTAATTGCAGTTTTTAGTTCAGCTTCAGTTATGTCAGTAGTCATCGTTCTATTTTGTTCTTTGCTTAAAGTGGGTAACTCTAAAGAATTCAGGAAGGTGCCAATTTGGGTTATGGTTCCCCTTGGAACTTTGAAATATAGAGTTTTGGAAAACATTTCAAAAGCGTCTTGAATTTCACTTAGCTTATTTTTTTATCACCTTGGATCTTGGATCCCTAATTCTATGAATTATATTTTGTGCTACCTTATTTTTCGTTTCCACGCCAGTATTTTCATTGACTTAGATCCACTATCATAGTGTCTGTGTTTCAGAAACATTAATTTTTTTCTAATTTCTTGTGTAGGATGGAGGGAGGGAGGCCTCATGGTCTGAGTCGACGTTCCCTCCTCCCCTTGTGTAGCCAAACTATTAATTTCATTCCTAATTTTAAAAATTTCTTCTAGTGTATCCTGTGCCAAATTCAATTTGTGTTTTTTTTCTAGTTCCTTCAGCTTGTTTTGTAATTCCTCTAATGTTTTATTCCTTATTTTTTTTCTTATATGAAGATATTGCAATAATTTTCCCTCTTAAGACAGCCTTCTGAGTATCCCATAGAATGGGAGGTGAAACCTCTCCATTATGATTGAATTCTAAGTAAAGACCAATTTCTTTTTTAATTTGTTCCTTAAAATAGGGATCATTGAGTAGACTTGAATTTAGTTTCCAAATAGCATTCTTTGGTTGTAGGTCAAAATTAACAGATAAATATATAGGTGTGTGGTCACTTACATCTATTGTCCCAATTCCACAGGTGATTATTTTGTCTTTCTCTTTTTCAAATGTTATGAAATAGTCTATTCTTGTATACTGTACACCTGCTCATTGATGCAAATATCTAATCAGTCAATCCTGTGGAGGCAACTCAATGCCTAAAAGCATGTAGACATGGTCAAGAGGTTCTTTGTTTTTCAGTCCAAACATGAGAAAGGGAAAACAAGAAAAAATCTGCGGGTGCTGGAAATCCAAACAACACACACAAATGCTGGAGGAACTCAGCAGGCCAGGCCCTTCCTCAGGCCCAAAACGTCGACTGTACGCTTTTCCATGGACACCACCTGGCCTGCTGATTTCCTCCATCATTTTGTGTGTGTCGATCAGAAAGGGGAAGGAATGTGATCTAAATAATTTTGACCTTGGAATGATTATTGATGCCAGATGGGATAGTTTGAGTATCTCAGAAACTGCTGATCTCCTGAGATTTTTGCATACAACAGTCCTTAATGTGCAAGAAAAAAAATCCAATGAGCAGCAGTTCTGTGGGTGAAAATCCCTTGTTAATGAGAAAGGTCAGAGAGAAAATAGTCAAACTGGTTCAAGATGACAGGAAGGTACAGAAACTCAAATAACGACATGTTATAAAAGTGGTGTGCAGAAGAGCAACACATCAAACCTTGAAGCAGTAGAAGGCCACACCAGATTCCACTCCAGTACCTAAAAAAGTGGTCACTGAGTGTATTTCACTATTTGTGAAGTTCTTCCGATCAGCCTGCCGGGCAGAAAAGTGTGATATACAGTATATGAATATTCTTCATTTTATTTGGTGTCGAGAAATTGGCATGCAAGCAAACTGATGTCCTTAGTATCTCCTATTTCCTTTTCAATATTGATAGCGGCTGTGAAGCCAAGATTACTTTAAACACTAGTTTTCTTGGCAAATTTATGTTCTGATAGTTTTACACTGGCAGCTTTATATTGTTACTAATTCAGAAACGGTTTGTTAAATAAAGTTACTTTTATAAACTGAGTACTCATGAGAGATCCATTGTTGTTTCTCTGCAGCCATGCAACAAGCTCTGTAAAGGGTAGATTTTATTTGTCTTTTATTATACAATAGTGGCTGATAAGCATGTAACTACTGCGACATATTTCAGCAGGAAGACAAGTTATGATGTAATAGAGCAGGGCTGCAAACAAAATTAGGTTGGACTTTTCTCTTTACTATTTGTCTTCTATTTATGAAAGTAATTCACCTTGGATTAGCCACAAATGCAGAAATCACAATACAAAAAGGTATGGATGTCATTTAATAAAATTATTAACCAATTCTCTGTTTTATATCTGCCGGTTACAATGATAAGCTTCCAGCTTTCATTTTGATTTCAAATATCCACCTTTTTTTTTGTTTCTTTCCCATAATGAATAATCTGGGCATTAGAATGGAGGATGAAGTAGACATAACGATCCAGCTTCCCCAAGTCTTGGAGGTGGACAGAAAATGATCAGCTTTTTGAAAATAACCTCCACAATAGTTCATGTGCTTCCATTTTGATGTCTTCAATGATGTTGATCCTCAGCATTAAACTATCCCACAATTTTTCCTCAAGGAGTTCTCGAAGTATAACCACTTTCAAAGTGTTCCTTGAAATGGTACAGTATATCTATTTCTAAAACAAAGATTCCACAAAGAAGAGTCATCTTTGTTAAATTACTGCAAGTTTATAAAACTTTCCCAGGACAATTGTTTTCTTTTGTTCATTGGAGCTTTACAAATGCATCCCTCTCTTCCTACATTTTAAAGAATGAGGCCTCATAAAAAAGCTTGATTACTAATGTCAGTGCCCACATTGATGTAAAACATAACCCTCTCCTTTATCCACTGTCAGACCATCTGTCCCATGTCCAGATACTGGATGATCACAAATTTTATGTTATCAAGTGATGTGGATCGATTGCGATGAAAACTAAAACCCTTGTTCCGCATCCTCATCCATACTCCATTCCACAGTCTCAACTCCATCACTCTCACTAATAACTCTCTGAAATTACCAAACTATTTACAACTTAGTGTCTATTTCTTTGTGTTTTAAGATTTGAGCCACATTTACACTTCACCTTGTTAATGACTCCATCCTTATCACAGGCTACGTCCACACTACACCGGATAATTTTGAAAACAAATCTTTTTCCCTTCGTTTTGACTCTCTGTCCACACTAAGACGGCGCTTTCATCCCCCGAAAATGGAGATTTTCAGAAACAGTCTCCAGAGTGAATGAACCTGAAATCGCCTAATATCCGTTGCAGTGTGTACGGGGTAACTGGAGTTTTTTAAAACCGCTGTCATGTTGTGCTGGAACAGATGGTGGCAGCCTGACATTTCATTGTTTTCTTCTTCTTCTTCTTCTTCTTCTCCTTCTCCTTATTAATATTACTACTTTATTGTTGCCAAAGAACTGATACTAGAGCGTACAATCATCACAGCGATATTTGCTTCTGCGCTTCGCAGAACCTAACAATTTCAGAACAGACAGCAACGAGACTGAAGCCAGAAGAGTTAGAAATGTACTCACCAAATACTTTGACCCATAGCTACTGAATAAATAAGTATATTCACTTTGCCCTGTTTTCTGTCCTTGCTTGTATGAGGGTGGTTTACCTATTTATGCAGGTACTTCTCTGATAATAGATGTGTAACTGCCTAATGTAACATTGTATGGAAATACAAGATAACACTGATGCAGACATGTTTTATACATTTAACAAGGTGCTTTATTAATGCAACAGAGTTAGTCAGTTTTTCAATGTTCGTCGTCAGCCGGGTCATACTGTCTGTGAACTCCCTGTCGGTTGTCTCCATATGCTCCAGTATTTGTGTTTTTTTCAGTTTTAAGTCCTCCTGCGTGAGAGCCAAGAGCAATTCCTTTTAAGTTTTTCTACTCTGTAACTGGACAAACACACACTAAGTATACCGTTTCCTCTTCGCTTGTTTTCTGTGTGTCCTGTGCGTGCCCAGTAGGAGGAGATTCATCCAAATATCCGTGTTAGTGTGGACAAAGATATTTTGAAAAACGCTTAGTGTGTACGCCTGTCGTTTTTACTCGAAACCGGCGTTTTCAAAATTATCTGGCGTAGTGTGGACGTAGTCACAGCTTGCTGTTGAAATCCTTGTCCACACCTTTGTTACCACTGCTCTCATGATTCTTATTCATAGCTGGCTGCACTCTGTTGATCTGATCTCTGTGATTCAGAATCTGTCCACAAACAAGTCCCATTCTTCCATCACTCCTCTTGCAGACCTGGACTGGGTCCAGTGTACATGAAGGCCTCACCTTGATCCTCAAATTGTTTTCATCGTTGCATCTTTCCTCAGCTCTTTTGTCTTCTGCAGACATGTACCCCCTCAGTTTATCTAGACTCCCTTGACTTTGCATATTCATTAACTTAATCACTTCACAGGCCTTAGGCCTAAAAATTCCATCCCAAACCTCTCTGTGTCATGGTCCGGATAGGGGTCCCTTTAAATTTAGCTTGTTTATGTTACAATCCGGACCGTTGATTCCCTGTTTTCCCATGTCCCTCGACTTTAGTGATTAGAAGCAATTAACACTCAGCTGAACCGGTAGTTTATAGTCTCCGGCTTTCAGCCGTTTGGTGTGGGAGCGTCTGCAAAGTCTGCAAAGTCATGGCGTGCCAATGTCATCTGGCTGGAGCAAGCCTGGTCTCTGCCGAAGTGAGTGCCGGTAATTCGCCTTTCCTCACCGGAGCAACCCTGTCCAGTTATCTCGCTGAAGCGAGCCTGCAAAGTTTCCTCACCGAAGTGGGTCCGTCAGTTAACCCGCCAGAGGGAATCAAGAGCCGCTGTCTACTGTTCCTGAGCCGACTCAAAAGCTCGGCACTACCCGGAGGTCCCAAGCACCACGTCCTGGCTCCGGTGGCATCCAAGTACCACGTCCAAGTCCTTTCCCTGGCGGCGTTCAAACCACCTCCAAGTCCTGGCCCTGGTGGCATTCAAGTACCATGTCAAGTCCTGGCCCTGGCGGCTTCCTAGTTCAGAGTCAAGTCCCGGCCCTGGTGGTCTGTGATTCCTGTCCTACCCCCCCCATCTGAATCTCTTCTCTGCCCCTCTCGCCTCTAGCCCTCGTCTGCAACTCCTGCCTATACTTCAATCTAGTTCCATCACCGGAGCTAGATAGGTACTGTCTGGTGTTCATTTGTGTTGGTCTGGTCTTATCTTGTCTTGTTCTTGCCTCCTTGGGGTAAGTCAGGCCGTCTTGCCGTTGCCCCGTGGGGTGTAATATCTTGTCATGTCTTTTCCTCACCTCCGTGGGGTAAGTCAGGCCGGTTTGCCGTTGCCCTGTGGAGGGTCATGAGTCCCGGCCCTATGTCCTGTACCCAAGAAGGGGTCCCGGCTCTCTGTTCTGTGTGCGAGTCCTGGCCCTATGTCCTGTACCCAAGGAGGGGTCCTAACTCTGTGTTCTGTGTATGTGTCCATGGTTCCATGTACCTGCTCTCCCGAGACTGAGGCTCTGTGTTACAATGTTCCTCCTCTCCCTAACCCATGTCATGTCCATGCCTGGTTCTGGGGTCCGAGCCTGAGGCAAGACCCAGGTACTGGGTCCTTGCCCAGTCTTGGGCTCAGAGTCCATACCCTAGCCTGTTCATGTCTCCTCTAGTTCTGGGAGCCGATTCCGAGTCCAAGCCCAAACCCTTGGTCCCAGCCTAGTCATAGTCCTGAGTCCTTATCCTGTTCGCAATTCCTGCTTCTGTCTTGCTCTCCTGGTATCGTACAATAAACTAAACCTAAGTAACCTCTCAAGATGTGTCTTGCATTTGGGTCCACCCTTGCTCCCAATGCCCCCGCCATTGTGACACTCTGCTTCTTTTTACTTCTAAAACCCAGTCAAATACAATATAAGTTCATGTGCCCGAATATCTCCCAGTTTTTCCCAATAGCATGTGGTTTTGCTTGATAAACTGAAATGCTCTCTTTTTGTTACAGGTGCTATAATAATCAAGGTTGTTACTGTTGTGCAAAGTCTTCAGAGACTAAAATTTTCACTGATATGCTATCTGTGGCCAACTAAAGTGAAGAGCACAGCTTGACTTGTAGCAGTAGATGTTATTTTCTTTCTCAATGAATCTTCGAAGAAAACCCTGGAAACATTTAGCCCATTATTCCGAGACGAGCATAATGCTCTACTCACTTATGCCTTGTTATTCTGATAGAAACTGGCCTGTTCCCAAAACATGCCACACCTGGCTATATTTTCCAACATCATGTAAATTTGTGCAGTTTTGTTGTGGCCCATATTACCAAGCTCTTCACCCTAATGTCTCTCCCATTATGTCAGTAGTGTCATCTCATCTTTCACCCATAGCTCTCCATTCGAACTTTTATTTTCTGCCACCTGCATTTCAGGATCAGAATCCGAAACAGGTTTATTATCTCTGACATATGTGGTGATAGGTGATGTTTTGTGGCAGCATAAAAAATTAATATCGTTACAATAAACAAATAGATAGTGCAAAAGAGGAAATCTGATGGCAAAGGGGATGAGGAGGCTGTTCCTAAGATGTTAAGTCTGGCTCTTTCTGCTTCTGAACTCCTGGTGGTAAAAATGCAAAGAGGGTATGAACCAGGTAGTGAGGATGCTTAATGATGGATGCCATCTTCTTGAGGCACAGCCTTTAGAAGGTATCCTCTCGATGGTTAGGAGGCTTGTGCACGTGATGGAGTCTATAGTCCTCTGCAGTCCCTTTAAATCCTGTGCTTTGGAGCTTCCATGCAGCTGGTGATGCAAGCAGTCGCAGTGTCCATCCCAAATTTAAGGTCACTCTTTTCATCAGCCACTCTCTACATTACAACTTGTGGTGATTTCAATCCTTATCTCAGCTTTCCTCATCTAAATCTACAGCCTACTTGTTACCCTTACACACCACTTCACCTGTGAATCTGCTGGGGCCCCCTATTGTGTCCGGCACTCATGATGGGGCCTCCTCTGCATTGGTGAGTCCCACCATAAATTAGGGCCTGCTTCGTCAAGCACCTCCACTCCATCCACCAAAAGTGGAATTTCCTGGTGGCCAAGCGCTTTAATTCCCATTCCCAATCCCGTTCCGAAATGTCGGTCCATGACCTCCTCTTGTGCCAAAGATGAAGCCACACTCAAGATGGAGGAGCAACACCTTGTATTCTGTCTGGTTATCCTCCAACCTGATGGCATGAATATTGATTTCTCCTTCCGATAACTTTTTTCTCCTTCCCCTCCACTTTTCTTCCATTTCCCACTCTGACCTTTCACCTCTTCTTATCTGGCTATCACTTCCCCTCGGTCCCTCCTCTTTCCCTGTCTCCCTTGATCCACTTTCCTCTCCTATCGGATTCTGTCTTCTACAGCCCCTGGCCTCTCCCACCCACCCGGCTTCACCTATCACCTTCCAGCCAGCCACTTACCCCTCCACCCACAGTTTTATTCTGGCATTCTCCTCCTTCCATTTCGGTCCTGAAGAAGGGCCTTGGTCTGAAACGGTGACCATTTATTCATTTCAATGGATGCTACCTGTCCTGCTGAGTTCCTCCAGCATTTTGCATGTGTTACTTTCCATATGATTTTTCCTCACTTGGTATGATGATGCTGCATTCCCCACCTTCTCCTGCACTTCCTGTGCTGTGTGAGAGATAATGGGGGATTTCTCTATCGGGCGGCGATGACAAATCTGGGGGAATAGTTGGTGCTGTACTGTAAAGCTGCCTCAGCACAGGAAGACGAGGGTTGAACTTACTGAAGCATGTAAGATCCTTAGGGGCCGTGGAAAGGTTGGTGTCAAGATGTTTTCACTGGCAGAAGAATCTCAAACAAGGTGGCACAGTCACAGGATAAAAGAGTGGTCATTTAAAACTGAAGTGCGCAGAGGGTGTGGAGGCTAGAGCTCTGGGGGTAACTAAAGAAGAAGCATACATTTTTGAAAGGTTATGTAGAGTCATGAAGTCATATAAAGTACTACACAGAACCAGACCCTTCAGCCCATCTAGGCCATGCTGAAGCCATTTACTGTCTACTCCCATCGACTTCAACAGGAACTATAACCCTCCATACCCCTACCATCCAGGTACCCATCCAAGCATCTCTTAAACATTGAAATCAAGCTTGCATGCACCACTTGTGCTGGCAGCTCATTCCACACTCTCACAGCCCTCTGAGTGAGGAAACTTCCCTCATGTTCCCTTTAAACATTTCACCTTTCACCCTAACCCATGACATCTGGTGGTAGCCCAACCCAACCTCAGTGGAAAAGGCCTGCTTGCACTTACCATATCTATACCCTTCAGAATTTTGTGTACCCCTATGTAACTGAAGGCTAAAGAGAATTGATACAGAAGAGGAGCTGAGGCCAGTGAGGATCAACTATGTTTATAATGAATTGTGGACAGGCTTCAAGGGTGCAGCGCTTGAAGCCTATTCCTTCTCCTATTTCTTATGTTCTTATGACAGTCCTGTGAATGGTGGTGTTGCTTACACATGGAGACTACAGCAGTTCTATACTTCACCATTTTAGCATCTAAGCCTGCACTCATGAGCATTTGTCCCACTGCTGACCTGTGACCTGATGCCCTGTGGCTGGAATAAAGACAGCACTGAGGGTCGATGCTGGATGAATACCTCACTAATTAACTTCCAACTGCATTTCAAAGTTAGCAGAAAGCAGCACGAAGGAATTGCCATGTTCTCTTCTGTTACTGTTGACCAATAACTATCAATGTAATAAATTCCTTCCATATGGTTACCTACTGTTGGTCTCAATATGTCAAGTTAACTCCAGAGTATAAAGTCTTTTGGAATTTTGTTCACTATAAAACAGTTTTACAGAATCAAATTCCTTTCCAGTGCAAAGTTCTGCCAATATTCAGTGTTCATCATATTCATCACCAGGAACAATTGAGAGTTTCTGAACTGTTACATCTTAAAACTAAATGTTCTATGCAGACAACAAATTAAATAACTTGACTGAAGTGTTCCTGAAATAATCTACTTAATGCTCGGTTTTAAATTCATAGTGACCTCAGCAAATGGAAACACAAGTCACTACAATCTCCAGCATCAGTTTCTCTAAATCATTTTGAAACTTTCTATTGAACAGGCCAAGTTCAACTTTAAAATAACAACAGGGATAATTTAATTGTTGGAAGCAAGTGCAACACCAGAAACTTAAAATGTTCAGTGCAAGATATCTTCAGATTGAAGCCTACCTTTTTCAATGATTTCACCAAAATGTTTTTTTTTGCCAAACTGCAGATTAAAGTTAATTACTGGAATCATTCCAAACATTATGTCATCTCTGCAGAGATCAATAATTGATGGATCTCAAACTGAACTTCAAGTGCTGAAATATATTACTGACACTCTGATCTGTACCTTCATGCTATATTGCTTCATTGTGATGAATTCTTAACTGCTCCGCAGTCGTGAGCCCCTGGTGGGATGCGAAATGCGGCCATGACAGAAACCAGGGGCCAGATTGCCTGCCAACCCTTCATATAAGCCAGAAAGCAACTTAGGTTTATTGACAAAAAATTATTTCAAAAAGTCCAGTGTACAATGAATAACAAAGGATCTTTATATAAAATGGTACTTGTGAACTTAACTAATTACATGGATCATTGCCGCTTATTTCAATGTCCATATAATGGCTACTGCTGAGATAAATGAGGGACTACATTATGGTAACCTAAAATGTTAAACAATCTCAAAATACTTACACTGCTAGGAATTTCTAGTAGATGTTGTTTTAAGCATTATTATATATATAAGCATTAATACTAAAACACAAGGATAATAAGTGCTTCGCCATTTCTAATACGGTGGGCAGTATTAGACGTTTACTCAGCTCTATAGCACCCATGAAGCAGGTACAGTGCAATTGTATTGCTGGTACTTAACCTTTTGCACTTCAGATGTAAATTTGACTAAATATGCTTTGTTGTGATGTGAACAAATTCACCAGAGAGACACTGAAGCTAGTGGATATAGATGTATTTATTAGCAAAAAATGAGCAGCAAGCATCATATTTAAGACACTCTTGGAAGAAGACTCTTCAACACTCTTTATATGTTAACAATCAATGGTAACAGCAGGACAATTCTATAGTTACAATGCATCTACACATAATTTTCAAACACCTCCGTCTTCACACTCACACTCCAAACACCCAAAATGAATGTTAATTCCCACTGACTGGGCTGCATTCTTGTATATGCAAGCTTCTGCAATCAAATGGACTGTTTCTTTGTTCACAATCAACCCCAAAATACAGGTCCAGGAAGACTATTGTTCAGAGCTGCATTTTAAATTCAATCTACAATCCACATTCAGATCTGAAGAATGGCTGCTGTTAAAATTAGTATTTGCTATATACCCTAACTCCAGAATATGCCTAACATGCTTTATGCTCCAAATTTACATAAGATGGTGCAATAGTTGCAGCTGCAGCCTCAAAGTTCCAGGGGCCCGGGTTTAATGACAACCTCAGGAGATGTGTGTGCAAAGTTTTAACATTTGTTCCATGACCAAACAGGTTTCATTCAGGAGCTTCAGTTCCACCACCCTTCCTTCACATCCAGAGACATTATTCCCTACTCTCAGGGAGTGGAGAAAAGGATCAAAGGAAGCACTTGGGCGTTTAAGAGTGAGGATAAGTTGAAGAGGATGAAGGAAAAGGGAGAGGACAATGAGACTAATGGAGTTTCTCCCTGGACAAGAGCATAGACATAATGGACAAAATGGTTTCCTTCTGTGTCATTATCTGGCATCAGAATCAGATATTTATATTTCTGGTGCTGACTACAAAATCAATACGAGTACATGTGTAACTAGACAGTACAGAGGCATATTAAGGTGCCTATTCTAAGGATACTGTAACAATGCATGGACTCTCTACTATGGAGATTGTTCACAGTGGATTGGAATAAGGTATATGCACACAGTAGGGGCTGGGTTCACAGACTCAAGACTCCCAGTGGATATGTTGGCACAGTTTTACCGAAGACATCATATACATACTGGCTGGAGGATCACTGTTCCCAAATTTCCTGGCCCAGAGCATGGTCCCCAGGAATAGGCCCTGGCAGGACCGTGCAATGGGACCTGGGGATAGAGACAGCTGTGTTTCTGGTCCATATCAACAGAACCTTTTGGCTCCAGCACTTCAGCAGCATCCAAGAAGCTCCAAAGCCCAAATATTATTGAAGAAAAACTTGACAAACTTCATGTCCTTGTGTCTCCAAGGCATTTTTTATGTCCCTTATACGTTATCCACCTCAGTGGAAATCCAGACATTATATTGTGTTCCCCATTGTTTACACCAAACTGTCTAAACCCAAACTAATGTTTCCCCAATAATATTCAGTTTAAGCCCATCAGTACCTACTATTGCAGTTTACCAAGAGGTAAGAAGGCAAAAACTGCTAACTAGAAGATAAGCAACACACATCAAAGTTGCTGGTGAACACAGCAGGCCAGGCAGCATCTGTAGGAAGAGGTGCAGTCGACGTTTCAGGCCGAGACCCTCAGGACTAACTGAAGGAAGAGTGAGTAAGGGATTTGAAAGTTGGAGGGGGAGGGGAAGATCCAAAATGATAGGAGAAGACAGGAGGGGGAGGGATGGAGCCAAGAGCTGGACAGGTGATTGGCAAAAGGGGATACGAGAGGATCATGGGACAGGAGGTCCAGGAAGAAAGACAAGGGGGGGGGGAACCCAGAGGATGGGCAAGGGGTATATTCAGAGGGACAGAGGGAGAAAAAGGAGAGTGAGAGAAAGAATGTGTATAAGAATAAGTAACAGATGGGATACGAGGGGGAGGTGGGGCCTTAGCGGAAGCCAGAGAAGTCGATGTTCATGCCATCAGGTTAGAGGCTACCCAGACGGAATATAAGGTGTTGTTCCTCCAACCTGAGCGTGGCTTCATCTTCACAGTAGAGGAGGCCGTGGATGGACATGTCAGAATGGGAATGGGATGTGGAATTAAAATGTGTGGCCACTGGGAGATCCTGCTTTCTCTGGCAGACAAAGCGTAGATGTTCAGCAAAGCAGTCTCTCAGTCTGCGTCGTGTCTCGCCAATATATAAAAGGCCACATCGGGAGCACCGGACGCAGTATATCACCCCAGTCGACTCACAGGTGAAGTGTTGCCTCACCTGGAAGGACTGTTTGGGGCCCTGAATGGTGGTAAGGGAAGAAGTGTAAGGGCATGTGTAGCACTTGTTCCGCTTACACGGATAAGTGCCAGGAGGGAGATCAGTGGGGAGGGATGGGGGGTACGAATGGACAAGGAAGTTGTGTAGGGAGCGATCCCTGCGGAATGCAGAGAGAGGGGGGGAGGGAAAGATGTGCTTAGTGGTGGGATCCCGTTGGAGGTGGCGGAAGTTACGGAGAATAATATGTTGGACCCGGAGGCTGGTGTGGTGGTAGGTGAGGACCAGGGGAACCCTATTCCTAGTGGGGTGGCGGGAGGATGGAGTGAGAGCAGGTGTACGTGAAATGGGGGAGATGCGTTTAAGAGCAGAGTTGATAGTGGAGGAAGAAAAGCCCCTTTCTTTAAAAAAGGAAGACATCTCCCTAAATAAATTCTAAATAAAACCCCAATAGCTGTTCTAGTCTCACCCAACCTCAGTGGGAAAGACCTACTTGCATTTACCCTATCTATACCACTCATAATTTTAAATACCTCTATCAAATCTCCCCACAATCTAGGAAATAAAGTCCTAACCTATTCAACCTTTCCTTATAACTCAACTCCACAAGTCTCGCAACATCTCATGTCAAAGAGTTACATTACATATTTCCAGAGTACTGTCCTTCCCCACGCAGTCCCAACATTGCTTCCAGATAGGTATCAAATTACCAAAAATTCTCTGGGAAACAGAAAACAAGATTCATAGGAAAAATGCTTTGATGCTGAGGTCACTTGATTTCATGAATTCCATGCAGCTTGTGTGCCAATTCATGGACTAAACTGCGAGTGCTGCAATTCAATTTGTTTGCCAGTTGTGATAGTTAATTCCTAGCAACTATATACTTCCAAAGAAATGTTATCCTTGGACCCTAATTTCTTCACGAAAACAGATAAAAGAAAGCAATCCCTAAGCACTTGTTAACTTTATCCAACTAATTGCTCACTCAGGAATTTAAACCAAAACAAAAAGCAATTCAAAATATTAAATAGGTCAAAAAGGGAATTTGGCTGATGAATGAGAGTGTACTTGGACTGTGTGTAAGTAGAATAAACATAAAACAAAACAAACAAATGGCTCTTAAATATAGTAATTATATCTGGTTCAAATTCCTCCAGCAGCACATTGAAGATGTCGACCATTCTCTGTGGAGAAATCGACTCCTCATTCGTATGATAAAACTTCTTCCTCTCATATTAAACATAAGCCCTCTGATTTTGATTTTTCTTAGAAAAAACTTTGTCTGTCTACCATATCTATGCTACTCATGAGGTTAAATAAGGATAAGACAAGTCCTTGTAGAGAGATAGTTTAGTGGAAAGAGTGAGCAATTTCAAATTCCTGGGTGTCAGCCTCTCTGAGGATCTATCCTGGGCCCAACATATCAATGCAGCTACAAAGAAAGCATGATAGCAGCTATACTATATTTCATTAGGAGTTTGAGGAGATTTTGTATGTCAACAACAACACTGGCAAATTTCTGCAGATGTACCCTGGAGGGCATTCTAACTGGCTAAAGGTATCTGATATGGGGGGAGCTACTGCACGGGATCAAAATAAGCTGCAGAGAGTTATAATCTTAGTCAGCTCCATTATAGGCACTAACTTTTGTAGTATTCAGGATATCTTCATGGAGCAATACTTCAAAAAGGCAGCATCTGTCATTTATGACCCTCATCGCCCACGTCATGCCTTGTTCTCATTGCTACCATCAGGAAGGAGGTACAGAAACTTGAAGGCACACACTTAATGATTCAGAAACAGCTTCTTCCTCTCTGCTATCCAATTTCTGAATGGACGTTGAACCCATAAACACTGTCTCACTATTGTTTAATTTTTTTAAGTTTTGTACTACTTAGTTAATTTAACTATTTAATATATCTACTGACTGTAATTTACAGTTTTTTCTCTATTATTACGTATTGCATTGCACTGCTGCTGCAAAGACAGAAAATTTCACAACATATGCCAGTGATATTTTACCTGTTTATGATTCTGATTCTAGGTCGACAGGGAAGCAAAAGAACAGAAGGAGCCAATCATTCTTGAATTTTGCCTGCTGTTTAAAGAGGTCACAGTGGTTCTGCACCTCCAGAGATCATAGAATTATTCATTAACTCAATGAATTATCTGATATATCTTTAATGTTATTTTTTAAAAATAATGTGCATTCAGCAGCCACTTTATTAGGTATCTCCTGTACCTAATATAGTGGCCACTACGTATATGTTTGTGATCTTCTGCTCCTGTAGTCCATTCACTTCAAGATTTGATATGTTGTCCATTCAGAGAAGCTCTTCAGCACACCACAGTTGTAACACATGGTTATTTGAGTTACTGTTGCTTTCTTGTCAGCTTGAACAAGTCAGGCTATTCTCTTCTGACCTCTCTCATTAACAAAGCATTTTTGCCCATAGATACATGTGGCCAAGTGATTAAGGCATTCGACTAGCGATCTGGAGGTCGTGAGTTCGAGCCCCAGCCGAGGTAGCGTGTTGTGTCCTTGAGCAAGGCACTTAATTACACAGTGCTCTGTGATGACACTGGTGCCAAGCTGTATGGGTCCTAATGCCCTTCCCTTGGACGACATTGGTGTCGTGGAGGGGGAGACTTGCAGCATGGGCAACTGCCAGTCTTCCATACAACCTTGCCCAGGCCTGTGCCCTGGAGAGTGATGACTTTCCAGAAGCGGATCCATGGTCTTTACTTTGCCCACAGAACTGCCACTTACTGGATGTTCTATTTTTTGCACAATTCTTTCTAATCTTTACAGGCTGTTTTGCATAAAAATCCTTGGAGATCAGCAGTTCCTGAGATACTCAAACCACCCCATCTGGCACCAACAATCATTCCACAGTCAAAGTCACTTAGATCATATTTCTTCCCCATTCTGAACAACAAAGAATCTTTTGACCATGCCTGCATGTTTTTATGCATTGAGTTGTTGCTACATGATTGGCTGATTAGATATTTGCATCATCAAGCAGGTGTACAGGTGTACTCAATAAAGTGGCCACTGAGTATATTTCATGCATCTTTATAAAGTGTAGAATCCTTGTGGGTAGAGTTAAAAAATGCAAGGACCCTGATGGAAGTTTTATTAAGGCCTCTGAACAGTAGCGATACGAATTATGAAAGAGATAGAAAAGGCATATAAAAGGACAGTGTTATGATGGTCATGGGGAAATTTCAATATAGGACTATATGACCCTAAGACATTGGAGCAGAATAGGCTAGACTGCTATGCTCCCATCAAGTTTGCTCTGCCATTCGATACAACTGATTGATTTTCCATCTAAACTTTGTTCTTCTGCTTTCTCCCCATAACCTTTACTGTCTTTACTAAGGCTACATCCACACTACACTGGATAATTTTGAAAACAAAGCTTTTTCTCTTTGTCTTGACCTTCCGTCCACACTGAAACAGCGTTTTCAGCCCCCGAAAACGGAGATTTTCAGAAATGGTCTCCAGAGTGAATAAATCTGAAAACGCCTAATATCCGTTGCAGTGTGTACGGGGTAACCGGAGCTTTTTAAAACCGCTGTTATGTTGTGCTGGAACAGATGGCGGCAGTCCGACATTTCATTGTTCTCTTCTTATTATTCTTATTATTATTATTACTACTTTATTGTTGCCAAAGAATTGATACTAGAGCGTACAATCATCACAGCGATATTTGATTCTGTGCTTCGTAGAACCTAACAATTTCAGAACAGATGGCAACGAGACTGAAGCCAGAAGAGTTAGAAATGTACTCACCAAATATTTTGACCCATAGCTTACTGAATAAATAAGTATACTCACTTTGCCCTGTTTTCTGTCCTTGCTTGTATGAAGGTGGTTTACCTATTTATGCAAGTACTTCTCTGACAATAGATGTGTAACAGCCTAATGTAACATTGTATGAAAATACAAGATAACACTGATGTTTTATACATTTAACAAGGTGCTTCATTAATGCAACAGAGTTAGTCAGTTTTTCAATGTTCGTCGTCAGCTGGGTCATACTGTCCGTGAACTCCCTGTCGGTTGTCTCCATATGCTCCAGTATTTGTTTTTTTTAGTTTTAAGTCCTTCTGCACGAGAGCCAAGAGCAATTCCTTTTAAGTTTTTCTACTCTGTAACTGGACAACGCGCATCAAGTACATCTTTTCCTCTTCGCTTGTTTCCTGTGTGTCCTGCGCATGCCCAGTAGGAGGAGATTCACCCAAATATCTGTCTAATGTGGACAGAGCTATTTTGAAAAACGCTTAGTGTGGACGCCTATCGTTTTTACTCAAAACCGGCGTTTTCAAAATTATCCGGCGTAGTGTGGATGTAGCCTGAACCTTCTGAATATTGAAAGTCTAGATAATGGACCTGGAGAAATGTTTCCAATGATGCGGGAATCTAGGACCTGAGGCAACAGTCTCAGAATAGGACATTCCTTTAGTACAGAGATGAAGATGAATTTCTTTAGCCGGAGGATGGTGAATCTGTAGAATTCATTACCACAGATAAATGCAGCAACTAAGTGACTGGTTATATTTAAAGTGGAGGTTGAAAGTTCCTCGGTTAGTAAGAGCACCAAAAGTTATGGAGGGAAGGCAGGAAAATGGGGTTGAGAGGGAAAATATATCAAGCATGATTGAATGGCGAGCAGACGCGATGGGCTGAATAGCCTAATTCTGCCACTATGCGTTAGTCTGACACGTGTCTTAATTTCATAAGTGTGTAATTGTACTCAAATTTTTCAAACAATTTTAATTTTTCACAGCTATTACTTAATTTTAAAGATCGTAAGTTTTCTATCATTCAAAATAGTCTACTCTTGCTTCCATTCAACAATAAATCATTACAAATACATATTTTCATTGAAATGTGGTACATAAATATGTAAATATTCAGTAGATTAAAATTTGTGTGGAAAACAGATGAAACTCAGTTCACAACTGATTCTTGGAAGCAAATCATACAAGTTTGGCAACACTTTACTCTTTAGTTTTAGAATGGAATTTGAAATAACAAACAAATAATTAATCGTGCCTGGTATTCCTTATATGCTCTGGTAAAACAAGATATCATTTTGTAGTCCATGTGATGGGCACAGAATGCAAGCGGTCAGCATAACACAATGACAGTGCCAACAACCAGGGTTCAATTCTTGTCACTGTCTGTAAGGAGTTTGTATGTTCTCCTACATTCCAAAGGCAAATGGGTTAGTAGGTTAATTGTTCATGTGGGTGTAGTTGGGCGCTGCGGGCTCATTGGGCCAGAAGGGTCAGTTACTGTGCTGTATCTCTAAAAAGATAAAAGAAAACTCAGATCCAGAGCTTCTTAGACCATAGCCACTGCTTTTCTATCATCCCTTTGCACTTGGCTCTCTGCTGAATATTTGGTTTGCCAATCCTTCTTCAAGTGTCACATTATTATTCCTAGGTGGGGAAATCTCAGGTTCTGACAATACAATAACCTCCATCTTCACTGTGTAGAAGCCTTCAGCTACTTTCAATAGCTGAGGACCCTTAAAGTTTATTTTTGCTGGAGAGGGGAGAATTTAATAACAAGGATCTTGAAGCAAGAATAACAACAAACCATATGCTAAGGCAGCCTTGCCATTTTGTGCATTGAACTTTTAAACTGGCTTGCATTTATATAGAGCTCTATCATAACTCTCCAAACATTCAAGAACACCTCCCAAATACAGTGAATTACTTTGAAGTGGGCTGACACTTACTTGGATAAACACAGCAGTCATTTTATACAAAGCATTGGACTCATCAACAATTACGAGATGAATGACGCTGATGATGTTCACTGAAAACAAAATCTTAGCCAGACCACCAGGAAGGGTGGCTATGCTTTTCTGAAAATTGCCTCAGGGTCCTGGAAATTCTAACACATTTGCAAGACACATTTACAGTGAATCATGTGTGATTATCCCTATGACATAACAAACAATATCTTGCACATTTTACCTACTTCATAGTGTCGAATGAAAAGAAGAATGCAACTACAACAGATATACAACAGATACCATACCCAGAGTCAGTGGAGGTGGTGCCGGTAATTAAGAGTTTTAATTGGGGTTCCGGTAACATCATCGTTCAGAATGGCAGCTTAAATCAATAGCTCCTTTGGAAAAACACATATTGTGCCCCATTAATCCATCAAATATAAGATCTTTCGAAAATGTCTGAATTGCTGGGGGGGGGGGGCGGCAAGAATGGGGAAAAAGAATGGAGATTAAAAAAAGCAACACTGCGGAGCCTGTGGAAGAGACAGGTACGATGAGCGGCTCTCCTACACGTGCGCGTGGTGGCGAAGCTGGTGCTGGGCCTCGTTCAAGTGAAGCGGCAAATAAGATAAGGATTTTGGAAGAGATAAGGGAAGTCCAAAAAGATATAAAACAGCAGCTAAGTGATATAAAGTCAGAGCTCGCCAACGTCAATCAGAAAATAGCGGTGGTAGAGACACGAATTGAGAAGGTGGAAGATCGCGTGCAAAACGTGGAACAGATAATAAGTAAGACAATAAAAATATGAAATCAACAGGAAAGTAGATTGCTTGACCAGGAGGGAAGATCGCAACGGAAAAATATCAGGATGTATAACGTTCCTGAAGGACGGAGGGATTGTTGATGATGGACTTTGTAGAAAAATTGCTGCGGGATGCGCTGGAGATTTCCGCGACTATGGAGATTGAAATTGAGAGGGCACATTGTGCGCTCATCCCAAGGCCTCCCGAAGACAGAGAAAGTAAGCCGCGCTCAATAGTACTTAGATTCCTTCGATTCAAGAGCAAGGCGGAGATTCTACAAAGGGCCTGGGGTAAGAAGAGGGTGTTTTGGAACAGGAAGTTAATATACTTCGATCAAGATTACCCCTGGCGGTCCTACAGAAACGGAAGGAATATTCCGAAATGCAACGAATATTAAAGCAAGAAAAGATTAAGTTCCAAACCCTGTACCCTGCTAAACTAAGGGTGTTTTACGAAGGAGGGATACAGCTATATCAGATGGCGGAAGAGGCAACTACAGACATGAAGAACAGAGGTCTGTCCATTAACGTGGTCAGACCTAGGGAAGGTCTGGCTGAGCAGTTATCCTGATCTGCTTGGGAAATAGTCAGAGAACCTAGAAAGCAGGGGATGGGAGGAGGGCGAGAGGAGGATATTAGGAAGAGACTGTGAGTTCTCTGAAGACAGCCCTCACCTCCTCCAAAAGAGCCATAAGGTTTGGCTAACTTTAAAAGTGCTGATAAACTAAACAAAACAAAAATAGACGGTAATATGCCTATCTCGAGAAATAGGTATTATAATGTGAATTTTATATTACTCAATTTTTTAAAAATTCATTCATTCACTCCTTTTTCCCCACCTAAATGAGAATATATACATGAGAGGAATACACAGGGAAATTCTGTGTAATGGACATAGATTTTTTTACTTACTTTTATAGGTACTGCAGCAGGGGCCCTCAACTCACAGGTAGGAGGGGCTATCCCCCAATGGCTAGATGTTTTTTCTATCTCAACCCAGCATCATCTAGAGACCCCAGCCTTGGAATCACACCTTCGTTACCTTTTTTTTAAATTATTCACGTTTCTTGGCTCTTATTTGTTCAGGGAATAGATTGATTAAGTTATATTCTGCAAATCTCAATGATATACTAACAGATAAATACACATAGCCAAGGACAAAGTAATATTCATTTCTTTTAATGTCAATGGGCTGTCAAACTCAGTAAAATTCTATCAAAAATGAAAAAAGAACAAGCCCATGTAGTGTATTTACAAGAAACTCACTTAAGTGATAATGAGCATGGAAAATTAAAGAGAATGGGCCTCACTAATTTGTTTTTCTCCTCATATAAATCAGGACATAGAAGAGGAGTTGCTATTCTCATCTCAAGCAAGCTAAATTTTGAAAAGGTATTCGAAATGGGAGATAAGGAGGAGAGATATATTCTGGTAAAGGGGAATATGGATAGAAATCCAGTTACTTTATTGAATATATATGCACCCCAGGAAGTGATATTAGTTTCTTCCAGAAAATTACTAATATTATGGTAACAGGAACAGAAGGTCTCTTGATATGTGGGGGAGACTTAAATTTACAATTACAACCTCTTCCAATAGAAAAACTTATGAAACAAAGTCATTACATAAGAAAGTTAACACTCTTTTTGAGAATGTTGGTCTAATTGATATATGGAGGGCCCTTTTCCCCGACAGAAGAGATTACACTCATTATTCTGCCACCCCCCATTCCGTATACTGTACTTAATTAAGTGACCAAAGAGAGTATATGCTTGATGTGTAATCATAGAAAAATAAATTTTAGCTTTTGTATTTCATGCAGAATGATTACACTGTTTTAAGTTAAATCAGTATTGATTATAAGAAATTACAGTGATGGAATTTGAAGCTTCATTTACATCTATATGCAAATGAATTAGGAGGAGCAGGCCCCATTATTAAATAAGGGACCCAGTAGAGCTCTCATTTGATAAGATAATGCCTGATCTGACTATGACCTGACCTGAATGTGCTACCCTGGTGCTTTCTGGTTAAGCTAGTTAAGTTTATTGATTTGACTTTATTTCTTACATCCTTCACAAACATGAGGAGTAAAAATCTTTATGCTGTCACTGTCTGAATGTGCACTGTGAAAATTATAGTTATTATAGTAATGTATACAACAGAACAGTCAAAATGAGTATTTAGATAGGCTTAGGGATTCCCTGTGACTTGTATTATTTAAGCAGCTGCATGATTAATGCTAATTAATGCTAATTCTGGTGTCCTAGTTTTGCGAATGTTACTTCTCGCTGTGTTGTTTGGCTGAGCCACCGATGTTTCGTTGGAATTATTATGAATAAAATTCTCATTGCCGCCTCTACATCAGAGTCTGTCTTTCCTCCACACTTGGGTTCTGATATTGCCAGCGCACATCATGACGAGCTGTCATTGCAATTTTGAATCTTTGCAGCTCTGTTCCCAATATAATATTAAGGCCAAAGATGCACGGCAGATTAGATAATAAAATGCGTGATTAAGTTGCCTCACTGCTATCTGCATCGTACTGGAGTTTGCAAAGATCGTGGGTAAGCATCAGTGGTGATTGAGGGGTTCTAGTGGGGAGAAAAGGGATGTGGAGGAGAAAAAAGAAACTGGTGTGAGTGAGCGTAATAAAGCCTTAGCATCATATACAGAGAAACAGATCCTTTAGCCCATCACATCTCTGCTGACCATCAAGTACTCGTCTATATTAATTTAGCACTTTTTTCCACAGCCTACAATGCCTTTTGTACCGGGTTATTAAAAACTAGATCAGGTCTTTATGGGGTTGTGGTAGAGATCAGGTTCCTAATTGGTTGCTAATATTGCTGTTAGGTGATGAGGAGTCAGAAATGAGACCCTTACAAAGGGAATGGGTGGAAGTAAAGTACAAGTTGTTATCTTAAAGGGGTGCTTCCATAGGGTGGATTCTAGTATTGGACTCCACAACATTAAATCTGACAGGTAGGTCCCCTTTAAGTTGCTTAGTGCTCAACTGTGATAAATCAGATTTTGAAATAACTACAAATATCTCAAAAGTATCTGTAAAAAAGGTTCAGTTACTTTATTTGTACACTTAGAAATAGAAATCTACAGCACATTACAGGCCCTTCGGCCCACAATGTTGCGCTGAAGATGATGGCTGATTTTTCGCTTGTGAAGATCAGGAGGGAGCTCCAATGCTGTAGGGCTTTTCTTCCTGCCTGTGCTGTGTAGGTTTATAATGAGGATCGGTGTGCGTGGACCAATTCTACTCTTTAGGCCGGGGGACGTTCCGCAATGGTACCGCAAGGCTCTAGGTTGAATATCGGAGTTTTCCTTCTCCTAGACAGACTGCCTGGCAAGGCTAATAAGTCCCATCTACCTGGGTTTGGAATCAGAGTCGTCCTTCTCCGAAGCTGGCTGCCAACCAAGGAAGAACAGCCCAGCCTGCGCACCCAGTTATACTGCTGGGCACTTGGTCGCACAATGACATAGCAAACTCAGTAAGAACAGGACGCTCTGTGAAGGTGTTGCTATGGGCACTGCAGTGTAGGAGGGGCCATAGGCGAGTGACTCCTGCATGGCAAGTCAAACAGTGGTCCTGCGGCGATCACCACAGCTGGAAAGAAGAGGCAATGGGATATGCTTCACCTTCCTTAAGTGAGCAGGACGTCCAGCCCAGGACTCATCAGGCCTCATACTAGCTTGAAAAGTGCTTGCTAATCCAATTAAAAGCAAGCTGTTTAAGTTGAAGAGTCTCTTAAAATAGCCACAACGGGGAGCAATTTATCTTGTGCTTCAAGCTTCAAGTGCTATGTCATGTAAGAGATTGTGAAAACTCAGAATTTTCTGGCAATTTCATGCATGAGGAATCTTTGCAACCTTTTGCATTGTTTTGGCTGAACGGCCGTGGAAGACTGCTTCTGAACACACTTCTTACAGTTCGAAAACCTACAAAGGAATTTTCAGTAGTGATCTCCATGGTATGTCTTATTAAGCAGTGAACATCATAATGTCTTGTGGAAGTCCCAGTATGCCAGATCATTATCCAAACAGTAGACCTAAATCACCATGGAAAGCTTTGTGACTACACAGCTAGTATCCAATCGCCTTCAGTAAAAGTGTTTCTGATACATATTAAAAAATTCTATCACAAAGAACTCAGGAACACTAATAAATTATAGGATTTCTCAACCCCAATGTTTTCTGTGAATACATGGTGAAATGCAATACCTGTGCTATGTAAGCCAGAGGTGATACTTAATACTCTCCCAAAGCTTGGCAATGCATTTTGTTGGTGGATGTGTGGCTATAATAAACTCCTAGTTCTATTTTGTAACTGCTAGCATTGATTGTCCCCTCTGATTATTTTAGAAGAAAGTGAAATTCATTTCAGAAATTTATAGCTCACCTAAGAATTCCAAAATCCTATCGATATTTCTTACATTACAGTGACTTTAAATCTTCTGTTACCAATTGGAAGAATTAGATAATAATTCTTAGACTGATATTAAAAAAATATGTTCATAAGAAACTCTACAGATGCTGGAAATCCAGAACGACACACACAAAATACTAGAGGAGCTCAGCAGGTCAGGCAGCATCTGTAGAGATGAATACACAGTCGAAGTTTTGGTCCGAGACCCTTCTTCAAGAGTGAGAAGGAATGGGAAAGACGCCAGAATAAAAAGGTTGGGGGGAAAGGGAAAGTGAAAGTGATAGGTGAAGCCGGGTGGGTGGGAAAGGAAAAGGGCTGGAGAAGAAGGAATCTGATAGGAGAGGAGAGTGGACCATAGGAGAAAGGGAAAGAGGGGAAGGTGATAGGCAGGTGAGAAGAGGTAAAAGGTTATGCTGTTGCCCACTACACAAGTTGGTGCCATCTCACTCTACATCTTCAGAACACCAAAAATATTTAACTTCAATACCTCTGCTAGATTGCACAGGCAATTCAATTAGAATGCAACATAGTAGCGTTGTTGAAAAATCACATAAACAAATCAAATTTAAATAATTATTTGCAGGAATGAAATGAATATATAATTAAATGAATATACAAATAATATATAATTATTTGTAGAAAACACCTCCATAAATTGATCATTGCATATAATTAACTAGAAGAGAATGTATCTGCCAATTATTTGAGCTATTTGAAAAAATTCGTAAAATCAAAATTTTTGTTTTTACAGTTGCAATTATTGGCAGCTTTTTTGACTGGAGTACAGAATTAAAGTAATTAAATGGTTTTAATGTTATTTGCAGTCGTTTCAAGACAGGATATTCATAACTGAAGACAGAACTCTATTTAATAATAAATATATTTTTTGCCGGGACTTGAGAAACTCAGTTACAGAGAAAGGTTGAATAGGTTAGGACTTTATTCCCTGGAGTGTAGAAAAATGAGGGGAGATTTGATAGAGGTATATAAAATTATGATGGGTATAGATAGAGTGAATGCAAGCAGGCTTTTTCCACTGAGGCAAGGGGAGAAAAAAAACCAGAGGACATGGGTTAAGGGTGAGGGGGGAAAGGTTTAAAGGGAACATTAGGGAGGGGTCCTTCACACAGAGAGTGGTGGGAGTATAGAATGAGCTGCCAGACGAGGTGGTAAATGCGGGTTCTTTTTTAACATTTAAGAATAAATTGGACAGATACATGGATGGGAGGTGTATGGAGGGATATGGTCCGTGTGCAGGTCAGTGGGACTAGGCAGAAAATGGTTTGGCACAGCCAAGAAGGGCCAAAGGGCCTGTTTCTGTGCTGTAGTTTCTATGGTTCTATGGTATGGTTCTAGTAAGCTGCAGGAGCATTCCGTACACTTCCATCAAGCATGGAATATTAATAATGTAAAGTAAACAAAGTAAGTTATTACATTCTAAAATGTTACCCACTTGAAGTGGTTCATGGAAGATCTTACAAATGAAACTGACAACCATGTTATTTTTATGCAATGTTCACCTACTTGTTGACAACTTCCAAAGTGGGAGCTCAATTCTAACAGAATACAATATTTTTCTTGCTTTCTATCACCTAATTGCTCAGATGGAATATTAATATTTTACTTGATGTGCGCACAGTTTATTACAAGCATACATAAAACCTTAAGGCATAGGAGCAGAATTAGGCCTTTCAGCCCATAGAATCTGCTCCGCAATTCGATCATGGCTGATTTATTTTCCCTCTCAAACCCGTTCTCCTGCCTTCTCCCCATAACTGCTTACTTCTTTAGACGTTGAAATGTTTGCTAAAAGTAAACTTAATAGCTTCAAGGATTGGACTTAGTACTTGCAATGAGAAATTAACTTTTTACAATGAATGCTTGGGTGCAAGGGAATACTGAGGAACAATGGAGATTTGGTGCACCATTCCAAGGATTTATGATGGTAGAAGCACAAATCGGTAAGGTGATAATGGATGCAGGATTAGCAGAGGCATAGAATGTGTGAGAAGGAACAGGATGACATAGCTTTATAAAACACTGGTTAGGGCCTAGCTGGAAAGTGGTGTGCGGTTCTATCACACTATAAGTAGGATGTCACTGCAGTTAAGGTTTGCAGAGGAGATCACTAAGGTATTTAATAGAATCAAACACATTAGTTGTGAAGAGAGACTGGATAGGTTGGGCCTGCTTTCCTCGAAGCGGAGTGGGCTGACTGAGATAGTGGCGGAAACTTGATTGAGGTTATACAAAGTTATGAGGAGCAGTGATCTGCAAAACTAGAGGGCACATGTTTTAGAGAAGATGTGAGATGTTTAAAGGTGGGATCTGAGGGAGAATATTTTTCACTCCAAGGATGCTAGACTACTTGAGAAGGAGTTGTAGGCAATGGTTTTCACAAGGTTTAAGAAACATCCAGATGAACACTTGAATCACCGAGGCATAATACGTTACAAACTAATCCAGGGTTTCCCAACCTGGAGACCCGTTAATGGTAAATTAATGGTAAGGGTCCATGGCATAAAAAAGGTTGGGAACTCCTGGTATGGTTGGACACATGATGGTGGACTCAAAGGCCTGATTCTGTGCTGTATGACATCATGAATTTGTGACCCCTATAAGACGCACTGATTGCAAAATGGGCTCCATGTTAACTTCATCCTGCTTTTTATGAGTTTGCAGTCCTGGAGACCTAACCAGAATGTTGATGGATCAGCAGGAAGATAAGTAGCTGGTGGCAGTTAAAATGGCTTCCATGCCAGGTGCTTGCAGCCATTACATTGAAAACATGCTGCAATGTGCAGAGAATGGGAACTTAATTGTTTCAAACTTCGCCTCACCAGAGCAGGGTGGAAACAGAAGACTTGCCCTAAATCTGCTGAAGTCCATGTGGTTCCCCAAATAAAAAAAAGTGATTAAATACAGAAAGATGTGAAAGGCAGAATTTGTTCATGGCCTCTTGTTAAGGGACCCTTTCCCTTTTTCCACAGCTTGTCCTGTTTTGCGAGTTCTAGAAGTTGCAATGCATTCGAAAGGGAATTTCTATTATTGCACTTGTGTGGGACCAGCTGGTTTGGGTGTAAGTATTGAAGCTAACAAAGAGTTCTCCAGCATTTCACACCACTCCCTGCATATTGAAAGAAGCCCAGAGAGCACCAAGCTCTGGTAAAATCCAAGTGATAACCCCAGAAGACATCAGACTGTGTAAACAAAGGCAAGAAAGTCTGCAGATGGTGGAAATCCAAGCAACACACACAAAATGTTGGAGGAACTCAGCAGGCCAGGCAGCATCAATGGAAAAGAGTAAACAGTTGACATTTTGGGCCGAGAACCTTCATCAAGACTGGAAAAGAAGATAACAAGTCAGAGCAAGAAGGTGGGGGAAAGGGAGGAGGAAGTACACAGTAGTATCACCTTTCACATGCCACTTGTACTTCTTCCTCCCCTCCCCCCCACTTTCTTGCTCTGAATTCTCATCTTCTTTTGAAGATCCCGATGAAGGATCTCGGCTTGAAACGTTGACTGTTTACTCTTTTTCATAGATGCTGCCTGGCCTGCTGAGTCCCTCCAGCATTTTGTGTGTGATGCTCGGTAACCATGTATGTAGCTGATGAAGTGTTCTATTTGTTGATCCAGCCCACTGATGAATGCATGTTCCACTGAGTAATGTTGAGAGAAGGTGTTAGCCTGAATAGAGCCCCAAATGGGCAGAGTTCTCAACAAACCAGCAATGCATGTTCACTAAATAGGATCAGCACTTATCTGTTCTGAATACTTGCAGAATATGTTGAGCATCTGTTTTATCAACTACACCAGTATGGTATCCAGAACAATTTATCCCATGACAATTCCTATTATTTTTTTTAAATAACGTTAGACAAAAATGTCTACCATAACATTCATGATTATCCACTTAAGTATGAATATTCCTCAGTCTTTCTTAAGCTGAATAAATAGAGAATGAATTATTTCATAAATCCATTGCTGGCAAACCTTGACTAGGAACTCAGTCCTTGATTAGTTCAGTTTAGCTTCACATGAAGGGAGCTTTTTGCTCAGAAAAAGAAACAGAACTGTGTTTAGGAACTGCGGGTCTCTTGAAGTGACTTTGATTGAGATACTTGATACAGTATGTACACAGCTGATGAAGGTTTTGAATCATGTAGTTACTTGATTGAAGAGATAATGAAGTAGAAAAATGAAAGTTAACAGAAGAATCAAATTGCAAAAAAAGAAAAAAAATGATGGTTTGAAAACTAAACTGAACTTGTTGGTAACTTATACCCTAATGAATTTGAAAATTACCGTGATATACTTAACTGTACTAATGGACATTCTTACATGCCTAGTGACATCTGACTGACCTTTCAACCTTATAGACGCACAGCTAAGAATAAATAAATTTTTTCTTCCATCTTCTACTGATTTTTCCTGACGACTGGTATATTCAGGAATTAACTTACACAGATGCACAGCACCAAAATTTCTGAGAATCTGAGGGTAAAGAGTATTTTCAAATTTCCTCTTCATGGTAGAATTTTTGTAAAAACAGGCAACACTGATCAGTTTCACCTTTCGTTGAAACTTTTGAATCATTACAGTATTCTAAGACAAAAATATCACTGCAATTTGGAGCTCCTATGAATTGTGTCCCCAAGTACCAGGACAAGTGAATGTCTGTTGTTTTTCACGAAAGGCAGTGTCCAATCCCAACCACTACACGATGAAAACCATGAGCAAAGATCATTCACTTCCTATAGAAAGCAAAGGAAGAAAAAGACCACAATCATGCACAGTAGATTACTGTTAAGTCTCTCCAGGAGCTAGTTTTTACAGAGCCTGGGTCAAATTATCCAGCTTCTCGACGAGGATGTATTACATTTCATGGTGAATTCTAACAGAAAAAATGTTTTGAAATATATTAAAAATAACTTTTTGATAACAGAAGTTTAATTGATTAATTTCTTCATCACAGGGAATCACTTACTTGAATGTTTTGGATGAATGATTGACATGTCTGTGTGCTTTCCACTTTTGACAGTGCTCTTTCTTGCTTCAGGACTCAATCTTCAATGCATATGAACAACAATAACTCAGACAGTGTTCTTTGGAAACTTTTTCTTTGACAGCTTTGGTACCAGAAACATTTTGATTCAAGGAACTGATGCAGCCACTACCTCTTCTTTCAAATCTCACTAAGGAATGTCTGGAAACAAAGCATGAAGCACACAATTTCATAATTCTGCTAATGTGCATCTTTTTCCTTCTTTGCTCTCTTTTATGCAGTTCTGGTAATAAATAGAGTATTATTTTCCTTGAATGGACTACTGCATGGTCAAAATGCAATAGTTAAGACATTTAGCCAAGTGTCTGAAGATGTTATTTTAACAATATCTTCTTCTCTTATTCTTTGTCTGATGGAATTTGGATCTGAATGAAATAAATAATTGTTTTAATTCCTTTGCTTTGTTGTTTCAATTTTTTTGTCTCTCAAATGTTAGATGGAGTCACCAGAATTTAATTTATTACCCATCTGCAAACAAAGGGCATCTTTGAGGAACGTATAACTGAGATTTTATTTTCCAAAATTCAGTCCTGACCCAGCCTAGCAACATTAAGCAAACAAATATGGGATAAGTTATGCATTTATCAAGGGACTTACTTCCCTCCTCATTTAGGCTTTGAAGGAGTTACAAAATTCTCTTTTAAATAGCCAGACTTTAGAAATGAAATCAGTTTTCTGTTCAACAAATATGTTTTGTCAGGGCTTGGTTCCATGTCCAAACATGTTAAATGAAAATTAAATCAAGGCATATTTATATATGAAAATATTGGCCTGACATTAATCTATTTGCAGGTAAATAGATTTCATACTTAGATTGAGTCCAAGATGAGCTCAGGGACTTCAAATGGAGTCCTGTCCTATCCAACAGGATTGCTGTGGGACTCTCCAGACGTGGAAAGGGATTTGAATCCCAGTTCATTTGAAAGGGAATTTCTGACCCAGAGAAGAGCAGGGGAAAGTTAAATCCGTTCCCATTTTTATTTGTTTTGCTTATATATTTTAATTATCCCCTAGAGATTTGCTGCATCTTGTTTAATTCTTTTGTTTTTCTTATTACTGATGCAATTTTAATAATTGTTAAACACCCTTGTATTTCAGAGACTTTTGAATACTCTTACAAGGCTTTGACAACTTTAGCAGGAGACTCCATGGTTCTGCACCCAGCATTGTCACCTGTCAAAGGTGGTCGAGTTCAGATCTTCGGTGGTTTGCTCCTGTGATCCAGTCTGCACTCAGGCCTTCATAAAGTCAAACAACATACAAACAGGTCCTCCAGCCCACCAAATCTTCATTAATATTAAGTACATTTACAATAATCCCATTGTTCCATATTATTCTCTCCATATTCCCATCAACTTTTCCTGGATGTCTTAGGATGTGATGGAAAATGAGCAACAACTCTCATTGAGAACATGCGAACTCCACACAGACAGCATCAGAGGTCAGGATTAAACTGGAGCCATGAGGTAAAGGCTTGATGAGTTGCACTACCATAACATGTTGCTGTGCTTTGCCAACTGATTCCAGCTTTGGGAGTCCCAGGATGATTGAATCCATGCAAGTAGATTACTGGACCCTTCAAGCAGTTCTCACTGGAGAAATCCATTTTCACCCAGACTAAAATCAATCTGTTACAATAATAATATAGAGTGTGAAGTGTTCCCTAGGAGCAATTTCTTCATAATGGAAACTGGACTGATAACTGACAGATTTCAAAGATGATTAATTCTACAATTAGACCAAATTTTTATTGAAGGGAGCTTCCCAAGAAGCATAGCTGAACGTTCCCATAACTCTCATCATCTATATTGATATAGTTAGTAAAAGAGGCATTGGGCCTCTTCGGAAGTAGACGCTAAACTCTCTGCATACATAAGTGAGGATCCTAACATCTCTTTAACATTTCATTTGGAATATTGGTCTGCTCTCAGAAAGGACACTCCTCTGGGCAGAAGTTAGTGAATGAGGACTGCTGAAAAATGTCGCTGGAGAAGTTGTCAAGGGGAACAAAGAATTGGGGATGAACCGCATAAATATTTTGCATCAGTCTTCACTGTGGAAGATGCAAACAACACACTGGAAATTCAAGAGTGTCAAGGGGCCGATGAGCATGCTGTTGCTACACAGAAGGTGCTACACAAAACAATGCAGAAAACTGTTGAAGGTTCCCACAACCCCCCTTCCAGGTCTGTGCCTGCCCTCCCACCCCAGTACCTTGTTTCCTTGTTCTAGTTACTTTCTTTTTATCCTGACAGCCAGAATACTCTCCCAATCAACTTGTCTCAGCCACTGCCCCCTTCCTTCCACTCTGTTGCCCAGTCCCTCCTCGTGCTAACTGATTACAATGCATTCAATCAGTAAATTATACATCACATTGAGAATTACGCAGTACTATGTGGAGTCAAAATATATTCAGAAATTAATCTCTGGAGTCAGAAATTAAGTTGATTTGCCCGCAGAAGGTGCAGAATAAGTTTACCAGGATTCTGCCTGGATTAGAGTGCATTCAAGTACAACAAAAGGTTGGACAAACTTGGTTTGTATTCTCTGGAGACACCGAGGCTGAGGAGAGATCCGGTAGAGGTCTGTTAGATTGTGAGTAGCCTAGGTGGAGATGACAGACAGCTTTTTTTTCCCCAGGGCAGAAATGTCTAAAACCACAGGGCATGCACTTAAGGTGAGAGGGAGTAATTTCAAAGGAGATGTGAGGGGCAAGTATTTTACACAGAGAGTGGTGGGTGCCTGAAATGGACCGCCTAGAGTGTTAGTAGAGGAAGCCAGATTAGAGATTTTTAAGAGACATTTAGATAGGCCCACATGAATGTGAGGAAAATGTAGGCAGAGGAGATTAGCTCCTAATGCAATTGGTTCAGCACAACATTGTGGGCCAAAGAGCCTGCTCCTGTTCTGTACTGGTCTACGTTTATGAAAACTCATTTTATAGTCAAGATACTTGGGACAAATGAATTCCCCTTGATGTTGTCCCAAAATCCAATGTTGATTTATTGGCAAGTTGCCTTAGGCCACCCGGCAAGCATCCACTTTACTGCTAGTGCTGATGCAGGGTTTGCAGGCTGGCATCGAACCAATTTCCAGGCCATGTAGTCCTGGAGCATTTATCATCAATGACATAGGAATGGAAGTCTGTACATTCCTATCAGGCATTGGCTCAGAACACTCTCCACTTAATATGAAAGTGAATTCAGATCTTACCATGATGCACAAAATGCCCCATGAAAAGACATAGGTCAGCCTTTCACGAACTTAATGCAATTTAGCACTGAAGCACTTGCTGCTAATGAGTTTCACCCAGTTTTAACCTTTGATTGCAGGTAGGTTAATGGGACTTTCTCTCAGCAGGCAAGCACCCATCGCTGGAGAAATCCATGTTGATGAAGAATAAAGTTAATCTGCTATAATAATAGAAAGCATGGAGTTCACAGTATGAATTGTTTCCCACGAATTAATCCTTAACAATGGAAATTGAACTTTTCCCTGATAGATGGCATCTCTAATATGATTTATTCTATTATCAGACTGGCTGCCAGTTGTAAAAAAATTGTTACAGAATTTTAACTACACTTTTCTACTTCATTTCTGAATCAAGATGATTAAATATAAAATCATTTCAACAAAGGATTCCTATCAGTAAGAATATTTTCATGTGTCAGTTCAGTTGGAAGCTAAGTGTGGCATCAAGGTTTACAGAAGAGTTCCATCATCTGAAGTTTTTATGAAAAATAGTTATTAACAACTTTGATTTAATTTATTGCAGTTGATGATTTCTGTATAACTAATTATATTCTGATGATTCGTGTCAAAGAGTTTTTGTGTTACAACTGCATATTTTACTATATAAAAGATTTGCTGATTCTAGTACAACGTCCCTTTAAAAACAAGTTAAACTCTTGTATGATAGACAAACCTAGAGGATTTGTTTTTTTTATATGGCTGAGTATATGTATGTGCTCAAACACAAACTTCTAGCAACAACCCCACAGTTTTTCCATTGAATGTGCACTGCCACTTAACACCACAGGGAGAAGAGAGCTGGAGTAAAAAGTTATGACAATTCCATGGCATTTGTACTGGGGAATCATTTTGATCAGTTTGGTTTGGTAGGGAGAGTTCATCTTCACTCATGTCAACAGAGGAGCACAGCTGCGAGCAATTAGCATTTTGAAACTAGATGTTCTCTATGTTATGAAATTGAATGTTTTAGAAATTTATTTTTTTCAATTTTACTTATTTGTAATAGTTTTGCAGATACTTTTAAACATTGCTAGGCTCAGAGGCACAGGATAATATGATGCTTAATTTTTCACACTCTTACAACACCACCTTTAGATATACACTTGGTGGCCACTTTTAAGTTATCACCTGTATCTAATAAAGTAGCCACTGAGCATATGTTTTCTACAGCTATAACCCATCCACTTCAAGGTTTGACATGTTGTGCGTTCAGAGGTGCTCTTCTGCACACCACAGTTCTAATGCGCAGTTATTTCAGTTACTGTCACCTTCTGTCAGTTTAAACTAGTCTGTCCATTCTCCTCTGACCTCTTTCATTAGCAAGGCATTTTTGCCCACAGAACCACCACTTACTTGATGTTTCTTTTTGTTTTTCAAACCATTCCCCGTAATCTCTAAAGACTGTTGTGCATGAAAATCCCAGCAGGTCAGCACTTTCTGCGATACTCAATCCACCCTATCTGGCATCAACAATAATTCCATGATCAAAATCACGTAGATCACATTTCTTCCCCATTCTAATGTTTGGTCTGAACAACAGCTGAACTTCTTGACCATGTCTGCATGCTTTTATGCTTTGAGTTGCTGCCACAGGATTGACTGATTAGATATTTGCATTAACGAGCTGGTGTACAGGTGTACCTAATAAAGTGGCCAATGAGTGTATTGATAGATCCTAACAAAAATGTTTTCAATTCTGTCAGATAAATAGAATATAGGCAACAAAATTGTGTTCATATAAACACTTGAGTGTAGCACCCTGGAGTGTCCAAGAGTACCAATCAGAATCAGGAGAAAGTAGACCTTGGGACAAGTGACTGAAAGTCTGATCAAAATGCTGGGTTTTAAGCTGCATTTTGATTGAAGAAATGGAGGTGGAAAAAAGGTTAGGGTAGGAATTCCAGAGCTAAGGTCTTGGATGGATAAAAGACCGGCAGTTGCAATAAGGTGAAGAATAAAACAGATTCACAATAGAGGCAGAGGAAACAGAGTTTTCACGAAGAATCGCATGAAAACATCAACATCAGATGACAAGATCAGACAGCATTGCTTGCTCACTTAGGCTACTCTGACAATCTTGTTTTTGGAAATGATCTTTGTTTGGGAAAACAAGCCGGTGTGTAGTGCCATCTGCATGTGCTTGACCTGTTACCCTCTCTTCTAGCTAATACCATTGGGTGGGAGATCCAGTAGTCTTGGGTACCACCCTGCCCCAGTTATTGCTCTGCAGCCATCGGGCTTCTGAACCATTTTCACTCGCCTCAGCACTGAACTAGCTCTGTAGCTGTGGACTCACCTTGGGAGACCCTGCAGTTCACGTTCTGTGTATTATTTGTTTACTTTGTTTTACTAGTTCCGCTGTTTTTCCCTTTTGCACATTGGATGTTTGTCAATCTTTGTAGCATGTGGAGTTTTCATTGATTCTATTGTGTATCTTTCTGGGTGTCTGGAAGAAGATGAATCTCAAGGTTGCATATGGTATATATTAACATGAGAAATTCTGAAGATACTGGAGATCCAAGGAAGCACACATAAAATACTGGAAGAACTCAGCAAGCCAGGCAGCATCCATAGAAATGAATAAATAATTGACATTTCACGTCAAGACCCTTCTTCAGGACTGACTCAGCCCGAAAAAACGACTGTTTATTCATTTCCATAGATGCTGCCTGACCTGCTGAGATCCTCCAGCATTTTATATGCAACAAATTTGAAATTTGAACTTTGAACTTTGGGAGGTGGGGTAGAGCCAGCTTTTATCATTGTCTTCTAATGAATTCTCCCCTGACAGGCAGAGCTCCATCTGGTGCCCTTGGCCAAAAACTGGCAAGATAAATGCAGGTAAGAATGCCAGTCTAAACTTGGAATCAAGTGCTTTTGTTTCGTCTTGGAATCCTGGTCTTTACGGTCAGAGCCAAGCCAGCTGGCTTGGCTTTGACAACACAGCACTGAAACCTTGCCACATGAAATGATCCAACTTGTTCAATGTGTTTATCCTTAAGGGATTTTGCAGTTACCATTTTAAATAATGAATTTTACTGTTGTTTTCAAAATCCACACTTCCTATTATATAACAGCTGTGGAAACAAAAGTCATCAATAATCTTTAAATGTTGAACCTAGGCTGGAGAAATGACCAGAGAAAACTTATTTTCAGAGACTTAACAAATTGCAGATTGCCTATTTTTACGCATGGTTACACAAAAACTATTTGCAATCCTCAGTAGTTCTTCAAACTTATTCTGTTTGTTAAGAGCTATTGTTTCGAACCTCATCCCTGGGTTGGTGCATTCAACGCAATACTCTGCTGTATCTGTATATTGTATGTGTCTAAGTCCATTTTATTTAAGTCAAAAGAGTGATTTTCAGAGACAGAGTTAAATACTTTCAGACCTAAGCTATTTAGTCTTTCTTGTTAGGACAACCCTCTGATATCAGCAATTAGTCTGGTGGACGTTCTCTGCATTGCTTTCATTTTGGGGGGCAAAACTGTGTGAAGTTCAGGTGAAGTCTCACCAATGCCTGTAAAAATGCAACAAAATCTCCCTATTTTGAATCTCCAGCACCTTCACAATGAAGGCCAAAATGTTGTTCGCCGACTTGACTATACTTTGAAGAGTATACTGACTGGTTGCATTCTAGCCAAGTATGGAAACATAATGCCCTTGAAAGGAAAAGCTTATAAAATGTAGTGGATACAGCCAGTCCATCACAGGTAAAGCCCTCCCCACCATTCAACGCATCTACAAAGAGTGCTGTTGTAGGAAAGCAGCATCCATTATCAAAGACCCCCACCATCAAGGCCATGCTCTCTTCTTGCTGCTACTATCATGAAGGAGATACAGGAGCCTCACCATCCACACTACCAGGTTATAGAACAGCTAGTAACCCTCAGCCATCAGGTTCTTGAACCAGAGTTGATAACTTCACTCACCTTAACACTGAACTGGATCCCCAAACTATAGACTCACTACCAAGGACCCTGCAACTCATGTTCTCAATATTTATTATGTAGTTATTTATTATCATTGCTATTTTAATTTTTTTCTTGTTTGTATTTCCACAATTTGCTGTCTTTTGCACACTGGTTGCTTGTCTGTCTTTGTGTGTAGTTTTTTAATTGATTTTATTGTGTTTCTTCATAATTACTGTGAATCGCTGCAAAAAAAGTGAATCTTGTGTGCACTTATATGATAAATAGAGCTTTGAAATTTGAATTTAACTATTTATTGGACCTACGTGCTAGCATTTTGTGATTCATGCACCAGAACACCCAACTCCTCTACTCTACTCACTTACAGTCTCTTCCCATTTAGATACTAATTTTCCTTTTGATTTCTCTTACTGAAGCACATGACTTCTCACTTCCTCACATTAAGCTCTATCTCCTACTCATTTTTATTTTGCATTTATTTGGGTAGTACATGGCAGGAAAAGCAAGGAGCAAAATGAACTCAATAGCCAAAGGCTTTTGTTGGTGGGGTTTGAGCCTGGAGGTTAGGTAGTAAATGTTTTGTCACCAGTTGAGGTGATACCATCAGCAGACTGGGTCCCAGTCAGCCAATAGCTGAGAGATCTCCACTGGCCTGTATCCCTAGTTTGTGAGCATTGGTTCCTTAGGTGTCTGCGGCTCACCCCTAGGCCCTGATCCCTCAGAAGCATAGGTTTGTAAATTGTGTCCAGCTCAATATGCTTGTTAATAGAGTCTTCTGTTGAGAACCAAGCCTCTAAGAATTCTCTTGGTCTCTTATTTTGTGCTTCTTCCAGGAAATTTGTAGTTTCCTAGATGAACCTGTGTCCTTCTTGGTCTTCATGTACTGAGATGAGTGACAGAGGATTGTGTCTCTGCCACTCCCCGAGGAACCAATGCTCACAGACCACGGATACAGGCCAGCAGAGATCACTCAGCTCTCCGGCTGGCCAGGACCAAGAGAGACTAGCAACCTATGCTACAGTCAAACAATCAGAACAATGAGTCAGACCAATATAAACATCGAGTACTCGGCAGAGACAACACCCAGTTGCACACTGTTGATTTCACCTCAGCTGGTGGTGAAACATTTGCAACCTAACCCCCAGGCTCAGCGAACAACCCTACTAACAATCAGTCCCCCCGAGTTACCAATCTTCTCTTTCATGTCAATAATACTTTCTTGTTTCACATACTTGTTATAAACAAACACATGCTGTATATGTCAGCAGCCGGCTGGGTGTGTAGTGCCATGAGGACTATACTTTGAGGTAAGTGGTCCTGGGTTCAAATCCGGCCGACTCCTTGCACACTTTCCACCCATGCTGGGTTGAGCACCAAGTTAGCAACTCAGCCTCATTAAAAAAAAGACTAAATGCTACAGAACCCGCAAAGTTGCTGCTTGATGCGGCACAAGGTGTAGAGAAGAATAACAAAGCGACATAGACATATTTTGATAAAAAAATTTACTTTGAACTTTGAAATAAAAGTGGTTGTTATCGCACAGTTTAATTTGTTCAGAGCATTGTTACATTCCGCCGTGCAACTGAGGAGGGGCTAATTATTCCTCCTCAGTGTGCAGAAGTAATGTAAACCATTTACAGATCAGATCAAGCAAGTGACCTTTTGTAAACTGAAGGCGTCTTCTGGCTGCCCAACTGCTGGGTCACTGCTCGTTCCTGACATTGATTGAGGGGAGATGGAAAAAAAAACTTAAATCCAAAGTGTAAGTAAATTGTTGTGGGACCATCATCTTCATTTGGAACTTGGTAAAGCAAAAAAGATTGACCTTATTATACCCTTGCATCCTGCAACAAGTAACGTAAATAGAAAATAACTGTTTCATGAGTACTGACAAAGGCACTGGTCTCAGACAAATACATCAGAGTGCGGCAAGAATTACAGTTAAGTGGTTTTTGAGGCTCTTGGTTATCAAGAAAATTTTGAGGAGCTAAATGCTTCCCAATCTAAAACATAAATGAGACCCTTGAATACTAGTTACTGAATTTGGGCCACATATAACTAAAGCATTTGCTGCTAATAAAATACATGCTGATAACTAACCTTTTTAGATGCACAAACAGTCTCCACAGCGCAACTTTGTGAAATAACATTCCATTGTTCAAATAACATTTTTACTTTATCATATTTTCAGCACATGATAAATTTAAGTAGATTCTTGGCACTAAAATTAGATATAAATTCAAGTGTTACAGGAATAAATTACCACATCAAATGTTTCTTCATCTCTTTGGTCCAAATCACCCGTGCCCTCTTTACCAATTTCTCTCCTCAAGTGCTTTCTGAGTCCCTGCTGTCTACATAACTGAATGGGCCAGACATGTGAGAATTGGGCAGAGTTCCCACATTAGGATGTTGTTGCTTTTTATTCTTTAAGTGCTATTTTTTCCGAGGGTGCGTTATTGGCAGTTAAACTAAATTACCTTTAAGTTTAATAATACTGGTTGTGCTTTAATACCAAATGAAGAATATTATATAACTGGAAAAATAAACTCTGTTTTGAAGACAAAACAACTTTTTTCCCTATTTGTATGAGAAGAGTTACTCAAGGGAAAACAATGTTTCTGGACCATCATCCATTTATCGTTGCATATTATATGAGCCGACCAATCAATCAGTGCAGTGCAGAATCAGGTCAGGAATTTAACTATTCTATTTATTATTTTTACACAGGATGCACTCTACTGAAATTGAATAAATATTGAATATATCAGCCAGATTTACGCAATTGTCAAAGATACCAGAAAAAAGTAACAGAAATGGTGAATGTGATGTGAATGTCAAGGGCAAGCAATCATTTGTCTTCTTAACCAATCAGAGTGAAAGATCTTAAAATTAGCAGTGGGGAGGAGGTGTGGGTGCAGATTGCAGCAGGTGGCTATGATGAAATCAGGTGTGAGAAGGAAGGTCAGTAAAGACTGAATCAATAGAGGGAGGGAAAAGACTCGCTGTAATTCAAAATATGGCATTTTGACATAGATTCCTGCATTTAATCAGGCTTCTGCATTCAGCTGAAGTTGCTTTTGTAATTGTGCATAAATATCAGTAACCATCATTGACCTCTTCATTATTTTTACAACAAATAATGGTTCCATTTGAATTTGATACTCATAATAGGTTCCATATGCATTCTGGAGCAATACATGTATGGCACATGGCTTCGTTACACATCATGCCTACTGGTCATTCCAGTGCAATGTTTTGCAGTCCATGATACTGTTCTGCTAATGCTTTAGTCGAAGACAGATTCGTTTATGTTCGGTCTCAGATACAATTTGAATTCTTTAAGTGGAATCAGAAAATGTTCATACAGTGATAAGAATATTTGAAATAGAGATCACAAATATATCTTTGTGTTATACCTTCTTCATATGATTGCAACTTTACCTTGATAACAACAGCAGAAGTAAAAAATGATGAATTCCTTTTGTATGCATTCCATGCCCTTATTTGGAGATGTGAAGTTATATATCTATATATGTTTCTCTTCATTTTATTATGCCAATGAAAGGCAGACTGATTTAAACATGTATCATAATATTCTTGGGCAATGTGTAAAATTTTAAACATGATTAAATTGCATTGTGTTCTGCTTTTGTTGCAATCTTCTATTATTCTTCTGTAATTTAAGTATGGTTCTGTTATGCAGGACGTGTTGTTTCCACTTTTGGTATAAATTGAAGTATGGTTTATTTTATATGTGGTTCTGATTATCTCTTAAATCTAAGACCAATAGTTCTACTCCTGTGACCATATTAGGAAATATCTAATGACGTGTACATCTACATGCACTTAAAAAAGAATTAGAAATAACCTATATGCTGCTTTAGCAAAAGTTGTTCTATATTTACAGTATTAGGGCAATTTTGATGTGCGATGAGTTAGACGCCAATAATGGTTCCCAGGTCAGTATATCCATTTGTTAAAATGGTATCTTTGACAGAAATATCAGCATGAGGTAGTAGCGGTTATTCACTAAAATCTGGCCTCAGAAATCAAAAGCTGTCACATTTTAGGTTGTCCTTCAATAAATAACTAAACTAGAATTCATTTGCCTGTTGCTCTCCACTGTAGAGGCTTACAGCTGGCAAAAGAAAGTAAAAAAAAAATTAGTCAAGCTTCATAAAATGAAAAGGAAGATGACACTGTTTTGACTAAATTGCAAATTGTAACACACAGTAAAATACTCCAATGAAAATTAAATTCAAAGAAATGGAGTTCAATCTACACTATGTTTCAAGGAACTTGCCAAAAGTCATTACCTTAAAAATGGTACCAAGTTGTTAAAGATAATATGTTCATAAAAGTGTAACACATACATGGCTCTAAATTGAATTTCATTTTCACTGCTTCTCATTACCTCTTCAGTGTTTTAATTCTTACTGGCAGATGTTTTAATAACCACTCATTCTCTCTCTGGCTCTCAATTCTGTTCATGATATTTGTAGTGTTGATAGTGGGCCTATGAGACTGTTGGACTGAAATAGTTTTAACTCTTTCCTCACTCAATATCTGCAAAGCATTGCCAAAGAATGATGAAAAGTGGGCAGGACTGGACCCTCATTTCTGTAAACAAAGTGGATGTTATCTAGACAGGAGAATTTTGAATGAATTGTAATGCTCAGCGTAATTCAGCTCCATTTGAGATATAAACACTGGAAAAGAAACGTAGTTCAAGTTCAAGTTCAACTTTATTTGTCATTCAACTGTGTACATGAATACAGCCAAACAAAAGAGTGTTCCTTCGGAGTGAAGGTGCAAATCACTGCATCAACAATCACACATAGCACATATAGTAATGAAGGCAGAAAAACATGCAGTCACAAAAGAATAATATAGCTCAAACCCTTGAGTGGCATGGCCTGAAAACTGATGGTGCATGGAATGTTGTCCTGGAGCCATGTTTCTGCAAGAACAAACAGGCAGCAGTACCTCATCATGACTAGTGCAGCTACACATGAACACAATCCACCTTGTCTTCCACTGAACGAACACTATAGAGCAGCACTGACAGAAGGGACCTGCCCCAAGTGCAACAAGTACTTAGGTGCCCCCACCGTGCCTCCGCTCTCTCCCACAACATCTCTGGCATCTCATTCTCTGGGCAACTATGCAGCTCCCCGGCCAACTGTCTTGCCAATGAACTAATGAACTGGACTTGCAGTGTACTATGTTACCAATATCCAAGAGGATCTTGCGATCACAAGAAAACCTTAAGTCCATTGACTGTGTTTTCAGGATCTTACAATTTACTCCATACTGAATCTAGTATGCTTACTTGATTTCTATTACCTTCTGTATGAAACACCATAGGTTACAACCTTCAAATATTCAGCATTGTTTAGTTCTTTGATTCCAAAATTAATTGACATTTGAGTTTTATATTTTTTCATATTTGCGGCAAAATTATAATATTGGTCTATGCATGAATCCTTGAATTTTCTGTGTCTGTGTTTAGAAATGCTGAATGTTGGAATATGATGTGGTATTTCTGAGACACACAACTAGTTAATAAAATAACAAATGCATTAAAATAGTCCTCAACAGAATAAAAGATGTTCTAAGCAACTAAACAGAAGGGGAAAAGGTGAAACTTCTGGACTCCATGGGGATATTGCATAACAACTGGAATTTTGGTTGAAGAATGTTTTTAAAGATAAAGAAGGCTCTCTAAAGCTATTTAGCAAACCTCTTAAAGTCTATTAACCGTACCATTGTGGTTGAAACAGTACACCTTGCTTCTGAATTTTACTTGATGTTTTACTTACAAACCAACCACCCTCCAGCCCAGCACCAATTCCCACCAAAGTTTCATTTCTTGGCTGCATCTGTGAGGTAGTTAATATAACTTTATTCTCCAAAGGCAGCAAATTTCCTGAATTTTTTATTATATTTCAGATTCTTGCAGCATGTAAGCCAAGAAGTTGCACCATATTGCATAATGGTTTTGTGTGATTCCACTTAACTGAAGAATTCAGCCATAAAGAAGAAAATAAGGACATAGTGCTAAGTTACACAAAATCTGTTAATTTCCTTTTGGGGGCTCTCTATTTCTGATGCACTTACATATGGCAGAACTTTTGTTTTTCAAGTTTAATTGTCATTTAAACAAAACAGTGTCCCTCTGGGGCCATGGTACAAAACACAGAACGACAGTCACACACAGTACACAGCACATACAGCACATTTACAAGTTACAAACAGTTAACAAATAAAACAAAAGTCCAAAATCTGAAATCAGAAATTTAATGAGTGCTGACGTGACATCATGAATGGAAAATTCCACGAGGTGCTGGGAAGGTTCCCTGGCGATGCACTGGTTTCTGCGCACCACAGACAGTTCTGAGAAGCAACCTCACATATGTAATGAACAGAAGTTAATAAAAAATAGAAGAACACTGCATAAGATCTTGATTGTGTATTGAAAGAGTGGATTCATCAGCATCGGAGTGAACATGTGCTGTTTAATGGTATGCTGATTATGAAACAAGCAGAGGTCCATCATGACATATTAAAAATTGAAGGTATTTGTAAATATGCATCAGTCTGGTTGCAGAAATATATGAAAAGGCACAACATAAAAAATTTAAAGCATCTTCTGATCACGAAGCTGCAGAGAGATTTATTGATAAGTTTGCAAAAATCCTCACTGATGAAAATCTAGCACTAGAACAAGTCTACAATGCTGATTATTTTTAAATCTTGCGTAAAACTTTTGAAAAAAGGTGAAATACAAACATGGTGTACTGTTGCCTTTTAATCAAAACTCGACATCGTAGCTGGAGACTGAAAACCTGCTGTTGTTGGTTGTTGTTCAACAGCTGATTCAGGTATTCTCCTGATGCTGCTGTGTTGCTTTTGTTACCCTGCACATATTATAATGTCATTATATTAATGCTATGTAATCATTTTAACTGTTAAGTACATATGTGTGATGAACAAGTGTAAGACAAAATCAGAGTTGGAAGTGATGGCGATCCCAAGCTATCTCATTGCAAATTACAAAATCCAAAAGAATCTGAAATCTGAAAAAATTCCAGCCCAAAGCATTTTGGATAGGGGGTCCTCAAACTGTATTAAAACATAATAACATAGCCCAAATCCCTGAGTGTCATGGCCTGTAGATTGGTGGTGCATGGATGTTGTCCTGGAGCCACGTTTCTGCAAGGACAGCCTGCAGCAGTTTCTCATATCATGTAGTGCAGCCATAGATGAATGCAACCCAGCAAATGAACACTGGAGGGAAGCACCAACAGGAGGAATCCAGCAGCACACAGCCAGCTTCAGGGTCACCTTCCTCAGCGACTACAACAGGTGACCCCAAGACACGAACGAGGCCTGGTCCACACTATAACTGAGGCCACTTAGCTCCTGCGCTGTCAGTCTTGCCAATGAACCAGTGAATCAGATTTAAGGTATTTAACATTACCAATGTCCAACCGGGTCTTTCAAACACAACAGAAATGTCCAAGGCAATCAACCCCGTCTGTTGGATTGCACACTGCATCCACGGGCTGCTGCTGGCACCTTCTTCCCTGGGTGGTTGAAGCAGGCTGCAACACACAGCTGCACCACTATCCAGCAACTTGCTAGTGGGGTGGACATGCAGGACTTGATGACCTTGATAACCATTTTCTGATTGTGAAAAGTACATAAAGGACAAAAAAACCACACCTTTGGGGTTGGAACCAGAGAGGCTGCTGTTTCTGAATGTGCCATTATCTAGTTGGAATTAACTTGGCCATATACCCACAGAATGCAACTCAGTCGTTACCTAATCCATAATAAAAATGTCTCTGACTTCAAAATCGTTTGCAAAAATGTTAACATTTTAGGAAAAGAATCTATAAATATAATCTACAGCACTTAAAATGATTATTAGTATCTAAGCTATTCAAACAATTAATAGAAGATTAAACTAATTTCTAGTTTTCAAAATGAACTGCAACCATTCTCCTACATTGAAATCAGGAGAGAAGTTGTTTCCGTACAAGTTCTGATTTGGTTGGTTTATTATTACAATAACAATACAGAATAAAGTGTAAAAGCTCTAAAGAAAGTGCAGTGCAGGTAGACAATAAAGTGCAAAGTTTCAGCTTTGTTGAGGTGGGTTATGCAGACTTCCCAATGTAAGTTGTGGGGCACGACCATAGCAGAGCAGTCACATGCTGTCTGAATGACTGCAACATCTTAGGACCTGATATGTGCAGTAAAAATGCCTAAAGTGCTAAATAGTGATATGGATTGTGTTAATGTGCTAACAGGGAATTCCAGACAAATACAGAGACATAAAATGCAGCAGAGACAACACTCGAATTGCAGGAACTTCACTAGTTACACTGGGTAAAAAGATTTTGCTTCCTGAATACTTTTTGGTGTATCTTATGGATTTTGGTCTGCTGATTGTGAAAATCACCATGAAATTTCCCTATCATGGCCCATTTTTTGAAATCACCTATATTTGTTATTTCAATTCATAATTCAAGTCAATTAAAATGTTGCCTACAAAGTAAGCCGAAAAGTTTTCCACCTTGTCCAGGCATGCCGAGGTATGCTTGGCTGGACAGTTTTAGAAGGGCTGTAAAAGCATCATACATACACCATTCTATGCATTGCGTTTACGTGTATATTGATATGCAATCACATTGATGCACCTTCTCTATGCACGTAGCATATTGTATGTACTCATTATAATAAAGTAATTGTATCTTTTGGAACATAAGAACATAAGAAATAGGAGCAGGAGTAGGCCACCTGGCCCGTTGAGCGTGCTCTGCCATTCAATAAGATCATGGCTGATCTGGCCATGGACTCAGCTACCTGCCTTTTCCCCATAACCCTTAATTCCCCTATTATGCAAAAATCTATCCAAACTTGTCTTAAGTATATTTACTGAGATAGCCTTCACTGCTTCATTGGGCAGAGAATTCTACAGATTTGCCACTCTCTGAGAAAAGCAGTTCCTCCTCATCATCCTATTCTACTACCCTGAATCTTGAGGCTATGCCCCCTTGTTCTAGTCTCACCTAGCAGTGGAAAAAACTTTCCTGTCTCTATCTTATATATTCCTTTCATAATTTTATATGTTTCTATAAGATCTCCTCTCATCCTTCTGAATTTCAGAGAATATAATCCCAGGCAACTCAATCTTTCCTCAAAGGATAACCCAAACAAAATGCTGGAGGAACTCAGCAGGCCAGGCAGCAGCTATGGAAAAAAGTACAGTTGACATTTCAGGCTGAAAGGTCGACTGTACTTTTTTCCATAGATGCTGCCTGGTCTGCTGAGTTCCTCTAGCATTTTGCATGTGTTGCTTGGATTTCCAACATCTGTGGTGATATCACATGTAATGACATGTCAGAATGTGATTGGAAAGAGTTCTGAGCATGCGCAGAAATGTTAGAATGATCCAGAACATGGCTTGGTAAAAATGTGGTTTGGTTTTGTGCTGTAAATAAAAGCTCTAATTCTTCCAGAATATGATTCTTTATTGTTAACCCATGGTACATATAAATATAAAGAACACAACGTGGTGTCAGAAGTCAGTCTGGAAGAATAATACCTTCACTAACATGGGAGAAGCGAAGATAATCTAAGAAAAAATAGTTCAAACTGTTTTGGTGTTTGCTAACAGTTTTCAAAATGGAAGGTTTGCAACCTCCACCGACACTTCAGCAGACTGGGAACGTAGCTGAGAACTGGAGAAAATTCAAACAACGTTTTCAACTGTATTTATTGGCAATCGGAGTTGATGAAAAACCTGAAAAAATGAAAGCTGCGCTTCTACTCCACATAATAGGTGACGCAATTGAGGTATATAATCATTTTGTTTTTGAAGATGGAGATACTTTAAATATGAAATCGATAATGGACAAATTTGAAGCATTTTGTATACCGAAGCGTAATGTGATGTATTAACGGTACAACTTTTATACTTGTAAGCAGAAAGCTGGTCAAACAATTGATCAATTTGTTACTGAGTTGAGACACTGCAGTAAAACATGCGAGTTTGCAGAACTGACAGACTCTCTCATTAAAGACAGAATTGCTTGCAGTATTCTGGATAGTGGTCTGAGAGAAAGACAGTCAAGAGAACAAGATTTAGATTTGGTAAAAAGCTTTGTTGATCTGCAAAGCTTCAGAAACAGTGATGTTGCAGGCTAAAGAGCTTTTTATTGAGAACTGCAACGTACACGCTGTGTGTGAACATATTAGAAAAAATAATGAAGTGACACCGAAACCAACAGACAGCAAGACGTCATGTGATCGCTGTGGGCAGCAGCACTGGACAAAAAAGTGTCCAGTGTATGGGAAAATGTGCAACGACTGCGGTAAGTGTAATAATTTTTCACGGTGTTGCAGAAGTAGAAAGAAAATAAAACAAGTAAATGCAGTGCTTGAAAATGAACTTGAAGAGTTTTGTATAGATGTGCTTTGTGAAAACAAACAAAGTAAGAATGACTGGACTGTTCCATTGCAAGTGAACCAAAACAATATTCTGCTTAAACTTGATACTGGAGCACAAGTAAATGTTCTTGCAGAATCTGAGTTTAATGTATTAAAGCCAAGACCAAAATTACGTAAGACAAATATAAAAGTGACTGGGTATTCAGTTAAAGGAACAGGTGTGGCAAAAGTATCACACCAGAATATTGTGCACACGCTTTCATTTGTGGTGGTGCCAAAGAATGTACAGTCAATAGTGGGTCTATCTGCCTGTGAGAGACTGAATTTGGTTAAAAGAGTATTAGTCATGGACAGTGACACAGAGTCAGAATACAGTGACAGAGTGGAACGGCTAGAATCATAAAGAAAGCTCCCAGACCTATCACTTTGTTACCAGCATCTGACAAAGCATTGCCACCAAAACCAGGAGTTGCAATTTTGCCCTCTGGAAGTAACGCACATGCATCAATGGGCCATGCATTGCATCACAATCTCACCTCTGCAGGAGGATAGAGGCCAAACTTGCAGCACTGTACAATACAATACTGATCTGAAGCCAAAAAGTGACAAGAATCAGGATCCAATTGAAGAAGTGAAAGCACAAGTGAAGGAATTGAGAAGTTTTATTGAAATGATGAAGTCTCAGCATAAAAAAAGAGATTACACAGTTAATGAATGAATTAGATGAGGAGAGGAAGATTTGTATTTCATTACAAATGGAAGTGGAAGGAATTAAGAAAGCTATGGTACTTGATGAAGTCCAACGCAGATCACACATGGTCCAAACAGAAGAAGGAGCAGTGTTCAGAAGAAATCGCGAAGACCTCAAGAAAGAGCCAACTTTAGAGTTTCAGTTAACTGATGCAGACCAGACAAAACATGGAAATAACAATGAAACACAAGAACTGCATGAACCACTTAGAAAGTCTACTCATGTTCGTAAACCCCCCGAGAGACAGATAGAAACATGTTAAATTATGCATTTGTTCTGGTTAATGTTGTTAATTGTTTTTCTTTTTAAGGAAAGGAAGATGTGGTGATAACTCATGTAATGATGTGTCAGAATGTGATTAGAAAGAGTTCTGAGCATGTGCAGAAATGTTAGAATGATCCAGAACATGGCTTGATAAAAACGTAGTTTGGTTTTGTTGCTGTAACTAAAAGTTCTAATTCCTCCAAAATATGATACTTTATTGTTAACCCACGGTACATATAAATATAAAGAACACAACAGCATCTACAGATTTTCTCTTGTTTGTCATAGTCCAACCCCTTCATCTATGAAATCAACCTGGTGAATCTCCTCTGCACCACCTCCAAAGTCAGTATATCCTTCGTCAAGTAAGGAGACCAGAACTGCACACAGTACTCCAGATGCGGCCTCGTCAGTACCCTGTACAGTTGCAGTAAAACCTCCCTGCTCTTAAATTCAATCCATCTAGCAAAGAAGACCAACATTACATTTGCCTTCTTGATAGCCTGCTGCACCTGTAAACCAACCTTTTGTGATTCATGCACAAGCACTACCAAGTCCCTCTGTACAGCAGCATGCTGCAATTTTTTACCTTTTAAATAATAACCTGATTTTCCATTTTTCCCTCCAAGGTGAATGACCTTGTATCTACCAACATTGTACTCCACCTGAAAGACCCTTGCACACTCAGTTAACCTATCTATATCTCTCTATAGACTCTCCGTATCCCCTGCACAAGTTGCTTTTCCACTCAATTTAGTGTCATCAGCAAACTTAGATACATTACACTTGGTCCCCACTTCCAGATCGTTAATGCATATCGTGAACAATTATCCGCCCAGCACTGACCCCTGCAGCACACCATTCACCACTGATTATCAACCAGAGAAACACCCATGTATCCTAACCCTCTGCTTTCTATTGGTTAATCAATTCTCTGTCCATGCAAATACATTACTCTCAACTCTATGCATCCTTATAGATAAATTATTTATGTGGCACCTTATCGAATGTCTTCTGGAAGTCCAAGTAAATAACATCCATCTGTTCCTTTCAATCAACTATGCTTGTTATACCCTCAAAGAACTCCAGTAAGTTTGTCAAACAGGACCTGCCTTTGCTGAATCCATGCTGCATCTGCCTGATGGATCCATTTCTTTCCAGATGCCTTGCTATTTCTTCTTTAATGATAAGTTCAAGCATTTTCCCAACTACAGATGTTAAACTGACTGGCCTACAGTCAGCTGCCTTTTGCCTACATCCTTTTTTGAACAGTGGAGTGACATTCACCTTTTTCCAATCCGTCAGGATCAGCCGGGAGTCCAGAGAATTTTGGTAAATTATCACCAAAGCCTCAACTACAACTTCTGCCATTTCTTTCAGTACCCTGAGATGCATTCCATCAGGACTAGGGGGCTTGTCTATCTTTAGCCCCACAACTTTTCTCAGCACTACCTCTCCAGTGATAGCTTTTGTATTGTGGTCCTCACCTCCCATCACATCCATAACATCCCTTTTCAGCATGTTAGACAATGTCCTCCACTGTGAAAACCAACACAAAACAGTCATTCAAAGCCTCAGCCATTTCCTTATTACTCAATATCAATTTCCCCATCTCGTCCTCCAAGGGACCTACATTCACTTTATCCACTCTTTTCTGCTTGATATAATTAGAAAAAAAGTTACAATCCGTTTTTATATTTTGTGTTAGTTTGTTTTCATAATCTATCTTCCTTTTCTTTATCGCTTGCTTAGTGGTTCTTTGCCACTTTAAAGGTTTCCCAATCTTCCTGTTTCCCACTTGGCAATTTTGTACACATGAGCTTTTAGTTTAATACCTCCCTTTATTTCCTTAGTTATCCATGGCTGGCTCTCCCCACCGTTACTGTCCTTGCTTTTAATTGGAATATGATTTTGTTGAGCACCATGAAGAATCTCTTTGAAAGACTTCCACTGCTCCTTAACCATCCCACCATATGGCTTGTGTTTCCAGTCTACCCTATCCATCTCCTCCCTTATCCCATTGTAGTCTCCCTTGTTTCGGCATAATACACTGGTTTTAGATCAAACTATTGCACACTCCAATTGTATGAGAAACTCAATCATACCGTGATCACTCTTTCCAAGAGGATCCTTAACAACAAGATCACTAATTTTACCTGTCTCATTGCACAGAACCAGATCTAAGATAGCACATTCCCTTGTAGGTTCAGTAACATGCTGTTTAAGAAAGCCATCACAGATGCACTCCATGAAGTCCTCCTCAAGACTGCCTTGACCAACTTAATTCACCCAATCTATGTGCAAGTTAAAGTCCCCCATGAAAACTGCTGTTCCATGTTTACATGCCTCAGATATTTCTCTGTTTATTGCCTGTGCCACTGTCATGTTACTATTCCGTGGCCTATTGACCACTCCCACCAGTGATTTTTTCTGTACTATTCCTAATCTCTACCCAGATGGATTCTACGTTCTGCTCCTTAGATCTTATATCGTCTCTCACTATCGCCCTGATCTCCTGCTACCCCACCTCCCTCACTTTTCTGCCTATCTTTCCGTACTACCTGATATCCTTGGATATTTAATTCCCAATCCCCTCCACCCTACAACCACGTTTCTATAATGACCACTAAATCATACCCCTTCACTGACCTTGTTTCAAATATTATGGGAATTCAGATTGGATAAAGTGCCCTCACACTCATTGTGCCTTTAAAACCTAGTATTCTTTGTCTCCTTTGCACTTGACTTTTCTGCACTCCACCCTTACTATTCTCATTTTAACTTTTACTTTTACTTTATCTTTATTCACACTTCTCTCTTTTACTTTATCCATACTTCTCCAATCTGTTGAACCCCCCCCCCCCCACTATTTAGCTTAAAGCCATGTCCACAGCCCTAATTATGCAATTCTCCAGGATACAGGTACCACCACGGTTCAGGTGGAGCCCATCCCAATGGAACAACTCCCTCCTTCCCCAATACTGGTGCCAGTTTCCCATGAATTCAAACCCACTTCTCCCACACCAATCCTTAAGCCACACAGTTAACTCTCTAATCTTCTTGATCCTGTGCCAAGTTGCACGTGGTTTAGGTAGTAATCCAGAGATTACTCCCTTTTTGGTCCTGTTTTTTAATTTAGTCCCTAGCTGCTCAAATTCCCTCAGCAGAACCTCTTTCTTCATTCTCTCTACATTGTTGATACCCACATGGACCATGACAACTGGACCCTCCCACTGCAAATTCCTCTGCAGGCCAGATAAACTGTCCCAAACCTATGCACTAAGGCAACACAGCCTTTGGGATGCTCTATTGTTGCGACAGAGAACTTTGTCTATTCCCCTGACGATAGTATTCCCAATTACCACTACATTTCTCTTCTCCCCCCACCCCCTGCTTGAATGGCTCCTTGAACTACAGTGCCACAGTTAGGTTGCTCATCCTTCCTAGAGCCCCTCCTTTCATCCACACAGGGAGCAAGAATCTCAGACCTGTTGGACATGCTCAAGGGCTGAGGCTCCCCAACACTGTCTCTTGGATCCCACGACCTGCCTCACTCACAGTCACACCCTCTTGTCCCGACCACAGACCGAATATGAGGCAACTAATCTAATGGGTGTGACTACCTCCTGAAACAGAGCATCCAGGTAACTCTCCCTCTCCCTGATGTGCCACAGTGTTTGAAGCTCAGATTCCAGGTCATCGACTTTGAGCCTGAGTTCCTCGAGCAGCCAACACTTGCTGCAGGTGTGGTCACCAGGAACCACAATGGGGTCCACAGACTCCTCACATTTTGCAGATACAGCACATCACCTGATCCAGCATCTTGTAGCTTGGTGACTTTTTATTCAACCACTACAAATGCTTTGCAACACACATCAAAGTTGCTGGTGAACGCAGCAGGCCAGGCAGCATCTCTAGGAAGAGGTACAGTCCTGACGAAGGGTCTCGGCCCGAAACGTCAACGGTACGTCTTCCTAGAGATGCTGCCTGGCCTGCTGCGTTCACCAGCAACTTTGATGTGTGTTGCTTGAATTTCCAGCATCTGTAGAAATTCCTGTTGACTACAAATGCTTTATCCACTACTCAACTGTTCCTCACCGAAGCCTCTTGAGCCAAAGTCGGTAAACTCCACTCTCTCCGCTGGTAAGCTACACCGCAAAACATCTTTTCGTCTGCCTTGTTAGGCCCACAACAACTTCAGCACTGTTCTTTTCAATCATCGTTTCACTTCTTTCTTTGAAAAACACGCTAAGCACCTCTGTTACCACTAGCCCTAGTGAACTTGAGTTCCAGGTTTTTGATCTGACAACGGTGTTGGAAGTTCCATGTCAGAATGGTGTGTGGCTTGGAGGGCAACTATTAGGTAGTGGTGTTCCCATGTTTTTTTGATACTCTGTGGCTGTTAATTTTGAGAAGAGAATAAAGTTGCATTTTTATTTGTTGTTTATGTTTAGTTGCAGTTTTAATTTCATTGTGTTGGTGCAATGGAAGCTGCACAATGATAGATTCATAACAGTGGTTTGGCCTGCAAGTGTGCTGTTTATGCTCAGGATGATATAGGTGGTGATTTCACTTTAAGTAAGCATGTGACTCTTCAGTTGTTATTTTGTCTAATGGAAGATTATCTATGCCTTTGATCTATTTCAATTGTTCAGCAAAATTTACCTCAGTACCATCCAGGACTTGTTACATAGTAGTATCCCAAGTACCAACAGCAAATCTAAAGTCATTACTGTTAATTTCAAGTACGTTGCCCAAGTTTCATAATCCAAGCATGTGAAACAGCCATTTTTCATCTGGTGTCATGGGCTGTCTATATTTTGTGAGGAAATGTACATTACGTGAAACCTATAGCTCACAACAGTATCTTTTTAAATCCAGGTGCTGGTAGAAATGAATGGGCTGGCAGCCAATACTGAGACCCAGAGCACTAGCAGTCTGAGGCGTAGATCCTTAAAATATATAACAAAGGCATCTGGGCTGTTCTGATTTTTGTCAGCTCTTGTCAGATTTGTTAACATTGCTAAATCACAGCACTTAACAGTGGTCAAACCAGATTATTTTTCTATGGAGCAATACAAAATTCAAACCCCAGGTAAACAGGATTATGTCCATGTTCATAAGCCTCACATTTTACCAATTCAAGCAAAATCTTATGTTTTCCATTTGACGCCATATCAAAAATGTGACTAAAGTTTAAGGAAATGGCCTAGAGTGAGCTTCTGAGCTGACTATCCTGCATATTCGCTGCTGCTTTTTGTCCAAATGTTTCTGTAATATTCCTTCCTCCCAGTGAATTACTGGAATGAATGAAACTCCAAATTATTTTAACTGCAAAACATCTTAAGCAATATGTTTACAAATTCCTTTGTGCACAAATATTTTAAGCATAATGGTTAAAGCAAATAAAATAAGCACATTTTTAAAGATGTATAAATATCAGATACAAAGTGAAACCCAATAGCATGAATGGCAGAGATGTTTCACTACTGATGAACTCAATGCCCTCTATACCCCTTTGAAAGGGAGAATATAACAACAGCTGTGAAGATTCCTGCTGCACCTGGTGACCCTGTGATCTCTGTCTCAGAGGCTGCCTTAAAAGAGGGTGAACCCTTGCAAGGTGGAAGGTCCCGATGGAATAGCTGGTAAAGCTCTAAAAACTTGTGGGAGTATTCAAGGACATTTTCAACCTCTCACTGCTACAGGTGGAAGTTCTCACTTGCTTCAAAAAGGCGACAATTATACCAGTGCCTAAGAAGAGTAATGTGAGCTGCCATAATGAATATCGCCCAGTAGCACTCACAGTGATGAAATGCTTTGAGAGGTTAATCATGACTAGACTGAACTCCTGCCTCAGCAAGGACCTGGACCCACTGCAATTTACCTATCGCCACAATAGGTCAATAGCAGATGCAACCTCAATGGCTCTTCACAGGGCCTTAGACCACCTGGACAATACAAACATCTATGTCAAGATGCTGTTCATCGATTATAGCTCAGCATATAATACCATCATTCCCACAATCCTGATTAAGAAGTTACAGAACCTGGGACTTTGGACCTCTGCAACTGGATCCTCGACTTCCTAACTGGAAGACCACAGTCTGTGGGGATTGGTGATAACATATCCTCCTTGCTGACGATCAACAGTGATGCACCTCAGGGGTGTGTGCTTAGCCCACTGCTCTACTCTCTCTATACCCATGACTGTGTGGCTAGGCAATGCTCAAATAACATCCATAAATTTGCTGATGATACAACCATTGTTGTTAAAATCTCAGATGGAGGAGCTAGATATACCAACTAGTGGAGTGGTGTCATATTAACAACCTGGCACTCAACCTCAGTAAGATGAAAGAGCTGATGGTGGACTTCAGGAAGGGTAAGACGGAAGAACACATACCAATCCTCATAAAGGGATCAGAAGGGGAGAGAGTGAGCAGTGTCAAGTTCCTGGGTGTCAAGATCTCTAAGAACCTAACTTGGTCCCAACATATCTATGCAGCTATAAAGAAGGCAAGGCAGCGACTGTACTTCATTAGGAATTTGAAGGGATTTGTTATGTCAACAAAAACACTCAAAAACTTCTATAGATGTACCGTAGAGAGCATTCTGACAGGCTGCATCACTGTCTGGTATGGGGGGGTGGGTGGGGGGTGTCTACTGCAGAGGACCAAAAGAAGCTGCAGAGAGCCGTAATCTTTTTTCAGCTCCATCTTGGGCACTAACCTACAAAGTACCCAGGACATCTTAAAGGAGCGGTGTCTCAGAAAGGCAGTGTCCATTATTAAGGACCTCCAGTACCTAGGGCACGCCCTTTTCTCACTGTTACCAGTTGGTAAGAGGTACATACTAACTTAGTGGCTTCAACCTTCAGGCCTCGACCTCTGAGTTCGACAACTGAGGCTCATACTCAGCAATTCAGAAGTAGCTTCTTCTCCTCTGCCATCCGGTTCCGAAATGGACATTGAACCCATGAACACTACCTCACTTTTTAAAAATATATTATTTCTGTTTTTGGACAATTTTTAATCTATTCAATATACATATACTGCTATTTATCTATCTATCTATCTATCTATCTATCTATCTATTTATTTATTTATCTATCTCGTTATTTCTTTCTTTCTTTCTTTCTATATTATGTATTATATTGAACTGCTGCTAAGTTAATAAATTTCACAACACATGCCGGTGATAATAAACATGATTCTGATTCAGATACAGATTTGTACCTTTAGGAGTTAAATTCATCAATTTTTTGAATTTTGAAAACTGAAGTTCATAATTTTAGGATTAAGAATGAAATGAAATTAAGATATGAATTTTGAACTGCAATCATCTAAAATTACTATTTCAAACCTACTTGTTTTGAGTTCTGTCACCCTTTTATAGCTTTGCAAATAGTTTTGCCATCCTTTGTCAAAAAGGCAATATTGGCTTGGGCCTTTGCAATTGTAAGTGATTAGTTCTTTTTTATTGTTTGCAGGCAATCCTCAGATTATGAGAGGTTTCTGCTCCTCAAAACTGTACATAACCTGAACTCCTCATAAATCAGAAATAAATAAAACCAAGTGTGGTGGAGGATTACAGATCACCCGTGGGGGGAGGGCAAGCATGTGGCTCCATAAGCTCACTGAGAGAGTGAGCAAACCTGCTCAATCGTCCCAGCTCTGCTGGGCTTGACGCAGCCTGGGCATGAGAGGGAGGAGTGGGGAGAGAGAAAGCATGTGGAAATGACCCACCTTGCACTAGATACCAGCAGCCCCACAACAGCTCCCAAATCCAGCCTGCCACTCTCCCAAGTGCATGTCCTGTGTGAAAACTAGGATGAAACTGTTTACTTCAACTGCAGCCCTTTGGGATCAAGAATGATTCAGTATCAGTCCAATTTTGTAGCTTTGACGGGACTAATGAAGCCAATGTTCAAATAAGAACTCTTTCACAAAGGGGGAGGAGTGTTGTACGGGGATGGTGGTTAAGTAGTTTGTAGGATGGTAAGCTCCTTTTGCCTTTTAAGTGGGGTCTTGTGTGCTTTAGTGCATGAACTTGAGGTTCACAATATCATCCTGAATGTTCCTTCTCCAATTTTATGGTCATGGGTCAGAACTCCCAGGAGTCATGGAGTGTTGTTGCAGTTCTTCAAGGAAGGGTTTGAGCATATCCTTGGATCTTTTCCTTTGTCCATCTGGTAATATCTGGCCATAAATGAAATAGTGTTCACACACTTGAGACCAGTCTCAGGCATGAGAACAACACATCCTTCCCTAACAAAGCAGAAGGGATATAAATCATGCCTCGTGATTTTGGAGGAATCGTAAAGATATCTTTGCTGATGTTTACTGTAGTTAGTCCTGGTCGCTGTCCAAGCATCTGAGAGGGCAGAATAAATCTTAAAGCTAGTACCAATAACTCCTTGTGCATCCTAAAATGCTCTTTACACTTCTCCACCATAATGTTTATAATCAATGAATTAACACAAATTTACATCACTATAGCAATTTAATCTGATTTAAATGAACAATATATCATTTCCAATTTCATATTATTGTGTTTTTTTTAGTCAGAAGAAACATCTCAGTTCTCTCCAGCCAAACAGTTTCTCAGCCTTCAAATCGTCGTCACTATTTTCAAATCCGTTCACAGCCTAGTTGTCCTCTATCCCTGTAATCCTACTTCATTAACATGGTGTTGTTACACTTATGACTTCTCTTCCTTTCAAATTTAACTGTTCAGTAGATGGTGACGTGCTGCCAAGAACCATAATTCACATGCTTGATATGTCCTCCATTCTATATCTCTTCCGTGCTTTATGACACTCCTTGAAATTGAAGATCTTTGATCATGTTTTTGGTGATCTCTCTTAATTATGTGGCTCAATGTTAGTTTCTGTTGGATATAATTCCAATGAAGCATTTTACAATACCTTGCTATGTTAAGATACTTTCTAAATACACCTTATTGTATCTATAATTGTTATAATTAAATAACAGTCAATTAATTTCTGGTTAAGATGGCACTGAGCTGCAATGTCCATCAAGGATGTGGCTCAGATTTACTAGTTTCTTAGGTTCATAGGGATGGTTCAGGGGACAGGGGCAGGTTAAGGTTTTAGACAGAGATGGGGGGAGTTAGAGGTCGGGGCAGTAAATGAAGAATCAAGCAAAGAGCCAGTGGTTGGAGTCCAAATCAGAATGCACTGTGGTCAAAGGTCGATAATCTCCAGAGTCAATAACTGAGGTTGGTGGGCCCTGTGGACAAGGACGGGCAAGCCCTGGGGTCAGAGATCCAAGCAGGCAGGAGGTACAAGGGCCATTGATCCTCCCGGTTCAGCGAGTTCTGGAGATGAGGTCTGTGTGAGCCCAGAGGTCAAGGTCTGGAGGTCAAAGTCAAGTCCTGTGATTGGCGAGTCCAGGGGTCGATACCCAGACTGTTGGTCAAAGCTGATGGTCAAAGTTCAGGAATCAGTGAGTCCAGAAGTCAAAGCTTGGAGGGTGAAGACCGAAGTTGTCAAACCCAGCGGTCGAGGCCTGGAGGTTGAAGCCACTAAGTTGGCATGTCCAGAGGTCAGAGATCTGCAAGTCCAAGGCAGGGACTGGAGGTTTGAGGCCCAATGGTTATGAGTTTGAGAGTGTGGGACAAAGGACTGGTGGTTAGAAGCCTGTCCTGGATTTGGAGGCTTGTGTGTGTGTGTGAGTGAGTGGGTGGGTAGAGGTGAGAAAGGGACTTGTTTTGCTGTTTTTATTGATGTTGTGTTGTTATTGTTGTTGATACTTGTGTAGCTTGTGTTGTTCTGCTGAACACTGATGGCATCAGAATGTGTGGTAAAATTTGTGGGCTGCACCAGCAAATCCTTTGGTTGTGTTGGTTGTTACCACATTGCACTGTATGTTTCAATGCACACGTGATAAATAAGTGAATCTGAATCTGAAATTAACTTTGAATCCATTAGATCATTCATCCTTCCTCTGGGAGTCATGAACTTTTTTTGCTTCATTAAAACTGCTTCAGGGTTTTGTCAACAATGATTAAGATATGTTTACATTTTTTGAAAGTTAATCAATCTTCCCAGCCTTTCAAACATGCAATTAATTTACATTTGCTAAATATGCTATTTGAAATTTCTAATAAAAAGGATCTCATGAGCTAAATGCTGAAAAATAGAGAAAGAAAAATAATTTTTCATCTGTTGTTTTCTCTAAATAAATTGCTCAAATCTATTTTGTTTATTTTTTTAAAGGAGGTCATTAATAAAAAAATACCAGACTGCTCCCTGGTAGTGCTACTTTCTGTCCGGTCATACAATCAAGCAAAATTCATGTACTAAGAATGAACACTTAGTTGTTCTGTTTAATGCCAACCAAACCTTGCGTCATTATGAATTACTGGGTTCAGCTGATAAAAAATGAATATCCAAACTAACATCTGTATTCTGTGGTATTTAGCATCTGCACTGATAATCCGTAAGGGGGCTTCAATGGAACCCATAAAGATCGCAGGTGAACAAATTGTTCTTTTTAGAATAATTCTCTTTTACTGCTATGAATCCTAGCTGTTTATTCCAAATTTGTTTAACTACCATGAATTTAATTTCCCCACCTGCTGTGGGGGGATTCCAGCCTATCTCAAGTTTAATAGTCTAGATCTGAATACTGCTCTTCAACATAACCGTAATGCTATCAATGATACTACAAACATATCTTCACACGAAGGTTGTTGGAAATCTCCAGTTCAAATCTAAATAGGAGTTGAGACTATTTCAACTAAAAGGTTTTTTTTGTGTTAGTTGTAAAATCAATGGACCTATAGAGAAATCATCATTCATAATTAAGTATCCTCACCGTCCAAGCCATTCTCTCTTCTCACTATTATCATCACGTAAGAGCCTTGGGTCCAGGTTAAGGAACAGTTATTTCCCTACAGCCATCTGGCTTCTGAACAGGTGTAGATAACTTCAGTCACCACAACTCTGAACTGATTCCACAGCCTACAGACTTACTTCCAAGGATTCTACAATTCATGTTCCCGGAGTTTTATAGTCATAAATTTGTCTTCTTTTACACATTGGTTGTTTGTCAGTCTTTACTTATGTATAGTTTTGAATTAATTCTATTGTATTTCTTCTTTTTCCTGTAAATGCCTGCAAGAAAATGAATCTCAAGGTTGTGTATGGTGACATATGCAAATTTTGATAATAAATTTACTTTGATTTTAAATGGGGATAAATCGAGTTAAGCGGTCTGTTATCCAAGAGGTAGAGGGCGTTGAAGGAAATATTTAGGATGGAATAGGCCAATCCTCTTCCACTGTTCTCACTGCAGTTGGAGACTGTTGAATTTGTTATTGAGGGATAGTGCAGAGCACACCAGGATGCAAGCATGTAGGATACTCAGCTGAATTTTATTGATAACCCAGCTACCACTGAAGAGCCTACTTTCGAACACTATGGAAATTGGAATATGTAGGAGTGTCATTTATTCTCTGGCTATCACTTTGGCAAATTGATTCTTCTTGGTGCCATCAAACTGCTCTGAGAGAATGACTGTGGCTGCAAGTCACTGCTAGTAAATAAAAAGACCAGCCTTTTAATTTGCTCTGGTCCTGTAGCTTAAAACAAGCCCAGTTTGGATGTAATCCAATTTCTGGTTCATGGTCTGACCATCCAAAAATAATCAAAAACTGACGAATTTGTTGGCCTCATTTCAAAAAAATACTTTAATTTTTGGCAATAGAATTGGTGAAGTAATTTGTTGAGATGACTTGACTTAATTTTCAGTTTTGTAATCTGTAATAGGAACATGAAATGATTATTCATTTCAACACCATATATTGTATCAAGGGAAAACAGAACGAGGAGTTTGCTGCATTTCTTAGTGCACCCTTTACACACCCTTTTCCTCACTATTTTCAAAGGTTAAGCCTGAAACAGATGTGGAAATGAAAACCATGACAGTCGGGTCCTAATTTTAACACCAACATGAAGAAAACAGGTAAAATATTACATATCGTCCCATGCGATAGGTTAGTACACAGAATACTAACCTGGAGCATTGTGTGCTCCAACCTACAGGAGAGATATTAATCAGATTCAAAGAATAGAGAGAAAATTTACAATGATGTTGCCGGAACTTGAGGACCTGACTTGTAAGGAAAGGTTGAATAGGTTCGAACTTTATTTCCTGGAGCTTAGGAGAATGAGGGGAGATTTGATAGAGATATACAAAATTATGAAGGGTATAAACAGGATACATTGGCATGTGGCCAAGTGGTTAAGGTATCGGTCTATTGATCTGAAGGTCGCTAGTTCGAGCCTCAGCTGAGGCAACGTGTTGTGTCCTTGAGCAAGGCACTTATCCACACATTGCTCTGTGATGACACTGGTACCAAGCTGTATCAGCCCTAGTGCCCTTCCCTTGGACAACATCAGTGGCATGGAGAGGGGAGACTTGCAGCATGGGCAACTGCCGGTCTTCCATACAACCTTTCCCAGGCCTATGCCCTGGAGACCTTTCAAGGCGCAAATCCATGGTCTCAAGAGATTAACGGATGCCTATTATTAAACAGGATAAATGCAGACAAGCTTTTCTACTGAGGTTGGGTGAGACTAACATAAGAGGTTATAGGTTCGGAGTAAATGGTGAAATTTTTCAGAGGAGCATATGGGGGAACTCCTTCACTCTGAGGATGGTGAGAGTGTGGAACAAACCGCTTGCAGAAATTTTAAATTCAAATTTTAATCAAGATTTGGATAAGGACATAGATGAGAGTGGTAAGGAGGGGTATGTTCCATATGAGGCTGGATGGGACAATATTTAGCAATAACAGTTCAACATGGACTGGATGAGCCGAAAGCCTTGCTTCTATCCATTTGTACTCTATGACTCTATAACTGTAACAATAGCTACACCACCATAAGGAGCATCATTAAATAACTATCAGTATTAGCAAATTAGAATTTAAACTCCTCGCCAAGTATGAGGTTTCCTACAATATTTTCTATCTACACCTTCCTTTTGATGTGTCATGGAATCATAAACTCGCAGAAAACTACAACACAGAAGCAGGTCCTTACTCTCATCTAGTCTGTGCCAAACCATTTAAACTAGTGCCATCGACCTACACCGGGACCATAGCCCTCCATACCCCTGCGATCCAAACCTCTCTTAAATGTTAAAATCAAGCTTGCATGCACCACTTGCTCATTCCACACTCTCATGCCCTCTTGAGTGAAAAAGTTTCCCCTCATGTTCCTCTTAAACATTTAACCTTCCACTCTTAACCCATAACTTTTAGTTGTAGTCTCACCCAACAGGTAACTTTGGTCATCAAGTAATATTCCGAGAGGACTAGAACTGCAAGACAAAGAAAAGTAATGGAACTACTTGTGATGTGGAAGAAAATTGCAAAAACTGTGCTGCATAATAAACAGCTCCTGAAGAACTTCTGCTGACCAAGGATATTCAGGACACACTGGGATCTTGGCACTTCACTAAAATTCTTCTTTATCCTTGATTCCATTAAGGCTAATGGGAACAATCCTGCATTCTGAGTCACTCAGCACAATATCCCTCATTAATAACTTGAATCATTCAGCAACCACTTCAAACCTTGCAGATTCTGAAGGCAGTTTAAAGAAAAGAAGACTTGTAAAGGCAACTTCCTTCCTGCAAACCTGTGCAACAGGTTCACGTCCATAAACAATATTTCCAGAGTTTTCATCCTAACTCACACCAAATCGCTGTTCACTGCTGTCCTTACTCCCTGCACTATCATTTAAATAGCATCTTGATTTTAAAATCGCTACCTTTCCTTTAAATCAATCTGTCACCCCTTGGCTTACCTATTCATGAAGCTTCCATCAGGCTAACAATTGTACAAAATCTCTATGCTCATTTATTTGTACACATCTGAATTTCATGACTCATTCCATTAGTAGCCATCCTTCTTTATCTGCCTGGGTTTTAGTTTCTTTTGTTCTATACTCTTTCCAAATACAATACTGTAAGTTGCTTTAATGGTTCACTGTCAATTTTTGTCTCATAACCTTTCCCTGAAAGAATTTGGGATGTTTAAAGAAGTGAAGAGAAATGAAGTGTTACTGTGAATTGAGGAGGAGTGATGTTATGAGTTGGAGATGGATCACCCGTATGGTAACAATGAACGGAGGAATGAATGTTTAGGAGAAGTGAGAGGATGAATGTGTGCCTCTGTGATTGGTGCATGGGGGAGATGGTTGGAATGTTTCACCTGCTGTTAAGATTCAGACCTCAGGTGCTTTATTTTCAGAAGTAGAAAAAAAACAGTTAGTCAAAAGCTTTTCATGAAAAGATGGAAACATTTTCTTTGCAGGTGGGCAGCAACTTACCATAAATTTTATGCAGTTTGTAAAAGAAATTTAGTTTCTGGCTTTATTCTGAAATGATAACCTTTAAATCAATCACAGTTCCTCTTCTTATTCTCAGACATATTTAATGACACTTTATTCTGCATTATTATTGTCTTACTTTATTCTAGCTCAAAGCAGTGTTTAATGATCTGATCTGTAGAAACAGTACACAAGACTAGCTTTTCACTGTATCTTGTTGCATGTGACAATAATAAACCAACACCAATACGCCTCTTGTAGTCCACTCCCCTCCCAGGATTGCGCATCTGAAGTAGGCTTAGTTTTGAAAGACAGTAATCTTGTAGTTACATGTAGTTATCTCTTGAAGCATTGAGACAGCCCAATGCATTTTACAGCCAATGAACTGCTCTGGAAGTATAGTTATTCTGGTAGTGTAGGAAACAAGCAAGACATTTTTACACAGCAAGATACCACAAGATGGACTAAGGAATAATATTAGCTGGGGCACTAGGAATGCATTCCATTTTTATTAAAAATAATACCAAGGATCATTTCCATTCACCTAAGCAGCCAAGGCTACAACAAGTCTTTGGATTAAAGGGTGCAATGAATAATCTGCTGGAGGATCTCAGTGTGTCAAGTAGTGTCAGTAGAGAATAAGGAACTATCAATATTTTCGGACAAAGCCCTGCAGATTATTTTTTGCTCCTGATTTTAGTATCTGCAGTCTCTTGCATATCTATTAGAAAACATGGTTCTTTCCAGAATATGGCATCATCCAAAATGTTTGTATTGTATTCTCTGGGATGAAATATGAATCTGCTACCTTCTAATTGAAAAGTAAGTGTTCCCACTGAGCAACAGCTGATAGTTGTACTAATGACATATCTATGCATGATAGTGATGCTACTTCACTTTGACCCTCTCCATCAAGAGAAGCAAAAATCATTTTCAACCTTCATTTCACATTTTGCTTTAATGATGACAGGCACCTTCAACTTAATCAACTTAAACAAAAGTTTGCCACTGGGAAACATTAAAAGGCAGGCAGAAATTGATGTTCTATAAGCCTGGACAAACTTATCATTTGAAAAGGAAATATTTGACAAGGTATACGTTTTGCAAAGGATCTCCTTGATAAAAAAAATTCTGTTTGTTGATTGTTTGTTCAAATTTGCACAATTCAGGAAATATATGTACCTTGTAAATATTCCGTATCTGTTGCATGTACTTCAAGACAAAAATTATTTTACACGCCGGCAGTTTGAGCAAACTCAAAATAATTTCATGAGAAAATGGCTAGATTTGAATTTACTTTGGTTCTTTATCGCTGTCTTTCTTCACAATGTATTGTCCCTCTGGTTCATTTCTAACATATTAAGTGAAAAAGGTTCCACTTCAGCACAGGATACAATGCAAACAGTAACAGGGAGCCAGTTTTTTTGGATGAATAAACATGACCTGAATTTGATCTATCATATGAATGAGATATCTGTATTCAGTGGCTGAACTATTACCCTTTAGCTTTCATGAACCCCTGAGCCTGTACTGATTCTCCCATTGGAAAGTGAATTTCTCGATGGCCGGCTCCTCTGCAGTACTCTACTTCTCCAACAGGAGGACACATGATAGAGAACCGTCCACCTGGCGCCAATTTGAAACCTGCCTGTGTGATTGAATCCTTTGGGATTTGAACACAGAATCAGTTTACCGCTGCTTTGATTAGGAGCAGCAAATTCTATTTGTTAAGCAGAGAGAACAATATGTCCTTAACTGAAAGATCTACTGTTGGACAACTGCTGGTCTGTTTTGCATTTTTATTCACAAACTAATTGGCCAAGAACTTATTAAATCAGCATATGTTGTAAAGAGGTGATCTAACACAAGACATTAACCTTTTAACTGCAAAACTAATTGTATTATTGCTTCATTCTAAAATGAATGATACCCATGTATCTGAGTAAAAAACCTTCCTCTAATATCCCCCTTGAACTTCCCAACCCTTACCTTAAAGCTATGTCCTCTTGTATTGAGCAGCGGTGTCCTGGGGAAGAGGTGCTGGTTGTCCACTCTATCTATTCCTCTTAATATCTTGTATCATAATCCATACTCTCTAAACCAGGCAGCATCCTGGTAAGTCTCCTCTGTACCCTTTCCAACGCTTCCACATCCTTCCTATAGTGAGGCGACCAGAAATGGACACAGTACTCCAAGTGTGACCTAACCAGAGTTTTATAGAACTTTGAAAAGAATGTTTTGCTTTTCCGTTGTCTGAAATCCTGCCTATTGCTTGAGTTTAGAACTTCAGATTTTAACAACTTCTGCACACATTTCTAGTCAATTACTCCTCAAACTTCACATGTAAGGGATGAAAAATGACAATATTGTTTATGATTAAAACCTGTGTGAGATTGTTGGAGGGTTTAAAGCACAATCGTTGTACAGTGCTAGCTGTGAAGATCAGTGTTTGATTCCCACGACTGTCTGTAAGGAGTTTGTACATTCTCCCCATAACCACATGGGTTTTGTCCCAAATTCCAAAGATGTAGGCTAGGATTAGTAAATTGTGGGCATGCTGTGTTGGCACTGAAAGTGTGGCAATACTCGCAGGCTTTCCAATACAGTCCTTGCTGATTTTATTTGACACAAATGCCATGTTTCGCTACGTTTTGATGCACATTGACAAATCAAGCTAATCTTTAAATATATTTTATATAATTTATGAATTTGCAGGCTGATGGAAGCTTTGTATCTAAGAAAATGGATCAGTGCTAAATTGCCAGTAATAACTGCATATAAGGGAAGGATGTGGGCAAACAGTTTAACTGTCTGGTAACATAATCCGCTGGCAAATACCTTGCACAGGATCAAACCATAAATTGAACAAGGGCTCTCTGTTGCAATTCCATGAGTAAAGAATTGTTATTAGTAATAGATATGTACAAACTCAGTAATAACTATTTGAGAATTGAAATGTTAAGCATTTGAAAATAGAAATCTTGTCAATGTCTAGTATGTTACGAAAAAGAGGCCACAGATGTAAACTAGGAGTAAGTGAGTTCGTAATGGAAACAAAACACACACAGTTATGTTTGGGGAGATGGAAGAGAAATTCTGAATACCTCTGAAGAGCATCTTCACAAACAAGAGACTGAACTTTGCTCAATCTGTCAATTGTGAAGTTTTGTGGCAAGAAGGATAAAAGGATATAGTGCATTTACTTATTAATTTGTTTTTCAAGATCTGAGCATCAATAGAAACCTCAACATCTATTGTCCACCTTCCCCCTCGGAAGGTGATAGTAAGTTACTTTCTTGAACTGCTGAAATCCTTGTACTGAAGATGCTGGTACATTGCAGTTGGGCAGAGATTTCCAGGATTTAAATCCAGAAAAAAATGAGAGACAAGTACATACATCCAACTCTGGATGGTGTGGAATTTGGAGAGGAACCTGCAGATAGGGCTGTTCCCATGTACCTTCTTCCCGTGTCCTTCTTGGTACCAGAAGATGCAGATTTAGGAAGTGGCATTGGAGGGGCCTATGTCCATTTTGCAGATGGTACATGCTGAGCACAATTCGAGGCAGATGGGATGTCAGTCTAACAGGCTGCTTTGTCCTGGATGATTTCAAGCTCTTTGAGTAGTCTGAAGCTGCACTCAACCAGACATGTGAAGAATATTGAACAATAATTCCAACCTGTGCCTTGCAGATGGCAGAAAGGCATCAGAATGTCAGGAGGGAGTTATTCACTTCAGGATTCCTGGCCTTTGACCCTCTCTTGTTAACATGGCAGAATTGTTGTGTTTGTGGTTAGTGGTGAGTCCAGACGTTGACAGTAGGGAATTCAACAATGTTGAAGGTAGGTGGGTAATTGCGTAGCCTCTATTCTGTTGGAGTTGATGTTTGTCTGGCACTTTTGAGGTATATGTGTTACTTCCCACTTATTACTGAAGAGGAGTCATGTAATTCCAAATCTACACCAGTTCCATTTAGATTTGCCTGTTTTTTTTCGCATCACAGCAGTACACATGCATTGATAAGTATCCAATGGATATGCTCAATAACTGTGTTGCAAATTAGCAGCACATTTATTGAGCAGTTAATGTAAATTGAGGGGCGGCATGGTGGTGTAGTGGTTAGCACAACATTTTACAGTGCCGGCGACTGGTTCAATTCCTGCCGCTGCCTCTAAGTTGTGTGTAATTCTCCCGTGACACCGTGCATTTCCTCCCTGTCCAAATATGTTAATTGGTCATTATAAATTGTCCTGTGATTAGGCTAGGATTAAATCAGTGGATTGCTGGATGGCATGGCTCGAAGAGTCGGGAGAGCCCATTCCACATGGTATCTCAATAAATAAATAAATAAACAAACAATGAAGCTTACATGATTGTAATTGCAGAGTTTTATTACACAGCAATTTGGGGTAACAACTCCAAAGTAGATAATGCATTCAGATCGATGATCAACATGGAACTATTAAGAAAAGCCCAAAACTTCGGAAAAGTACTTTACTGTTTGGGTTTATTTGCAACTGCTAATTGATATTTATATTATTATAGATGCTGCATGAATCGATCACAATTTTGATTCAAAGTTACCTAATAATTAGAAGGTTGTCTGTAGCTTTGCCCTATTACTGGTAACATATTAATTTGGAAAATGTGTAGCTTGGGTGGTTGATTGTTGGATTGAGTTGTTCTCCAATCATGGCAATTTACTTGCAAATGTTTCGTCACCATACAAGGAGACATCGTCAGTGCGTAGCAATCAACTGACCACGTCTCCTTGCAATTGTGACGAAATGTTTGCGTGTAAATTGCCAAGATTGGAGAACAGCTCAACCCAAGCATAACATAACAAATTCCTGATCTAATTTAAGTTACTGGCAGAATCTGACTGTTTGAATGATGGGTTTCCCAGAAATTCAAAAGGAAAATCAGGATCCAACCTAGTTAATCATGTACAAATGTGATTATTAGAAATTACATAGATATCAATTATATGCTGTTATTAATATTTTAAGATTTTACATCTTTTATGGATTTCTTACTTTGTTTTTACTTTTGCTCTAAAAATAAACTACTTTCTCCTTCTTCTTTGTCTCAACCAGCTTTTCTTTTGCTACAGTTCCCTTGCTGTACCTGAACTACGCTGAATTCATTTCTTTATTATCCCTCACTCTCAATCCTTCCACTGTATATTTACTACCCTTTAACTCTCATTGTTCATGGAGATACACTGCTACATGCATTCGTTCATCTGCCAGATGTCTAGCCATCCTTATCAACAACCATCCATTTGCTTTCTGAGTAACTCTGAAGGCAAAGGTGCTTAAAATGAGAACCCCTCCCAAATATATCAAAGTACAGGAAGAATACAGTGAGGCATGTGGATGATTACCTGGAAATCTGATTATTCTGCTTTAAGGTGTCTGTCAGGTATTAAATCTGCTCGTGCGAAGGTACCCTGGGCACTGATGGAGATGGAAGGGTCAACTCTGCTCCATCGATCCATTTCTTAGAATCAGAATCAGCATTAGAATTAACATCACTGACATATGTCATGAAAATTGTTGATTTGTGGCAGCAGTACAATGCAATACATAAAAAATACTATGAATTACAATAAGAAATATTTATTTATTTATGCATTTTTTTTATTATTAAGGTACTGTACAGAATAGGTATTTCCAGCCCTTCGAGCCACGCAGCCCAGAAATCCCCAAATTTAATCCTAGCCAAATCATGGGACATTTTACAATGACCAATTAACCTACCAGCTGGTACGTCTTTGGGATGTGGGAGGAAACCGGAGCACTGGGAGTAACCAAAGCGGTCACGGGGAGAATGTACAAAGCCCTTACAGGCAGTGGCAGGAATTGAACCCAGGTCGCTGGGACTGTAAAGCGATGTGCTGATCACTATGCTACCCTGTCACCTCAAAAAATTAAATCAAGTAAGTACTACAAAAAGAGTTGGGTGAGTTCATTGTCCATTCAGAAATTTGATGGTGGAGGGGAGGAAGCTGTTCATAAAAGGATGAGTGTGTGTCTTCAGGCACCAGTAACTCCTCCCTGATGGTAATAATGAGAAGACAGCACATCATGGGTGATGGGAGTCCTCACTGATGGATGTCGCTTTTTGGGGGCACCATGTTTTTAAGATGTTCTCTGTGCTGGAGTGGTTAGTGCCAGTGATGGAGCTGGGTGAGTTTGAAACCCTTGGCAGCTTTCTCCAGTCCTGTGCAATGGCCCCTCCATACTGGACTCCTCCACTTTCAAGTAGAATTTACCTCTTGTGTCTGTGTATTGTTAATAACTTGGGAAGGGATTTATGACCAAAATAGAATCAAAAAGCCAAACAACCGTGAACACGAGATTCCGCAGATGCTGGAATCTGGAACAACAGAAAATGCTGGAGAAACTCAGTAGGTCCAGGCAGTGTTTATGGATGAAAATAAACAGAGATTCTGGCTTCTGTTCAACTTCCTTTCCAGTCTCGATGGAAGGTGTCAGCCTGAAAGGTAGACTGTTTATTCCCCTCTTGAGATGCCGACTGACCTGCTGAGTACCTCTGGCATTTTGTGTGTGTTAGTTATAGAATCATCTGGTGCAAAATCAGGCTCCTGAGACTGTTCTGCCCATTATCCATTTGCACTAACCATACAATTAATTCCACTTTATCCTCATCACATTTGCATCGGCCCTCCCCAGATTCTACCACTCCTACACATTCAGGGCAAGTCTAATAGATGTATTAACCTACCAGTGAGATTAAGAGGAAACCAGAGTACTGGCAGCCACAGTGGGAATGTACAAGCTCTATACAGACAGTCCCAGAGATCAGGATTATACATGGATCTTTGGAGTAGTCAGACAACATCTCGGTCAATTAATTGATGTGCAGCTATTGGTATCAACTTATGATGTCTCCTGTGCCAGTTGTGTAAATCGAAGGACAGTGCTTTACTTTCCCTCTCAATGCAATATGAAATGTTAGCTGTTCCTCTCTCCGTATAGGCTGGCTGACTTGCTTGTATATTTCTAGCTTACTTCATACTTCCAGAGACTGTAATATATTGCTCTTGGATTCTTTTCTCTGATGCTTTTAATCATGTTCATGGAATATATTGCTGACTATAGACAAACGTAACGAGATTGAATTTAGTTGCCTTGTTCAGATCTGAAGAGTTCAGTGGGCTCCATAGCTCAGTGGTTAGATCACTGGTCTTGTAAACCAGGCGTCATGAGTTCAAATCTTGCTGGTGCCTGCAGTAGTTCTGCTTTAGATGAGCATCGGAAGGATGGCGTAACGGACAGTGTAGCGCTTGGCGCAATGCTTTACAGCGCAAGCAACCAGGGTTCAATTACCACCACGTTCTGTATGTTCTCCCTGTGACTACAAAGGTTTCATCCATGGGCTCCGTTCTCCCCCCTCACATTCCAAAGACATACAGGTTAGGGTTATCAAGTTGGGGGCATGCTATATTGCAGCTAGAAGCATAACATTATTTATGTGCTGCCCCCAGCTCATCTTCGAACTGTGTTGGCCATTGATGCAAACAGTGCATTTCACTCTATGTTTCACTGTTTCAATGTACTGTACACGTGACAAATAAAGCTAACCTCGAGAAGGTGGCACCCATCATTAAGGAGCCTTATTATCCCTCTTCACATTGAGGAGTGAGGAAGCAGACGAGCCTGAAGGTGCACACTCAACGTTTTAGGAACAGCTGCCTTCCCTCTGCCATAAGATTACTGAACAGTCCATACCTGTGATCAATGACCCTCAATTCCTCCTATGCTCTGTTTACTTCTATTATTTTCATTGTAACTTACAGTAATTTTTTTATATTTTGTGCTGACCTGCTGCTGCAAAGCAAGAAATTTAATGACATATATCAGTGATAGTAAATCTGATTCAGGTTCCGATTCAAAGTGAACTGAGCGATTCTGGTCGATACAGATGGAGATTGTTTTTGAAATTCCAAGGCATATGTGATTATTGGTGTGGACTGTAGTTAATATTGGTTTCCTTCTGTGTTTTCTTTCTTGTTGCCGATTGGCCGGTGGGTGATATATTACTTTTCTGGGGGGCTAGGGAGGGATTGCAGATTTGAGATCTGATGTACTTGTTGGAGTTTTGCTGTGTGAGCGATCTGTTAGAGTTTTGGGTGTGAAAGAGGATGGGGGTTTGATGTTATTGTTTGTTCTTTTTTGGGAGGGCCTTGGAGGTTAGGGGTTTGATGTTTTACCTGCCATGTCCGAGTGAGTGATTTGTTAGTTTTGTGCGAGGGAGGGGTTGGGTGTTTGGGGTTTGTGGGTTTTACTTCTTTTTTTCGTGCGGGGAGGGGAGGGATTAATATCTTATCTTTCAATGAATTTCACGGTTTTTGTTGATTTCATGGCTATCTGGAGAAGACAAATCTCAGAGATGTATTCTGCATACATACTTTGATAATAAAATGAACCTTTGAACCTTTTTTTACCTTTGATTTTCAGCATTGCAAAGGGTGAATGAAGCTCAAGAATCAGAAAACTGTGATAGATGTTGTCGTTTTTCTTTGCCGCAATCGTCAATGGCATACACATGTTAGACATGGGGAATGCAACAGGATGCAACATGGGGAGGGTACAGTACTGTGCAAAAAGTCTTACGCACATACATATACAGAAGCTAAGGTGCCTAAGACTTTTACACAGTACTGTCATAATTTTAGGTATTGCACTATACTGCTGCAAAAAAAAACTTCATGATCTATGTGAGTGATGATAAATCTGATTCTAATATGGATCTCTTTTGTGGACAGAGAGTGGAAAGGGGGCAGGAAGAGGGGAATAAGAGTTGGGGAAAGGAGAAGGGAGAGGAGAAGGAGAAAGAGCAGGAAGCACCAGTGAGATATTCTGTAATGATCAATAAACCAATTGCTTGTAATGATAGTTCCTTGCCTGGTGTCTCAGGGCTGGCTATATCTGCATCTGTCCCACACACCTCCCCGGCACTCCTTCTCTGCCAGCTGTCCCACACACCTCCCATGCACTCCTTCTCTGCCAGCTGTCCCACACACCTCCCATGGCACGCCCTCTCTGCCAGCTGTCCCACACACCTCCCCGGCACTCCTTCTCTGCCAGCTGTCTCATACCCCTCCAGTGGGGCTCCACCCTCGCGATCCCCAATATCCTTTGCTCCTGCCAGATTTACCAACTTGCTCTCCACTCCACGTTGACAAATACAGTACTGTAGGTTCATGAGAGAAAGAAATGTTAAAGGAATTAAGAACAGGTAACCACACTTAAAGTAGCATTTGCTTATACCCTTAATATGTTAAATATAGTTTATAAGGCTGTAAATGAACCTGTGAATATTTACACAAATAGTAAATACAAATGGATAGTGCAGTTAGTCCATTTTACTGTGAATGGGGCAGCACAATAGTGTAGTGGTTAACACAAAGCTTTAGAGTACCAGCAACCTGAGGTTATTCCCACAGCTGTCTGCGAGGGGTTTGTATGTTCTCTCCATGACTGCATGGGTTTCCTCCAGGAGCTCCATTTTCCTTCCACATTCCAAAGATGTATTGGTTGGTCGGTTAATTGGTCATTGTAAATTGTCCTGTTATTACGCTAGGGTTAAATCGGGGGTTGCTAGGCAACATGGCTCAAAGGGTCAGAAGGGCCTACTCTGTGCTGTCTCAATAAAATAAAGTAACAAAATTAAATATCTGTACTGGGAAGAAAAAAGATAATTGTCTACAGGTAGTACTCTGCTTCCGTAAATAGGCATATTGTGTGATTATTTGTTTTGTTGATATCAGCATGTGTTTGAGTATTAACTCCTTATGTAACCCATGAACACTACCTCACTACTTCTTTATTTCCACGTTTTGTATCATCTATTAAATTTAACTATTTAAAAAATATATACTTACTCTGTAATTCACAGTTTTTTCTCTATTATTATGCATTGCATTGTACTGCTGCTGCAAAGTTAACTAAATTCACGACAAATGACTGTGATATTAAACCTGATTCTGATTTTGATGAATAGTGGGTCAAGGGTGACTATCATATCACAACCACAAGATGCTGCAAATGCTGGAAATCTTGAGGAACACGCACAAAGTGCTGGAGGAATTCAGCAGGTCAGGCAGTATTTATGAAGAAGAATAAACAGTCGACACATCAGGCTGAGACCCTTCGTCAGGGCAAGTGTTCTGAGATTCTGGATGACTACCACTAGTGGTCAGTAGAATCTGGGGACAACATGGCAGTTTTTCATAATGGGAAATAGCAGTGGTTGTCTACATTTGAAAGAGGTTCACTTATCCTCGGATTGTTTATGTTTTACCAGAAAAGAATCTTATGATTGACTGAAGGTGAACGATTAGCTTGTGCCTTTTCTTTGCTCCAACACAGCAAACAAAGCTTCCTTTTTCCCAGTGCTTGCTTGCCAGTGTGCCTTGTAACAGTAGAATAACTCCAGTTTTTAAACTGACAATTCCTTTAATGTCTAAAATTACAAACAACACTGAAGAGAAAACAGAGGACCATTGAGACACAGACAAAGACACAAAAAAATCTGAATAATGAAAGAATGCATTTCACCTGCTGTTTCATCATAGAATAGACGAATAGGCACTTCACACAGGAACAAGGCAATTAGACAAGCAAAAATTAAATGTAGAGTCTGAACAGCTCTGAATTTACAGTTAAGAGGACAAAGATACAGCAATTTATCATGTTTAATGCTATAAACCATGGTTAAATTTCTCAACAATATGCTTGTACAACATAGAAGAAAGGCTTTCCGTGAGATCTGTAAACCTGTACAAATTGTGTACAATTTCTGCTTGTAAAAATGTAAAATCAATATTGATTAAGATCGGTCTTGATTGATAACCCATTTTAGTCCATGCCAGATTTCATTTTTTAAGCCAACTTCTCTCTTGACATGTACACCAATATAATCTGTTCAGCATTGCAGATGTTCATTGAGTCATCGTATGCACTGATTTAAGGTGGGCCCTGAACTTTCTCTTGAAAATTTGCTTGGAATGTGAAACCAGGTGCAGATTTTTCAAAGGCTTAAAATAATCCAACTGCATTCAGATATCTTGGTGTCATTTAGCAATCTTGTTGGTTTCCTTCCCTGCCCTTGAAATGACTGCAAAAAGTACTCCCCAAGGCCATTCCTAACTAGGATAATTGTTTCTTCTATTTCTGTAACTTTTTCACTCTTCTCCAGTTTTTAATTCAATCTGAGCTTTAAATCAATGGGAGAGAAGTGTTAATTTATCCAAATAACCGTGATCTTTGGCTCTACTGATGTATCATGTAACCCTGAGGTAATATTGCAGCTCTATAAAATAATGGTTAGATCACAATTATTCCTAGAGGATCACCTTGTCATAGGGTTTGGAGACTTGCTTGCCTCAATGGCCCAGATAGCTATGTTGGCCAGAGTCAGGGCCTTATGCTTTGGCTCTTGGAAGGGTCATCCATGCATTGAATACAGGAGTTGGTAAGGGAAAAATTATACTGCACCTTTGATATCATCTCCAACCTTGTGTTGTTTGGAGGCTGCATACCTCCATGACGTGGAACACCGTGTTGGCTGGAGTCAGGGCTTTATTGTTTTGGTTCTTGGCAGGATCACCCATGCCAAACAAGTCAAAGGATAGAGGCCAGATTAAGAGTGGTCCACTGGTCCTCCAGGTTCAGGGGTTTAGCTCAGGTATAACAAGCTTGACTGGTCAGCGAAGAATAGTTCTATACAGGCAGGGGTGGAGGAACTTTATTGCTGCTCTAATCACCAGCAGTGTACAGGCAGTAAATAAGACTGCATTTGGAATATTGTGTTAATTTCTGGGTGCCTCATTATAGGAAGGACGTGGAAGCTTTAGAGAGGGTGCAGAAGAGATTTACCAGGATGGTGCCCAGACCAGAGGACATGTCTTATGAAGATAGTGAGCTAGGATTTTTCTCTTTGGAGCAAAGAAAGATGAGAGATGACATGATAGAGATGTACAAGATGATAAGGGGCATATACTGAGTGGACACCCAGAGACCTTTACCCAGGGTGGAAATGCCTACTATGAGGGTATATAATTTTAAGATGATTGGAGGATGTCAGAGGTAAGATTTTCACACGGAGAATTCAGGGTGTGTGGAATTCTCAGCTTGGCAGATACATTAGGGACTCTTAGGTAGGCACGTGGATGATTAAAAAAAATGGAAGGCTACGTGGAAGAGAAGGGTAGGTTAAAAGTTCAGCACAACATCATCAGCTGAAGGACTTGTATTGTGTAATTTACATTTTTAAGTGCTATGTTCTATGTTCTATATTTTCCACAAGAATTAAAAGGATCAGGATTAAGAGCTCTGGATATGATTTTTCTGTCTTAAATAAGGACTTACTAGGACAATATGAAGAATTCCATGACACTGCTCTATCTAAGAGGAGCCAATTCAGAAAATGTATGACAGCTAATTAAAGGCTGTTCATTGTCTTTTCTATAGATTCTGATTTAAAGACAGATTGCTAATAAGGTTGTCACCAGAGTCTATTGTGTTGCTGCTCTCCCCTTATTTGGCAACTCATCTCACCTCTCTTTTCCTACCACTCTGTAGAGCTGACCTCTTCCACTCTGTGTGATGGAAACATTCCAGTAGATAGAACTTTCTCAAGATAGCTTTCCATTTCTGCATAATTCAAAATGTTTTGCAGACATTCACTGACAAATAATTCCATGCATTCAGATGCTCTTGGAATTAGATTAGGTTATGAGAATACTCAGTCCTCTTTCATTGTCATTTAGAAATGCATACATGCATTAAGAAATGATACAATGTTTCTCCAGAGTGATATCACAGAAAAACAGGACAAACCAAAGACTAACACGGACAGAACCACATAATTATAACATATAGTTACAGCAGTGCAAAGCAATACCATAATTTGTTGAAGAACAAACCATGGGCACGGTAAAAAGAAGTCTCAAAGTCCCCAAGTTGATCGACTCCCGAGTCCCTGATAGCAGGCGACAAAAGAGAGAAATTCCCTGCCAAAATCTCCAGGCACTGTCAACTTGCTGATGCCTTGGAAGCAGCGACCACAGCCGACACTGAGTCTTTCTATCCGAAAACTTCAAGCCTCTGACCAGCCCCTCCGATACAACCTCCCAAGTGCCATCCTCTGCCGAGCGCCTTCGACCTTGCCCCGGCCGCTGAAACAAGCAAAGCCAAGGATTTGGGGCCTTCTGCTCCGGAGATTCCAGTTACCACACAGTAGCAGCGGCAGCGAAACGGGCATTTCAGAAGTTTTCCAGATGTTCCTCCATACTCTCACGTCTGTCTCCATCAAATCAGAATTGTGCACGGTCCCCTACTTGACAGATTACAGATATCATTCACTGGAGAGGCTGCGCGCACTGCCGCCGGCTGCCATCTTCTCCTCCTGAATTAGTCATCAATCAGTGAGCCCTCAAGATCTTTTACTGTGTTGCTTTCAACTAAATTTAGATGAACATTCTCCTGGTGAACTGTTCCCTGACATAACTTATTCATCTGCCTTTACTTACCGATGATCTGTGTATCTCCTGTATTATTTACACTGCATTACATAAAACAGCCCTGTTCAAATTGACTGCTATAATTCTTCTCTCGGCCTGCCTTCTTTCCCACCTGCAGTTTTGCAGATGACACCAAAACTGGTTGTATAGTGGACAGAGAAGTAAGATATTTTAGATTACATCCAGATTTAAAACAACTGTGAGAGTTGAGTGGCAAATGGAATTTAACTCAGGCCATTGACAAATGATACATTTTGGGAGGCTAACCTGAAGCAGAACACAGACCCTGAATTGCAGGATGTGGGGAATGTAATTGAACAGAGAGACCACGAGTACAATAAGTATTTCCGTGAAAGTAGCAACAGAGGTAGACGTACACGAGAAAATGTATGTTGTGCTTGCCTTCAAAGTTCAAAGTGCATTTATCATCAAAGTATGTATAAGTTATACAACCTTGAGATTCATCTCCTAACAGGCAAACACGAAGCAAGAACCCGAAAGAATCCAATTAACAAAAAAAGAAAGACACAACGTGCAGTGAAAGAGAAAAAGATACAAATCATCCAAACCAGTGAAGCAAGCAACAGCACTCGGAACCAGATTGAGTCGATAGACCTGAATCCCAGAGCAGCCAGAGCAGGCCCATAGCCTCAGTCTTCATCATAGAGCGGGCCAAGTCACATGGTGGCAAGGGCATTGAATAAAGACGTTCGGAAATCAGGTTATAGCTGTACAAGATAGTTGTGAGACCATACTTGAAGTGGTGTACACTCAGTGGACACTTTATTAGGTACACCCGTACACCTGCTTATTAATGCAAATATCTCACCAACTAATCATGTGACAGCAACTCCCTGTATAAAATCAAACAAACATGGTCAAGAGTTGAAGTCAGAATGGGGAAGAAATGTGATCTAAGTGACTTTGAATATGGGATGATTGTTGGCGGCAGACAGGGTAGTTTGAGTATCTCAGAAACTGCTGATCTCCGGGGATTTGCATGCACAACAGTGTCTATAGTTTACAGAAAATGGTATGAAAAACTAACAAAAAAAATCAGTGAGCAGCTATTCTGTGAGTGGAAAATGCCTTGTTAATGACTGAGGTCAGAGGAGAATGGCTAGACCGGTTTCAAGCTGACGGGAAGGCAATAGTAACCCTCATAACCATGCATTACAACAGTGGTGTGCAGAAGAGCATCTCTGAATGCACAACACATCGAACCTAAAAGTGGATGGGCTGCAGCAACAGAAAACCAGACCTGTGCCTAATAAAGCGACCACAGAGTGTATACAGTTCTGGTTCCCGCACCATTAGTTTAATCACAAAGATGTGATTCAGGTAATGGAAGTGCAGAATAGATTTCTTTTTTTTTATAATTTATTTTTTATTGAAGTACATCATCAAACAAACGTTCCCATAAGATGTACTTCAGATACTGTACATATATATCATATATTCATATTTGCCAAAAATCTCCACATAATATTTATCTGAGGTATACACATAGAAAAGAGAGGGAAAAAAGAACAAGAAAAAGGAGAAAACTATGTACAAGTAGGGAGTGATCTTTCTTGTACAACATATTCATTGATTTGTGAGAATAAAATCAGGCCTATGAATCAAATTGTTCCAACTTATGATTAGCAGATGCTGTTATCTTCTCCATTTTGTAAATTTCCAGCCATGCGTTTAAAGCTGGGCTCTCCTGTGATAACCATTTCCTGGTAAGAGTCTTTTTTACCAGCCACCAGCAGTACATTCATTAAATATTTATCTCTTTTCAACCATTCTTGAGGTATATACCCAAAATATGTGGTCTTACTTTCTAAGGATATTTCACACTTAAAGATGTCTTGTAGGGCATTGTGTATTCCACTCCAATAGTCTTTGATAACGGGGAAATCCCAGAAAATATGATAATGGTTTGCATTTTGATCTCCACATTTTCTCCAGCAAACAGGGAGATTACTATCATAATGGGATTTCTGAGAGGGTGTAATAAAATATCTTATCAAGTTTTGCCATCCAAACTCCCTCCATTTCTGTGAACTGGTACACTTCCATTGATACCTCCATATTGTTGTCCATTCTTCCTCAGATACAATTATCCCTCCTTCCTTCTCCCACCTTGTTTTAATGTATGAAGTCAAATGTGTTTTAAGATTTGACAAACCCTTATACAAGCTTGAAATGATTCCACTACCATTATCTGAATTATATGCTTTTCTAAATAGCTCTATCAAACATGTACTTGCCTTGGTTACATTATTAACTGTCCTTTAACACACTGTCGCATCTGTAAATACCGATAAAAGTCTTGTTTTTCTAATAAGTGTTTCTCTTTGAGCATTTCAAAACTGAATAGTGTTCCTTTTTTCATTATATTGCAAAGAACTGTTTTTCCTTTAGCGGTCCAGTCCTTAAATCAAGCATCCAGTATATTTGGCTTAAAATCCGAGTCATGTGCACACCATTTTTAAGAATTGCAATATCTCCCTCTAGTTTATATTCTTTTTTCATAGTTTTCCATATTTTAAGAGTCTATTTCACCCATGCGTTATCAATAGTATTTACGTAACTTTGTAGGTTGTTATCTGCCAAAATTACCTGCATGGGGATGGAAAGTATCCTCTCTTCAATGTTTTTCCATTGAGCGTCATATGATGTGTTGCACCAACATATCACAGCTCTCAACTGTGCTGCAAAATAATGATCTCTAAGAGAAGGTAGGCCCCATCCCCCCTTTTCCTTGGCTAATTACAAAGTTTTGAGATGAACCCTGGGCCTTTTACCTTGCCATATATATCTTGATAACATCTTGTTCCATTCATTGAATTGATTTTGGTAAATCTCTATTGGTAGGGTCTGAAAGCGATATAATAGTCTGGGCAATATTAGATTATATTATTAGATTAGATTATGAGGACGCACAGTCCTCTTCTATTGTCATTTAGTAATGCATGCATTAAGAAATGATACAATGTTTTTCCAGAATGATATCACAGAAACACATGACAAACCGACTTAAAAACTGATAAAAACCACATAATTATAACATATGGTTACAACAGTGCAAAGCAATACCGTAATTTGATAAGAACAGACCATGGGCATGGTAAAAGTCTCAAAGTCTCTTGGAAGTCCCATCATCTCACGCAGACGGTAAACCTCCAGCACCGCAAACTTGCCAACGCAGCATCCTGGAAGCATCCGACCACAGTCCGACTCCGAGTCCGTACGAAAACTCCGAGACTCTGTCCAGCTCTCCAACACCGAGAATGGAGCACCATCTCTGCCGAGCGCTTCGACCCTGGCCCCGGCAACAGGCAATAAGCAAAGTCGAGGATTTGGGGCCTTCCCCTCCGGAGATTCTCGATCACACAGTAGCAGCAGCAGTGAAGCGGGCATTTCAGAAGTTTCTCCAGGTGTTCCTCTGTGCTTCTCATGGCTGTCTCCATCAAATCCGGATTGTGCACGGCCCCCTAGTTAAAACATACAATATCATTTGGGAAAGGACACGCACACTGCGTCGCGCCACCATCTTCTCCTCCCTCCATATTCATTTTAATGGATTCAATTCTTGAACTGAGACTAAAAAAAAGGAATTAGGTTCCATCTTGTTATATCTTCCTTAATTTTTTATATATAGACAGATAATTGCATTCTGATAATTTTGCCAAATCTTTTGGCATAATGATGCCCAAATATTTAAAAGACTCTGTTTGCCATGCCCAAGGATATCTACTTCCAATTTCTCTTGGTGGGCTATAGTTATATGAAAGTAATTGGATTTTATCTATTTTGATCTTGTATCCTGATAATTGACCATATTGTTCAAAGGATTGCATCAATTTAGGTAAAGAGTATGTTGGTTGCCCTAGATAGATCAAAATGTCATCCGCGTAACAGGCCAATTTATGCTCTGTCCCTTTAATAGTAATTCCCCTGATATCTTCATTTTGTCTGATGTATTGAGCTAATAGTTCCAGATATAATGCGAAGAGTAGCAGTGACCATGCACAACCCTGTCTCATGCCCCTTTCTAGGGTAAAAGTATTTGATAAATATCCATTGATTTTAATCCTAGCAATAAGATTGTCATATAGTGCCTGTATAGTTTTAATAATTGTGTCATGTAGACCAAATCTATATAAAACTCTGTAAAGAAAATTCCAATTAACTGAATTAAATGCCTTTTCAGCATCCACGCTTATCACTATTGCTTCAATTTTATTTTTTGTATATGATCCATAATGTGAAGTGTCCTTCGTATATTGTCTTGTGTTTGGCGGTGTTGTATAAAACCTGTCTGAACATTATGTAACAGTGTGGGTAGAAATGGAGGTAAATAATCTATAATCCACATTAAGAACAGATATTGGTCTAAATGACCCCCTTTCCATTTCATTTTATCCTTGCCTTCTTTCGGTATAGCTGAGATTATTGCCTCCTTCCAGCTGGGTGACATTTGCGCCTTTTTTAGAGCCCAGTTCTGTGTGTGGAGTAAAACAGAAATTAACTCATTTTTAAATTCTTTATACCATTCTCCCGTATATCCGTCTGATCCTGGTGACTTGCTTAATTTAAGCCTACTAATTGCAGTTTTTAATTCAGCTTCAGTTATGTCAGGAGTCATCATTCTATTTTGTTCTTCGCTTAAAGTGGGTAACTAGAGAATTCAGGAAGGTGTTAATTTGGGTTATGCTTCCCCCTGGAACTTTGGAATATAGAGTTTTGTAAAACACTTAAAAAGCTTCTTGAATTTCACTTAGCTTATTTTTGCTCACTGTTGTTCTTGGATCCCTAACTCTACGAATTGTATTTTCTGCTATCTTTTTTTTCCAGTTTCCGCGCCAGTATTTTCATAGATTTAGATCCACTTTCATAGTGTCTCTGTTTCAGAAACATTAAATTTTTCCTGATTTCTTGTGCAGCCAAACTATTAATTTCATTCCTAATTTTTAAAATTTCCTGCAATGTATCCTGTGCCAAACTCAATTTGCGTTTTTTTTTCTAGTTGCCGAATAGATTTCTAAGGCTTGAGTTATAAGAAGAGTCTGTATTGTTTTCCCTGGATCAAAGGAGAGTAAGAGAAAATGTGATAGAGTTTTATAAAATAATGAGAGGGCATAGATTGAGTAGATTCTGTATACCAGCTTTACTCCTGCATAAGAAAGTTTAAAGCAAGAAGCCATAGTTTTAAGGGTAAAGGGGAATAATTAAAAAGGGATCTGAGGGGCAAGTTTGTCGCAGAAGGTGCTGATATATATGGATAATCTGCCAGAGGATTTTCTGGAGGGCATTAAAACACAGTATTCAAAAGACATTTTGATAGGTACATGGATAAGAATGGTTTAGAACAGGAGTTCCCAACCTTTTTTGTGCCATAGACCAATAGCATTAAACAAGAGGTCTGTGGACGCCAAGGTAGGAATTCCTGGTTTAGAAAGACATGAGTCAAATGCAGGCAAATGGGAAATGCTTAGGTAGGCATCTTGGTCAGTATGGAGAAGCTGGGCACAGGACCTGTTTCCATGAGGTAGAATTCTATAACTGTATGTACGTAGGGCCTTGGCCACTGGAGTGCTGGCCAGTTGAGTAGATGAGTGACTGTTGAAAGCAGCTTTACCTTGTGGTATTGAGAGTAGAGGTTAGTTTTGGAATGATTTTGGAAAAAGACACTAAATTCTCTAATTTGCTCATTACTGAGTGTTTGATATTTTTTTCTGCCCATCTTATTCAAGGCATTTTTCTTCTGAGGGACTCATGTAAACTTTAAGCTCACGTTCAGTGACTGTTGATAACTTTAACAGACTGTATAGAAACAGACCCTACCAATTCCCTCTAATTTTTTTTTTAACAGCTGCTCAGACCAACCATTGCTCTGAGAAGGAAGTTTTTACACGGCCTGAAAAGAGAGCAGCACTTTAAATGTTTTTTTGTAAGATGCATACTATGAATAGTCAGCATAAAAAAAGAAAAATAAAATATTTTTAATTTTATCTATTAATTGAAGGGTATAATGGAATACAGTCCCACAGAGAAAATCTTCTACATTTTGTAAATTTTTTCCCACCTGAATTAAATTGAATTGACTTTATTTCTTACATGCTTAAAAATATGAGGAGTAAAAATCTTTATGTTACATCTCTGTTCAAATGTGCAATGTGCAATTATAGTAATTTATTATAAATATTATGTACAACAGGATAGTCAAAACAACGTAGAAATACAGTTGTGTCAGCATGAATTAAGCAGTCTGGTGGCCTGGTGGAAGACACTGTCCCAGAGCCTGTTGGTTCTGGCTTTTATGCTGTGTTACTGTTTCCTATATGCAGAGTTCTGTGATTGAGGGAAGTACAGTTCCCATACCAGGCAGTGATGCAGCCAGTCAGGATGCTCTCAATTATGCCCCTATAGAAAGTTCTTAGGATTTGGGGGCCCATACCAAACTTCTTCAACTGTCTGAGGTGAAAGAGGCGCTGTTGTGCCTTTTTTACCACACAGCCGGTATGTACAGACCACGTGAGATCCTCGGTGATGTTTATGCCAAGGAACTTAAAGCTGTTCACACTCTCAACCCCAGATCCATTGATGTGTATGGGGGTTGCCTGTCTCCATTCCTTCTGTAATCCACAACCAGCTCCTCTGTCTTTATTCCAGCTGTGTAGCAACAAAGTCTATGTGTGTAGGAGTCAGCAGTGTTACCTTTGCAATCCCTCTGAGGCCACTAGTTTAGTATGGTGGAAACTTCAGAATGATTACTTCCTCAAGGTATTGCCCCTGCACAATCAGAATGCATTCCCCCATTTAAAATGCACAGTACCTTTGTATAATGTGGGCAGTGCACAAAATCTATGTACCCCTCTGTGTGAGCTGTCAATGGCGGCTTGAAGCCCACCTATCCAATGCTGACTAAGCAAATGAGTGACGTTTTAGGAAGTGAGTAAGATTTGGAGGTTTGACAGGCCCGTTTTCATGCTGTATGATTCAATCACTGGGAAATTGGCCCAGAACAACTTCCCCTCTTGATTCGTTAATTTTTATGAGCTACCCACCCTTAAAAGCTATAGTATTACACACCTTTCATTTTATTTGAGCTGATAGACCACAATAGCTCTGTCGCATGTAATATCTTACCATCATTCACTTTGTCAATCCCACGAGACAAGTTTTAGTTCTAGATTTGAAGTGGTCTTATGCTCTGAACTCAAGCTTTATTGGAAAGAAGTCTGGAAGCATCTGAACTCAGTTCACTCATAACCTTTAACAATAGCTAGTATCAGTCCTTTATCTGCTTTCCAGAGACTGCTGTCAAAGCCATGTCTCCTGAGATGCAGGACCAAGTAAGCTGCTGCCGGTACAGGAAATGGATCACATTATACTTTAGGAAATACAGGTATGAATTACCATGCATTTGCTCAAAAAAATTGTTTAACATGTTTTAAATGGGCCTTAGGGTAACAGAATTCATGATTTATTGCGCTGACTTGCTCAATTAACATTTGGATAAGGTTATTTTCCTGTAGCATACTGTGTACTATTGAAGTCATTTAAACATGATGATAACTAAGTACTAGGGACTACATTCAAATTGTCTCACAGAAAAACTATGCAACAACTGTAGAAAAATTGGAATAATTTGAAGGATCATTCACCGCTGCTTGCAACAACCTTTGAACACTTGTATGTAAACATTGACAAAGAGGTACAGAATTAAAAGCAGTTACTTTTGCTTTTAAGTGCAATGCAAAGCAATCATTTACTACTTTACAGGGGTATCTACTCTACAGAATGCAAAAGTATTATGCAGTAGATATTTAACGTCTAAAATATAATACAAAAAATGCTAGCAATACTCAGAAGGTTAGGCAGCATCCATAGAGAGGGAAACAGAGTTTCACATCAATGACTGCATCAAATTGGTGAAGAGGTGTTGATCTGTTAACAGTAACTATAGGGTAAAGTTTTCTCTTAGCCACAAGTTTATCTACATATATCCGTGAATTGACAGTGTTTCATACTTTTATTTTGTTAATTCTTATCTTTATAAATTTGCAAAGAGAAATACTTGTTTAAAAATAATTGAAAGTGCTTAGTAGTGATTCAGATATTTTCTTTAAATTCTCATGTACGGATATTGGCTTTAGTACCTTAGGCCTTCACATGCTTTGAGAAGAAAACAAGAAAATGGTAGGCAAGGCAGCAACTATAATTAAAAACATGTAACCCTCTCACTGGGGCTCGTATACAAACTTGACTCGATAGAGAACTCGGTTAACAGCCATGTGACTCAGCAGTGAGGAGAGCACCTTTCATAAACAATATATGTCTAGTCAGTGTGATTTGTAGTTCAGCCAGACAGGAACATCAAGATGTTCCAATTTAAAAAAAACTAGATTTGAGTAAATGCTGTGTAAATTCTGTCCATACACAATTGTCGTTCAACGAGAAGTAACAGATTGTACACTGTATAAAATTATAAAAAGGGTGTATTTACCTATTTTTAGCTTTATCAAATAGTTAATAGGAAAAAGAAAAAAAATATAAGGGTCCATTACAGTTAAACCTGTCCAATGTGCACATAAACGTTGGAGCTCATATTGGAGTATTCGGGGGTGTATCTCTTACTCACGCACTAGACAACGGGTCTGCGTGAAAACACCTGCCACATTTTCAAACTCTCGTCGCAGACCATCTCGAGCAATCTCTCTCAGGAGTATTGCCCCTTTCTCCTTGGAGACATTCACCTGCACAAAAGCTGTTCTTGAAACAGGGACTCTCCTTTCAGCAGCATTCGATGGCATCTTCCCTTCTGTCCTGCTCCGCAGTTCCTGCCATAAGACCCCAAACCAGACTACTGTCCTTGAGAAAACTCATCCCCACAGCTCTTCAGAACCTTCTCTCACATCCCACAATCTTGATTGGCTGACTCAGATTCCTAAACCGGACAAAATGGGTCCTTATCTTAGCCGAAGCTAAAACAGACTTTCCAACATGGCACACTGCTTTTTACAGAAAACTACTAATATAAACTATCTCACAGCATAGCAGTGGAAATCTTAACCAAGACATTACATGTAATTTTGAATTTATGCCGTGAACGTATTTCAGGTATTGATAGAAGATCTCTGGACAGGGTATAGTGATCTTGGGGTCCATAGTTCCTTGAAGCACATATTTATTGGGTAGCAAAGAAGGCATACAGCATGCTTGCTGTTATTATTTGAGGCACTGAGTCCAAGAGTCAGGAAGATATGTTGCAGTTTTGTAAAATTCTGGTTAGGCTGCATCTGGTTCTGATCATTCCATTACAGCAAGAATGTAGAGGCTTTGGAGAGGATATAGTAGAGGTTTACCAGGATGCTGCCCGGATTAAAGGGCGTGTGCTATAGCGAATGGTTGAACAATCTTAATTTGTTTTCTCTGGAGCAACAGAGGCTGAGGAAAGATCTGATAGAAATTTATAAGATTTTGAGAGGCATAGTTAGACAGCCATGACCTTTTTCCCAGGGTTGAAATATCTAGGAATAGAGGTCATGCATTTAAGGTGAGAGGGTGTGAGTTTAAAGCAGATGTGAGACTTTTCCTTCAGAATACTGAAGAACTATGCTAATGCTCACCTGACAAGTTAGAATTGAAATTGGTTTATTATTCTCACATGTTCGGAGATATAGTGAAAAGCTTGACTTACATACAGATCAAATCATTCTATAAGTTCAAGTTTAATTTTCATTCAACCATACACATGTATACAGCTAAACAAAACAGCATTCCTCTGGGACCAAGGTGTAAAACACAGTACATACAGTCAGACACAGAAAACAACACATAGAGTTACGATAGCACATACAGTCACAAAAATAACGTCAGCACAAGTCCCTGAGTGGCATGGCCTGAACATTGGTGGTGGATGGGATGTTAGAACTGAAGTCACATTTCTGCAGGTACAAGCCCCAAGCAGTTCCTCATTTTGCACAGGGTCAGCTGCAGATGAAAGTAATCCAGCTTGTCTTCCAAGGAGCAAAAACTGGAGTGCAGCACCAATAGAAGAACCAGCCCAACACGGATGCCTGTGTGCTTGCCATGCCTCTAGAGCCTCCTCCCTCGGTGGTTATAGCAGGTGACACCGCCTCCAGTGCCTTCTCCCTGGGAGGGTGTAACAGGCCATCCCGTGGCGGGAGGGCCTGGTCTATTCGTTAGTCGAGGCCACATAGCTGGCCCGCCATCATTCTCTCAACAGTGAACACGTTGGAATCTCACAAGCACCTATGCTCCATCTGCCATAAAAAGCAGGATCAACCTGTGATCACCCATTTTAATTCCACTTCCCATTCTCATTCCGGCATGTCAGTCCATGGCCTCCCCTACTGTTGTGATGAGGCTGCAGTCAGTGTTAACGCGTGGCTAAGTGGTTAAGGCGTCAGTCTAGTGATCTGAAGGTCGCTAGTTCGAGCCTCAGCTGAGGCAGCGTGTTGTGTCCTTGAGCAAGGCACTTAACCACACATTTCTCTGCAACGACACTGGTGCCAAGCTGTATAGGCCCTAATGCCCTTCCCTTGGACAACATCGGTGGCGTGGAGAGGGGAGACTTGCAGCATAGACAACTGCCGGTCTTCCATACAACCTTGCCCAGGCCTGTGCCCTGGAAAACTTCCAAGGCACAAACCCATGGTCTCACGAGAATAACGGATGCCTATTATTATTATTACAGTCAGGTTGGAGGAGCAACACTATATAGCCTTATGCCATCTACCTGATGGCATGAACATCAGTTTCTTGAACTTCTGGTAATGCTCCCTACCCCCTTCACCATTCCCCATTCCCTTTTCCCTCTCTCACCTTATCTCTTTGCCTGCCCATCACCTCCCTCTGTCCGCCAGAGAAAGCAGGATCTCCCAGTGGCCACACATTTTAATTCCACATCCCATTCCCATTCTGATATGTCTATCCACGACCTCCTCTACTGTAAAGATGAAGCCACACTCAGGTTGGAGGAATAACACCTTATATTCTGTCTGGGTAGCCTCCAACCTGATGGCATGAACATTGACTTCTCAAACTTCCGCTAATGCCCCACCTCCCCCTCGTATCCTATCCGTTATTTATTTATTTATTTATAGACACACATTCTTTTTCTCTCTTTCCTTTTTCTCCCTCTGTCCCTCTCACTATACCCCTTGCCCCTCCTCTGGGGTTCCCCCCTCCCCCTTTTCTTTCACCCTAGGCCTCCTTTCCCATGATCCTCTCATATCCCTTTTGCCAATCAACTGTCCAGCTCTTGGCTCCATCCCTCCCCTTCCTGTCTTCTCCTATCATTTCAGATCTCCCCCTCCCCCTCCCACTTTCAAATCTCTTACTAGCTCTTCTTTTAGTTCGTCCTGACGAAGGGTCTCGGCCCAAAATGTCGATTGTACCTCTTCCTAGAGATGCTGCCTGGCCTGCTGTGTTCACCAGCAATTTTTATGTGTGTTACCTCCCTCTAGTGCTCCTCCCCCTTTTCTTTCTTCCATAGCTTTCCGTCCTCTCCTATCAGATTCCCCTTCTCCAGCCCTGTATCTCTTTCACCAATCAACTTCCCAGCCCTTTACTTCACCTTTTCCCCCTCCCAGTTTCACCTATCATCCTGTGTTTCTTCCTCCCCTCCCCACACCTTCTAACTCTGACTCCCCATCTTTTTCTCTCCAGTTCTGATGAAAGATCTCAGCCTGAAACAAGACTATACTGTTTTTCTAGATGGTGCCAGGTTCCTCCAGCATTTTGTGTGTAATATCTTCATGGTGAAATTTTTGACGGGATACTGATTTGCCAGCAATTGGAATTTCCAGATGTATTTTTACTACAAACAATTGAAACACCTTGACTGCACACAGGTGATCTCCATTTAACTAAATATATGACTTCTAAAACCAATTAGCTACACCAGTGATGATTTGGTGCGTCACATTAAAGGGAGTGAATACCTATTCAATCACTTATTTTGTTTTTTATATTTGTGATTAATTTAGATCACTTTGTAGCGATCTGTTTTCACTTTGACATGAAAGAATCTTTTTCTGTTGATCAGTGTCAAAAAAAAGCCATATTACATCCATTGTGATTCAATGTTGTAAAACAATAAAACATGGACTGATTAGAGATAAAGGTGGGAAGATGTGCCTGGAGGCTCTGGAAGTGAGCGAGGTCCTCAATGAATACTTCTCTTCGGTATTCACCAATGAGAGGGAACTTGATGATGGTGAGGACAATATGAGTGAGGTCGATGTTCTGGAGCATGCTGATATTAAGGGAGAGGAGGTGTTGGAGTTGTAAAAATACATTAGGACAGATAAGTCCCCGGGGCCTGATGGAATATTCCCCAGGCTGCTCCACAAGGCGAGAGAAGAGATTGCTGAGCCTCTGGCTAGGATCTTTATGTCCTCGTTGTCCACGGGAATGGTACCGGAGGATTGGAGGGAGGCGAATGTTGTTTCCTTGTTCGAAAAAGGTAGTAGGGATATTCCGGGTAATTATAGACCAGTGAGCCTTATGTCTGTGGTGGGAAAGCTGTTGGAAAACATTCTTAGAGATAGGATCCATAGGCATTTAGAGAATCATGGTCTGATGAGGGACAGTCAGCATGGCTTTGTGAAGGGCGGATCGTGTCTAACAAGCCTGATAGAGTTCTTTGAGGAGGTGACCAGGCATATAGATGAGGGTAGTGCAGTGGATGTGATCTATATGGATTTTAGTAAGGTATTTGAGAAGGTTCCACACTGTAGGCTTATTCAGAAAGGTAGAAGGCATGGGATCCAGGGAAGTTTGGCCAGGTGGATTCAGAATTGGCTTTCCTGCAGAAGGCAGAGGGTAGTGGTGGAGGGAGTACATTCAGATTGGAGGATTGTGACTAGTGGTGTCCCACAAGGATCTGTTCTGAGACCTCTACTTTTCCTGATTTTTATTAACGACCTGGATGTGGGGGTAGAAGGGTGGGTTGGCAAGTTTGCAGACGACACAAAGGTTGGTGGTGTTGTAGATAGTGTAGAGGATTGTCAAAGATTGCAGAGAGACATTGATAGGATGCAGAAGTGGGCTGAGAAGTGGCAGATGGAGTTCAACCCGGAGAAGTGTGAGGTGGTACACTTTGGAATGACAAACTCCAAAGCAGAGTACAATGTAAATGGCAGGATACTTGGTAGTGTGGAGGAGCAGAGGGATCTGGGGGTACATGTCCACAGATCCCTGAAAGTTGTCTCACAGGTGGATAGGGTAGTTAAGAAAGTTTATGGGGTGTTAGCTTTCATAAGTCGAGCGATAGAGTTTAAGAGCGATGTAATGATGCAGCTCTATAAAACTCTGGTTAGGCCACACTTGGAGTATTGTGTCCAGTTCTGGTCACCTCACTATAGGAAGGATGTGGAAGCATTGGAAAGGGTACAGAGGAGATTTACCAGTATGCTGCCTGGTTTAGAAAGTATGCAATATGATCAGAGATTAAGGGAGCTAGGGCTTTACTCTTTGGAGAGAAGGAGGATGAGAGGAGACATGATAGAGGTGTACAAGATAATAAGAGGAATAGATAGAGTGGATAGCCAGCGCCTCTTCCCCAGGGCACCACTGCTCAATACAAGAGGACATGGCTTTAAGGTAAGGGGTGGGAAGTTCAAGGGGGATATTAGAGGAATATTAGAGGATATTAGAGAATATCAGAGAGTGGTTGGTGCGTGGAATGCACTGCCTGAGTCAGTGGTGGAGGCAGATACACTAGTGAAGTTTAAGAGACTACTAGACAGGTATATGGAGGAATCTAAGGTGGGGGCTTATATGGGAGGCAGGGTTTGAGGGTCGGCACAACATTGTGGGCCAAAGGGCCTGTACTGTGCTGTACTATTCTATGAAAACTTCCGGGGGGGGGGGGGTGAATACTTTTTATAGGCACTCTAAGCAATAAATATCAAGAACATGAGATGAAGAGTCCTTGAAAGTGAGTCCATAAATTGTTGGAGCATTTCAATGATGGGGCAAGTCAAGTTATCCCCTTTGGTTCAAGAACCTGATGGCTGAGGGGTAATAACTCTTTCTGACCGGGGTGGTGTGAGTCCTGAGGCTCTTGTACCTTCTTGCTGATAGCAGCAACAGGAAGAGAGCACGGCCTGGGTAGTGGAGGTCCCTGATGATGATGCTGCTTTTCTGCAACAACACTTGCTGTAGATGTGCTCAATGGTGGGGAAGTATTTACTTATTATGGATTGGGCTATATCCATTACTTTTTGTAGGATTTTCCATTCAAGTGCAATGTTGCCTTTCAACATACTCTCCACCATACCACTAGAGAAGTTTGATGAAGTTTTAGATGTCATGCCAAATCTTCGCAGACTCCTGAGGAAGTAGAGGTGCTGCCGTGCTTTCTTCATAATTGCACTTACGTGCTGGACCCAGGACAGATCCTCTGAAATGACAAATTTAAAGTTGCTAGACCTCTCCACCTCTGATCCTCTGATGAGAACTGACTCATGAACCTCTGGTCTCCTTCTCTTGAAGTCAATAATCAGTTGCTTGGTCTTGCTGATGTTGAGTAAGAGGTTGTTGTTGTGGCACCATTCAGCCAGATTTTCAATCTCCTTTCTTACCACCTTTGATTCATCCTACAACAGTGGTGCTGTCAGCAAACTTGAATATGACATTGGAGCTGTGCCTAGAAACATGGAAATTAGTAATTATGCAATATTTGTCTGGATACAACAATTAGACGATGATGAGATAATCTGTTAATGATGTAGCAGAAGGAGAAATATTGACTAATAGTCATTAGGTTATATTTCCATCCCTGGTAACCAGATTCATGAAGATCAAAAAAACTGCAGCTGGAATTCTGAAATATAAACACACAAAAAATATTGAGTATACTTAGTAGGTCAAGCAGCATCTGTGGAGTGAGAACAGAGCTGGCATTTAAGATTGATGACTTTACATCAGATGTTGACATTTCATTGACTATGAAATATTTAAAGGAGTGTTTGTATTTTTCTCGGAGAAACAGAGCAAGTGAAAGGTCACCAATCTGTAATTCTGTCTCTCTCCAGTTGTTACTTGGATTTACTTGATCTAAGTATTTCCAATATTCTCTATTTTTACTTAGGCTCATGAAAGTTCAGATAGTTGAAACTCTAAGAAGCCTCAGGTTTTAACATTAAGTTACTCAACAGGGAAGGAATTAGAACTTTACTTTGGCAGGTCTGGATACATCAGATCCAAATTTCAAACCTCAGTTAAATGATCTTCGAACCTGAAACATTAAATATGTTTCACTTTGCACAGAATCTGGCCTGCTGCATGATTCTAGTGCTTCTTGCTTTTATTTCAGATTTACTGCATCTGCATTTGTTTATTTTTCTTTATTTTTACTTCATGATAAAATTGATTTCATCTTATGAAAATATCTGCCTTTTCATAATTTGGTGTATGAGTCTAGCAGTAATTAACAGTGTAATGTGACCTTTTCTTTCTGTGGCTGAGTATTATATTTCAATACATAATGATGCTGCTTGAGTATATGTCTAATGCTTGGCCGCTCACATGCTGGTGGGTGGTTTATTAATCTAATCACTTATGATTTAATGGTATTATGTATCTAAGTCTCTGGCAAAGAGGAAAGGTTTTATCTGAAACCACACTTTGACTTCAGAATGAACAGTGGTATTTGAATCTCAATCTAAATATCCCTTGATGTTCTTCTCAACTATAAAATGATTAACTTCTAAGATTTTGTTAATTATTTCTGTGCATACACTTTCGTCTGCTAACCATAAACCCAGTGTAAATTAAACAGTGGATGTACTGGAACTTTACAAAGGGTGTATAGTATTTGGCAAGGAAAATTTGAAGACTAAATTCTTTCTTACAACTGGGATTATAGTCTAAAAATTTAATGCCATCTCATGGGTCAGAGGAAACTATTTCAGTTGTGATTTTTAAACCAAATCTGTTTTGATGGAAAATGTTGAATCCATTTTTCTTGCTGAATAAACAAGGATATAGTTGTCATTTACTCCTTCAAACAAATTCCTGCTTTTATGACTCTTTTCTTTTTGGCCAACATTACAATAGGTATCTGGCTGATTTTATCTTGCAGATTTTGGCTTTCATCTTTACTCTTTCTGTCTTTAGGAGAAGTGCTCAGTATTATGGAAATTTGTGGGAAAGTTGACGGGGACCTTAACAGGCATATTTTATAGAGGCTACAATTGAAATGATTTCATACTGTGTCGGAAATGGATACGGAGGATGAAAACCCTGCTGAGAGGTGTGTTCTGCTCTGAGTGATTATAGATTCAATCAGATCTATCAACATCCTATGAAATGTTATCATTTTGTTCCCTTATGAGTCATCCAGGAAGACCAAAGACAATGAACTCAGCTTACATTGATTGCTCAGAGTTATCTATCACTTTTATCTGTCTGTGCCGCAGGACGTATGTCAAGGCTCTTTTTGATGATGAATGATACTCTTAGCCTCTAAAGTACCTTTTCTTATAGTGCTATTGTGTACTTGCCTACTCTAGGTCATTTATCGGTTTGTTGCCATGCCCCGGAGTGAAACCATTCTTTGATTCTTGAGGCCTTTTACTTGTGCCCTTTCTTCTATCATGCTGCTGCACTCTATGTGTACACTGTGCACGTTTATGTCTGGTTAAGTGCTCAGTTATCTAACTTCTTTCCTTCCCCCCTCACCATCAATCCTTTGAGCAAATAAAACTCAATAAGAGTGAAATGTGATCAATTCTATATCAAAGACTTCCTTGAAGTATCAAAGACCGTGGATGAAAAAAAAACCTGAAAGGAAATTCTGTTCCGAATTTAGATGTTAGTTAAACAAATTATTGTCAATATAGAAGCTAGGATTCCACTTTTAAAAGTCCTATATGCTTGTTATCAGGCACATTAAGCTTAGTTTTAAATTTTAGCACAATTTTACAGGTACATGATTTAATTTTGGAGGCATTGTTGATTTCAGATTTATGAATGGTCATTGAACCCAGGAACACTACCCCACTACTTTTTTGCACTACTCATTTAATTAACTTTTTAATATATATACTTATTACTGTAATTCACAGTTTTTATTGTTATGTATTGTGATGTACTGCTGCTGTACAACAACAAATTTCATGACACATTCCGGTGATATTAAACCTGATTCTGATTTTGATTGTTCTATATGTGCGCCTGTGATTACAAATCAAAGCTGTTTAAACACATTTGTAAAACAATTATTATAAAAACATAGCAAATCTTAAACACAAGAAATTCTGCAGATGCTGGAAGTCCAAAGCAACACATACAAAATGCTGGAGGAACTCAGCAGGTTAGGCAGCATCTATGGAAATGAATAAACCAGGGGTAGGCAACCTTAAGCACAAATGATTTTCTAGCATGCGTTATTCATTAATTTGAGGCAAAACATAACTAGATGTATTTAAATGGATAATTCCCATATTTCAAGTTTTTTACGGCATTTATCTGGCCCACCATCCGCTCATTAATACGCGATCCGGCCCACAGAGGTAAAAAGGTTGCCGAACCCTGGAATAAACAGACGACATTTTGGCCCAAGAAGTCCTGAAGAAGGATCTCAGTCCAAAATATCAACTGTTTATTAATTTCCCTAAATTCTGCCTGACCTGCTGAGTTTCACACTGCAAAACTTACATTGGAACTATGAGAACTGGAGTAGCTGCTCTTTCATAATCACATAAACAAGACAATCTGAGGCATTAGAACTCTTTTTCAGTTGTTAGGCTAGCTCTGAAAAACTAAATGGTCAAACACCATAAGAAATAAGCCTTGATCTCTTCATCAGAATGCTTCAGCTAGTGCAACCTTACAAAGATAATACTGTTAATTTTAACGTACCAGGGAAGATATAGGAACTGGAGGTCATGGTTTAAGGGTGGAAGTGAAATGTTTAAAGGGAGCATGAGGAGGAACTTCTTCAATCAGAGGGTGGCGGGAGTGTGGAATGAGCTACCAGTGGAAATGGTGAATGCGGGGCCGATTTCAACACTTAAGAGAAGTTTGGAAAGGTACATGGACAGGAGGGGTATTGGGGGAGGTATGGGCTGGTTGCAGGTCAAAGGGCTAGGTCGATTAATAGTTCAGCACAGACTAGATGGGCCAAAGAGCTTATTGCAAGAAGAGGAAGAAACTGAGCCAGAAACTATAGAACTAAAACAAGAAATTATACAATAGATCCCCCTCTGTAGATCAGCTTTGTGCAGGTATGTCATTAAGTTTTGTAAAAATCATGAATTCACATGTGATGAATTTAGCTACAATCTTATTTATGGTTTTCCTTTCCTAGATTACATGGATAATTCATTCAGTTATCTATTGTCATTTTGTTGTAACACTTGAGGTTATTACTACATGTTTTCAAAACATTTAGAGGTATTATTATCCAAACTAAAGTGCTTTAAGATTGGCAGTAATTTAACCTTAGCAAAGCAGTTTATTGAGCCAAGTTAAACTTAATAGTTTTCTAAAGAATCAGTTAAAAGTAGAACATCTGTCTACTCTCATTTTAAGGGAAGATGTCTCGGTTATTGGCCTAGATTTTATTAACATGGCCCCACTTCTTGTATTTACTGTGTCTCGTGGTAACTCATCAGAAGCTGAAGGCCAGTCCTGCTGGGTTGTAACTTTGAAACCACATGACAAGATCTTCAAAAGCACCAGGTCTAATATCAAAGAGAAGGCATAGTTAATGAAAACTGTCAGGCATCCCACTAAGTCCATCATGGGGAAGTTGTTGCCCAAAATAGAGAAATCATTAACCAGATTTGTTAATGTAGCCTTAATTTATAATTTTATTTTGATGCTCATTCAGTACATCTTTCTTTTAAGAATACTGTGCTCGTTCTTCTTTAATAGACCATAAGGTCATAAGATATAGGAGCAGAATTAGGCTCTTTGGCCCATTAAGTCTGGTCCACCATTTCATCATGGCTGATCCATTTTCCCTCTCAGCTCCAATCTCCTTCCTTCTTCCCATATACTTCACGCCCTGACCAATCAAGAACCTATCAACCTCCGCTTAAAACAGTGTATTGTTGTGGGAATGCCCAGTCACTCATGTTTAGCAATGAAAAAAACAGCCACTGTTAACCTTGAGCTCAGAAGTGATTCATAGATAATCACAGATACGAAGGTAACATTGACTGTTTACAACTGGCATCTAGTTAAGCAACATTGGTAACTGTGATTGATGGGAACTGATTAACCATTTTTGAAAAAGGCAAAACCTTCAAACAGAAGCCAGAAGTTGAAATAGCATTAAATAGTGTAAAGTCTTCATCAAAAATATCCTGTCAAAAAGAAGGAACCATAAATCAAGTCTAAATCCAAATGAGATATGTCCCTCCTCCTATCTGACACAGAGTTGTAGGTCAGTGAGGGGCTCTATCTATTCCCTTGCTTCAGTGAGTTGTTACTCCATCGCTAGAATCTATAAACCATTCAGCAATGAAGAGTAATATAAGGTATGGATTAAACAGAAGAGACTCTACAAGAGGCTGATAGGACTGAACTCCCGAGGGGAGCCTGCACCTTGGTCATCTCCGAGGCTGAGGTATGTAGAACATTCTAATGGGTCAACAGCCGCAAGGCAGCTGGGTCAGATGGCATCCCAGGGCGCATCCTCAAAATGTGTGCTGAACAGCTGGCTGCTGTGTTTACGGACATTTTTAATCTCTCCCTCTCCCAGTGTGTATTGCCCTCCTGTTTCAAATTGTCCATCATTGACCCTGTACATAAGAAATCCAAGGTAGCATGCCTGAACCATTGACGCCCTGTCACACTCATCTCAATTATAAGTAAATGCTTTGAGAGGTTAAAGACTACATTTGCACTATGTTCCACCCACACTGGACCCCCTACAATTCACCTACTGATGGAACCAGTCTGCCAATGATGCCATAGCCACAGCACTACACATTGTCCTCACTCACCTGGAGACGAGGGATGCATATGTTAGAATGCTGCTTCTGGACTACAGTTCAGCATTCAACACCATAATTCCCTCCATACCTGACTGGAAGCTCAGAGACCTCGGCCTGCACCCCATCTTAGACAGCTGGATCCCAGACTTCCTATTGGATCGCCGGCAGGTGGTAAGGATGGGCTCCCTCACCTCTGCTCCTCTGACTCTCAACACAGGTGCCCCCCAGGGTTGTGTCCTGAGTCCCCTCCTCTACTCCCTTTACACCCACGACTGTACTGCCGACACAATCTGCTGATCAAATTTGCCAGGTGACACGACTTTGATCAGCCTTATTTCTAGTGGTAATGAGACACCCTACAGAGGAGAAATTGGCACCCTGACATAGTGGTGCCAGGATAACACCTTCTCCCTCAGTGTCCAAAAAACAAAAGAGCTGATTGTGGATTACAAGAGGAACAGAGACAGGTTTGTCCCTATCAACATCAATGGGTCTGCAGTTGAGAGGGGGGGTAGTTTCATGTTACAAACACAAAATGCTGGTGGAACACAGCAGGCCAGGCAGCATCTATTGGAAGAGGTACAGTCGACGTTACGGGCTGAGACCCTTTGTCAGGACTAACTGAAAGAAGAGATAGTAAGAGATTTGAAAGTGGGAGGGGAGGGGGAGATCTGAAATGATAGGAGAAGACAGGAGGGGGAGGGATGGAGCTAAGAGCTGGAAAGTTGATTGACAAAAGGGATACAAGGCTGGAGAAGGGAGAGGATCATGGGACGGGAAGCCGAGGGAGAAAGGAAGGGGGAGGGGAGCCCAGAGGAAGATGGAGAGCAGGCAAGGAGTTATAGTGAGAGGGACAGAGGGAGAAAAAAGAGAGAGAAAAAAAAAAGGTGGGGGGGAATAAATAAATAAATAAGGGATGGAGTAAGAAGGGGAGGAGGGGCATTAATGGAAGTTAGAGAAATCAGTGTTCATGCCATTAGGTTGGAGGCTACCCAGGCGGAATATAAGGTGTTGTTCCTCCAACCTGGGTGTGGCTTCATCTTGACAGTAGAGGAGGCCGTGGATAGACATATTGGAATGGGAATGCGATGTGGACTTAAAATGTGTGGCCACTGGGAGATCCTGCTTTCTCTGGCGGACAGAGCATGTGCGTTCAGTGAAGCGGTCTCCCAGCCTGCATTGGGTCTCGCCAATATATAGAAGGCCGCACTGGGAGCACCGGACACAGTATATCACACCAGCCAACTCACAGGTGAAGTTTTGCCTCACCTGGAAGGACTGTCTGGGGCCCTGAATGGTGCTGAGGGAGGAAGTGTAAGAGCTTGTGTAGCACTTGTTCCACTTACAAGGATAAGTGCCGGGAGGGAGATCGGTGGGGAGGGATGTGGGGGAAGAATGGACAGGGGAATCACATAGGGAGCGATCCCTGCGGAAAGCAGAAAGAGGGGGGAGGGAAAAATATGCTTGGTGGTGGGATCTTGTTAGAGGTGGTGGAAGTTATGGAGAATTATATGTTGGACCCAGAGGCTGGTGGGGTGGTAGGTGAGGACAAAGGGAACCCTACTCCTAGTGGGGTGGCGAGAGGATGGGGAGAGAGCAGATGTGAGTGAAATGGGAGAGATGCATTTGAGAGCAGAGTTGATGGTGGAAGCAAGGAAGCCCCTTTCTTTAAAAAAGGAAGACATCTCCTTCGTCCTGGAATGAAAAGCCTCATCCTGAGAGCAGATGCGGCGGAGACGGAGGAATTGTGAGAAGGGGATGTCATTTTTGCAAGAGACAGGTTGGGAAGAGGAATAGACCAGGTAACTGTGAGAGTCCGTAGGCTTATAGTAGACATCAGTAGATAAGCTGTCTCCAGAGATAGAGACAGAAAGATCTAGAAAGGGGAGGGAGGTGTCGGAAATGAACCAGGTAAACTTGAGGGCAAGGTGAAAGTTGGAGGCAAAGTAGTTCCATGTTCCTCAGTATACACATCACCGATGATCTCACCTGGACTGTACACACTGGCTTTCTGGCAAAATAGTACAACAGCATCTCTCCCACCTCAGGCAACTAAAGAAGTTCGGCTTGGGGTCCTCAGATCCTCAAGACCTTCTACAGAGGCATTGAGAACATCCTGACTGGCTGCGTTACTGCCTGGTACGGGAACTGCACCAACCTTGATCGCTGGGCACTGCAGAGAGCGGTATGGGCAGCTTAGTGCATCTGTCGATGTGAACTTCCCTCCACTAAGGACATTTATAGCAGCAGGTACAGAATGAAGGCCTGGGAGATCATCAGGGACACGAATCAGCCCAACCATTAATTATTTCAGCTACTTCTGTCTGGCAAACAGTAGAAATAATAATAATGGCTCTGTCTGTCTAACTAGCCCAGTTTAGGACTCAATTGGGTGTGGAACAGCGTCGGCTGTGGCTGAATAAGCCGATCCTTGAGCGGCAGTGCTTGGCACAGCTGCTGCACACGAAGGCTGATGGCTGCGGCTGGGTCGTCACTGCCACAGCTTTCCTTCCCTCTCTTCTGTCCGACCACAGTCGAGTTCGTTTTTCCTCTGCATTGGTAATTCCCGTACATACAGCCTCGTCAAGTACAGCGATTTGCTGATGCCTCTTCCCAAGTGTCCACCCTGATATCAGCAGACTTCAGGTCACATTTACAAATGTCCCTGTAGCACAGCAGTGGGCCCCCTATGGGCCGGGATCCTGCGGCGAGTTCTCCGTATAGGATGTCCTTGGGGATGCGACAGTCCTGCATGCGGCAGATGTGGCCAAGCCAGCACATTCGTCGCTGTGTGAGAAGGACATACGTGCTGGCCTGGTCCAGGATATCCTTGTTTGGCACGTGGTCTTTCCAGGAAACGCCCAGGATCCGACGCAAGCACCGTAGGTGGAAGCTGTTCAGACAGTGCCCTTGTCGTGTGTAGGTTGGCAAACAGTACTGTAGCATTAAAGCCAGGACTAACAGGCTATGGGACAGCTTCCTTCTACAAGCCATTAGACATAAATTCAAATGTTTGTACATTGCATGGAGTCATAATGCAAAGATTTTTACTTCCTCATGTTGTGGATGGATGTAAGATTTAAATAAATAGATCAATAAATAAAAATAGACGCAGGAAATTCAGAGTAACCTTTCATCAGGTCCTGGTGGTGGTTCTCAGTCCAAAACATTGACTCTTTATTCCCTTCCATAGATACTGCCTGGCGTGTGAGTTCCTCCAGCAGTTTGTGTGTATGGAATTAACTATCTGTTGGTAAGTTGAGGATTTCAGCTTTTGGTCATGGAAGTCCTGAACTTTCTGCCATTTGAGTGAATAAGTGTCAGCGATTCAATGCAGAATTGTTTGCAATACCACCAAAACATATGCTATTGACTGACTGGTCTGGGGAAACAATTATTTATTTAAATTTGATGAGCTGAATTGGCAAAGCTTCTTGTGGTGCAAATAGTTAGACAATACCGTAATTAATAAAAATAATTATTACCTCTCATGTTTGTTATGAATGCTTCCACCACTGAATTAGGGGGAGGCACATCTGCAAACCAGATGTTTTTGAGAAACTTGGCTCTCTAGGAAACTCAATGGACTGAAGCTGAGATGTTTGGCTAGTTTCAAGATCTTCTGTACTCTCTTTTTGATCAGTTGACTTGCCTGTGAAAGATACTGGCAAAATCCAACATACAGTTAGATGATAACAAGTCTGTCACTTTCTATGAAGTTAAGCAAAGGATTGAAAGCTGAAGCGGTAGATGTGAAGTGAATTATTCCTGATAATCCAATGGCTGGCATCACAGCTAGAATTATAACAGGTTTGGCCACTTAAAATGCAACTCCATGTGGGCGGTATTTCACAAAGAAAAGGGAAGACACAAATTTCCAGAAATGGAGATGACATTTTGCAATTTAATTTCAGAGTAGAAACACTTATAATGAGAAAACATTCCCATCTTTGTTTTTATTGGCAATTTTTCCACTAAACAAGAACACATATAAAAAGGACTAGAATTAGTTCAGCACTCTGTCCTTAATTGCCGAAGATACTAATGAATAGATTAGATTTGACAGTAGTATTTTCCTTTTCTGTTAATAACTGGAAAAAATCTTATTAAGTACTCGATTTAAAGAGGGAAGAAACATTCCATTCTTTATTTTGATTGGCAAATATGTTAATTTGATCCCTACTGGTTGAAATATGCTGGAGAAAGATGGCATGGGAATGGCTCATTGGTTGTGGGAAAGAAAAGTCATTTTCTCTTATAGCTGGGAATAGAAAGTGATTTAGAGTTTAAAATTATGAATCAGGATAATGATTCTGATGGTGCAATGATGTGAAACAATGCCCTTTCCCCTCAGTAAATGAGAATTAAGCTGAAACATGAAAGAATGCATAGAAGTTTCCTTTTAATGCTACAGATAAAAAGGAGCTTCACTTGTTGTAGTGATTACGTATGTGCTTACATCAAGAAACGCAACCAATATCTTCATTTATAATCAGATAATTAGTATTTTTAAAGGGGCTGGTAATCATCATCATACAATGAGAGCTGCCAAAAGAAAGCAGCATTCGTCATCAAGGTCCTCCACTACGCTAGCCATGTTCTGTTCTCGCATCTGCTGTCTGGAAGGAGTTTACGGAGCCTTAGGTCCCACACTACCATTTTCAAGACCAGTTATCGACTTTCAACCAACAAGCTCCTGAACCAGATTGGATAACTTCACTCACCTCGACACTTTGAAGATGAAGCTAAAGGAATGTGTTTGTCACTGATTTGGATACAAAACAAAAAGCAGAACACTACCTTTCTACATATCATCCTACAAATAAATATGTTCAAATTGAACTAGAGCAAACTGAGTTTACAGGAAACTACAGGCATCCGTTAGTCTTGCGAGACCATGGATCTGCACCTGGAAAGTCTTCGCTCTCCAGGGCGCAGGCCTGGGCATGGTTGTATGGGAGACCAGCAGTTGCCCATGCTGCAAGTCTCCTCTCTCCACGATACCAATGTTGTCCAAGGGAAGGGCATTAGGACCCATACAGCTTGGCACCAGTGTCGTCACAGAGCAATGTGTGATTAAATGCCTTGCTCAAGGACACAACACGTTGCCTCGGCTGGGGCTCGAACTCACGACCTTCAGGTAGCTAGTCCAATGCCTTAACCACTTGGCCACGTGCCCACACCACAGGAAACTAGAATGTTGTAAACAATAGAAATAAATTATTTAGTACTGTGCAAAGGCCTTGGGCATATAAGTACGTAGCTAGGGTGCCTAAGACTTTTGCACAGTACTGTAATAATTTGATGTATTGCACTGTACTGCTGCCACAAAAAAACAAATTTCATGACCTATGTGAGTGATGATAAACCTGATTCTGATGTGGGTGTCTATTGTGGGCTGAGAGTTGGAAGGGGGCAGGGAGAGGAGAATCATGGTTGGGAAAAGGGGAAGGGAGAGGAGAAGGAGTAGAAAACACCAGAGAGACATTCTATAATGATAAATAAACCAAATGTTTGGAATCAAATGATCTTGTCTGTTGTCTCAGTGGAAAGTGTCTGCATCTGTGCCAACCCCTGGTCCTGGTGCACCAGCCCCCTGTCATTCCCAACATCCTTTGCTCCTGCTAGATTTATAAAGTTGCTCTCTGCTCCATGTTAATAGAGTACTGTGCAAAAGTCTTAGGTCATATATTTGCCTAAGATTTTTGCTCAGTACTTCATTCAAAACCAAACATGAAAGCAAACTCAGCAACCTGTAACTTGCTGCTGAACATAATCAGCTCATACTTTTTTGAATCCTGATTAGGGTGGAAGTGAAGACTACTCTTGATGCTTGGAGCAACACAAGAGATTCTGCAGATGCTGGGAATCCAGAGTAACACATACAAAACACTGGGGGGACACAGCAGATCAGGCAGCATCTATGGAAAGAAATGAAGTGTTGATGTTTCACACCAAGACCCTTCATCAGAACTGGCTTACCGTTTCAACAAATTAATTTGAATACCATTGTCAGTCAACCTTTCTGGCATTATTGCAAGTATGGAATCATATTTTAACCATTAAATTGATGGAGGTTTAACAAAAATTAAATATCTTTTTCTGTGTCCATTTATTCTCATTCTCTTCAACTCTTCAGCTCTGCTTTCATTCCTTATCCTTATTTGTCTTTCAGCATCCATATTGACATAGATTTCATCCACTGACTCAAAATTGCTTTCATGTCTTGTGTTTATACATTTCACTTTGATTTGCCAGATACATGGTTGCTCTGCTTACTTACTGAGATCCTAAATCTTCTGCAGAGGATGTGGCAGCATTTACATGTCATACAAAATATAATCTAGCAAGTCAAATTAACTAACAAAAGGCAGTGGTTTGTTGGGTGGGATGGAATGTGAGGCAGAGCAACCTTAGTTGTTACCTTTTCTCTCTTCTAACTTCTGGGAGAATATCCAGGAGCTTGAAAGGATAGATGACCAAACTTAAGAATAGATTCTTCCCTGTTGCTATTGGACCTGTGAGCCAATCATCCACTTTAAATACCCTTCCCAGCAGAGCTGTCATGTTCTTGGGCTCATAGTTCTATCCCTCTTGGTTATTTTATCATTGTTACCTAAGTATTCTTATCGCATTACTGCGGATTCCACTATTATTTTTGAACCATTCTGTTGCTTTGTGCTTGTGACTGTCTTCATTGTCATATCTTTTTATCCAATATGTTTACAGTTTACTCTGAGTTTCACATGAGCAAAGAATTTCCTTGCACCCTGCTATATAGGACAACAAACTAGTTTGAATTTGAGAGACTAAAGGGCTATCAGAAAAGAAAGAGGAAATTCCAATGGTGGAGTGAAGAAGATTATTAAGAACAAAGGTCTATGTTTGGAGGAGGGTAGAGATTTCAATGAGGTATATGGCAGAGAAGACAGAAAGGTCATGGATTGATTAGAACTTAAGGATGAGCTTTTAAACATCTTTTTTTGCTGCTATCTTGACAGTTTTCTCCTATTCTGTCAGGCATGTCCTATTGAAAACCCAAACTATCACATGGCACCTACCAACACAACGTGAAGCTGAAGTAAATACACTGAGCAAATTATGAAAAAATTGTCAGAAGGTGAGTAGACAGGTAGTGTAGTCATTCCCCTGAATAATAATTTTACCGTCCTGGATACTGTTGGCGGGGACGACCGACCAGGTGTGAGCCATGGTGGCAGGGCCTCTGGCACTGAGTCTGACCCTGTGGTGCAGAAGGGTGGGACGGAGAAGAGGAGAGCTATCATCATTGAAGACTCTATAATCAGGGGAGCAGACAGGAGATTTTGTGGACGTGAGAAGGCCACCTGCATGGTTTGTTGCCTCCCGGGTGCCAGGGTCCGGGATGTCTCTGACAGGGTGCACGACATCTTGGTACAAGAGGGAAAGCAACCAGAAGTCGTGATACATGTTGGTACCAATGATGTAGGCAGGAAGAGGGATGAGGTCCTGAAGTGTGAGTTTCAAGATCTAGGCAGAAGGCTAAAGAGCAGGACTTCAAGGGTGGCGTTCTCAGGATTGCTGCCAGTGCTACGTGATAGTGATAGTAAGAATTAGAGGAGATGGCACTTGAATGCGTGACTGAGGAGTTGGTGCAGGGGGCAGGGTTCTAGACCTGTACAGATTGGATGGGTTGCACCTGAACTCAAGGAGGGTCAATATCCTTGCAGGTAGGTTTGCTAGCGTGGTTCGGGAGGGTTTAAACTAATTAGCAAGGGGAATGGGACCCGGAGCGATAGAACAGTGAAAGAAGTGCATGGAGTAAACCCATATCTAACATATAGAGAGGCTTTGAGGAAAGAGAAGCAGAATAAACGGTGTAAAGACAGTAAGGTAGAAGGGCTGAAGTGTGTGTACCTCAATGCAAGAAGCATTAGGAACAAAGGTGATGAACTGAGAGCTCAATACATACATGGAATTATGATGTAGTGGCCATTACAGAGACTTGGCTGGCACCAGGGCAGGAATGGATTCTGAATATTCCTGGATTTCAGAGCTTTCAAAGGGATAGAGAGGGGGGAAAAGGGGAGGAAGGTCGCATTACTGGTCAGGGATACTATTACAGCTACAGAAAGGGTGGGTAATGTAGCAGGATCCTCTTTTGTGTCAGTATGGGTGGAAGTTAGGAACAGGAAGGGGGCAGTTACTCTATTGGGAGTATTCTATAGGACCTCTGGTAGCAGCAGAGATACAGAGGAGCAGATTAGGAGGCATATTTTGGAAAGGTGCAAAGATAACAGGGTTGTTATCATGGGTGACTTTAACTTCCCTAATATTGATTGGCACCTGATTAGCTCCAAGGGTTCAGATGGGGCAGAGTTTGTTAAGCGTGTCCAGGACAGATTCCTGTCACAGTATGTTGACAGGCCGACTGTGGGGAATGCCATACTAGATCTAGTATTAGGTAACGAACCGGGTCAGATCACAGATGTTGCAGCGGGTGAGCATCTGGGTGACAGTGACCACCACTCCCTGGCCTTTAGCATTATCATGGAAAAGGATAGAATCAGAGAGGACAGGAAAATTTTTAATTGGGGAATGGCAAATTATGAGGCTATAAGGCTAGAACTTGAGGGTGTGAATTGGGATGATGTTTTTGCAAGGAAATGTACCTGTCAAGGTCTGGTCCGTGAAGTCCGTATTCCGGTTCACGGTCCTGTCCATCGACCCTTGCTCCAGGTTTTCCTATCTACCCTGTTTCTGTTCGTGTTTAGCTCTAATTGAGGCAGCTGATGCTCGTTGGGGCTGGCTGCATAAATACTCTCAGAGATCCAGGCATGGCTGCTGGATTGTTCTTGTCCTTACTCCTTGTATCCCTTCCTCTGCCTTCTGTTTCCTCGCCTGAAGCCCTGCCTTGTCTTGCTGGTAACTCTCGCCTCACCTGAAGTCCTCGTCTCACCTTGCTTTGCCAGAAGCCTTGCCTTGTCTTGCTGGTAACTCTCACCTCGTCTCGCCTGCAGTCTTGTCCTGGAGCCACCCTGTACCTAGCTCCCTTCCAGTCCCTTGCCTCCGCCCAGGTAAGCCAGGCTGTCTTGCCATTACCTGGGGTTGGTTCTGTCCCTTCCTGTCCCTTGCCTCTGCCCAGATAAGCAAGGCCGTCTTGCTGTTACCTGGAGTTGATTCTGTCCCTTCCTGTCCCTTGCCTCTGTTGGGTGGTGATCCGCGCCCTGCCTAGGTGATCTGCGCACTGCCCAGGAGTACTGTGCCCTGCCCTGGAGGAGCCTGCCTAGCCTTAAACCTGAAGACTTCAGCCTCACCTCGCCTCAAGTCTCCTGCCCCCAGCCTCCAGCCTTGCCTCGCCTCGCCTCAGGTCTCCTGCCTCCAGCTTCCAGCCTCGCCTCGCCTCAAGTCTCCTGCCTCCAGCCTCCAGCCTCGCCTCACCTCCAGTCTCCTGCCTCCAGCCTCGCCTCACCTCAAGCCCCCTGCCTCCAGCCTCCAGCATCACCTCACCTCAAGTCTCCTGCCTCCTGCCTCCAGCCTCCAGCCTCGCCTCAGGTCTCCTGCCTCCAGCCTCGCGTGCCTCAGGTCTCCTGCCTCCAGCCTCCAGCCTCGCCTCACCTCAAGTCTCCTGCCTCCAGCCTCCAGCCTCGCCTCAGGTCTCCTGCCTCTGGCCTCCAGCTTCCAGCCTCGTCTCAAGTCTCAAGTCTCCAGCCTCCTGCCAAGCCTCGCCTCGTCTCTTGCCTAGCCTCAAGCCTGTAGACTCCAGCCTCTAGCCTCTAGCCAAGCCAAGTCTCTAGCCTCTAGCCTCTAGCCTCTTGCCAAGCCAAGTCTCTAGCCTCTAGCCTCAAGCCAGTAAATTCCAGCCTCGTCCTGCCTACCTGCCAAGCCTTGTCCTTGCCTAGTTCTGGGGTGCGAGCCAGAGGCAAGACCCAGGTACTGGGTCTTTGTCCAGTCTCTGGCTCGGAGTCCATGCCCAGGCTCCTAGCTCTTTTGTCCAGTCCTGTTCCAGGTTCCTGGTTTTCCTGTCCATGTCCTTGCCATCACCCTGTATCCTAGTCCTGTCCCTAGTACCTCAATGTCTGTGTCCTGCACTTGGGTCCGTTCCCAGCCACCACCTTATGACAGTACTATGAACATGTGGTCGATGTTTAGAAATCTTTTGCAGGATGTTAGGGATAAATTTGTCCCGGTGAGGAAGATAAAGAATGGTAGGATGAAGGAACCATGGGTGAAAAGTGAAGTGGAAAACCTAGTCAGGTGGAAGAAGGCAGCATACATGAGGTTTAGAAAGCAAGGATCAGATGGATCTATTGAGCAATATAGGGTAGCAACAAAGGAGCTTAAGAAGGGGCCGAGAAGAGCAAGAAGGGGGCATGAGAAGGCCTTGGTGAGTAGGGTAAAGGAAAACCCCAAGGCATTCTTCAATTATGTGAAGAACAAAACGATGACAGGAGTGAAGGTAGGACTGATTAGAGATAAAGGTGGGAAGATGTGCCTGGAGGCTGTGGAAGTGAGTGAGGTCTTCAATGAATACTTCTCTTCAGTATTCACCAATGAGAGGGAACTTGATGACGATGAGGACAATATGAGTGATATTGATGTTCTGGAGCATGTTGATATTAAGGGAGAGGAGGTGTTGTAGTTGTTAAAATACATTAGGACGGATAAGTCCCTGGGGCCTGATGGAATATTCCCCAGGCTGCTCCACGAGGCGAGGGAAGAGATTGCTGAGCCTCTGGCTAGGATCTTTATGTCATCGTTATCCACGGGAATGGTACCAGAGGATTGGAGAGAGGAGAATATTGTCCCCTTGTTCAAAAAAGTTAGTAGGGATAATCTGGGTAATTATAGACCATTGAGCCTTACGTCTGTGGTTGGAAAGCTGTTGGAAAAGATTCTCAGAGATAGGATCTCTGGGCATTTAGAGAATCATGGTCTGATCAGGGACAGTCAGCATGGCTTTGTGAAGGGCAGATTGTGTCTAACAAGCCTGATTGAGTTCTTTAAGGAGGTGACCAGGCATATAGATGAGGGTAGTGCAGTGGATGTGATCTACATGGATTATAGTAAGGCATTTGAGAAGGTTCCACACGGTAGGCTTATTCAGAAAGTCAGCAGGCATGAGATCCAGGGAAGTTTGGCCAGGTGGATTCAGAATTGACTTGCCTGCAGAAGGCAGAGGGTCGTGGTGGAGGGAGTACATTTGGATTGGAGGGTTGTGACTAGTGGTGTCCCACAAGGATCAGTTCTGGGACCTCTACTTTTCGTGATTTTTATTAATGACCTGGATATGGGGGTAGAAGGGTGGGTTGGCAAGTTTGCAAACGACGCAAAGGTTGGTGGTGTTGTGGATAGTGTAGAGGATTGTTGAAGTTTGCAGAGAGAAATTGATAGGATGCAGAAGTGGCCTGAGAAGTGGCAGATGGAGTTCAACCCAGAGAAGTGTGAGGTGATACACTTTGGAAGGACAAACTCCATGCAGAGTACAAAGTAAATGGCAGGATGCTTGGTAGTGTGGAGGAACAGAGGAATCTGGGGTACATGTCCACAGATCCCTAAAAGTTGCCTCACAGATAGATAGGGTAGTTAAGAAAGCTTATGGGGTGTTAGCTTTCATAAGTCGTGGGATAGAGTTTAAGAGTTGCAAGGTAATGATGCAGCTCTATAAAACTCTGGTTAGGCCACATTTGGAGTACTGTGTCCAGTTCTGGTTGCCTCACTATAGGAAGGATGTGGAAGCATTGGAAAGGGTACTGAGGAGATTTACCAGGATGCTGCCTGGTTTAGAGAGTATGGATTATGATCAGAGATTAAGGGAGCTAGGGCTTCTCTCTTTGGAGAGTAGGAAGATGAGAGGAGACATGATAGAGGTATACAAGATATTAAGAGGAATAGATAGAGTGGATAGCCTGCACCACTTCCCCAGGGCACCACTGCTCAATACAAGAGGACATGGCTTTAAGGTAAGCGGTGGGAAGTTCAAGGGGGATATTAGAGGAATGTTTTTTACTCAGAGAGTGGTTGGTGCGTGGAATGTACTGCCTGAGTCAGTGGTGGAGGCAGATACTCTAGTGAACTAATCATAACGTGATCATCTAGTGAAATGATCATAACATGATTGAGTTCAATGTGAAATTTGAAAAAGAGAAGCCGAAATCTGATGTGTCGGTATTTTACTGGACTAAAGGAAATTATAGTGGCATGAGAAAGGAACTGGCAAAGTTGACTGGAAAGGGACACTGGCAGGACGGATGGCAGAGCAGCAGTGGCTGGAGTTTATGCAAGAAGTGAGGAAGGTGCAAAACAGGTATATTCCAAAACAGAAGAAATTTTCGAAGGGAAAAAGGATGCAACAAGAGAAGTCAAAGCCAAAGTTTAAGCAAAGGAGAGGGCATACAAGGAAGCAAAAATTAGTGGGAAGACAGAGGATTGTGAAGTTTTTAAAAGCTTACAAAAGGGAACTAAGAAGGTCATTAAGAGGGAAAAGATTAACTATGAAAGGAAATGAAAGGAAACTAGCAAATAATATCAAAGAGGATACTAAAAGCTTTTTCAAGTATATAAAGAGTAAAAGACAGGTGAGAGTAGATATAGGACCAATTGAAAATGATGCTGGAGAAATTGTAATGGGAGAAAAGGAGATGGCGGAGGAACTGAATGAGTATTTTGCATCAGTCTTCACTGAGGAAGACATCAGCAGTATACCGGACACTCAAGGATGGCAGGGAAGAGAAGTGTGCGCAGTCACAATTACGACAGAGAAAGTACTCAGGAAGCTGAATAGTCTAAAGGTAGATAAATCTCCCAGACCAGATGGAATGCACCCTCGTGTTCTGAAGGAAGTAGCTGTGGAGATTGCAGAGGCATTAGCGATGATCTTTCAAAAGTTGATAGATTTTGGCATGGTTCCGGAGGACTGGAAGATTGCAAATATCACTCCGCTATTTAAGAAGGGGGCAAGGAAGCAAAAAGGAAATTATAGACCTGTTAGCTTGACATCAGTGGTTGGGAAGTTGTTGGAGTTGATTGTCAAGGATGAGGTTACAGAATATCTGGAGGCATATGACAAGATAGGCAGAACTCAGCATGGATTCCTTAAAGGAAAATGCTGCCTGACAAACCTATTACAATTTTTTTTTTGTGGGAATTACAAGTAGGCTAGACAAGGGAGATGCAGTGGATGTTGTATATTTGGATTTTCAGAAGGCCTTAAACAAGGTGCCACACATGAGGCTACTAAACAAGATAAGAGCCCATGGAATTACGGGAAAGTTACATACATGGATAGAGCGTTGGCTGATTGGCAGGAAACAGAGAGTGGGAATAAAGGGATCCTATTCTGCTTGGCTGCCGGTTACCAGTGGCGTTCCACTGGGGTCCGTGTTGGAGCTGCTTCTTTTTACATTGTACATCAACGATTTGGATTATGGAATAGATGGCTTTGTGGCTAAGTTTGCTGATGATACCAAGATAGGTGGAGGGGCCAGTAGTGCTAAGGAAACGGAGAGTCTGCAGAGAGACTTGGATAGATTGGAAGAATGGGCAAAGTAGTGGCAAAAGAAATACAATATTGCAAAGTGTATGGTTATGCACTTTGGCAGAAGAAATAAACGGGCAGACTGTTATTTAAATAGGGAAAGAATTCAAAGTTCTGAGATGCAACGGGACTTAGGAGTCCTCGTACATGATACCCTTAAGGTTAACCTCCAGGTTGAGTTGGTGGTGAAGAAGGCGAATGCAATGTTGGCATTCATTTCTAGAGGAATAGAGTATAGGAGCAGGGATGTGATGTTAAGGCTCTATAAGGCGTTGGTGAGACCTCACTTGGAGTACTGTGGGCAGTTTTGGTCTCCTTATTTAAGAAAGGATGTGCTGACGTTGGAGAGGGTACAGAGAAGATTCACTAGAATGATTCTGGGAGTGAGAGGGTTAACATATGAGGAACGTTTGTCCGCTCTTAGACTGTATTCCTTGGAGTTTAGAAGAATGAGGGGAGACCTCTTAGAAACATTTTGAATGTTGAAAGGCATGGACAGAGTGGATGTGGCAAAGTTGTTTCCCATGATGGAGGTGTCTAGTACAAGAGGGCATGACTTAAGGATTGAAGGGCGCCCATTCGGAACAGAAATGCGAAGACATTTTTTTTAGTCAGAGAGTGGTGAATCTATGGAATTTATTGCCACGGGCGGCAGTAGAGGCCAAGTCTTTGGGTGAAATTAAGGCAGAGATTGATAATCATAATCATAATCTTTGATGCCCTGAGTAGCCAGGGCATCAAAGATTATGATGAGAAGGCAAGGGAGTGGGACTAAATGGGAGAATGGATCAGCTCATGATAAAATAGCGGAGCAGACTCTATGGGCCGAATAGCCGACTTCTGCTCCTTTGTCTTATGGTCTTATGGAAATTTAAAAGACTACTAGACAGGTATATGGAGGAATTTAAGGTGGGGGGTTATATGGGAGGCAGGGTTTGAGGGTCGGCACAACATTGTGGGCCGAAGGGCCTGTTCTGTGCTGTAGTATTCTATGTTCTTTGGAATTTGCTAAGAGTGCCTCCATAAACATGATATAAATTGATCTCCACATTATATATTTCTTTCTATAAATACATTTTAGTTTTCACTTATAGGTCAGTGCTCTATCGTAATCTCTGTTTGACACTAAATTGTCCTGGAGTTTCTGGAAATAATTCATTGGTAATTTGGGAAATTTGATTCTATAGCTTTTCTTTGAAGGATAAGTTTGTTATTGCTTTATAGCAATGACCAATAATGTTAGCTTGCTGAATAATGTAAACAGAATACCACATAAGAATTTTTTTTAAGATGCTGCAGGGTGAGCCCTACGTTTGAACATTACTGCTGAGAGGCTTGCCCGTGGACCACACATATCAGGTAATTACCTAGCAGCAGTTTCTTCATATTCATGATGAGGAGGCAAGGCTTCCTATCTGTAGTGCGCACTAATTTTTTTGGTGAAAAAGCATTTTCAGATTGTGCATGAATGTTGACATTTATAGGCAAGGTTGTTGGTTTCTATACATAGAAGTTGGAAAGTTCTATGAAAATGACTTTGGCCCTGATTTGAATGCAACATTATTTTGAGTTGAATCAATTCATAAAAGTAAGTGAACTAAGATCAATGTAAGGAAAATATTTTTAAATTTATAGAGCTCTGCAGCCTGGTCTTCATTTACTGCTTACTGTTTTCAGGATTGCAATAAGGTTGGACATAGAGGTTGACTCTTGTAATCCACTGTTCATCCTTAGAAATTACTGCCTCAAAGTATTATTTTCTACATTTTCAAAGAAGATCCTGAGGTTATATTCTCTTTTCGATCCTTAAAGGAAGCGAAGTCTATTTACAAGTGGGTGACATTTTTGATTTACACTGACTTAGGCAGGAACTGTAATCTAAATACTGACCAAGCCTAGGGATAAAGCACAAGATACTTCACACAACAGATTCTGCAGATACTGGAAATCCAGAACATCCGAGGTAAAAGTTCTGAGGGAACTCAACAGGACACATTGTACACCCAGATCTGCAAACCTGGAACAAACATTCATGGTGGTGGACATCCAACTCTTCCCTGATTTGAATTTAGGTGCATTTTAAAGTCCCATTTTTCCTAAAGTTTCTTTTTTGGTTTCTGTGAAATCCAAAATGCAAAATTGAAGGGGGAATTTATGAAGCAAAATAGTGCACATTTTGGAGATACGAAAATAATGTAAAAACTCAGGGAACCTGAATTAATATTCATCTTCTGCCTGAACTTGGAGGAGATCACTGTCCAGCTTGCATTTCGATTGTGGTATTTGGTGATAGTGGAAGGTACTGATTAACCTTAAATGGTAGTTGTAGTGTTTGATTATAAGCAGGGACTCTCTGCATTTGGTGGTTTGCTGGCTAACTAGTTGGACCTGGAAGATCTTCTCTAAACACAGCACATACCAGCCGGAGGAGAGTGTCAAACAATGATCCTTGTGCAGGAGAATGAAACTGCAGATAGCAGCACCCAGATATCCATGCTAAACTCTAGGATGTATTTCAGGGGGGCATGACAACCCTCCTTTGCTCAGTTGTTGTGGATCCTTGCCTGGTGAAACTCAGACTGAATTCTTCTGTGTATTGTGTGTGATTTCTGTTCTTCAGGATTCTGTATAGTTTGCCTGAGTTCCTGTTACTTTTGCTGGTTAACTTCTGTTATAAATCTTCTGTTTTGTTCGAGTTACTGAAGTCTCTGTGATCCCTGCACTTGAGTTCGCCAGGGATCCTTACGGCTACCGAGATGCTCAGAAGTTGCTGATAGATTTGCTCTTTCATGACTTTGAGTGCTAATAATTCTATTTTGCTTCTCATTGCAGATTCTGGGCAAACATGTTCATTTATATAATAACCATACTGAAAGTTGTTCTTGAAAATGTTAGTTTGTCAGATAGCAAAGGAAGTCTAAACCAGGCAGCTTGTCAATGTGCGTAGACAGAGTAATCGTCATGGGGCCCATAGCGTGCTAGGAGCGGTCAAGAATGGCTCATATTACTTTCTATTCTTATTTTTACTAAAAGTGGCTATAACATCTGGTGGTAGTTTAACACCTCAGCCAAACAGTGACAATAATGAGAATACTGGCTTAATAATGAGAGACTTCAGATGCCAAAATCTGGAGCAAAACAAAATGCTGGATGAACTCAGCATCTGTGGTCAATGCTTCAGGTCAGGACCTTGCATTAGGATTGACACTGTTGTTCCCTGAGCTGCTGAGTTCCCCCAGCAGTTTGATTTTCAACTTGGTGACAAACAGAGCTCCACACTTTTGAGAAGTGCTTTTGTTTTCAGGTTCCCTGAAGTTCAACTGGATTTTGCATGCCCCAGTAAATTACATGAACAAGATATGTATTTGTTCAATTCTAGTAGTGTGCTATATTTTATTGTGACTTACCAACACCAACCTGTCAGTAGATTGTCACTTTTTCTAGTGCAGGTATATTTTATTTCCATTGTGCACTTTAGAAGACAGCAAAATTGAATTAATGCAGAGACAAAGTAATATTAGTAATTAACGGTCAAGTGCAAATTTGTTTCTTCTTCCATTGCATATCTAAGAGCATGCATTGTTTATTCATGGCATTAATTTAGTAACCTTTGTGAGCCATTATTCTCTCATTTTATTAGTATTTTCAATGTTTGGCATGTACTCTCAATAGCATCTGTCATTGAAATTTAAAATAGGCATTAGCAACCATATAGTAAGTAACCAGAGGATAAACTTAAATGCAGTATTCTGAGGACTAGAATATAAAGGCAAGGGTGTAATGCTGAGGCTTTATGACGCTTTGGTCAGACCATACTCAGAAAGGATGTGTTGGCATGGAGAGGGTCTAGATGAAGTTCACAAGGATGATCCCAGCAAAGAAAGTGGTATTGTATGAGGAGAGTTTCATGGCTCTGGGCCTGTACTTGCTGGAGTTTAGAGAATGAGGGGGGGATCTCATTGAATCCTATTGAATATTGAAATATCTAGGACTAGAGGCACTGCCTCAGAATAGATGTATGTCTCTTTTGAACTGAGATGAGGGGGAATTTCTTAGGCCAGAGGGTGGTGAATATGTTGAATTCATTGTCACAGATGGCTGTGGAGACCAAGTGTTTGGGTATATTTAAAGCAGAGCTTGAAAGGTTCTTGATTAGTAAGGGTTTCAAAGCTAATGGGGAAAAGGCAGGAAAATGAGGGGGATAATAAATCAGGCATGATGTAATGGCAGAGAAGAATCAATGGGCAGATTAGCCTAATTCAGTTTCCATGTCTTATGATTTTATGGACTTATGGCTTAATGTAAGATCTAGTTGATTGACCAGGACTGTTTGATCTTTAGTTTGACAGTATAAGTTATCAGGGAAGTTAGGCTTGTATGTTTGAAGATATGAGTTATATACCATGTTTAATGTGAGAAAATAAAATTAAGATGCTTCTTGTGAGAAGATAATTCTTATTCCAAGATGTAGGTGTTGATGTTGAATGAGAACAAGGAATTTGTAACATATGGCTGTGGGAGTTCTGGAGAGTAACGTGATAAGAAAAGACTCTGTTGCTGATGGAGGAATTGGCCTTGGTGTTGACATATAGTATCATGCAACTTTCATAAGCACTGTGAAGTATACTATAGGAGTAAAAGAGTGGAAGGCAACCGTAGAGCAGTTCTAATTCTGAAGATGATTGGTGACAGGTGAGCAGATAGTAGGAGGTAGTATATAAAGTGATCTGGGAGGCAAGTGCGTGTTAGCTTTGCTCTGGATGCTGAGGGTGCTGTTGGGAAAATTATATCGACAGATGAAAACATGAACAAGAGTTTCAACTGAAGTGGAATGGAGGAAGAGGAGCGTTACCACTTTCTTTGCTGGAATGGAGTGGAATGAGGAGCGTCTGTCGGCTCTTGGATTGTATTCATTAGAGTATAGAAGAATGAGAGGGGATCTCATAGAAACGTTTCGAATGTTGAAAGGGTTGGACAGAGTAGATATGGAAAGGTTCTTTCCCTTGGTGGGTGAGTCCAGGACAAGAGACCATAGTCTTAGAATTAGAGGGTACCCAGTTAAAACAGAGATGAGGAGAAATTTTTTTAGCCAGAGGGTTGTGGATTTGTGGAATTCGTTGTCACATATGGCTGTGGAGGCCCGGTCATTGAGGGTGTTTAAGGAGGAGATTGACAGGTATCTAATTAGTCAGGGTATCAGGGGATATGGGGAAAAAGCCGGAAATTGGAACTAGATGGGTGAATAGTTTAGCTCATGGGGGAGCTGCGGAGCAGACTCAATGGGCCGAATGGCCTACTTCTGCTCCTTTGTCTTGTGATCTTGTCTTGTGAAGAGGAAGTAGCATACAAACTGCTCCCTACCGTTCCAATTCTCTTTACACAGTGGGATATCTAATATTTTAAAGTCTATTGATAGGTGCTAAGGTCATTATCTTTAAAAATATATCTCTTTCAAAATTTTAAATGCCTATAAAGTTACATGCTGGGGTTTATGTCCCCAAAATTTACTTCCTGTAATTACTTCCATTTTAACTTAAAGCATTCTAATCAAGTACAACGTTAGGCTTCTCCTTGGAAATAACCGACGCCATATATGGTAAAACTATTCAATAATGTGTTCAGCCTGTTTCAGGTCTTCTGTGTTTTATTAACACTTCCCAATACTCCACATTTGTGCTGTAATAGAATGCATTTGTCATGGGATAATGGTTGCCATATCAAAATATTATTGTAAAGTTAGTTTCAATGCATCAAAAGTCCTCTAAATTAGCACTAACCATATTGTGAATCTGAACTATTCATTACACGAAGAGTTTGCTTTTCCAGGAGTTCAGGTCCAATTATTGCATTAAAATTTCTGTTTGATTTTATGCAATTTTCAATATGAGATTTGCTTCTGTAATTTGAGATTTGTTTTTCTTTTCTATAACTTTAGTATACATCAATGCATTTCAAACAGGAAGATCACTTTATTTTCATTTCTACATTTTTCTTTGCAAAAATTAGAGAGGGAAAGAACCATCAGCCAAAAATTCAGAAAAGATGGAGTTCAAAATCAACACCGTGATACTCATTATTTCTGGAGAATGAAATTATGTTGATCTATGGGATTGTAGAGGATGTTGATTAAATCCAGGTTATGTTTAACATTTTTAAATAAATTCCAGTATTTTCAGTGGAGAGCAGTTCTTCCAATATGTTTCTATATTTAAATGTAACATTGTTCAGATCCTTAGAAGAGATTTTAGCGGTCAACTGATAGTAATAGGAGAATATTTAATGATTTTCTGCTCTGTCATTAAAATATGTTAATTAATGTAAATGAGGCTGTCGAATGAAACATTATTTGAGTGCTTTGAATGCAAAAATATTGTCAAGAATATGTTTAGCTGCATTAAAAATGCTTGATTAATCATCAGATTTAAGAATTGGAGTATTGCTATAAAAACAACAATGGACAAAGTATTCTTATTCAGAACATCAGAAATGTTTATTAACTTAGTGTTGGTTTATTAAATTTAAATCATGTGTGACTATCTCAAAGAAATTGCCCCAACTTTCTGCCTTTTTCTACATTTCTTTTTGGCATAAGTTATTGCCAATTATCTTGCTGATTGTTCATCCATTCCAAAATGGTTTTGGGTTTATCAAGATGTGAACTAAATGATGCAATATAACCATGCATAACATTATGAAATGAGATTCTGCAGATGCTGGAAATCCAGAGCCACATATGCAAAACGCTGGAGGAATTCAGCAGGTCAGGCAGCACCTATGGAAAGGAAGGAGAAAGGGATGCTTTGGGCGAAGACTCTTCGCCAGGACTGGAAAGGAAGGGGGAAAGACCCAAAACTTTGGCCTGGACCATCATCTACTCATTCCTTTCCATAGATGCTGCCTGACTTGCTGAACTCCTCCAGCACTTTGTATGAATTAAGATGTTAGTTTTGACATGACCTCAATTATCTAGACGCCAAATGCTATTGGTATTACGCTGTCTATGATGTAACTGGAAAGATCACAAAATAAACCTTGTAAGACAGAATTCAGATATTAGCTTTTGGTATTGTGGACATTTGGTTTCCATTTTATGTTTGTACTTAACCTAATGTTTAGGCTACATCATATCACATCAAACAGTGACACCACTGTTGCTGGTCGAATCAATGACAAATCACCATATGGAGGGGGAAGTGGGGTGAGATAGAAAATTTGGCTAAATCGTGCCACAACAACAACCTCTCACTCAATGTCAGCAAAACCAACAAGCTGATTATTGACTTCAGGAGAAGAAATCCAGAGGTTAATGTTTCAGTTCTCATCAGGGGATCAGAGCTGGAGTGCATCAGCAACATTATATTCCTTGGCATTATGATTTCACAGGATCTTCCTGGGTCTGGCACGTAAGTGCCATTACAAAGATTGCTGACTACGTTCTTAGATGTTTGCAAAGGTTCGGCATGTCGACTAGAACTTCGACAAACTTCTGTTGATGTGTGGTGCAGATATACTGATTGGCTGCATCATGGCCTGGTACAGGAACTCCAAAGCCATTGAATAGAAAAGCTTCCAAAAAGCCTCCAAAAAATACAGCCCAGTCCATCAAATTTAAAAGTAGCACTATTGCAGGAAAGCAGCATCTTTCATCAAGGACACCTCTATCCAGGCCATGCTCTCTTCTCATTGCTGCCATCAGAAAAGAGGTACAGGAATCAGACTCATATTTCAGGCTCCTGTGTCTTCATTTGAATTAGTTTAATGTTTGAAGTTTCCAAACATAACAGCACACTGTCATTTGCTCAACTATGGATAAGGAATGATCCAGTGACAGCCTAGTGGATTGCTTTTTGATATTATATTTCTTGTGTACTGTTGGATGTCCAGTATCTCATCCAGCCAACCACTTTCATGTGGTCATTTGGAAAAACTCACACATTGACGGGCGTTGGCTTGCTCATGTTTTGTGTAACAAGTCTCACAAAAACTATTACTGTCAAGCTTAATTTCACACAGAGGCTGGCAGATTTGGTTGGCCGCTCAAGAAAAATTCTTTGTGTCCTCTTTTGTACATTATGATATTTAGCAATAGAGTTCTGACTTAAGTTTGTTATCAGGGGCATCTAGTTTAGATCAAAGTACATTCTTTATTAAAGTATGTCTATATTGTACAAACTTGAGACTTGTCTCCTGACAGGCAGCCACAAAACAAAGAAACCTAACAAGAACCCAAAAAAAGAAGTCCATCAAATATCCAATGTGCGGAGAGAAAAAAGAACAAATCATATAAACAATAAAAGTAGGCAAGTAGCATTCTGAACAGACATGAGTCCACAGATCTGAAGCCAGGAGCAGACGGAGCAGGCCAAAACCACAGTTCAATGCAGAGCCGAGTGAACACTGTAGGGCAGCGAGCAGAACCAGCCCAACCCTCACCTTTGGTCTCGACACTCTGTCCTTTCAATCTGGCCATATTTAAATTGTCAAACATTGGGTGCTTCCTTGTTCTAGGACCCCGGCCCTATCTCTTCAAATCACTCTGGGCCTGGATCCCACTGCCACTTTTGGCCTGTACCTGACCTTTCCAAATCATCCTGATCTTAGATCGATCAAACTTCGGGTCTTTCCTCGCTCTTGGTTTTGGTGGATGGGCCTCAACTCTGCCTCACCTCTGCTTGCCTTTGCATTGTTTGCGGTGATTGCATAGTTGATCTTGTTCATTTGCAAAAGACTTTGAAAGGAACTGCATCATTAACTGTACGATGAATAACATAACCTCAGCCAACCCCACTTAAACTTCTACATACATTTCATTCCTTTCACTCATTGCAGGATCATCAAGGCATCAAAGAGTCAGCAAATGGATTTACTGTTGGCAATTATTTATTGCTGTGTTTTTTTAACTGAATCTTCGAACTTGTTTTAAAACTTTGCTTATGGCACTCAGGGTCGAGCCCAAGCTCAGCTAAAAAATAATACAGCATGGAAGCAGGATTAAATGGAGAACATTTCATAACGTTTCATCGGACAGAAAAGTAGCTTTAACAATGAGCAGATATTCTTACTGCCGGTACTTCTGACTCAATTTTATAGGTTGTCAAACTACAGTGACTTAGCCAAGCAGCATATACTCCTGCCGCCAATCCTGTCCATCACGGGCAGCAAGAAGAATGACTTGGCCAGCAGGCAGCTAATTTTACTGCCAATATTATATTTTCTATCTCACCTACTGTAGAGACTGTAGCTTGGCCAATTAGAAAGATCCTTTGCTTAAGATCCAATCCACTCATAAGCTAACAGACATGTGAGTATTCAAATGGCGTAGCTTCCTTTGCCAGTGTGGTCAGTCACAGGCTTGCTGTAATTAGCAATTCACCTTCAGTTAGACAACCCAAAGTGAGAGCATCAAGAGACTGACGAATAGGCTTGCTGGAGTGAGGAAAGTATCCATATTTAGTGACTTTAGTCACTTCCAAAGATTCTTATTACCGAGAGCATGCAAATGTGAACTAATTAGAAGTGGTTTTCATAGACTATCCTTAATCCATTCACCAACCAACACTATTTTAACATGATATTAGAATAATGTCAGATAGAATCAAAAATGTTTTCTGTAGATTTGAGGTGAGAAAATATGTTCCCAATATCTAAGGAAGATTTCAAGTTCGAAGTTCAAATTAAATTTATAATCAAAGTACATATATGCTACCTTGAGATTCATTTTTCGCAGGCATTTACAGGAAAAATGAATACAATAGAAATTTATGAAAAACTACACAAACAGATAATGACTGATAAACAGCAATGGCAAAAGAAGACAAACTGTGTAAATAAAAGTAATACCGGGAACATGAGTCTTGAGGAGAGCACAGTGTCATATTGGTCAGCACAACGATTTACAGTCCCAGCGACCTGGGTTCAATGCCCGCCACTGCCTGTAAGGGCTTTGTACATTCTCCCTGTGACCACATGGGTTTCCTCCAGGTGTTCCAATTTCCTCCCACATTCCAAAGACATACCGATTGGTAGGTTAATTGGTCATTGTAAATTGTCCTGTGATTAGGCTAGGGCTAAATCATGGTTGCAGGGTGGCCTGGCTCAAAGATCCTACCAAGATCACAATAAAATAAAAATAAATAAATAGATAAAGATTCCTTGCAAGTGGGTCTGCAGGTCATAGAATCTATTTAGTGTACCAATGAATGAAGTTATCCACGTCAGTTTGGGAGCTTGATGGGTGTAGGCTAATAACTGTTCCTGAACCTGGTGGTGTGGGATCTAAGGTTTCAGAAGACAAAAAAATTAACAATAGGTAATTGAAAGATCAGTAAGTGGGAAAATGCAGGAATTTATAATAAAATATCTGATAGCAAGATTGAAAGTAATATTATTAAGCAATGTCAACATAGATTTATGAGAGAGAAGTTAAGTTTGACTTACCTGTTGCAGTTCTTAATGGATGTAGCTGGTAAAGTAGCTGATTGGCACTTGGAAGATGTGGCATATTTGGTATTTTTGAAGATTTTTGATAAGTTCTGATGCAAGAGTTGGTCAACAAAGTTTGAGTTCATGGAATTGTGAATAACATGATTGTACGGATTGAGAAGTAGTTAACAAGTACACACAGGTACACCTGCTTGTTAATGCAAATATCTATCAGCCAATCATATGGTAGCAGCTCAATACATAAACACATGCAAATATGGTCAAGAGGTTCAGTTGTTGTTCAGACCAAATATCAGAATGGGGAAGAAATGTGATCTAAGTGACTTTGCCCGTGGAATGATTGTTAATGCCAGACAGGGTGGTTTGAGTATCTCAGAAACTGCTGATCACACGGGATTTTCAAATACAACAGTCTCTGGAGTTTATAGGGAATGGGAATGGTGTGAGAAACAAAAACCATCCAGTGAGTGGCAATTCTGGGGATGAAAATGCCTTGTTAATGAGAGAGGTCAGAGGAGAAAGGGCAGACTAGTTCAAGTTGACAGGAAGGCAACAGTAACTCAAATAATCACACGTTACAACAGGGATGTGTAGAAGAGCGCCTCTGAACGTACAACATGTTGAAACTTGAAGTGGTTGGGCTACAGCAGCAGAAGACCAGACATGCACCCAATGACCACTTTATTATGTGCAGGAGGTTCCTAATAAAGTGGCTAGTGAGTGTAGAAAATAAAGTGCAGGATTATTCATGTTTCTATTGTGTTGCCAGACTCTAATTAGTCCGATTCCCTGTGTATCAGTGCTTGGGACAAATGATGATTTATGTCAAAAGTTTGACTGAATAGAAAAATATGACATTTCAATGATTGCTAATGACACGAAACTAAACAGTAATGTGAGAAACTGGGAGATGATGAGGTCCAAAGAGATTTTGATTGTCCTTGAATGTAAGGGAATGCAAGCAAGTATGCAAAACATCTGGAATAGTAAATGCATTGCAAGAAGATTTGAGTGCAAGAAATCTCACTCCAATTATATCAATCCTAAGTAAGACCACACCTATAGAATGGTGTGCAAGTTTGGCTTTCTTTCTTCAAGAAGGATATACTTTCTAAAGTGGGTAAAGATTCACCAGTGGGTCTCCTGGGATAAAATCTCTGTTACATAAAGAGAGATGAAGTGACCTATCTCTTTTGAAAAGTTGTACCCATGCCTCTGATGACTAGAGATGCAAAAGCTATTCAGATGGATTTAAATAAGTGAAATAAAATTATAAGTTTACTTTGAATCAATTTATATCCCAAGAATGTAATTGCAATATTTCAAAAGGCTGTTTGCGGCTGTGAATATCATAAGGCCTTCAGCATGGTTGCCCAAGGCCAAGACACTGTTTACAGGCTACTCTGCTTCATAGTGTAGCCAGGAGATCAAGGCCTCTGAAATATCAGGACCCACAGTAATTGCAAACCGAATTGAAAACTTTTGGAGAGGGAAAAAGGATTGGAGAGAAAATACAGCCAGCGGTTCAGATCAAAGTTTATCCAGGTTAATGTATCTGCTGAAGCACCTTCGTAATCTGCATGTTACAACAATACATCACTTCCAGTCCTCCCTGTTGTTAGTCCAGTCAATACCTTTATTAAGCGCAAAGTTAATGAATGACATTACGTAATTTCATCTCTTAGCAGGAATAACATTACCATTAAGGCCACAGTTAACACAATAATATTTATTTACAATGCTCTGAATCGAGTCTGCAAGTCTCTCTAAAGTGCCAAAGGAAAAATGGTTTGTTTTCCAGCAAAGAGTCTCGGCATGCCATGGGATGTTTTTCCAACAGCCATGATGTTTATAGCTGACTAGTCAATTTGCAGAATCATTTATTGCAACTCATTTGCCATTTCAAAACATTTAGATGGCTTTTACTGAGTTTGACGGTGTCAAGAGTATTTTCTATTTCTTCCTAATAGTTTTTCTTAAGCCTGCAAGTATTTCTTTTTACACTCCAAATTAAACAGTAATATGTATCATGGAGAATTTACCATCTTTGTACTTAGAAACATATTGGCAGCATTTTCAGGTCTCGGCCTGAAACGTTTCCCTTACTCATTCTTCCTTCAGTTAGTCCTGACGAAGGGTCTCGGCCTGAAACGTCGACTGCACCTCTTCCTACAGATGCTGCCTGGCCTGCTGCGTTCACCAGCAACTTTTATGAGTGTTGCTTGAATTTCCAGCATCTGCAAAATTCCTGTTGTTGGCAGCATTTTCTATTATCCAAAAAATTTTCACTGAAGTTCTTGATATCTTAGCTAATGTGATATTCCTCCGGCGTGTTGTAAGTGGTATGATCGTAGCAATTTTCCCCTACTAATAGAATATTTATCTAGGCAAGCAATTATTCTGATTATATGAAATTGACTGATGAGCATTGAACATTAATTGTTCATCCCCAGTTGCCTTGAGAAGGCAGTGTTGACGGAGTGTTTTATTAAGTGAGTTCAAATTACATTTAAAGAGCATTCAAAATTGGTTTGGGACAAGGGTTACCTATAGGTCAGATAATGTAAAGCAACAATTCTGTTTTGTAAAATGAACTAGTTCCCTCTTTACACCAGTCTCACAACTCTTTGGTCTCTTTACGCAATGACAAGATTTTTTCTTGTCATTTGTAACAGAAAATTCTAATTTTTAAAACATCGTGGTAAAACATGGATCCAGTCTAAGCTTGCAGATTCATGGTTATACAATGACTACATTACAAATTTTTAAAGAATGCCTGAAGCAGCACATTTGCTGAGAGAAGTAAAGGTTTACTATTTTGTATGTTTGTTCTTTCTTGGGAATATATTTTGGTGAAAATGTGGGCTATAAAACTAGCCATATAAATGGCAGCCAAACAGCTTAGACAAATTGCTATAGAAAAGCACATAAATGACTGTGCTATACTTTTCTATGACTCTGGGGATACGGAGAGCTACGGTATGGAGGTGCAGTCAATGCAAGTCAGCAGATTAAATGGCTCGGCATGGACTAGATGGGCCAAAGGGTCAATTTCCTTCCCACTTCTAATAATTGATGCAAAGGATTAACAAAACAAGAAGTCTAAAACAGAGTACAAAATAATTACTACAGTACCATGTCCCACGCCCTTCTGCTCGTCAAGGACCTCGACTTATGATGACTGGCCTGAGACTCTTAGATGTCCTTGGCACTGATCACGATTCTGAACGGACAATTCCATTATAAGTAAAAAGATCTGTTTTTAACCTTCTCATTGCAATACTTATGACCTGTTTTTGGATCTTTGACACAATTCTTGACTTTGAATTTTTAAATTGTGTGTCATATTTTTACTGACCACATATATTTTCCATTTTTTTTCTTGAATATTTTCTTTTCTGGATATAAATCAATATTAAAATGTCAGGTTTAAGTGTTACAGAACTGATATGGAAATGTTGCTGAAAGTTCAGTTCTAACTTAAAATTTTCAGTTCAAATTTAAGGAAGAAAATATTTAGATACATGGTCATCTCCTCTGTCTCAATAAAAGATGAGCAGTTTAATTTAATGTATGAACTAAATTAATTGCCCTTATGATAAACAATGCCTAATTGATAACTTTTATAGATGTTGACATTTCTGTCAAATGTTCTTTCCATTTCAGATGCTTTTTTTCAGTTAATTCAATAGACGTTTCAACAGTTCTCAGTGATTTGTTGCCTGGAGTACAGCTTCTACTTTTTGACATTACCTTATTTTATACTATGCATTCATTTCCTTCATACTACAAAACCAAGGCTCATTTATGATCACAAATCTGCCTTCATATTCATCATGTGCTTTTTCTCCATTTTATTACTCACTTTCTAGACTGATGTTGTTTTTGTACAGTGAAATATTATGCCATTTGTGTGTTGCTAGAAATTGGTGACTACTTTCAGACTATTCAGCATCTCGCCACTAAAACATCCTTAGTTAAACAGCTGCTGAACGGAGGGTTGCATCACCTCCCATCTGAACAAAAGTCAAAGTAGAATTTTAACAATTTTTAGTAAATGAACCAGCAAGAAAAAATACAGGAATCTTTGGCTGGAGAAATATATGAAGGACATACAATGATACGATTTTATTATTCAGTGTTGCCTATTATGACTGTCTCACTGCTAATGCTTTAATTTAAATGTGATTCAGGTGGTATGTATTTTGTTGAAGTTGTATAAGACATTGGTGAGGCCTAATTTGAAGTACTGTGGGCAGCTTTGATCACCTGCCTACAGGAAATATGTGATAAGTTTGAAGCTGTACAAAGAAAATTTACAAGGATGTTGCTGGACTTCGAGGACTTGAGTTATGCAGAAAGATTGAATTGGTTAGGATTTTATTCCTGGAACATAGAAGATTGAGAGGAGATTTGATAGAGATATACAAAATTATGAGGGGTATAGATAAGGTAACTACAAGCAGTTTATTTCCACTGAGGTTGGGTGGGACTACAATGATAGGTCATGGGTTAAGGGTGAAAAGTGAAACGTTTAAGGGGAACATGAGGGGAAACCTTTTCAGAGGGTCGTGAGAGTGTGGAATGAGCTGCTAATGCAACTGGTGCATGCAAGCTCAATTTCAACTTTTAAAAGAAGATTGGATAGGTACCTGGATGGTAGGTGTATGGAGGGCTATTGTCCCAGTACAGGTTGATGGGAATAGGCAGTTTAAATAGCTCAACATGCTCTAGATGGGCTGAAGGGCCTATTTTTGCGCTGTACTTTTCTATGACTCTATGACTGTTCTTTTCTACTTAAAGTAGCTCTTTGAAAATCAATTCATTGAATAAATAGGTGCAAAAATTAAATTTAATCGTAACTTTTTGGTGGTCAGTTCCACTTGGATACTGTTAAATTGTCTTATAAACTGGAAACTTATTCTTTCAATATTCCCTTTAAATAAAACTTTTTTGGTCATGAGAAGAAGTGAATGCTCATTTTAGCTCCTTCCCTCTGTTAGCCGGCAGGTCACCCTTGGGGATGGTCTAGCACCTGCTTAGGCCCCCGTTCAGGGTGAAACGGTCACAAAGAGCCATGGGAGCAGGTGGTGGATGGTCGTATGAGCTGCTGGTGCACATCATAAGTATTGGTTATGTGACCAGGCAGGCAATCTCTGAAGAGTACAGATATTTGCAGGGGTCACCTATCTGGTAAAGACACTGTCCAGAAGAAGACAATAGGAAACCACTTTCTGTAGAAAAAAAATTGCCAAGAACAATCATCGTCATGGATAAAGAAAAGAATAACAACAACAGTGTGAAGGGGGTCTTCCACACAGGCAATAAAGACAGATGGAAGACCATGATTGCCCACGCCATGCGACGGGGCACACAATGATGATGCTAATTATCATGGGGGTGGGGTTGTTGAGAATATGTGACAGCAAGGTATTAGTAAGCTCCTTCTAACTTTCTGTCACTTAAAATGAATGGAGTTAAACTTGAAAAAAAGTGTATTAGATTACAAGAGACATCGGTAGAGTGGACAGCCAATGCCTTTTACCTAGTGCATCAATGGGCAATATCAGAGATCTTTTGTGGAGGAAAGTTTAGTGGAAATATCAGAGGTAGGTTTTTTACATAGGGAGTGGTATGTGCCTTGAACTACCTTGCTAAGGGTAGGGGTAGAGGCTGATAAATTAAGGTAATTTAGGAGACTTTTGGGCTGGCTGGTGGTGCAGTGGCATCAGCATTGGACTCCAAGGCAGATGATCCCGAGTTTGAATCCAGCCAGGTCCCAACCTTGGCAGCAGTGGAATCTGCACAGACCAAAGACTTGGCAATCTTCTTCCATATCTTGCCACGAAAACACTGTGGACAACTGCGCTATCCATAGCGTCGCCATGAGTCGACAACGACTCAACGGCACTCAGCAACAAGAGACTTTTAGACAGGTACGTAGATGCAAGACAAATGGAGAGTTATTGGCTGTGTAGGAATAAAGAATTAGATTGATCACGAAGTGGGGCAGAACGGTAGCATAGTGGTTAGCATAAACCTTTACAATACAGGCGACCCAGGTTCAATTCCCAAGGCTGCATGTAAGGGGTTTGTACCTCCTCCTCCCTGTGACCATGTGGGTCTCCTCCAGGTGCTCCAGTTTCCTCCTACAGTCCAAAGACACACCGGTTGGTAGGTTAATTGGTCGTTGTAAATAGTTCCGTGATTAGGCTAGGGTTAAATTGGGGGTTGCTAGGCAGTGCTGCTCAAAGAACTGGCTGGGCTTATTTTGCGCTGTGTCTCAATAAATAAATAAAAGAAATAAATAGAATGGCACAACACCATGGGCTGAAGGGCCCACACTCTGCTGTACGGGTCTATGTTCTACAACTTGCTGATTTGTCGCTCAGGTGGTTCAGCTTGATGCCAGGTAATATTCATTCTGCACAGGCAACAGGAGAAGTACCTTATGGAGTCAACTTCATCATTTTATTTGGAAAAAATGGCAATCATATTGAAATGGAAACCTGCAATTTTCCTCATTGCACCATTTAAAAACTTGGCTAAACACAAGTTTATCTACAACTCCAAAAGTATTATTTTTCATTTTTGAAATAAGAAACTAAACAGATCTGTTTATATAATGTTATTTGTTCTCATTTTTAAAATTTATATAGCAAAAGAAACAGACAAATATATTCACTGAAATTTGTTAAGGAAGACGGTTGCTGCAGCTGTTGGTCTGCAGTACAGGAAACATTAATCTACCTCCTGTTTTGCTAGGGATTAAGTTTTAACCTTTCATTTAAGGAGTCCAAGTATTGATATATCATCTGTGCTGGAAAGAGGGCTGACGGTTATTAATATTCCAGGCAGTGAGGCACGTCTGGACTTTCCCCCCATTCTGTGTTCTTCTCCTTCCTATTTTCTTAAAACTTCATCAGAGCAACAATTTATATTTATACAGATAAGGGGTCAAAACAATATTTGGTACAGATTTAATGGATAATGCAATGGTGTGAATGAGTCTCGAAAAGGAAGAGAGAGTCAGGGAGATCTGGAGAAGGAATTCAAGAGCTTCCAATCTTGGCATAGTAAAAGCACATGAGCCGGTGGTGGAATATCTGGAATCAGGGTTATGTAAATTTCTCTGAAATTGAATTAAATTGACTTTATTTCTTACATCCTTCACATACGAGGAGTTAAAATCTTTACGTTATGTCTTAGTCTAAGTGTGCAATGTGCAACTTATAGTAATTTATAATAAATAGTATGTACAGCAGGACAGTCAATATAGCATAGAAATACAATTGTATCAGCATGAATTAATCAGTCTGATGGCCTGGTGGAAGAAGCTGTCCCGGAGCCTGTTGTTCCTGGGTTTAATGCTGCGGTACCATTTCTCAGATGGTAGCAGCTGGAACAGTTTGTGGTTGGGATGACTCGGGTCCCCAGTGATCCTTCGGGCCCTTTTTACACACTTGTCACCGTAAATATCGGGAATAGTGGGAAGCTCACATCTACAGATATGCTGGGCTGTCTGCACCACTCTCTGCAGAGTTCTGCGATTGAGGGATGTACAGTTCCCTATCAGGCGGTGATGCAGCCAGTCAGGATGCTCTCAATTGTGCCCCTGTAGAATGTAGCAGCAAGGATATTTCAAAGGGTTGCAAAGGTGCAAAAGGTTTCAGAAATAGGAGCGTCAAGGTCCTGAAGGGATGTGGAAACGTATAAAAAATTTAAAATTCTCATCTGTTTTTAAATGCTTTTAAGGCCTCATAGTTTATGTCTTTATAATTTCCTCAGACTTTAGTATTTTTCTAGTACTCCAATTCTAGATAATTGTGCATCCCCAATTTTAACTGCACCAGCTCTTCTGATAGTAATATCACCAAGCCTAACTGTGAGCACATCTTACTCTATGAAAGAAAAGGAAGGAGGAAAGGCACAAAAGAGAAGTGAAGGGCAAATAAAGAGAAGAGAAGGTGATAAGAGGTGAGTGAAAATAGGATATGGAAAAAGAGAGAAAGGAAAGGGGAAAGAAATTACCAGAAAGAGAATTCAATTTCATGCTGTCAGGATGAATGCTACCCAGATAGAATATAATGTGCTGTTCCTCAAACCTGAGATTTCCAGCATCTGCAGAATCTCTTTTGTTTCTACTGTACAAGAATGCAACATTTCTGCAGATTGGTGATAACATCTCCTCCTTATAGACAATCAATACAGGCACACCTTAAGGATGGGTGCTAAGCCTATTGTTTTGTTCTCTCTACACCTATGACTGTGTGGCTTCTTCTTTATTAATCTTTATCGATTTAAAAGGAACATAAATACAAACAAGAGGAGAATTATCTCAGATATGTATATCAATAACCATATGAACAGATTAAAATAGACATTATCAAAATCATACATAGTGTTAAGCTAGTGTATAATATATATTAAAAAAGAAAACAGCAATTCTCCTCTTATCAGTTTATGAAGAGGAAAGAAAAAACTTTGAATTTTAAATGAAAAAAAAACCCATTACACGATATAAAAAAAAAGGGACTGGGCAGTCCATTCTGAGGATACGACCAGAAAAGAAAAAGAAAGACCTTCTGATCAAATCTAAAACTTTGAAAAATAAATTGGAAGAGTAATAAATCAAATCAAATGAAAATATTGAATAAAAGGTCGCCAGATTTGCTCAAATTTAAAAGATGTATCAAATGTCCGACTTCTTATTTTCTCTAAACTTAAACAGGATGTGATGGAGGAAAGCCAATAAAAGATCGTAGGTGGATGATTGTGTGGCTGAGCACAGCTCAAGCCCCATCTAGAAATTTGCCAGTGTCACCACTGTTGTAGGTAATATCTCAGATGATGATGAGGAAGCATGCAGAACAGAGATGGATCAGAATATTGAGTGGTGTCACAACCAGCTCACAATTAACTACACTGAAGGTCAGCAAGACCAGAGAATGGACTGTGAACTCTAGGAAGGGAAAGTGAGGAGAACCCACACCAGTCCTCAATGAGGGGTCAGAAGTAGAGAGAGGAACAATTTCAAGTTCCTAGGTGTTACATCGCTGACGACCTAACCAGGACTCAACATATCAATGCAGAAATAAATAAGTCATGACAGCAGCTATATTTCATTAGGAGTTTGAGGAGATTTGATATGACATCTAAAGCACATGCAAATTTCTACAGATATACCATGGAAAGCATTTGTACTGGCTGCATCACCGTCTGGTATAAGGGTGGGGCGTCTGCACAGGATCTAAGTAAGCTGCAGAGAGTTAGGCGGCTCCATCATGGCCACTAGCCCATCTTCAAAACACCTTCAAGGAGCGATGCCTCAAAAAGGTGGTGTCCAGCATTAAGGACCCCCACCACCCAGGACAAGCCCCATCAGGAAGGAGGTACAGAAGCCGAAAGGCACACACTCAGTGATTCAAGAACAACTCCTTCCCCTCTGCCATCTGATTTCTGAATGGACATTGAACCCATGAACACTACCTCACTTTTTTTTTATTTTTATAAGTGTTACTTTATCATCACCAAACAATTGATACTACAGCGTACAATCATCACAACGATATTTGATTAATTACTGTAATTCATAGTTTTTTTAATATATATATTATCATGTATTTCATTATACTGCTGCCACAAAGTTAACAAATTTCACAACATACACCGGAGATATTAAACCTGATTCTGAATCTAATTCTGACCAAAGTTGTAATGCCTGAAATCAGAGATGCACAAATAGCCAGAATTGGAACTAAGTAAAAGCTGTGTAAATTAGCGAAAAGACCAGGATGAATTAGTGGCAATTTTCCTTCATCCCCTCTGTCAAATTTAATGTTTCAGATAACCTCCTTCTAGACAATACAATTTGCTAAATCTAATGAAAGAGACAACTGAACCTTTAATGTTTAGGTACAGAAGACATGGCTAGGATATTTTCTGGGAATGATTTGATGACATTCAAATAATTTTTCACATTTTTATTCATTAGCTCATGATTCCTTCACTTCAAAATTTCGTTATAGCTCTTTAGTGACCAATTCGAATCAAACCAAATTGCCACTGCTGGCGACCCCTACGGGTTTGTTATACTTGTACGACACACTCTCAGCTCCAATAATGGTTGCTCCAAGAGTCGAAGTTCCAAGTATTCGATCCTTTATTAGCAACTAGCAAACATACAATTTTGAAGCGATGAAACACATGCGTACCCAAGTGTAAGATAAGCATAATTGATTGATCAACAAAAGATATGACATCTGTCGGTCCCATCTACAAACTGCCATGAACAAAGCCTGAAGGCGTAACTTATTCCCTTCACTTTTACTGCGCCACCCCCACTCACGTAACTAGTGATTATAATACAGATAACAAACCCGCAACACAGAATACGATGCAGATAGAGTACTGATACATGGTTCCTGCATGTAAACACGAGGAATTCTACAGATGCTGGAAGTTCAAGCAACATGCATCAAAGTTGCTGGTGAACGCAGCAGGCCAGGCAGCATCTGTAGGAAGAGGTGCAGTCGACGCATGGTTCCTACAGTTGGTTTTTGTTCTCTTTTTCTTACTTGGAAGTTATCTGTGTTTTATGGATACCTGATAATACTATGAAACATGATACATACCTGTAACACATAAGCTCCTAAAGGGGATAACAGAGTACATATTGTGATATTTTCATTCATGGAAGAAATATAAAGAAAGGGACATGTTTACAAACCAAGGGGACAGACATTTCAAACTGAGCTCCATAAGAACTTCTCAAAGTAAATCTCTGGAATTCTCTACCCAGAAATTGTAGAGACTAGGTTTCTAATGATATTTAAATGTTATATTTATTTTTATGCATTTACAGATAGACAGTAGAACAGACCCTTTCCACCCAATGAGCCGCGCTGCCCAGCAGCCCCCTATTTAGCCCTAACCTAATCACAGGACAATTTATAATGACCAACTAACCGACTAACAGGGACGACTTTGAACTGTGGGAGGAAACCAGACCACCTGGTGGAAATCTATGCGGTCACGGGGATAACATACAAATTCCTTAAAGACTGCTCTGGAATAGATCTCTGAACTCCCACACCCCGAACTGTAATGGCAGCATATTAACCATGGCACTCCAAGAGATTAAAGAGTAATGTATAAACTGCTGAAGGACTGGAGAATTTAGAGCTGCAGAGAACTGGTACAGAAGAAAGGATGAAGCTTGGGATAGATCAGCCATGATTATATTGAATGGGGGGAGGTGTGACGGGAGAACTGAGTGTTCTACTCCTGCTGCTATGTTCTTACGTGCATGTAACCCAACAACTGGAACTTATAAAAATGGCAGGTACTAAATAACAAGATATGGTCAGAAGTCTCATTGGCAACTGATGCTTGACAGCCGTCAAACCAAGAAGTCAAATACCACAAAGGCAAATCAAATGCAACTTTGGCATAAGTTCTGTCAGAAAAAAAAGAATATTCTACTGACTGTGATTTGGCAAATGTCATAATTGAGTTGTAATTGATAACAGGCTTGTCACTGAGTGGATCCATAGGTATATATAGAACTGTGCAAAAGTCTTAGACACACATACATAGAGCAAGGTGCCTAAGACATTTGCACAGCACTATAGTAATTTTATGTACTGCTGATGCAAAAAAAAACTAATTTCATGACATATGTGAGTGATGATAAACCTGATTCTGATATGGGTCTCTGTTGTGGACTGAGAGTGGGAAGTGGGCAGGGAGAGGGCAGTCATGGTTGGGAAAAAGGGAAGGGAGAAGGAAGCACCAGAGAGACATTGTTGTAATGATCAATAAACCAATTGTTTGGAATCAAATGGCCTTGCCTGGTGTCTCAGGGCTAGGTGCATCTGCACCCATGGCATTCCCCACACCTGGCACTCTTCTGCCATCTGTCCCACACTCCTCCCGTGATGCTCCGCCCTCGCCATTCCAAACATCCTTTGCTCCTGCTAGATTTATGAACTTGGTCTTCACTGCACGTTGACAAATACAGTACTATGCAAAAGTCTTAGGCACGCTAGCTACTGTATATTTATGTGCTGTATATTTATCTGCATATCAGAGCCGTGCCATTAACTGGCCATTTCCATTCTGTCAGCTACCTGCAGCAGATAGCCACATGTGTGGAACAGTCTGAGCTGCTTCCAGTAATCGCAGCAACCAAATAGAGTCAACAACACCACAAGCTTAACACCAACCATGTGTGAAATTCAACATGCTGGCAATACTCGTGAAATTGTAAAGCTGCAGGCAAGAAAATGAATGATTTAACCTCTTTAACTGGAATCTATCAAATGTAATATTCTAATTATATAATGAGCACCATGAAAATGTGAGGTGCTTGGAGCACATTGGAACAAGGAAGCAGAGAGAAAGATTTGGTGGTTTGTGCATGCTCCATCATCCCTTGTGCACAAGCTCTGTGAAAAGAATAGAAGTTAAAGGACCCAATTTTCTTTTAGGCCTTATTTTTCATTGTGCTTGCCTGGCCTTTTGGTAACTTGCAGGAATGATCCAGAACACATATAGTTATTAATCCTGTTCATCTTGTCCTGATTATATTGCCTGAAAAACATGAGGACCATTGGAAGTGGGAAAAAATGTTATAGTTCTAGAAACATAGAGTAATAAAAAGCAAACCACAGAAAGAGGCCCTTCGGCCCATCTAGTCCATGCTGAACTATTATTCTGCCTATCCCATTGACCTGCACTCAGATCGTAGCTCTTTGTATCCCTCCCATCCTTGTACCAAACCAGACTTCTCTTAGATATTGAAATTGAATGCACATCTACCACTTCTACTGGCAGTTTGTTCCACACTCCCACCACTCGCTGAGCGAAGAAATTCCATCTTAACCATTTCACCTTTCACCCTGAACTCAAGACCTCTAGTTCTAGTTCTTGAAAGATTAATTTAGAATTTGTCAAAATATGCTTTAATGTAACTTCAATCAATTAAATTCTTGAGCAGCCTTTTATTTTCTCATTTTCTCTAATTTATTCTCTTATTACAATGAAATAAATAATATGTTGAGAGGCATAGATAGAGTGGATGGCCAGGGTTTTACTCCCAGGGTGCCAATGGCTAATACAAGGGGGAATAACATACTTTCAAGGTGATTGTGGAAATTACAAGGGACATGTCAGAGGTAGGTTGTTTTACACAGAGATGGTAAGTGCATGGAACACCACTAGGGTTGGTGGTAGAAGCAAATGCATCAGTATATTTAAGAAACTCTTAGATAGGCACATGGATTGAAGGAAAATGGAAGGCTACATGGGACAGAAGAGTTAGATTGACCTTTGAGTAAGTTAAAAGGCCAGCACAATAGTGTGGGCTGAGGGGCCTGTACTGCACTGTACAGTCCTATGTTTTATGCTCTATTGTTGCCCTTTAGGATAGTTCTACAACGGAGATATGTTTCTGCTTGCTGAGTGATGAATAATGGTATCTTATATATCGAGCAATAAACAAACAGCTGATGGTATACAACAGGTTGCGAACCATCTGTGAGGGAGAGTGAGCTGGAAGCTTAGGAGGATGATAGTGCCTAACGGCGACTCCTTTGTTTGCATCTTCAGAAACATCTATTTCTATCCTTGATATCTCTTTTTTTCCCCTTTCAAGGTTCTTTTGAAGACTCTGACCTGGAGTTATATGCTGACTTCAGTTCTTTGCAGGAATGGGACCCGTTCTCAGGGCCTCACGACCGGCCACTTTTTGATATGCCAAGGACGCAACCTGGAAGACTAGGACACCTTCGGGGTGCCAGATTTTCATGCATCTGGAGATGGGCTGATTCAAGGCCAGTTCTGTCACCTGTTGTGTCATGGGAGTACATGGAAGGTGGAAAGCAGCGAACTGGCTGCTGGATGTGTGCCCAGGGACCTGAGTTCTTTGGGTACAGAGCTCGGAAAAAGCAACACAACAAACTTTTAACCATAAATCAGCGAGTTGTTTTGTTATGTCTCACCTCTCTCTGTGAAATGGAGACATCTCTTTTTCCCTTAGTAGGGAGAGAGAGAGACCCTGTAGTATGTCAAATACCGAGTGAGCGAGTAGTCTCTGGGATACTACAAGTCTGTGTCTTTATTGATGCTTTGCTGCACGCTTGAGTGCTCGGTGGGGGGAGCAATGCTTTTTTGCTGGTGGGGGGAGCAATGCTCTTTTGCTGGTGGGGGAGGGAGGGTCATTGCTTTGCTGCTGCTTGTGCGTGGGAGGGGGGAGTTGGGGGGGCTTTGGGGTTCTAACATTTAACTGTCATTCATTCTTTGGGACACTCCTCTGTTTTTGTGGATGGTTGCGAAGAAAAAGAGTTTCAGGATGTATATTGTATACATTTCTTTGACATTAAATGTACTTATTGAATGGATCTTTTGATATGTTGGGTCAAGACCCTGTATCAGGAGTAAGAATAGAGAGCGGAGACAGCTGGCAGAGCGAGAATAGGGGGAGTGGTGAGGAAGCGGCTGATGGTGACTGTTGGAATTGAATTGAATTGACATTATTACTTACATCCTTCATATATATGAGTAAAAATCTTTATGTTACATCTCTATCTAAATGTACAATGTGCAAATTTATAGTGATTTATAATAAATATTATGTACAACAGAATAGTCAATATAACATAGAAATACATTTGCATCAACATAAATTAAGCAGTCTGATGGCCTGGTGGAAGAGCCTGTTGGTCCTGGTTTTTATGCTGCGGTACCATCTCCTGGATGATAGCAACTGGATCAGTTTGTGGTTGGGGTGACCTGGGTCCCCAATAATCCTTTGGGCCTTTTTACACACCTGTCTTTGTAAATGTCCTGAATCATGGGAAGTTCACATGTACAGATGCGCTGGGCTGTCCGCACCACTCTCTGCAGAGACCTGCAATTAAGGGAAGTACAGTTCCCATACCAGGCAGTGACGCAGCCAGTCAGGATGCTCTCAATTGTGCCCCTATAGAAAGCTCTTAGAATTAGGGGGCCCATACCAAACTTCTTCAACCATCTGAGGTGAAAGAGGCGCTGTTGGCAAGAGACTGAGGGCAAGTGAGGAATGATGGGCAGATGAAGGCAAGCAGGTGTGGGTGCGGAGGGGGGAAGTGGAGTTGTGAGACCGGGGCAGATGAGTGAGAGGTACAAGCAGATAGAAAGAAAGCAGGCAGATGGAACCAGGTGCAGGGAGGGTGAAGGTAGAGACAGCTGCAGGAGGCCAATAAGTGAGGACACTAGTCCTGTGTCCCTTTCTCCCCCTCTCCTCTTTATTATCTCTATTCTATCCTGATAGAGATTTTCAACCTGAAGTATTGACAGTTTCTTCCCCCACCCCACCACCACTGGTGCTGCTCATCCTGCTGAGTTCCTCCAGCAAATTGTTGTTGGATCTAGTTTAAAGCCTCTGTAGTCTATGTGTCTTCTACCTCAGCCTTTGCGGTTGCCAGCTTTTCTGCATCCAGTCTATGCATACGGGCATGGACTGGCGGGCCAGTTGTGGGAATCTGGTGCTCAACCCCACGTTTGGTGACTATAGTGGAGAATGTAGGCTTGGTGAGGTCTGGAAATTCGCCCGGCAGTCAAGTAAACTCACATGCGGTGGTGCATGCACTTGTCAGAGGCATTGTGGGGAACTTATTGGGGGAGCAGGATAATGACCCGAAGTCCTAGACATCCACAAGCCGACAGTTCTTACCAATCAACTAACAATCCATAGGTACACAATAAATCTGCACCGAGCAGAGGTCTGGCCACTTTAGCCAAAACAAAGCCCTATGTGTAATGTCACCCACTGAAGCAAAGCGTCACCCTTCGTATCCCACAAGTCTGGATCCTGTTGCTGGTGGTGGCTCCAGTGAGGATTCGTTGCTCTTTGTCTTCTCATCAATAGGTGATGCTGGCAGCACACTCACTTGAGCAACCGTGTCACGCAGGAAGTGTCATCCTGAAAGAGTGTCCGTAATGAACAGTAGACAACCCTGGCAGCTAAAACCCACGGTGTTCACAGACCTCTGATGTCCCGACGCACTGGGACTATTGAAGCTGCAAGATGGTCAGCACTTCCTAGCATTCATACCAAAGCAAGCATGGGCAAAGCACAGGCCTGGTGTTGTCTTTTTCTCAGCTGTTGGAGTCCTTATGTTGGGGGTCTTGCTGACTGGGCTTACTGAGGTGGAGAAAGGAGGAATGATGCACCGCTGCCCGGCTGAGTGTAGACTATCAGCCCTTTTAGCAAGCTCTCTATAGTCCATCAAGGGTGCATTAGCAAGGGCTAAGTAAATTTGATCAGGCATTTGCTGCATGAAGAGTTCTATAAAAATAAAACAAGGTTGGTGATTTCCCAGGAGAGACAGCAAGTGGTCTATTAACTCTGAAGGTGTAGCATCACAAGACCAGGTAAGGAGAGTAACTGTTTGGCACGCTCAGACTCCAATAGTTCAAAAGTGTGTAAGAGTTGGGTTTTTAGCGATCAGAACTTATCATGTTCAGGTGGGTGTTCAAGCAGTCTCAGCACTCCTGCAGCCATGGAAATGCTGATTGATGCTACCACAGAGTAGAATACCGCATTGTACTTGTTAGCGGTGATTTCTTGTAGAGTGAACTGGCCTCAGTTTGTACAACCAAGCGACGGCATTTTGCTCCCAAAACTCCAGCAGTTTCAAAGAGACTGCACTGGCTGACATGTTCAATAACTCTGGAATCATACTAGAGCAACGGGGTTACCAATGTAGGTTTTCGCAAATAAAACAAAAAGAGGTGTTTTATGCATAATGAAAGATATAACACATTTTATTGATATCCAAAACTTAAAGCACGGTCAAAAACTTTACATAGTAACTTTATTCTGTCAGACCAGCCCCAACCCCATATCAATAGTTGAGAATTATGTATATTTCTCCCAACTACATTGCCCTACACTTTGCTAATGAAATTTTCTTTGAACTTTGAACTTTTGAACTTTGAAACCTGTATTGTCCTGCATAAGATTTCTGTTTCACCATGATTCTAAGCCTTTATGAAGTATGATCAATCTCTTACTTGTAATTTCTATTTAACTTTTCAAACATTTTATTGTTGTCTTGCCAGAGATACTGTACTCTTGCCATTGCACATGACGATCTTACCTCTTTTCTGTTAAACACTGCAGCTGTTGTAATGAGCACTGAAATCATCATATTTCTTCTTCTCATAACAATGACAGGCTGGTCTCATCTTTATAATGGACTCCCTGTCAGCATGATTCAGTTAGGTGTCTCTCAAATATTCCACAACACTACATTCAGTACTTAGCACATTGAAATATCTCCTTCTGCGTTAAGGAGAGAGCAGTGACAGTGGAAAAGGGGTAAAATAAACATACTTGAAGTGTGAAACAGCTGTATCAGTCTTTTGTTACTATACCGTATGTCAGTGTGAGTTAGGATCGAAGTTATACTCATGGAATTAGGATAGTACAATTTCAACTGGCTACTTTTGTTAATCACTTTCACAATTAATTGTAAGCAGTGTAGGTTCAGTGACATCCATTGTTCTCTTTATATGGTTTTTACTAGTATGTTAATTTTCTGTCTCTACTGAACCTGGCATTTCAGTGCTATGACTATGCACTATTTTCATCAGGTTTATAGTCTTGAATCACTGCCCCAAGAAATTTATTTATTTATTTTCTTGTTATGTGTTTAGAGATACATCGTGGAACAGGCCTTTCCAGCCCAGCAACCCGCCTATTAACACCAGCCCGATCACACAACAATTTGCAATGATCAATTAACCTACGGCGTTGGAATATGGGAGGGAAACGGAGCACCCGCAGGAAACCCATGTGGTTCACGAAGAGAACAGCCAGCTCTCTTCAGAGAATTGGACTCTGAATTCCGGAATGCCCCAAGCGGTGATAGCGTCATGCTAACTGCTATGCTGCAGTGGAGCTCATTTCTGCCAGTTTGTGATTTCAAATCAATTTTTTGCATGAACAGAGATCATTACAGCCCAGTACAGGCCCTTCAGCCCATGATATTGTACAAAATTTTTACTTTACTCTAAGATCAGTCCTTCCCTCCTACGTAATCCCATTTTTTTTCTATCGTCCATGTGCCTATCTAAGAGTTTCATAAATGTCCCTAATATATCTACCTCTACCACAATCCCGGACAGAGTGTTCCACATGGCTAGCACAAGGGGGCATAGTTTTAAGGTGCTTGGAAATTGGTGCTGAGGGGATGTCAGGGGTAGGTTTTTCACACAGAGAGTGGTGGGTGCGTGGAATGCACTGCCGCCGGCGGTGGTGGAAGCGGGTGCAATAAGGTCTTTTAAAAGCCTCTTAGATAGGTAAATGGAGCTTAGAAAAATAGAGGGTTATGCAGTAGGGAAATTCTAGGCACATTCTAGAGTAGGTTACATGGTTGGCACAACATTGTGGGCTGAAGGGCCTGTAATGGCCCGTAGATTTCTATGTTCTATGTTCTATGTTCTTCTCACCACTCTGTGTAAAAAAAAATATATCTGACATCTATTTAGTATAAAATATACTAAAATATGTTTAAAATGAAAGTAAACACACATAGTAGTTAACTGATAAGGACAGTAGAAAGTTCCAAAAGGTATTCAGGACCTGTATTAATTTATCTTGATGATATGTTCAAATTTCACAATGCTCTGAGAGTTCATTAAAGAGAGATAGATAGAATGCAAACAAGAACGAAGTCAGGTCCGTGAAAATGAGAGAGTAGAGATCTGCCTTGGGTTGCATGAGCTATCCGACAGACTGAAATTTAAATTGGTATTGTTTATAATTGTCACATGTACTGAGATAGAGTGAAAAGCTTTTGTTTGGCATGCCGTCCAGATGGATCATGTCATACGTAAATACATCAAGGTGGGTAAAAGAAAGCAGAACACAGAACATGGTATTGCAGTTGCAGCGGAAGATCAGTGCAGGTTGACAAATAAAGTACAAGCACCTCATGATGTAGATTTGGAAATAGGGCACTGCTTTTACTGGAGTAGTAGAAGCTGAGGGAAGGCCAGATAGAAGTTTAAAAAAAATATAGAGTAGATATTTCTGGAGTGGTAGAAGTTGAGCAGAGACCAGATAGAAGTTGAAAAAAAATATATGGAATGGGTAGCCAGTATCTTTTTCCCAGGCTTGAAATGCCTAAGGCCAGAGGGCATACCTTTAAGGTGAAATGGAGAACATTTAAAGGAGATATCCAGGCTAAGTTTTTATTTACAACAGAGATGGATGCCCAGAATGTTCTGCCAGCGGTGTAGGTGGAGGCAAATATGTTAGAAGCATTTAAGAGGCTCTTAGATAGGCACATGAAAGTGTAGAGAATGGAAAGTTATGGGCCATTTGCAAACATAAGGGATTTGAATTAATTTGCATAATTAATTTGACTTGGGGAGGAGGAGAAGATGGCAGCGCGACACAGTGCGCAGTGGCCACTCCGGTGAATGATATCTGTTATCTGTCAAGTAGGGTGCTGCGCACAATCCTAATTTGATGGAGACAGACGTGAGAGCACGGAGGAACATCTGGAGAAACTTCTGAAATGCCTTCTTTGCTGCCGCTGCTATTATGTGATCCAGAATCTCCGGCGGAGAAGGCCCCAGGTCCTTAGCTTTGCTTGTTGCTCAGCAGCCGGGGCAGGGTCAAAGCACTCAGCAGCGATGGTGCTCGGTTTTCAGTGTTGGAGGGCTGGTCGGAGGCTCTAAGTTTTCTGACGAACTCAGAGTCGGCTGTGGTCAGGTGCTTCCAATGCATCGGCAGTTGTCGGCACCTGGAGGTTTATGACAGGGAGAGTTTCTCCCTTTTGCCACCTGCTATCGGGACTATTGGGAGTCAATCGGAACTTTGAGACTTTTCTTTTAACCGTGCCCATGGTCTGCTCTTTATCAAATTATGGTATTGCTTTGCACTGCTGCAACTATATGTTATAGTTATGTGGTCTTGTCAGTGTTAGTCTTTAGTTTGTTCTATTTTTATTGTGATATCACTCTGGAGGAACATTGTATCATTTCTTAATGCGTGCATTTCTAAATGACAATAAACGAGGACTGAGTGTCCTCATAATCTAATCTAATAAGGTTGTAGGCTGAAGGGTCTGCTCCTATATTGCATTGTTCCATGTTCTGTGTTTAAGCATGCAGATATTTATGCCATAAATTAACCTATATTATTTTGAAATTTGAAAACTCAATAACAAACATTCATAATTATGTACAATAATAGGTTTGCTTTCATTGAAACATTGTGTGTTTGTCCCTATTTGGCGGTCTATGTGAGAATTTGTGTAAAGTCGGATTTCCAATGGTCAGATTTTCTGTCAACCAGTCAGCCACTATAATGTAAAAGAAAGTAAACAACCATGGGAGGGAATAGCTTATTCTGGGATGTTTGTTGTCGGACTACTCTGCTGATGCCAGGGTAACATGGTGGCTAGCACGACACTATTACAGCTCGGGGCATTGGAGTTTGGAGTTCAGTCCAGGCGTTCTCTTTTAAAGAGTTTGTATGTCCTCTCCATGAGTGTGTGACATGGTTGGCACAACATTCCTCTGGGTGTTCTGGTTTCCTCCCACAGTCCAAAGTCATACATACCAGTTAGTAAGCTAATTGGCCGTAGTAAATTATTCCTTGATTAGGCTAGGGATGAATCGATGGATTGCTGGCAGCACAGCTCGAAGGGCTGGGAAGGTTTATTCCATGCTGTATCTCTAAATAAAATAAAATATCAGAGGTGTTCCCTGCATTTTCCCTTTTCCTGAGAATAAATCTAGTTCATTTTAGGTGGTAACTTCAACATAGTCTGGAGTATAAAATTCACATTCGTGGAGAGGTCTATTGATGTCAAATGATAAAGTAATAGCTTCTGTCATAGCTAGAAGCTTCAATTGACTGGGAAAGATAAAAAATATGAAAAAATATCAGAAATAGGAGTAAAAATAAGGAATTAACCCTTCAAGCCTGCTCTGCCATAATGATTATGACTGATCTTCTTTTTAAATACTATATTCCAATGCTCTCCCTTACTTCTTGATGCCTTTGTTTTTAGAGATCTGTTTTTAGCCATATTCATCAGATTGCTCTCTGCAATCTTATATGGTGGAGAATTACACCAGTTCACCATTCTTGGGATCATGACTAGTGCGTTCTAGGCACACATTCGGGGAAAACATAGTCCCCTCATCTAATCATTCAACCCTGTCAGAATATTGTTTGTTTCCATAAGATCTCCTCATAATTCTCCAAATGTGGTCTCACTGAAGCTCTGTAAAATTGCCCTTGCAATGAAAACTAACACCAGTTGGCTTTACTGCTTGCTTTACCTGAATGTTTGCTTTCAGTGACTACTACATAAGGACAACTGAGTCCTTTCGTACATCAATCACTCACAATTTTATAATACTCCATCTTTCTGTTTTCCTGTCCAACTAGCTACACTGCCTACTCAATCAGTGTCTAAATCACCTTGTAGTTTCTCTGCCTCCTCCTCTCCTCACAACTCAGTCCAATCCACTTATGTATCATTGGCAGGTTTGGAAATAGTATGTTTGTTCCCTCATCTAATCACTGGCACATATTTGAATGCCCTCACTAATCGCTGCCTACCATCCTGATAAAGAGACTTTTATTCCCCTTCCCCCACCTTTTAAATCTACTCCTCATCTATTTTTTTCTTCAGTCTCACCAAAGAGTTTCGGCCCGAAATGTCAACTGTACATTTTTCCATAAATGTTGCTTGGCCTGCTGAGTTCCTGCAACATTTTGTGTGTGTTGCTTGGATTTCCAGTATCTTACTCAATCCACCCCAGCATATTAACCCAATCCTATGTGATTTAATTTTCTAGATGAATTTCTTGTGTGGCTCGTCATCGATCCCTTTCTGAAAATCTAGATGCACTATATCCACTAATTGTCAGTTATTGATCTATTAATTATATCCTCAAAACTATTCTGGAAGGTTTTTTAAATTCAGTTTTACTTTACTGTTTCCATCTAGGGGGTCAGTGTGGACATGGTGGAGGATTACAAATACCTGGGGATACGAATTGACAATAAACTGGACTGGTCAAAGAACACTGAGGCTGTCTACAAGGAGGGTCAGAGCCGTCTCTATTTTCTGAGGAGACTGAGGTCCTTTAACATCTGCCGGACGATGCTGAGGATGTTCTACGAGTCTGTGGTTGCCAGTGCTATCATGTTTGCTGTTGCGTGCTGGGGCAGCAGGCTGAGGGTAGCAGACACCAACAGAATCAACACCCTCATTCGTAAGGCCAGTGATGTTGTGGGGATGGAACTGGACTCTCTGATGGTGGTGACTGAAAAGAGGATGCTGTCTCAGTTGCATGCCATCTTGGTCAATGTCTCCCATCCACTACATAATGTACTGGTTGGGCACAGGAGTACATTCAGCCAGAGACTCATTCCACTGAGATGCAACACTGAGCGTCATAGGAAGTCATTCCTGCCGGTGGCCATCAAACTTTACAACTCCTCTTTTGGAGGGTCAGACACCCTGAGCCAATAGGCTGGTCCTGGACTTATTTCATAATTTACTGGCATAATTTACATATTACTATTTAACTATTTATGGTTCTATTACTATTTATTATTTATGGTGCAACTGTAACGAAAACCAATTTCCCCCGGGATCAGTAAAGTATGAATATGACTATGGCTGAATTCATGTTGACTTAGTCAAATCCTGTTAATGTTTTCTGAGTGTCCTATTATCACATCTTTTATAATAGATGTCTTCATCAATGGAATGGCCATCATTAAGAACCCTATCGCCCAGGTCATTGCTACCATTTGGAAGGAGGTACAGAAGCCTGAAGACACATACTCAACTCTGCCATCCAATTCTGAATGGACAACTCACTACATTTTTATTTCTATTTTTACACTACTTATTAATTTAACTATTTAATATTTATACTTACTGTAATTCACAGATTTTTAATCTATTATTATGTATTGTACTACTGTCACAAAGTCAAGAAATTTCATGACATATGCCAGTGATATTAGACCTGATTCTGATCCTAACTATGAATTTTCCCAGTTCCTTATTTTCTTTCTATGGAAGTTTGGAAAGTGACAGCAAAAGGTGTCTACTATTTTCATGACTACTCTTTTAATGCTCTGGGATGAAGATTATCACTGGTATTTTGACCCACTAATTTTTCTAACCACTTTTTTTTAACCGACACTCATTTCCTTTAATTGCTTCATTTCATTGGACTGTCGGACCTTAATAGTCACGTTCTAACCATGATTTGGAGGAGGTTATAATGCTGAGATACACCCTAGGATCCGCTGGGTCACATCATCAGTGATGTAATCAGGTGTTTCAGGTCTTTCAACATCAGACACTCTCGCCCAGGCATCCTAGCCAGGGCTGATCAGGCTTTGGCTTGTGTCCCAGCAGCACTGGTCCACAGGTCACACCTCTTGATCCATAGCCATCCAGAGGCTTGCTCAGCAGCCTCTGTGATGGTCCAGGTGGCTCTTTTCTTTGCAGCCCCCCATAATTCTAAGGAGAGAGTAGGTTCTGCACAGCAAACAGCCAGAAAAATATCAACAGCCCACCTCTGCAGGCTCACAACACACATTCTACCCCTGTCCCTGGCACTGCTCTACCAACTTCTGGTGTGGGGCTTTCTTACACTGGAACACCTCCTCGATCTAGTCTTCCCAAAGATCTGTCATTTGCTAACATGACCAGCTGCTTCAGGGTTTCTGACAGTGTGACCTGGCCTCAAGGATAATGATGTAACAAAGTCAGGGAACTTTAATTGCTTGCCAAGTTCAATTTTTCAGTAGCCAGTCAGACGCCGTGGCGAGCAAGCCTGCTGGTGATCTGGGCTGAGTCTGTGGTTGATCTCCAGCTTTGACAAAAGCTATGGGTTTTGTGGGTTGGAAAAGGTGCCAACTATTGTTTATAGCTGAGGAGATAATTTCCAGCTGATGGTTGAAGTCTGGGAGAGGGTTTGCCTTTCTAAATGAACCCCGACAAACTCCATCTTGAGAATTGTTCTGAGGACCATTCAGGCTTGCTGGATGTAAGGAAGCTGAATCGAACACTTGAGGATTTTCATAAATATTCATAAACTGCTTTAACATGCTTTTGTTTCCAAACCATGTTTGTTTAATGGAGACAATAAAATGTAAAACATTTAATGTTTTTAAACAGATGCTTCCTTGTGTATATGTTTCTGTCTGATGCCACTTCTTCCAGCCTCTGCTGTATATGCACCAGATTAATCTGGTGCAGCTTAACAGGATGCATTTCCTCAAACCAAATACAAGGAAACCTACAAAGATGAATGGTGGAGCTCAGTTTTTCCAAGATCAAAAATCATCCAGTCCTGCTGAAGTGTCTCATTTGGAAATGTCAATTGTCTATTTCCCTCTATAGATGCTGCCTGACCTGTTGAGTTCCTCCAGCTCCAGTATCTGTCTAGTTCTCTAGTATCACCAACGTAGAAGCCCAGGAACTCCAAATCTACAGCCTGTTAGACAGATAAAACCAGGTACCTCTGATTAGAATGATGGTTGTAAATAGAAAATTAGATATATAATTCATCACCTATTGACCTATCGGGTGGCCAGGTAGTGATACGTCTCTACCTAAAGAGGTGTAATGCACTCCTTCCCTCTGCTAGCCTACTGGTCACCCTTGGCGGGGCGGGGGGGGAAGGTGTAGCACCTGCTTAACCATTCCCTCCCACCCCCCGATCAAGGTCACATGAAGCCATCGGAGTAGGTGGTATGAGGAGCTGGTGCATATTGCAAGTCCTTGTTATGTGACCACCAACGCCAGGCAGATATTCTGTGAAGAGTATTGATAATAGCTGGGTTTACCAGTCTTGTAAAGGCACGGCCCTGGAGAAGGCAATGGCAAGCTACTTCCGTAGAAAAATTAGCCAAGAACAATTATGGTCATGGAAAGACTATGATTGCCCATGTCATACAATACAGAACATAACAAATGAACGAATGATTATTTTACACTTTAGGACCAAATTAAAAATGACTCCTTTTATTACTGTTTGTTTTTCTGTGCTGAAGTTCACATATATTCATTATTTTAATAATTACAGATATATGTATTAATGAAAATAAATGTAGACGGTTGTAGACAGTTGTATTATCATTGTACAACCTGATATCAATGGTTGCTGACTTGCTTACTACCTGTTACATTGCTAGTGTTTGGGCTGTAGCGAAGGTCCCCCATCTCTGTCTGTGCTTGGCCACTCAGATATAGAAGGATTCTTCACTGATGTTTCCATAACAATTTTGCCTTACTAGTTGGGGTTTGTAAACACAGTGAGCTGAACCCACAAACCTGGGGGACTGGTGGAACACTCGTAGTCTGGCCTTTACCCTTTGACCTGTTTGGCATGGGTGATTCCACCAGGAGCCAAAGCAAAAAGCCCTGACTCCAGCCAACATAGTTCTCCAGGTCATTGAGGCACATAAGCTTCCAAATCACAACAAAGAGGTGATAGCAATCTTCTGTATAATTTTTACTTTGCATCATATTTTATCTAAGTAAGCCAACATTCTTCCATTATTTATTGTAGGAGCATGTTTTCAAATGCATTTATTTACAATCTTAAAGGAGTAATTTACTTTGAATATTTACAGAGATTTTTTATTGTCAACTATAAACTTCTATGAAACAAATACCATTGAAAAACTTGTTTCTTTAAAGGATAACTGAGAAAATAAAATTTTAAGGGTTAACAATTTTCAAAGTTTACAATAAGATTTTTCAACAAAACACTTCTGTATCAGTAGATGTGATTTTCCTAAAAAATTGTGTTTTCACTTCTGTCTGTATTTATGTCAGATGTGTGGCATATTGCTTAAATTCACAAGGGAGTTAGTGGATGTGTTATTTCTATGGAAACATTATATCATAATCAACAATATACAAGCTCATGCAACTTCCCCAGTTTCAGTCCCAACCCCCCCAACAAAAAAAATTCCTGAACAATATTCAGTAGGTACAAAATCCAGTCTGAGTGTATCCAAAGCCCAATTTCATTCATATTTGATTGATGTGGTCAATAAGTCAGGATCTGTTGGACTTGCTGCTCTCAAGTATCTTGGCAGACCATTCAGCTCAGTCACTAAGAGCACATTAGCACAGACACCCAGAACAACATAAGAGTGCATTTGGCAGTTTTCACGTAATGAGGTCACCATAATGAAGAAAAATGAGTGCAACTAAAAGAAATTAAGTGCAAAGACCAACTTGCAGCATGGCCCTTTAATGTAATGAAAACGCAGTTTCTTCTAATTCACCTAGATATTTTAGTAATAATAGTGAAACTCTAGTTATTCACAGAATTATGAACTTTGAGATTTATATGTATTGTTATTTAAACTGAATGTGTTGACAGCCATCTTCCACAGACTGTGCATTTTAATGTTTCCTCCAACAAAATGAAAAAATAATCTGAAATCACATGAACTTAAGTTGTTTAAGAACCAGTACACACTGGGAACAATTCTGCCCAGAGACAGAATTTCACTATTTGTAATCATTTAAACTCTTTTTTTTGATGAGCTAAATTGTATATTGTGCTTAAAGCAAACACAGAATTGTGAAATCAGTTGAAAAAGTTCGAGGGTAGTTCACACCTACAAATACTCTGTTACAATGGGACTTGCACTGTCTCTGGTGGGGCCAGACTCAGTTTAGTGCAGCTGCCAACTGTTTGCTCTGCAGCAATCATGAAAGACCAAGGGCCAGGGAATTGTTGATGTGTTATATTCCGTGTTGGTGGACCCAGCAAACTGTGGGAAAATTTTGTGCACCGTCAGTGCTCTCCTAGTTGGTTATTACTGTAATGTGATGGGGCAAAGTATGGCTGCTTGGTGGGGGTGATGTGGTGAACTTCATTTTGCAGGCACCTCAGGAATATTATCTGTTGATGAAGTCACTTTTATCCCATGTGGCAAAGGCTGTTCTACTAGGAGATGGGGCCACAGGAGCCAGGTAGGAGCATCCTTTTGCTCCTTCTGCTCCTGTCCAGACGCTGCTCATGACCCTTTGGACTGAACTGAATTGACTTTATTACTTACCTCTTTCATATACAAACGTGTATATGAGGAGTAAAATTCTTTATGTTATATCTCCGTCTAAATGTGCAATGGGTGCAATTATAGTAATTTATAATAAATAGTATGTACAACAGGACAGTCAATATAACATAGAAATACAATTGTATCAGCATGAATTAATCAATATGACGGCCTGGTGGAAGAATCTGTCCCGGAGCCTGTTGGTCCAGACTTTTATGCTGCGGTACCTTTTCCCAGATGGTAGCAGCTGGAACAGTTTGTGGTTGGGGTGACTCGGGTCCCCAATGATAGTCAGGGTCCTTTTTACACACCTGTCTTTGTAAATGTCCTGAATACTGGAAGTTCACATCTATAGATGCACTGGGCTGTTTGCAACACTCTCTGCAGCATCCTGCGATTGAGGGAGATACAGTTCCCATACCAGGCAGTGATTCAGTCAGTCAGGATGCTCGCCATTGTGCCCCTATAAAAAGTTCTTTGGATTTGGCGGTCCTTACCAAACTTCTTCAACTGTCTGAGGTGAAAGAGGAACCATTGTGCCTTTTTCACCGCAGAGCCGCTATGTACAGACCAGGTGCGATCCCAGTCAATTATCAGAAGCAGTGATTTCTACCACTAAAGAATGAAGACAAGAGCTTTGACGAAAGGCAACAGGTGCGGATACTTAACACCTGACCTACATAAGTTTTCTAAAATTAAGTTATTTTTGGAAGGATGAAGAAGGAATTGTGTTTATATTGAAATATTCAAGCTGATAAAGGAAAATGCTATCAACCTTTAAATGCTTGAGATAAAGCACAATCTAAATTAGGTTTGGGTAAGTTGTGTCACATTAATTACAAGCAATTTTAATTTACATTTTTAAAAAATACAGCCTGGTAACAGGCCCATCTAGCCGCCCAATTACACCCATGTGACCAATTGCCTATTAACTCGTACATCTTTGGAACGTGGGAGGAAACTGGAGCACCGGGAGGAAACTCACTCAATCACGGGGAGAACTCCTTAAAGGAAGCAACAGGAATTGAACCCAGGTCACTGCCACTGTAATAGCGTTACACTAACTGCTATGCCACCATGGATCTCTATACTCTACCGTTCTGCCCTGTTTTTCAATCTTTGATAATTGTCAGGGGTTTCTTGCTGATAACATGTTTAATTCATATTAGTCTTACTATTCATTCCTTTTTTTTATTGTTCTACTATATTTTCACTGTTTTTTAATCTTTTTTTCTAAGTGTATATTCCTAGTAGCCCTTTACTGAATAGCTTGTTTAATTCAGAGGACGGTTAAGGGCCAACCCACATTGTTGTGGGTATTGAGTCATGTAAAAGCTCGATCAGATAAGTACAGTACAACCCTGTCCAAAAGTATGTACATTTGTGAACCAGATAATTTTTAAGGCAATCTGACAGTTTTCTGTAAAAGTATTTTACATTACTGATCCAAGTTTTTTCTAAAATTTAATTAACTCAGATTCAATTTCCCAGCAGCCTATCCAAGTCTAGTTTTAGTTATTGCCTTATCTCACAATATTATTATGCACTTTTATATAATCTTTCTTCTCCTCCTGACCCAACTCTCAAATGTAACTCTTTCTTTACTTGGTAAACAGAACACAAATCTCGAATGTTGCAAGTTTAAAACAGAAAATATATCTTAAATTCAAACATCTTTTCCTGTGCAAAAGAATAAGATGAAGTGTTATCATTTAGGAATAACAACAGAGGATGCTTGGAGTACTCAGCAAGGTAGGTAGTATCTGCAGAGAGGGAAGCAGAGTGAAACACTGACTATGCTTCTATCTCTATGGATGCTGCCTGTCCTATTTTTTTTTGGATTTTCAGTAACTCCAGTTTTTATTTTGTTCTTCAGTAATTATTTTGGATGCTCAGTGAAGTGTCTACACATTATGTGTATTACTGCCCATTATGCCACTGGCATTTAGGGCAGCAATGAAGGTCCTCCTGGTGGTGTTCAGGGCTTCCTTCATCATATCAACGGCTTCCTCTCAGTTTTCACTACTGTCAGGCATGCAAGTCCCAGGTGGAGACTCGGGAATATTGCTGCACTCAGATTTAGAAGGATCCTTCATTGCTGTTTCCATAAAAATTTTGCTTTACCAGTCAGGGTTGTTAGCCCTGAGCTGAACCCCCCGAACCTGGAAGGCCAGTGGACCAATCTTAGTCTGGCCTCTACCCTTTGACCTGTTGGGCATGGGTTACCCTACCAAGAACTAAAGCATAAAGCCTTGACTCCAGGCAATTTAGCTGTCCAGCTCATTGAGGCACACAAGCCTCCAAACCACAACAAGGTTGTGGCCATTTTCGAGGGCTACACATTATACTTAAGTCTTATTACGTGCTGAGATTTAAGCCTATTATAGACCATTCATTCATGTCTCAATGTTACTAGATCAGTACTTCAAACTGTGCTAGAGTATGTGCATCCTTAATGTCTCTTGGTTTACTGCGGGTTTGCGAAGAGAGTGTGGAGAAAGATGCAAACATCCATTATTAAAGACCTCCAGCACCCAGGGCATGCCCTTTTCTCACTGTTACCATCAGGCAGGAGGTACAGAAACCTGAAGGCACACACTCAGCGATTCAGGAACAGCTTCTTCCCCTCTTCCAGCCCATTCCTAAATGGACATTGAACCCAAGAACACTACCTCATTTTTTAATGTATATTATTTCTATTTTTCACATGATTTTTAATCTATTCAATATACGTATACTGTAATTTATTTATTTATTTATTTATTTATTTATTATTATTTTATTATTTTTTTCTTCTTCTATATTATGCATCGCATTGAACTGCTGCTGCTAACAAGCTTTACGACACATGCCGGTGATAATAAACCTGATTCTGATTCTGATTCTGAACCTGTGTCACAGTCTACGGCAAGCAGTTACGTGAGCGAGCACTCTATAAGAGCTATTCCCGGGGACACAGACAAGAGATGGACATCAAGTGCTGGAACATAATCAACTCAGTGAAGCCCTTTGGTCTACACGAACCTTATTGGTCTGCCAGCACATCAAGATATCCTTAGGGCAGGGGTCCCAACCTTTTTAATGCCATGGACCCCTATGATGAGCGGAAGAGCCTGTGGACCCAGATTGGGAATCCCTGTCATAAAGGAATGCTGCCGAATGGTTCTTCTGCTACTGGACAGGGTGAGATCGGTTTGGGTGCGGAAGCCCCTCAAATAGCTTAGTAATGTATCATCCCAAGGGGCCACATGAGTGGCAACAGTCCGATTAGCTTTAAAGAATGTAATAAATAGAACAGTACTTAACACTTTAACTCTGAATACAAGAATGAAAAGACATTGCATGGTTTATTCTTATAAATAATTTTTTATGAGGAACAAGGTTTATTTTGATATAAAAAGTGCAACCTTAATCCATGCTTCAGTGTTGCTTGAACTGATCTCCTATATAGGACTTGTAATCTCTGTTTAATTGCTAAAATCTGTTTTCGCACCCAATATAGCTATCCAAATTAACTTATACTAAAGGTTAAAATTTGTTCTGTTTCCAATTATTTCAGATACATTTCTTCTCCATGAACCATAACGGTCAAAGCTGGAAGCTTGCAGACCTGTAACATTACTCACAGCTTGGTGCAAGGCTTCCAGGTAAAGCATGGTGCAAATTTCTGTGTGTTACAATAATGAGCACTAAAAAACATTTTCAAACGATTTTTCTTGCATAGTAGAAATCATCAATCTTGAAATTCATCAGCACCTTCAAAGGCACATTAGTCATTCACTGAGATTGGTCCAAAGTCTCTTGCTATTGAGTCACCCTCACATAACGAATTTCTTTATCTTTTTCATTCCATCACTGAAGAAATCAGGTAAACCCAGTCCCGGGGCTTGTAGGGAGAGAGGTGACGATGATCAAGTTGCCTTCAGATATAAATGAGAGGGGCGGGGAGTTAGGATGAGTATGGTTGGAGATTGGGATAAGATCTGTTGGGGATAAGATCTGTTGTCAGGGGATAGATGATAAATGATATAAATGAGCTAGGGACGTAATCAGCAATTGAGAAGTGGATGTAGCTAGTCAGGAAACTGGAAATACTATATTTGCAGTTGTGGAAAGTTGTTGAAGATAGTTGTCATGTCAGGTCATATATCAGCAAGCAGATGCTGGTCGATTACCATTAGCACAGTGGAGCCTGCTACCTGAGGTATAGGGTGAGGTGTTCCAACTTGACTTCAATTCCCATTACCAACCTAGGACCAAATCAAAAAATCCCCATTAAGCTATATGGAGCCAGCAATGAATGCCTGAACCCAATGTGGTTGCATGAGAGAGGAGGAGAGATTGATACAAGGACTGAAGAACCTTAGCTTTGAGGAAAAATCAGATAAACTATAATTGGTAAGCTAGTCCTTCAGACCAGGTGACGTTCCTATGAATTTTCTTTTCACCCTCTCTAATTTAATCATGTCCTTTCTGTTGCATAGACACAAAAGAATGCTACAATGAATAGGAAATGCTGGAAGTATTCAGCAGCTCAAGCAGTAGAAATAAAGAGAGAAATAAGTTCACCATTTTGGGTCTGGAACTCTGTTTCAGAACTGGAAAAGCAGGAAGGTATTGACCTGTATCTCTGCCCAATAGAGCCCTCCGTTGATTTTGAAAATATATAGATGACTTGGTTGAAAATGTAGATGGGTGTGCAAGTAAATTTGCAGATGACACAAAGATTGGTAGAGCTTAGACAAATTAGAGGGCTGTTCAAGGATATAACAGAATATAGATCAGTTGTTGATATGCCCAAGAAATGGCAGCTGGAGCTTTATCTGAATAAGTGTGAGGTAGTGCACTTTGGGAGGTCAGATCTAAGGGAAAAGTACACAGCCAATGGCGGGACCCATTGATGTACAGTAGGATTTTGGGCTCCAAGCCCATAGCTCAGTGAACGAGATTACACAGATAGATAGGATAGTACAGAAGACATTGCATGCCTGCCTTTACTGGTTGGGACATTGAGTATTGTAGGAGCCATGCATGCGTTTCCTACCGGCATTGTATTCTGTGTTGTGCTTTTATTATGGTAACTAGTCACGTGAGTAAGTTTGTGGTAAAAGCAAAGGAAATAAGTTACGTTTTTGTGCTTTATTCTGGGTGGTTTGGAGCTGCGGGCCGATGAATGTCATATCTTTTGTTGACCACGTAGTTACACTTAGTTATGCTTAATTGTATTGCTTAAAAATTGTTTGCTTTGCTAATTGCTAATAAAGAATCAAAACCATTTCTTTGACTTTGTGGAACATCATTACTGGAGTGATTGGAGGGCTCGTCAAACGAGGATAACAATCCATAGGGGTTGCCAGCAGTGACAATTGGCTTGTTACAATTGACTGCTACAAGCATAAGAGTGAAGAATTTGTGCTGCAGCTACACAAAACTTTGATTAGGCTGCACTTATGAGTCATAAGAAGAGGTTCAACAAACTTGGGTTGTTTTCTCTGGAGTTTAGAGGCTGAGGGGAGATCTGATAATTTATAAAATTATGAGAGGTAGAGAAGGAGTACACATTCAACATTCTTTTTTCAGGTTAGATATGTCAAGTAATAGAGGACATGCACTTGATGTGAAAGAGAGAAAGTTTAAAGTGGACATGCAGGGCAAGTTTTTTACTCAAAGTGCCTGGAATGGGCTGCCGTGGGAAGTGGTGGAGTCAGATCTGAATAGCGGTATTTAAGAGGCTGATAGATAGACATATGATAGCTGAGCAAGACAGTACTTTTCCCTTTGGAGCAAAGGAACATGAAACATAATTTGATACAGACATACATGATGATAAGAGGTATAGATTGGGTGCATAACCAGAAACTTTTCCCAGGATGGAAATGACTAATGCGAGGGGGCATGATTTAAAGTGATTGAAGGAAAGTATAGAGGGTGTGGTGATATCTCGTGTCATGTGTAAGAACGTGATTGGACAGAGTCGGGAACATGCACAGAAATGACAGAATGATCTAGAAAGCATGGCTGTAAGAAATGTGGTTGCTGGTTGATGTTGTAAATAAAGGTTCTAGTTTTAATTCTTCCAGAATATGGTTTGTTCTTAGTAACCCACGGTACGTGTAAAGAACACAACTTGGTGTCAGAAGTTGGTCTGGAAGAATAATTCGTTTCACTAACATGGGAGAAGAGAAGATAATCAAAAATAAAGAGTGCAAACTTTTTCGTTGTATGCTAACAGCTTTAAAAATGGAAGTTTTGCAACCTCCATCAATGCTTCAGCTGACTGGAAGCGTAGCCGAAAACTGGAAAAGATTTAAATAGCGTTTTGAAATTTATTTATCAGCGATCCGAGCAGAAAATAAAACGGAAAAAACGAAAACAGCGATCCTACTCCACGTAATAGGGGATGATGTAATTGAGGTATATAACCATTTTACTTTTGAAAATGGAGATAATTTGAATCTAAAAGCAATAATCCACTAGTTTGACACATTTTGTATTCCGAAGTGTAATGTGACGTAGGAGCACTATAAGTTTTTCAAATGTCGGCAGAGACCTGGTCAAATGATTGAGCAGTTTGTTGCGGAGTTGAGAAACCACAGTAAAAGATGCGTGTTTGCAGAGCTTAGAAACGCTTTCATTAAAGACGGAATTGCTTGCGGCATTCTGGATAATGGTCTGAGAGAAAGACTGTTAGAACAAGATTTGAATTTGGAAAAAGCTTGGCACTCTGCAAAGCTTCTGAGACCGTGACGTCACAGGCTAATGAGCTTTTTATTGAGAACTGCAATGTACACGCTGTGCACGAACATATCAGAAAAAATAATAAAACGGCAACAAAACAGAGAGAGAACAAAACGTCATCTGAAATAATAAAACTTTGTGATCGCTGTGGGTGGGAGCACTGAGCTAAAAAGTGTCCAATGTATCGGAAAATGTGTAATAACTGTGGTAAGAGTGATCATTTTTCACGCTGTTGCAGCAATAGAAAGGAAATAAAACACGTAAATGCAGTGCTTGAAAATGAACATGAGGAGTTTTATATAGATGTGCTTTGTGAAAACAAACAAAGTAAGTGAACCAAAACATTATTCTGTTTAAACTGGATACTGGAGCACAAGTAAATGTTCTTGCAGGATCTGAGTTTAATGCATTAAAGCCAAGACCAAAGTTACATCAGACAAATATAAAAGTGACTGGGTACTCAGGTGCAGACATTCCAGTTAAAGGAACATGTACAGCAAAAGTATTACACAAAAATATTGAGCACATACTTTCATTTGTAGTAGTGCCAAAAAATGTTGTCAATACAGGTGCACATTCCTTTATCTGAAATTCTGAAATCCAAAAAGCTCCGAAAACCGAAGATATTTTCGCCAACAGCTGACATCATTCGGTGTGACGTGGCAGCACTAGCAGAGGCCACCAGACGTCAGTTGTGGCTCAGCGCTCGTACTGGTTACACGTGCATTTGCTGTTTGCTTATATTTTGTGTTCACTGTTGACTTTGTGTTTAATTTCACTGTGAAAATGTCAAAAAGAGCTGCAGATACTCCTATGGGTAACAATGAGAAAAAGAGAAGGAAGCATCTATCATTATCAATAATGCAGAAAGCAGAGTTATTGCAGAAGCTTGATCGTGGTGTGTCTGTGTGGTGTCTTACTGAAGAAAATAGCATTGGAACTACAACTGTATATGATTTAAATAAACAGAAAAACAAGTTACTGAAGTTTTATACTGACAGTGACAGTGACGCTCTACATTTATTCCAATAAATCATTTACCATGTGTTTGATTCGGTTTGTTTGAAGCTGTATATTTTTATGTCTTATTGAATGTTTTTGTTGGAAATAAAATTTCTTCTTGTCATTATTCCATAAACAATACAGTATAATAATTATTTACATAGCATTTACATTGTATTAAGTATTATAAGTAATCTAGAGATGATTTAAAGTATACGGGAGGATATGTGTAGGGTTGGTGTGCCGCTGGGTTCTAAAGTCCTCCACACTGAGACAGGTTAAATAAGGGACTTGAGCATACGTGTTTTTTGGTATGGGAGGGGTCTGAAATCCGAAAATTTCTGAATTCCAAAATGCAACTGGCCCCAAGGATCTCGGATCAGGGATTGTGGACCTGTATTGGGTTTATCTGCCTGTGAGAGACTGAATTTGGTGAAAAGAGTCTTAGTCCTGGACAGTGACTCAGAGTCAGAATACAGTGACTTGATGAAAGAGTATGATGACTTGTCGAAAGGGCTTGGTTGTCTTCCAGGAGAGCGCACGATTAAAATTGACAACACAGTGCCACCTGTAGTACATCTATGTAGAAAAGTACAGTTTGCATTACATCATCAACTGAAAACAGAGCTTGACAGAATGGAACAGTTGGGAGTTGTACAAAAAACTGATGAACCGACTGAATGGATCAATTCACTTGTCATTGTTGATGAGAAAAATGGAAAATGTAGGGTTTGCTTAGATCCAAGAGCCTTGAATCGAGCCATTAATAGAGAACATTTCAAATTGCCTACTCGTGAAGAAATTATGTCACAGTTTGCTAATGCAAAGTACTTTAGTAAATTAGATACATCCTCTGGATTCTGGCAATTTAAACTAAATGAACCGAATTCATGTACCTTAAACACTCCTTTTGCCAGATACCGTTTTCTTCAGCTTCCATTTGGAATTGCATCAGCTCCTGAAGTGTACCATAAGACCATTCACATGCTACATGAGCACATTGAGGGTGTGGACACTTCCAAGGACAGTATTATTGTTTGGGGATCATCTAAACAAGAGCATGACACCAGACTCAGACAAGTCTTAGAGGCAACATGCAAGGTAAACCTGAAGTTGAATAAGGAGAAATGTCAGCTAGGAGAGACTGAACTTACCTTTGTGGGTGATATCATCAGCAAAGAGGGTGTGCGTCCTGATCCATTGAAGGTTTCTGCTATTGAGAACATGCCAAGACCGCAATGTAAAAAAGATGTTCGAAGGTTCATGGGAATGGTCAAATACATGGGAAAATTCATACCTAATCTTTCAAAACAGCTTGCTCCATTGAGGCAGCTAACAGAAAAGAAAAACTAATGGGGCTGGAATCATGAACAGGAGAAGGCATGGCAAAATCTCAAATAAAAAAAGTCAAAAATAATAAAAAGACAACAAAGACGACAGAGAGCGAGATGTGATCTGAGAGAAAAAGCTATGTGACCGCTGTGGGCAGCAGCATTGGCCAAAACAATGTCCTGCATATGGGAAAATGTGCAACAACTGCAGTAAGAGTAATCATTTTTCATGCTGTTGCAGAAGTAGAAAGAAAATAAAATAAGTAAATGCAGTGCTTGAAAATGAACTTGAGGAGTTTTATATAGGTGTGCTTTGTGAAAACAAATGAGGTAAGAATGACTGGACTATTCTATTCCAAGTGAACCAAAACATTATTCTGTTTAAGTTAGATACTGGAGCACAAGTAAATATTCTTGAAGAATCTGAGTTTAATGCATTAAAGCCAAGACCAAAGTTACATCAGACAAATATAAAAGTGACTGGGTATTCAAGTGCAGACATTCCAGTTAAAGGAACATGTGTGGCAAAAGTATCACACAAAAATATTGTGCACACCCTTTCATTTGTGGTGGTGCCAAAGAATATAGAGTCAATACTGGGTCTATCTGCCAGGGAGAGACTGAATTTGGTGAAAAGAGTATTAGTCCTGGACAGTGACACAGAGTCAGAATACAGTGAATTGATGAAAGAGTATGAAGACTTGTTCAAAGGGCTTAGTTGTCTTCCAGGAGAGCACAGGATTATAATTGACAACACAATGCCACCTGTAGTACACCCATGTAGAAAAGTGCCTTTTGCATTACGTCATCAACTGAAAACAGAGCTTGACAGAATGGAACGGTTAGGAGTCATAAAAAAATTGATGAACCGACTGAATGGGTGAATTTGCTTGTCATTGTTGATAAGAAAAATGGAAAACTGAGGATCTGCTTAGATCCAAGAGGCTTGAATCGAACTATTAAAAGAGAGCATTTCAATTTGCCTACTTGTGAAGAAATTATGTCACAGTTTGCTAATGCAAAGTACTTTAGTAAAATAGATGCATCCTCTGGATTCTGGCAACTTAAACTAAATGAACCAAGTTCAAAGTTGTGTACCTTTAACACTCCTTTTGCTACATATTGTTTTCTTCGGCTTCTGTTTGGAATTGCATCAGCTCCTGAAGTGTACCATAAAACCATTCACATGCTACATGAGCACATTGAGGACGTAGACACTTCCAAGGACAGTATTATTGTTTGGGGATCATCTAAACAAGAGCATGACACCAGACTCAGACAAGTCTTTGAGGCAACACACAAGGCAAACCTGAAGTTGAATGAAGACAAATGTCATCTAGGAGTGACTGAACTTACCTTTGTGGGTGATATCATCAGCAATGAGGGTGTGCGTCCTGATCCATTGAAGGTTTCTGCTATTGAGAACATGCCAAGACCACAATGTAAAAAGGATGTTCAAAGGTTTATGGGAATAGTCAACTACATGGGAAATTCATACCCAATCTTTCAGAACAGCTTGCTCCATTGAGGCAGCTAACAGAAAAGAAAAACGAATGGAGCTGGAAGCATGAGCAGGAGAAGGCATGGCAAAACGTCAAAAAAGTGCTCACCTGTGTTGAAATTCTATAATGTTGAGAGACCCATCAAGATCTCATGTGATACATCTTAGGGAGGCTTAGGGGCAGTATTACTCCAGAAACATGATCAAGAATGGCTACCAGTGACATGTGCATCTCATTCATTATCCGATCCAGAAACAAGGTATGCCCAAATTGAAAAAGAATTGCTCAGAATTATGTTTGTTTGTTAGAGATTTCATCAGTTTGTGTCAAGGCAACCTATTGATGTTGAAACTGATCATAAGCCTTTGATCGCATTGTTTAACAAACCTTTAAGCGACTGTCCTTTGCGAATTCAGCGAATGATGATCAAATTGCAAAGGTATGCCTTGAATGTGTCATACGCACCTGGAAAATTCATGTACATGGCTGACACACTTTCCAGAGCTGTGGATCCAACAACAAAAGACACTCACAGGAACGTTATTGATGTTCAGGTATTTATTGATATGGTCATAGAAACTATACCTGTTGCTCCCAAAAAGTTGGAACTGCTGTGTCTTGAGACAGAGAAGGACAAAATTCTCAGTCAGGTTACACAAGTGGTGATGGATGGATGGCCAGATAATTGGCATGACTGTACCTCAGAAGTACAAGAATATTGGAACCACAGATCAGAACTGTCTGTTGTGGATAGAATATTGCACAAAGGCAGCAGAATTGTGATTCCTAAAAGCCTCTGAAAGGAAATGCTTGGGGAAATCCATGACGGCCACCCAGGTATTGAAAAATGTAAGAGAAGGACACGGGAAGCGATGTTTTGGCCCAGGATGAATCAAGAAATTGCAGAATTGGTGTCTTCTTGTCAAATGTGCTTTAACTACCAATGTCGCAACCCTAAGGAGCCACTGCATCCACATCCTAGTCCTCAGAGACCTTATCAGAAGGTAGACGTTGATCTTTTTGTAACTGACAATAAAGATTATCTATTAATAACAGATTACTACTTATTGTATCCTGAGTGTGTGGTTTGAGCAGAACATAGAAACATAGAAAATAGGTGCAGGAGTAGGCCATTCGGACCTTCGAGCTTGCACCGCCATTCAGTATGATCATGGCTGATCATCCAACTCAGAACCCTGCACCAGCCTTCCCTCCATAGCCCCTGATCCCTTTAGCCACAAGGGCCATATCTAACTCCCTCTTAAATATAGCCAATGAACTGGCCTTGACTGTTTCCTGTGACAGAGAATTCCACAGATTCACCACTCTCTGTGTGAAGTTTTTCCTCATCTCGGTCCTAAAAGGCTTCCCCTTTATCCTCAAACTGTGACCCCTCGTTCTGGACTTCCCCAACATCGGGAACAATCTTCCTGCATCTAGCCTGTCCAATCCCTTTAGAATTTTATATGTTTCAATAAGATCCCCCCTCAATCTTCTAAATGCCAGCGAGTATAAGCCTAGCCAATCCAATATTTCATCATATGAAAGTCCTGCCATCCCAGGAATCAATCTGGTGAACCTTCTTTGTACTTCCTCTATGGCAAGAATGTCTTTCCTCAGATTAGGGGACCAAAACTGCACACAATACCTCAGGTGTGGTCTCACCAAGGCCTTGTACAACTGCAATAGTACCTCCCTGCTCCTATACTCGAATCCTCTTGCTATGAATGCCAGCATACTATTCGCTTTTTTCACTGCCTGCTGTACCTGCATGCACACTTTCAATGACTTGTGTACAATGACACCCAGGTCTCGTTGCACCTCCCCTTTTCCTAATCGGCCACCATTCAAATAATAATCTGTTTTCCTATTCTTGCCACCAAAGTGGATAACCTCACATTTATCCACATTAAATTGCATCTGCCATGAATTTGCCCACTCACCCAACCTATCCAAGTCACCCTGCATCCTCTTAGTATCCTCCTCACAGCTAACACTGCCGCCCAGTTTTGTGTCATCCGCAAACTTGGAGATGCTGCATTTAATTCTCTCGTCTAAGTCATTAATATATATTGTAAACAACTGGGGTCCCAGCACTGAGCCTTGCGATACCCCACTGTTCACTGCCTGCCATTCTGAAACGGTCCCGTTTATTCCCACTCTTTGCTTCCTGTCTGCCAACCTATTCGCTATCCACATTTATACCATACCCCCAATACCGTGTGCTTTAAGTTTGCACACTGATCTCCTGTGTGGGACCTTGTCAAAAGCCTTTTGAAAATCTAAATATACCACACCCACTGGTTCTCCCCTGTCCACTCTACTAGTTACATCCTCAAAAAATACTACGAGATCCGTCAGACATGATTTTCCTTTCACAAATCCATGCTGACTTTGTCTGATGATTACACTGCTTTCGAAATGTGCTGTTATCACATCTTTGATAACTGACTCTAGCATTTTCCCCACCACCGATGTTAAGCTTACCGGTCTATAATTCCCCGGTTTCTCTCTCCCTCCTTTTTTAAAAAGCGGGGTTACATTAGCCACCCTCCAATCCTCAGGAACTAATCCAGAGTCTAAAGAGTTTTGAAAAATTATCACTAATGCATCTATTATATCTTGGGCTACTTCCTTGAGCATTCTGGGATGCAGACCATCTGGCCCTGGGGATTTATCTGCCTTTAATCCCTTCAATTTACCTAACACCACTTCCCTACGAACATGTATTTCCCTCAGTTCCTCCATCTCACTAGACCCTCGGCCCCCTACTATTTCTGGAAGATTATTCACGTCCTCCTTAGTGAAGACAGAACCAAAGTAGGTATTCAATTGGTCTGCCAAGTCCTTGTTCCCCATGATCAATTCACTTGTTTCTGACTGTAAGGGACGTACATCTGTCTTAACCAATCTTTTTCTTGTCACGTATCTATAAGAGCTTTTACAGTCAGTTTTTATGTTCCCTGCCAGCTTTCTCTCATAATCTTTTTTCCCTTTCCTAATTAAGCCCTTTGTCCTCCTCTGCTGGACTCTGAATTTCTCCCAGTCCTCAGGTGTGCTGCTTTTTCTGGCTAATTTGTATGTTTCTTCTTTGGAATTGATACTATCCCTAATTTCCCCTGTCAGCCATGGGTGCACTACCTTCCCTGGTTTATTCTTTTGCCAAACTGTGATGAACAATTGTTGTAGTTCATCCATGCAATCTTTAAATGCTTGCCATTGCATATCCACCGTCAACCCTTTAAGTATCATTTGCCAGTCTATCTTAGCTAATTCATATCTCATACCTTCAAAGTTACCCTTCTTTAAGTTCAGAACCATTGTTTCTGAATTAACTATGTCACTCTCCATCTTAATGAAGAATTCCACCATATTATGGTCACTCTTACCCAAGGGGCCTCGCACAGCAAGATTGCTAACTAACCCTTCCTCATTGCTCAATACCCAGTCTAGAATGGCCTGCTCTCTAGTTGGTTCCTTGACATGTTGGTTCAGAAAACCATCCTGCATACATTCCAAGAAATCCTCTTCCTCAGCACCCTTACCAATTTGGTTCACCCAATCTATATGTAGATTGAAGTCACCCATTATAACTGCTGTTCCTTTATTGCACACATTTCTAATTTCCTGTTTAATGCCATCCCCAACCTCACTACTACTGTTAGGTGGCCTGTACACAACCCCCACCAGCGTTTTCTGCCCCTTAGTGTTATGCAGCTCTACCTATATCGATTCCACATCCTCCCGACTAATGTCCTTTCTTTCTTTTGTGTTAATCTCCTCTCTAACCAGCATTGCCACCCAACCTCCTTTTCTTTCATGTCTATCCCTCCTGAATATTGAATATCCCTGAATGTTGAGCTCCCATCCTTGGTCACCCTGGAGCCATGTCTCTGTGATCCCAACTATATCATGTTCATTAACAACTATCAGCACATTCAATTCATCCACCTTGTTATGAATGCTCCTTGCATTGACACACAAAGCCTTCAGGCTTGCTTTTACAACACTCTTAGCCCTTATACAATTATGTTGAAAAGTGGCCCTTTTTGACTTTTGAACAACAGCAGGGAACGTAATTACATGCATGAAATCAGTTTTATGCATTGAGTATAGGAGTTGGGATATAATGTTGGAATTGTAAAAGGCATTGGTAAGACCAAATTTGGAGTATTGTGTACAGTTCTGGTCAACAAATTATGGGAAGGATGTCAATAAAATTGAGAGAGTACAGAGAAGATTTACTAAAATTATGCATTTGTTCTGATCAATGTTGCTAATTGTTTTTCTTTTTAAGGAAAAGAAGATGCGGTGATATCACGTGTCACGTATAAGAACATGATTGGACAGAGTTGAGAGCATGCGCAGAAATGACAGAATGATCTAGAAAGCATGGCTGTGAGAAATGTGGTTGCTAGTTGCTGTTGTAAATAAAATTTCTGGTTTTAATTCTTCCAGAATATGGTTTGTTCTTAGTAACCCACGGTACGTGTAAAGAACACAACAGAGGGGATGTCAGAGGAAAGATTTTTTTTAAACAGAAATTGGTGGGTACATGCAATACACTGTCAGTAGTGGCGGTAGAAGCTGATACATTAGGGATGTTTAAGAAGCACTTAGATATGCACATGGATGATAGAAAAATGGAGGGCTATGTAGGAGGGATTGGTGTTACAGCAGGTTAAAAAGCCAGCACAATGTTGAGGGCCGAAGGGCCTGTACTGTGCTGTACTCTTCTATGTTCTGTCTCTGTTTTCTATGCTTGACCTGTTGGTTGTTTGCAGATTATCAGGTGTTTGGATTTTCATTTCTTCATGCATTCTGAACTTTTGGTGTCAATTGCAACTGTATTATGCTTGAATGCTACCCCAGAAGAAAGCTGGAAATGTTAAAGGGCATATTATTCCAGTGCTGAGTGTGAATTCTCATATTTTTCCCCTACCCAAACCGAATGTTATTGTCAAGAGCCCAGACTTTAAAATATGCAAGAACAGTGTTGAATATGTGTTTGACTTCAATTAATGAATTAATTTGTGTGAAGTGTGTTACTGTGGAACTGAATGGTGGTTCACTTCCTTAGTATCCAGTCATTTTGTAATCAGAGGTAATTTGCTTATAACAGACAACGTCAAGTACCTATCCTGCCTGATTTAGTGCACTGGTACTTCCCATTGAATCCAGGCATGTTAATCATAGAATCACAGCACAGAAACAGGCCTTTTAGCCCAACTCATCCGTGCCAACCAAGATGGCCCAGTTCATTCATACTAACCAAGATTTGCCCATGTTTGGAGGATATCACTCTGAAACTTTCCTGTCCACATACCTGCTCAAATGTCTTTTACATGTTCTGCAACTTACTGAGCTTTTGTGTCAGATAAATCTCTGACATCTTGACTTTACACCAGCAAAGCCTGCACATTTGGCTCAGCCCTGTGCATTTGGATCGGTTGCACCAAGCAGTAAAACACCTGCCAATGGTTTTGCACTTAGAGCGTTGTCACCTTGAATTAGCTTCTGAGTGGATAAATTGCTACATGCTGAGTTCAAATCATTAGACTTGGAGACATATCCTGGGGGAAAGACAAAGGATGCCTGGGCAGCAGGTGTCCAGTAATAAACAAATATGTGCAAAATGCACCAGATCTCCTGAGGCAGGGTTTCACCTTTGAGATGGCTGACATTTCCTTGGAGGCTTTTGTAGGATAATAGCTTCTAATTATAATTTTGCCATATATAGTCATACTCTTTTGTAATTGCTCATATTGTGAAAAAGAGTGGGAAACAGTGACCATGCTGAAAATCTAAAATAGTCCAGGTGTTGGTTGAACTCTGATGGCAGTGTCACCTTCAAGAGGATAAACTTGCTCTACACAGGTAATACAAGATGTTTTGGCTGGGTTCTTGAACCTTTTGCTGTGGTTTACCTCAGAACAACTGAGTCATGCTACAATGTGTTTTGGTGCAGAAATTTAATGACAAAATTAAATCCTTAGAGATGAACTTAAATCGGCCTCCTTTCCAATGTTACATTTAACAACACTTGCTTTAGCTTTATAAGACACTGGTGTGCTCCATGTGGTTCTGGCCTCCATACCAAAGGAAAGACATGATAGCACTGGAAGGGCACAGAGGAGATACACCAGTGTGTTGCCTGGGACAGAGCTGTTCAGGTACAAAGAGAGACTGGAAAGGCTAGATCTGTTTTCCCAAGAGCAGAGGAGGTTAAAAGGAGACATGACTGAGGGACATAGATGAAGTAAACTGCAGGAAACTTTTGCCCATAGATAATACTAAAGGATATTGTTTCTGGGTAGAGGGTAAGAGATTTATAGGAGATCCAAAGGGGCAGTTTTCACCCAGAGGGTAGTGAGTACCTGGAGAATACTGCCTGAGAGAGTGGTGTAAATTGACTTACTGACAGTCTTTAAGAAGTGGCTTGATAAACTCTTGAATCTCTTAGGCTTTTCAACTACTGGAAGATGGAGTACTGATAGAGTACTGGAAGATGGACCAATAGACCAGAACCAGCAAAAAGATTTAATATGCTGGATTAACAGTTTTACTGCCTTTAAAACTGTAATCCCTGTGAGGCTCATGTGGTCTGACTAACCACTCTGGCAACAACAACATTTATGGAAATTAGTAGAAGTTTGTAAACCACACCAATTTAGTTTGAGCTCCTTATATCTCGTGTGTCTCAATCTGCAAGGGACTTTATTAAAGTTAAGCACTTTACTAAGAGCACATACTGTATGTCACACTAAGAAATTGTACATTTACCCAGTTTAGCAACCTAAAACCTTTTCAGTGTAGTTACGGAGCATATTGTCCAAACTGTGAAAATTATCAAAAATGATTATGCATAGTTTACTAGAGTCTTTGTTGCCCGGAAGTTTTGTGTTGGGTGCAAGGATCAAGTAACTGAAGTCATGCTGCCATTTAATTTAATTCAGTGCAAAATTCTTTCTTCATCTCCACAGAAAATAACATTATATTAACTTTACCAGCTGCAGCCAATTCTCCCCATTTGGAAACGATTATTTTGTTGGTGAGAATGATTAGGGCATTTTTACTGCATAAAATAATAGATATCTATGGCATTGATACAAAATAAAATTATATGCGTGTATTCTGTGTGCATTTAAATCCCTGCATAAAGATCTTTAAGCACATAATTTCTTAAAGTGTAGTTTTATTTGTCACATATACATCGAAGCCTAGTGTGAAATGCGACATTTTGTGTAAAATCAAATCAGTGAAAATTGTGCTGGGCAGCCCACAAGTGTGGCTATGTTTCTGGCCCCAACATAGCATGTTCACAACTCACCAGCCCTAGCTGGTACACCTTTTGCACATGAGAGGAAGAGGAGCACCCAGAGAAAACCCACGCAATCACAGGGAGAACACAAACTCCTTGCAGACAGCAGTGGGAATTGTACCCTAATCAGTGATTGCAGACCCTGTAAAGTGATGTGCTAATCGCTACACTACAATGCCTCCCATGTGTTGTGAGAAAGGCTCTAAATTCTATGTTTGCTAATGTGTTTACTGTGGTAAAGTTTGCAAACTGTTCAGTTCAGCAGCAAAAGTATCCACTTTGTGTCTTCACTCTTGGAAATTCACATTGTGAATACTGGATATGAAATGATCTCTCGTCCATGTAATGAATAAATTAAGTCTTTGGCACAAATTATGAAAAGAAAACCTAAATAAGTATTTCATTCCCTTCACCAGTGAACTTACCATGCAACATCCTCAAGACTGAGAAAGCACTCTGAAATTCCACCAGTTCAAGATCACAAAACTACATTTCGACTTTTCCTGTGCATGCTGCCATTAACCTTATTATTTTGAAGATGCTTACTAACTTCTCTCTTTAGATACCTAAAGTGGAGAAGATTCTACAGTATCACGTTCCTGGGTAATGTTTTCTACAGTATGTGGTGGATGTGCTTTATATCATCACGCACTGCAGGATGCCCACTCTGTTGTGTATTTAATAAAATTCTGTAATATATAGTTTGAGTAAGCATTCTTTCTTTGCTTAAATAATTCATTTTAGGTTATATGTAAAAATATGTGAATTGCACATGTCATGACGTCACTGTATCATATGTGTGCGCCTTGCTTAAAGTAAAAACAAGACAGGTTCTGCTTGGCTCCCGTTTTTTTGCTTTCCATTAGTTTTAATGTTTTGGAGCTACAACCCTTTGACTTGTTTCTGTAGCTCACAGTAACTCTGTTGGTGTCCATGTGTTTCTCGTTTATGGTAACCCTCATGCTGGTTATGGTGCATTTTATGATGGTAATGCAATTGAATATCAAGAGGAGGTCTCTGTCAGTGTCTGTCTGTCTGTCTATCGCTCTGAACAACAAACATCCCCATTTCTAATCCTATGACAGAAGGGTCGTCATGGAGCCATCCAGAGGAGAATGGCAAGACCAGTTTAAGCTGACAGGAGGGTGACAGTAACTCAAATAATCACGCATCACAACAGTGGTGTGCAAAGAGCATCTCTGAATGCACAACACGTTGAACCTTCAAGTGGATGGGTTGCAGCAGCAGAAGACCACAAACATACACTCATTGGCCACTTTATTAGGTGCAGTGCGTTAACTAATAAAATGGCCACTGAGTGTATTTTGGGTGCCTGGCATTTGCGTTGACAAGCTTTTAGACCAACAATCATTATTGAATATTCAAAGGGGTTCTGTTAGTTAGGATGTGCTATAATTGTAAATAAATAATTCTATCTATATTCATAAATTTACATGATTCTGGCCATTGAAAGTGCAGTTAATTGTTTATTGTTATCTTTGTTTTCAAAAGGTATCAGACACTGTGTGAGGAGGTTTCAGATTATCTACAGAAAATCTGCCATGTTAAATAATGGCTTCTATATCACCCAGTTACAGCTTCTGTGTGGCCTAGTTAAGTCATTCACAAAAATGAGCTGGCTATTAGAGAGCAGGTTCCAGCTGATAACATTAATAATCACCCCTTCCATCGCTATGCTAACAACTGAGAGTAATTTGATTTGTGATAATTAATTTGATTATATATTCCCCACTTTTTGGGAACAGGATATCCTTGGCCATTTCCTACAATGTTGCATGAGTGAATTCTCCAATTTGGATGGGTACAGATCCAGCACTCACAGGAAATTTGAACGCCATAACCTTTTCTTTATATATACCTACAGTATTTGCTGACATATTTGTTATACATCAGCCTTAATTTTGAACTTGATTTGATACGAGAATTATTGTTGCTATCTTAAAGCAAGCAAGTTTATTTGTTCAGCACTTTTTCAAACACAAGGCAATTCAAAGTGCTTTACATACAACAAGAAATAAAAGTCAAACATCAAATTTCACACAAAATATAAGAGAATAAAATCACACAAAAAGTCGATATGATAACTAGAAGTTAAAGTGCAGGAGATTCTAATTAAAAGCTAGAGCAAAAAGAAAAGTTATAAGCCTCAATTTAAAAGAACTTAAAGTTGGGACAGACTTCAGATCCTTCTGTAAGGTAACCCAGATACGCGGAGCATAGTAACTAAAAGCTGCTTCACCATGTCTAGTTACAGAAGGAAATGAGGGGATTTGTCCTTTGTAATAAATATTCATTATTATCTAGCCAGTTTTGTAATTTTGTTCTTGCAATCATGTAATAAAATATTAGTAGGTGAGTGGAAATCATTAGAAAGAATTGTCAGGAGAATGGAACAAAAAGTTGCAAATTTTGATATAATGTATGATCTTAATATATATTTATTTTATTTTATTTAGAAATACAGGACTGTAACAGGCCCTTCTGACCCAACGAGACTATGCTGCTCGATTACATCCATGTGTCCAATTACCCTACTAACCCACATATCTTCGGACTGTGGGAGGAAACCAGAGCACCTGGAGGAAACCCACTCGGTCAAAAGGAGAACGTACAAGTTCCTGACACACAGCTGTGGAACTGAACCTGGGTCACTGGTGCTGTAATAGCGCTACACTAACTGCTATGCTACTGTGTCGCCCAAAATATATTCTTGTTTCACAAAGTATTTACCCAATTGCATTCTAAGATTGTAAATGTGCCATAAAGTACAGGAGTCAGAGTTAGACACTATGAATACAGGCCACTTGCTCTACTTCTTTCACACTGACTAGTAGGCACCAATCCATATTTATCCAATCTTGGTTCATTGCCTTAAAGTTCAAAGTTCAAAGTATATTTATTATCAAAGTATGTATACATGATACAATCTTGTGAATCATCTCTTTACAATCAGCCACAAAGCAAGAAATCCAAAAGCACCAATTAAAAAACATGAAGACCGGCAAACACTCAATGTGCAGTGAGAGAGAAAAAAGCAAATACTGCACCTAGGTGATTTGAGTACTCATCTAGACACTTTCTAAGTGCTTTCAGCAACTCTACTTCCACAGTCTCTTGCATAGAGAATTCCAGTTACACACCACGTCTAGAGTGATAATGGTCCCCTCTCAATTTCTTGTCCCTTGTCCTATGTCTCTCTATGTCTAATACATAATATGAATACAATATATATTTGCTCCGGCTGTGTGTTTGCATGCGTGTGTGCGTGCGTGTGTGCATGTGTGTGTGCGTGTGTGTGTGTGTGTGTGGGTGTGTGTGTGTGTGTGTGTGTGTGTGGTCTTCCAGTTCCAAAGGACTTCCTGTGCCCAGAACAGAGAAAATTAAAATAAAATGAATCACTTAAATATACAGAACTGTGCAAAAGTCTTAGGCAAGTATATATAGCTAGAGATTTGCACAGTACTGTAGTAATTTTATGTATTTAACTGCCATAAAAAAAACAAATTTCATGACATATGCGAGTGATGATAAACCTGATTCTGATATGGGTCTCTATTGTGGACTGAGCGTGGGAAAGGAGCAGGGAGAGGGGAATCATGGTTGGGAAAAAGGGAAGGGAGAGGGGAGGGAACGGGAAGCATCAGAGAGACATTCTGTAATGATCAATAAACAGATTATTTGGAATCAAATGATCTTGCCTAAGGACCACCTCTGGCACTTCTTCTCTGCCACCTGTCCCACACCCCTCCCACAGCGTTCCACCCTTGCCATTTCCAACACCCTTTGCTCCTGCCAGATTTACAAACTTGTTCCTCACTCCACATTGATAAAAACAGTACTGTACAAAAGTCTTAGGCACCCTCGCTATATATATATGTGCCTCAGACCTTTGCATAGTACTGTAGCTGCAGAAAAGGTGATTGACTATCCATGTAATTCATCAGCTTCTAATGGTCTGTGAAACTCATAAGTCTTTTGTTTTGGCTGATAGACCTCTACAGTTCTCCACTGATCCCATATATGTTTGTTTGATTTATATCCAAAGTATTGATGTTCTAAAAATTTCTACCGCATATGGGATGGCTTCCAATCCATGACATCTGATTTTCCATTTCTGAAGGACTGTGGAATGAAAATTAAGTAGAAAAAGTGAATTCTGAGTTGAAATATGCTAGGAATAAAAACATTAGGTAGGAAAATAGAAACGTCAAAGATATGATTTTGCAGATGATTTTATGAAGGTTTTTCAATTAAATCAGATTATAAGATACTGTGGTTTGAGATTCCAGTTTATTTTCTGATTCTATATGAAAGAGAACAAGCTGAAGTTCAAATTCTACTTCAAGTTTATTGTCATTCAACCATATACGGCCAAATGAAACAAAGTTCCTCTGGACTAAGGTGCACAACACAGTACACATAACTCACACATGACAGATAAGTAATATTATCACAAATAAATTAACAAATAATAAAATACATCTCAGAAGATTCCAGACTTTTACCATAAGGCACATTTACAACACAAGTTAAAAAGCTGTTAGTATTACACGACTGGTGCTTCATAAGTGATGAGATCTGGGTGATGGCAGGGCGCTCAGTCGGCTCACAGCCGGGGGGAAGATGTTTCCCATCCTAGTAGTTCTTGTCCTAATACTACGTTACCTCCTGCCCGTAAAGCAGGAAGAAAGAACTTGCATGTGTGAAGTATCTTTCTCCACCTCATATAGTCATTTAAGTCTAAAGTTCCCTTTGAGGTGCTGCCATTGCAGGAATGTAATGAAAACTGTAGCCAAATATTGTAGAAAAAAGCAGAATCAGTAAAAAAGAAATAAATTACCAATTCTTGCTGATTTTGCTTGGAGAAGTATTAACCAGAGCATTGGGAAAAGTCCTCTGCTCAAACCTGGAGCAGAGTTACATACCATTGGAGGGCCAAACAAGTAAAGCCTTCCGCACCATTGAGGTCATCTACACAAGGCCCTGTTGCAGAAAATGCGGCATCCACCATCCAGATCATGCTGTCTTCTCACTGCTGCCATCAGGAAGAAGATTCAGGAGCCTCAGGACTCACACCACCAGCTTGAGGAATATTTATTCCCCCTCAACCATCGGACCCTTGAACCAAAGGTGATAAATTCACTCAACTTCACTTGCTCCATCACTGAAATGTTCCCACAACCTATGGACTCTTCATCTCATGTTCTCAATGCTTATTTATTGCTATTATTGCTATTATTGCTTATTTATTATTATTGTTATTATTATTATTTCTTTCTTCTTGTATTTGCACAGCTTGTTGTCTTCTACACATTGATTGAACACCCAGTTGGTATGGTTTTTCATTGATTCTGTTATAGTTATTCTTCTATTCTGGATTTATCATGTATGCCCACAAGAAAATCTATATATGGTGATAGATGTATATCATATACACCAAAGTATATGTACTTTGATAATAAATTGACTTTGAACTTTGATCTGATAGGGTAGCTCAGACTGATTTAAGGGCACATCGGAAAAGCACCATCTTCTGTGTTGCTCTCTCCTTAGTAATACACTGAAGCCCCAGCCTGGATTCTGTGGCCTCACAGACTTCCGACTCAAAGAGCGTAGTGTTACCATTAAGCCAAGCCTGACATGTGAGCTATGTTATTCAAGCTGAGATTTCTGTGACTTCAACAGCAATGCTGGCCAGCAGCAGTCTTAGTGAATGCAATCCCCTTCATTTTATTTTCCTAAGCTTTGCTTCAGGCAAAATTGTCAAACCAGAAACTATAAGAGCTGTTTTATACCTCTTTTTTGCTGGATAGAACCTGGAGTCTTGCTTTCATTACCAAATACAGAAATTTTCCTTGGAATGCAAAGATGGTAGATTTTCTTTATTATGGCTAGGATATTAATTCACTTAGTGGATGACCAAAGTCGACTTCGAAAAGAGATAAAGTCATGAAAGAAAATTGGTGTCACTATTGTACGAAAAATGGGAAAAGGGGTTATTTCATTTTCACCTGACCTGTTGAGTTCCTCCAGCATTCCATGTGCTGCTCTGGATTTCCAGCATCTGCAGGATCTCTTGTGTTTGGTTAATTTTCATTTATTTTTTTATTCCTTTCTACAATAATTTTTCCAATTGGTTTCTCTCCTTTGGTGTTTACTATCTGAACAAGATGGATAATAAAAATTACTGTTTCTATTTCTCCCATGGTCCACTCTCCTCTCCTATCAGATTTGTTCCTTTCCAGCCCTTGACCTTTCTCACCCACCTGGCTTCACTTAGCCTGCTCCCCCTCCACCCCCCCCCCATTATTTTATTCTGGCATCTTCCCCCTTCCTTCTCAGTCCTGAAGAAGAGTCTCAGCCCAAAATGTCAACCATTTATTCATTTCCATAGATGTTGCCTGACCTGCTGAGTTCCTCCAGCATTGTGTGTGTGTTACTCTAGATTTCCAGCGTCTGCAGACTTTCTCTTGTTTATTGTTTCTATTTATATATAGTTATCACCTTTAACTTTGCAAAATGACTGAATGAATGACACAGGGGCATGGTCAAACAAGAGTTGACATTTACTGACACAAAGCAATATGGAAAATAGAAAAACCATTGTTGAGGTGGTAAAAGGAGTTCAAGAAAAAGAATTTAAAAGATTCCTAAAGGCAGAACAATGGGAAGAGAGGGAGAACTTTTCAAGTTGGGAACCCTGGAGCTTAAGAGCTTGGCAGATGAAAGGACAAACACCAAGAAAGAAACCATTAAGGCTGGTGGTGATTGATAACATAAATTAAGGAATACAGGTATCTTTGAGAGTTATAGTGTTGGAGGAAATAACAAAGTTAGGGTGAAGGTTTTGTCCATCCAGTACCGAACAAGTAGTCTGACAATCCAGAAAGGTGGGGATGAGGTAGAGCTTAATGTGATTAGTGCAAACGTGGTATCTGATGCCATCTATTGAAAAAATGCACTGCAGTGAATAAACTATAATTTCAAATGCTCCACAACACATCTGCCAACTGACAGCTCCCCAAAGCATTACTGCCTCACCATCTTCTTAAATATTCTGAAATGTAACATGTGTATCATGCAAATACCTTCTTGGCATATGACAAGTTTATTTATGTCTAAGTCAATAAGTAATAAGTATTGGTACAGAATGATATTTACAACATTCCCATTCCTGTGATTCTATATCAAAATCTTTTCCTTTTGTTAAAGTTCAAGTTCAAAGTAAATTTATTATCAAAGTACATATATGTCACCACATACAACCCTGAGTTTCATTTTCTTGCGGCCATACTCAATAAATCTAAAATAGAATAATAATCATAATAGGATCAATGAAAGACCGCACTATGAAAGATGTACTAATGCTGGATCTGAGCTGGAGGAATTAGTGCCCCTTTGTCTTGTCTGTGTGACTGAAATGCTATACAAGTCTCCCATTACTGATCTCTGCCTAACATACACTAGCTTTTGACAGAGACTTTCATAGTAAATAAAATTACCATTAAAGAACTGGAGTATGTCGAACATAGTTAATTGTAAGATGATTGACCCATGTTTCTACCTTTGTAGCCTGCCTTTAACTGGTATCTACTTTTTAGACAACTTCTCAAGTACACAGGAATACAGGTTGTTTTTGAACTGCAGACAGAAAGCTGTTGAATAGTTCTTGGTAAAGTAATACTAAACAGCCCTGCTGGTATTTTGGCATGTCTCACTTCATTGTGATCAAGCTGAAAACTAATAGGCTTCATTTCACTTCGTGACAAAGTAGCTGGAATTCAGGACTCTGCCTAATTATGGTTTATTTTACTGATTGGTGCCAGGATCTCTGCTTGCAAGATGGCAGTCTGCGAAACATTAATTTCAGGCTGAACAGAAGTGGAATGGAATTGTGGAAACAAAAAAAAACTGACAAGGTACGTTCGGCACTGAAGATTGCACTGTTAATGAACAGAGAATCTTGTATTCCCTCAACTGAGAAGTTCAGGTGCAACAGAAGTAGTGGTCTGAGAATGAAACGTCTAAGGATGAAACAGTTAGCACAAAGCTGCACTACTTTCTGTGCATTATTTTGAATCCTTTTAATTCAGAGCATTGTGGTGAAGATTTTGATATCTTTCACACCAAATCCATGGCCATGTAACTTTTCTCCACTTTTCTCCCGCAGTCCAAAGTTATAAGTTAACTGGTCACAGTATGTTGTCCCAGGCTGGTGTTAAATACTCCCGGTGGCTTGCTGGGCAGTGCGGCTCGTTGGGCTAGAAGGATCCGTTCTGCACTGTTTCTCTGAGGCCTTCTTCAGTCAGGATTGACTATGGATGTTGTGCCCCAGCTGCCTAGATACACAAGCCTGAGCAGTACAATATGGAGAGCAAGCTGTAGCCCATGTAGCAAGCTTCCACTCTCCATGCATCTGATGAATTCAAATTCGTCATGTTGGTTTGGAGTATTGCGCAGATGCAACAGAAGTGTTCCTGCGCAGGTTCAGCAAAGATCCTTAAAAAAAACAGTCTGTATAAAAGAGAGGTACAGCCTAGCGGAGCTGTCATTGTGAGAGTAGTCATCGTTGAGTAGTAAGGCTTTGGCGAGAACAGGCAGGAGCAAGGTAAGTCGCTAACTTCATTCTTTATTTCTTTTTTTCTTGAGAATATAGGGGCTACGTCTACGGAGTCAGTGTTCTGTTCTGGGTGTCAGATGTGGGATTTCCAAGAGACTTCCCGCCGCACTGATGGCCACATCTGCACCAGGTACATCGAGATGCAGCTCCTTAGAGACCGTGTTAGAGAACTGGAGCTGCAGCCTGATGACCTTTGGCTTGTTAGGGAAAGTGATAGACAGGAGCTACAGGGAGGTAGTCACCCTAAGGCTACAGGAGTCAGATAAATGGGTGACTGTCAGGAGAGGGAAGAGAGAACATCAGTTAGTGGAGAGAACCCCTGTGGTTGTCCCTCTCAACAATAAGTACTGAATTTTGAGTACCGGTGGGTGGGTGACCTACCTGGGGGAAGCAACAACAGCCGTGCCTCTGGTACTGAGTCTGGCCCTGTGACTCAGAAGGGTAGGGAATTGAAGAAGATGGTTGTAGTAACAGGGGTCTCTATAGTCAGGGGTACAGATAAATGATTATGTAGATGTTAAAAGGAAACACAGATGGTAGTTTGCCTCCCAGGTGCCAGGGTCTGCGATGTTTCTGAACGCATACACAATATCCTGAAAATGGAGGGTGAGAAACCGGAGTCAGTGGGTTGGTACCAATGACATCAGTAGAAAAAAGGAGGAAGGCCTGTAAACAGAATACAGGGAGTGAGGAAGGAAGCTGAGAAGCAGGATCTCAAAGGTAGTAATCTTGGAATTGCTGCCTGTGCCATGCAACAGTCAGAATGGGAAGAGAATGAGGTGGCATATAAATGTGTGGCTGAATAATGGGAGCGGGGGGCAGGGATTCAGGTTTCCGGATTTAGGTTCTCTTCTGGGGCAGGTGTGACCTGTACAAAAGGGATGGGTTGCACCTGAATCCGAGGAGGACCAATATTCTTGCGGGCAGGTTTACCTGAGCAGAGGGATGGGAACCAGGATGATAGAGCTGAGGATGAGCCAGCAGGTTTACATGTAGATGATGGGTGTAATGTGAATGTAAGGAAGGACAAGCTATTGATTGGGTAAAAATGCAGACAGGACAAAGAGTTAAATTGTACCATAGAGGCAAAATTCAAAAGGGCAAAGAATGCAGGACTGAAGGAGTTGTGTTTAAATGTGCGTGACATTCGGAATAAGGTGGATGAACACGGGGCACCATTAGAGATTGGTCAGTATGATGTCGTGGGCATCACTGAGCCATGATGAAAGAAGGCCAGAGCTGGGAGCTTAATATCAAAGTAGAGCTACTAGGACTTGATGTTTCAATCCCTATGGTAAGTTGGCATTCTCGATGTTGGCAGTGGGTTTGGAGTGGTGACAAGGAGGGGGTTAAGCATGTCATCGTGGTCATCAGGTGGGCACCCTCCTTCTTTGACGTTTCGTTGATAAGCCCACGACATCTCCAGAGGGCTCAACGGTGCTACCTGGCGTCCCAGATACACCTCCCTCAGTCCTATACCCTCCTGTCTTCATCTTGCAGCCCAGTTGTTGTCTTTTCTTTTAACCCAAATCCAATTGCTGCTTTCTTCTGCTGCATTTGACAAGGACTTTATTGCTTGTTGGAAGGAATGACCCCTCATCCCATCTTCTTCAATAGATTGGTCGTAGATGTAGCAATGAATCCCACGCATCCCTCTTCTACAGGGAAAATCTTGGTCTTCCAAACATTCTGGGCAGCTTCAGTTGACAGTTCAGAGTACTTGTTTTTTTTCCTCTCATAAGTTTCTTCGATACCATCTTCCCATGGTACTGTCAATTCCACAACATATGCCAGCTTGGCTGTTGTGGACCACAGGACCATGTCTGGCCGGAGTGTTGTAGCCGCGATGTCTGGGGGAAACACAAGCTTTTTTTCCAAGTCCACATCCATTTTCCAATCCCCAGCAACCTGCAGAATGCTTACATCTTTTGATGTTATATGGTGCTCTGGTGGTTGGCCTGCTGGTACAAATCGTGTGATGTGGACCTTTCCTGCCGATGTTTGTGGGAGAGCATTTGTGGTGATTCACCTCTGTTCCAAGATTGATGCCAGCTGTCTGAGAACTTGGTTATGCTGCCAAGTGTACCGCCCCTGGGTGAGGCTCGTGGCGCATCCTGTTAAAATGTGCCTTAGTGATCTGGATGCTTGACAGAGAGCAAGCGGGGTCTTCTCCCCACCACTGGTTCAGGTTCTGGGGTGTGGGAAGGAGGTCATAAGTGGCTCTGATGACAAAACTTAGCCAAAATCCCTCCTCCATCTCCCAGATGTCACGCCAGCTAAGTTTCCTCTTTTCCTGGCTCTCCCAATTAGTCCATTGGCCCTGCTTGGCCACTGAGACGGCTCTGGCGTGTCACTCTGCCTCCTCCTGTCTTCTCAACTCCTCCACCACGAGTTGTCTCTTCTGCACTGATGTTGCCTTGTGCCATCGAGGAGCCCTTGGGACAAGCCCGAGCCCGGCTCTCCCATGTTGGACTTGGCCAACCACATCCCTGAAGCGAAGAACAGACGTAGCACTCTGAACGGCTTCAGATGGGGTCCACTTCCTCCCCGTTACCACACGGGGGGGGGCGCTATTCGAATAACAGTATCTTCAGATTCAGTGAGAGTCATGACCAACCTTGCTGTGGTGCATTTGAATTCTTCCACAAGACTTGCAATTGGTAATTCCAATTTGCCGTTCCCGTACAGTCCAACAGGACTTAAGCATCGCAGAAGTCCAGTCCGCTGTTTTACATGTGTGCTGATCACTCTTTTGAGCTTTTCAACCTTGCTGATGGGGATTTCATACACTGCTAAAGGCCACATGAGTCTTGGGAGTATGCCGAACTGGAAGCACCACAGCTTGAGTTTTCCTGGCAGCCAGGTCTTGTTGATGTGAGCTATGTACATGATGGTATCCTCTTTGAGTTGTTCAAACTGCTCAGTGTCCTTAAGCCTAGCATCATAACATCGGCCCAAGCTCTTCACTGGCATTTCTGAAACAATTGGGACAGGTGTTCCGTCAATATGAAAGCTTTTATCCGTGACTTGACCTTTGACAATGGAGATGCTTCTGAACTTGCTGGGCTTGATCTTCATCCTCACCCATGTGGTGTTTTGATGAAGCTTTTCCAGCAGTCTCTTGGTGCAGGGGACAGTTGTCATCAGTATTGTTATATCGTCCATATAGGCTCGTATCGGTGGTAACGATTGACCAAACTGTAGCCCTTTTCCTCCTGCAACCCATTTTGAGGCTCTGATAATGAGCTCCATTGTCACAGTGAAGGCCAATGAGGAGATGGTACACCCCGCCATGATGCCTACTTCCAGTGGTTGCCACGCTGTGGTGAAGTCTGATGTTGTGAGACAAACTTGCAGATCTTGGAAGTAGTGTTTTACCAGATTTCTTGTTGTTGCAGGCACCTGAAAGAATTCAAAAGCAGTCCACAGTAGGGAATAAGGAACTGATCAATAGGCGTTGGCCAGGTCGAGGAACAAGACATGCAGATCCTTTCCTTCTTTCTTAGCCATCTGGATTTGATGCCATATGACGCTGGTATGTTCAAGGCATCCCCAGAAACCCGCTTTTCCAGCCTTTTGGATTGACATATCAATGAAATTATTTTGATCAGATACAGAATATATTTTGCATCGAATGGACAGGCAGGAAGGAATAGGCTGTGGTGTAGCTCTGTGGTAAGAGATGGAATTACATCTTTAGAAAGAGGCGACATAGGGTCAGAGAATGTCGAATCTTTGTGGGTGGAGCTAAGAAACTGCAAGGGTTAAAAAAATCATTTTGGGAATTATATATAGGCCTCCAAACAGTAGCCAAGATTTGGGGTTGAGATTGCAAAGAGAGCTAATAAAGGTATGTAATAAGGGTAATAACATAATTGTAATTGGAAGGAATTAAATGCAGCATCTCCAACTTTGCGAATGACACGAAGCTGGGCGGCAGTGTTAGCTGTGAGGAGGATGCTAAAAGGATGCAGGGTGACTTGGATAGGTTAGGTGAGTGGGCAACTTCATGGCAGATGCAATTTAATGTGGATAAATGTGAGGTTATCCACTCTGGTAGCAAGAACAGGAAAACAGATTATTATCTGAATGGTGGCCGATTAGGAAAAGGAGAGGTTCAACGAGACCTGGGTGTCATTGTACACCAGTCATTGAAAGTGTGCATGCAGGTACAGCAGGTGGTGAAAAAGGCGAATGGTATGCTGACATTCATAGCAAGAGGATTCGAGTACAGGAGCAAGGAGGTTCTACTGCAGTTGTGCAAGGTCTTGGTGAGACCACACCTGGAGTATTGCGTGCAGTTTTGGTCCCCTAATCTGAGGAAAGACATTCTTGCCATACAGGCAGTACAAAGAAGGTTCACCAGCGAAGGGTCTGGGCCCGAAACGTCGACTGCACCTCTTCCTAGAGATGCTGCCTGGCCTGCTGCGTTCACCAGCAACTTTGATGTGTGTTGCTTGAATTTCCAACATCTGCAGATTTCCTCATGTCACCAGATTGATTCCTGGGATGGCAGGACTTTCATATGATGAAAGACTGGATCGACTAGGCTTATACTCGCTGGAATTTAGAAGATTGAGGGGGGATCTTATTGAAACGTATAAAGTTCTAAAGGGATTGGACAGGCTAGATGTAGGAAGGTTGTTCCCGATGTTGGGAAAGTTCAGAACAAGGGGTCACAGTTTAAGGATAAAGGTGAAGCCTTTTAGGACTGAGATGACGAAAAACTTCTTCACACAGAGAGTGGTAAATCTGTGGAATTCTCTGCCACGGGAAACAGTTGAGACCAGTTCATTGGCTATACTTAAGAGGGAGTTAGATATGGCCCTTGTGGCTAAAGGGATTAGGGGGTATGGAGGGAAGGCTGGTGCAGGGTTCTGAGTTGGATGATCAACCATGATCATACTGAATGGTGGTGCAGGCTCGAAGGGCCGAATGGCCTACTCCTGCATCTATTTTCTATGTTTCTATGTTTCAATATGCAAGGGGATTGGGAAATATGGTTGGTGTCAGATCACAAGAGAGGGAATTAGTTGAATGCCTATGAGATGGCTTTTTAGAGCAGCTTGTGTATGAGCCTTCTCGGGGAAAGGCTACCTTAGATTAGGTGTTGCGTAATAACCCAGATCTAATTAAGGAGCTTAACATAAAGGAACTGTTAGAAGGCAGTGGTCATAATATGATTGAATTCATACTGCAGTTTGAGAGGGAGCAGCATAAGTGACACATATCAGTATTGCAATGCAATAAAGGGAATTACAGAGGCATGAGAGAGGAGCTCACCCAGGTGGATTGGAGGAGGATACTGGTGGGAATGATGGCAAGAGCAGAACTGGCTGAATTTTTTCTGGGAGTAGTTCACAAGGTGTAGGATAGATGTGCCCCACAGAGGAAAAAGTTCTCAAATGGCAGGGGTAGGCAACCGTGGCTGACAAAGGAAGTTAAGGATTGCATAAAAGCCAGGGAAAGGGCATATAAGGTAGCAAAAGAGAGTGGGAAGTTGGATGATTGGAAGCTTTTAAAATCCAACAAAAAGCAACAAAAAAAGCTATAAGAAAGGAAAAGATGAAATATGAGGGCAAACTGGCCAATAATATAAAGCAGGATACCAAAAGCTTTTACAGTCATATAAAGAGTAAAAAGGAGCTGAGAGTTGATATTGGACCACTGGAAAATTATGCTAATGAGGTAGTAATGGGGGATAATGAAATGGCAGATGAACTTAATGGGTACTTTGCATCTGTCTTCACTGTGGAAGGCACTGGCAGTGTGCCAGAGGTCCGTGAGTGTCAGGGAGCAAGAGTGAGTGCCATTGCTAGTACAAAGGAAAATGTGCTAGGCAAACTCAAATATCTTAAGGTGGATAAGTCACCTGGACCAGATGGACGACATCCCAGAGTCCTGAGAGAGGTTGCTAAAGAGACAACGAATACATTGGTCATGATCTTTCAAGAATCTCTTGACTCTGGCATGGTCCCGGAGGACTGGAAGATTGCAAATTTCACTCCACTCTTTGAAAAGGGAGAAAGACAAGAGAGAGGAAAATATAGGCCAATTAGCCTAACCTCAGTGGCTGGGGAAGTGTTGGAGTCCATAATTAAGAATGAGGTTTCAGGATACTTGGCGACTAATACTAAAGTAAGTCAAAGTCAGCATGGTTTCTGTGAAGGGAAATCTTGCCTGACAAATCAGTTAGAGTTCTCTGAGGAAGTAACAAACAGGGTGGACAAAGGAGAGGTGGTGGATGTCATTTACTTGGATTTTCAGAAGCCGTTTGATAAGGTGCCACACGAGGCTAATTAACAAGATAAAATCCTATGGTAAAGTGTCATGGTCTGATCCATTAACTACTCATTTCAGTTAATTTCCCTTTCCTCGTGTTCCACTGGGCTCATTGATTAGGGCACCTGGTCCTCATTTGAACCGGCATCATAAAGACTCTGGCTTTCATCTACTTGGTGCTGGTTCATCACTACAGCCAGTGCAGCTATGCTCGTCCCATGGCAGTTGAGAATCGTGGACTCTAATTTGCTTCAGTGCCTGTGGCTGCTTAGTGAATTCAGTCGTTTTCGTTTCCAGCTGAGTTGCCAGCCGTTTTGCCGCTACTCTGAGCTAAGATGCGAATTCTGTTGTTTTCATGTTCAGCTGAGATTTGCTGGCCGATTGTCGCCACTCCAAGCCGCCAAGAATCAGGGACCGTCTTCCAAGCCGCCAGGAATAAGGGACCATCTTCCGAGCCACCAAGAATAAAGGACCATCTTCATGAGCTTCTCCGTGTCTAGAAACAAATGCATTGTCATTGTTTGGTTTCTGTCGTCTCATTTCCAGCCGAGTAGGTCCAGTTGTTTGCCGCTACTCCAAGTTGAGAATTCTGTTTCTTCGTTTCCAGCTAAGTGATTGCCAGCCATTTGCCACTTCATGAGCTACTCCATGTCAAGATTCGTATTGTCAGTCATCGATTGGTTTAGTCTTCTCATTCCCAGCTGAGTAGGTCCGGCCGTTTGCCGCTACTCCAAGCTAGAAATTCTGTCTCTTCATGTCTAGCTGAGGTTGGCTGGCCGTTTGCTGCTCCTCCGATCCAAGATATGAATCGCCTGTCTTTGTCTGGTGTTGTCGTCTCCGTGTTCCTGATCCAGTTTCAGGCTCTGCGTTCCAGTCAAGGCTCCGAGTCCCAGTCCAAGTCAAGGCTTCGAGTCCCAGTCAAGGCTTCGAGTCCAGTCCAGGTTTCGAGTTCCAAGTCAAGTCCAGGTCCTGGTTCCAAGTTCCTAGTCAAGTCCAAGTCTGTCTCCATGCCTGTGTCCTGCACTTGGGTTCACCTCCCGTCGCTCCATGTAACAGAAAGATACTGAATGACCAACAGGCAGGAGGCAGCGAGTGAGAATAAAGGGTGTCATTGATGGTCAGCTGCCAGGAGCTAGTGGTGTTCCTCAGGGACCTCAATTTTTCACATTGTTTGTTAATGATTTAGATAATGGAATTGATGGCTTTGTCGCATAGTTTGCGGATGATATGAAGATAGGTGGGGGAGTAGGTAGTGCTGAGGAAGCAATGTGATTGCAGCAGGACTTAGACAATTGGAAGAATGGGCAAAAAAGTGGCAGATGGAATACAGTGTTGGGAAATGTATGACAATGCATTTTGGTTAAAAGAAGATACTGTGGAATATTTTCTAAATGGGGAGAAGGTACAAACATCAGAGGTGCAAGGGAACTTGGGAGTCCTCATACAAAACTCCCAGAAGGTTAACTGACAGGTTGAGTCTGTGGTAAAGAAGGCCACTGTAATGCTGGCATTTATTTCAAGGGGAATAGAATATAAAAACAAGGAGATACTAGTCAGACTGAACTTGGAGCATTGTCAACAGTTTTCAATAGGTTTCAACAGGTACATTTAATGTCAGAGAAATGTATACAATATACATCCTGAAATTCTTCTTCTTCGCAAACATTCACAAAAAACAGGAGTGCTCCAAAGAATGAATGACGGTGAATGTTAGAACCTCAAAGCCCCCTCTGGCTCCCCCCTCCCATGCTTAAGCAGAAGCAAAGCAACGATTCCCACCCCCACCAGTAAAACAGCATTGGCACCCTCCACCGAGCACTCAAGCGTGCAGCAAAGCATCAATAAAGACACAGACTTGCAGAATCCCAAAGGCTACTCATTGATCCGATGTTCGATATACCAAAATCTGAATCAGAATTAGAATAAGGTTTACTATCACCGGCATGTGACGCGAAATTTCACTTAGCAGCAGCAGTTCATTGCAATACATAATCTAGCAGAGAAAAAAAATAAAATAAAGATAGTAATAATAGTAAATCAACAAGTAAACCAATTACATATATCGAACAGATTTTAAAAGCATGCAAAAGCAGAAATACTGTAATTTTACAAAAAGTGAGGTAGTGTCCAAAGATTCAATGTCCATTTAGGAATCGGATGGCAGAGGGGAAGAAGCTGTTCCTGAATCGCTGAATGTGTGTCTTCAGGCTTCTGTACCTCCTACCTGATGGTAATAGGGTCTTTCTCTTTCCCTAATAAGGGAAAAAGAGGAGTCCCCGTTTTGCAGCGAGAGGGAAGACATAACAAAGCACCCTATCTCTCAGAAGGGATGTGTTGTCATTGGAGACAGTCCAGAGGAGGTTCACGAGGATGATTCTAGGAATGAAAGAGTTAACATATGAGGAGAGTTTGGCTCCTTTGGGTCTGTACTCACTGGAACTTAGAAGAATGTGTGGGGATCTCATTAAAACCTACCGAATGTTGAAAGGACTAGATAAGGCAGATATAGAGAGGGTGTTTCCTTTGGTGAGTGTATCTGGAACTAGAGGGCAGAGCCTCAAAATTGAGTGGTGACCTTTTAGAACAGAGGTAAGGAGGAATTCTTTTAGCCAGTGAATAGTAAATCTGTGGAATGCTCTGCCACAGGCTGCAGTGGAAGCCAAGTCCGTGGGTATATTTAAGGTGGAAGTTGATCGTTTCCTGATCGGTCAGGGCATCAAAGGATATGGTGAGAAGGCAGGTGTACGCAGTTGAATGTGATTTGGGATCAGCCATGATGGAATAGCAGAGCAGATTCGATGGGCTGAATGGCCTAATTCTGCTCCTATGTCTTATGGTCTAAAGGAACGGCAGAGGCTGATACAGTTTGACACCAGCAGTATCGCAGGAGATGCCAGTCAGCATTGAACTCAACATAGGACTGCCTTAGTGACTCCAGCTCCAGATTTTTCCCTTGGTATTTATTCCCAATGCCTTCTCCATGAGCGGGCATAGTCACAAGGCAGCAGAGGCTTGAAATCAGAGGTTTCCTTCTCCTAGGTGAGCTGCCAACCACAGCTGATGAGTCCCATCTGCCCGAAGCGACTGGTTTTAAGGTGCCAGTAACCTGCCTTTGCCCCTTCTGCTGACAGTAGAAATGGTTCTGCCAGCCTTCATAGCTGATTCGCACATGAAGGCTAGGAACTGGACTTGGTTGAGGTGCGTGCCATTGGGAGCATTTAACAGGTAGTGGGAGCTTGTCCTCAATAGAATCCCCAGCTATAACAACTTTAAAGAATCTCTGAATTTAAATAAAATAATCTGAAATTTTCATCTACAACCCAGTCAAGTAAACTGTTACAGGCAACAATAACTTATCTAAGGCTAGACTCCAAAGTCAGGTTCAATTCTGAATACTTCCCCTAGGTGGATAGAATACAGTGGACCATTACTTAATAGGGACAGCCATTTACTTCAGGCAACTCTTAAAGGACAAAAATTTAATCAGGAAAATATCTGGGATTCACTTCATTTATTTGGAACAATATGCTGCTTAATTGGGACAGGAGAATGTTGCTAAACTGTTTCTGAATAGAATCAGTCATGTGCACTTGTGTAGCCGCTAGACACTACACTGTACTTAAAGTGATCAGTTTTTGAATAGCGTCAGTTGTGTGTGTTTGTGTTTAAAAATCAATTATTTTTGTCACTAGTAGCTGATGAGAAATAAGCAGTAAGACAATTCAAGAAATGTTTTGCTCAACGTGGTTTCAAGCATTCAGGCTTGGAGATGCCAGAAATGGCCAGGAGTCAACAAGTTAGAAACTACAAAAAATTTGAAGGTATCGCCAATCATCTTAACTGTTATAATGAAAATGAAGATTTGGAGGATGCAATCATTGACAGCATAGTATGGGAGTAGTCCATTGTTTGCACTAGGTGTCTGGGTTGATTTTATTTATTTACAGTTGAAAGAACGTGATGTGGATGAATTCCTCTGTCAATAACTATTAGGAACTAATACACAGCTTTATATTACTGTGGAAGTATTGGTAGTGTTTTAATTTGTTATGTATTTCATTTAAATGCATGCAGTAAATTGTTAAGCAACACACATCAAAGTTGCTGGTGAACGCAGCAGGCCAGGCAGCATCTCTAGGAAGAGGTACAGTCGACGTTTCGGGCCGAGACCCTTCATCAGATATAAACCTCCAAATTCTACAGGGGCAGCACCCGAGGTGGGGATTGAACTTGGCTCCCTGGTGGTTCTGTGAGGTAGTGGCTCTACCTGCTGGGCCAGCTTGCTGCCCTGTTGTTACTCAGTTTAAAGATAGTTTGCCTTTCTTTATACCTTCCAGCTATTTCCATGTAATTTCAGCTAATTGGAGCAGCCTCCTAATTGGTCCAAAATGTACTGGTCCTGATACGTTCCAATTAACTTGAAACCACTGTATCTGCATTTTTTGGAACCTGAGGGAACGAACAACTTTGCGGATGTCTACAAGGATAGACAGTACTTAAAGAGAAATTGAAATTATGCGCAATATTGTGAATATTAGATCAGGGTTTTAAATTTGTTTCACTATTTTGCTCCTGGCATCCTTACTTCAACATGGCCACGATTTTACAGTTGTGGCTGTTCTAGGTTGGAGGATGGAGCATAATGACAGAGTCCATGTGGTGGTAATTAGGCACGTTACTTGCTGCTGGCAGCCATAAGAATCGTGAGGTCCCAAAGGTGGGTATCTTATGATGTATTTGTTGCTAATGTGTATATTCCCTCTGCAGTCATCTATGGATTTGGAACTCAAACTTCTTGTTAAACTGTGTGCAATTGGAATACAGAAAGGAAATCTTCAAAAGAGTTGAAAAGAGCAAAACACACAAAAGAAAAAAAAATTCACTTTCCACAAAGGTTTATTGACCTGCTGTAGCCAATTTTCCTCTAAGAAGTTAAGTCTTGAGGCTGGCTTATGTTTTTTGACAACTACAGTAGTATATTCTGTGCTAAAATTTAACATAATCTATTCCAAGTTCTGTGATTCCACATGTTGCTGTAATTCTGCAATATGTCATTTATCTTTACAACTTGGTGCATTATCATTTTTCCTGATGTTACCTGAAAGAAAGTATCTGCATATTTTGGGCCAGAAAGTCTTTCACAACTTACATGGTGAGCAGAATTGCAACCAACTAAATAATTAAGCATTTAATCTTCCTTGCAGTTTTAGCTCTATAATAAGCTAAGTCCATAGCATTTTCATTATTTGGTTTATTTTGTGGATATGTGTGATGCACACAATGTTCTATGGAAGATTTTTTTTTGTTGTAATGAAAATGCCTTATGCTCTAGGTCAAATCATGTGTCACGGAAAAAGAGGAAATTTTATTTTAACTTTCCCTAGTACTCCAATCCCCAACTACATCCTAACATCCAGTCAATAAGTTGTTGCTTGAGGGCGTCACATTGACTTTGGTCATTCCATCTAATGGTCAATGGCTTCCTCTGCATTGGTGAGACCTGGTGTAAATTGGGGTACTGCTTCATCAAGTGCCTCCGCTCCATTCACCACAAGCGGGACTTCCCGGTGGCCAAGCATTTTAATTCCATTCCCATTCCCATTCGACATGTCAGTCCATGGCCTCATTGTGTGCCAAGGCCACCCTCATGGTGGGGGAACAACACCCTATATTCCCTCTGGGTAGCTTCCAATGTTCCCTGAAAGGTGCGCGGTGCACGCACACACAAAGGAATTTAAGCTGTGCACAAATGGTTGTCACCCCCTACCTCACTGGCATAGTAAATATATTTCACGATTGTCCACAGTCACATTTTCTTTTTCAGTTTCTGCTGCAGACGGTATTGACAATGTGGAGTTTGCAATGATTTGTCTGCAGATTTTAGAACAAGCTTATTTAGAACGTTTTTATTGAAAAAATTATTCAGTGCCCACCTGTTGTTGTCACGGGGAAAAAAATCGCACAGCACAAGATTTTTGTGCACACTAGCCATTACAAATTAGAGGGAACATTAGTAGCTTCCAAACTGATGGCACTCATGTCGATTTCTCCTTCTGGTAAACAAATCCCCCATCCCCCTTGCTCTATCCCCACTCTAACCATTTACCTTTTCTCACCTTCCTATTACTCCTTCCCTTTCTCCTATAGTTCACTCTCCTCTCCTATCAGATTCCTTCTTCTCCAGCCCTTGATGTTTCCCAGCCACCTAACTTCACCTATTACCTTCCATCTAACCTCCTTCCCCTCCCCCACCTGTTTATTCTAGCATCTTCCCACTTCCTTCTCAGTCCTGAAGAAGAATCTCAGCCCGAAACGTTGACTGTCTATTTATTTCCATAGATGTTCACGGACCCATTGATTTCCTTCAGCATTTTGTGTGTGTTGCTAATGATCAATAATAATGTGATTGACAAGTCCACAGAAGCCAGATTGAGAGCATCCTTTGTTCATATCAATCACTTTGAAGTAATCAACCAAACAACACCAGAAATATTTTGAAAAGGCTTCGGTAAGGTTCTAAATTGTTAACTTGCAATATCATCTGTAGAATTTGAAAATTTTGCATTTGAATTTGTGATACTTGCCAGTACTGTGTATTTCAGAAAGCTGAGTATTCTATTCTCTCTTCAGTCTCAGTTAATGGAAAGCTCTTTCCAGTGATGTGATACCAGTGAAGGAAGTTCTGATTCTGAAAAGTCATTAAATCATCTTTAGTTAATGATTCTTTTATCTTCCAGCTTGATTGTAGTAACAGCTCTGAAAATTAAGAGAGGAAACCTTGTGGCCTTAGGATCCTCCACCAGAATCTTACAGCAGTTCATAACTTGTCCATGCAGATTAGTTATTTTTTATGTACCTTATTTGTGATTCCCATTGAAATTAATGCAATATGTGTCAGATTTCCACTTGATCTTGCTTTTGGATTCATTATAATTTCAAGCTAATTGAAAGAGAAATATGCTTATTAATTTTCAAAGTGGCTTCATTTTAAATGACTTTTATGTAATGATTTCTGGAAACCTAGCCTGTGCAGTCTGGGTTAAACTGTTTATTCAATGAATGCACTATCAAACAAATACATGCATACATCAGTCAGTCAGTCAGTCAATGGATGCCGTCCCGAATCTGGGGTTGGCGGCTATGCACCTCTGTCTTCTTCGATCTTGAGACAGCTCCCAGTACAGCCTCTCCTCCAATTTGCTCTCGCCAGCCGCCTTGGCACCGCCCGCCGCTGCCCCACCAAACTCGAGCCCAAGGCCATGTCAGCCTCCAGCCATGGCCGCTTTTTCAAGCTTAGCCCTTCCTTAGGCGGAGGCCTTGGGCAGGTCCAGGCAGACGGTGCAGTGTCCAAGTTCATCATGTCTCTTCTAACTAGGTGCATAGCATACGATTTGTAGATACGTGGTGAGGCTTTAATCTCTTCCACGGAAGATGGCTGTTGGCTCACAAGGAGCTCATCTGCCCTTTGTCAGGTCTTGTTGTTTTTAGTCCTGCTGGATGTCCTCACACCCTCCTCACCGGACTAAGTCCGGTGGGGGAGACGGCCCAAGTCGCCAACCACTCGACCATGGCCCCCAGCCGAGCGCCGGGCGCCCGCCCCTGCCAAATCTCTCCGAGCGCCCGGTGCCTGACCGAAAACCATACATACGTACAAAACCTACAGCACAATACAGGCCCTTCGGCCCACATAGTTGTGCCGAACATACCCTACCTTAGAAATTACTAGGGTTACCCAAAGCCCTCTGTTTTTCTAAGCTCCACTTATCTATCCAAAAGTCTCTTAAAAGACCCTATTGTTTCTGCCTCCACCACCGTTGCCGGCGGCCCATTCCACGCACTCACCACTCTCTGCGTAAAAAACTTACCCCTGACATCTCCTCTGTACCTACTCCCAAGCACCTTAATCCTGTGCCCTCTCGTGGCAGCCATTTCAGCCCTGGGAAAAAGCCTCTGACTATCCACACGATCAATGCCTCTCTCATCATCTTATACACCTCTCATCCTCCATCGCTCCAAGGAGAAAAGGCTGAGTTTACTCAACCTATTCTCATAAGGCATGCTCCCCAATCCAGGCAGCATCCTTGTAAATCTCCTTTGCACCCTTTCTACGGTTTCCACATCCTTCCTGTAGTGAGGTGACCAGAACTGAGCACAGTACTCCAAGTGGGGTCTGACCAGATACCTATACAGTTGCAACATTACCAAATGCTAATTAAGTTTCTTGTATTACACTTGCACAGAATTTACACTGAATTTTTTGCTGGCTTCCACATTGACCTTCATGGCATAGTCATAGTCATACTTTATTGATCCCGAGGAAAATTGGTTTTCGTTACAGTTGCACCATAGATAATTAAATAGTAATAAAACCATAAATAATTAAATAGCAATTTGTAAATTATGCCAGGAAATAAGTCCAGGACCAGCCTATTGGCTCAGGGTGTCTGACCCTCCAAGGGAGGAGTTGTAAAGTTTGATGGCCACAGGCAGGAATGACTTCCTATGACGCTCAGTGTTGTATCTCGGTGGAATGAGTCTCTGGCTGAATGTGTTCCTGTGCCCAACCAGTACATTATGTTGTGGATGGGAGACATTGTCCAAGATGGCATGCAACTTGGACAGCCTCTTTTCAGACACCACCGTCAGAGAGTCCAGTTCCATCCCCACAACATCACTGGCCTTCCGAATGAGTTTGTTGATTCTGTTGGTGTCTGCTACTCTCAGCCTGCTGCCCCAGCACACAACAGCAAACATGATCGCACTGGCCACCACAGACTCGTAGAACATCCTCAGCATCGTCTGACAGACGTTAAAGGACCTCAGTCTCCTCAGGAAATAGAGACGGCTCTGACCTTTCTTGTAGACAGCCTCAGTGTTCTTTGACCAGTCCAATTTATTGTCAATTCGTATCCCCAGGTATTTGTAATCCTCCACCATGTCCACACTGACCCCCTGGATGGAAACAGGGGTCACTGGTGCCTTAGCCCTCCTCAGGTCTACCACCAGCTCCTTAGTCTTTTTCACATTAAGCTGCAGATAATTCTGCTCACACCATGTGACAAAGTTTCCTACCGTAGCCCTGTACTCAGCCTCATCTCCCTTGCTGATGCATCCAACTATGGCAGAGTCATCAGAAAACTTCTGAAGATGACAAGACTCTGTGCAGTAGTTGAAGTCCGAGGTGTAAATGGTGAAGAGAAAGGGAGACAAGACAGTCCCCTGTGGAGCCCCAGTTCTGCTGATCACTCTGTCTGACACACAGTGTTGCAAGCACAAGTACTGTGGTCTGCCAGTCAGGTAATCGAGAATCCATGATACCAGGGAAGCATCCACCCGCATCGCTGTCAGCTTCTCGCCCAGCAGAGCAGGGCGGATGGTGTTGAACGCACTGGAGAAGTCAAAAAACATGACCCTCACAGTGCTCGCTGGGTTGTCCAGGTGAGCATAGACATGGTTCAGCAGGTAGACGATGGCATCCTCAACTCCTAGTTGGGGCTGGTAGGCGAACTGGAGGGGATCTAAGTGTGGTCTAACCATAGGCCGGAGCAGCTCCAGAACAAGTCTCATAGAACGAGCAACATAGAATCATAGAGTCATTGAAAAGTACAACACAAAAACAGGCCTTCTGGCCCATCTAGTCCAAGCCAAACTATTTAAACTTCCTACTCCCATTGACCTGCACCTGGACCATAGCCCTCCATACCCCTACCATCCATGTATCTATCCAAACTTCTCTTAACCACTTGATGCTAAAATCTCCCATAGAATTCAGTTGCATCTGCTGGCATGTAAACACCAGCATAAAGCTGCCACAGATCAGTATGATCATTAATCAGATGGCAACAGCAAAAACAGTAAAGCTTGAGAAATGAAGTTTTGTACCTTTTCAGAGAAAGAGAGAGACAAAGAGAGAGAGAAATTGATTAAGTCTAGGAGTGATGTAATGGTGGGTAATCTTGCCAAGGGTCCCTGCAGGTCCACCTGGTGAAAGTACAGGCTGAGTTGGGCTTGATCAAATTAGTCCAGACAGCTAATTGAAAAAAGCTGATGAACCGTTTCATAATACAGGTAAAACCTCAAATAGCCTGATCAAAATTAGAAGGATTAGAAGTATGTCATGCTCTCTTTTTCCATTTCTTTCTTTCTTTTTAAATCTTTTTATTAATTTTCCAAAGTTATAAACAAAATAACAATGTTGATACAGAGAGATTGGAATAATCTTATTGTTAATAAACATCTACAGAAAAGATTTCAGATAACACAGGTATAATAGACTTCCAAACTCAGGATGTAATTAATCATGGGGAAAAAAGAAATAAAAAGGAAAAAAAATACAAAAAAAACCATAAAAAGAAACAAAAAAAAACTAAATACTAAACCCCAAAAAGCAAATGGATCAAAACAAGGCTAGACCATTATCTTAAATTGAACACGTTCAATAATGTCATCAACTCTGCTCCTCTGTTCATATGTTTTAAGTTAATAAGAAGGATTCGGAAAGGTCAAATTCCATCATATGAAAATGTTGAATAAATGGTTTCCAAGTCTCTTCAAATTTAACCGAAGGATCAAAAATATCACTTCTAATTTTTTCTAAATTTAAACATAATATAGTTTGGGAAAACCATTGGAATGTAGTAGGAGGATTGGTCTCCTTCCAGTTCAATAACATACGTCTTCTGGCCATTAAAGTAACAAATGAAATCATCCGACAGGCTGAAGAAGATAAAAATCTATGTTCTACCAGTGGCAATCCAAAAATTGCCATAATAGGATGGGGTTGTAATTCAAAACACAGAACTGTTGAAATAATATCAAAAATATCTTTCCAATATTTTTCCAAAAGAGGACAGGACCAAAACATATGAGTTAAAGAAGCCACCTCAGAGTGACACCTGTCACAAATAGGGTTTATATGGGAATAAAAACAGGCTAATTTATCTTTAGACATATGGACCCTTTACACTACTTTAAATTGTATTAATGTATGTTTAGCACATATAGAGGAAGTACTGACTAATTGAAAAATTTTATCCCTTTTCTCTATAGGTAGGCAAATTTGAAGTTCCCTTTCCCATTCATTTTTAATTTTATCAGATATACCTGGCTGTAATTTCATAATTATAACACAGATAGATGCTATTAATCCCTTCTGAAAAGGATTTAAACCTAAAATTTTATCGATGATATCAGTAGGGTATGAGGTCGGGAAGGTAGGCAAAATAGTATTTAAAAAATTTCTTATTTGTAAATATCAAAAAAAAGGGATCTGGGCAAATCAAATTTCTTAGATAACTGTTCAAAAGACATGAAACAGTTATCCAGAAATAAATCACAAAAATATGTTATACCTTTTGTTTTCCATTTCAAAAAGGCTTGGTCCATAACTGAGGGTTGAAAAAAAATTAGATATAATAGGGCTTGATAATATAAATTTGTTCAAACCAAAGAAGTTACAAAATTGAAAACATGTTCGTAATGTATGTTTAACTATTGGATTAACCATTTGTTTATTCAATTTAGATAGTACAAAAGGAAGTGAAGTTCCTAAAATGGAAGCCAAAGGGAATCCTTGTACATAGCCTTCAAGATTTACCCAATATGGACTTGGAATTATATTCCAATCTTGTGTCCAAAATATTAAATATTGAATATTAATTGCCCAATAATAAAATCTTAGATTAGGCAGTGCTAAACCACCATCTTTCTTGTAAATATTTTTTACTTAATCTGGGATTTTTGTTCTGCCATATATAAGAGGAAATTTTAGAATCGATAGTATCAAAAAAGGATTTAGGAATAAAAATTGGTATCGTTTGAAATAAATATAAGAATTTATGTAAAATAATCATTTTAATAGCGTTAATTTGTGATAGAGACAATGGGGACCACTTAGTAATCAGTTGTTTGACCTGATTAATTAACGGTAAAAGGTTGAACTTGAATAGATCCCTCTTTTTCCTGTTTGACAATTCTGATTGTCACTGCATTCAAACCTTCCAAAGGTACAAGTCACATAATGGCTTTCCACAATAATTATCTGTAATCACTTCCAACATCCAGTCCTGTCGTATTGTTGGAAGAACAGCTCTAATTGCACAGTTCCATGTGTTCAGACGCAGCGGCCTCTCTGAGTCCGAACAAAGGTGTGAATGTTCATTCTTTATGTCATTTTCATGATGTCAAGACACTGCTGGTTATCAAGATCATCGAGTACTGCAGGTCTACCCCGTCTGTGAGTTGCTGGACAGCAGTAGAGCTGGGCTTGTTGTGCACCATGTTGCAACCTGCTTCTGCCACCTAGGGAAGAAGGCATCAGAGGCGGTGCACGGAAATTGATGCGGACGATAGTCTTTGACATTTTTGTTGTGATTGCAACCCTCTGGTGAGCACCGGTAATGTGGAATGCCATGAGTCCAATTCACTGGTTCATTGGAGAGACCAACAGCAGGACGAGCTGCATGGCCTTGGTTGTGGTGTGGATGAGGACCTCGTTCATGTTGAGGCCGTCGAGGAATGAGACACTGGAGCTAGCTCTGTGCCACTGGATTCGGTGATGGGATGGGAGCTGGCCCCTCCCTTCCGTGCTGCTCTCCAGTGATCACTCAGTGGAAGACAACCTGGATTGCCTTCATCTGCGTCTGCACTGGTGATATGAGGAACTGCTGCAAGCTGTTCTTGCAGAAGCATGACATTAGAACAACATCCATGCACTATCAATCTACAGCCATGACACACAGGGTCTTGGGCTATTTTAATATTTTGCTTTAATATTATTTTTCGTATCTGTGTGCTTCCTGCATCATAATTACTGCACATGTGCTATATGTGCTGTGTGTTGTTTGTGACTGTTGGTCCAGCGTTGTGCATCTTGGCCCCACAGGGAACACTGTTTCGGTTATTTCTATTCATGTGAATGGTTGATTGACAATCAAACTTGAACTTGTATTGTATTGGATGAACAGAATGGGAGTAATCATTTTATGACACCATATAATCTTTGACTAATGCAGTATCAGAGGGCTTACAAATTTTCATATCTGCCAGGCACAAGAACTGGTGACTGAAGCACCAAATCTAGAATGCACATCACAGCTCAGAAGCCTGGTCCTCCCAGCACTTTCATGTTCCTGCCTTTCCCCTCAGACCCCTATGCTGCTGGTATCTAGCTGGTAAAATAAACACCACAGGAATTCACAGCCAGCATATTTATTCTCACAGTCAACTCCTGCAAGTTGACTGCCACTTGAACTCGCGTAACCTATCAGCACAGCTTTAGGATGCCTTTCCACTTCCTGAGCTGCTTTGGTGTCATTTAAGTGGCAGAGTTATGTAAACAAGCAGAGAAAATATCTATAGATGTACCTTAGAACTGAAGCAAACATATCAGGAATTTGTGATGTATCTTGTTTCAGTACCATTCTTTTTATTCTGGCGTCTTCCCCCTTCTTTTCCCGTCCTGAAGAAAGTCATGGTCGGAAACGTCGACTGTTTATTCATTTCCATAGATGCTTGCTGAGCTCCTCCAGCATTTAGTGTGTGTTGCTTCTCAGTACCATTCTACTGCCTTGGTTACTGTAAAGGATTATTCTGGAGTTAACACATCATGGATAGTTTAATTATGGTTTAACTAAAATGAGCACTAGTCCTCTGGAAATAAGACCTGTTCACAACTTGACCTCTAACTGAGACTTGGTGGCTAGTGAAACCAATCGCTGGATGTAGGACATTCTGATTCATTCCCATTGAAACTAGGTATGTTGTTAAAGGTGTATCCTTGCCTGGGCCACGAGCAGAGAATGAGACAAAGTTTGGCCATTGCCAGAGCATTCTTGGAGGCAATTCGATGCGACAGAACTGAGACTAGGCGAGACAGAGTCAAGGTGGCAGGGCCCAGGCCCGAGGTTTGATCGATTTAAGAGCTGGGCCAAATTGGAAAGGTCAGGTACAGGCCAAATCAAGGAGGCTGGTCCCAAGCCTGACAGCACATTGAAGTGGCAGGCCCCAGGTCCACAAGTGAGGAATGACCCGAGGTTTGGACAATTTAAGTGCCAGGCCAGATTGAAAAGATCAGGGTGTCGTGACCGGGGCAATGGACAGGCCGGTTACAGCTCACTTCTCGGTGATGATTAATTCTGGCCTGGAATTAACAGGCTCCTGGATTGGCTACAGTGATGACTGGCTTCTTGGTTGTGGACGCACTTTCATGAATTTCAGATGTTTGCTTGCTTTTGTTGTTTGCACTATTTGTTTTTTCTTTGCACATTGGGTACTTGACGGTCAGTTTTTTAAATGGGATCTATTGGGTTTCTTTGTTCTATGGCTGCCTGCAAGGAGATGAATCTCAAGGTACATACTGTACTTTGATAAGAAATGTACTTTGAACTTTAATGCGTTGGTCAGGACGGATCTTTTTTGCCACTTAACCTTTTGGTTACTTATATATTCATGAAAACATCCTTCAATGCTATAACAAAAGGGGTATATTTTGAGTGGCTGTAGTTTCTACTCAAGAGCCTTTAGGAAGATGTACTAAATATTCAAATAGGTTCTGTAATGTATGGGTCCATTTCTTTTAGAACAATAACTTCCCTAGCACTATGTATGACTGATAATTTACCTATACACATTGATCTGCTCTCTCCCTACAATGTGAATACACCAGTTAAACCCACTCTTGCATGCGTCCTTTTTATTTTAATTGATAAGTAGTTGCACAGACACAAAAAACTGGCAACAAGTACAAACATGAAAGTCAGCAAATATCAAGCAACACACATAAAAATTGCTGGTGAACGCAGCAGGCCGGGCAGCATCTCTAGGAAGAGGTACAGTCGACGTTTCAGGCCGAGACCCTTCGTCAGGACTAATTGAATGAAGAGATAGTAAGATATTTGAAAGTGGGAGGGGGAAGGGGAGATCCGAAATGATAGGAGAAGACAGGAGGGGGAGGGATGGAGCCAAGAGCTGGACAGTTGATTGGCAAAAGGGATATGAGAGGATCATGGGACAGGAGACCTAGGGAGAAAGAAAGGGGGAGGGGGGAAGCCCAGAGGATGGGCAAGGAGTATAGTGAGAGGGACAGAGGGAGAAAAAGGAGAGAGAAAATAAAAATGAATAATAATAAAAAATAAATAACGGGTGGAGTACGAAGGGGAGGTGGGGTATTAATGGAAGTTAAAGAAGTCGATGTTCATGCCATCAGGTTGGAGGCTACCCAGACGGAATATAAGGTGTTGTTCCTCCAACCTGAGTGTGGCTTCATCTTTACAGTAGAGGAGGCCGTGGATAGACATATCAGAATGTGAATGGGACGTGGAATTAAAATGTGTGGCCACTGGGAGATCCTGCTTTCTCTGGTGGACAGAGCATAGGTGTTCAGCGAAACGGTCTCCAGCATGCTTGAAATTCCAACATCTGCAGATTTCCTCGAGTCAGCAAATATCACCAACTGCACCATCAGTTATGGGGGCACAGTGAGGGGAAAGAGTTATTCGGTATGGAGAAGGTGTCACAGACGCCAACAAATGGACACGTGAGTAACTGCATGGTACACAGTGAAAGGGGCACAGCAAGCAAAGTTGAAGTGAAAATAACATGCTGATTGCTTTAGTTGTGAATGTTGACAAATTTAATTGTGCTGATTGAGGACTGGGAATAGTATATTGAGAGAGTTGAACTGTATTGTAACACGGACAACAAGGATGAGTAAAAGGAAGTCTCCATGCTTCTTAGCTTAATGGGTGCTAGAACATACAGGCTCTTAAACAACTTAGTAACTCCTGGAAGGCCAGCAAGCAAGATGGTTGACGAAATTGTTGTAATTTTACAAAATTCCTTGAGCCCTAATTCACTAGTAATAGCTGAAAGATTTAGCGTTTAGAATAGGAACCAGTCAAAGGATGAATGCATTACAGAATACATTACAGAAATGTACAAACTTTCCCAGTGCTGTGACTTTTGAGGTGGATATTCTGATGCATTAAGGGACAGGCATGCATAGTGTAAGCACTCAAAAGGGGGTACTGTTAGAAAGATACATAACCTTAGAATGGGCATTGACATTAGAATGGGCAATATCGTTAGAGACTGCAGCAAAAGATGCAGTTGAACGACAGAAAAGTGTTTAGAATGTGAAATACACAAAATGACCCTGAATAATGGAAAGAGCCAAAAAAATGTTATTGATGTGACAAATCTTCCCATGATGCAAATGACTATTGGTTCAAAGAAAACATTTGCAGAAAGTGTCACAGACAAGGTCATAAGGAGAGAATGTGCAAATCAGACAAAAAGCACAACCAAAGAGAAAAACCAAACAGAGTAAAAAGTGTCAAACACAAAACTAAACAAATGCACAAAGCGACTCAGTGTCCAACTGAATCAGCCAACACAGATTTTGACAAAGATGAGCTATCATGCCTAGAACTGCGTACCATTACTGAAGCAGATCACAAAATCAATAGATGTGTCTGGTGTAAAAAAGAAAATGGAGCTGGATACAGGGCAAGCTTTGTCCATAATTTCAGAGGCTGACTACAACAGCCTGTTTTCTAAGATGCCATTAGAAAAGACCTCAACTACAGACCTACACTGGCCAAGAAGTGCCTCTTGAAGGTAAACTGAAAGTGAATGTGACGTAAGGAGGCCAAACACAGTAGTTAGAGCTTTATGTGTTGAAAAGTGGAGGGCCAGCACTTTTCAGGCGTGAATTGTTGAGAAAAATCCAATTGAACTGGCACACAATCAAAGTTCTCAATGCGTCATCAACAGGCAACTGCAGCCCAAATGGTAGTACTAAGCACAGACTGTCACAGCTGCTTAATGCTAATGAGAAGTTGTTTGAGAAGGGTATTGGTAAACTCAAAGGCATGAAGGCCAAAATTAAACTGGATGAACCAGCACAACAAGATTTCATACAGTGCGTCTATTGCCTTACGCACTACGTCCTAAAGTGGATGCTGAACTGCAGAGCTTAGAGACATCTGGCATTCTCTCCAAGGTTGAGTGGAGTGATTGCACCATGCCCATTGTCTCAGTGATTAAGAAAGGGAAGGCTGGAGTTGGGATTTCAAAGTGAGCATGAACCTGTGCTGCGTACTATGTAGTATCCCCTGCCATGAATAGAAGACAATTTTGCATCTTTAGAAGGCAAGGAGAGGTTTTCATAGATTGACTTGCCACAGTAACACACAGTACAGGCCCCTTGGGCCACAACGTTGTGCTGACCATTTAACCTACTCCAAGACCAATCTAACATTTCCCTCCCGCATAGCCTTCCTGTTTCCTTTCACCCATATGTTTGTCTGAGAATCTTTTAAATCTCCCTAATGTAACTGCCTCTAACACCACCTCTGGCAATGCATTCCATGTCAGTCAAACTACCTGACTATGTTCAAAATATTGAAGTAAAATAGGTGATTATAGCAATTGAAACTGTAGTTAATTGTTTATTGTTATTTTTGCGTCGAAAACATCGTGTCATGAGGAAGATTACCTGGGATTCTCCTGCACTCTCCCTCTCTCTCCTGGCGGTTTTCTGGGACTCTTATACTTTCCAGTTATAGCTTCCATGTGGCTCATTTTTAGTCGCTCACAACACGTAGTTACTCTGAAAATTTCTGGGAATTCCCAGACATTGATTTCTTAGAAGGTTCTTCTTCAGCATATGCTCATAGTCAAGCTGAAATGAAGCAGTAGCATCACATGAGGTCTTTATAATTCTTGTCCACACCACCATCTCTAAATAAATAAAAAAAATTGAATAAACCTCCAGTTGCTGTAAAGCATGAGCACAGTTTTCTGGTTCACTTAAAAGAAATTTGGAAGAATGCTCGACCCTTTACATTGCAAAACATCGACTGCTAAATTTGACAGCAGACATATAATAATTTAAATTTGCTGACTGAACTACTGGTTTTGCTCTTCTTTAGGTGTAAAAGTTTTTCATTTAAACAGGTTTCTTGACTGCAGTAACAACTGTAAATACAATGTGAAGAAACACTATCATGTTAATTTAAATTTACAGGTAAAGATTTTCAAATATCATATGATGAGTACACCCTATTGTGACTCTGTCATTTGTTGAAATAATATTTTAGAACAACAGAAACTGCTGGACCATAATATGTCTTGGTAAACTCAAAGGCATGAAGGTCGAAATTGAACTGGATGAAGCAGCTCACGAAAATTCCATAACTAGTGTCCCGTGCCATATGCACGACGTCCTAAAGTGGATGCTGAACTGCAGAGCTTGGAGGCATCTGGCATTCTCTCCAAATTTGAGTGGAGTGATTTGGTCATGCCTGTTGTCCTAGTGATCAAGATAGGGAAGGCTGGAGCTGTTCACATATGCAGGGACATCAACCCTGTGCTGCATACTGTGCAGTATCCACCGCCATGAAGAGAAGACATTTTTGCATCTTTGGCTGGAGGGGAGAGGTTTTCAAAGATTGACTTGTCACAAGCCTATCTGCAAATGGAAATTGAGGAGTCAAGCAGGAAATCCTCACAATCAACAATCACAAGAGACTGTTCCAGTATAATCATCTGATCTTTGGTGTCGCACCAGCTCCAGCAATTTGGCAAAGAGCAATCAACCAAGTGCTCCAAGATGTCCCAGGAACACAATGCTACCTTGATGACATCATCCTGATTTGCAAGAATGATGAAGAGCAGCTACAGAACCCTGGTAAAGTGCTTACCAGGCTGAGTGAGTATGGTCAGTGCGCAAAGAGAGGGAAATGTGAGTTTTTCAAGAATTAAATATCATATTGTGGACATGTCATTGAGAAGTAGGGCTTACATAAGTCACAAGAGAAGACTGAAGCAGTGCTACAGCCACCCAAACTGGAAAATTTGTCACAACTTAATTCACTCACGATCCCCGTGCAATCTGACAGAGCTTGAGCAGTTTTGTAAAGACAAATGGGGAAAAATTGCAGTATCCAGATATGCAAAGCTGGTAGAGACCTATCCACACAGCCTCAAGGTTTTAATTACAGCGAAAGGTGCATCTACTAAATACGGACTTGAAGGGGATGAATACTTATGCAATCAATCATTTTGTGCTTTATATTTGTAAATAATTCAGATCACTTCGTAGAGGTCTGTTTTTAAATTGACACAAAGAAGTCTTTTTCTGTTGATCAGTGTCAAAAAAAAAACAAATTAAATCCATGTGATTCAATGTTGCAACACAATAAAATATGAAAACTTCCAAGGGGGCTGAATACTTTTTATAGGCACTGTATATATATATATAGATAGATAGATAGATAGACTGATTTCATGAAAATAAATGAAGAGGAGTTCTAATGCTTGAAACATTAAAAACATTAACCAGAGTTAATGTTTCAAGCATTAGAACTAGGAAAAGTGAGAAAACAAACACATTTAATATTGATGAGAAGAGGAAGGAGTAAAGAGAACGACAAGAATGTTTGTCATAGATTGAAAACCAAGAGATGATGCCAGTATGAGAGGGTGGTGAAGTGCTGGTTATTGAAACTGAGCTGTCTGCTTGAAGAATGTATAAATAGATGGAAATGAATGAGAGAGCAAAATAACTTGGGAATATTCATGTCAGTAAATGCCAAAAGCAGATCATTAACCTTTCTTTTGTGGAGATAATGTCACAGACAGATACACTAAAGAAGTAGGCCATTTGGTCCATTGAGTTGATTCCAGACATTAACCACCCACTTACAATTATCCTAACCCTAATTCTGTTTTTATTATATCCAAATTCTTAATCTCCACATTCTACACTTAACTACATATGGGGCAATTTATAGTGACCAATCTACCCACTAGCCTCATGTCTTAGGGAGGTGAGTGGAAACAGCAACACCCAGAAGAAGCTCACAAGGTCACAGGGAGACTATAGAATGCTCCATTAGCTACATCACAGTGGTGCCCTAATCAATGCTTGGCCGTGCCACCTAATTACCCATGTCAGATGTTGTCTAGTTTATAGAAGAAACTCTCGATTCAAATAGCAAACATCCATAGGGCAAGGCTTCAGAGAAATGGATAGGGATTTCTTAAAAATGAAACCACCACAGTGAGCAGTATGGTGGAAATAGTTGACTTGAGCAGTATATGGTAAATGCAAGTGCAGATAATGAATTTCAGCATACTCTAATTGAAGCCATTACATGTAATTTTAGCCCTTCTCTCATCTTGCGGTTGATGGAACAGGTAATGCTGATGGTAAGGCTTACCACATAATTACACGTTGCTCTCAATAAAATCAGTAATCCAATTGATGACACAAAGTTCGAAGTACAAAGTAAAATTTATTACCAGAGTACATACATGTCACCACATACAACCCTGAGATTCTTTTTCTGCAGGCATACTTAGCACATCTATAGAACAGTAACTGTAAATGTCATGAACTGTAATCTGTAAACAAACTGAGCAAATGCAGATATGAATGAATTCTTGCCCAGATATTATTTTCAGAGAAAGCTTACTTTATGTAAATTAATTGAAAACATTCATCTCAAGTCAAATGGAGATAAGCAAATATACACGATACAACATACATTTTCAGTGCAGAATCCAAAGATGGTACTGGGAGATCACTGCACAAATGCAGAGTCCAGAACGCATTGACATGTGCACACAAACACACATAGTGTAGCTAACTGGAAGCTTCATGTAAACCATGGATTATCCTTAAACCTGTAGCCAAATGCTTCAGGTCAAGGGTCTTTTATCAGGATTGGGGAACAATGAGGAACAGTTCATCCTATTAATAATTATGAATAAATATGAAATAACCATATAACCACATAACAATTACAGCACGGAAACAGGCCATCTCGGCCCTTCCACTCCATGCTGACTGCTTACTCTCACCTAGTCCCACCGAACTGCACTCAGCCCATAACCCTCCATTCCATTCCTGTCCATATAGCTATCCAATTTTTCTTTAAATGACAATATCGAACCTGCCTCAACCACTTCTACTGAAAGCTCATTCCACACAGCTACCACTCTCTGAGTAAAGAAGTTCCTCCTCGTGTTACCCCTAAACTTTTGCCCCCTAACTCTCAACTCATGTCCTCTTGTTTGAAGCTCACCTACTCTCAATGGAAACAGCCTATCTACATCAACTCCATCTATCCCCCTCATAATTTTTAAATACCTCTATCAAGTCCCCCCTCAACCTCCTACGCTCCAAAGAATAAAGACCCAACTTGTTCAACCTTTCTCTGTAACTTAGGTGCTGAAACCCAGGTAACATTCTAGTAAATCTCCTCTGTAATCTCTCAATTTTGTTGACATCTTTCCTGTAATTCGGTGACCTGAACTGTACAGAATACTCCAAATTTGGCCTTACCAATGCCTTGTACAATTTTAACATTACATCCGAAATCCTATACTCAATGCTCTGATTTATAAAGGCCAGCATACCAAAGGCTTTCTTCACCACCCTATCCACATGAGGTTCCTCCTTCAGGGAACTATGCACCATTATTCCTAGATCCCTCTGTTCGACTGCATTCTCCAATGCCCTACCATTTACCATGTGTGTCCTATTTTGATTAGTCCTACCAAAATGTAGCACCCCACATTTATCAGCATTAAACTCCATCTGCCATTTTTCAGCCCACTCTTCTAACTGGCCTAAATCTCTTTGCAAGCTTTGAAAACCTACTTCATTATCCACAACACCACCTATCTTAGTATCATCTGCATACTTACTAATCCAATTTACCACCCCATCATCCAGATCATTAATGTATATGACAAACAACACTGGACCCAGTACAGATCCCTGAGGCACACCGCTAGTCACCGGCCTCCAATCTGACAAACAGTTATCCACCACTACTCTCTGGCGTCTCCCATCCAGCCACTGTTGAATCCATTTTACTACTTTAATACTAATACATAACGATTGAACCTTCCCAACTAACCTTCCGTGTGGAACCTTGTCAAAGGCCTTACTAAAGTCCATATGGACAACGTCCACCGCTCTACACTCGTCAACTTTACTAGTAACTTCTTCAAAAAATCCAATAAGATTTGTCAAACATGACCTTCCACGCACAAATCCATGTTGACTGTTCCTAATCAGACCCTGTCTATCCAGATAATTATATATACCATCTCTAAGAATACCTCCCATTAATTTACCCACCACTGACGTCAAACTTACAGGATAAACTTAATGAATAAAGGAACAGAGCAAATGATAATGAAAAGTAGTGATTTTGAATGATATTATAAGACTGTAAGACCATAAGATTTAGGAGCAGAATTAGGCCATTTGCCCCATCAAATCTGCCCTGCCATTTTTCCTCTCAGCCCCAGTCTGCTGCCGTCTCCCCACATCCTTTCATGCCCTGATTCATCAAGAATCTATCGACTTCTGCCTTAAACATACATAAAGACTTGGCCTCTACAGCATCCTGTGGCAATGAAATCCACAGATTCACCACTCTGTGTCCAAAGAAATTCCTCCACAGGTTCCTTCATGGTGTATGGAATGCACTGCCAGTGAAAGGGGTAGAGGCAGTTACAAATGGGTCTTTTAAGAGACCCTTAGATAGGTACATAGAGCTTAGAAAAATGGAGGGGCTATGCAGTCAGAAAATTCTAGGCAGTTTCTAGAGTAGGTTACATGGTCAGCACAACACTGTAGGCCAGAGGCTCTGTAATGTGCTGTAGATTTCTTTGTTTCTATCTCCATTCTAAAAAGGCATCCTTCTATCCTAACGCTGTGTCCTCTGGTCTTAGACTCTCCTATCAAAGGAAGTATCCTCTCCACATCCACTCTATAAAAGACCTTTCACCATTTGATAGGTTTCAATTAGGTCACCCCTCATTCTTCTGAATATTAGACAGAGAAATGAACAGAAAGAAGGGAAGAATGGATTTAAAGAGAAAAAGGTCAGGATAAAAAAAAGAACTAAATGAAATTGTTACTGAAAGTGTATTAAAAGCATCTCGAAACTATTTACTGTTTGCAGGAGTGAGACATGTATTCTAAATTATTCCATCTCTGGCCTCTAAAATTGAGTACATATCAGAATCATAAATCATTGCATTATCAGGATTCTTCTGCCACGAGCCACCAGCAGTAACTCTCTGCAACAAGGCTATGTTGTATTGACAAAGCAAGTCCTTCAATTTCTTGACACTCACAGAACAGTTGATATTATAGTCCTATTTTTACATGACTAAAGTCAAACCATGTGCACTCCTCCTCGCTACAAAGGGCTGAAATTTTAAAGCATTAATAACAGTGTGCGATGTGAGTTTACTGCTGTTTTCCTGCACATTCTTGGCCAATCTCTTCCACTTGGCTACAAAAGATTAGATTTAATTTGCATGGTGCAATAATAACACTGCTTGAAGGTTATCTGAATCCCCAGATGAGTTTATTTTGCACTCTCTTTCTGTACATAATAAGCCTTAGAATTAATTTCCTTTCATCAAGTGCTGTATTTTTTTTACGGATGTATGTATATACATAGTGATTTACAGTCTTTGTAATGTAAATATGCTTTTCACTTTGGATAATAAATTCTAAATGAGCTCTTCTCATCAAACACCCGTCAAAAGAATTATGATGTTTGGAGCCCATGTGTTTGTGATTTACTGACAGTTTGGTATCCCAGTTACTTATGTTACTTAATTATGTCCTTCATGGACAAGCAGGGAGGCCTGTTTCTCGTTGATGGATCATACTTAATACAAATGGATGTGCAGTATTGTACTTATTTTATTTTTGCATACAACAGACCAAATAATCACACACAGTTTTATGAGCCTATTAAGTTTTGTTTAACTGAAATCAGTTAACAAACATTGGCATTGTCATGTTTGAATGTTTAATTCAAAATTCCAGTTCTGAACTGGTGGGTTAATGAGCGTCAGTTGCAACTTTTGACCTACTGCCAATTTGATTGATGAAAGGGGAAAGCACTGGATATGTATAACCTACTGTGTACAATTCTGCTCCATGCCTCTGAATGTTTCCTTCTGAAAACCCATAAACAGAAATATTGTAACGTATGATTTGTGTGTGCTTATTGCAATATTCCCACTTAAATTGTTTTATAAGGGTTTTTATTGTGTGTTGTGTTATATTATTTCAGGCACCATTCTTTTGACTTCGAGGCTTACATAGCTGGAACAATAACTAGAATCCTAGGATTGTTAGTGTCTATTTCTGACTTTCGTATGGCAGATAATTAGTATTTTTCTGTGAACTTAGTATTCAAATATTTCCTGCTTTGTTTCCAAGCTCAAAATTATATTCTCCATCTTTTTCTGAAGGTGGATTATTTGTCCTTGTATGTATCTGCCTTTAGTGTTTTGAAGTGCCCTGCTTGTCTGTATCTTATATGCAGTATCTGAGACCATGACCTATTGATTACTTTCTGGTCATCTTCACATTTCTTCTGTTGTACCTATTCAGAAGGCTAAGCAATATAATGATTCTTGTTTAATAATATAGGCTGGTTCCATTGGAGTCAATTAATGTCAGCTTTCTTAGTGATTCAAAACAGATACGTTCTCACTTGGATTAGGTGAGCAATATTTGTGACAGGAGGTGGCATAGAGACTTGGGTAATATCAAGCATGGTGGACATTTAAAAACACAGGAGGGAGACAGATAGAACAAAAGTGTAGCACCTACTTTCTTTCCTTTCATCCTGCACTGCATGTTGGGATGCTCACACTTAAAGTCAATACTGATTGTACTGTACAAATACAGGCACCTACCTTCCCACTTCCTTTTATCACATATAATCTGAATGATTGGGTATTGATTTGTTATTTTCACATATAATGGGAAACAGTGAACCACTTTTATTTGACATAATGACATAAAGATATTAAAAAAGAGAACAGAATAGACTACAGTGTGACAGTTAGAGAAAGTGCAGTGCAGACATAGAGCTATGACCAAGTAGATTCGGATATCGAGAGTTCAAGAGTTCATCAGCTAGATTCTATCTCAACAGTTGATTAAAAAGAATGACAGGATGTAATAAAAGTAAGCAATCTACTTTAAAACTTGTATCAAATCTGTCACTGTACTACAACACACACTAAATGATGTACAATCTCAGTTGGACAGGCAGCAGCTATGGAGAGGAATAAACAGACAACATACTGTACTACAATATGTTTTCAAATTTATTTTTCGGATTAAAAGTGTTCTTGACATTTAGATTACAAATTTGAACACAGCATTGGAAGGACTAGCCCTGTAAAGATTGTTGATGTTTTCTGGAGGAACTAGTATGTTCAAGATAGCCGATTGAGAATTGTCTGACTGAGTGCAAATTGCTAAACGCTCTCAGCACTGAGACAGTCAAATCAAGAACAAATCCTGTAGGGATTTACTGGATTTATCATTGACATTTTTCTCAGTTTCTCAACTCCCACCACTGCTTGAAACATTCCTCTCAGGAACAAAAAATATGCTAAACTTCAACTATTGATTATCTTACCATATTTGTGCCAAATTAATTGTCATTTCCACAAAGCATTCAAACTGTTAGTCATTTAAGAGATGTGTCGTCAATAAAGAAGAATCCAATTAAAGGAAACATCAGATATAGTATTTTCAGACATAGAGCAGGTTAGTATGATTAGAGCATTCTTATAATTCCACTTAAAATGTTTTTGAATGCAGTAGAAACATTCCCATGCAGGTCTGGAGCGAAGCTTGAATAACTCAGTCTTCATAAAGGAGAGGTACCGCCTAGCGGAGTGGTCATCTTCAGAGTGGTCAAGTCAGAGTGGTTGCCATGTAAGAAGGGTAATGTCACAATTGTAATGGGGGACTTCAATACGTGTTGGGAAAATTAGGTTGGTGTCAGATCGCAAGAGAGGGTATTTGTTGAATGCTAATGAGATGGCTTTATAGAGCAGCTTGTGCTTGAGCCGACTCAGGGAAAGGCTATCTTAAAGTGGGTGTTATGTAATAATCCAGATTTTATTAGGGAGTTTAATGTAAAGGAACCCTTAGGAGGCAGTGATCATGATATGATTGAATTCATGCTGCAATTTGAGAGGGAGAAGCATAATTCACATGTATTAATATTGCAATGTAATAAAGAGAATTACAGAGGCATGAGGGAGGAGCTTCTCCAGGTGAATGGGGGGGGGTGGTTTCTGGCAGGGATGACAACAAAGTAGAGGTGGCTGAAGTTTCTGGAAATAGTTCACAAAGCACAGGATAGATATCTCCCACAGAAGAAGAAATTTTCAATGGCAGGTGTAGGCAACAGTGGCTGACAAGGGAAGTTAAGGACTGCATAAAAGCCAAGGAAAGGGCATCTAATATAGCAAAAGTGAAGTGAGTGGGAAGTTGGATGATTGGGAAGATTTAAACTTCAACAAAAAACTACTAAAAATCCATAAGAAGGGAAAAGATGAAATGTGGGGGCAAACTGGCCAATAATATAAAGCAGGATACTGAAGATGTTTCAGTTATATAAGGAGTCAAATGGAGGTAAGAGTTGATATTGGACAACTGGAAAATGATGCTGGTGAGGTAGTAATGGGGGACAAAGAAATGGCAGATGAACTTAATAAGTACTTTGCATCACTCTTCACTGTGGAAGACACTCGCAGTGTGCCAGAGGTCCATGAGTGTCAGGGATCTGGAGTGAGTGCCATTACTATTACAACAGGAAAAGTGTTAGGCAAACTTAAAGGTCTTAAGGTGGATAAGTCACTGGGACCAGATGGACTACATCTGAGAGTTCTGAAAGAGGTTGCTGAAGAGATAGCAGATGCATTGGTTATGATCTTTCAAGAATCACTTCATTCTGGCATGGTCACGGAGGACTGGAAAATTGCAAATGTCATTCCACTCTTTAAGAAGGGAGGAAGGCAAAAGAAAGGAAATTATAGGCCACTTAGCCTAACCTCAATGGTTGGGAAAGTATTGGAGTTCATTATTAAGGATGAGGTTTCGGGGTACTTAGAAACTAATGATAAAATAAGTCAAAGTCAGCATGGTTTCTGTGAAGGGAAATCTTGCCTGACAAATCTGTTAGGGTTCTTCAAGGAAACAACAAGCAGGGTGGATAAAGGAGAGGCAGTGGATGTCATTTACTTGGATTTTCAGAAGGCATTTGATACGTGCCACACATGAGGCTGCTTAACAAGGTAAAATCCCAAGACACTACAGGAAATATACTGGCATGGATAGAAATGGCTGACCGGCAGGAGACAGTGAGTGGGAATAAAAGAGGCTTTTTCTGGTTGGCTGCAAGTGACTAGTGGTTTTCCTGAGGGGTCAGTATGGGACCACTACTTTTCACATTGTTTGTTAATGATTGAGATAATAGAATTGATGGCTTTGTGGCAAAGTTTGCAGATGAAATGAAGATAGGTGGGGGGGTAGGTAGTGCTGAAGAAGCAATGCAATTACAGCAGAACTTAAAGAATTTGGGAAAATGAGCAAAAAAGTGGCAGATGGAATACAGTGTCAGGAAATGTATGATAAACTCTTCAAAAAGGCTGGATCCACCCTTGGCTACAACCCAGATTCTTTTGAGTTAGTGGTGGAGAGGAGGTCACTAAACAAGCTGTTATCCATTATGAACAATCAAGCACATCCTCTCCATGACATACTGAATAAGCAGCAGAACACCTTTATGAACAGACTCATTCAGTTCCACTGTCACAAGGATCATTACAGAAAATCTTTCCAACCATTTGCAATAAGTATATACAACAGTTCATCTCTCTGTGACAGGAGAGCACACATCATAGTACAATAGTCTCTGCTTTATGATTTCGTAGTATTATTGCACATGATTACACATTGGTAAATTATTATTGTGTATATTATTATTCTGTACTTTACTATTAGCTAATATTATTATTATTGTATTTATTATTATTGCTAAGTGTGTTTTAAATGTTACTGCTCTAAGAAAATTATTTTCCCCTCATAATCAATGAAGTACTTATTATTATTATTATTATTATTATTATTATTATTATGCATTTTGGTAAAAGGAACAGAAGTGAAGTAAAGTCAAAGTCTGTCCCGAGACTTGTGGCCCATCAGGCCTGTGTTTATGCTGGTTACTGTGGCGTGAAGCGACTGAGAGTACGAGACTCCCCCCACTCCCGGATGGGATGCCAGTCTATCGTGAGGTTAACCCCCAGCATTTGCTGGTACCCATTTTCAGCTGGGTGGACTGGAGCGATGTGTGGTTAAGTGCCTTGCTCAAAGACACAATATGCTGCCTTGGACAAAAGTGTAGACTATTATCTAAATGGGGAGAAAATTCAAACATCAGAGGTATAGAGGAACAAGAGTCCTCGTGCAAGACTCTTAGAAGGTTAATTTACAGGTTGACTCTGTGGTGAAGAAGGCAAATGCAATGTTGGCATTCATTTCAAGGGGAATAGGATAGAAAAGCAAGGAGATAATGCTGAGCTTTTATTAGACATTAGTCAGGATGCACTTGGAGTATTGTCAACAGTTTTATACTTCATACTTTATTGTCGCCAAACAATTGATACTAGAGTGTACAATTTAGGCTCCCATCTCAGATAGGATGTGTTGCCATTAGAGAAAGTCCAGAGGATGATTCCTGGAATGAAGGGGTCATCATATGAAGAGTATTTGGCAACCTTGGGCCTGTACTCATTGGAATTTAGAAGAATGCGGGGTGATCTCATTGAAACCTATAGAATGTTGAAAGGACTAGATTCAGTGGATGCGGAGAGGATGTTCCCAATGGTGGGGGTGACCAGAATTAGAGGGCAAAGCCTCAAAGCTGAGACACAACCTTTTAGAACAGAGGTAAGGAGAATTTTTTTTTAGCCAGAAAGTAGTGAATCTCTGGAATGATCCGCCACAAACAGCTGTGGAGGCCAAGTCCATGGGTGTATTTAAAGAAAAGTTAATATTTTCTTGATTGGTTAGGACATCAAAGGCTATGACTAGAAGGCAGGTGTACGGGTTCATTGGGATCTGGGATCAGCCATGATGGAGTGGTGGAGCAGACACAATGGGCTGAATGGCCTAATTTTACTCCTATGTCTTATGGTCTTAAAATAAGCAAGATCAATTTTTAATTGTTTTAGTATTTTGCACCAAAACAATTCTTCGCATTTTTTGAGAAGATTTTCCTCTCCTTTAATTCACGGGGTGCTGCGATAGTTTATAAGATCATAAGCTATCTGTAGGATCCAATCATGCGAGATTCTGCAACTGGTTCTATAGCTAATGATTGATGGGATGAATGATTTGAAGTGGATGCTCTTCTTAAGAGATCACATTTTTGGGAGCGAGGTTTCAGAAAAGACAAACATTGGTCGACTGAGAAAAGGGGTAGTTGAATATTAACATGCAAGCCGAGGAAATTGATGGCTCTGCAAAACCCTACAAATTCACAATTAAACTGATATCAGGGTCCTGTTCCAGGTCAGCATGCCCAGTATAAAGACCCTAGATACATACTCTCATTTAACTATGTTGGGCAGAACATATCACTTCTATATGCCAAACTCCCAGAGCAAACTCTCTGCCATGACATGCAATTTCTCAGACAGCAGAGAATGAATTTCGACAAAGCTCCTAGAAACTCTGTGATAAAAATATTCTGACTCCTGGGTATCCCTTTCAATGATCACTCAGAACAGAGCAGGTCCATTCACTGATCACATCTGGTCACTATGACACAAGAGAGTCTGCAGATGCAGGATATCCGGAGTAACACACACAAAATGCTGAATGAACTCAGCAGGACTGATGAAAGGTCCTGACCTGAAATGCTGACTCTTTATTCCTTTCCATAGATGCTGCCTGACCTGCTGATTTCCTCCAGCACTTTAGTCACTATGACAGAGATGAATGGAGGCCATGCACAAAGAGAAACAACATCTTCTCTTTCTTGAGCAATTCCATCCGATCTAGGATGACTTACTTCTACCTAAATTTTGTAAGATTCTGAAGTGGCTAGGGAAGCTATTGATTCTTCCACAGGTGAAGCATGAGGAGCTATCCAAATCAGACAATTTCTTTGGAGCACTATAACATCAGACCAGCAGAGAAAAAGAACCAAGGATGCAGTATGCTAATCCACCAGCCGCCAACCCCCGCCCTTGCAGAAATGCAACATTCACTCCGACTTCTGGGAATTTCTGGCCTATCACTACTTAAGGTGGAGAACGAACATTTGTGATGCTGTTGAACCTTGAAGCCATGCATCAGAAGCAAACAAGGAAGACCCATGTAAGCAGCAGAAGGAGCGATTCTATCGACCAACCCTCTGCACTAGCTTCCCCTGCCTCATCTGTGGAAGAGTCAGTTGTTTGGACATTGACCTCCCTAGCCACTTCATGGTTCCACAAAATCTAGGTGGAAGTAAGTCATCCTAGACCAAAAAGTATTGCTTAAGAAAAAGAAAATGCTCTTTCTCATTGGCCTTCATGTGCCCTTGTCATAGTGACTAGACATAATCAGTGCCTCCTCGTATGGTCATCAGGCACTAAAGCACAGAAACAGGCCCCTTGGCCCATTTAGACTATGCTGAACTGTTATTCTGCCTAGTCCCATTAACCCACACCTGGCTGTAGCCTTCCATACCCTTCCTATCCATGTACTTATCAAAACTTCTCTTATCAAACCTGCACCTACCACATCTTCTGGCAAATCATTTCACACTTGCATCACCATCTGAGTGAAGAGATACCCCCTTCAAGTACCCCTTAAATATTTCACCTTTCACCCGAAACCTATGATCTCTATTCTAGAACCGCAAACACGAGAAAATCTACAGATGCTGGAAATTCAAGCAACACAAACAACTTGCTGGTGAATGCAGCAGGCCAGGCAGCATCTCTAGGAAGAAGTACAGTTGTCGTTTCGGGTCGAGACCCTTCGTCAGGACTAACTGAAAGAAGACGTAGTAAGAGATTTGAAAGTGGGAGTGGGAGGGGGAGGTCGAGATCTGAAATGATAGGAGAAGACAGGCGGGGGAGGGATGAAGCTAAGAGCTGGAAAGTTGATTGGCAAAAGGGATACAGAGCTGGAGAAGGGAGAGGATCATGGGGCGGGAGGCCTAGGGAGAAAGAAAGGGGGAGGGGAGCCCAGAGGAAGATGGAGAGCAAGCAAGGAGTGATTGTGAGAGGGACAGAGAAAGAAAAAAGAGAGAGAATAAAAGGGGGGGGGGATAATAAATAAATAAATATGGGATGGGGTAAGAAGGGTAGGAGGGGCATTAATAGAAGTTAGAGAAATCAATGTTCATGCCATCAGGTTGGAGGCTGCCCAGACGGAATATAAGGTGTTATTCCTCCAACCTGAATGTGGCTTCATCTTGACAGTAGAGGAGGCCATGGATTGACATATCAAAATGGGAATGGAACGTGGAATTAAAATGTGCGGCCACTAGGAGATCTGCTTTCTCTGGCGGACAGAGCGTAGGTGTTCAGCGAAACGGTCTCCCAGTCTGCATCAGGTCTCACCAATATATAGAAGGCCACACCGGGAGAACCGGATGCAGTATATTATAGAAGGCCACATTGGAGAGATCAGTGGGAAAAGCCTGCTTGCATTTACCCTATCTACACCCTTCATAACTTTCTATACCTCCATCAAATCTTCCTTATTCTCCTGTGCTCCAGGGAATAAAGTTTTGACCGATTCAACCTTTCCCTATAACTTAGGTCCTCAAGTACCAGCAATATCCTTGTAAATTTTCTCTGTAATACTTCAATTTCATTGATATCTTTCTTGTAGGTAGGTAACCGGAACAGCAGATAATACTCCAAATTTGGCCTCAGCAACATCTTGCATAACTTCAACATAACATCACAACTCCTGTACTCAACACTTTGATTTATGAAGGCCTATGTGTCAAAAACTCTCTTTAGGACTCTACCGACCTGTGACACTGCTTCAAAAAATTATGCATCTGTACTCCCCAACCCTCTCTGTCTCCAGACATTCCTGTTCCTCCTGGGTGATCATTGAGATACCCAGGAGTTAGAGTACTTTTATCATTGAGTTTCAGAGTTTCAGTCTCGGAGGTCAGGGTAGAGAACTTGCTTAGGGATTTTGGCATGCAGACAATGTGGCCCACCCATTGGAGACACACTTAAGAGGGTGTTTCAGCATGACATAAGCTGAAACACCCTCTCATCTGTGAGATACAACAGAAACATATTGCGGCCAAAACACAATAACACACCTTTAAACGGCTATGCAACTTAGCACAATGAACTCTATATCACAGCAATTAGAAGCCGCACAGAAATATAAATTAACAAACCATTTAAAAGGAACCATCTGGAAATACCTATGAAAATCTTGGCTTGGTCTCTGTTGCAGTAACAAGAGTCAAACTTCCATTGCGCACTACCATTATTCCACAGAACTAACGGTAACTTTGGGATTTCCGCTGTCTAACCCTGCACATACCCCATGGTTCTCTGTAAAATTCTGCACCAGGATCAATAGAAATAATCTTAACTGACTTGAATTGAAACTATTTAGCAACAAATTCTGTAGTAAATTATCAAGAATATCTTGCTTTTTGTAGTGCCAAAACCAGATGAGTTCTTAATTGTAAGCTGAACAGAATTATTGCTGTGCAAGCTATCTGGACTTGTAATTCCGTTTCTGTGCAAAGCCCTAGCTAGCTGAGAACCGAAACATTGAATCCAATTGTTTTCATCAGACTTTAGAAGGAATGTGAAAACTCTAGAAAAGTTACGGAAAAGATTTACACAATTAGTTTCAGTGATGAGTGATTTCAACAAGATTAGACTAAAGTTGATCTCCTTGTTTCATTAAATGCCAAGCAGATACTTGATCGATATGCGAAGACCATAACAGGAGTAACTTGTGGAAAACTGTTTCCATTAATAGATGGTTCAAAGACCAGGGAACACATTCATAGTGATATTGCAAATGAAGCAGAGATAAGTAAGAAAATATTTTTTCCCTTTGAGAGTTATGATCATGTGGAACTCACCGTTGAATGGGATCCCATCACCCAAGACATGCCTTGTTCTCATTGATACCATCAGGAAGAAGGTCGCGAAGCATGAAAGCATGCACCCAATGATATAGGAACAATTTCCTCCCCTCTGCTATCCAATTTCTGAATGGACATTCAATCCAATAACACTACCTCACTACTTCTTTATTTTTATTTTCCCACTACTTAATTAATTTAACTATTATACCTGATTCTAATTCTGATTCAATGACCTACTTCTGTGCAAAAATTGTTGTGTTATGTATTATAATCTATTGGAGTAAATTTCATAAATATATGAAATTTTAGTTTTCTTTAAATAAACAAGTGTGAATTTTCCATATATACAAGATCCTGACCTGTTAGACATTATTTTAAAAATGAATCCTTTAGTGAAAGCTTTTATTAGGAAAATTTATAATTTACTATTGCAACAGTGCAATTATCCTTTACTTAAGATTAAGCAAGATTGGGAAAGAGAGCTTAACATGACCTCGATAACAGAGGATTGGTTGCGTATTCTGAAGTTGGCTAACTCTTCTTCGATTTATGCCAGTCACTCTTTAATTCAATTTAAAATTGTACATCATTACTATTTGACAAATGAGAGACTGTGTGAAATATTTCCTAATGTTGATAGTCAGTGTGATAGATGCAAAACTGAGACGGCTACATTGACACATATGTGATGGTCGTGTTCTGCATTGAAACAGTTTTGGAAATCTATTTTCTCTACAATTTCTAAAGCTTTAAAAATTAATTTACAACCTAATAAATTGACAGTTTTGTTCAATATAATTCCTCAGTATATTCATGGTACTTCTATATCAGACCAACATGTAGTTGCATTTGTTACATTATTGGCCAGAAGGACTATTTTATTGAAATGGAAAGATGCCTCTGCTCCCACTTTGATACAATGGTTCTCTCAAGTGATGGTATGTCTTAGTTTGGAGAAAATCAGAAGTCGAACTTTTGATCCTCGACTTGACTTTGAGAAAAGGTAGGGTTCTTTTGCCCGCTACTATCATTTGATTTGAGTTAATTAAGATGGTTCCCTTCTGATTCTTGTTTAAATGGATTTGAGTTGGCGGATTGATGTTTTTCTTTTATGGAAGCTTGTATGGCGTATAGCTCCAGGGTTGTGCCCCCAATGGTTTTTTTTATGTTTTTTGTTAGTAGGGTTTTTTTTTGTTTTAGTTAGTAGGGGTTCTTTTTTCCAAAAAAAATAGTTTTAACCTTTTATCTTTCCTTCTTATTATTGATATATTGTTTAGCTTTGTTAATCAGTTATTTGATAATTTAATTTCTCATTGTACATATTGACATGTTGATTTGATTACTTTAATGTATTTTTGTTGATCTTCAATAATAATTAATAAAAAAGATTTAAAAATGTGTTTCAGTGTTTCAGCACCTGCTTTAATTACATGCGCCTGTTGCATTCTTGAATTAGCAATTAACATTTAGAAAGTGAATGAAAGTCCAAGCTTCCTGCTTCTGTGTATAAGTTTTGTGAGAAATAATTGTAATTGGACTTTCAATCAGTTTGATAAGATTTCAGATGCTGATAATCATGGATTTGCAGCTGTCTGAAAAATGCAAAATCTGAAGATGAAGATGGCAAGACCTTTGTGAGGAGCTTCTTCTGAGTTCAACAACAAAGGAAAATGTTTCATCCTGACTGCAATCTCTATGCCCTTGTTTTCAAATGTACCTATTCAGCATCAAGAGATTGAACACATCAGTTGGTTGAAACCAACAATCAATGTTTCTATGATCTCTGTCAATCAAAATGGTCACCAAAGTTTGCAAACTCGAACAACTTCTAAAGTAATGGAGTAAAATAATCTACTGTTATAATTAAACTAGAACTTGCTGGAAGGTGGTGATGTATTCTATAGTCTGCTGCATTTCTCTGCATGATTACTTCATATTCAGGACTTCCACAAAAATACTAAGGTCTTGTACTTGAAAGCCATATTTACAGTATATATAAAATTATTGGTAAAATAAATTTGCAGGAATAATTTTGATGTCCCACAGCATTAATTGATAAGACAGGAGTTAATCTGGCAACAGCACAAAGTTCAAAGTTTAAAATTTCGAAGTAAATTTCTTACCAGAGTTAATATATGGCACAATATACAACCCTGAGATTTATTTTCTTGTGGGCAATAAAGAAAAAACATAGAAATGCTGAGAAACCACACACAATGAGATGGTCAAACAACCCAGTGTGCAAAGGACACACAAACTATGCAAATACAAAAATAAATAAATAAGCAAGAGATATCAAGAACATGAGTTGAAGAGTCCTTGAAAGTGAGTCCACAGGTTGTGGGAACAGTTCAATATCGGGATGAGTGAAGTTGAATGAAGTTATTCCCCTCTGGTTCAAGAGCCTGATGGTAGAGGGGTAATAACTGTTCCTGAACATGGAAGTGTGGGTCCTGAGGCTCCTGTACCTCCTTCCTGATAATAACTGCAAGAAGAGAGCATTGCATAGACGATGAAGGTCCTTGATGATGAATGCTGCTTTCTTGTAACACTGCTCTTTATAGATGTGCTCAATGATGGGGAGGACTTTACATAAGATTCAAGTAATCGCAAAGAGTCTGGACACAACCCAGTCTATCATGAAAACCAACCTCCCTTCCACTTAATTTGTGTACACTTCCTGCTGCCTTTGGAAAGCAGCCAATGTAATCAATGATCCTTCCTGCCCTTGGCATTCCCTCTTCTCTCCACTTCCATTGGACAGAAGATACAGAAGCTTGAGAAACTATTCCACCAGACACAAGGACAGTTTCTATCCCACTGTTATAGGACTCTTTTACAAACCTCTTACAAAATAAAAACAAGCTCTTGATCTCTCAATCAACTCTGTCATGGCCCCAACACTTTATTTGTCTACCTGCACTGCACTTTCTCTGTAACTGAAATACTATATTCTACATTTTTTTTTTATTTCATCTATACTACCTATATGTACTTATGTGTGGAACAATCTGTCTACATGACATGCAAACAAAAGCTTTTTACCGTATCTTAGTACATTTGACAATAATATATCACTTGTGGTTCCTTAAGGTTGTCATAATCAAGGGAGGTAGTAGGGATAAGCCCACACTAACTATTAAATACTCCCAATAGCATGGGTCTCAAATAGCCTCTGACAACCAAGTCCAACTCTTGGTTTTTCACCTGTGGCTTAGCTACTAAGCCCAGTAGAACCATTTCCACTAACAGGAGAAGAGGAAAAGGCAAGTTACTGATGCCTTAAAACCAGTCACTTCATGACTTCATACAGATGGCAGCTCATCTCGGAGAATGAAAACTGATCTCAAGCCTCCACTGCCTCTGGGCATACACACTCATGGGGAAGGCTTCAGGACTAAGACCATAAGTCATAGGGGCAGAATTAGGTAATTTGGCTCATTGGGTCTGTTGTGCCATTCCATCATGGCTGATTTATTATCCACGAGGAAACCCTGAGGAATCATCCAGAAATGGAGTCTCCAAGGCAGTCCTACGTCGAGGTCAATGCTGACTAGCAACTCCTGCGACACTGCTGGTGCCAAACTATATTGGTCACTGCCATTCCTTTGATTTCATCAGCTGCATGGAAAGGGGGAGCCTGTTGCATGGGCAAGGGCTTGTTCTCCATATCATACTGCCCTGCTTTGCATACTGGCTTGCACGTAACAGCTAAGATGATATATCCCTGGCCTCAAATCATTTGTTGATTACTAATTGATTCTGCTTCTCTTGTTGCTAGTGATAGATCACTTGCTCAGTATTTCACAGATAAAATGTATTTTTAAAGGTGCTATGATTGAGAATCAAAGGCTTCACAACCTCCATTGATGCCGTGCCCAATGTTTCTAATAAAGTGATTCATTTTCAAACATTCAAGGTGGTATTTTTCCCCTCTGTTTTATGGGCCAAATGTTCCATGTGGTAACGTGCATTAAACTCCACTACTGAAATGGAGCACAATACACATATTACCACATGTTGCATTCAGTGAATTTAATCAAGAACAAATGTTTACTCAGGATCATTCTAAATTTAACAAATATTCACTCATTGTTGTTTATTTAATACTTTAGTAATATTTGAGTAATTTTGTGTATATATTTTGTTTGATTAAGCATTTTTGATCATTTAAATAATTCATTACGTGTTATATGCATAAATACATGAATTGCATATGTCATCACGCTACCATGTGATATGTGCGCACCTCGCTGAAATTAAACTCAAAGTTAGACCCATATTTTGGACTCCTGAGTCTTCCTTTGAATTTAATGTTTTGAAGTTACAAACCATAACACTCAGGAATGGAATTTAACCCATTTAGAGAAAAAGAGGTTTATTTTTTTTAATTATTATATTGTAAATGATGAGGCCCAAAACACTCACTAAGCATAGCAAATAGTAGGTTCCCTTCATTCTCATGTTCATTTTTATGACTTTGTTAGTGAATATTTTAAAAGTCAGGATTCTTTGCAAAATGCCAAAACCATTAGTTAGATAAGCAGAGTGACATACTTTGGTTTATATGTTTAACAGACTGAGTTTTGGTATGGAGGAGGTAAGTGAATGAGGTGAAGTGTAAGAGAGGGGCCTCATTTTGTTCATGAAAGATAGAAATTGTATTTGTGTTACACCTTGCTTAAGATAAGGATATTCAAAGGATTTTTTTCTTTTCGCAGTGAACTAAGCAATTTTGGCATAGTAATAAAGGAAACATGATGATAATCTACCAAAGCCAGTAATGTGATGATGAGCAGGAAAGCTGCTTCGGTGATGTTGGTCATATACGATTCTTCCGCACAGAAACAAGCCCTTCTTCAACCCACCTAATCCATATTAACCTGACAGTCTGCATAGTCTCCCATCAGCTTGTATTCAGACTATATTCCTCCAAATCCTTCCCTTCCATCTACATATCCAGATTTCTCATAAATGTTACAAACGAACCCGCATCTACCACTTCAACCGGGTTGGAGATAAATATTGGTCAAGTAGCTGGGAAAACCTCTGTATGCTTTTTATTCCCAATAGCGGTTGAATCCCAACAGAACAACGTTGGCTCCGAATGAGCGCCAGTATCATCCAAAATAATCACCTTGTATCTCAGGGTGGGATTTGAACTCACGGCTTTCAGAATCAGAGATGAGAATACTCTCTGAAGCAGGCTGACATTTTAGTGGGTGTAATGCTGTAGCAAGGTAATGATTTGTGTCTCCTGTTCCAATACCCAGCTGATTTAAACCTTATGTATTGGTTTGTCAGTTTAACATACAGATTTTAAATAGTTGTTCAAAACATTGAAAACATTTGAGCTGTTTGCCTTAATTGTATAATTATCAGTGATTAATAACTCCTCAAAAGTGATCATTTTTGAGTGATTTCCTTGACACAATCTTTCAGCCAGAGAGATTTATCCTTTACTTTTGGCCAGTGATCAGTCCTTTCTCTCAGGGGCATGTGTTCTTTATTAAGCAATGTTTCTTTTCCCCCTGCAGTAATGTATTTTAAAGGCTAAATATTTATTTCACTTGTTAGCTTTAATGGAAGAGCACATGTGAAAAAATTCTGGTGTTTCTAATCTATTTGTGTTTACTAGAACAACATACTCAATTTATGAAGCACCTTTAATGTGGGGAAACATTCCAAAGCACTTCACAGAAGCATAATCAAGGATTGACACTGAGCCAACACATGAGCTCTATTAAGATGGGTCTGAAAGGAGGGGAAAGCATTGACAAGGTTTCAGGAGTAGATTCTGGAATTTATGGATTATACAGCTGGAGGCATGACTGCCAATAGTGGGACAAAGGGCGTTGGGTGGAGAATACTCGGGTGGGGAAGGTTATACAAGAGCCAATGCTGCAGGAATTCAGGTTTGTAACAGTAAAACAGATTACAGAGACAGGGAAAGACTGGGTCACAGAGGAATCTGAATGAAAAAAAACATAAAATTTTATATCAGATTTAATTTTTTAAAAAATCAGTATCTAAGCATCCTCAAATTGGAGGTCGGCTACATGTAACTGATGGAATTAAAAAAACAATTGATTATACGTTCTGAGAGTTGTGTTGATTATATACTGTCTGATTTGGATAAAGTGAGAGTGTCTGGTTGTTTGTTGAAAAGGACACTGAAGGGAATGGAAAACTAGGTAATATTCAAAGGCCACATGGGAACAGAGACGAATTTCTTAAAAGCCAGATTTGGAAAGAGAGCTAGAATTAGGCACTAATCATTCAAAACAGGCCTGAGTTAGTGAAGCAATTGTTCAAAAGCGAACTGTTTAACTGTAATTGAAAGAAAATGTGATGGAACGATCTCCAGAACATGAGAAAGGATCAGACAGCTAAGCCTTCTGTAACATAGTGCTTTTATCATACCTGCTTCTCCTCCATGCTCACATCTCTTTATTATTCACTAGTTTCTCACTAATGCCCCTTGTTTCCATCACCCCTGCCTCTCCTGAAATGCAGCACCAGAACAGGGATTGGTAGTCTCCATGTGCCATAACTGTACTTAGTTTACTTAAAAATACAGCAAGGCAACAGGCTGAGCTGGCCCAGTGAGCCCATGCCACCCAATTACACCCATATGAGCAACTAACCTACTACCCTAATACCTCTTGGAAGTTGGGAGGAAAGTGGAGCACCAAAAGAAATCCATACGGTCACGGGGAGAATGTGGAAACTCCTTACAGACAGCGTTAGAATTGAATCTGGGTCACTGGTGCTGTAATATGGCTTAAACCTTCATGTACAAAAGTGACTTTGAAGTTCCAAGTTGTATCTGAGATCGGTCCTCTAGTCAGAAAAGATGGACTTTGCAATCCACCTCTTTTTGGCCTTTCACCTTAATGTCTGCCTGCCTGCATGACACTTTTTTTGCATCAATATTCAGCATTCTGTTATTGTTTTTTTTCCCTCAACTACTACAAAGCACTGATATAATGAAATTAACTGTGTGGACAGCATGATTACTAATGATTACTAATGACTCTGATTACTGATTTACTTCAAATATATAAATTAAAAGTTCTGAGCAAAGATTAAAATCATCTGTTGTCCTGTAACAAAGTAATGGAAGTATGGAAGAAGATGAAAAAAATTGGAAAGCAAAACTTTACATAACCTTTATTGTCAATATGTTACAGGGTATGAGAGAAAAGGCTATAGATCAGCTGACTCTTCCTCGGCGACCAAGAAGAGTATGAGGTGAAAGCAATTCCCAATAGCTTGTGAGAAATAGTTGCAATTATAAGGGTTTCCAATAACAATAAATCAAGGTTCTCATCTATGACCATGAAAATATTGAACGCATTCCTCAATTTTGTCTAATACTTATCAGTGGCCTATCTAGAATCTAGCTAACTCTGATTCACAATCTATTATTTTGTATAGCATTCCCAGAATGAAAATAAGTTAAAAATTGCTTATGATACAGTACCGAGCAAAAGCCTTCGGTACATATACAGTATATACAGCAGCTAGAGTTCCTAAGACTTTTGTGCAGTACTGTATTTGTCAATGTGGAGTGGAGAGCAAGTTTGTAAATCTGGCAGGAGCAAAGGATGTTGGGAATGGTGAGGGTGGAGCACCACCAGAGGGGTCAGGGACAGGTGGCAGAGAAGGAGCGTCTGGGGTGGTGGTGACACACCCGAACCTGAGACACCAGACAAGGTCACTTGATTCTAAACAGTGGGTTTATTGATCACTACAGAATGTCACTCTGATGCTCCCTCCCATCTCCCTTCCCCTTTTCCCTGCCATGATTCCGTTCTCCCTGCCCCCTTCTCACTCTCAGTGCACAATAGAGACCCGTAGAAAAATCAGGTTTATCATCACTCACATATGTCACGAAATTTGTTTTGTTCTTGTGGCGGCCACGGTACTGTGCAAGAGTCTTATGCACCCTAGCTGTATATATACCTAAGACTTTTACAGAGCACTGTATTTTTATTGGATTAAGATGGTCCTTGTCTTGATATCTTGTTGGGTGGCAGAATTCTTGGGCAGTTATGGTTTTAATTTCTTTCACATGGGGGAAATTTGAGTAGACAGTGACAAGCAAGCTCCACCACAACTTAAGCAGTAGGATCTGCACTCTCCGGCCACACTATTAGGTACAAGAGTGGAATGCGGTGTAGTTTTATATAAACTTCTAGATTTGACATGTAGTACATTCAGAGATGCTCTTCTACACACCACTGTTGTAATGCATGGTTATTTGAGTTACTGTCACACTCCTATCAGCTTGAACCAGTCTAGCCATCCTCCTCTGAACTCTCTCATTGACAAGGTATTTTTTTCCCACAGGCTGCTACTCAAACTGGATGTATTTTTTGTTTCTTTGCACTATTCTCTGTAAACTCTAAAGGCTGTTGTGTGTGAAAATCCCAGGAGTTTATGAGATACTCAAACCATCCCATCTGGCACCAACAATTATTCCATGGTCAAAGTCAATTAGATCACATTTCTTCGCCATTCTGATGTTTGGCTTGAACGTACTTGACCACGTCAGCAAGCATTTATGCATTGAGTTGCAACCACATGATTGACTGAATAGACATGTGCATTAACAAGCGGGTGTACAGGTGTACTGAATAAAGTGGACACAGAGTGTAATCTCACATCCAGAGGAATTTACAGCTTGGTACTCCTAGACTTTCACCAACTGGAGAGCAGTAAATGGATTGGAGTTACCATTAATCACGGCGCAAGACTTGGAGATGTAAGTTGCATTTTGCTGGTCATTTAAAATCATAGCCATTGCAGGCAATTCTTTTCCCTCCATTTCAGTGAGAGTGTATAGAAAAACGAAATCCTTTTACACCTATTGTTCTCATTTTCCACCATTTTTCTTTCTTCCATTTGCGAAAGAAATGGAAAAGAAGCAAAGTTCCTGTTAACAGATTGTGTGATATCAACAGATTGTGTGATGTCAACATCTGGATGTCATGCTAAAACATCAAAGAATGCTTACCCAAAAGACAGAAAACCACCTGAAAGAAAGAGATTATGATAGATGAACATTTGCAGGACTTGAAAATCCCAGAAAATCCTGGAAAAGATAAAACATACTGGGAAAAACAGATGGTGTATGGGAAGTGCAGCATACACAGGAAATATTAAAGATTTGACAAGACAGTATAAAACCCAGAAAATCAAGAAAATAAATACTTAAGCAACACACAGAAAATGCTGGATAAACTCAGCAGGACAGGCAGCCGCTATGGAAAAGAGTAACTAGTCAACATTTCGGGCAGAGTCCTAATGAAGGGCCTCAGCCCGAAATGTTGACTGGTTACTCTTTTCCATAGATGCTGCCTGGCCTGCTAAGTTCTTCCAACATTTTGTGTCTGTTGTTTTGAATTTCCAGCATCTGCAGATATCCTTGTGTTTTAAATAAATATTTAAACTAATTTGAAAGAGGGTTGTGATTATTATTATTTTGGTGCTTGATTCTATAGAGACATGTTATTACTTCTTAGTCTTTTATTGGCTAAGTATTAGGAAAATGCAACACCATTATCATTATTCATTACTTCAAACTTAACTCTCTGGTTTTTGGCTTCATCCTCCCTCAGGGAGGCCTAAATGAACCATTCTTTTTCAGACTCATTGTGCCTTCTGTACTCCAAAGTGTGAAACATGTCCCCTTAAAGATCTCTTGATGCCCATGTTCTCTCCAATACAAAATATTTTATCTTTATATCATTTGCTACTGTTGCTACAAAAACCCAAATCTTGCTGAAACCCTGAATAATATTGCTTCTGAATTACTGCAATGTTTTCTTGGCCATTTTTTTTTATTTTATTTTTATTTTTATTTGACCACCATGAACCCCAACCCCACCATTCTCCATCCAGAGAGGCCATCTACTACTATGTCACCTGCACCTTAATGGGCAGAATCTTCTATTTCCCCAGTAGTCCCATCTAAGATCCATAATGTCTCCTTCTCTCCAAATACTTCCAATTTCAAAATCCCATTAAATGGCCAATAAATGCCTTTTGTTACTCCCTGAACTTCATCTATCTCTTCCAACCAACACTACCATCCTTTCTGTAATTTCTGTAAAGATTTCTGATAGTTGTCTCTCATTACTTACAAATAGATCTTTATGATTTTTACATATGGTATTTATGAATAGATTTTTGACTGGTTTGCCAAATCTTAAACTTTCCTCACAGTAATGTATACCTGCTGGATTCCTTTACTGAATTTTATTACGAGCCAGTAAAGCTAAATTCTCAGTGGTGATATGAAATAAAACAAACTACCAAATATTTATTTGAAAACAAAGCCTTTTTTAAAGCCATGGATGCTAGAAGGAATGCACTGGGAAACCAACCACATAAAAAAAAATAAGAACTGTTTTACATTTAATTTTGACTGGGGTGCATTTAGATTTGTAACTAAATGCTTTGATTATGGAACAGTCTTTTAACATGTAAAAAGAAATTGGATGTGTATTTGGAAAGGAAATAATATAAAAGGACATGGAAAAAAGGCAGGAAAATATTATTAGAGAAAATAGTTCCAACTGAACACCAGGAAAATGAGTTTAGTGGCCTCCCTCACTACTATCAGATTTATGATTAAATGATAATGTAGCTGGGTAGATGTAACCACTCACTATTTCATGTCAGTTTTTGGTAACGTTTCAAAATGCAGCACTGGATCACTTGGAAATGGACCTTGAAACTAATTTATGCTGAAGCAAGTGAATGGTACTGTGAAAAGATGATTGCTCAATTCAAATCATCTCTGTACCTCAGTAATGTTTGGACTCCACTGAAAACTATTGTTCTTTTTCTGATCTGCTCTCCTCTGAAATACAGGAGCCTTGTGTGTCAGTTGAGTAACAAGAAATATCAGGTTGGCAGGCCATGATTAATTAAGTACCACAAAGATAAGTGTGTGTACCGCAGCTACATGCAATTCACATCATTAATTTCTGTGGGGGAACAAAATGTCAAGTTTCCAAGGTTGTTGGTGATGTTAAACTGGGTAGGTAGCATGTACAAAGAGAGATGTTGAAAGAGTGACGTGGGGAAGATGGAAAAGGTGAAAACATGGCCGATGGAATATGAAGTGATAATTATGGAGTTATCCATTTTTTTTGCATGAAACAGAAAGATGGCGGACATAATAATTGTGAGGGAATGGGCAATGACAATGTTCAAAGGGACCAATGTGTGTTTGTCTGGAAACCAACACGTAGGTATGAAATTTAGAATAATAAAGGAAAATCCATTGAAATGTAAAATAATTATATATGACATATGCTGGAAGTTGGGAGGATGGTTCCAGTCATTCAGCAGTGTTGAAGCAGGAGCCAAAATTTCAGAGTAAGGGTTAGGTCATTTCAGATCTGCCTTTGCTCGGATTACAGTGAATCTTTGGACTTCCTTACCCAAACAGACAGTGAAGCCTTCATTATTGAGATGGCTCAAAACTAAGACCAATAAACGTTGGATGTTATGGGAAACAAGGGTTATAGAGCCGACGTAGGAACATAGAACTAAAGTAGAAGATGAGTTGTGAACCCGGTAAATAGCAGAGTAGGCCTTAAGGGCTGGATGGCCTTCATCTGAACTTAGAATTTAGGTTTGCGTGCTGTTATTTTCCATATGAGGTGCAGACTGCTCTGTGTTACAGTATATCATCCCAGAAGAAAAAATGTTGGCAACAAAAGTAACATAAAATATGATGGTGCTCTCTACTATGATCTCCGTGCCTCAGCTTTGATCACTACCTTAACCCCAAGGGCAAGCATTTCCAGCTTCCCTTTAACACTCACCACATGCAAATAATAATGGGTGTGGAATACACCAATGCTTTCAACCACTTCCCTTCCCAGCTATACCTCTTAACAACCCTTCCTGCACTGCCTGGTGGAAATAAAAATAAAAACCACATATTGAAGAAAATGAATTAATAGAAATTTCTTTTTCTCTATCGCTTCAATATATATGTCTTTAATCCAATAGCTCCTTCCTTGTGTTGGGTACGTGGCCAAGTGGTTAAGGGATTCGTCTAGTGATCTGAAGGTCACTAGTCCGAGCCTCAGCTGTGGCAGTGTGTTTGTGTCCTTGAGCAAGGCACTTAACCACACATTGCTCTAGTGTCTGTGCGAAGAGTGGCGCCCCACAGAGACTTCCAATCTGCGCCTTGTAAGGCATGAAAATACCCGACACAGACCTCTCATGGTCTGAGTCGAAGTTCCCCCCCTTTCCTTCCACTGAAACAAAAACACCAAGATCTTCCTATATGATATCCTAAGGTGCTAACAACTTGCTCATAATACCTACAGTATATTGCAAAAGTCTTAGGCACATATAGCTTTTGCACAGTACTGTAGTAATTTTATGTATTGCACTATACTGCTATTGCAAAAAAAAAACAAATTTTGTAATGTGTGTGAGTGTTAAACCTGATTCTGATATGACTCTCTCTTGTGGACTGAGAGTGGGAAGGGCTGGGGAGAGGGGAATCATGGTTGAGAAAAGGAGAGGTGGAATGAAGAGAGCAGGAAGCTCCAGAGAGGTACTTTGTACTGATCAAAAAACCAATAGTTTGGAATCAAATGACTTTGCCTGCTGTCTCTGGGTTGGGTGTGTCTGTACCTGTGCCACCGCCTGCCCCTGCCACCTGTCCCACACGCCTCCCATAGTGCTCCACCATCACCATTCCCAACATCCTTTGCTCCTCAGATTTACAAAATTGTTCTCCACTCGGCGCTGACAAATGCAAATATGTTGACAATACAGTGTAAAAGTCTTAGGCACTAGCTATATATGTTTGCTTAAGACTTTTGCACAGAACTGTACATACTTACATGTACTATAAAGCAATTCATAATTAGGGTATGAAACCAACAATACTGATTCTATCTATTAGCTCAGATTTGGCTTAGTTAAGAATCAAGAGAGTGACGGTAGACTGTAAATTAAGCTACTCATTAACTTAACCTTGTCCATTGAGTGAATTCTGCACCTTAAAGTGTAAAGGAATGATGCTGGAATGGAGCCACCAAATCCTTACCTTTTCACCCACCTGAATTACTCCCAGTCAACACAGAACATGGTAATCATGGACTAGAATGTCTGCAGTGTTAATGATACGGCATCATTCAGACCTCTTGTCTTTGTCATCCTTACGTTGACCATTTTGTGCAATATAAGGATTTCAAATGCAAGTAGACATAAAAAATACTTCTTTAAAAAAAGCAGGTAATTAACCTTTGGAATTGGAGTTGTATTATTATTGTCCCATATGCCAAGGTACAGAGAACAGTTTGTTTTGCATTACAGTTCATACCGATCAAATCATTACACAGTGCTTTAAGGTGGTACAAGGTAAAATGATAACAGAGTACAGCTAAAGAGAAAGTGCTGTGCAGGTAGACAATAAGGTGCAAGATCATAACAAGGTAGATTGTGAGGTTAAGAATCAATCTTAATGTGCTAGGAAACATTCAATAGTTTTATAATAATGGGGTAGAAGCTGTTGTTGGAGCCTGGTAGTACATGCTTTCATGCTTTTGTGCCTTCTGCCAATGGGAGAATGGAGAATGTCCAGGTGGATGGAATCATTCATTATACTGGCTGCTTTATCAATGCAGCAAGAAGTTTAGACAGAGTTTATAGAAGGAAGGCTGTTTTTCATGACGTCCTGAGCTGTGTACATTACTCTCTTGCAGTTACGGGCAGAGCAGATGACATACAAGACCTAAGTATCTACGAGAGGATTTAGATAGTTTGTATAAAATGATAAACATGATTAAGTAAGTGGGCATACTTAATTTTTTTATTTTACTAGTTTTCAATGATTCTCTCATTGGATGTGAATGTCATTGTTAATTGCCCATCCCCTATTACCGTAAGACATAAGAGCAGCATTAGGCCATTCTGCCATCGGGTCTGCTCTGCCATTTAATCACAGCTGATTTACTTTCCTTCTCAATCCTGTTTTCCTTCCTTCTCCCCGAAACATTTGACACACTTACTATCAACCTTTGCTTTAAATATATTCTTTAGACTTTAGAGGTTGGTTACAGAGATGAAGGTACTCCATTAATTCTTCAATATTTGGTACAAATAAATGTTTGCTCAGCTATTTTCAAGCAGGTCAAGGGGTACAAAGAAGGTTCACCAGATTGATTCCTGGGATGGCAGGACTTTCATATGATGAAGGACTGGATCGACTTGGCTTATACTCCCTGGAATTTAGAAGATTGAGGGGGGATCTGATTGAAACGTATAAAATTCTAAAGGGATTGGACAGGCTAGATGCAGGAAGATTGTTCCCGATGTTGGAGAAGTCCAGAACGAGGGGTCACAGTTTGAGGATAGAGGGGAAGCCTTTTAGGACCAAGATGAGGAAAAACTTCTTCACACAGAGAGTGGTGAATCTGTGGAATTCTCTGCCACAGGAAACAGTTGAGGCCAGTTCATTGGCTATATTTAAGAGGGAGTTAGATAAGGTCCTTGTGGCTAAAGGGATCAGGGGGTATGGAGAGAAGGTAGGTATAGGGTTCTGAGTTGGATGATAAACCATGATCGTACTGAATGGCGGTGCAGGCTCAAAGGGCCGAATGGCCTACTCTTGCACCTATTTTCTATGTCGAAGAACCATTCACAATAGTGACAGACTGAAGCCACATAATTTTCAGACCAGGTAAGGGCAGCTAAACCTTGCGGATCCATATAGTTATCCAAATGTCTTAAATGTCATCATTGTACCCACCTCAAACAAGAGAAAATCTGCAGATGCTGGAAATCCAAGTAACACGCACAAAATGACGGAGGAACTCAGCAGGGCAGGCAGCATCTATGTAAAAGAATACAGAGAACATTTCGGGCCAAAACCCTTCAGCAGAACAAGCCTGCTCAATCATTTTCTGTATCAGCACTTCCATGTACACACCACTCCCTGCACAAAGTAGTTTCCCCTCTAGTCCCTCTTAAATCTTTCCCCATTCACCTTAAACATGTGCTGTCTAGTTTTTGATTCCATCTTGTCCCACCACATGGACATATTTGTTTAACTGTGTTTCATAATCATCATCAGTAGTGCTGGCATTTTAATTGCAGATTATTTCATTAGCTAAATCTAAATCCAACAAGGTGGAATTTGAATGCACATTTCCAGACCTCTGTCTCATACTTAAGGTTACAGGTAGTAACTTACTGTTATTAGTAATAAGAGTACTAGTATAATTTAAGTACTACGTTGCTGTTTCCAATTAAAGATAAAAGCTGGAAATATGCAACAGATAAATCAGGAACTGTTACTGCATAATTCATCATCTGTGACCTTAAGATGTATTACTATTCCCAAAATGTATCAGCACATGTCCTTCTCTGCTCTCTTCAATCACAAAATCAAATAATGTTATATTCATCCTGAAGAACTTAAAAACCATAGACAAACCTTTGTCTCTGGGCACAATGATGAAGTTGCTCTGACTCTCCACTCGTCCTTGGATCACTGGACAATAGCAGTACCTTTGTCAGGCTGAAGTTTATTGATTACAGCTCAGCATTCAACACCATCATACCCTCAGTACTAATCAACAAGCTCCAAAACCTGAGCCTCTGTATCTTCCTCTACAACCGGATACTTGACTTACTCATCGGGAGACCAGTCAGTGCAGATGGGAAAATCGTCTCCTCCTTCTGACAGTCAGCACTGGCACTCCTCTAGGAAGTGTTATTAGCCTACTGTTCGACTCTCCTACACCCATGTCTGTGTAGCTAGGCATAGATCAAACGTCAACTATAAATTTGCCAATAACACAACTATTGTAGGCAGAATTTCAGATGGTGCCTGCAGTGTATTTATTTTGCAGTAATATTTGAGAAATATTGTATATAGAGTTTATTGTTGATTAAGCATACTTTGTTTACATAATTCATTACAGGTTATAATTAAAAAGTACGTAAATGGCATACGTCATTACACCTCCATGTCATAAGTACCTCACTAAAGTAAAAAGAAAGTACACACACATATCCCTGGCTCCGTGTATTTCTTTTATTAGTTTTATGATTTGGAGTTTCAAAACATAACAGTGGTGACCAGTACGATTTTAAACAAACCTGAGATGAATAATTACCTTTTGAAACACAGCAGGACGTTCGAATAAAACAAAAGTGCAGCATGTTTTTTTTTTCCTTTGGAAGAGTAGCAAGATGGTCGAGTTAAAAAAAAGCCAAAGAGGGATGAAATTCATGGGCTCATAAAAAGTGAGTACTGGGAGATAATAATAAAAGTAAATAATTATGCTGAAATGGCTGGGTATGTTGGAAAGCTACACATGTTCGATTGCACAATAAGATACTGAAAGGTATATATCGAATGAATTGTGTAGTATTTTAAAGTGAATGAAATTGCTAATGAGAAACAAGTGCCAGTTTTGCTGAGTGCAATAGGTGGAAAGGCATACAATTTCTTGGAAGTTTGACTAGTCCACCCAAACCAGCTGAAACAAGCATTGCTGATATCATGTTAGAGAGACAGAGCTACAATGCCACTAGACAATGACTTCTTCAAGCTCATCTGTGGAAACAGCTTAATTTCTAGCTTTTATGTCCCTCTTTTTCCTTTTCATGGGGATGAGGTACTGTTAAAGACCTTGATCTACAGCTGCACTCAAACTTTGATCTTTACGACATAGGTTCCCTCTCCCTAACCGGCCATTTTCGATATCCCAAAGACTCGCCTTCGGGGTTCTGAGGCTTTGCGGCCTTGGGGACGAGCTGATTCCAAACCAGTGTTGCCAACTGAAGCATTGTGGGAGAAACTGGAACATCACAAACAGTAGATCTGCTGTCAGGGCTCTGTACTCAGATCACTCTCTCTTTATCTCATAGGTGGGGGAGAGTTTGTTCCTGATTCTCAAGTCGGAGAACTCAGAAAAAAGTGACACAGCAGACATCAACACTGTAAGTCAGTGAGTGTTTTTGTCTCCCCTCCCGCTATGTGACACCTCTCTGTCCCTTTATTAAGGAGAGAGAGAGAGCCTCTAATTTGTCAAATTGTCAGGTGGATGATTTGTTTTAGTTGTACTGCAGATCATGGTCTTTCTTGAGGGCTTCACTATTGCTTGCTTGGTGGATGGAGGGTGAGGATGCTTTTTTGCTGATGTAGGTGGGGGAGGGGGATTGTTGCTGCTTTGTTGCTGCTTGTGTATGGGACGGGAAGCTTTGGGGTTCTAATATTTTTACTGTCATTCATTCTTTGGTGCCCTCTTCTGTTTTCATGTATGTCTGTGAAGAACAAGAATTTCAGATTGTATATTGTATACATTCTCTAATATTCAGTGTAATTATTGAACTAATGCAGGAACATTTAGAACCAAAATCATTCTTGATTGCAGAATGTTTTAGGTTTCACAAATGGAATGAAAAGGAAGGTGAATCCATTTCAGCTTGCATGGCAGAACTGAAGAAATTGTCTGAGCATTGTTAGTTCAGTAATGGGCTTAATGATGCACTGAAAGATTGCTTAGTTTATGGAATCTTACAAGAAAACATACAAAAAAAGGTCCTAAATGAAGCAAAATTCACATTTAAAAGAACAGTTGAAATTGCTGGATCAAGGGAAACAGCAGCCAGGGAGACAATTAAGTTGCAGTCAGGAATGAAGTGAGCATGAACAAAGTCTAAACAGAAACCACCCTGGCCAAATAAATTGTGTTACCATTGTGGCAGGGGTCACATACACCAAACTAATGCAGGTTAAAAGGCAAAACTTGCAGAAAATGTAGGATAAAGAATATGTTGGGCAGACAAAAATAAATGGACTGTACAGGGAAGAGAAAAAGATAAAAAGTCAAGATGCAGTTTTAAAAAGAGAGCACTCATCTACATGCTGTTGATCAGTGGTCCCCAACCACTGGGACGCAAAGCATGTGCTACCAGGCCGCGAGAAAACAATATGATTTGGCAATATGAGTCAGCTGCACCTTTCCTCATTCCGTCACGCCCACTGTTGAACTTGAAAGCACGTGAGGTCATTACCCACGTGTCATCCATGTCAGCGCGGAAAGAAGATCAACTCCTCGAGCTTGCAAATGACAGCGGGCTGAAAAGTATGTTTGACATAACTTCTCAGCTGGTGTTCTGGATCAAAGTCAAGGCTAAATATCCTGAGATAGCCACGAAAGCACTGAAAACATTGCTTCCATCTCCAACATCATATCTCTGCGAAGCGGTCTTTTCTGCAATGAATGCAACGAAAACTAAATTGCGGAATAGACTGGACATAAGGAACCCCCTTTGAGTATCACTGTCTCCCATCACCCCTCGATGGGACCGCCTTGTTGCAGGGAAACAAGCCCAGGGCTCCCACTGATTCAGCAATATTGGTGTGTTGCAATGATTTTATATGTTCATACCAGGAAAATATGCGCTGTGTGTTTAATATTAAATTCGTTAGATAAACCCTTTTAGAAACAAAATTGAGTGTATTAGACATTTATAAGTGACTTTTAGTTGACTTATCACCTATATTCCGGTTGTGATTAACACCCCCTGCCCCCCAGGGTTGCCAACTGTCCCGTATTAGCCGGGACATCCTGTATATTGTGCTAAATTGGTTTGTCCCATACAGGACCGCCCTTGTCCCCTTGTTCCGTATTTCCCCCGCTAAGGTAGAGCGTTCCTATAAAATCTTTCATGTTGAAATGGCGTAAAGCAAAGAAGCAATTACCAGTAATTTATATCGGAAAAATTTTTGAGCGTTCCCAGACCCAAAAAATAACCTACCAAATCATACCAAATAACACATAAAACCTAAAATAAACACTAATATACAGTAAAAGCAGGAATGATATGATAAATACACAGCCTATATAAAGTAGAAATAATGTATGTACAGTGTAGTTTCACTGAATAGAATCGCCAAAAACAATTTGTAGAAAAAAATCGGCATGTACATGCATGCGCAATGCGCATGTCATGAATGTGCACAAAGGTGCCTGCGCAAGGCTTCATGGTCATGGTAGTCTTTCCTGGGGTAAACACAAGTGTTCTGTATTTGAACTACTACTCTTCTCCCTTATTTGGGAGTGAGAAAGTTGGCAACCCTACCCCGCGCGCTCCCCCCCCCCACCCGGTCGGCTGGTCCACAAGAATATCGTCAATATTAAACCGGTCCATGGTGCAAAAAAAGGTTGGGCACCCCTGCTGTTGACGAAAAATCTGATAATGATGAGAGCGACGCAGGACTGAGTAGCCATAAAATTTACCATGTGAAAATTAAGAGACAAGTAATATGGCTTACACCAGAAATGCATCACAAATTAATTAAAATGGAATTGGACACCGGCTCAGCTGCTTCATTCATTTCACAAAATGAGATTGAATGGCATTTCTGATACTGAACAGAAGCCTGCAGATATAAGAAGTTATACTTTTGAAAAGATAATTCCTGTGGGAAAGACATTCGTAACAATGAAATAAAAGAACCAATGAGTTACATGGGGCTTTTATGCAGTAAAAACAGGAGGGCTAGCATTTTTACACTACCATGACATAAGTGCGTGCCTCACGGAAGTTAAAAGAAAGTACACAGACATATATGTGGCTCTATGTTTTTCTATCTATTACTTTTATGTTTTGGAGTTACAAAACATAACAGTGACAAGTAGATGTACAGGGGTGAGATAGATCAGCTGCTTGAGTGGCGTTGTTACAACAACCTTGCAGAAAATGTCAGTAAGACAAAGAATTGATTGTAGATTTCAGGAAGAGGAAGTCAAGGGTACACATATCAGTTCTCATTGAGGGATCAGCTGAGGAAAGTATCGGAGTGCAAACATCTCTGAGGAACTATCCTGGGCCCAACATATTTATAGTCATAGTCATAGTCATCGTCATAGTCATACTTTATTGATCCTAGGGGAAATTGGTTTTTGTTACAGTTGCACCATAAATAATTAAATAGTAATAAAACCATAAATAGTTAAGTAGTATTATGTAAATTATGCCAGGAAATAAGTCCAGGACCAGCCTATTGGCTCAGGGTGTCTGTCCCTCCAAGGGAGGAGTTGTAAAGTTTGATGGCCACAGGCAGGAATGACTTCCTATGACGCTCTGTGTTGCATCTTGGTGGAATGAGTCTCTGGCTGAATGTACTCCTGTACCCAACCAGTCCATTATGTAGTGGATGGGAGACATTGTTCAAGATGGCATGCAACTTGGACAGCAACCTCTTTTCAGACACCACCGTCAGAGAGTCCAGTTCCATCCCCACAACATCACTTGCCTTATGAATGAGTTTGTTGATTCTGTTGGTGTCTGCTACTCTCAGCCTGCTGCCCCGGCACACAACAGCAAACATGATCGCACTGGCCACCACAGACTCGTAGAACATCCTCAGCATCGTCCGGCAGATGTTAAAGGACCTCAGTCTCCTCAGGAAATAGAGACGGCTCTGACCCTTCTTGTAGACAGCCTCAGTGTTCTTTGACTAGTCCAGTTTATTGTCAATTCGTATCCCCAGGTATTTGTAATCCTCCACCATGTCCACACAGACTCCCGGATGGAAACAGGGGTCACCGGTACCTTAGCTCTCCTCAGGTCTACCACCAGCTCCTTAGTCTTTTTCACATTAAGCTGCAGATAATTCTGCTCACACCATGTGACAAAGTTTCCTACCGTAGCCCTGTACTCAGCCTCATCTCCCTTGCTGATGCATCCAACTGTGGCAGAGTCATCAGAAAATTTCTGAAGATGACACGACTCTGTGCAGTAATTGAAGTCCGAGGTGTAAATGGTGAAGAGAAAGGGAGACAAGGCAGTCCCCTGTGGAGCCCCAGCGCTGCTGATCACTCTATTGGACACATGGTTTTGCAAGCACACATTCTGTGGTCTGCCAGTCAGATAATCAAGAATCCATGACACCTGGAAAGCATCCACCTGCATCGCTGTCAGCTTCTCCCCCAGCAGAGCGGGGCGGATGGTGTTGAACACACTGGAGAAGTCAAAAAACATGACCCTCACAGTGCCCGCTGACTTGTACGGGTGGGCGTAGACACGGTTCAGCAGGTAGACGATGGCATCTTCAACTCCTAATCGGGGCTGGTAGGCGAACTGGAGGGGATCTAAGTGTGGCCTGACCATAGGCCAGAGCAGCTATGATGCAGTTATAAAGAAAGTATGACAGTGGCTATATTTCATTAGGAGTTTGAGGGCATCAATGACACACATAAATCTCTACAGAAGAGAAACTAGTGGAGAGCATTCTGATTGCATCACCATCTGGTATGGAGGGAAGACTTCACAGGATTGGACAAAGCTACGGAAAGTTGTAAACTCAGCCAGCTCCATCAAGGGCACTAGCCTCCCCAGCATCCTGCCATGGTCCGGATCGGGGTCTCTTTAAATTTACTTTGTTTATGTTACGATCCGGACCGTTGACTCCCTTTGGTTCTCTGTTTTCCCGTGTCCCTCGGCCTTGGTGATTAGAGGCAATTTACTCTCAGCTGAACCAGTAGTTTATAGTCACCAGCTTTCAGCTGTTCGCCACGGGAGCATCTGCAAAGTCACTAAGGGTACGGCATGCCAATGTCATTTGGCCGGAGCAAGCCTAGTCTCCGCTCGAAGCAAGTGCCGGTAATTCGCCTTTCCTCACCGGAGCAACCCTGTCCAGTTACCTCACCAAAGCGAGCCTGCAAAGTTTCCTCACTGAGGTGGGTCCATCAGTTAACCCGCCGGAGGGAATCAAGAACCACTGTCTACTGTTCCTGGGCTGAGTCGAGAGCTCGCCACTATCCAGAGGCTTCAAGTCAAGTCCTGGCCCCAGGGGCATCCAAGTACCGAGTCAAGTCCTGCCCCTGGCGGCATCCAAGTTCCGAGTCCAGTCCTGGCCCCGGCGGCATCCAAGTTCCAAGTCCAGTCCTGTCCCTGGTGGCATTCAAGTACCAAGTCAAGTTCTGGCCCTGGCGGCATCCTAGTACCAAGTCAAGTCCTGTCCCTGGTGGCATTCAAGTACCAAGTCAAGTTCTGGCCCTGGCGGCATCCTAGTACCAAGTCAAGTCCTGTCCCTTGCAGCATCCAAGTTCCGAGTTAAGTCCTGGCCCTGGCATTCTGTGATTCCTGTCCTACCCCCCTGTTTGAATCCCTACTCTGCCCCTCTCGCCTCTGGCCCTCGTCTGTAGCCCTCGCCTGTACCTCGGTCTAGTTCTGTCACCAGAGCTAGATAGGTACTGTCTGGTGTTCTTTTGTGTTGCTCTTGTCCTGTCCTCGCCTCTGTGGGGTAAGTCAGGCCGTCTTGCCGTTGCCCCGCAGGGGGTCATGTCTTGTCCTCGCCTCCGTGAGGTAAATCCGGCCGTCTTGCCGTTGCCCCGCGGGGGGTCATGCCTTGTCATGTCTTCTCCTCACCTCCGTGGGGTAAGTCAGGCCGTCTTGCCATTGCCCCACGGGGGTGGTCATGAGTCTCGGCCCTATGTCCTGTACCCAAGGAGGGGTCCCGGCTCTCTGTCCTGTGTGTGAGTCTCGGCCCTATGTCCTGTACCCAAGGAGGGGTCCCGACTCTGTGTTCTGTGTATGTGTCCATGGTTCCATGTACCTGCTCTCCCGAGACCGAGGCTCTGTTTTTCCATGTACCTCCTCTCCCTAGCCCATGTCATGTCCATGCCTGGTTCTGGGGTCCAAGCCCGAGGCAAGACCCAGTCCCTGGCTCGGAGTCCATACTGTAGCCTCTTCATGTCTCCTCTAGTTCTGGGATCCGATTCCGAGTCCAAGCCCAGACCCTTAGTCCCAGCCTAGTTGTAGTCCTGAGTCCTTGTCCAGTTCGCTATTCCTGCTCCTGCCTTGCTCTCCTGGTATCAAACAATAAACTAAATTCAATTAACCTCACAAATTGTGTCTTGCATTTGGGTCCACCCTTGCTCCCAATGCCCCCCCCCCATTGTCACAGAACGCCCTCGCCAAACATGGACCCAGCAGACACAAACACTGATTTTCCAAACTCTTGTCAGCCTAAGGTCAAGGTGTTGTAGTTCTGTTTCGCCCGTCGGCCAGAACCCCCTCCACCCTCCCGGGTCATCAATAGTAAATGCAAATCTGTTGGTCACCTGGAGACTCTCATCGGGGAGGGGGGTACTGTCATGATCCAGATCGGGGTCTCTTTAAATTTACTTTGTTTATGTTACAATCCGGACTGTTGACTCCCTGTTTCACTTTGGTTCCTTGTTTTCCAGTGTCCCTGGGCCTTGGTGATTAGAGGTAATTTACTCTAGGCTGAATTGGTAGTTTATAGTCTCGGCTTTCAGCTGTTTGTCGCGGGAATGTCTGCAAAGTCACTAAAGGTACGGCATGCCAATGTCATCTGGCCGGAGCAAGCCTAGTCTCCGCCCGAAGCGAGTGCCGGTAATTCGCCTTTCCTCACCGGAGCAATCTTGTCAAGTTACCTCACCAAAGTGAGCCTGCAAAGGTTCCTCACCGAGGTGGGTTTGTCAGTTAACCCGCCGGAGGGAATCAAGAACCGCTGTCTACTGTTCCCAGGCCGAGTCGAGAGCTCACCACTACCCGGAGGCTCCAAGTCAAGTCCTGGCCCCTGGGACATCCAAATACCGGGTCAAGTCCTGGCCCTGGTGGCATCCAAGTTCCAAGTCAAGTCCTGGCCCTGGCGGCATCCAAGTTCCGAGTCGAGTCCCGGCCCTGGCGGCTTCCAAGTTCCGAATCAATCCCAACCCTGGCGGCATCCAAGCTCCAAGTTGATCCCTGGCCCTCGCGGCATCCAAGTTCCGAGTCAAGTCCTGGCCCTGGCGGTCTGTGATTCTTGTCCTACCCCACTGTTTGAATCCCTTCTCTGCCCCTCTCGCCTCTAGCCCTTGTCTGCAGCCCTTGCCTGCACCTCGGTCTAGTTCTATCGCCAGAGCTAGATAGGTACTGTCTGGTGTTCTTTCGTGTTGGTCTTGTCTTGTCTTCTCCTCCGTGGGGTAAGTCAGGCCGTCTTGCCGTTGCCCCGTGGGGGGTCATGTTTTGTTTTGTCTTGTCCTCGCCTCCGTGAGGTAAGTCAGGCCGTCTTGCCATTGCCCCACGGGGGGTCATGAGTCCCAGCCCTATGTCCTGTACCCAAGGAGGGGTCCCGGCTCTCTGTTCTGTGTGTGAGTCCCGGCCCTATGTCCTGTACCCAAGGAGGGGTCCCGACTCTGTGTTCTGTGTACGTACCCATGGTTCCATGTACCTGCTGTCCCGAGACTGAGGCTCTGTTTTTCCATGTACCTCCTCTCCCTAGCACATGTCATGTCCATGCCTGGTTCTGGGGTCCAAGCCCGAGGCAAGACCCAGTCCCTGGCTCGGAGTCCATACTGTAGCCTCTTCATGTCTCCTCTAGTTCTGGGATCCGATTCCGAGTCCAAGCCCAGACCCTTAGTCCCAGCCTCGTCGTAGTCCTTAGTCCTTGTCCAGTTTGCTATTCCTGCTCCTGCCTAGCTCTCCTGGTATCGAACAATAAACTAAATCCAATTAACCTCACAAGATGTGTCTTGCATTTGGGTCCACCCTTGCTCCCAATGCCCCCCCCATTGTAACACATCCAGGACATCTTCAAAAGGCGATGCCTCAAAAATGCAGCATCCATCGTTAAGGATCCCCACCATCCAAGATATGCCTTCTTCTCATTGCTACAATCACGGAGGAGGTGCAGGAGCCTGAAGCCGCATATTCAAGGTTTCAGGAACAGCTTCATCCCCTCCGCCATCAGGTTTCTGAATGGACAATGAACCCATGAACACTCCCTCAGTAATTTTTCCTCTACTTACTTAATTTATTTTTAAAATACATTCCTTATTGTAATTTAGAGTTTTTTTTTAAATTATGTATTCCAACGTATTGCTGCTGCAAAACAACACATTTCACAATGCGTGCCAATGATGTTAAACCTGATTCTGATTCTGAGAATCAAAAAGAGGTTAAGATCATAAATCACTTCTGATGATAAAAGTGAACAAAGACTTAACATATTTGCCATCCATTTCCCAATTTTCAATTCCCATATTAAGCATCCACTATGCCAGCAGTTACTTCCTGGTTTACTCTTTTGAGTGGAGTTCACATTTTGGACCTAACTTCATAAAAACAGGCAAAACAAAATCATTCAAGATTCTTTCACAGCATTGTTCCGTCATCAATGACCTGGAGATGCATAACCATTCCCAAAACGCATCAGCACATGTTCTTCTCCACTCTTGTCAATCACATTATCAAATAATGTTATCTTCATCTTGAAGAATTCAACCACCATGTGCTCTCTCTTTGTCTACCGACATGATGACATGAAAAATCTTGGCCACTTTGAAGCAAGTGTGGGATATAAATCCTAAGGAACCAATAACTTGTGTAACTTTGATACCAGGCCAGATTTTCACTATGGTTCAAACACGAACAAGTCTGCAGATGTTGGAGATCCAAAGCAACACATACACACATAAAATGGTGGAGGAACTCAGCAGGTCAGGCAATGTCTATGGAAAAGAGTAAATAGTCGACATATTGTGCCGCGACTCTTCTTCAGGACTCACTAAGTTTGTAGTATTTTGCATATTTTTCTACTTCCATTTATTTAAAATCTTCTAGGCAAGAGGTTGCTGCCTTGTTATGGTGATAGCTTAGCTAATAAATTGTCAAAACTGATATTAAATGTACTTCCTCAGAAATATTTAACAGATGTATAAAAACCTAGTAGCATCATGTCTAGACATTCATCTCATACCTGAATGGAATCCCTTCCCCCAAAGTTACTTAGGAAAGTCATAGAGCCCTGCCTAGCTGGTATTAGTAAAAAAAATACTTTTTTTTCCATTGTAAAGAAAAATTCCTTGAACCTGAAGATTTAGATTGAGTGCTGAAGCAGACTTAACAATTATGCATTATAGGTCACAATGGATTGGTAATAGTGTACTGCCCCGTTTGTAGTGTGATTCTCTTTTTAATACCATGCAAAACAACATATTCTTTTAATCTGGTAGAGTGACTTAAGCACATGGAGAGTACTTAAAATCATTTCCTGAATTGAAAAGACTCGTCGTTATGAACTTAAATGCCTATAACCTGGATTGTTTTTTCCCTTCACTACCGGACCTTGTTATTGAAATGCAAAATTTAATTCAGAATATAGCTAATTAAGATCCAGGGAACAGTTTCCATTAATGAACAAAGCCACATAGAATGGCATTGTGCTGAAAGAAAGCATTATTAATGTTGACCAGGTGTATGGCAATAAAATATAGCAAGAATGACAAGTAGGCACCTTGCAGCTGAGTAGAAGAGACGCATCTGAAAACGCAGTACGAAGTGAGTAACCTGCTGAAGGTGAAGCTGCAGAGGGTTTGGGCTTCAATATCGTTATACTATCAAACCAGCTGCGGTTATCAATCAGGGACCCTGACACAGATTGACATTTGAGGCACTGCTGTTCACAGCCAGCAGCAAGAACAGATGACTAAATTTTCACAGGTCCACAATGTTCTCAGGGCGTATTACTTAAGATGTTAGACTGACAACCAGAGACCTAGACCTTTCAGTATTCTGACCTCACCCATACAACTGAGGAATTTCAATTCAAATACTTAGGTAAGTAGAGACATAGAACACTACAGCACAGAAACAGGACCTTTGGCCCAACTTGTTTGTGCCGAACTATTAACCTTCCTAGTCCCATTGAACTGGGACCACAGCCAGACCACCATAGCCCTCCACATCTCTCCCATCCATGAACCTATCTAAATTTCTCTTTAATATTGAAATGGAACCCACATCCACCATTTCCTCTAGCAGCTGATTCCACACATTCATCACCCTCTGAGTGAAGAAGTTCTCCCTCAGGTTCCCTTTAAACATTTCACCTTTCACCCTTGACTTATGACCTCTAGTTCTAGTCTCACCCAACCTCAGAGGAAAGCACTTGGATGCATTTATCCCACCTATACCCCTCATAATTATATATATCTCTGTCAAATCTCCCCTCATTCTTGTACCTACAAGTTAATAAAGTCCTAAACTATTCAACCTTTCCATATAACTCAGGTCCTCAAATCCCAGCAACATCCTTGTAAATTTTCTTTGCAATCTTTCAATCTTATTGGTATCTTTCCTGTGGCTAGATGACAGGAAAAAAATCTGGATTTTAATAATATATAGTTTCAGAAGTGACAAGACTGTTGTAAAAGTCCATCTGATTTACTAATGACTTCAGTATGATGTGTGACTTCAGCCCACCAACATACTTAAGTGTTTCTTTAGGTTGGATACAATTTGGAATGGACAATTAGTGATGGCATCAACTCTGATATCTACAGTGCTGTGCAGAAATCTTAGGCACATATATATAGCTCGGGTGCCCAAGACACTTGTGCAGTACTGTATTTGTCAACGTGGAGCGGAGTGTTAGATCATAAATCTGTCAGGAACAAAGGTTGTTGGGAATGGTGAGGGTGGAGTGTCGTGGGAGAGATCTAGGATAGGTGGCAAAGTTGTTCCGGGGTGGCGGTGGGGTATGGCATGGGTGCACCCCTAAAACACCAGACAAGTTCAGTTGATTCCAAACAATTGGTTTATTGATCTTACAAAATATCTCTCTGGTGCTTTCCACTCCCTCCTCTCTCCCTTCCTGTTTTTTCAACCATGATTTCCCCTCTCCCTGCCCCCTTCCCACTCTCAGTCCTGAATAGAGACCCATATCAGAATCAGGTTGATCATCACTCACATATATCATGATTTTTTTTGTTGCAGTAGTACAGTGTAGTACATAAATTTACTACAGTACTGTGCAAAATTCTTGTACACCCTAGCTGCATATAAGTGCCTAAGTCTTTTGCACTGTAATGTATATCCTATGAATGAACAAGAAAAAAATGTGTCAGTGGCAAAATCTCATCAGGTTATCCAAAGGGGCTAAGCCCCACTTTATCCTTCTTGCTTATGCCTCCATTTTGCAGCCAAGTAGTAATGTAAGAGGAAGAAGTGAACAAGAAGCGTCGGTAAGTTTGATATCAGCAACCATCACATTATTGCAGAATAAGAACAATAATCCTGTTTATCGAAGCTCCACAGTAGAATACATAAAAATAATCTATTGCCAGTTCCACAGTGCTTGTATATTTATCATCAGGTCTGTACATGCTACCATTGAGATTTATTTTTTGCAGGCATTTATGGGAAAATTAAGAAATACAATGGAATATATGAAAATCTATAATAGCTAAATATCAATACGGAAAAGAAGATAAATAGTGCAAATAAAAAAATACTGAGAACATGAGTAGAACTTGAAAGTGACTCTGCAGGTTGTGGAATCATTTCAGTGTTGTTGTGAGTGAAGTTATCCACTCTGGTTCAGGTGCCTGAGGTTTGTAGGGCAATAGCTGTTCCTGAACCTTGTGTGGGACCTCAGGAACAATTATTACCCTGTATGTGAAGAGATATATGGAGCCAAATGATCTGGTTAATTAACACTGAATTTGCCCCCAGGATTATAAATATACCATTAGGTCCAAGGCTAATATAATGAAAAGACTTATAGGCAACTCCAAACTGACAGCCAGAACTTTTCTGTGGGGTGATAGAAGCCAAGAGATCAAGTCTGGAAATTATTCTCCCAAACTCCGCTTCACCGTTCAGGTACTGTATCAGATATGACAAGAACCAGTTTCTAGGATTCCAAGCTAGTGTTTGGTGCTGTTTTTGAGAAGAATGAAGAACTTGGCCTTTCAAGGGATTATTATATAAACAAAAGATAGATTCTTATCAAAAGTACATGAAAATGAAACCATCTTTAGTGTGTAGGAAATTGCAGTGTGGAACTTTGACAGAGGTGTTTATATTACTTATATAAACTTAATGTCAGAAAATTTGTTTGTACGCATTTATTTATAGATAAAACTGCTAATTTATGAGAGGAAGTGGGGTTTCTATGATACATGTCACAACCTACTTGAAATATTTGTTAGTATGCTAAGATTTCTGAAATCCTTAAACTCTGAATGAACTGCCTTGGATAATTTTGTTTTTTATTCCCCACCTGGAAATGTTAGACATCTGGTATTCCATAGGAAGTTGTTGTTATAAAATCATATTGCATTCCAACACTATATTAGGATAATGTCTCAAGAGATCAAATGCTTTCCCATTTTACACAAGGAAATCAGCATTACTGTAACAGCCACCTTTTAAAATTGACTGTTGATTGATAGAAAGCTATTGACTATTTGTTCTGTTGGTTCTTATTGATGTGAATTTGTACAATTACCAGGCCAAATAACATGCAGTATTTTATGCTGATATGGTCCCTTGGTATTCTATTTTAATGCATTACTTTGCTGCAGAATTGTTGTCATGCAGCTAAAGATGTTTTAACCATATCCATTTGTGTTCTTATATTTTAGATGGTCGGAATGTGCGAGAACAACAAACCTGTGCCTATTAGTCCCATACATTCTATTTTTTTTCATTTGAATCCTTACATGTATGGCATTGTAATAGAAATATCATCCAGATGTGCAACTCTGCAAAAGGAATGCGTTGCATTGTTATGGGAGTTGGAGACCATTGACCTTTGCCCTAAAAGTGCTTCACAAAGTAATAATCTAGAAAGAATATCCCACTGGGCCACTGGGGTGAAAGACCCCCACGGTTCCTTGCTGCTAGGGTGTGATATAACATTTATTTTAAATTGTGGCACATCAGACTAGTTTCATATTAATTCTAACATTCAGAATGGCTGAAGCTAATTATATAATGTAGACAAATTGGCTCTCTCAAATCAATGAAATATAATGGAGGGCTAAAAATGATAATTTATTTTATTATTTGGAGTGAAGCTATAACTGCAGGCCTAAAGAACCCAGGAGATATTTTTAGCTCAGAAATGATTGCTTCTTAGTTACAGTGAAGAAGAAAACTAGATGCTGACCAATTACATTTGGCTTCCCCAGCCTTTTCTCTTTTCCCCAGTGCCTGATAATTCACATAGTTCACACATTGAAAAGAGATGGAGTGCAAAGTTTAAAGTAAATTTATTATCAAAGTACAAAGTACAACCCTGAGGTTTCTTGTGGGCATACTCAATAAATTCATGATAGAATAATAACCATAATAGAATCAATGAAAGATCGCACCAACTTGGATGCTCAACCAAAGGATGACAAACTGTGCAAGTAAGCAATAAATATTGAGAACATGAGATGAAGAGTCATTGAAAGTCAGGGAAAATAAATGCATCCTTTCCCTCACTTTCCTTCACTTATTAATGTGGTCAATCCAGCAGAAAAGTGCCTTCTGGGTTGCTCAGGAACCACTGGAAGATGGATGAGTCCAATGGCATTCTGGTGTAGGTCAGATGAGTAAAACGTACTTTTACGTTGCAGTAACCTGACAATTCCTATGAAGAGTGTTATTTTAGAAATTATAATTCTGCTTATATCATAACCCTCTTTTGCTTTATTTTTATTTATTCATTTACGGTATGTGGGCGTCACCAGCATTTATTGCCCATCCCTAGTTGACCTTGAGAAGATGGTGATGAGCTGCCTTCTTGAACCGCTGCAGTCCCTGAGGTGTAGGTACACCCACAGTGCTGTTAGAGAGGGAATTCCATGATTTTGACCCACGGACAATGAAAGAACGGCAATATGTTTCCAAGTCAAGGTGGTGAGTGACTTGGAGGGGAATTTCCACATGGTGGTGTTCCCAGGTATTTACTGTTCTCATCCTTCTAGATGGTAGTGGTTGTGGGTCTGGAAGTTGCTGCCTTAAGAACTTTGGTGTGTTGTTGCAATACATCTGGTAGATAGTACACACTGCTGCAACAGTTCATCAATGGTGGAGGAATTGGATTCTTGTGGAATGGGTACCAGTCAAGTTGGCTGCCTTGTACTGGATGGTGTCAAGCTTTTCGTGTGTTGATGGAGTTGCACTTATCCAGGTGAGTGGCAATTATTCCATTACACTCCTGACATGAGCCTTGTAGATGATGGTCAGGCTTTGGGGTGTCAGGAGGTGATTTACATGCCACAGAATTCCTAGCCTTTGACCTGCTCTGGTAGCCACAGTGTTTATATGGCTAGACCAGTTCAGTTTACGGTCAAGGGTAACCCCCAGCATGTTGATTGTAGGGGATTCAATGATGGTGATGTCACTGATTGTCAAGAGACAATGGATAGAGCCTCTCTTATTGGAGATGGCTTTTGCCTGGCACTTGCATGGCTCGAATATTACTTGCCACTCATCAGCCCAAGCCTGGATGTTGTCCAGGTCCTGCAGTACTTGGGTATGAATTGCTTCACTATCTGAGGAGTCATGAATAGTGTAGAACATTGTGCAGTCATCTGCGAACACCCCCACTTCTGACCTTATGATGGAAGGAAGGTCACTGATGAAGCCGCTGAAGGTCACTGATGGTCCTAGGACACTTCCCTGAGGAACTCCTGCAGTGATGTCCTGAGGATGAGATGATTGACCTCCATCCACCATAATCATCTTCCTTTGTGTCAGGTATAATTCCGACCAGTGGAGTGTTTTCCCCCTAATTCCCACTGACTCCATTTTAGCTAGGCACCTAGATGCCATACTCAGTCAAATGTTGCCTTGATATCGAGGACTATCACTTTCACCTCACTTCACCTCTGGTATTAGGTCTTTGGTCCATGTTTGTACCAAATAATAAATAATCGCAGGAAGAAATATATTATATTTTATATATATGTAACACACAGTAAGGTGTCACTGCTAATGTAACGGCCTCTTTGCAATGTTTCACTGCTAATGTAATGGTTTTTCTGTAGCAGCAATGTTTGGGTTATGGCTAGAGATAACGGGGCTTTGGAATGCATGTTATCCAATGGGAGAAATATTGTTCTTTCTTGTGACGCTGAAAGAGAGATTTTTGCGGTCTTTTGTCGGCGAGAGAAGAAGAAGAAAAAAGACCCGTGTGGAGAGAGCTGGTAGACCACCAGACAGAGTGGACTGGGAGTGAGGGTCCAATGTTTGGTGACACCCAGAGAAGGTCGATGGTTGATGCATAGCCATAGCAGTGAGCTCCAACATGCACTTTTGACTTTTTCCTTAAGATGGGCCTTTATACCTCTATCCAGATTAAAATTTATAAAGTTCAATCATTTAATTGCATATGGTGTATTGTCAGATATTTTGCGGTGCGGATTTGTAACCGGGCAACACATCACGCAGCCTCTTCACAAACGAGATTTCTCAGTTTGATGGGGCCAGAAGTTGTTTTCCCCTAGACAAACACATGCTGGCCGAGCCTGGAGGTTATATATATACATACACACACATATATACATATATATATATATATCCATTATCCCAAATGAAAAAATGCCAGAACAATGATTAAATATCCCCTCTATTTCTAACTAGGTGCTTAATTGATTTATATTTATTTTCATTTATCTTCAAAATCATATTCAATGTGATTGCTCTTCTGTCTGGTTCCATCAGTAATCACCTCAACAAAATAACATGGGATTTTTCTCTCACTAACGGCTGGAGTATTTTATCACCTTATGTAGTCTGAGAGAAGACTTCTTTGTGACTGAGATGTGTCTCTATCTGATTAATAACCAATTTTATTCATGACATGGATGAACTTAAATTATGTGATTTCAGAATTGATCTTCAGAAAGATGTATGATAGCAGGGAGAATACAGGGATGAATGAAGGATCTTAGAATTTGGACATAAGAGAAATCTGTAATGGTGTCTGGTGATAGTGAGATTGTCTGGAAACTGATGATTAGGACTGCAGAGGTTGAAAGCTCTGTAGGACCTACTCTTTGCCAAAAACAGTATAGTCACAAAAGCATCTATTGGCAAAGTGAGTAAATTATGGATTTAATATCCAGGGGTCTGAATTGTTGATCTGTGTACATGGCTTTGTCTCCGATCATAATGGCTGAGGAATTTGAAAAATACAAGTAATTAAATAAATCTTGGGTTAAAAAAAAATCTGGTCTTTATAATATTGGTGGACTGAACACTTGGGTCACTGATATCCCTCCATCTTATTTGAAAAGCTAGAATCATATTTACTGCACTCTGAAATACTTAAGTAAGCTACACAACTCAAGTAACAAGAATGAAAATGTAATAAATACTAAAATTCACAGTAATGCCCAGAAACCAAGACCAGGATGCAAAAAAAAATTTGCCAGCTGAAGCTGATGGCTCACACTCTCCTAAACCGATGAATTTGCTGAAGCAACAGTGAATTTCAGGATCATAGAATCACATGGAATTCTGATTTAAATATTGTAATAATAAAGATTGATTCCTGATTTTTTAGGCATATTTACTAAGCTGAGATTATTGGAGCTTGTAGCTTGTATTCCACCTTGTAGCTGAAAAGATTTTATTTAACTGGTTATTAGGCGATTTCAGAGAGAACATTTTCTACAGATGACAAGAGGCATGGAGAGAAAACAACCAGCACCTTTTATCTCCGATGAAAATGGTTAATGCAAGAGGATGTAAGTTTACGGTGATTGGAGGGAAGTATTGGGGGGGTGGTATGTCAGAGGTGGTTGTTTTTACACAAAGAATGGTGCTGTGAAGAAAATACTGCCGGGGTTGTGGTAGAGACAGATATATGAGGGACATTTAAGAGACTCTTAGAATGGTACATAGAAGTGAGAAAAATGGAGAACTATGTGGGAGGGAAGCATTAAATTGATGTTTGAATAGGTTAAAAGGTTAGTACAACACTGTTAATGCTCTGTGTTGTAGAATATATGTATCTCCTAGGTAAATGAAACAATACACAATATCCAAGCTGGCTATGAAGTTAGCAGATTTATAAAAGATCCTAACATTTCCATTTAGCAATGAAAGCTGTCACCATTTCCCAACCTATCTTCTGTGCAATTCCAATTCTAAGAATTGATTACAGAGCTTAAGGATTAGAGATCTAAAAAATAGAGGGCTACACACTAGGGGAAATTCTAGGCAGTCTGTAGAGTAGGTTACATGGTTGGCACAACATTGTGAGCCGAAGGGCCTGTAATGTGCTATGAATTTCTATGTTCTATGTAAAAGAACCCTTAGTAGAAAGTGATCAGAATCTGATCGAATTCACCCTGAAATTTGAGAAGGAGCAATTAGAGTTAAATGTTTCAGAATTACAGTGAAGCAAGAGGCATGAGAGAGGAGTTGGCCAGAATTGATTGGAAAAGAACACTGGCATGGATGACGACAGAGCAGCAATGGCTGGAATTTCTGGAAGCAATTAGGAAGGCACAGGATATATACATCCCAAAGAGGAAGATGTATTCTAAAGAAAAGATGACACAACTGTGGCTAACAAGATAAGTCAAAACCAACATAAAAGCCAAAGAGAGGGTATATAATAGAGCAAAAATTAGTTAGAAGTTAGAGGATTGTAAAGCTTTTAAAAACCAACAGAAGGCAACTAAAAAGAGTCATTAGCAAGGTAAAGATGGAATACGAAAGTAGGCTAGCCAATAACATTACACATCTGGAGAAGAGGGATGCTTATGTGAGGGTGCTGTTCTTGAACTACAGTTCAGCATTCAACACCATAATTCCCTCCAGGCTCGACAAGAAGCTCAGAGACCTCAGCCTTCACCCTGCCTTGTATATTTGGATCCCTTACTTCCTATCAGATTGCCAGTAGGTGGTAAGGGTGGGGTCCCTCATCTCTGCCCCTCTGACCCTCAACACAGGTGCCCCTCAGGGCTGTGTACTAAGCTCCCTCCTTTACTCTCTGTATACCGATGACCGTGTCTTCATCCACAGCTCCAATCTGCTAATTAAATTTGCTGATTGGCCTAATCTCAAACAATAATGAGGCAACCTACAGAGAAGAAGTCATCACCCTGACACGGTGGTGTTAAGAAAACAACCTCTCCCTCAATGTCGCAAAAAAAAAAGCAGCTGGTTGTGGACTACAGGAGGAATGGAGACAGGCTATCTTCTGTTAACATCAATAGATCTGGGGTTGAGAGGGTAGACAGCTTTAAGTTCCATGGCATACACATCACCTAAGATCTCACATGATCTGTACATACCGGCTGTGTGGTAAAAAATGCTCAACAACGCCTCTTTCACCTCAGATGGTTGAAGAAGTTTGGTATGGACCCCCAAATCCTAAGAATGTTCTATATAGATTATGAGGACACTCAATCCTTGTTTATTGTCATTTAGAAATGCATGCATTAAAAAATGGTACAATGTTCCTCCAGTATGATATCACAGAAACACAAGACAGACCAAAACTAAAACTGACAAAAAACCACATAATTATAACATATAGTTACAACAGCGCAAAACAATATCGTAATTTGATAAGAGCAGACCATGGGCACAGTAAAAAAAAAGTCTCAAAGTCCCAATAACCCCAACATCTCACGCAGACGGTAGAATGGAGAAACTCTCCCTGCCATGAGCCTCGAGCGCTGCAAACTTGCCGATGCAGCATCCTGGAAGCACCCGACCACAGCCGACTCTGAGTCCGTCTGAAAACTTCAAGCCTCCGACTAGCCCTCTGATACCAAGCACCAAGCACCATCTCTGCCGAGGGCTTCGACCCTGCCCTGGCCGCCGAGCAACAAACAAAGTTGAGGATTCGGGGCCTTCCCATCCGGAGGTTTCGGATCACACAGTAGCAGCAGCAGCAAAGCAGGCATTTCAAAAGTTTCACCAGATGTTCCTCCATGCTCTCACATCTGCCTCTATCAAATCAGAATTGTGCACGGCACCCTACTTGACAAATAACAGATATCATCACCGGAGTGGCCGCGCATGCTGTGTCACATCACCATCATATGGGCACAAATGAGAGCATCCTGACTGGCAGCATCACTGCCTGGTTAGGGAACTGCACTTCCCTCAATCGCAGGATTCTGCAGGGAGTGGTGCAGACAGCCCAGTGCATCTGTAGGTGTGAACTTCCCACTATTCAGGACATTTACAAAGACAGGTGTGTAAAAAGGGCTTGAAGGATCATTGGGAACCTGAGTCACCCCAACCACAAACTGTTCCAGCTGCTACCATCTGGGAAACGGTACCACAGCATACAAGCCAGGACCAGCAGACTCCGGGACAGCTTCTTCAACCAGGCCATCAGCATGCTTAATTCATGATGACACAACTGTATTTCTAAGTTATATTGACTATCCTGTTGTACACAATATTTATTATAAATTACTGTAAATTGCACATTGCACATTTAGACGGAGAAGTAAAGATTTTTACTCCTCATATATATGAAGGATGTAAGTAATAAAGTCAATTCAATTCAATTTAATATTAAAAAGGATACCAAAGGTTTCTTCAGCTCCATAAGCTGTAAGAGAGAGGTAAGAGTGGATATCGGACTACTGGAAATCAATGCTGGAGAGGCAGTAATGAGGGACAACAAAATGGCGGATGAACTCAATAATTATTTTGCATCAGCCTTCACTAAGGAAGACACTGGCAGGATGGTCTAAGTTCCATGTGTCAGGAGACATAAAGTGTGTGAAGTTACCATAACCAGAAAGAAGTTTCTTGGGAAACTGAAAGGTCTGAAGGTAGATAGGTCACCTGGACCAGATGGTATATACCCCAGAGTTATAAAAGATGGCTGAAGAGATTGTGGAGGAAACAGTAATGATTTTTCAAGAATCACTAGATTCTGGAATGGTTTTGGAAGATGGGAAAATTGTAAATGTCACTCCACTCTTCAAGAAGAGAGAGAGGCAGAAGAGAGGAAACTATAGAATCAGAATCAGACTCAGGTTTATTCTCACCGGCATGTGATATGAAATTTGTTCAAAGCAATACATAATCTAGCAGAGAAAAATATAATAATAAATAAAATAAAATATAATAATAATAAATAAACAAGAAAATCAATTACATAGATTGAATAGATTTTAAAAACGTGCAAAAACAGAAATACTGTATATTTTTTTAAAAAGTGAGGTAGTGTCCAAAAGGTTCAATAGGCCAGTTGGTTTGACCTCAGTGGTTGCAAAGCTATTGAAGTTGATTATTTAGGATGAAGCCTCAGGGTACTTAGAGGCATATGATAAAATAGGCTGCAATCAGCATTGTTTCCTCAAGGAAAAATCTTGCCTGACAATCTGTTGGAACTCTTTGAAGAAAACACAAGTAGGATAGACAAAGGAGAACCAGGTGTTGTTGTGTATTTGGATTTTCAGAATGTCTTTGACAAGGTGCCACACATGAAGTTGCTTAACAGGCTACAGGCTCATGGTACTAGATAGATAGATAGATATACTTTATTAATCCAGAGGGAAATTTGGTTTCGTTACAGCCGCACCAAGAATAGAGCGTAAATATAGCAATACAAAAAACCCAACAATCAAACACCAAAATGCAAACTTTCCCAGATGGAAAATAAGTCCAGGACCAGTCTATTGGCTCAGGGTATCTGACTCTCCACGGGAGGAGCTGCACATTTGATGGCCACAGGCAGGAACAACCTCCCATGCTGCCAAGTGTTGTATCACGGTGGAATGTGGCCGAAGTCCACATTCGAAGATTGTAGCATGGATAAAGCAGTGACTGACTGGCAGGGGGAAATGTGTGGGAATAAAGGGAGCCTTTTCAGGCTAGCTGCCAGTGACTAGTGGTGTTCCACACAGGTTTGTGTTGGGACTGATTCTTTTTACGTTACAGTATATGTAAGTGACTTTGATGATAGAATTGATGGCTTTGTTGCAAAGTTTGCAGACAATATGAAGGTAGGTGGAGGGGCAGGTAGTTTTGAGGAAGTACAGAAGGACATAGACAGATTAGGAGATTGGGCAAAGAAATGACAGGCAGAATACAGTATCGGGAAGTGTATGGTCATGCACCTTGGCAGAAGAAATAAAAGAGTAGACTATTTTATAAATGGAGAGAAAATATTTAAAAAACTGAGGTGCAAAGGACTTGGGAGCCCTTGTGCAGGTTGAGTCTGTATGAGGAAGGCAAATACAACGTTAGCATTCATCTCAAGACAACTAGATATAAAAGCAAGGATGTAATATTGAGACTTTATAAAGCACTGGTGAGGCCTCACTTGGAGTATTGTGAGCAGGTTTGGGCCTCTTATCTTAGAAAGGTTGAGCTGAAACTGAAGAGGGTTTAAAAGAGGTTCACAAGAATGATTCTAGGATTAAATGGCTTGTCATATGAAGAGTGTTTGATGGCTCTGGGCCTGAATTCACTAGAATTCAGAAGAATGAGGGATGACATTGAAACCTATCAAATGGTGAAAGGCCTTGACAGAGTGGATGTGGAAAGGTTATTTCCTATGGTGGGAGAGTCTAAGACCAGAGGACACAGCCTCAGAATGGAGGTGTGTCCTTTTAGAACAGAGATAGGGAGGAATTTCTTTAGCCAGAGAGTGGTAAGTCTGTGGCATTCTTTGCCACAGACAGCTGTGAAGGCAAAGTCTTTATGTATATTTAAGGCAGAGATTGATGGACTCTTGATTGGTCAGGTCATGAAGGGATACTGGGAGAATTGAACTGAATTGAATTGTCTTTATTTCTTACATCCTTCACATACATAAGAAGTAAAAATCTTTACATCATGTATCCGTCTAAATCTGCAATGTGCAATATATAATAATTTGTAATAAATAGTATGTACAACAGGACAGTCAATATAACATAGAAATACAAATGCATCAGCATGAATTAATCAGTCTGATGGCCTGGTGGTAGAAGCTATCCCAGAGCCTGTTGGTCCTGGCTTTTATGCTGTGATACCATTTCCTGGATGGCAGCAGCTGGAACAGTTTGTGATTGGGGTGACTCAGGTCCCTAATGAACCTTCAGGCCCCTTTTATGTAACGGTCTCTGTAAACGTCCTGAATAGTGGGACGTTCACATCTACAGATTCGCTGGGCTATCTGCACCACCCGCTGCAGAGTCCTGCGATTGAGAGAAGTACAGTTCCGTACCAGGCAGTGATGCAGCCGGTCAAGATACTCTCAGAAGGCAGGAGGTTGGGGCTGAGTGGAAAATCGGAACAGCCATGCAGAAATGGTGGAGCAGACTCAATGGATCAAATGGCCTAATTCTGTTCCTATATCTTATGGTCCTATGGTCTTAGAGTCTAAAACAACATAACTGATCACTGGATTGACTCCTGTGCTGGTGAAAATTAGAATTAGCCCTGACTCTAGTAATATTGAAGAATAGGAGGTAATTTCATTGGAACATGGAATCAGATAGTTCAACACTTGTAACTACCTGTACTACCATCATTTCAACTTGGAATATAAGTGGGCCTGTAGGATACCACCACTAGCCATGATTCCAATTGCCCACTCTCAGAATCAACAGCCCATTGCTAGAAACTGAACTTCCTTTGTGTCCCCAGTGGGCAAGTGCAGAAATGACAGAATGATCAAGAATGTGGTACTGTAAGAAACGTGGTTTAGTTGTTGCTGTAAATAAAAGTTCTACATCTTCCAGAATATGATCCTTTATTAGTTATCCATGCTATGTATAAATATAAAGAACATAACATGGTGTCAGAGGTCAGTCTGGAAGAATAATATGTTTCCTAACACAGAAGAGTCAAAGATAAAAAAGAGTTTGGACTGTTTTGGTGTTTGCTAACAGTTTACAAATGGAAGGTTTGCAGCCTCCACCAACACTTCAATTGACTGGGAGTGTAGCTGAAAATTGGAGAAAATTTAAGCAGCATTTTGAACTGCATTTATCGTCAATCGAATGGATGAAAAACCGGAAAAAAACAAAAGCTGCGCTTCTATTCCATGTAATAGGTGACAACGCAATTGAGTTATATAATCATTTTATTTTTTAAAATGGAGATCATCTAAAGTTGGAATCGATAATGGACAAACTTGAAGCATTTTGTTTACCGAAGCATAATGTGACGTACAAGAGACACATATTTTTTACGTGTGTTCAGAGAGCTGGTGAAACTATTGATCAATATGTTACTGAGTTGAGACACCGGAGTAAAACATGCAAGATTGGAGAACTGACAGACTCTCTCAATAAAGACAGAATTGTTTGTGGCATTCGGGATAATGGTCTGAAAGAAAGACTGTTAAGAGAACAAGACTTAGACTTGGAAAAAGTTTTGATGCTCTACAAAGCTTCGGAAACCATGACGTCACAGGCTAAAGGCCTTTTCATTGAGAGCTGCAATGTAGACATTGTAAAAAAGCGCGAACAAATTAGGAAAAATGATAAAACGACAACAAAACTGACAGAGAGCAAGACGACATCTGAGAGAAAAAAGCTATGTGATCTCTGTGGGCGGCAGCATTGGCCAAAACAGTGTCCAGCATATGGGAAAACGTGCAACGACTGCGGTAAGAGTAATCATTTTTCATGCTGTTCCAGAAGTAGGAAGAAAATAAGACAAGTAAATGCAGTGGTTGAAAATGAACTTGAGGAATTTTATATAGGTGTGCTTTGTGAAAGTAAACAAAGTAAGAATGACTGGACTATTCCATTGCAAGTGAACCAAAACAATATTCTGTTTAAACTTCATACTGGAGCACAAGTAAATGTTCTCGCAGAATCTGAGTTTAACGCATTAAAGCCAAGACCAAAGTTACATAAGACAAATATGAAAGTGACTGGGTATTCAGGTGCAGATATTCCAGTTAGAGGAACATGTGTGGCAAAAATATCACATAAAAAGATTGAGCACACGCTTTCATTTGTGGTGGTGCCAAAGAATGTACTGGGTTTATCTGCCTGTGAGAGACTGAATTTGGTGAAAAGAGTATTAGTCCTGGACAGTGACACAGAGTCAGAATACAGTGACTTGATGAAAGAGTATGAAGACTTGTTCAAAGGGCTTGGTTGTCTTCCAGGAGAGCACAGGATTATAATTGACAACACAGTGCACCTGTAGTACACCCATGTAGAAAAGTGCCTTTTGCATTATGTCATCAACTGAAAACAGAGCTTGACAGAATGGAACGGCTAGGAGTCATAAAAAAATTGATGAACCGACTGAATGGGTCAGTTTGCTTGTCATTGTTGATAAGAAAAATGGAAAACTGAGGATTTGCTTAGATCCAAGAGACTTGAATTGAGCCATTAAAAGAGAGCATTTCAAATTGCCTACTCTTGAAGAAATTATGTCACAGTTAACTAATGCAAAATACTTTAGTAAATTAGATGCATCCTTTGGATTCTGGCAACTTAAACTAGATGAACTGAGTTCAAAGTTGTGTACCTTTAGCACTCCTTTTGCCAGATACCGTTTTCTTCGGCTTCTGTTTGGAATTGCATCAGCTCCTGAAGTGTACCATAAAACCATTCATGTGCTACATGAGCACATTGAGGGTGTGGATACGTCCATGGATGATATTATTGTTTGGGGATCATCTAAACAAGAGCACGACACCAGACTCAGACAAATCTTTAAGGCAACACGCAAGGCAAACCTGAAGTTGAATAAAGACAAATGTCATCTAGGAGTGACTGAACTTACCTTTGTGGGTGATATCATCAGCAATGAGGGTGTGCGTCCTGATCCATTGAAGGTTTCTGCTATTGAGGAGATGCCAAGTCTGCAATGTAAAAAAGATGTTCGAAGGTTCATGGGAATGGTCAAATACATGGGAAAATTCATACCCAATCTTTCAGAACAGCTTGCTCCATTGAGACAGCTAACAGAAAAGAAAAACGAATGGAGCTGGAATCATGAACAGGAGAAGGCATGGCAAAACCTCAAGGAAGTGCTTACCAAAGAACCCGTATTGAAATTCTATGATGCTGAGAGACCCATCAAAATCTCATGTGATGCATCCCAGGGAGGCTTACGGGCAGTATTACTCCAGAAACATGATCAGGAATGGCTACCAGTGACATATGCACCTCATTCATTATCTGATCCAGAAACAAGGTATGCCCAAATTGAAAAAGAATTGCTCAGCATTATGTTTGCTTGTGAGAGATTTGATCAGTTTGTGTCAGGGCGATCTATTGATGTTGAAACTGATCATAAGCCTCTGATTGCATCGTTTAACACACCTTTAAGCGACTGTCCTTTGTGAATTCAGCAAATGATGATCAAATTGCAAAGACATGTATTGAATGTGTCATACGCACCTGGAAAATTCATGTACATGGCTGACACACTTTCTAGAGCTGTGGATCCAACAACAAAAGACACTCACAGGAACATTATTGATGTTCAGGTATTTATTGATATGGTCATAGAAACTATACCTGTTGCTCCCAAAAAGTTGGAACTGCTGTGTCTTGAGACAGAGAAGGACAAAATTCTCAGTCAGGTTACACAAGTGGTGATGGATGGATGGCCAGATAATTGGCATGACTGTACCTCAGAAGTACAAGAATATTGGAACCACAGATCAGAACTGTCTGTTGTGGATAGAATATTGCACAAAGGCAGCAGAATTGTGATTCCTAAAAGTCTCTGAAAGGAAATGCTTGGGGAAATTCATGACGGCCACCCAGGTATTGAAAAATGTAAGAGAAGGGCACGGGAAGCGATGTTTTGGCTCAGGATGAATCAAGAAATTGCAGAATTGGTGTCTCCTTGTCAAATATGCCTTAAATACCAACCTAGCAACCCTAAGGAGCCACTGCATCCACATCCTAGACCTCAGAGACCTTATCAGAAGATAGGTGTTGATCTTTTTGTACCTGACAACAAAGATTATCTATTAATAACAGATTACTACTCATTGTATCCTGAAGTGTGTGGTCTGAGCAGAAGAACAGCACAGAACGTAATTACATGCATGGAATCAGTTTTTTCCAGACATGGTGTACCTAATGAAGCTTTCACAGACAATGGTCCACAATTCAATGGTGAATGCATGAGACATTTTGCTCATGAATGGAGCTTTGTTCATACAACATCTAGTCCAGTTTTTCCCTCAGTCCAATGGATTAGTTGAGAAGTCAGTAGGAATTACCAAGAAACTGATGCACAAAGCAAAAGATAGTGGAGGTGATTTTTATAAAGCTTTGTTAGCCTATCGCAGTACTCCACTTGAATGTGGATTTTCACCTGCTCAGCTCTTGATGGGACGCCGTTTGAGATCCAATCTGCCAATAGATGAGAACCTTCTGAGAACAGAGGGAGGTGAATAAATGAAAAGATGGAAAGATGAACACAAAGCAAAGCAGAAAATATACTTTGACAGATGTTCTCGTCCATTACCTGAACTGCACCAAGGAGATGAAGTAAGGATACAAGACAAAATGAACACATGGACACAGAAATCTAGAGTACTTGAAGAAGTACAACCCAGATCACACGTGGTCCAAACAAAAGAAGGAGCAGTGTTAAGAAGAAATCGCAAAGACCTCAAGAAAGAGCCAAATTCAGAGTTTCAGTTAACTGATGCAGACCAGACAAAACATGGAAATAACAATGAAACACAAGAACTCTGTGAACCACTTAGAACATCTACTCATGTTCGTAAACCCCCAGACAGACTGATAGAGACATGTTAAACTGTGCATTTGCTCCGGTCAATATTGTTAATTGTTTTTCTTTTTAAGGAAAGGAAGATGTGGTGATATGATATGTCAACATGATTGGAGAGAGTTCTGAGCATGCGCAGAAATGATAGAATGATGGAGAACATGGTACTGTAAGAAATGTGGTTTAGCTGTTGCTGTAAATAAAAGTTCTATGTCTTCCAGAATATGATTCTTTATTAATAACCCACAGTACATAAAAATATAAAGAACACAACACAGCCAGTGGCATGGGGAACATTTCACTAGTAGAAGGCAAAATGAATTCAATTAAATACCAGCAAATTCTGGAATCAAACATCACACGGTTTGTAAAAAAGCTGAAGATGAAAAGAGGATGGCTTCTACAACAGGATAATGATCTTAACCACACCTCAAAATCCACAATGGACTACCTCACGAGGCGCAAGCTGAAGGTTTTGCAATGGCCCTCACAGTCCCCTGACCTAAACATCATCAAAAATCTGTGGATAGACCTCAAAAGAGCAGTGCATGCAAGACAGCCCAAGAATCTCACAGAACTAGAAGCCTTTTGGAAGGAAGAATGGGCGAATTGCCCCAATCAAGAATTGAAAGACTCTTAGCTGGCTACAAAAAGCATTTACAAGCTGTGATACTTGCTAAAAGGGGTGTTACTAAGTACTGACCATGCAGGGTGCCCAAACCTTTGCTTCAGGCCCTTTTCCTTTCTTGTTATTTTGAAACTGTAAAAGATGAAAATAAAAAAAGTAATCTTGCTTAAAATATTAAAGAAATGTGTTATCTTTAACTTTATGCCTTTTGAAAATCAGGTCATCTTATTAACCTATTGGGGGAATTGTACATAATTCACAGCAACCGACATTGATTTGGGGATTCACTTTAAGAGGTTGGTCTGATGAGATGATGTTACTGCATAAAGACTTTTAGCATACTTCTGTGTTTAGGTTTTGGAGTTCAATAAAATGTGTTATGTGTTTCATTAAACATAAAACGCCTCACTTTGCTTAATATGCAAAAAGCTCTAGGACGATTCCAGAGTTATTGAACATGTCGCTCAGCACAGTTTCTTTGAAACTACCCAGTTCTGGGAGCAAAATGCCATTGCTTGGTTTGTACAATACAAGGCCCAGTTCGCTCTGTGAGAAATCACTGCGGACCACATCGAATTCTACTACGTGGTAGCATCATTCAGCAATCCCGTGGCTGCAAGAGTGGTGAGTCTATAACTAGAACACCCACCTGAACATGATAAATACAGATCACTGAAAACTCATTTATTACAGACATTTGGACTATCGGAGTCTGAGTACGCAAAACAGTTGCTCTCCGTACCCAGTCTCAGTGATGCTAGGCCTTTAGAGCTAATGGACCACAATGCTGTCTCTCCTGGGAAATCACCATGCTTGTTTTATTTCTGAAGAACTCCTCATGCAGCAAATGCCTGATCAAGATCACATAGCCCTCACTAATGCACCCATGATGGACTATAGAGAGCTTGCTAAAATGGCTGATAGTCTACACTCAGCCGGGCAGCAATGCACCATTCCTGCTTCATTCTCTACCTCAATAAGCCCGGTCAGCAAGGCCCCAGACATAAGGACACCTGCACCTGCTCTCGCAGGAAGCTCCCCACAACAAATCTGTCAAGCACATGCCCCACCACACGTGAGTTTACTCAAATGCTGGGTGAATTCTCTGACCTCACCAAGGCAACATTCTCCACAACAGTCATAAAACATGGGGTTGAGTACCACATTCCCACAACTGACCCGTCAATCTGTGCTCGTGCGTGTAGATGAGACCCACATAAGCTGACAACCACGAAGGCTGTGTTTGCCAACATGGAAAGATTTGGCATTGTACGCCGGTTGAATAGCCTCTGGGCTTCACCCCTCCATGTGGTCCCTAAGTCCGATCGTGGTTGCCACCCATGTAGTGATTACCAATGCCTTAAAGAGCCCACCAACCCGATCCCACATATCCAAGACTTTTCAGCATGTTTAGCAAGGAAGTGAATTTTCTCCAAAGTTGATCAAGTTAGGGTTACCATCAGGTGCCTGTGTGCTCAGAGGCCATTCACAAAATGGCTGTTATAACCCCATTTAGCTTTTTTGAGTTTCTGCACATGCCGTTTGGACTGAAAAATGCAGCACAGACTTTCAAATGGCTGATGGACTCCGCATTAAAAGTCTTAGGTTTTCTTTTTGCTTACCTGGGTGATGTACTTGTCACCAGTGCGTCCAAATCTGAGCATGTGTTTCATCTCTGCACATTTTTCGAGTACTTAAGCCAGCACAGGTTGATTTTTAAACCTGCTAAATGTTAGTTTGGGTTGTAAGCCATTGACTTTCTTGGCCATCACATCTCTGCAGAAGGTGCAGAGCCCCTTATATCAAAATTAGCTGTTATTATGGATTTCCCACTGCCCCACACTACAAAAAAACTATGGGAGTTCTTAGGGCAACCCACGCAAAGTGCTGGAAGAACTCAGCAGGCCAGGCAGTATCTATGAAAAAAAGTGCAGTCGATGTTTCAGGCAAATCCCTTCAGCAGGACTGGAGGGAAAAAACGCTGAGGAGTAGATTTGAAAGGTGAGGTGGGGGAGAGAGAAACGCCAGGTGATAGGTGAAGCTTGGAGGGGGAGGGATGAAGCGAAGAGCTAAGAAATTGATTGGTGAAAGAGACAGAAGGCCACGGAAGAAAGAGAAAAGGGAGGGGGGGAAGCACCAGAGGGAGGCGATAGGCGGGCATGAAGATAACGTGAGAGAGGGACAAGACAATGGGAAATGGTGAAGGGGAGGGGAGGCATTACTGGAAGTTTGAGTTTTTAGGTACGGTAAATTTCTAACACCACTTCGTTTCGCGAGCTGCTGAAACTATGCTCACCCTGTATGATGCAATATCCTTAATCACGTACTTGACTGGTCGATGGACAGGACCAGGACATTTGATGATACCAGACGAGCCCTTTCTAACGTAACCCTACAGGTGCACCCACTCCCCTATATACCCATAGCCATTACTACTGACACTTCAGACTATCCTGTGGGTACTGTGCACCAACAGTTGATCGATGGCACGTGGCAGCCACTCGCCTTCTTCAGCGGCAGCTCCGTCCCCTGAAAGGAGGCGCAGCATGTTTGACTGTGAGCTTCTCTGATCGAGCTGGCTGTCCACCATTTTCATTTTCTTCTTCAGGGCCACCATTTCACAGCATTCATTGACCACAAAACCCTTGTGTACGCGATGGCCAAAATATCAGACCCTTGGTCTGTCCTGCAGCAACGCCACCTGTTCTACATATCCGAGCATATACAACATATCAATGGGAAAAATAACGCTGTGGCTGATTGCCTCTCACAGCCAGCAGCTGAGGCAGTACATGCAAGGCTTCACTACACTGACATGCCAGCCGACCAAGCTACTGAACCAGAGGTCCAGACTTACCAGTCAGCATTCAGGGGCCTGCAGTTGGCTGACATTAAGTTCAGGGAAGCTGGAGATTCTCTCTATGTAATGTCTCAACTGGTCACCCTCGCCCCATTGTGTCCGCAAACTGGAGACGAACTGTTTTCAACTCCATATGTGGCCTCTCGCATCCAGACAAAAAAGGTATCGCAGAAACTACTTGCACTAAAGTTTGTTTGACATGACCTCAGAAACGTTGTGTGCCAGTGAGCAAAAATTAACCATCATATTCAGCAGCGCGGGTCCCTGAGCAACGGTTTGACCATGTCAATGTGGACCTTGTTGGTCCTCTTCTCCCCTCCTGCAGTTTCACACACCTGCCTGCCATGGTGGACCATACCACCACGTGGCCAGAGGTCATCCCTCTACCAACAATGATGGCCACAGACCTGGCTCGGACACTCATCAGCACCTGGATTGCTCTGTTTCGCACCCCAATCCCCAATTTATTTCAGACCAATGGGCTACATTGACCCAGAACCTTGGTGTTAGGCTGCATCACACTATTGGCATATCACCCGCAGTCCAAACAGAATACAGGGAGTTAGGATGGAAGCTGAGAAGCCGGATCTCAAGGATAGTAATCTCAGGATTACAGCCTGTGCCACGCGACAGTGAGGATAGGAATAGAATGAGGTGACAGATAAATGTGTAGCCGAAGAATTGGAGCAAGGGGCAGGGATTCAGATTTCTGGATCATTGGCAGATGTATGGAGTTGAGTGGGTTCTGTGATCAGCCATTATGGAATGGCAAAGCAGAGTCAAAAGGCTGAATGGCCTAATTCTGCTCCCATATCTTATGGTCTTATGGCCTATAAACAGTTTCACTGCTCCTTAAAAGCTGCTCTGAGGGCTTCCCTGATGGATGCACGTTGGTTTGATCATTTCCTATGGGTCCTTTCGTGGCTCAGAACTCTTCCGAAAGAGGACCTGCAGTCCTCCAGGCAGAATTGGTATGCGGACAGCTGTTGTGACTGCCAGGTGATTTCATTCCTGAAGTCACGACCGCCTGCTTAGCCTTGCAACAGCATTCCACCCTCCTCAGTAAATTCGATTTCTTTTCACATATTCCTACCTCCTATCATGGTGTACAGTATGCTTGGGTTCCCGTTGACTCACATTATGCCTTGTTTGTTTTCATCTGCCATGATGAATGTCAGGTCAGGGCCTTGCCTTGCTACTGGTACCACGTAGCCCAGTTCTACCTGTCTCAGGTCAGGTTGTCGGCGACTCAACTGGCACACCCCCTGGTGCACTTCGGTTAACCGGGGAGGAGGGTGTGTAGGCACCCAGCAGGACTAAAAACAAAACCTGTCAAAGGGCGGATGAACTCTTTGTGAGTCAACGGCCACCTAATGTCTGTGTGAGGAGTGGCGCACCACACAGTCTTTCATTTCGTGCCTTGTAAGGCATTATGATGACAGACAACCCAACAAACTCTATACTTCTAGAACCGGGAGTCCTCAGGAACTCTGTGAAATGCCCAGACCCTGGCCTATAAAGATGCAACCTCAAACCCCACGGGGAGCGTTGAGTCCAACAAGGAGGCTGAGCAAACTGCGCCTCTTTTGCACTGTAAGGTAAAAACGATCATCTCAACCTTCAACGCAAACACCATCCGCCTCTTGCCTTGATGCACAGGGTTGGCATCACAGGCAAGCAGCTACAAGTAGGGCTGATGTTGAGCTGCAAGGCGAAGAAGGCACTGAGGGGTGTGGTCTCAGTCAGTGACAGAATCCTTATTGCGGAATTTGACGGAAACCCGGCGACCTCTGTCATAATCTGTTACTCCCCGCACAACTGCAGCGAGGAGAAGGAGGTGGAGGCCTTCTAAAGTAAACTTCACTAAGCTGTCACTTCAATACCGGCACATAACTTCCTGGCTGTACTCGCCAATTTTAATGCCCAGGTCGGACTGGAAGATGTTCCATACTTATACCAAGACTTCACCAACAGAAACGGACAATATCTAGTTGATTTCATCCAGGAGCACAATCTCATTGTTGCCAACACACAATTCAAGAAGCAAGCTGGTAAACTGTGGACATACGAAAACAGAGCCTCCATCTACAGGAAACAGCTCGATTACATCCTTGTAAGAACAAAATGACGTAATTGTGTGATCAACACAGAAGCCTACAGTACCTTCAACTTGGTCAGTTTTGACCACAGAGTAGTGTCAATGCAAGTGAGACTGAGCCTGCAGCAACCCAAAGCCATAGGTCCTAAGGAGAATATAGACTGGAAGAGATTCTCCTCACAACCTACTCTTCAAGCCCAGTACACAGTGGAGGTGAGAAATTGCTTCGGCCCACTGAAAAGGGAGGAGGAAGAGATTGCCACCGACTGCTATCAACGGCTCATAGACACACACACAGATGTAACAAAGAGTTTGCCTACTATGAAGTGAATCAAGAAGAGCCAGATCTCGAAACATAGAAACATAGAAAATAGGTGCAGGAGTAGGCCATTCGGCCCTTCGAGCCTGCACCGCCATTCAGTATGATCACGGCTGATCATCCAACTCAGAACCCTGTACCTGCTTTCTCTCCATGCCCCCTGATCCCTTTAGCCACAAGGGTTATATCTAACTCCCTCTTAAGTATGGCCAATGTACTGGCCTCAACTGTTTCCTGTGGCAGAGAATTCCACAGGTTCACCACTCTCTGCGTGAAGAAGGTTTTCCTCATCTCGGTCCTAAAAGGCTTCCCCTTTATCCTTAAACTGTGACCCCTCATTCTGGACTTCCCCAACATCAGGAACAATCTTCCTGCATCTAGCCTGTCCAATCCCTTTAGAATTTTATACATTTCAATAAGATCCCCCCTCAATCTTCAAAATTCCAGAGAGTATAAGCCTAGTTCATCCAGTCTTTCTTCATATGAAAGTCCTGCCGTCCCAGGAATCAATCTGGTGAACCTTCTTTGTACTCCCTCTATTGCAAGAATGTCTTTCCTCAGATTAGGGGACCAAAACTGCATACAGTACTCCAGGTGTGGTCTCACCAAGGCCTTGTACAACTGCAGTAGAACTTCCCTGCTCCTGTACGTCCTGAAACATCCTGATGTTGTCACAGCAAGAAGTGTGGTCAATGCTTGTCATGCCGAACTTAGAAGGAGTGAAACAGAAGAGCTAAGAGACAAGTTGAAGACAGCAAAGAAGAATCTCTTTGCCACCCATGACCGACTGAAGGAAGAGGAACTAGCTGAGAGGATTAGAGAGGTAGAGGCTGCTAATGAAGACAAGCAGCATGGAGAAGCATGGCACCTAGTCAATGAGATCAGTTGATGGAAGAAGTCCCCATCAGGTCAAATAAGTGGTAAAACAGCAGAGGACCATGTCCAGACATGGTTTACTCACTTTATGAACCTGCTGGGAAGCCCTCCAATGATCACAGAAAAAGAAGAGGACATACCCACGATACTAATGCAAGTCGACATCGATGACCATGAGGAACTGAAGAAAGCCAATTATGCACTCAAACAGGGCAGGAGCACTGGACCAGATGGGATACCACCAGATGTCCTGAAGAACTGCGAACTGGACGACATCTTGCTGGACATATGTAATACAGCATTGATGAAAGGTGACAAACCAGAATAGTGGTCACTCTCAAACATTATCCCAGTCCCCAAGTCTGGATCCCTCACGAAGACAGATAACTACAGCGGTATCAGCTTGACCTGCATCTTAGCAAAGCTATACAATCGGATGATCTTGAACAGGATTCACACCGCCATTGACCCTAAGCTAAGATTCAATCAGAATGGTTTTCAGCAGAAGCGCAGAACAGTAATGCAAATACTTGCTCTCCATAGAATCATCGAGGAAGTCAAGAAGAACAACCTACCAGCCATACTTACTTACATCGGTTTTTGCAAAGCTTTTGACTCCATTCACCGAGGTAAAATGCTGAAGATCTTGAAAACTTACGGAGTGCCAGACCATCTACTGAGAGCAACAGAGTCCAGCTATACCAAAACCATGGCGAAAGTTGTATCACCAGACAGAGAAACAGCAGTGTTCGAGCTCCTAGCTGGTGTGCTGCAAGGAGACGCTCTGGCACCCTACACCTTTATAATCGTCCTTGATTACGCTCTGCGTCAAGCTACCAAAGATAATGACGAGCTTGGTTTTACCATAAAACCAGGACGAACCAAGAGGGTCAGACCAGTTATGCTCACAGATCTCGATTTTGCAAATGACATAGTCCTGCTCTCTGACCAGATGGAGGAAGCACAGCAGCTACTGACAAAAGTGGAAACTGAGTGCAATAAAGTTGGACTTCACATAAACGCTAAAAAGACGGAGTTCATGGTGTTTAGCTGTGACGAAGGTACTTTCAAGACCGTAAAGAATGATACCATTAAGAAAGTATTTGACTACAAGTACCTCGGGTCAAGAATGATGAGTTCGGAGAAGGACATAAAGATATGGAAGGTACTGGCGTGGAGGGCTATGAACGACATGAAGGAAATCTGGAAGTCGAACCTGACCAGAGGGCTTAAAAAGAGGACCTTCGTAGCAGTCATAGAGTCCATTCTCACGTACGGATGCGAGACGTGGACACTCACCAAGACCATGCGAAAGTCTCTAGATGGTTGCTATGCACGAATGCTCCGGATGGCTCTTGACGTGAGTTGGCAACAGCACATGACGAACGTCGAGCTCTATAATGACCTACTGATGCTCACCACTAAAATTGAGGAGAGAAGACTGCAACTAGCAGGGCACTGTCTACGCCACCCCGAACTATCTGCCAGCCTAGTCATCATATGGGACCCCAAGCATGGGAGGATGAACCCTGGGCGCCCTCCCAGGACTATGGTCAACACGCTCCTAGAAGACAGTGGCGCGGCTAATGTAGATGAATTGAACACACTGATGAGGGGGAGGGAGAAGTGGAGAGTCCGTCATGGTGCCCGACGCCGGCCCCCTAGGCCTGAGTCGACCTAGTAATAGTAGTAGTAGTGCCATTATGCACACCAACATCCCCTTCGTCCCCCTTATGATGACCTGCTCCATTTTGTGGAATATGGAGAAAAGACTGATATCACAGATTAGAGCTGAATGTATTTTGGTAGATCACCTTAAATTGTTTTATAGCTTATTTGGTTGCCTTTTGTTGGATCTTAAAAGCTTCCCAATCATCCAACTTCCCAATCACTTTTGCTACCTTATATGCTCTTTCCTTGGCTTTTATGCAGTCCCTAATTTTCCTTGTCAGCCACGGTGGCCTAGCCCTGCCATTTGAGAACTTCTTCTTTTGTGGGACACATCTATCCTGCAACTTAAGAACTATTCCCAGAAACTTCAGCCATCTCTGCTTTGCCATCATCCACGCAAGTACCTCCTGCAATCCACCTGGGCAAGCTCCTCTCTCATGCCTCTGTAATTCTCCGTATTCCATTGTAATACTGATACACATGACTTATGCTTCTCCCTCTCAAACTGCAGCATGAATTCAATTATATTATGATCACTGTCTCATAAGAGTTCCTTTACATTAAGCTGCCTAATAATTCAGGGTTATTTCAAAACACCCAGTCTAAGATAGCCTTTCCCCGAGTAGACTCAAGCACAAGTTGCTCTAAAAAGGCACTTCGTAGGCATTCAACAAATTCCTTCTCTTGTGATCTGACACCTACCTGATTTTCCCAATCTCCTTACATATTGAGGTACCCTATTACAATTGTGACATTACCCTTATAACATGCCTTTTCCAGCTCCCTTTGCAATCTTAACCCCACAACTTGGCAACTATTTGGAGGCCCAAATATGATTCCCATAATGTTTTTTTTAGCCTTGCAGTTTCTTAACTCCTCCCACAAAGAATTGACATTCTCTGCCCTATATCACCTCTTTCTAAAGATGTAATTCCATCTCTTACCAACAGAGCCAGACCACCACCTATGCCTTCCCACCTGTCCTTTCCATACAAAGTGTACCCTTTGATGTTAGACTCTCAACTATGATCTTCTTTCAGCCACGACTCAGTGATGCCCACATACTGACCAATCTCTAGCTGCGCCACAAATTTGTCCGCCTTATTCCGAAATGCTGTGTGCATTTAAATACAACTCCTTCGGTCCTGAATTCGTCGCTGTTAGGAATTTTGTTGTACAATTTAAATCTTTGTTTTGTTTGCAGTTGTATCCAACCATTGGCTTGTCCGTCCTTATATTCATATTACATATTACATCATCTTCTTGTAAACCTGCTGGCTCATCCTCAGCTCTATCATACTGGTTCCCATTCCCCTGCCATATTAGCTTGAACCATTACCAACCGCTCTAACAAACCTGCCCACAAGGTTATTGGTGCCTCTTGGATTCAAGTGCAACCCATCCATTTTGTACGGGTTACACCTGCCCCAGAAGAGGTCCCAATGATCCAGAAATCTGAATCCCCGCCACCTCCTATGCTCTAAGTGAATGGCAGCTTAGTGTTATTTCAAATCATAGTTTAATGAAAAATGTGACTACATTTTACTCCATTGGTTTAGTAAATGGACATAGTGTTCAGATACCTTCAAGGATTACTGTTAAGTCACAAACCACTTTAGGATGAAGAACTGGTAGTCCGATAAAGAATTCAGTAGAATATTGTGCTTGGCTAGCTTAACTCATCTGAACTGCACAATTTGCCTGATCCTTAAGGCAGCCAACATGTGATAAAAACAGATGGCAGTTTAAATCTGAACAGAGTCACTTGTACTTTGTCATTGGCTCGACAACTTGCAGCTTATTAGGGAGAGTGAACAGGAAATAGAGAGGAGCTACAGTGAGTTAGTCACCCCGAGGCTGCAGGAGTTAGATAAGTGGGTGACGGTCAGGGAAGGAAGGGAAGAGCTCAGACAGCAGAGAACACCCCTGTAGCCATCCCTCTCAGTAATCATTATCTTCTTTTGGATGTGGTTGACGGGGATGACCTGACAGAGGACGACCACGGCAATCAGATCTTTGGTATTGAGCCTGATTCCGTGGTGCAGAAGGGAGAGAAGAAGATGAGGAATGCGGTAGTCATAGGGGGTTCCATAGTGAGGGGAATAGACAGGAGGTCCTGTCAGCCTGATAGGGATGCCCACGTGTTGTGTTGTCTCCTAGGTGCCAGGGTACAGGATGTCTTGGATCGGGTGCAGAGTATTCTGGAGGGAGAGGGTGGCCAGCCAGAAGTGTTGCTACACATTGGTACCAATAATATAGTCATAGTCATAGTCATAGTCATACTTTATTGATCCCGGGGGAAACTGGTTAAATAGGAAGGAAAAGGGAGGAAGTCCTGAAGAGAGAATTCAGGGAGTTAGGTAGGAAGCTGAAAGGCAAGACCTCTAGGGTGGTAATCTCAGGATTGCTGCCTGTGCCACATGTTAGCAAGTGCAAGAATAGCATGATCAGGCGTATTAGTGTGTGGCTGAGAGACTGGTGTAGGGGGCAGAGCTTCGGGTTCCTGGATCATTGAGGCCTCTTCTGGGGGAGGTACGACCTGTACAAAAAGAATGGATTACACCTGAACCCAAAGGGGTCCAATATCCCAGCGGGCATATTTAATAGAGCTGTTAGGGAGGATTTCAACTAATTTGGCAGGGGGGGTGGGAACTAGAGTGATAGGGCTGAGAAAGGGAAAACAGAAATAAATCAAAAATAGTGTGCATCAGAGATTATAGAAAGAAATGGCAGGAGATGAGTCTTAATCACAGCCAGTGACATGACTTACAGGGCAATAGAGCCGTGGTGCAGTTAAAACAGAAAGCAACAAATATTGGACTGAGAGTGTTGTATTTGAATGCACGTAGCAAAAGGAATAAAATGGACGATCTTGAAATTCAGCTACAGATTGGCAAATATGGCAATGTAGCCATATCTGAAACTTGGTTAAAGGATGGCTGCCATTGGGAGCTGAACATCCAAGGATATACTGTGCATCGGAAAGATAGGTTAGTAGGCAGAGGGGGTGGAGTGGCTCTGTGTATAATATTAAATCATTGGAAAGAGATGGCAGAGGAATGGAAAGTGTAGAGTCTCTATGGGTTGAGTAAAGAAATGGCAAGGGTAAAAGGACCCTAATGGCAGTTGTATACAGGCCTCCAAACAGCAACTGGGATGTAGATTACAAATTACAGCAGGAGATAACAAAGGTGTGTCAAAAAGGCAATATCATGATAATTGTTGGGGATTTTAACATGAAAGTGGATAGGAAAAACCAGGTCAGTACTGGACCTCAAGAGAGAGAATTTGTAGAATGTCTTAGGGATGGCTTTTTAGAACAGCTTGTTGTTGAGCCCACTAGGGGATCAGCTGTGCTGGATTGGGTGTTGTGCAATGATCCAGAGGTGTCAAGAGAGCTTAAGGTTAATGAATCCTTAGGGAACAGTGATCACAATATGATTAAGTTCACATTGAAATTTGAGAGGGAAAAATAAAATCCAATGTGTCGGTATTTCAGTGGAATAAAGGAAATTACAATGGCATGGGAGGGGAACAAGCCAAGGTTGACTGGAATGGGACGTTTGCAGGAAAGATAGCAGAGCAGCAATGGCTGGAGTTTCTGCAAAAAATGAAGGAAGTACAAGACAGATATATTCCAAATAAGAAGAAATTTTCAAAGGGAAGAAGGACATTACCATGGTTGACAAGTGAAGTTAGAGCCAAATTAAAAGCGAAAGAGATGGCATACAAGGAAGCCAGAGCTAGTGGGAAGATAAAGGATTTTAAAAACTTGCAGAAGGAAACTAAGAAGGTCATTCGGAAGGAAAAGATGAATTATGAGAGGAAACTAGCAATTAATATAAAAGAAGATACTAAAAGCTTTTTTAAGTCTATAAAGGGTAAAAGAGAGTCGAGGGTAGATATAGGACCAATACAAAATTATGCTGGAGATATCGTAATGAAAGATGCAGAGATGGCAGAGGAACTGAATACGTATTTTGCATCAGTCTTCACAGTGGAAGATGTCTGCAGTATACTGGACATTCAAGAGTGTCAGGGAAGTGAATTTTGTGCAGTGAAAATTACGACTGAGAAGGTGCTCAAGAAGCTTAATGGTCTGAGGGTGGATAAATCTCCTGGACCTGTTGGAATGCACCCTTGGGTTCTGAAGGAAGTAGCTGGGGAGATTGTGGAGGCATTTACGACGATCTTTCAAGAATCGATAGATTCCGGCATTGTACCGGATGACTGGAAAATTGCAAATGTTACTCTGCTATTTAAGAAGGGAGGCAGCAGAAAGGAAACTATAGACCTGTTAGCCTGACATCAGTTGTTGCGAAGTTGTTGGAATCAACTGTTAGGGGTGAGATTACAGAGTACCTGGAGGCACATGACAAGATAGGCCAAAGCCAGCATGGCTTCCTGAAAAGAAAATCCTGCCTGACTAACCTACTGCAAATCTTTAAGAAAGTTACAAGCAGGGTAGACAAAGGAGATGCAGTAGATGTGGTGTATTTGGATTTTCAGAAGGCCTTTGACAAGGTGCCACACATGATACTGCTTAGCAAGATAAGAGCCCATGGAATTACAGGGAAGTTACTAGCATGTGTGGAGCATTGGCTGGTCAGCAGAAAACAGAGAGTGGGAATAAAGGCATCCTATTCTGGCTGGCTGCTGGTTACCAATGGAGTTCCACAGGGGTCAGTGTTAGGACGGCTGCTTTTTATGATGTATGTCAATGATTTGGACTATGGGATTAATAGATTTGTGGCTAAATTTGCCGATGATACAAAGATAGGTGGAGGAGCGGTTAGTGTTGAGGAAAGAGACATAGATAGTTTAGGGGAATGGGCAAAGAAGTGGCAAATGAAATATAATGTTGGAAAGTGCATAGTCATGCGCTTTGGTGGAAGAAATAAATGGGCAGACTATTATTTAGATGGGGAGAGAATTCAAAATGCAGAGAAACAAATGGACTTGGGAGTCCTTGTGCAGGATACCCCTAAAGGTTAACCTCCAGGCTGAGTCGGTGGTGAAGAAGGCAAATGCAATGTTGGCAATTTCTAGAGGTATAGAATATAAGAACAGGGATGAGATGTTGAGGCTCTATAAGGCACTCGTGAGACCACACTTGGAGTATTGTGTGCAGTTTTGGGTTCCTTATTTTAGAAAGAGTATACTGACATTGGAGAGGGTTCAGCGAAAATTCATGAGAATGATTCCAAAAATGAAAGGCTACCATATGAGGAAGGTTTGGCAGCTCTTGGGCTGTATTCCCTGGAGTTCAGGAGAATGAGGGGGGATCTCTTAGAAACATTCAGAATGTTAAAAGGCCTGAACAGATTAGCTATAGCAAAGTTATTTCCCATGGTAGGGGATTCTAGAACAAAAGGGCACTTTTCAGGATTGAAGGACGTCCTTTTAGAACTGAGACGCAGAGAAAATACTTTAGTCAGAGGGTGGTAAATCTGTGGATTTTGATGCAACGAGTGGCTGTAGGGGCCAAGTCATTGGATGTATTTAAGGCAGAGATAGGTAGCTTCTTGATTAACCGGGGCATCAAAGGGTATGGGGTGAAAGCAGGGGAGTGGGGCTGACTGGCAGAATTGGATCAGCCCACGATTGAATGGCGGAGCAGACTCGATAGGCCAAATGGCCTACTTCTTCTCCTATATCTTATGGTCTTATGGTCTTAATTTTTGTGGATAATTACACCTACTAGAAATGTAAGAATTTAAGCATTGTTTAGTACATAAGAGTCTAACACAGTACCAATGCACACAGTAAGTACAGAAATCAAAAGCCTGCATATATACAGTATGTCTTTGGGAATACTGCGTCAGTCATTCAGCATACTGGCAAGAACAATAACTGACCTAATCATAAAATACAACAAGCCTAGTGTTAGAGGCAACTATTCCTTCCAGAGAAAGGCGTACCCAGCACCTGTTCAACAACTGTTAGTTTCAAAGGGATCTGTCAGCTGGATCTGTTTCTGTCCAGGGTAAATCTGTCAGAGATAGTTTCAAGGGAATTACTTTGATCAAACTCTAACCAGATTTCAGCATAGCCAGCTTCATCGATGGGGGGTGAAATAAGTTTATTTTCATGTCCAAGTTTGTTTTCATGTCTGAAACAATAATTTATTACTTGTGAATTATATGCAATAGTGCTTTGACAAAATTTAAATCTATTCCCTTTTTGAAATGAAACCAGAAAAGTCTGGAAGTTTTCTGCAAGCCAGGTAGCATCCATGGAAAGGGAAAAAAAAGTTAACATTTCAGGATGGTGACTTTTCATCAAAGCAGAGAATCATTGGAGATGAAACAGGTATTAAAATTGAGAGAAAGAGGGGAGGAGAGACAGAAATAAAAAGGAAGGCCTGCATTAGAGTAAGAGATAGAGGAGAGAGTGCAAGGTAACAAAAGTCCAGAAGGGATAAACATTTCTATTCAATAATTTACAGGATTTGACATTACAAATAAAGGAGCACTAACTGCCCATCTCTAGTTGCCCTTGAAAAGGTATTGGATAAGCTACACACACAATTAGACGGGTATGGAGAGGGTAAATGCAAGCAGGCTGTTTCTACTAACATAGGGTGGGACTACAACTAGAGATCATGAGTTTATGGTGAAAAGTGAAAAATTTAAGGGGAACATGAGGGGAAACTTCTTCACTCAGAGGATTGTGAGAGTGTGGAAAGAGATACCAGTGTAAGTGGTTCATGTGAGCTCGATTTTAACATTTAGGAGAAGTTTGGAATAGGTACATAGATGGTAAGGTTATTGAGGACTATGGTCCCAGCGCAGGTCAATGTGAGTAGGCAGCTTAAATGGTTTGGCATGGACTAGATGGGCCAGAGGGCCTGTTTCTATGCTGTACTTTTCTATAACTCTATGAATCTAATTTTGATCTGCTGCAGTCCTTCTCGTGAAGGTACTGTGATAAGATTAAATAGAATTAGTGATTTCCCTGTTGCAGCAGCTATAAACTGGCTTAATATGTTGAGAAGATGGCTGACTCATGTTTACTGTTAGGCTTTGGTTACTCATGTAGGCCTCTCTGGGGCTATTTACTGGAAATCATTTGGTAGTTTCTAGCAAAGTGTGTAAACGTTTTTGCTTTATATGGAGGTTTTATTCACATGTAAGGGAGATAAGGAAGGCTCTGAGGTTGGTTCAAGGGATTTTTGGTGCTTCTCCATGGGCTGGATCATGACCAGTGCCTGTTGACCTTGATGCACTTTGGTGGAAGAAATACATGGGCAGACAATTATTTAGATGGGGAGAGAATTCAAAATGCAGAGAAACACATGGACTTGGGAAAATTGAAAAGCCGGACCTCCAGAGTAATAATCTCAAGATTACTGCCTAAGCCACGCGCTATTGAAGGTAAGAATAGCAGAATTAAGCAGATGAATGTGTGGCTAAGTAACTGGTGCAGGGGGCAGGACTTCAAATTCTTCGATCATTGGAATCTATTTTGGGAGAAGTATGACTTATACAAAAACGATGGTTACACCTGAACTCAAAGGGTACTAATATCCTGGCGGGATTATTTAATATAGCTGTTAGGGAGGGTTTAAACTAAGTTGGCAGGGGGAAGGAAACCAGGGTGTTAGGGTCGAGGAAGAGGAAAATTGAAATAAGTCAAAGGTACTGTGCAGCAAAGATGGCAAGAAGAACAGGCAGGTGAATAGACAGGGTAATTTGCTGTGTGATAGAAATATAGCAAAAATCAGTAACAGATACTGATTTAAATGTACTGTACTTAAATGCACGTAGCATTAGAAATAAAGTGGATGATCTTGTTGTACAGCTACAGGTTAAAGGATACGACATTGTGGCCATCACTGAGTCATGGCTAAATGATGGATGTGATCGGGAGCTGAATGTCCAAGGATACACAGTGTATAGGAAAGATAGGAAGGTAGGTAAAGGGAGTGGTGTGGCCCTGATGGTAAGCAACCATATCAAATCACTAGAAAGAAGGGACATAGGATCAGAAGAAGTAGAATCCTTATGGGTCGAGTTAAGAAATGGCAAGGGTAAAAAGACACTAACAGCAGTTACAATATATACAGGCCTCCAAACAGCAGCCGGGATGTGGACTACAAGTTACAGCTGGAAATAGAAAAAGCATGTCAGAAGAAAAATGTCAAGATAATTAAGGGAGATTTTAATATGAAAGTGGATTGGGAAAGTCAGGAAGGTACTGGATCTCAGGAGAGGGAGTTTGTAGAATGCCCATGGGATGGCTTTTTGGAGCAGCTTGTCCATAAGCCCACCAGGGGATTGGCTGTTTTGGATTGGGTGTTGTGTAATGAACCTGAGGCGATTAGGGAGCTGGAGGTAATGGAACCCCTTGGAAGTAGTGATCATAGTATGATTGAGTTCAGTTTCAAATATGAAAAGGAGAAGCTGGTATCAGGTGTATCAACATTTCAGAAGAACAAAGGAAATTACAGTGGCATGAGAGAGGAACTGGCCCAAGTCGATTGGCAAAGTAAGCTAGATGGAGGGACGGTAGAGCAGAATTGGATGAAATTCCTACAAGAAATAAGGAAAGTGCAGGAAAAATATATTCCAAGAAAAAAGAAAATCATGAATGGAAAAATGGCACAAATGTGGCTGACAAGAGAGGTTAAGGCTAAAATTAAAACAAAAGAGATGGCGTTCAAGGAAGCAAAAATTAGTGGAAAAACTGAGGACTGGATGACTTTTAAAAACTTACAGAAGGAAACTAAGAAAGTCATTAGGAAAGAAAAGATGAATTATGAAAGGAAGTTGGCAATTAACATAAAAAAGGATACTAAGAGTTTTTTTAAATATATGAAGAGTAAAGAGTGACACGGGTAGATATAGGACCGATAGAAAATGATGCTGGAGAAATTATAATGGGTAACAAAGAGATGGCAGAGGAACTAAATGAGTATTTTGGAACAGTCTTCACAGTAGAAGACATTAGCGACATACCTGATAGCCAGAGGTCTTGGGGAATAGAATTAAGTACAGTCAAGATTACTAGAGAGAAAGTACTTGGGAAGCTAAATGGACTAAGAACAGATAAGTCTCCCGGACCGGATGAGGTGCACCCATGGGTTCTAAAGGAGGTGGCTTTGGAGATCGTGGAGGCATTATAAATGATCTTCCAGGAATCACTAGACTCTGGCATGGTTCTGGAGGACTGGAAGTGAATGTAGCAAATGTAGTTCCGCTGTTTAAGAAAGGAGGGAGGCGCAAAAAGAAAATTACAGACCTATTAGTCGGTAGTTGGAAAGTTATCGGAGTCGATCCTCAAGGATGCGGTTATGAAATACCTCGAGGTGCATGACAAGATAGGCCCAAGCCAGCATGGTTTCATGAGGGGAAGATCCTGCCTCACCAACCTATTGGAATTTTTTGAGGTAATCTCAAATAAGATTGACAGGGGAGAGGCTGTGGATGTTGTGTATTTGGATTTTCAAAAGGCCCTCGATAAGGTACCGCATAAGAGGCTGCTTAATAAGATGAGAGCCCATGGAGTTACAGCAAAGATATTGGAATGGGTGGAGCATTGACTGATAGGCAGAAAGTAAAGGGTGGGAATAAAGGGATCTTATTCTGATTGGTTGCCAGTTACTAGTGGTGTTCCACAGGGGTCGGTGTTGGGGCCGCTTCTTTTTACAATGTATATCGATGATTTAGATTATGGATTAAATGGTTTTGTGGCTAAATTTGTGGATGACACCAAGATAGGTGGAGGAGCAGGAAGTGTTGAAGAAACAGAAAGGTTGCAGAGAGACTTGATCAGTTTAGGAAAGTGGGCAAAGAAATGGCAGATGAGATACAAAGTTGAGAAATGTACAGTTGTTCATTTTGGAAGAAGAAATAATCAGGCATATTATTATTTAGATGGGACGAAAATTCAAAAATCGGAAGTGCAAAGGGACTTGGGGGTCCTCGTGCAGGATATTCTAACGGTTAACCACCAGGTTAGATCGGCAGTAAGGAAAGCGAATGCTATGTTGGCATTCATTTCAAGAGGAATAGTGTATAAGAGTAAGGAGGTGTTGATGAGACGCTATGGGGCACTGGTGAGACCTCATTTGGAATACTGTGCGCAGTTTTGGGCCCCCTATCTTTGAAGGGATGTACTGCTGTTGGAGAGTTCAGAGAAGATTTACGAGGATGATTCCTGGAATGCGGGGCTAACATATGAGGATCGTTTGTTGGCTCTTGGACTGTATTCATTAGAGTATAGGAGACTGAGAGGGGATCTCATAGAAACATTTCGAATGTTGAAAGGGTTGGACAGAGTAGATGTGGAAAGGCTGTTTCCCTTGGTGGGTGAGTCCAGGACAAGAGGCCACAGTCTTAGAATTAGAGGGTACCCATTTAAAACAGAGATGAGGAGAAATTTTTTTAGCCAGAGGGTCGTGGATTTATGGAATTCGTTGCCACATACAGCTGTGGAGGCCCGATCATTGAGGGTGCTTAAGGAGGAGATTGATAGTTATCCAATTAGTCAGGGTATCAAGAGATATGGGGAAAAAGCCAGAAATTTGAACTAGATGGGAGAATAGTTTAGCTCATGGTGGAGTGGCAGAGCAGGCTCGATGGGCTGAATGGCCTGCTTCTGCTCCTTTGTCTTGCGATCTTGTGATGTTAACCAAAGAGCTTTAAAGAAAAGAAAGAAAAAAAAACTAAAACGCCCATTTTAATTAAACAATCAAATGTGCACAGGTTGGAGCTCCAGTCTTCCAAAAGCTGATGTGTCTGATGTACTCACGGCGCCAACTCATATTCACCGATCCTCGGTGGAAATCCCTCTCTTTGGTCCATTCCATTCGGATCGAATCCTGCAGCCAGTTCTCTTGAGCTTCTTCTCTCTCCATCCTCACCTAAAAAGACCCTGACCCACCTCAGTGTCCATCACAAAACCTCTGCCCAGTATTCTCTAGAACCTTCTCCCAGTTCCACCCTCCTGATTGGATGACACAATTTTCCTAAACATCCCTTATCTTTAACGGTAACCCATACACTAGCAACAGAACACACTGCTTCTACAGAAAACCATTACATGAAATATCCTACAACATTAGCAGCATAATCTTTACCAAGGTGTTACACTCTCCCCCCACCAAAAATAATCATGTCCTCATGACTTTAAAATTTATCAACCAATCATTAATAACACAGTTTTCAAAGGAATTTCATGATGTGAAGACCTCCAAACCATTTGTAAGTGGGAGTGACATATCTCACTGGGGGGATAGGTGCAACACACTGATCCTCCAATGCGATATAGGCCAGCTTATCCAGGGGTTTCTTGACTCTTTGAGACATTCTTATCCCATCGTCTACTTCTTCAGTCTCAGACACTCCTCGGGATCTTTCCTTTCTACTTGGAGAGGCCTCCCCCGTCCATTACTCATGTCTTCTGGCAAATCAGGTCCCCCTATCACTTGACTGCACTCAGCTTCATTCTCAGTTACTTTGGAACCCAATTTCCCTTCAATGTCCAGCCACAAGCCTGCCTGTCCGCTGCTAGTACCTCCCTCCACCCCCACTGCATCTTCATCAGCATGGGGATGTTTGGAAATCTCCATTAATTATTGGGGAGTTTTCATAAAGTAACGTATATCACACCCCCATTTCCTCATCCTCAGAGTCTGTACAGCATTCAGTGGTTAGGTCCCCTCCAGGCCTTTCCACTGATTGTCTTTCTGTTTTGTGTCACCATAGATGACTCCTTCTAGGTGTAGAGTCCCTGTCTCGTCCTAGAGGTAAAGGGTGGTTCAAATGGAGAATTTTGACACGTTCAGTCCCGTCTTCTGGATTCACCTAAAAAATTAGCATATCTAGTAACTGACTCTCCACTGCATAAGGTACGGCCACCCAATGGTCAGCCAACTTATGCTTCCCTGGTAGCCCCAAATTGCTTCTGAGAATTCTGTTTTGGGGCATCATTTGGGAGAACCTAATCTTTTGATCATATCTCCTCTTGTTTCCTTGATTCTTCTTGGTAGTAGAGAACGCTGCTAGCTCATAAGCCTTTTGCAACTCCCTCCTCATGTCAGACACATACCTAAGATAGGTCTTCTGTGGCAGCTTCCGCAACAGTCCCAAAACAGAGGTCCACAGGTAACTTTGCTTCACACCCAAACATCAAATAATATGGCAAGTGTCCAGTAGCTTCATTCTGTGTACAGTTGTAGCAGTGGACCAGATGCCCCACATACTGACTTCATTTGTTCTTCTTGCTGATATTCAGGGTTCCAAGCATGTCTAGCAATGTACGGTTGAACCTCTCGGGTTGGGGATCACCCTGAGGGTGATATGGCATAGTCCTTGACTTCTCGACTCCAAGCATGCTCAGTAACTCATGTATGAGCCTACTTTCAAAATCTCTTCCCCGATCGCTATGTATCCATTTGGAAAGGCCATAATGAATGAAATACTTTTGCCATAACATTTCGGCCATGGTGGATGCCCTCTGATCCTTTCTAGGGAAGGCATATCTGGTGTAGAGATCAGTAATAACCAAGATATTCGCCGTGTTGCTGGAATCAGGCTCTATGGAGAGGAAATCCGTACATACTAGATCAAATGGCCCTGCACTCTGCAAATAGGATAAAGAAGCAGTCCTCATAGGCAGAGTCTTCCTCTGAATGCATCCATTGCATGACTTACAGTACTCTTCGACCTCAGGGTTCATTCAGGGCCAAACTAATCTCGGACCAATCCATAGGTCTTGACAAACCCCAAATGACCTGAATCATCATGAAGTGACTTTAACAAAATCCTCTCAGGCAAAACCAGCTGGGAATGCCGAGGCCTATCTGTAGGAGACATGACCCAAATAGAACCTGGTTCTTCAACTCCAGTTCGTTTCCTCCTCTCAGCAGTAGAGGTATGGCAGGGTGTTTCATCTTTTCAGCTTGGGCCATATCACCTTTTGCAACAGCTGACCAAACAGTGCCTACACGAGGGTCATCTTGCTGTGTGGCGGCCACTTCCTCAGGACTCAACGCAGGCAACTGCTTCGTACTCAGAGCAGTCGGTTTGCAGTAAGCTTGTGGAATGGTGTAACCAGAAGCTCTCAAATGATCCACAGCCCTATACTGCCATAGCCTTTCCTCTGATTTTTCCATGGAGGAAAACTGACACATTGCTCCAACTTTGGTGCAGGAACATCCTCCCAATCTCCGTCCATTTCAGGCCCTTTATTATGAAGGTCAGGATAGTGTATCCACATCAATGTTCCAGCTTCCCGGCCGGTACTTCAGGCTGAAATCATAGGCAGAAAACAACGATGGCCTATGGCATCCAATTTCTCTGAGGTCAGGATATAAGTAAATGGGTTGTTGTCTGTCGTCGAACTTGGCACCATATAGGTAATCACTTAACTTAATCCATCACAGCCCATTTCAATGCCAGAAACCCCAATTTGTGCATGGAGTAGTTTTGCTCGGAGGGTGACAAACTCCGGGTGACAAAAGCAACAGATCTCAACCATGCGTCCTGATCCTGATATAGAATACACCCTAGGCCCTCTAGACTGGCGTTTGTATGCAATACATACAGCAATTGGGGGGTTTGCAAATGCCAACACAGGTGCTTTCATCAGCAGCTCCTTCAGCAACTGAAAGACCTCTTCCCAGCTTGCTCCAAAAGGCTCCGAAGACCTAAAATAAACCTTATTATTTTCGCCTTTCATCCTCCTCCCTTTCTTTCCCAAGGGAGGGTAACCACACAGAAGCTGATTCAAAAAGTGACTCACTTTGGAGTAGTCCTTCACAGATTTCTGATAGTACGCACAGAATCCAAGGAACAAGCATAGAGGTTTCACATTCTAGGGGCCTTGGCCATGTGGTGTCTGCCTCTATCTTTGATGGATATGTAGCTCCTCTATCCTGTGAGACTATGTGCCCAACGAAGTTGACAAACGTCTTGCAGAAGTGGCACTTGTCCAGTGACAGTTTTAATCCTACAGCTATCAAGAGGCCTAACACCTTCGGTAGCCTCATTTTGTGCTCTTTCAGGCTGGACCTGAACACTATGAGATCATCCAGGTACACCAGCACCTCAAGAAAGTTCATATCCCCAACAGTCTTCTCCATGGCACACTGGAAAGTAGCTGGTACTCCTGATCTGCCCAGGGGCATCCTTTCAAACTGAAAAAATCCAAGCAGACATATGAATGTCATCTTCTCTTTGTCAGCCTCACTCTTAGTTATCTGATAATACCCTCTCCTTAGGTCCAGCACACTGAACCATTTTGCTCCACTCAGTCAGGCCAGTGCATCCTTGATCCGCAGAACAGTATACTGGTCGGGGACCGTGCGTCAGTTCAGTGTTTGATGGTCAACATATATTCCTATCTTCCCATTCTTCTTTCTCACCATCTTTTTGGGTGATGCATTGGGACTCCTGGTCTCAGTGATAATCTCAGCTTCCTTCAGCTTCAGCAGATGCTGCCAAACGTCTTCCGCCTCTGTGGGTGCCAGTTGCCAAAACATTTCTCTGAATGGGGTGTCCCCTGTCACTCGGATGGTGTGGTGAGTACTCTTGGAACAACCCAGATCAAACTCGTCAGTAGAAAAGAAATCTTTGAACTTTAATATCTTTTCGGTCAGTCTCCTTTTCCAACCTCCAGGTACCAGAGAGTCACCAAAGCTGAATGACTTGGCTGTTAACTTTCCCGTTTCAGATGTTTTCTCTCCTGCTTTTCTCATCGGAAAACTAGATATTACAGTCACCGGAAAAGGCTGTGCCATTGGCATTTCCTGCCTGAGGGTGACCTCCCTCTCTGAGGTGTTTCTGACCCTCAGAAAACAGGTGTCACCCTGTTTACCTGTACAACCGACAACTTATGCAGTTCAGGCCTCACCAGTACCCCAGCAGTTAAGTGTGACTCCTCTGCATGGTCTTCTGGAACACCCACCAAGAGAGTCTCGGCATCAGGCATTCTTGGAAATTTGGGGTTTCCTGTCACTCTAGCTCAGCGGTCCCCAACCACCGGGCCGCGGACTGGTACCGGGCCGCAAACCATGTGTTACCGGTCTGCGAGGAAACGATATGATTTGGCAATATGAGTCAGCTGCACCTTTCCTCATTCCCTGTCACGGCCACTGTTGAGCTTGAACTCACGTGAGGTCATTACGCAAGCGTCATCCATGTCAGCGTGGGAAGGAAATCAGCTCCTCGAGCTTGCAAATGACGGCGGGCTGAAAAGTATGTTTGACATAACACCTCTGCCGGCATTCTGGATCAAAGTCAAGGCTAAATATCCTGAGATAGCCATGAAAGCACTGAAAACGTTGCTTCCATTTCCAACATACCTCTGCAATGAATGCAATGAAAACTAAATTGCGGAATAGAATGGACATAAGGAACTCCCTTCGAGTATCGCTGTCTCCCATCACCCCTTGATGGCACCATATTGTTGCAGGAAAACAAGCCCAGGGCTCCCACTGATGCAGTGATATTGGTGTGTTGCAATGATTTTATATGTTCATATGGAGAAAATATGTGCTGTGTGCTTAATATCCAAACGTTACTTAAAATGTTATGATGCTATTGACTTATGTGTCTTATATAGCTATATAACAATTACAGCATGGAAACAGGCCATCTCGGCCCTTCTAGTCGCTACTCTCACCTAGTCCCACTGACCTGCACGCAGCCCATAACCCTCCATTCCTTTCCTGTCCATATACCTATCCAATTTTTCTTTAAGTGATAATATCGAACCTGCCTCTACCACTTCTACTGGAAGTTCGTTCAACACTTACTTCAAGCTCCCCTGTCCTCCCCGATAATTGACTTATCACTACATTCATGCGAGGAAAATATGTGCTGTGTGTTTAATATTAAATTCATTAGATAAACCCTTTTAGAAATCGAGTGTATTAGCCTCTTATCACCTATATTCTGGCCGTGATTAACACCCCCCCCCCGTACAGAATCGTCAAAAACGATTTGTAGAAAAAAAGTCGGCACGTACACGCATGCGCACTGGTGCCCGCCCAAGGGTTCATGGCCATTGTAGTCTTTATTGGGGTAAGCACAACGTATTTGATTGCTACTCTTGCCCGTTGGCAACCCTACCCCCCCCCCCCCCGGGTCAGTTGGTCCACAAAAATATTGTCAATATTAAACCCGTCCGCATTGCAAAAAAGGTTGGGGACCCCTGCTCTAGGTATTTCCCCATGCTGTAATATGATGGGTTTGGACTGGGTGTACCACACAGTTCCTCATTTGTGCTCATCATCTGGCCTAAGATGGGCTTGCACTGTCTCAAAAGCAGCTCTGAACACCAAGTGAATGGCTAAGGCTTCCAGATAACTCTCTCTAATTCTCTCTTTGCAGGCTCCCTCTAGCCTCCCCACAATAGGAGTATTTGTTCCCACAAGAATTGAAGCTTCATCCTTCTTGACTGGGCCTGGACAGACCAACAATAACGTATCAAGGACCTCAGCTACTCCCATGTCTGCCTCTGAAAACTCCAGCTTCAACAACAGTTAACCACCATACAGGTAGTCATCAGTACTAAGGCCTCAGAGCTCTAGGGCACTGAGTGACCTCAATTGTAAATGTGTCAAATACCATTTGTAGAAAGATCTGTAGAGTAGAGTAACCTGAGAACCTGTGTCAAGTATGGCGCCAGCATAAATAGCCTTGATCCACAGGAATACACTGGAGCTTGGCCCCACTAAGCCTTCAGGAATAGGGTTTTGCACTTTAGTTTTTTCCTTGATACATTGATTGGAATATGATCCCCCGAGATGCCAGGCCATTTCCTCACTGGGTTTCTCTGAAGTTTCCCAACTTCCCCTTCTGTTTAAGAAACCGTTGGTTCACTTTCAAAGATTTTCCTGTCCTTCACACTTCCACCTGAAATGTCTCTCCTCACCACAGTTGAGACAGACAATACCGGTCGTTCTCCTTTTCAAGGGACCCCATTCAACAGCAGCCCTCTGCTTAGTACGTCCCATCAATGGGTCCAGCTCCCTATCAGCTTTGCCATGCTTGGTGACAGCACCTGCTGATATCAACCAAGATAACTCTGCTCTAAAATCTTTCATGAAATCCTGTAAAACCCTTGCAGGGGTCGCTTCGGCAACAGGGGCTACTTCTGAGGACTGTACCCTGCTGATAGAGGCCTCCCAATCCTCCACTGCATGTTCCTCCTCTCTTACTTCTCTGATCAGCTCAACAAATGAGGGAAGGGGGACACATTTTGTGATACATTTGGTAGCTTAAGGCAGGGGTCCCCAACCTTTTTTGCACTGCGGACCAGTTTAATATTGACAATATCCTTGCGGACCGGCCGACCGAGGGGGGGGGGGGGCGGGGTGTTGCCAACGGACAACAGTAGCAGTCAGATACGTTGTGTTTTCCCAAAGAAAGACTACAATGACCATGAAGCCTTGCGCAGGCACCAGTACGCATGGGTGACCTCTGCATACGTGTACCAGCCGATTTTATTTCTGCAAATCGTTTTTGGCGATTCTGTTCGGGGGGAGTGTTAATCACGACTGGAATATAGGTGATAAGTGGCTAATACACTCAATTTCGTTTCTATAAGGGTTTATCTAACGAATTTAATATTAAACACACAGCGCATATTTTCCTCGCATGAATATAGCGATAAGTCAATTATCAGGGGAGCTTGAAGTAAGTGTTGAACGAACTTCCAGTAGAAGTGGTAGAGGCAGGTTCGATATTATCATTTAAAGAAAAGTTGGACAGGTATATGGACAGAAAAAGGAATGGAGGGTTATGGGCTGAGTGCAGGTCAGTGGGACTAGGTGAGAGTAGCATTCGGCATGGACTAGAAGGGCAGAGATCGCCTGTTTCCGTGCTGTAATTGTTATATGTTTATATAAGTAAGTCAATAGCATCATAGCATTTTGAGTAACGTTTGGCTATTAAACACCCAGCACATATTTTCCCCGTATGAACATATAAAATCATTGCAACACACCAATATCACTGAATCAGTAGGAGCCCTGGGCTTGTTTCCCTGCAACGAGACGGTGCCATCGAAGGGTGATGGGAGACAGCGATACTCGAACAGGGTTCCTTCTGTCCAGTCTATTTCGCAATTTGGTTATCGTTGCATTCATTGCACAGATACGTTGGAAATGGAAGCAACGTTTTCAGTGCTTTCGTGGCTATCTCAGGATATTTAGCCTTGACTTAGAACATAGAACATAGAACATAGAATAGTACAGCACAGTACAGGTCCTTCGGCTCACAATGTTGTGCCGACCCTCAAACCCTGCCTCCCATATAAGCCCCCACCTTAGATTCCTCCATATACCTGTCTAGTAGTCTCTTAAACTTCACTAGTGTATCTGCCTCCACCACTGACTCAGGCAGTTCATTCCACGCACCAACCACTCTCTGAGTAAAAAGCCTTCCTCTAATATCCCCCTTGAACTTCCCACCCCTTACCTTAAAGCCATGTTCTCTTGTATTGAGCAGTGGTGCCCTGGGGAAGAGGCGCTGGCTATCCACTCTATCCATTCCTCTTATTATCTTGTACACCTCTATCATGTCTCCTCTCATCGAAATTCTCTCCAAAGAGTAAAGCCCTAGCTCCCTTAATCTCTGATCATAATGCATACTTTCTAAACCAGGCAGCATCCTGGTAAATCTCCTCAGTACCCTTTCCAATGCTTCCACATCCTTCCTATAGTGAGGTGACCAGAACTAGCCACAGTACTCCAAGTGTGGCCTAACCAGAGTTTTATAGAGCTGCATCATTACATCGTGACTCTTAAACTCTATCCCTCGACTTATGAAAGCTAACACCCCATAACCTTTCTTAACTACCCTATCCACCTGTGAGGCAACTTTCAGGGACATGTACCCCCAGATCCCTCTGCTCCTCCACACTACCAATTATCCTGCCATTTACTTTGTACTCTGCCTTGGAGTTTGTCCTTCCAAAGTGTACCACCTCACACTTCTCCGAGTTGAACTCCATCTGCCACTTCTCAGCCCACTTCTGCATCCTATCAATGTCTCTCTGCAATCTTTTACAATCCTCTACACTATCTACAACACCACCAAACTTTGTGTCGTCTGCAAACTTGCCAACCCACCCTTCTACCCCCACATCCAGGTCGTTAATAAAAATCACGAAAAGTAGAGGTCCCAGAACAGATTCTTGTGGGACACCACTAGTCACAATCCTCCAATCTGAATGTACTCCCTCCACCACCACCCTCTGCCTTCTGCAGGCAAGCCAATTCTGAATCCACCTGGCCAAACTTCCCTAGATCCCATGCCTTCTAACTTTCTGAATAAGCCTACCGTGTGGAACCTTGTCAAATGCCTTACTAAAATCCATATAGATCACATCCACTGCACTACCCTCATCTATATGCCTGGTCACCTCCTCAAAGAACTCTATCAGGCTTGTTAGACACGATCTGCCCTTCACAAAGCCATGCTGACTGTCCCTGATAAGACCATGATTCTCTAAATGCCTATAGATCCTATCTCTAAGAATCTTTTCCAACAGCTTTCCCACCACAGACGTAAGGCTCACTGGTCTATAATTACCCAGACTATCCCTACTACCTTTTTTGAACAAGGGAACAACATTCGCCTCCCTCCAATCCTCCGATACCATTCCAGTGGACAACTAGGACATAAAGATCCTAGCCAGAGGCTCAGCAATCTCCTCTCTCACCTCGTGGAGCAGCCTGGGGAATATTCCATCAGGCCCTGGGGACTTAGCTGTCCTAATGTATTTTAACAGCTCCAACATCTCCTCTCCCTTAATATCAGCATGCTCCAGAACATCAATCTCACTCATATTGTCCTCACCATCATCAAGTTCCCTCTCATTGGTGAATACCGAAGAGAAGTATTCATTGAGGACCTCGCTCACTTCCACAGCCTCCAGGCGTATCTTCCCACCTTTATCTCTAATCGGTCCTACCTTCACTCCTGTCATCCTTTTTTCTTCACATAATTGAAGAATGCCTTGGGGTTTTCCTTTACCCTACTCACCAAGGCCTTCTCATGCCCCCTTCTTGCTCTTCTCAGCCCCTTCTTAAGCTCCTTTCTTGCTTCCCTATATTCCTCAATAGACCCATCTGATCCTTGCTTCCTAAACCTCATGTATGCTGCCTTCTTCCTCCTGACTAGATTTTCCACCTCACTTGTCACCCATGGTTCCTTCACCCTACCATTCTTTATCTTCCTTACCGGGACACATTTATCCCTTACATCCCGCAAGAGATCTCTAAACATCGACCACATGTCCATAGTACATTTCCCTGCAAAAACATCATCCCAATTCATGCCCGCAAGTTCTAGCCTTATAGCCTCATAATTTGCCTTTCTCCAATTAAAAATTTTCCTGCCCTCTTTGATTCTATCCTTTTCAATGATAATTATAAAGGCCAGAGAGCGGTGGTCACTGTCCCCCAGATGCTCACCCACTGAGAGATCTGTGACCTGACCCGGTTCATTACCTAGTACTAGATCTAGACTTTGATCCAGAAGGCCGACAGAGATGTTATATCAAACATACTTTTCAGCCCGCCGTCATGTGAGCAGTTGATCTCCTTCTCGCGCTGACATGGATGACACGCGGGTAATGACTTCGTGTGCGTTCAAGCTCAACAGTGGGCGTGACAGGGAATGAGGGAAGGTGCAGCTGACTCATATCGCCAAAGCATATCATTTCCTTACGGCCTGGTAGCCGGTCCGCAGCCCAGTGGTTGGGGACCGCTGGCTTAAGGCAATCTCATCATGTGTCTTTGCGACCTTCACAATTTGGTCCATCCTTAATTGATTCACATCAGCCAGTTGAATGGCCCCTTTACAAACAAGTAAAGCAACCGTCTCTCCAGCTGGAAAATGTAGGCAGCTGGACCTTTTAAAGTCTCCACCAGTTGCTGTCTTTTCACATTATCAGAGCACTGCCACTCGTCCAACATCTGAGATGACTGCACTGCCCAAGTCTCATATTCCTCCTCCCCCTCGGAGGTGGGCTTCACTCCTGAGAACATTCTCAGCCTGTGATAACTTTGACTTTCCACTGGTGCATTTATCCACCAGGGACATAATTGCCAATATCAAATCAGAATTTTCAACCCTCGTTAGTGAACTTATTAGACCTTCCACATCAAACAACTCCTTCCTCTCACTCTGCAGAAATGAGAGCAATTTGTCTTTAAAGTCTCCACCCTCAACTACGGGAAACTAGGCTTCCAATTCAGTGCCCTCGGCAACACTGCCCTCTTTTCTGAAAGCATGGATGGCCATGGCCCTATCTCTCCTGGATAGGTTAGTAAGGCATTTGACAAGGTTCCACACGGTAGCCTTATTCAGAAAGTCAGAAGCCATGGGATCCAGGGAAGTTTGGCCAGGTGGATTCAGAATTGGCTTGCCTGCAGAAAGCAGAAGGTAGTGGTGGAGGGAGTACATTCGGATTGGAAGGTTGTGACTAGTGGTGTCCCACAAGGATCAGTTCTGGGACCTCTACTTTTCGTGATTTTTATTAACGACCTGGATGTGGAGGTAGAAGGGTGGGTTGGCAAGTTTGCAGACGACACAAAAGTTGGTGGTGTTGTGGATAGTGTAGAGGATTGTCGAAGATGGCAGAGAGACATTGAAAAGATGCAGAAGTGGGCTGGGAGGTGGCAGGTGGAGTTCAACCCGGAGAAGTGTGAGGTGGTACACTTTGGAAGGACAATCTCCAAGACAGAGTACAAAGTAAATGGCAGGATACTTGGAAGTGTGGAAGAGCAGAGGGATCTGGGGGTACATGTCCACAGATCCCTGAAAGTTGCCTCACAGGTAGATAGGGTAGTTAAGAAAGCTTATGGAGTGTTAGCTTTCATAAGTCGAGGGATAGAGTTTAAGAGTTGTGATGTAATGATGCAGCTCTATAAAACTCTGGTTAGGCCACACTTGGAGTATTGTGTCCAGTTCTGGTCACCTCACTATAGGAAGGATATGGAAGCAATGGAAAGGGTACAGAGGAGATTTACCAGGACGCTGCCTGGTTTAGATGGTATGGATTATGGTCAGAGATTAAGGGAGCTAGGGCTTTATTGTCTGGAAAGACGAAGAATGAGAGGAGACATGATAGAGGTGTACAAGATATTAAGAGGAATAGATAGAGTGGACAGCCAGCGCCTCTTCCCCAGGGCACCACTGCTCAATACAAGAGGACATGATTTTAAGGTAAGGTTCAAGGGGGATATTAGAGGAAGGATTTTTTGCTCAGAGGGTGGTTGGTGCGTGGAATGCACTGCCTGAGTCAATGGCGGAGGCAGATACACTAGTGAAATTTAAGAGACTACTATACAGGTATATGGAGGAATTTAAGGTGGGGGTTTATATGGGAGGCAGGGTTTAAGGGTCGGCACAACATTGTGGGCCGAAGGGCCTGTACTGTGCTGTACTGTTCAATGTTCATAGATCCACTGCTGTCATGTCATCGCTAGTCTGATGTAAAACCATATCTTTGCCCACCGTTTGTTCAAACTGCTGTTCCATGATCATAACTCTCCCTAATACTTTAACGGTACTTAAAACCCTAAACAACAATTCATCTGGGCTGTGGATATCCACCCCAGTCAGAACACAAGCATTAGTTACGGGTGATTTCTTTGAATCGCACCAACACCTAATCCCTACGGCGTCCACAACCACATATCTTAATCACTTTTCCAGACAATAGCTTAACACAGGATTAAACACAAAACCACTTAATCAATTCTAAGAGCAATCAAACAGTATTCAACGAATTCAATCCAGGATGATAGCCCCCACAAAAACTCTTTTTTACTGGGTGTCTCTAGAGATGCAGCTCATTGGTCCTCCTCTAACAGCCACTGGACTCAGCAGTGAGAAAACCCCCCTTTCTCAGACGCCGTATGTTCAGGGTAGATATGACTTAGGTCCCACCAAACCCGTGAATGTCCTATGATTTACTGCCCCCATGCATTCGCCTGTCAGCAAGAAATAGCAGATCATACTCTATACAATTATTATGGAAGTATATTAATGAATGTTAACTGAACCAAAGAGTTATTAAAGGAAAGAAAGAGGAAAAACGGAAAGGCCTGTTATAATTAAATAGTCAAACGTGCACAGGTTGGAGCTCAAATATTCCAAAAGCCGATGTGCCTGATGTACTCACGGCACCAACTTATTTCACTGATTCCTGGTAGAAATCCTCCTCTTGGGCTCCATCAGATCGTACATTCCTGCCGGATCGGACCCTACGGCCAGTTCTCTTGAGCTTCTACTTTCTCCATCTCCCACTGGAAAATCTTCAACCACCTCGGTGTCCATCACAAAACCTCTCCCCCAGCATTCTCTAGAACCTTCTCTCAGCTCCACCCTCCTGACTGGATGACACAACATTCCTAAACATCCCTCATCTTTAACAGTAACCCAAGCACTACCAGCAGAACACACTGCTTCTACAGAAAACCATTATAAGAAATACCCTACAACAGTAGCAGTAAAATCTTTACCAGAGTATGACACTAATGACCTTGTTCTTTAGTTGGGAGTTAAATAAAATTACTTATTATAACCATTTCTGAAGTTGTGCTTTCATTGCTGACTTGTTCACTCAAGAGGAATCAATCAAAACCTGAACTCTGGTTTGAGACAGTTTTGTCCACTATGGTGCTGGGTTGAGGTTTTGTAGAAGGTGGACCCAGTAAAGATTAAGGGTTGATAATATATTTTCCAGCAGCAGTGGAGAGGAGCGTGCAGGTGGTGCCCTTCACACGCACCTGCCATCCTTGTCCTTCTGGCTAGCGCAGCTCACAAGCTTCAGTCGTGCAGTCAGAGCACCTGTGCAATGTTTTGAAGCTGGTTCTCGCTGCCGTCACTCTCTGCCAGTAGTAGAGACAATGGAAGTCCAGGGAGATTGATAGTCTGCCAATCAAACACATTTCTTTGATGAAGTAGAGTTTTTTGAAGAGTTGTTGAAGCTGTCCTCATTCAGGCAAGAGAAGAGAACCCAACACCATTGTGGACAAAACTGTCTCAAAACAAGAGGATTCCAACACATTCTTGACTTCTGCCTTCCCAATTACGGAAAGGCATTAAAACATGAAGAAATTGGTCACTAGCAGCAAGGTACATATCCTCCGACGTTGCTTCATTTGGCAGTGTACGCATGTACAGCTGATTGACAATAAACTGAACTTGAACTTGACTTGCATGCATCCAGAGCATACATATGGATGAAGATAAGAAACTGCAGTTGCTGGAATTGCAAACAAAGCGGAAAATGCTGGAAGAAATGGGGGTAGTGATCAGTCCGTAATTATGGAAGTAAAATGTCTAAGTCTTGACCTGAAACATCTGCTTCCACCTTTTGCCTCCATATATGAGGTAGAGTTAAATTTCTGATCAAGTTGAAGATAGTCAGGGACTTGTTAATCATTAAGTCCCTGGGCAGCATGGTAGCATAGTGTTTAGCACAATGCTTTATTGTACTAGAGACCTGGGTTCAATTGCCCCTGCTGTCTGCAAGGTGTTTGTACGCTCTCCCCATGATTGTACGGGTTTCCTCCAGGCGCTCCGGTTTCCTCCCACAGTCCAAAGGTGTATTGGCTGGTAGGTTAATTGTCCTGTTATTAGACTATGGGGGTTGCTGGACAGTGCAGCTCTAAGAGCCAGAAGGGCCTACTCTGCCCTGTATCACAATAAATAATAAGACTATCAAGAGAAAGCTGAGGTATTCAAAACCTGGCACTTCTGAAGAACAACTGTTACTTGTCACTTATCTTGAATATTGTTTAGGTCCTGATGAATACAAACATGGACAGCTTCATTTGCTGAGGAACTGCAAATGGGTTTGAACGTTACGCAGTCTTCAGCAAACATCTCCATTTCTGACCTTCGTGGATGAAATGGCTAAAGGGGGTTGAACCTAGGACACTGACATGACATACTCTTGTAGTGATGTCCTGGGGCTGGAATGATTGCCGTCCAATAAGCATTATCACCTTCCTTTAATGCATGTGAGAAAATCTTGACGTCAGTTCTGTCCAAGTATGCTTTTACATCAAAGGCAGTCACTCTTGCCTCTGGAATTCAACTCTTTGGCCCACTGTTTGAAGAGACCTGGAGTTGAATGGTCCTGGTGAAACCCAAATTGGGAATGTAAGAACAGGTCATTGGTGCATTTAGGCCATATTGTCAATTTGTCAATGACACCTTTCATTACTTTGCTAATACTGAGATGAAGCTGATTTGGCAGACAGTTTACTTGGATTGGATATGTTGTGCTTTTTCAGAGCAGGACATACCATGGCAGTTTTCCTCATTGCCAGCGCTATAAATGTACTAAAGCTTCCCGGCTAAGGTTGCTGCTTCTTCTGGAGTACAGGTCATCAATACTACAGCTGGATGTCACCTGGTCTACAAGTGTGGAATAATTATCTGAAATTACCAAAGGAATGTGGTAGGAATGGTGTAAATCTGAACTAAAATGCTGGGAATATGGATTATTTGAATTTGCACAGATTGGGGATGTGTAATATGTTTGGTCTAAAGATAAAATGTTTTTGTTGAGCATTGCTGAGAAAATGAAGGAAGCTAATGAGAGACAAGTCTAAGTGAGAGTAAAAATACAAATTAAAATGACAGGGGATTGGTAACAGGATCAAACTAGCAGCCTGTATGGAGGTGTTCCATAAATCAGTCACACAATATCTCCCCAGTGCAGGAGAGGCCACATCCAGGATCCAAAGTATTTCTTTTGTTTTCTTGCCTTTTGATTTCTTTAAACGTTGTACACCATTCTTTGAATTCTCATCTAATCAGTTCCACTCTTTGCATCTGCAGTTTACTTTCTGTTCTCATGCTTATGCTGCTTCAGAACGGATCCGAGCTTTGTATTGGGTTTAAATTGCAAATCATTCATTAAGGTACACACCATATTCTGGACTGACATTGCATATGCAGCAACTGACAGGCATTAAATCTGGCAGTGTGGAATATTTTTGAGATACATTCTTTAAGTTTTGTAGCATTTCAGTTAATGTTATTGCTTCAAGTATATATGAATCTGGTGCCTTGCATCTTCTAGTTGCCTGTCACTTTAACTCCCCATCTCGTTCCAATTCTGCTCTTGCAGTTTATGAACCTCTTTTCATTCTGACAAAAGCTCAAAGAATCTGAACTTCTTTCTTGCCTATTTACTGCCTGAAGTCTCAACACTGGATTCAGAAGTCAGCCTTCCCATCTTGTATCTGGCTAGTTTGATGAAAAGACATTCATCTGTGACATTAACTCCATTTTTCTGGCTCCACAAATCACTCCTGAGCTGGAGGAAAGGTGTCAGCCCAAAACGTCGACTGTACTTTTTTCCATAGCTGCTGCCTGGCCTGCTCGGTTCCTCCAGCATTGTGTGTGTGTTGCTCATATTTCCAGCACCTGCAGATTTTCTCTTGTTGGTAATTCCTGAGCTGTTGAGTATTTCCAGCATTCTTTTTTTAAATTTCAGATTTCCAGCAGCTGCAGTGTTTCTGTCTTGGGTTTTTATTTATTTATTTATTTACTGAGGTAGTGCTTTGAGCCATGTCACCCAGCAATCCCATGAATTAATCCTAGCCTAATCACTGGTCAATTTACAATGACCGATTAACCTACCAACCTGTACATCTTTAGACTGGCGGAGAAAATTGGAGCACCCGAAGGAAACTCACGCGGACACGGGAAAAACATACAAACTTGTTACAAGCAGCTCTAGCACTGTTTATTTGCTCTCTACTTTTCCCTGACCTCAAAAACCTCTTCAAACAAATTAACTGGGATCAGCAAATCTTCACTACCCTCTTGATGTAGGGCTTCAACCTGAAATGTCGACAATTTCTTTCTCTCCACTAATGCTGTTTGACCCATTGAATTCCTCCAGCAGTTTGTATGTCACTTCACCACCTTTATTGGAATGTCAGCTGGCATCACCACTATTTATAGAATTCCCTCTCTTGATCACTATCCCTTCACAGACATTCCTTCCAATTTCCCCATCCTACTTCTTCTCTGCATTTCAAAGCACGATTGACCACTAACGTTTCCTAGCACTGGTTAAAAACAATAATCTGCATTTTCTTCTGTAGACATTACCTGATTTGCTGAACATTTTACTCACTTTCTGCTTCAGATTATTGAATCAGGTTTTCAGCACCTATGAGTTTTTTTTCTCTTTTCGGCAGTAATATCAATCGGATTCAGATGAAATAGCAATTTGATGAATAACACCCAAGCTGGTAAATATTCATAAACTAGAGTGAGATTTTATATCTTATTTCCTTGCTCATTTCCTGTATCATTAGTAGGAAATGAGCAAGGAAACTTATTGTTTGGGGAAGTCTAGGACCAGAGGGCACAACCTCAGGATAGAGGAATGTCCAGTTCGAACAGAGCTGAGGAGGAATTTCATTAGCCAGAGAGTGTTGAATCTGTGGATTTTGTTGTCACAGGTGACTGTGGAGGCCATCGTTGGATATATTTAACGATATAGCAACCTCTGCCTTAATTAATCAGGGTATGAAGGGTTACAGGGAGAAGGTAGGAGATTGGGGCTGAGAGCAAAATGATGAGATGACAAAAAAAATGGCCTAATTCTACTCCTATATCTTATGATCTTATTGTTTAGTCATTTATCAATTGTGCTAAATAATTGTATGTAGGTTCTAACAACCTATAGTGTATGAATATTCTTTTCTAACTTCCCCTTTGGATATTCTCATGATAGTTCTTTCTCCTCTCTGAACTCTATAACCAGCTGAAAAGAGTTCATAATTTTGAAGCAAATTTTGTAAAAGCAAGCGCATTTCACCCTTTATGCTTCAGTGCAATTTCTCAAGTCTTTCCTAGTGATTGTATTCTGATATCATAAAATTCACTGAGCTCCTTCCAGAATTTTAATGCCTTCCATTACAAGATTGCCTTGAAAAGCATCCAATAATTAGCAACATTATGGGCTGCTTGGTTGAGCAGTTGTTGACACCAACCACTACTTTGCTGATCAAGAGAAGGCTAATTACCAGTAATTATTTGGAATGGATTTATCATGCTATTTTGTTGGCAGGAAGTATCTGGGCAATTTTCCACATTGTTGAATAGATGCCACTGCTGTAATTGAACTGGAATGGTTCGGCCAGTGGGGCACTGCACTCAGGGAGTGGAAATCTTCAATATGACTGCCAGGATGTGCTTTAGATGCTGTCTGATACTATAGCTATTGAAGTATCCAGTGGCTTCAGCCACTTTTCCCTATCACAATGGAAAATTCAATGTTCATACAGTATCTTTGGATGGTAGGCTACTGAAAGGGAATATTCCACTTGAGTAGATTTCCCAATTGCACCACACCTTCAGTGTACTCTTCCCACACATATTCACCATTGTCCATTTAGTCTCCTTCTTCCTTAGTTCTCCTTTTCTATTCCCTTCCCATTAATAAGGGCTGTACCACCTAATCCCTTTGCACCTTATAATGGAAATCTTTCCCATTTCCTCCTCAGTCCTGATGCAGGGTCTCAGCCAAAAATGTTGACTTACTCCTTTTGCTTCAACAGATGCTGCTTGACTTGCTGAGTTCTTCCAGTGTTCTGCTTTTTATTTTGTTCCAGATACTGTACCAGCATCTGCAGTCTCTTCTGTCTTGTACAGGGCTGTGCAAAAGTCTTAGGCACATACAGATATAGCTAGGGTGCCTAAGAATTTTGCACAGTACTGCAGTAACTTTATACATTGCACTGTACTGCTGCTGCAAAAAAAATCATTTGTGAGTGATGAGAAACCTGATTCTATCGCTATTGTGGACTGAGAGTGGGGAGGAGGCAGGTAGAGAGGAATCATGGTTGGGAAAAGGTGAGGAAGCATGAAGACATTCTGTAATGCCCAATAAACCCATTGTGTGGAATCAAATTACCTTGCCTGGTGTCTCAGGGCAAGGTGTGTCTGCACCCACACCACTCCCCACCCTTGACACTCCTTTTTTGCTACCTGTCCTACGCCATTTCACGGTGCTCCACCCTAGCTATTCCAAACATGTTTTGCTCCTGCTAGATTTACAAGCTCACTCTCCATTCCACATTGACAAATACAGTACAGTGCAAAAGTCTTAGGCACCTGAGCTATATATATGTGCCTAAGACTTTTGCATAGTTCTGTGTATGGACACATTGCGTAAGTTGGATTCCATTCTGTTGATGATGGGAAAATTCCTAGATTCGCTTCATCCTTAAAGGTCAACCACTAGTCACAAGTGGATGTGATAGAATTGTTTGGATACATTGTTTGTGGGATCATCAAGCCCTATCTATTTCATGTTGCCTTTGCATTAGTAGATGCAGATTTGTATTTAAACCTAGTCAGGTTGACAGTGCATTTTCAAATTGGTCCTGGGGGAGAGTGCAGCTGTTATTTCTGCAATAGCGGAAATAGATACAGCTGTTATTGCAATTTATAGTATTCTTTATGTATTGCACTGTACTGCTGCCGCAAAACAACAAACTTCACGACAAGTGTCAGTGATAATAAGCTTGATTCTGATTCTGATTCCAGTTCTACAAACTGAGATGATAGTCTTGTGAACATGAATCTTGCTACTTATCTACAGTACCTTTCAGTCCTCAGAAGGGGTCTTAAAACAGAATGTGTGAAATGCTAAGTGTATGAAGCTCTTCCTGTTTTTATTGTAAAACTGAAATAAAAGGGTTAATTTTGGCCTAGCTTTTCACTCTGGGCATTAATGCTTGCCTCTACCGATTGGTCAGAGAATACATCTCTAGGTGTAATTCAACCGTTCATACACACACCTTTGATTAAAAATTTGCAATTTTTTATCAAAATTGGTGAGCAAACAGTTGAGTGTTGACCTGAAATTATACATACCAAGAGGCAACAACGTTTATTTATGATATAAGAGCATGAAAAATTAGGAGCAAAAGTAGGCCATCTGACTTGTCGAGTCTGCTCCAGTCAACATTCAATAAAATCATGGCTGATCTGCCTGTGGACTCAGCTCCATGTACCTACCTATTATGTTTGTTCTTTAACAAAGTCAGACTTGTGGGTGTAAAAATGTCAGAACTAATTTATTAATGCAAACATGAGGAAATCTGCAGATGCTGGAATTTCAAGCAACACACATAAAAGTTGCTGGTGAATGCAGCAGGCCAGGCAGCATCTCTAGGAAGAGGGACAGTCGACGTTTCAGGCCGAGACCCTTCGTCAGGACTAACTGAAAGAAGAGCTTGTAAGAGATTTGAAAGTGGGAGGGGGAGGGGGAGATCTGAAATGATAGGAGAAGACAGGAGGGGGAGGGACGGAGCCCTTTTCTTTCCCCCTTTTCTTTCTCCCTAGGCCTCCTGTCCCATGATCCTCTCATATCCCTTTTGCCAATCACCTGTCCAGATCTTGACTCCATCCCTCTGCCCCCTGTCTTTTCCTATCATTTTGGATCTCCCCTCCCCCTCCCACTTTCAGCTCTTCTTTTAGTTAGTCCTGATGAAGGGTCTCGGCCCGAAACGTCAACTGTACCTCTTCCTAGAGATGCTGCCTGGCCTGCTGCATTCACCAGCAACTTTCATGTGTATTGCTAGAACTAATTTATTTACAGATTTACAGTATGGCTTCAGCTCAACCGAAATTTACTCGGGACCTTCAGCCTGCCAGCAGTGTGTGTATCAGAATCAGAATCAGGTTTATTATCATCAGCATGTGAAGTAAAATTTGTTAACTTAGCAGCAGCAGTTCAATGCAATACATAATATAGAAGAGAAAAAATAATAATGATAAATAAAATAAAAACAATGACAATAAATAAATAAATTGCAGTAAGCTTATATTGAGTAGTTTTTAAAAACATGCAAAAAACAGAAATACTGTATATTTAAAAAAGTGAGGTAGTGTCCAAGGGTTCAATGTCTATTTAGGAATCAGATGGCAGAAGGGAAGAAGCTGTTCCTGAATCGCTGAGTGTGTGCCTTTAGGTTTCTGTACCTCCTGCCTGATGGTAACAGTGAGAAAAGGACATGCCCTGGGTGCTGGAGGTCCTTAATAAATGATCCTGCCTTTCTGAGACACCGCTCCCTGAAGATATACTGGGTCTCCTTAGGCTAGTACCCAAGTTGGAGCTGACTAGATTTACAACCCTCTGCAGCTTATTTCGGTCCTGTGCTGTAGACCTCCCCCGCCCCCCCCCCCCCCCCATAACAGACGGTGATGCAGCCTGTCAGAATGCTCTCCACTGTACATCTATAGAAGTTTTAGAGTGTATTTGTTGACATGCCAAATCTCTTCAAACTCCTAATGAAGTATAGCTGCTGCCTTACCTTCTTTATAACTACATTGATATGTTGGGACCAGGTTAGATCCTCAGAGATCTTGACACCCAGGAACTTGAAACTGCTCAGTCTCTCCACTTCTGATCGCACTATGAGGATTCGTATCTGTTCCTTAGTCTTACCCTTCCTGAAGTCCACAATCAGCTCTTTTGTCTTACTGACATTGAGTGCCAGGTTGTTGCTGCAGCACCACTCCAGTAGTTGGCATATCTCACTCCAGTACACCCTCTCGTCACCACCTGAGATTCTACCAACAATGGTTGTATCATCAGCAAATTTATAGATGGCATTTGAGCTAACCCTAGCCACACAGTCATGGGTATAGAGAGAGTAGAGCAGTGGGCTAAGCACACACCCCTGAGGTGCGCCAGTGTTGATCGTCAGCAAGGAGGATATGTTATCACCAATCCGCACAGATTGTGGTCTTCCAGTTAGGAAGCTGAGGATTCAATTGCAGAGGAAGGTTCAGAGGTCCAGGTTCTGCAACTTCTCAGTCAGGCTTGTGGGAATGATGGTATTAAATGCCAAGCTATAGTCAATGAACAGCATCCTGACATAGGTGTTTGTGTTGACCAGGTGGTCTAAAGCTGTGTGGAGAGTCATTGAGATTGTGTCGGCAGTTGACCTATTGTGGCGATAGTCAAATTGCAATTGGTCCAGGTCCTTACTGAGGCAGGAGTTCAGTCTAGTCATAACCAACCTCTCAAAGCATTTCATCACTGTCGATATGAATACTACCGGGTGATAGTCATTAGGGCAGCTCACATTATTCTTCTTAGGCATTGGGATAATTGTTGACGTTTTGAAGCAAGTAGGAACTTCCGCCTGTAGCAGTGAGATGTTGAAAATGTCCTTGAATACTCCCGCCAGTTGGGTGGCATAGGTTTTCAGAGCCTTACCATGTACTCCATTCCACCTTGCGAGGGTTCACTCTCTTTAAAGGCAGCCTAACATTGGCCTCTGAGACAGAGATCACAAGGTCATCAGGTGAAGCAGGGATCTTCACAGCTGCAGTTTTGTTCTCCCTTTCAAAGTGGACATAAAAGGCGTTGAGTTAATCTGGTAGTGAAGCATCGCTGCCATTGCTGCTATTGGGTTTTTCTTAGAAGGAAGTAATGTCTTGCAAACCCTGCCAGAGTTGCTGTGCATCCGATGTCGCCTCCACCCTCATTCAAAATTGTCTCTTCACCCTTGAAAGAGCCCTCAGCAAATCATACTTTGTTTTCTGGTACAGGCTTGAGTCACCAGACTTGAATGCCACAGATCTAGCCTTCAGCAGACGACATATCTCCTGGTTCATCCATGGCTTTTGGTTTGGTAATGTACAGTAAGTCTCTGTAGGCACACATTCATCCACAAAAGTTTTAATGAAGTCATTAAAACTTTATGTGTGTGTGAATGTGTGTGTGTGTGTGTGTGTTTTTGTCCTGTTCAACAACATCACTTCCTGTTCCAGGTGAACCACATACATTGCACCTGAACCTGAGCCCCAGTAAAACTAAGGAAATGGAAGTAGGCCTTAGAAAACAACAGTACAATATCCCAGTCCTGGAAATAAGTGGCCAGTTGACAGAGTGTGTAGGAGAATACAAGTACCTCAGCACAACCCTAGATAACAAAATTACCTTTAAGACCAATGGTGGGTTGATACTCTCCAAGTGCCAACAATGACTACTTTCCCTTAGGAAAATGCAAAAACTTCAGGTCCAGCCATCAATTGTCCAGTCATTTTATAAATGCTTCATTGAATCGATATTAACCTACAATATCACAGCAATTAGCACTATGAATCTCAGCCCACTCAACAGAATTGTCCAAATAAGTAGTAAAATCATTGACCAGGAACAAGAATCTCTCAGCAGCATCCATAAGAGACGGACAATAAAGAAGGCTGAACAAATAGTAGAGGACATTGCACATACACTTTGCACGCACTACACTCTCATGCCATCCGGACGCCGCTACAAGTCCTTGCCCATCAGCACCATGAGAGCCTTATCCAGTTTTGTGCCTTCCTTCAGTTGCCTCCTCCACACCCAATTTTGAATATATAGTATGCATGGCATTTTTGACAGTAAAACAGACTGTTTTATTATTGGTATTTTAAATTACATGCATTAATTTTTAGTTTTTATTATCTATTATGAGTAGTTTACATTGTGTTTAATTATATATAGTGTGGTGTTGTGTATTTTAAGTTCTATGATGTTGTCCTCACCAATGCACAAAGTTCCTCATGGAAATAAGGTGAATTGAATTGCACACTGGGAACTAAATTTCTTTATTATGTAAACATAATAACACATCTTCCCACTTTAAAGAAAACAAACAAAACAGTATGTCCTTCTAAACCTGCAAGAAACAATAATGCTTTTCAACAAGGTATTTACAATAACTTCAATGGAAATAAGCAAATACAGTCCTTTATTCACTAATCCGCTCTCAACCCATCTCCGTGGTGGTTTAATGATCCCTTTTGAACTTCTATTTGATTCCACAGATGTCTTGTTTTCACTTGCTGTGTTTATACCAGTGTTCTTATGAGAAATTTGATGAGCGTATTCATTTCTTTCACAACCTTCTGCCAAAATCTTACCTGTTTATCTCTGTTCTTGTTCTTGCTGTGTGACCATAATTCACTCCATGCCTCATAATGGAGTCCTGAATTACTTCCATGTGACTCTTTGCACAAGTTCCAGCACATAATTCTCTGTAACCTCTGCCATCTCCAACTGGATCCCACCACCAAACACATCTTACCCCCCCCCCCCCACCAACTTTCTGTTTTCTGCATTGCTCCCTATGCAACTCCATTGTCCATTCATCGCTTCCACTGATCTCTGTCCTGGCACTTAACCTTGCAAGTGGAACAAGTCCTACACCTGCCCCTATACTTCCTCCCTCACTACCATTCAGGGTCCTAAACAGTCCTTCCAGGTGAGGCAATACTTCACCTGTGAGTCTATTGGGGTCATATACTGTGTCCTGTGCTCCTGTTGTGACCTCCTATATAGCGGTGAGACCTGACGTAGATTGGGAGACCACTTCATCAATCACCTATGCTCTGTCTTCCAGAAGAAGTGGGATCTCCCAGTGGCCACTCATTTTAATTCCACTTCCTATTCCTATTCCAATTCTACTGACACCATGAGGTCACACTCAGGTTGGAGGTAACATCCAACCTGGTGGCATGAACATCAATTTCTCGAACTTCTGGTAACGCCTCCCCTCCTTCATCATTCCCCATCCCCTTTTTCCTCCCTCACCTCATCTCCTGGTCTGCCCATCACCTCCCTCTGGTGCTACAGAAAGTTGTAAAATTAGTCATCTCCATCATGAGTACTAGCCTCTGTAGTATCCGTGATATCTTCAAGGATCAGTGCCTCAGAAATCTGACACCCATTATTTAGGACCCTCACCACCCAGGACATGCCCTCTTCTCATTATTAACATCAGGAAGGAGGTACAGAAGCCTGAAGGCACACACTCAGCAAGTCAGGAACAGCTTCTTCCCCTCTGCCATCCGATTCCTAAATGGACATTGAATCCATGAACACTAGCTCACTTCTTTTTATTATATATATAATTTCTGTTTCTGTACAATTTTTGATCCATTTACTATACATATATGTGTCTACTTACTGTAATTGATTTAGTTATTTATTTTTTTCTTTCTATATTATCATGTATTGCATTGAACTGCTGCTGCTGTTACTAAATTTCATGACACATGTTAGTGATAATAAACTGGATTCTGATTCTAATTCTTTGAGATGTGCCTCCCTCTGCATTTGATACATTTGCTGTTTGATCCTAACTCTTTGGTTTGTGGTTGCTTTAGAAAATGCCTTGTGCTCTGCCCCACTGTTTTCACAGCATATACTATTGTTTCTGCCCTGTGCAGCTCTTTAGCTTGTGCTCATGTAGTCTCCACTGTCCTACACATATTCACAGCCTTTTTCAGCATTAACTCTTTTTCACAGAGGAAGCCTTCACCGAGCACATTATTTGAAGTTCTGCAAACTATTCTGCCTCTCAAATCTCCAAAGTCACAGGACTAACTCAGTGTGTGAAGCTTAGCTATGTAAGTGTTGGTCAAAGCTGACACTTGTTTCTCGTCACAGAAGAACTTACATCTTTCAAACATGACTTTTTTTATCTGGGGCAAAATACTCCTCATATTTTGTTACAAGAGAGTCAAATTTAAAGTCTGTCTCATCAATTTGAAAGTTGTTGTGGATGTCCAAATCATCTTCACCAACTATGTGTAGAAAGATAGTTGCTTTCAATTTTCCTTCTGCCCCGCCAGCTCTGCCTGCAACTAAATATATATTGAATCATTGTTTGAAGCATTTCCAATATCAGCTAGATTACTGGTAAACTGTATAGGTGCAGGTAGACTTAAGTTATCCATTGAAGAGATTTTTAGGTTATCATCTGTCTCTTGGTGAACTTCGAGACAGTGTGCTCATTGCTGGCAGCTTCCCTCCATCGGACCTTGTACCTCATTCAATGCTGCTGGTGGCATTCAGTTCTGCTTTGTATTTAGACCTCACAGCATGTGATGTTTGTTCTTTAACAAGGACAGACATATAGGTTAAAAACACTAGACCTATTTTATTTATAGATTTACAGAATGGCTTCAGCTCGACCACATTTTACTTGGACCTTCAGCCCGTCAAAGGCGTGTGTCTGTGTCGTTCACTAATGTTGCCTCCGGTTCTGGGTGAACCGCCCACACTGCACACTGGGAACTTGAGTTCTTTATTACGTACACACATAATAAAACACTAACTTTTCCCCGTAACCATTAATTCTCCCGCCATGCAAAAAAAAATCTATCTAATGGTGCCTTGAATATATTTAATGAGGTAGTGCCTAATGCTTCCCTGGGCAGAAAATTTCATAGATTCACTATTCTCTGAGAATAGCAGATCCTCCTTGTGCAGAGGGTGCAGAGGAGATTTACAAGGATGTTGCTTGAATTGGGGAGCATGCCTTATGAGAATATGTTGAGTGAACTCAGCCTTTTTTCCTTGGAGTGACGGAGGATGAGAGGTGACCTGATAGAGGTGTGCAAGATAATGAGAGGCACTGATCATGTGGATAGTCAGAGGCTTTTTCCTAGGGCTGAAATGGCTAGCACAAGAGGGCACAGTTTTAAGGTGATTGGAAGTAGGTACCGAGGAGCTGTCAGGGGTAAGTTTTTTTTACGCAGACAGTGGTGAGTGCGTGGAATGGGCTACTGGCAGCGGTGGTGGAGGTGGATACGATAGGGTCTTTTAAGAGACTTGTGGACAGGTTCATGGAGCTCAGAAAAATAGAGGGCTGTGGGTAACCCTTGATAATTTCTAAGGTAAGGACATGTTCGGTACAGCTTTGTGGGCCCAAGGGCCTGTAATGCTGCAGGTTTTCTATGTTTCTATGTAAATCTACTCCCTGAATCTCCCCTACCAGTGGAAACAACTCTAGGTTATCTATCCCTCTCATAATTTTGTGCTTCCATAAAATCACCTCTTATTCTTCCAAATTCCAGTGAGTACAGTCCCAGGCAACTCAATCTCTCCTCATTGACTAAACCCCCTGCCCCCATATCCAGAATCAACATGGTGAACCTCTTCTGCGCCATCTCCAAAGCTGGTAAATCTCTTCACAAGTAATAAGATCAGAACTGAACCTAATATCTTAGATGCGACTTCACCAGTACCCTGTACAGTTGCAGAATAACCTCCCTGCTCTTAAGTTTGATCTCTCTTTCAGTGAAAACCAACATTCCATTTGCCTTCTTTATGTATCATAAAAACAAAGAAAATTTAGACAGTAGACATTTGTGTCCAGACCCTTCTGACCCGTATCCAAACTCTATTACTCTGCACTCCTGGCATGATGTAACCGACAAATCCTAGACTACTTATTTTAGTACTGTATGCTCTATTTTGGAAAATATTGCAGTTTTTAAAATTCAGCTGGATGAGATTTTATCACTGAAAATAAATTTTAACATAAGCATTTATTTATTTGTCTGTAAGTGCTCTGAATTAAATATTATTTAAAGTGTACTGACTGAAAATTAATGCCTTCCAAAATTGATCCAACTGGACAAATCCTGCAATTTCATCCAGGTGGTGTGATATACAGGCTTTAATATACAGTACTCTGGAAAAGTCTTATACACATGCTTCCAAAAATAATGGACTGAGAAGTTTCTAAATATCAAAAAAACTATAAAGTGCAGAAAACAGTAAAAAAACTAAATCAAATCAATACTTGGTGTGACTGCTTCACCTTTAAAACGGCATCAATTCTCTTTGGTACACGGTTGTGCAGTTTTATAAGAAAACTGGCTGGTAGGTTGTTCCAAGCACCTTGGAGAACTTGCCACAGTTCTCCTGCAGACTTTGGCTGTCTCACTTGCTTCTGTCTCCCAGACAGTCTCAATGATGTTGAGATCAGGGCTCTTTGGAGGCCATACCATCTGAAACCATTAAAAAAAATCCAGTGTGCTTAAGATTTTTGCACAGTACTGTACATGAATTGAGTCTTGTACCAGTGTAAGTGGCTGACAAGTGCAGGTGATTTTGCGCTTAACTTACCACATTTAATACCATCTGATTCTTCCATATTGTTTTGGCCCATTCCCTTGAATTATGGGAGTGAAATTAACAGAAGCAAATGGAAATATCTCCCCTCTTAACTCTCCTCCTCACCCATCCACACTCTGTGGCTTTTGCTAATAAGCAAAGAAGCAATGCTGGCATGTTGCAGAACACAGATGCAAAGATTTAATTGTGGTATTCATTCTGGCATATCACCATACAATCTAACAAGAAACAGAGCCATGTGGTCAACACTCTGATGCACAGTGTTTGCATCTAAATCCAGATATCTGTCTGAATAGAAATACCCTCGTGAAATGAACTAGATGTAAAATGGTTTAACAGCTGCAATCGGCTTTAATGGAGCCAAGCCACATGTTAAGAATTTATTTGCCTCCTGCAGTGTTCCATCAAATGTTTAATTTTTGCACTGTTGATTAAAAAATAACAAAGACATCTATGCCACTTCAACCATTCCGCTGATTAATACGTTTGTACAACATATCAATTAGCATACTATCACCAAATTACAAATGCTTCTTTATTGTTTCTATGTTACTCTGAAGAATTTCCCACAAGCAATGTAAAATGCTCTACATATCATAGAAGATTGCTATTGTCAATGGACAGGTTGAAGGATTATGGTTAAAATAGGTACACAGTAGTTGTTTGGCTCCTTTGTTGATTTGGAATACAATATATTTACTGTCTGGCTCCATTCTTTTTCCATCATTGCCCCAGCCAAGTACTTGAATGAAGTTTCAAGCTGAACCCCAATGACCCTTCTGACTGCAGATCAAATATTCTTATGTGTTAGTGTCACTTACAGAGAGAAAAGAAGAAATGTTTCATTTATTACCACAAACAAGTTATGACACTTCAGTTCAAATCTCACATTGGAGTAGATGGTTGTTATTGAAGACAGCTGCCCCATTTGACCGAAAAGCAGGTACTAATGTTGGACAGACCGTTTCTACGAAGTTTCTGGGAAAATCACTTTAACCTAATGAGAGATACCAAATAAGTTTAAGTAGGAAAACTGATCAAGTTTTCCATTTGTTACAGATCAGATTTGGAGACTGAGTGGGTCAATAACTTGGTAGCATTCTTTATTTAGTCCACATCTTACCAATGTGAATGCTATTAGATTAATACAATTCCATACCAGGTTTTGTGGCAATTTTTCACAAATGAAGGTTGTATATCATACATTTTATGAAATGTACTAAAATTATTCATTCATTATTGAAATAATTGTCACACTTGCAAATGATATACAGAATATTTTTAGTTATAAGAATTCCTGTTCTTATGTATAAAATGTCATATCGCATGTTCATTACTGATTGTTTTAAGTTCACTTCATTCAAGAACCCAGTAGTTGAAGGGAGGTAGCTGTCCTTCAACCTGGTGGTGTGCGACTTTGGGCTTCTGTAACTACTGCCCAATGACAGCTGGTCATTTGTAAAATATTAATGAGCAAATTGGAAAGGATAAACAGTGAAAATACCCCAACATTTTAAGTACAGGTTTATAGTATCATTATTCATCAAGCAAGTCTAATTTTTGTACTCTACAATTCATAATGCGATGGTCAAATGTGTAAATATTGGAGTGAAAACAGTACAAGTTGCGAATTGTAAAGTTAAACAAACATCAGAAGTTAAATAAGGGAAAAAAAATTAATAAGTTATGAAAGCATTTTCATTGCTTAGTGTTTTTTGTTTTATTTCTTTTTTTGTGTGTGTGGTAGAAAATTCCAACGTTTTACCACATTTTATGTAGTTAGTTAAACCAACCTGTGTTTATTTTCACTTTGTTCCCTTCTATCTCTTATTTTTGATTGTGTATTTCTGGAATAGAAGTTCACTGGAAATATGCATCAAGAAATAAATGGGCATTTTCCCACGATTTTCTGTTCAGGTCCAAGGCAAGTAAATGTGCCTTCAAACATCTGTAGTAATCCTGTTCAATATCCATAATTAAGAAGGATGCTTTCTGCAAATGCTATATTAGCATATGGAAGATATCATGTCTGAATGAAGATAGTAGAAGTTTGATTTCTTTTAATCATGTTATTTCCATTTGAACACAAAGTGATATGAGATGGGATCTAGTTCTACACTGAGTGGTGCTGCTTTGCTCTTTCAAATCTTTATTGCAGAAGCACAACAAAGGATTGAACGCTGGATTCAAGATGCACTTTCAAAAAGAACATATTTGACATGGTATTCTTATGAAAATGTATTATTTCCAGTGACCAGAACTCATGCTCTTACATCTAGATATTAGCACTTCCCACAAATTTTCACAGATAGGCATTTCATCATGTATTGGGATCAGAGGGTGGCGAGGTAGAGATAGGTTTCTACCAAAGGGGGTGTAAGGTGCTCCTTCCCTCAGATAGCTTGCAGATCACATTTGAGCAAGGTTGTAGAACTTGATTAGCCATCCCCGCCCAAAAAAAAATCAGGTCACATGAAGCCATGGGAGCAGGTGGTGGATGATTGTATAGGCAACTGGTCCATATCGATTCCACATCTTCTGCAGACAGAAACAGGTGAATTGATTATGGGGAGCAAGGACATGGCAGACCAATTGAATAATTACTTTGGTTCTGTCTTCACTAAGGAGGACATAAATAATCTTCCAGAAATAGTAGGGGACAGAGGGTCCAGTGAGATGGAGGAACTGAGCGAAATACATGTTAGTAGGGAAGTGGTGTTAGGTCAATTGAAGGGATTGAAGGCAGATAAATCCCCAGGGCCAGATGGTCTGCATCCTAGAGTGCTTAAGGAAGTAGCCCAAGAAATAGTGGATGCATTAGTGATAATTTTTCAAAACTCGTTAGATTCTGGACTAGTTCCTGAGGATTGGAGGGTGGCTAATGTAACTCCACTTTTTAAAAAAGGAGGGAGAGAGAAACCGGGGAATTATAGACCGGTTAGCCTAACGTCGGTGGTGGGGAAACTGCTGGAGTCAGTTATCAAGGATGTGATAACAGCACATTTGGAAAGCGGTGAAATGATCGGACAAAGTCAGCATGGATTTGTGAAAGGAAAATCATGTCTGACGAATCTCATAGAATTTTTTGAGGATGTAACTAGTAGAGTGGATAGGGGAGAACCAGTGGATGTGGTATATTTGGATTTTCAAAAGGCTTTTGACAAGGTCCCACACAGGAGATTAGTGTGCAAACTTAAAGCACACGGTATTGGGGGTAAGGTATTGGTGTGGGTGGAGAATTGGTTAGCAGACAGGAAGCAAAGAGTGGGAATAAACGGGATCCTTTCAGAATGGCAGGCGGTGACTAGTGGGGTACAGCAAGGCTCAGTGCTGGGACCCCAGTTGTTTACAATATATATTAATGACTTGGATGAGGGAATTAAATGCAGCATCACCAAGTTTGTGGATGACACGAAGCTGGGTGGCAGTGTTAGCTGTGAGGAGGATGCTAAGAGGATGCAGGGTGACTTGGATAGGTTGGGTGAGTGGGCAAATTCATGGCAGATGCAATTTAGTGTGGATAAATGTGAAGTTATCCACTTTGGTGGCAAAAATAGGAAAACAGATTATTATCTGAATGGTGGCTGATTAGGAAAAGGGGAGGTGCAACGAGACCTGGGTGTCATTATACACCAGTCATTGAAAGTGGGCATGCAGGTACAGCAGGCGGTGAAAAAGGCGAATGGTATGCTGGCATTTATAGCGAGAGGATTCGAGTACAGGAGCAGGGAGGTACTACTGCAGTTGTACAAGGCCTTGGTGAGACCACACCTGGAGTATCGTGTGCAGTTTTGGTCCCCTAATCTGAGGAAAGACATCCTTGCCATAGAGAGAGTACAAAGAAGGTTCACCAGATTGATTCCTGGGATGGCAGGACTTTCATATGAAGAAAGACTGGATGAATTGGGCTTGTACTAGTTGGAATTTTGAAGATTGAGGGGGGATCTGATTGAAACGTATAAGATCCTAAAGGGATTGGACAGGCTAGATGCAGGAAGATTGTTCCCGATGTTGGGGAAGTCCAGAACGAGGGGCCACAGTTTGAGGATAGAGGGGAAGCCTTTTAGGACCGAGATTAGGAAAAACTTCTTCACACAGAGAGTGGTGAATCTGTGGGATTCTCTGCCACAGGAAACAGTTGAGGCCAGTTCATTGGCTATATTTAAGAGGGAGTTAGATATGGCCCTTGTGGCTACGGGGGTCAGGGGGTATGGAGGGAAGGCTGGGGCGGGGTTCTGAGTTGGATGATCAGCCATGATCATAATAAATGGCGGTGCAGGCTCGAAGGGCCAAATGGCCTACTCCTGCACCTATTTTCTATGTTTCTATATCACAAGTCCTGGTTATGCAACCACCGACGCCAGCCAGAAAATCTCTAAGGAGTATTGATAATGGCTGGGGTCACCTGTCTTGTAAAGACATTGCTCAGAGAAGGCAATGGGAAATCACTTCTGTAGAAACATTTACCAAGAACAATAATAGTCATAGAAAGACTATGATTACCTACACAATATGACACGGTGTATAACGAATGAACGAACAAATTGGGATTAGACAATGTGAATGTCAATCAAGAAGTTTTGAATAATCGGATATTTAAAAGGCTGGTGTTGCAGTAAAATCAAGAAATTATGAAAGAAGATATTACAGATTAAAGCTTTTCACATATCCATTTAGATACCCAGAGTATTCTGAGATCAACTTCTGGTTGGCATTTTGGTTGCAGAGTGGCACAGAGCCGCTGGTTCACAGCATTGGGTATTCAACTATAATCTTGACCTTGAGTGTTGTTTGTCCCTCTGAGCATAGTTTTCCTTCAGTTGGTCAGGTTTCCTTCCATGTACCAAAGACATATAAGTTTAGTAGGTAATTTACAATTGTCTTCTGTATCTAAACTTTGCTTGGTGCATAGATGAGTGACAGAATCTGAGAGGAGTTGAGGAGGATGTAGGGAGAATAGAAAATGGTATTTGCATAAGGCCAGAGTTAAAGTGTGGTTGAGATTTGTGTCACACTAAAGAGACTCCCAGATAATATACTTACCAACCGCCCAGTAAGATACTTACCAACTGTCCAGTAAGATGGTGGTGCACTTGGTCGCAGTGACCTCTCCAGGACCACATGCAAATATGTGTCTTAAATGTTTTTCTTGTGATTGCAAGGCATTGTTGGACATTGGTAATAAAAAATACCACAAGTCCAGTTCATTGGTTCATTGGCAAGATTGAGGGCACGAGAGCTGTGTGGTCTTAATCAAAGAAGTTATTGCTGTTTGGGTAACAACAAGCAGGGAATAAATGTGATAATAGTATGCACCAAATGGAGGATTATAATAGAAACCAAAAGACATTGTGATACTGGCGGTTCACATAGATATATACCTGTAAGTTCAATAAATTTGTGAGCAGAGGAATACAGTTTACAATTTGTGAAATAAGAGTAATCCACCTGAGAGCCAAAGAAGAAAGGAGGGGTTGAATAACCTAGAGAATTTGAATATTTTACTTCTTGCATAATAAAATATATCATAAAGTCTTCAAGAAAGATTTTTTCTTATCTTCAATTTTTTAATTTACATTTCTTTCAGTATCTCCATTCAACTTTTTAAAAGACTCAGAGTTGCTTCACACTGTCATTCACTGTACGGAACCAATTCAAAGTCCTTCTATGATTTGTACCCTTAACAGAATCAGAATGAGGTCTATTATCACTGACATATAAAATGCATTTTTGCAGCAGCTGCACAGTCCAATACATAAAATCTTACCATGAGTTACAATAAGAAATATTTAACATAAGTTGTGTAAAAAGAGAGCAGCGTAGTAAGGCAGTGTTCAGAAATCTTATTGCAGTGGGGAAGAAACTATCCCTAAAAAGTTGTAAGTGTTTTCTCAAGCTCCTCTACCTCCTCCCTGATGGTAGAAATGAGGAGAGGGCATTTCCTGGGTGGTATGACCTTAGTGATGGATGCTGCCCTTTCTGAGCCATCAGCTTTTGAAGATTTCCTTGATAGTCAAAAGGCTGGTGCCCATGATGGAGATGGCTGAGTTTACAACTGTCTCAGCTTTTCTGATCCTGTGCAGCACACCAGATGGCGATGCAACCAGTTATAATGCTCTCCAAGGTGCGCCTGTAGAAATGTGCTAAAAGTTTCCATGCCACCCCCAATAAAAGTAAACCCAGTGGCCACCTGTACCTAATATAGTGGCCACTGAATGTATGTTCGTGGTCTTCTGCTGCTGAGGCCCATCCACTTCAAGGTCGATTTCTGTGCATTCAGAGATGCCCTTCTGCACATCACTGTTGTAATAGGTGGTTATTTGCTTTACCGTTGTCTTTCTGCTGCATGGGCAACAGCTTGCTCTCCATATTGTACATCCCAGGCATGTGTACTGCCTTGCATATTGACTACATAGATAGCTAAGGTGAAACATTCGTGGTCAACTCCAACCAACAGAGGCCTCAGTGCCACCTTCCTGTCAGCTTGAGTGAGCCTGGCCATTCTCCTCTGACCTGTCTCATTAATAAGGCATTTTGCGCCATTCTCAAAAAAACTGTATAGATTGTTGTGCGTGAAAATCACAGGAGATCATTGTTTTCTGAGGTATTTAAAAGACCCCATCTGGTACTAACAATCATCGCGCTGTCAAAGTCACTTAGGTCACATTTCATCCCCACTCTGAACAAGTGAACCTCTTGACCATGTCTGCGTGCTTTTATGCACTGAGTTGCTGCCACATGATTGCATGATTTGATATTTGCATTAACGAGTAGGTGTACCTAAATAAGTGACCACGAGATGTATACTGCATGGAACCAAAATATTGACTGGAATTAATTTAAGCTTCAAATTTATACTATCCATAGCAAAGTGTGGCCAAGTACGCATTTTGATTGGACACTTGACATCCTGCATTTGGAAAACATCCATTCATTTACTCCTTATCATTAAAAAAGGATCAGAATGAATGTTCCAGTCAGGACAATCACCGCTGCAATCTAGTTGTTGAGATATCTATTTTCTCAAGATAGAATGTTAATGCAGCTCTAAAATATTCTGCATGAATTATATTTGAGATAAAACCTTGTTTTTGAAAGTTGCAATTTTATTCTGCCAAAATGAGTAATATATCAAAGTTCAATGGACATTTATTGGAAAATGTAGCATTTTGCAGTTATTTATACATGTTCATAGTGTAAGCCATCTTGGAAATAAATGGTGCTCCGAAAAGATCCATTACTTTTGACATTTACCAGATTTATTCTCTGTGCATAGACTTGAGGTGAAAAAGTTAGACCAAATGTTAAGTAATGACCGTCGCATAAATAATGAAATAATGTAGAGACAGTGAAGAAGCAAGATTAAAGTAGACTGTCTGTTAGTTATGTAGAATTGGAGCTTCCAGTTCGTTTTTTATTAAAAAAAAATTGTTAAATCTCTAATAATATAAAAGCAGAAGAAATAGGAGCAGATATAGCCCACACAACTAGTTAAGTCTGCTCTGCCACTCCATTTCATGTATGATTTAATTTTTTTTCAATTGTCTAACTCTCAAGAACCTAGATTCTCTTATTATTCAAAGATCTATAGAAATATGAAAAAAGAAACAGGAGCAGGCCATTTGGCCCTTCAAACCAGCTCTGTCATTCAATACAATCATGGTTGATTCTCCATTTCAACCCATGACTCTCTGTCGTCTCTCCATATCTTGTGGGATTGGAATTGGTTTATTACTGTCACACGTACTAGGGCAAAGAGTAAAGCTTGTCTCACACATGGCTCATTACATAGTGCATTGAGATAGAACAAGATAAAACAAAAATAGAATACACAATAAAATATACCTGCTACAGAGAAAATGCAGTGCAGGTAGACAATAAGGTGCAAGATTATAATGAAGTAAATTGTGAGATCAAGAATCCATCTTATTATACTAAGGGACATAGTAGTAGTCCTTTCTATTATAAAAGCTTGACTTTTTATTTGAACTCTGCTAAGTATTGAGAATTGTGTGTTAATAAGAACAATCAGGTTCGTGGACTGAAGGTGTATTGATTATTATTGATAGTGTGTGTAACTGAATTAATGTAGTGGGTTAAATCTCAAGGCTAAACAATCATATATTCGGTTCATAAAAGGAATCTCCTCCTCTATCTGAACCATATTTGTTGTTATTTTTGGTGCCCTGTCGGTGTTTTGCTCATGGAGGGAGATGTTCCGTGATCATTTGGAAAAATTTGGCCCATCTTTTCATTGGCATAATGAGTGTGAAAAGAGTGGTACTTGTTTGGAAGGTGCAGCCTAACAGAGTGAAGGATTTTACAATGTTTTCACAGATTTTGTGGAGCTTATGTTCACTCATTTGGGCAAATAATGTAGGGAACTGCTAATGCTGTTTCATTATTATTTTAATTTTTTTTTATGTATACTGTGTTCTGCAATTAGCACATTTCATTTTACTCATTTGCAAACCCTTCACTAATGCTTTCATCAGCCTTTCTAGATTTGCCTTACATTTGAAGAATCTGTAATGTCAAATCAGAGATTGCTGGAAAAACACAACTGGTCCAATGACATCTGCAACTTACAGAGCAAACATTAAGGATTTGATTCCACCATATAAACCTTCCTAAGTTAGCAATGTCTGCTACTCTTTGAATGATCTACACATATCTGCTTTCTGTGAAATTATTTAGAATTCTACATACACTTTGTAGGATTAGATAAGCAAGGCTGTAACAACAACATCCATTCATTATTCTGCACCAGATGTTAGTGTCTTTCATGTGCATGTTTTCATTATTATGAAGGCAGATTGACTTAATACTAGGTGAAGTGAAGCTTGGATTTAAATTATTAATCTCCTGTTTTTCACAGTAAGGTAAATGTACAAATAAATATTTCTGATTAGGTCCATTTAGTTCAATCAGTAGAACTCACCTCTTTATAATAATAGAAAAATAAAAGGTAGACCATGTGTTCCTACTTCAGGGAACTACCTGACAGGAAATAAACAAAAGGTCTTCTAACCATCCTCCTGTACACCTGATCTGTAACAAAACCACACAGTTCTTGTTGCAATCTTACCATATTCCACAATGTAAAGCCTGTTCTCAACATATACCTTTTCCATGCCACAAATGATCTCCTCTACTAAGAGCATCTCAGCAGTTTAACTTGGCAAAGGAAGAGCAAACCAAAGCAGCTAGCTGAGGAAGAAAATTCTGCATCAAATAATCACGGTTTTTCTTTTAAAAAGGATTAAATTTACATGCATTCCAGATTTGTGTACCTTATTTATTTACTATTTGAATAGTTATATAAAACATGATGTTTTTGATAAGCCAAAGATTTGAAACAGACTCTATAGCGTGTCACTCATTCTCCAATTGATTCTTGCCACCATTATTCAAGATACTGTTGTGAATGATCATTTGTAAAAACAACATATCAGAGAAGAAAGAGGCAATCGCCTCTGTCCTGGGCCGACGTTTACATGCCAGGTGGCACCGAATTAACTAGCTTGTTTATTTTGGCTTTTTTCATAAAGGCGTGCTGAGTGTGTCCTGGCTACCGCTGCACTCCTGCATGCTTCGCGGATCGGCATCGGTCCATGGCCCGGGGGTTGGGGACCACTGGTCAATAATATGTGACCTGTTAATACACCCATAGAGGAAGTTCAAAGAAGGTTCACCAGATTGATTCCTGGGATGGCAGGATTTTCATATGATGAAAGACTGGATCGGCTAGGCTTATACTCTCTGGAATTTAGAAGATTGAGGGGGGATCTTATTGAAACGTATAAAATTCTAAAGGGATTGGACAGGCTAGATGTAGGAAGATTGTTCCCGATGTTGGGGAAGTCCAGAATGAGGGGTCACAGATTGAGGATAAAGAGGAAGCCTTGTAGCACTGAGATGAGGAAAAACTTCTTCACACAGAGAGTGGTGAATCTGTGGAATTCTCTGCCACAGGAAACAGTTGAGACCAGTTCATTGGCTATATTTAAGAGGGAGTTAGATAAGGCCCTTGTGGCTAAAGGGATCAGGGGGTATGGAGAGAAGGCAGGTACAGGATTGGATGATCAGCCGTGATCGTACTGAATAGTGGTGCAGGCTCGAAGGGCCGAATGGCCTACTCCTGCACCTATTTTCTATGTTTCTATGTTTCTATGTTAAGAGGTGGGTAATTCCAGCAAGGAATATTGATGAACTGCTTCTTCCTGTTCTGAGCTTGTCTTCTGATCTTCACTCTAAAACTATTGTTTTGAATGTGGCATTGATAAACATATACTCAGTCAGAATATGGAGTAATATCTTTGCTTCCAAGTCTGATTTCAGCTTTTGAGCTGAACTTGTATACAAGTTCATGAACATGAAAATAAAACTGCTTTGCACATATTTTAAGTCTACAAGCACCATAAAAATCAAATTCAAATGGAAGGCAAACTAGGGAACATATTTGCATTGTAAATGGTGGCACTCTTGCTCTGAGTCAAAAATTGTGAGTTTAAGTTCTACTCTGCAAAAGTGATAAATGCAACCAATTTGTTATCTCCCAGATGAGGCAATTAATCAGCAATATACGTATTCACCATTTAGGTGGATAAAGGAATTGTGTGGCGTTATTTTGACTAACAGATAAGTTCTTCCAGAAAACTGATAAATATTTTTTCCTTGACAAACATCACTCATAAAACATCATCTTATTTTGGTCACTAATTCTTGCATTAAAATAATATTTACATCCCATATGAATTCTAAATCCATTGGGTGTACAAGCAAACCAAAGTCAGCGTCCTCTCCCAAACTAATGTCCCAACACAGAGTCATCCTTGAAGCTGTGGGCTTCATTACTTTCACCACCAATATCAGAAATAGGCAACCAACTGAGCTCCAGCAGTAAGGTGAAATTGAAGGTAAGCAAAAGTATTCCAAGCCTTCTTGAAAAGAATATAATATTCTCATCAACCTCTGGGAATTTCTTTCTGTGATTTCTCTGAATGGTGAAAGAGTGTCAGAATAGGTACTGAGAACCTGGAATCCCTTTGAGAGCAAGAAAAGAAACTGAAGAAGAGTAGATCCTCTCAAATGACTCATCCTTGAATCTTGTCAAGCACCTTCTTCCTTGCATGTGGGAGAACACATTGATGCATTCACAAAGAAGGCTTGCCAGCGGCTCTGCTTTGTTTGGAATTTGAGAAATTTGGTATGTCACCCAAAACTCTTGCAAATTTCTATAGATGTACAGCGGAGAGCATTGTGACTGGTTGCTTCCCAGCCCAATAGTGATATTCCAATCCACAGGATCACAGGAAGCTGCAGAGGGTTGTAGGCTCAGCAAGCTCCAGCACAGGCGCAAGACTCACCACCATCAAGGTCATCATCAAATGGTAGAACTTTTATTAATACATCAGAATTTGACAAGTCCTGTGTCCATTTGAAACTCTTAAAGTGCAGCTGAATCTGGCAACAGAACTGGCCAAATCTTCCATATAATAATTTTAAAAGAAAGCATACTGAAGGACACCTGCATAGTCAAAGTAGCCATGTAACAAGTGGTGAAAATAGCAATTGACAGGTAAAGTGATTAAAATGTAAAATGTTAAAAGGCAGAAAACAAAGGTATCACTGTAACCAAGGCAAATGGCATGGAAACAAAAGGAAGTGAACTATTAAAAGCTCAGATATTTTAATTAAATGACTCAAAGAGCTCTCGCTGTTATTTATGCTCCAGAAATGCAAAACCATGGTAACTGTAGATGTGGCAAGACAAATATATATAAAATTAATGGAATATCAGTATGGGTATGAAAACAACTTTAAACCAGACAAATGAAGCTTTACAGAAAACCATCACACCTACTTCAATACCTGGAATGAGATTAAGAATACAAATGGTTTCAGGATAACAGAAAAGAAACTGAGCATGTCGGCATGTACACTCTGCAATTTAGAAGGATTATATTTGAGATTATTGAAACGTAAGACTGAGAGAGTAAATTTTGTAAAGCTATTTTCTTTGGCTAGAGTGTAGAACTGTGGACATCAACTCAGGATAAGGAGTCGCCCACTTAGGAGTGAGATAGGCAGAGAATTCTTTGCTGAAGGAAGTGCAAACCTTTGCAATTTTTCTCAGTGAAGCCCTGTTATTGAGCATACATTCAGTAAAGCCAAAGAAGCTGTCAGTGAAACTGTTATCAAGTGACATTTATTTAACAAAAACTTATTGATGCCCAGTTTTGCACACGCAACTCAGCTCCAAACCTTAACATAGCCGTGGTCCAAACATGGACCAAAGAAATGAATTCCAGAGGCAATGTGAAGGCATAAAATATTTACCAGAATGTTCTTCCTACGAGTTCCAGATAGACTGGAGAGTCTGAGACTACTTTCTTTAGAGAACTGATTCCTCCTGCAAAATCTGATGATGTGTAGTCCATATAGAGTAGATACTGGGAGGTGTTCCCTTTGGTAGAGCGGTCAAGGAGAAATCTTTCGCTATAGTCAGTTCTAAGTTTCTTTTAGTACCTGATCAACTAATGCATCCAGCCTACCAAATTATGAACTTGTTAATGTACTTTGCACCTTTTACACGGTTTATCAGGAAGTCATTACCATACATATGATACATCTTTTGTAGAACAGTTGAAAGCAGTAATAAATTGGTAAATATTGAAAATTTTGAAATGGACAATGATATTTGCCTGCACTTACCCTACAGGAACCAAACACCAGCCTGATAAACCCGCATGCATCTTAAGCAAATTGCCTGGTGATACCTGTTTAGCATTGTCCTGCAGAACAGATGATTGTAAATCACATAGAAATATTTGACAACACTGTCACCCTGCCCCAGTGCACCCAGCCCCAGTGTCATACAGTTTCAATGTCTATGAATATCATGAACATCCACTATTCAAATTATACTTATGATAAAAACACAAATAAGTTTACATTAATTAAATCATAAATTAATTTATTTTCCACTGAGCCCATGTAGCTATTACTCTCATTGCTGTAAATAGAACTGCAGAATTAGCATTCAGTATAAACACAAAAGAATTTTCTACAATCCAACATTTACATTTACAATATTGAATATTGCTCCAATTGAAATAGAAGTTTTATTTCATGGTCCTATCATTAAGTCCTCAAGCCATTTGTAGTAAATTCTGCCAGATCATTTTTTGCTTCATGCAAACAATAGTGAATCAGAATCCTTCAAGCAACAGTAGTCTGGGGATTAAATCTGCATTTTAAAATACTCTCTCAAATATTAAATCAATCAACAATTGTCATTTTGGCACGTCACAACTGGCAGACTCAAAATAAATAGAAAATCACAGAGTGATCCTTTTCTCTTTTCTCCCAGTTAGAACATGAGACATTATTGTCTTCTCTTTGCCAACTGGTTAAACTCCGATTCTATTTTGGATTTCCATAATTAAGTAATGAGAATTATCGATCAGCAAATGGACAAATTGTCTTTGACCTTTAGCAATTAATACATGCATGGATTCTTGTCCTACAGAGGAAAAATACATGACTAAAAATAGTAACATAAATTGTGCCTTACACATGAATTCCATGTGCATTAAAGAAGTGTGAATGAGCATATAGTCTGTGTGTGGTATTTTATTTTTAATGCACGAATCTAAAATATCTAAGAATTCCCAAAAAAATCTTGTTGGAATATTAGTCTTACTTGTTAGCCCTGAGCAAACTTCAACATTTCTAGGTCACTCATATATGGAGATTTGAATTATAAACATGGATACAAGGTAAAAAAAAATGAAGGAATAGAATTTCATCTTCTGTAACTTCAGGGAGACACATAAATATTGTAAAGGTAGTGCATTGGAAATGACAGAAATTCTGATCTTGAGTGCATTGACCTTTGAACATACATCGCAGTAAAGGCCCTTCGGCCCATGATGTTGTGCCGACCTTTTAACCTATTCCAAAATCAACCTAATGCTCTCCTCCCACAGAACCCTTTGTTATTTCTTTCATCCATGTGCCTTATAATAATGATGTGACTCAGACACCACTATAGATTGAACAATCATGTTTATTCACCAGACTTCCATTTTACTTTTTCCACGTCCTGACGTCATACACACTCTGACGCTACAAATACTCACACAATACATTACATCCCCCTTCTCAAGACTTTTTTTTTCTTTTTACAACACTGTGAATTACCAAAACAATGCCTCTAGGTATACCGTTCTTACAGTGCAACAACCATGACATAAACTAAAAAAAATCTTACCTTCTTGTATTGTATTCGGGGTTGTATCTTACAATACTAACAGTAGTGTATTTTCTTTTACTAACATAGACTAATAAACCTTTTATTTCACACCTTGGAACTTATGACATGTGTGACTTTGCCTCAAACTGTATGTCTAGTCTCCGTATTGAGCTGGAAGTTTGACTTGTCTCCCAGACCGTGTGTGATACAACTGTGACTGTGCTTGACCTTCATCTGTGTTAGTCTCTCGAGTGACCTCTGTGTCTGTGCGGTCTGCATTGCTCTTGGTGTCATTTGTTTCCATGTCTGTGTATGTGGAAATGTCCTGTGCATCTGTACGTGGAAACTCCCTCTCGCCTGTCTTCAGCAGATGCTTCCTGTTCCTCTTGTAGACTCTTCCATCCGGCATGCGAACTATGAAGGATCTTGGTTGCTGATGTGTGTTCACAACCACAGCTGGTTGCCAAGTGTCTCCTCTCTGTATTCTGACATTTTCACCTGTATGCAGATCTGGCAACTGTCTTGTATGTCTGTCGTAGTAGCTCTTTTGCTTTATTTGCTTGTACTTTTGCTTGTCATGTACTTGAGCATTACCTTCAGGAGTCAGTAGAGTTGTGGATGTTGGCAGTTTGGACTTCAGACGTCCCATCAACAGCTGCGCAGGAGAGAACCCCACACCCTCAATCGGTGTATTGCGGTATTCAAGCAGAGCAATGTAAGGGTCACCGTTGCTGCTATGTGCCTTCTTGAGCATGTTCTTGACAGTTTGTACAGCTCTCTCTGCTTGTCCATTAGACTGAGTGTGGCCTGGGCTGGAAGTAACATGTTGAAATTCCCAGCTTTCTGAGAACCCTCTGAACTCACCACTGGCATATTGTGGACCATTGTTAGTAATGGCAATATCTGGAATACCATGTCTTGCGAATGTCGACTTCATTGCGGTAATGACACCTTGACTGGACGTGTCACTTAACTTGGTAATCTCCAGATATTTTGAATAGTAGTCCATACAAAGCAGATATTCTACACCATTGTAGTGAAAGAGATCTGTGCCAATCTTCTCCCATGGTCTTTCTGGTAGTGGGTGGGGAAGCAGAGGCTCTCTTGGATTGCTGTTTTTGTTTTCATTACAGACAGCACACTGAGACACAATGTCTTCTATCTGAGTTGACATGCCTGGCCAATAGAGAATGTCCCTTGCTCTTTCTTTACATTTCACTATCCCCAGGTGTGACTCATGAATTCTGTTGAGCATTTCCTGTCTCATTTGGTTTGGTATGATGAGTTTTGCCATTTTGAACATTAGCCCTGATGCATAGCTGATTACCTCTTTAAATGTCCAGTATTTCTGCATTTCCATTGGAACATCTTTTCTTTCTGTTGGCCATCCATTCATTGTAATGTCTCTTAGCATTTGCATTTCAGGATCATCTGCAGTCACTTTCCTGAACATGTTCAACTTCTCAGAGATGGGTAGCTGAGGTGTAACCCAGTTGACCTCCAGCTCTCTTCCTAGCAACTCTTCCTTTTGCTTTTTGAAGTAAGTATAGCTCAAAGCATCAGCAATGTACAGTTCTTTTCCTGGCTTATAGGTGACTGTGAGAGTGTACCTCTGTAGCCTGAGAAGCATCCTTTGCAGCCTCATAGGAGCTTGGTAGAGTGGATTTTTGAAGATGCTCTCAAGTGGTTTGTGATCACTCTCAACCTGTATTTCTTTGCCATATACATATTGGTGGATCTTCTCACACCCATAATCTATGGTGAGTAATTCCTTCTCGATTTGAGCATATCGGCGTTGACAGTCCGTAATTGCTCATGATCCACATGCCACAGGGCTGCCATCCTGCAGTATAACAGCTCCTATTCCCTCCGAACTGGCATCCACAGACATCATCACCGGTTTATTGACATCATAGAACTTGAGTGCTGGTGCATTGGTAACCAACTGCTTCAATGTGTCAAAACTTTTCTTTTGTTCGTCTTTCCAATGCCATTCAGTGTTGCTCTCTAGTAGCTTTCCGAGTGGAGCGCTGACCTCTGATAAATTGGGAATGAATTTGGCGAGATACTGTATCATGCCCATGAACCTCAATAGTTACTGCTTGTCTTTGGGTGGTGGTAGCTGTACCACAGCTCTGACCTTTTCATCATCTGGTTTTAGCCCATCAGCACTGAGTACATGACCTATGTATTTGATCTCTGTAGTTCTGATCTTACATTTATCTTTGTTCAGTTTTAGGTTGTACTCACATGCTCTCTCCAGGAGCTTCCTCAGTCTCTGATCGTGTTCCTCAATTGTATCACCCCATATCAGCAATTCATCACTGACGTTGACCACCCCGTCCAGGCCTTCAATCATTTGTGCCAGGGATTTCTGGAATACCTCTGATGCAGAAGAAATCCCAAAGGGTAGACGCAGGAAATGATATCTCCCTATGGATGTGTTGAAAGTGCATAATTTGGAACTTTCTTCATCCAGCTTGATCTGCCAGAAACCTTGATTTGTGTCCAATACTGAAAAGTATTTTGCATTAGACATGCGGGAGACAACCTCTTCAACCGTGAGCAGCGGATAGTGCTCTCTTTTGATGGCTTGGTTGAGATCTTGTGGATCCATGCAAATCCTCGTCTTTTTTTCTGTGACCACTGTCACCATACTATTCACTGAGTCGGTCGGTTCTATTGGTCTTGTTATGACTCCCATCGGTTCCATTCTGTGTAGCTCCTCCACTACTTGAGCCCTGAAAGCTACTGGAATCTTTCTTGGGGCATGCACGACTGGTGCAATAGTTGGATCAATCTGGATATGGTGTTTCTCTGGTAAACATCCTAATCCAGAAAACAAGTCATCAAAGTCTTTGAGAATGTCATTTTCTTTTTCAACACCATAGATTCACTTCACCAGGCCTAGCTTTGTGCATGTTGCTTTGCCTAGTATTGCTGGAACATGTTGCTGTACTATTTCAAACTCAATCTTGTGTTTTTGACCTTTGTACACACAGGTGAGTGCTTTTTTGCCCAGTGGCGGCGTCTTGTGGCCAAAATATGCAACAAGCTTGCAGGTGGATTTTTCCAGTCTTCCTGTGATGTCCAGTGAGTTGAATGTTTCTGCCGACATTACATTGCACTTTGCCCCAGTGTCAAGCTTAAATGTCACATTCCTCCTGTTTGTTATCAGATCTTGAGTCCAATCATTTTCATCCTCCATCTCTGCATTGTCAATATTCTTGATGCATACCCCCGTTCCACTTCAACTGTGCCAATGAACATGTCACTGTTGCCCTCACTCTGTTCCACAGCATGCACTTTCCTTGCGTTCTCCTTTGATTTACACATCTTTGTAAAGTGATTTCTTTTCTGGCATAACTTGCATGTCTGACCAAAGGCTGGACATTTTCTGTATCCATGTTTATAACCATATCTGTTGCAGTTAACTTCCTTTTGATCATCCTGTGGAGCTGGCTTTGTCCTACTCTTGTCAGTTTTCACAGTTTTTATTTTGTGCACTTCAGTCTCTTCATTGAGCACTTTAACCTGACTTGACGTGATCTCGCTGGCACAGCAAACTTCAACCGCCTTTTCTAATGTAAGATCCGCCTCTCTCAATAGCCTGCCTCTCACTTGATCATCTCGTATGCCGCATACAATCCTGTCGCGTATTAAAGAGTCAAGCAGTTTTCTGAACTCACAGTCTTTTGCCTTGCTCTTCAAATCTGTTACATTAGCATCTAAGTTCTCTATTGGTCCTTGAACCCTCGTGAAACACCGGTGTCGGACGTACGGTAGGTTTTTTCTTGGTTCGCGGTAATCTTGAAACTTTTTCTTCAACACTTCAATTTTATCTTGCTCATCATCTTGGAAGACAAACGCGTTGCAAACCTTCATTGTCCCTTCCCCCGCCACATGCAGAAACGTAGCACATTGCACTTTCTCCATCTTTTCAGCTACGTCGCTAGCGGTGCAAAACAGCTCAAACCTCTGGATCCATATTTTCCAGTTCTCAGCAAGATTACCTTGTAGGCTTAACCTTGACGCTGGCTATAACTGTGACATCTTTTACATGTCTTCTCTTCCTTTTTTTTCGCGATTTCTTCTGACACCATGTAATATTGATGTGACTTGGACACCGCTGTAGATTGGACAACCACGTTTATTCACCAGAATTCCATTTTACTTTTTCCACGTCCTGACGTCATACACACTCTGGCACTATGAATACTCACACAATACATTACATGCCTATCTCTTAAATGTCCCTAATGTATCTGCCTGCACCATCACGCCTGGTACACATTCCACAGACCCACCACTCTCTGCGCACAAAAGCTACCATATTTCCCCGTACCATCCTCCAATCACCTTAAAAATCATGCCCTCTCATAATAGCCATTTCCGTCCTGGGTAAAAGGAGCTGGCTCTATCCTATATACCCGTATCAAGTCGCCTCTCATACTTCTTCATTACAATTTTCTTTTTGGGGGGTGGGGTTCATTGTACTATTCTCTGTAAATTCTAGAGATTGCTCTTCGTGAAAATGCCAAAAGAGTCACAGATTCTAAGATACTCAAACCACCCAACAATCATTCCACGGTCAAATTCATTTAGATAACATTTCTTCCCCTGCCTGATGTTTGGTCTGAACCTCTTGACAATTTAAATAATTAAGTATGGGAAATATGTAAAAATATTACCTTAATCCCTATGTCATCATGCTACCACGTTATACGTTCGGGCCTCACTGAAAGTAAGCTCGAAGAATACCTCTCACGTCTTTCCTTTGGATTAATTTAATGTTTTGAAGTACAGAACATAACATTGGTGAAGGGGTATGTTTAGAACGAACCCGAGACACGGCTGCCGACCTGTTAAAGTGAGCAAGGCGTTCGAACTAAAATAAGACGGAGTGAGAAACTGCCTGCATGTGAGCGGTCAGGTCATTTTTTTTTTAAAAAAGCGGGATTCTTCATTAGGGAAGATAACGATCGATTTCTGTAAAGGCTGTTAATGGAAGAATTCAGGATTGATAAAGAGTGAGTACCAGGTGATACTAATCATTAAAAAAACAGAAATGGCTGGCGACATCGGAAAGATTAACAAGTTTGATTACACGACCGGCAATTGGCTCATGTATACTGAACCATTGGAACAATAGTTTGAAGCAAATGAAGTAGGCAATGAGAAGCGAGTGCTACTTTCGCTAAGTTCATTGGGTTTAAAGGCATACAATGTGCCTCGATGCTTGGCTGCTCCAATCAAAACATTCATTAATTGCAGGACGCTTTAGTTTTTGTAAGTGGAATCAGAAAGAAGGTGGGTCCATTTCAGCATACTTGGCTGAATTGAAGAGATTGTCTGATATTGTCATCAGTCGCTAATAGGCTTAATGATACACTAAGAGATCGTTTAATTTGTGGAATCTTAAAAGAAAACATTCAAAATGGTTCCTAATTGAAGCGCGGTTTACATTCTAAGGAGCGGTGGAAATTGCTGTTTCAATGGAAATGCAGGCAGAGAAGCAATTGAGTCGCAGTCAGAAATGAAAGTGAGCCTGAACAAAATTGCAATGTTTCAGCAGAAACTGGCTAGGGCAAACAAATTGTGTTATCGTTGTGACAGGAGCTCACATACTCCAAACAAATGCAGATTTAAAGGCAAAACTTGCAGGAAATACAACTAAGTAGGACATATATGAAGGGTATGCCAGGCAGACAAAAATAAGTGGACTGAACTGAGAAAAGAAAAAAAGATGAAAGTTCAAGTTACAGTGTGTAAAAGAGCACTAATTTGCATGCTGCTGATGAACAATTTGATGAGAGTGGCACAGGATTGTATAGCTTTGAGATTTACAGTGTGAAAATTAGCAATATACAAGCAATATGGCTTAAGCCAGAAGTGAACGGCAAATAATTAAAATGGAATTGGACACTGGTTCAGCTGTTTGTGTCATTCCACAAAATGAGTTTGAAAGGCATTTCAAAGGTATTAAACTGAACCCTGCAGATACCCAACTAAGAACTTGTACTGGAGAAAAGGTAACTGCTGTGTGAATGATATTTATGACAGTGAAATACAAAAACCAACAAGCCAACATTGTGGGAATGTGATTGGCTGAGACAACTAAAACTTGATTGGAGATCCATCCACAATTTGCATGCCACATTCCCTCCAAAAAAGCCAATTGAAAGTGGATTAAGAAAGGTACTGGATGATGTTTTCATACCGAACACCATGAACCATGATCCAATGCAGGACAAACAGGCATTGGTGCCAACCTCAGTGATTCTGCGTGGAAAGCATATTGGACCCAGGAAGGACCATGTTGCTTAGGAATCGTGAAAGTGATGAAAACAATGGAGTATTTTCTTATTAACCATTCCATTGCTCCCGTTATGATTCTGGCTCTTTATACGCACAGAAGCTGAGTGTTTGCAACTTTTTGTAAGCAACATATGTGATAAGGCTTCTGATAGATTAATCAGGCAGTTATTTGCAAAATGTGACTTGGTTTTAAGTTGGATAGAGTTCACAAAGCTTCAGGGAAGTTGCAAACACTCAGCTTCTGTGCGTATAAAGAGCCAGAATCTACTCTGCAATAAAGTTATTGCATGAACTATAAGTGGGAGACAAAAAACTGCTTGTAAATGTAGATGCAGAAACCAAAAGCCAGTTGGGTAAGGAAAAGAGGCAATGGAGATACGAAAACAAAAAATACATCAGATGATGTGGTGGACCTGGAAAGCAAGAGGAGAGATCAGATCGTAACGGGAGCAATGGAATGGTTAATAAGAAAATACTCCAGTCAACTAAATGTATCTTCCCAAGAAAAAGATGCACAAACTAGAAGAAGAAAAGGAAGAAAGAGATGGAGAGAAAGAATGTGAACAAGAAGGAGAATACTATGAAAGAGAGAAGGAAGGTGAGAATGAAAAAGGGATTGAAATAGATCTATATAGAGAAAAGGAGAAGAAAGGTGCTCGAGCTGTCAGAACCATGTCCTGCACTCTCAGAGTCAGCTCCTACAATCACTACAATGACAGCTGCAAGTACCGGCCAAGCAGAGTGATGTACCCTTGTCAAGAAAGATGTTACCGCACAAGAGTAAGAAATCCTCCACAGCAATTAAATCTTCTAAGCCTGAATAGCACAATTTAAAATTTACTATGCTGTGGATGTCTGTATAGAAGTTGTAATATACTGTGTATATAGTTGACATGCATTCTATATTTAGTTAGAGTTTATAGCTAAGCAGGGAAGAATGTTGTGTATTTAATATTTCAATAATATTTGAGTAATCATGTCTATATGTATTGATCAAGCATTCTTGTTTAATTAATTATGTGTTCTAGGTAGAAAGTGTGTTAATTGCATATGTTATCACGCTACTACGTGATACATGCACACCTCACTTAAAGTAAACTCAAAGTTAAATCTGCATTCCCGAACACTCATGTGTTTCCTCTGAATTAATTTAATGCTTTGAAGTCCGAAACATAACCTCCGGGTACTCTGGTTTCCTCCCACAGTCCAAAGACTGTGTTGGGAGGTTGACTGGTAATTATAAATTGTCCTGTGATTAGGCTAGGGTTAAATCAGGGTTTACTGGGCTGCACGGCTTGAAGGACTGGAAGGACCTATTCCATGCAGTATCTCAATAAATAATTAAATGCCTGCAAACTTTTATGCATTGATTTGCTACCAACATAATTGGCTGATTAAATATTTGCATTAATAAGCAGACGTGAGGGTGTACCTTCTAAAGTGAGTTGTATATACAGTACTGTGCAGAAATCCTTGGTAGGAGCAAAAATTTTGATGCTGACCATAAAAGCCGGCTGCTGTCGCAAAGTGGACTATGGGACCTTGGATATTGGGAGAAACTCTCCTGGTACCAGTAGGGATTGCCTGAAAATGAGTTCTGCAAAAGAGGACTAAAGGTCCACCTTAGGAGCCGTCCACAGGCCTAACATAACATAACCCACAGCAGTCTGTCCACCCAACAACCATCACTGAGGCATGCTTGGAGAGTGGCTTTCATTGAATGGTGGAACTGCTCACACAGACTGTTGGCCTGAGGGTGGGTGGGTGTGTGTATGTATATATATCTGCTGCTGTTTTTAAAAAAATCAAATCTCACGATATACGTGAGTAGTGATAAACTTGGTTTTGATATGGGTCTCTATTGTGGACTGAGAGTGGGAAGGGGGCAAGAAAAGTGGAATCATGGTTGGGAAAAGGGAAAGGGAGGGGAGGAAGCAGGAAGCACCAGAGGGACATTCTGTGATGTTCAACAAACCAGCTGCTTGGAATCAAATGACCTTAATTGGTATCTCGGGGCTGAGAGTGCCTGCACCCATGCCACCCCCTACCCCTGGCACTCCTTCTTGCCCACCTGTCCCACAGCCCTCCTGTAGTGCTCCACCCTCGCCATTCCCAATATCCTTCGCTGCCACCAGATGTACAATCTTGCTTTCAGCTCCATATTGACAAATACAGTACTGTACACAAATCAATAGGTTCTGGGACTCTAGCTAGTAAACAAGTGTTTATTTGTATAACACTTTTCAAACATAAGGCAGTTCAAAGGGCTCTGCGTAGAACAAGATATAAAAATCAAACATCAAGTTTCAGAAATATTTAAGGGCAATATAACACAAAAATAGATGTGATAAATAGAAGTTAGAGGGCAGGAGATTCTAATTAAAAGCGAGAGCGAAAAGTAAAATTTTAAGCCTCAGTTTTAAAGAGCTTAAAGTTGAGGCAGACCTCAGCTCCTCTGGAAGGTTATTCAAGCTATAGAAACATAGAACAGAAACAGAAAACGTACAGCTCAATACAGGCCCTTCGGCCCACAAAGCTGTGCTGAACATGTCCCTATCTTAGAAATTACCTAGGGTTACCCATAGCCCTCTATTTTCCTAAGCTCCATGTACCTATCCGGGGGTCTCTTAAAAGACCCTGTCGTATCTGCCTCCACCACTATTGCCGGCCGCCCATTCCACGCACACCATTCTCTGCGTTTAAAAAAACTTACCCCTGACATCTCCTCTGTACCTACTTCCAAGCACCTTAAAACTGTGCCCTCTTGTGGTAACCATTTCATCCCTGGGGAAAAAAGCTCTGACTATCCACACAATCAATGCCTCTCATCATCTTATACACCTCTGTCAGGTCACCTCTCATCCTCCGTCGCTCCAAGGAGAAAAGACCAAGTTCACTCAACCTATTCTCATAAGGCATGCTCCTCAATCCAGGCAACATCTTTGTAAATCTCCTCTGCACCCTTTCTGTGGTTTCCACATCCTTCCTGTAGTGAGGTGACCAGAACTGAGCACAGTACTCCAAGTGGGGTCTGACCAGGGTCCTATATGTGGAGCATAGTAACTAAAAGCTGCTTCATCATGTTTAGTTTTGACCCTGGGGATGGTAAGCAGACCAGCCCCAGATGACCTGAGAGCTCAGGAAGGTTCATAATGCAGCAAGAGATCAGAGATGCATTTTGGCTCTAGACCATCTAGTGCTTTATAAACCAGTAGTAATAGTTTAAAGTCAATCCTCTTATGGATAGGAAGCCAGTAGAGAGATCTGAGAACTGAATGAATGAATGATCTTTATTGTCATTATAGATGGGTACCATGAAACTCTGTTTGGCTTCCACTCAGGCAATTAAATAAAGCGGTAGATAAGAACAAGGCAGCAATAGAAAAACAGTAAGAAAAAGATAAGTAGCAGAAAATAAGTTGCAGCAGTGCCAGAATATCACAATAATGAACAGTAGCTGGGATTGATCATAACTGGTGAGAGCTGCTACTATACTTAGGGTACTTAGCAGAACTAAGAAAAATACAAGGCCGAGAGTGAGCCGAGTCACTGCTGTGTCCACAAGCGCTGCCATCTTAAGGAATGAGATGTTCTACTTTTTTGGTCTTAGTGAGGGCTCAGGCAGCAGCATTCTGAATAAGCTGCAGCTGTCTGAGAGATTTTTACAGAGACCTGTGAAAATGCCATTACAGTAGTCAAGCTTACTAAATAAAAGTAAAAGCATGGACAAGTTTTTCTAGATCTTGCTGAGACATAAGCCCTTTAACTCTCACTATATTTTTAAGATAGTAGTGGGCTGACTTTGTAATTGTCTTAATGTGGCAGTTAAAATTTAAGTCAGAGTCAATCACAACACGAAGGTCTCTGGCTTGCTTTGTGGACTGTAACAACAAGGATTATAAGTGAGCAAACAAGAGAAATTCTGCAGATGCTCAAGCAACGCACATCAAAGTTGCTGGTGACCACAGCAGGCCAGGCAGCATCTCTAGGAAGAGGTATAGTCGACGTTTCAGGCCGAGACCCTGTCCTGATGAAGGGTCTCGCCTGAAACGTCGACCGTACCTCTTCCTAGAGATGCTGCCTGGCCTGCTGCGTTCACCAGCAACTTTGATGTGTGTTGTTCTAAGTGAGCTCTGAGTTTTAATTGTTCTTTTTTGGCACCAAAACAATTATTTCAGTTTTCTCTTTGTTTAACTGGAGGAAGTTTTGGTGCATCCAATCAGTGATTTGTTCAGTACAGTTTTTTTAGTGATTGTATGGGACTATAGTTAAGGTAAGATATTTTGTTGCTTACCATGATTTGAGCTAGAGGGAGCATGTATATGTTAAACAGTAGAGGCCCTCATCTAAACCCTTGGGGACCTTTGCTATCCTCAGTTATTGCAGAGAAGCAATAAAAAAAACAAACGCAATATTCAGATGTACTGCCAGGTCAATAAAGTAAAAGTCTGATAGCATCATGCTGATGCCACGTGATCAGGGATTGTATTTAGCTGTGCTATGTGTAGGACAGAGAAACACAAAATGCAGCAAAGGAGAGACATAGGAGAGAAACATTGATTCTGAATTACCTTGTTGATTTATGCTTGGCTTTGTGATGCGGTGATCTGGGCGAATATGGCATCATGATGTAGCTAGAAATGACAATAATTACACAAGGTTTCCAAATCTGTTCTCGGCTCAGATCACAACAGTGAAGCTTAAAATCTTTAGTATCAAGCTAATTAAAAACCTTGCCACTAACTGTGTGAGACAAGTAGCTTACACAACCAGCAGTAATACATAGAACTTGATATATTGGTCCACAAGTACCATTCCTTCCAGTAGACAATGAGTCAATTGCTTCTCTGAAAATATAGTTCAGAAAAAGTAAATAATTTTATGATGTAACTCTCCGGAAAAGTTTATGAAATGTCTTTATTTGTCCGCCTTTTACTCATCTACAGTACAATAACCGGAACCATACATGCATCTTCTGTAACTGACCATTTTTCATTGTTACTATTTCACTTACTGTTTTCTCTTGATGTGCAATTTCATCAAGGGAAGATGTTGCGGTTGATTGTTAAGGATGTGGTTTCAGGTTACTTGGAGGCACTTGATAAAATAGGCCTTAGTCAGCATGGTTTCCTCAAGGAAAATCATGCCTGACAAACCAGTTGGAATTCTTTGAAGAAGTAACAAGCAGGATACGCAAAGGAGAATTGGTTGCTGTTGTATATTTGGATTTTCAGAAGGTCTTTGATAAGTTGCCACACATGAGGTTGCTTAACAAGTGAAGAGCCTATGGTTTTACAGGAGAGACACTAGCATGGATAGAGCATTGGCTGAATGGCAGGAGGAAAAGAGTGGGAATAAAGGAAGCATTTTCTGGTTGGATGCCAGAGACTAGTGGTGTTCCACAAAAGTCTGTGTTGGGACCATTTCTTTTTACATGATATGTCAGTGATTTAGCTGACAGAATTGATTTGTGGCCCAGTTTTGCAGACAATATGAAGTGGAGGGGCAAGTAGTTTTGAGGAAGTAGAGGGGCTATAGAAAGGCATACAGATTGGGAGAATGGGCAAAGAAGTGGCAGATGGCATAGTGTTGGGAAGCCTATGGTCATGCACTTTAGCAGAAGAAATAGCGAAATGGAGAAAAAATCCAAAAATCTGAGGTGCAAAGGGACTTGGAAATTCTTGTGCAGGATTCCCTAAAGGTTAATTTTCAGGAGTCGGTGGTGAGGTAAGCAAATGCGATATTAGTGTTCATTTCAAGTTTATATTTAGAATATAAACCAAGGATGTAATGTTGAGGTTTTATAAATCACTGGTGGGGCTGCAATTGAAGTATTGTAAGTAGTTTTGGCTTCTTTATCTAAGAAGGGATTTGCTGACATTAGAAAGGGATCAAATGTGGATCACCAAAATGTTTTCAGGATTGAAAGGCACAACATAGACCGTTTGTTCAAAATGATCAGTTTACTGATTAATACAGAATTATCTTCCCCTTCCCTGTACCTCCCCCATCTTGCTTCCTCGCCTCCACTTCTCTCTTCACACTAACTCTCCTTTTACTTTCCACCTTTCCCATTCCTACCTACACTCCTTCCCTACCCGGAATCCTACGCATGGTGACTGAGAATAGCAGCAGTCTCTGGAGGAACTTTGAACTCGTCTGTGCCTGTAGTCTCTGTCTAATGACCTGGGACTCATACTGGGCCTGAAGCTGATCTTTTTCTCACCTGTCCCACAACATTCTGGAACAATCTGCCCCTCATCCTTCTCTTGAGCCAGCTCCTTATGAGCTGAATCCATGAGGCGCTCTGGACTCGGCGACCTGCCTGGGAGCCACAACCTTCGGCTGGCACTCCTTCATGAACCCTCTTGGTGCTTCCATCCCTCCAGCAAGGTATAAGTCGGTGTGGGGAACTTGCGTTAGCCAGCTGCCTGGGAATGGGGAGGAGGAAGAACCCTGCCCCTTTAGCAGCTGGCTCAGAGCCTAGGTTCCCAAAGTGGTTCCAAACCCAGAGGATGGTGTCTGCTCCCAGGACATCCTGTTCTGCTTTAGATCAGACGTAAAGGAAGTGGGCTCTGATTCCCACTGGCTCCAGGTCTTACTGCTCTCCCGCTGATGATCCCAGCTCCTCATTGATGGCCCAGGAATTATGGGCCCAGCGGTAGGAGCACAGGCTGTTTGAGGAGGCAAAAAACTCAGCCTCCTGACCCTCGTTGCAATGCTTGGGCATGGTTTAGGGAGACTGGTCCTGGTCTTGGTCCTGCAGGTGACTCCAGGGTAGTGCACTGGGCTGAATGACAGGCGATCCGATACTAGATTGGCCCCTTGATGGGGCGAGGGGAAAGGGAATCGCACTACTCCTGAGCTATGTCAAGAGGAATTGGATCCCTGGCTCCCTGGAGACAACCTCCTCCCCCTCCTGGGTAAGATCCTTGCCACTGACTTGGGCCTCCTCCTCCTCCTCCAACAGGTCTGGGTTTCGGACTTCCCATTTCCCTGAAACAGCTGGGGGTCCTCTACCACTGAGGGGGAGATGCTGGAGGTAAGTGCTCTCCCAGATCCAGATGTAGCAGGCCAGGTGTTGATAGTAGCCAGCTGCAACAGTGACGGGGACCGGAGTAGGTATAGCGAAACTAGGGGCCTATCTGCGAAGGTCTTAGTTCATTTGTCCTTCTGGGGTAGGTGTGAGTGATGTCGTTCATAAGCACTATCGTTCTCAACACTAGGATATGGGACTCCATAAGCACCTCCTAGACATGCCTCCTCCACACCAGTACATGAATAAGCCCTCCAACAAAATGGCAGCCCAACTGGGGATGACGGGTAGCCAAAGACAGAGAATGCTCACATGTTAGGGGCATTCTTGAGGATGGACAACAAGTGGCAGAGATTTGTTGGTGTTGGTGAATAGTGGGTCATGTCCTTGGAGAGAGAGAGGGAGGGAGAGTGGTTAGAATATCCAAAGGAAAAGAAATTATTCCACAATGTGCATGGTGTTTCTGGTGTGCTTCTGACTCAGGGAACATGCAGAAGGGCACTGTGCATAGTGCTCCAAATGCGGCTCTGATTCAGGAATACAGAGTTACGAAATGTGCATGGTGCTCGCATTGTGGGTCAGGCCCATGGGTATGGATCTCCCAGCGTTAGTGTGATCGAGGGATACAGAGATGGGAACTGCATAATACACCCAGAGTTGGTTTTGGTCCAGGGGCTGCAGTGCTTGGTGCTCCCAGTGTGAGTCTGATCCAGCCCTTCTAGACTTAACCAATATTCAACAATCCCACTGCCCAACCCTCAGTACCTGTGACTGATATTCATGGCACACTTGCATTGATACTATTTTCATCAATTTCTCCTTTGGATAGTCATAGTCATAGTCATACTTTATTGATCCCAGGGGGAAATTGGTTTCCATTACAGTTGCACCATAAATAATAAATAGTAATAGAACCATAAATAGTTAAATAGTAATATGCAAATTATGCCAGTAAATTATGAAATAAGTCCAGGACCAGCCTATTGGCTCAGGGTGTCTGACCCTCCAAGGGAGGAGTTGTAAAGTTTGATGGCCACAGGCGGAATGACTTCCTTTGACGCTCTGTGTTGCATCTCAGAGGAATGAGTCTCTGGCTGAATGTACTCCTGTGCCCAACCAGTACATTATGTAGTGGATGGGAGACATTGACCAAGATGGCATGCAACTTAGACAGCATCCTCTTTTCAGACACCGCCGTGAGAGAGTCCAGTTCCATCCCCACAACATCACTGACCTTACGAATGAGTTTGTTGATTCTGTTGGTGTCTGCTACCCTCAGCCTGCTGCCCCAGCACACAACAGCAAACATGATAGCACTGGTCACCACAGACTTGTAGAACATCCTCAGCATCATCTGGCAGATGTTAAAGGACCTCAGTCTCCTCAGGAAATAGAGACAGCCCTGACCCTTCTTGTAGACAGCCTCAGTGTTCTTTGACCAGTCCAGTTTATTGTCAATTTGTATCCCCAGGTATTTGTAATCCTCCACCATGTCCGCACTGACCCCCTGGATGGAAACAGGGGTCACCGATACCTTAGCTCTCCTCAGGTCTACCACCAGCTTCTTGGTCTTTTTCACATTAAGCTGCAGATAATTCTGTAACAAAGTTTCCTACCGTAGCCCTGTACTCAACCTCATCTCCCTTGCTGATGCATCCAACTATGGCAGAGTCATCCAAAAACTTCTGAAGTTGACAAGGCTCTGTGCAGTAGTTGAAGTTCGAGGTGTAAATGGTGAAGAGACAGGGAGACAAGATAGTCCCTGGTGGAGCCCCAGTGCTGCTGATCACTCTGTCGGACACACAGTGTTGCAAGCACACGTACTGTGGTCTGCCAGTCAGGTAATCAAGAATCCATGACACCAGGGAAGAATCCACCTGCATCGCTGTCAGCTTCTCCCCCAGCAGAGCAGGGCGGATGGTGTTGAACACACTGGAGAAGTCAAAAAACATGACCCTCACAGTGCCCGCTGGCTTGTCCAGGTGGGCGTAGACACAATTCAGCAGGTAGACGATGGCATCCTCAACTCCTAGTCAGGGCTGGTAGGCGAACTGGAGGGGATCTAAGTGTGGTCTGACCATAGGCCGGAGCAGCTCCACAACAAGTCTCTCCAGGGTCTTCATAATATGGGAGGTCAATGCCACCGTCTGTAGTCATTGAGGCTGCTGGGGCATGGCTAAAAAGCACCTGGTGAAACTCTTCAGCATCTTCTCCAAAGTCTGCACATCTTTCCCACAATGGGGTGATCAGAGCTGAGTGCTATGCTTCAGAGGTGCCCTGAGTATAATTTCATGTAGTTGCACTGAAAGTTCTTGACCCTTGAACTCAAATGTTTGACTAATAAATGCAAGCAGGCACTCTATTAAAGTGTGCACCAACCTTCAGAGAGCAATGGACTTAGACCCCAAGATCCTTCTTGACCTTTATGAGAGAGCAAAACTCAAGATGTATAGTAAACAAATGCTTGTTCAGAGTGGGTGCAAATTGGTCGAGGTATTTGATAGTTCCTATGCAATGTGGAGTTAATTTTTCAGACGTGTCATGGTTACAGAGGGAAAATTAGAATCGTAGACTGTGCACGAGAGGAGACAGGCAAAGTCAGAGGGATGAAGTTCTTCCTCCTGCTCTAATTTCTCACTGGATTTATTCATGTCAGAGAACTAAACAAGGAACACCATGTGCAATGACACAGAATTTGCTTCAAGATCCTGAAGAACAAAAGGATACGTTGACCTCTTGAATTGTTCCTTTGTCTCGTGTTCTCTACAGTGGGATAGGAACAGAGGGAACTACAGTTTGTGTTTGACCTGGGATAGCAATAAGAACAGTGTAGAAGTATCTTTACTCTGTGTCTGACCAAGAGAATGTGTGATGGGATGTTTTGAGGAATTTTCCCTCTGTATCTGACCCTAAGAGTGTGATTGGGAGGTATAGACACAGCTTCACTATTTCTGATCCAGGGAATGGGTATGACCTACCCACTGCACATAAAAACCACCACTATATTATGGGAGACAACTGCATGTCCAATGCCCATTTCCAGAGAGAGAGAGGATGACGTGATCAACGATTGGTCCCAGAATCAGATCTAATATCACTAGCAAATGAGAAATTGTTTTGTGGCAGCAATACATTGTAGTACATAGTAATGAAAAACTATAAATTCCATCAAGTATATCTAAAAAGAAATAAGTAATGCAATTAGTGAGGAAAAATAAAGTGGGGTAGTGCTGATGGGTTCATTCAGAAATCTGATGGCAGAGGGGACGAAGCTGCTCGTGAAACACTGAGCATGTGTCTTCAGGCTCTTGTTCTTCCTCCTTGATGGTTGCAATGAGAAAAGACAAGTCCTGTGTAATGGTCGCCCTTAATGCTGATTACCGCTTCTTTCAGGCGTCACCATTCAAGGGTGTGTAACACTCAGTCTCAGAGGTGGTATAAGATGGTGTGTCTAACTCCCAGTCCCAGCAGGAGGAGGAGGAGGAAACACAGACATTGCCACAACTGAGCATCTTCCTCTGAGCCTTTGCTCTTCACAGCAGACCAAGCCAAAGAGTTACCCTGCGACTCCCCATGCATATTTGCCCACTAGAGCACACTTTCTGCCTCCTGGGGAAATTGCTGTGTACTCCATCTTCCTTATCATCAAGTCTTAACCTCCCAGTCCTCTGACACTCAACTCGTAAACTCTCACACACTGCACTCTCCGGCTCACCCACCTTCCATCTGTCGTCTCACAGATAGGTATTGTTCTAACTAGAGGCGCATTTGGTTGCTGTTGAAAATCAGCGATTTCTGAAGAATTCAGTGGTGTGCTGAATGGAGAGAGGCTCTGATATGCTCTCCACTCACCGTAGCCACTCTGCAAATGTCTGCATCGATGTTCACCTCACTAACGTTGGGGAGGGGGGGGTGTAGGGAGCTGCACTGGAATGGAGGTGAGGCTTCTGAGGGGTTGAGAAAGGGGACCAAACTCCACTCCCCATCTTGAAATATATTCGAGAACCACCATTGCTCCCTGATCGCATAATCCACAACCTTCCTCTCTTGTCCAGCCCTGCCCTTGCAGCATGGGATGAGGCATGTTATTCTGTCTTTTACCTGCCTTTTACAATTCCTGAATTGGGCAGAAGACAGAAAAACTCCTGAAAGCTTGTACCAATAGACAATAGGTGCAGGAGTAGGCCATTTGGCCCTTTGAGCCAGCACCGGCATTCACTGTGATCATGGCTGATCATCCACAATCAGTACCCTTTTCCTGCCTTCTCCCCATATCCCTTGGCTCTGCTATCTTTAAGAGCTCTATCTAACTCTTTCTTGAAAGAATCCAGAGAATTGGCCTCCACTGCATTCTGAGGCAGGGCATTCCACAGAATCACAACCCTCTGTGTGAAAAAGTTTTTCCTCAACTCCGTTCTAAATGGTCTACTCCTTATTCTTAAACTGTGGCCTCTGGTTCTGGACTCTCCCAACATCAGGAACATGTTTCCTGCTTCTAGCGTGTCCAATACCTTAATAATCTGGACTATTCCTCTTCTCACCCTGTCTCTTGCAAAAACGCCATCCCCTTCTCGCAATTCCTCCGTCTCCGCCGCATCTGCTCTCAGGATGAGGCTTTTCATTCTAGGACGAGGGAGATGTCTTCCTTTTTTAAAGAAAGGGGCTTCCCTTCTTCCACTATCAACTCCGCTCTTAAACGCATCTCCCCCATTTCATGTACATCTGCTCTCACTCCATCCTCTCGCCACCCCACTAGGAATAGGGTTCCCCTGGTCCTCACCTACCACCACCAGCCTCCGGGTCCAACATATTATTCTCCGTAACTTCCGCCACCTCCAACGGGATCCCACCACTAAGCTCATCTTTCCCTCCCCCCCCTCTGCATTCCGCAGGGATCACTCCCTACACAACTCCCTTGTCCATTCGTCCCCCTCATTCCTCCCCACTGATCTCCCTCCTGGCACTTATCCGTGTAAGCGGAACAAGTGCTACACATGCCCTTACACTTCCTCCCTTACCACCATTCAGGGCCCCAAACAGTCCTTCCAGGTGAGGCAACACTTCACCTGTGAGTCGACTGGGGTGATATACTGCGTCCGGTGCTCTCGATGTGGCCTTTTATATATTGGCGAGACCCGACGCAGACTGGGAGACCGCTTTGCTGAACATCTACGCTCTGTCCACCAGAGAAAGCAGGATCTCCCAGTGGCCACACATTTTAATTCCACATCCCATTCCCATTCTGACATGTCCATCCACGGCCTCCTCTACTGTAAAGATGAAGCCACACTCAGGTTGGAGGAACAACACCTTATATTCCGTCTGGGTAGCCTCCAACCTGATGGCATGAACATCGACTTCTCTAACTTCCGCGAAGGCCCCACCTCCCCCTCGTAACCCATCTGTTACTCATTTTTATGCACACATTCTTTCTCTCACTCTCCTTTTTCTCCCTCTGTCCCTCTGAATATACCTCTTGCCCATCCTCTGGGTGCCCCCCCCTTGTCTTTCTTCCCAGACCTCCTGTCCCATGATCCTCTCGTATCCCCTTTTGCCTATCACCTGTCCAGCTCTTGGCTCTATCCCTCCCCCTCCTGTCTTCTCCTATCATTTTGGATCTCCCCCTCCCCCTCCAACTTTCAAATCCCTTACTCACTCTTCCTGCAGTTAGTCCTGACGAAGGGTCTCAGCCTGAAACGTCGACTGCACCTCTTCCTACAGATGCTGCCTGGCCTGCTGCGTTCACCAGCAACTTTGATGTGTGTTGCTTGAATTTCCAGCATCTGCAGAATTCCTGTTGTTTACCTTAATAATCTTATATGTTTCAATCAGATCCCCTCTCATCCATCTAAATTCTAGTGTATACAAGCTCAGTCACTCCAATCTCTCAACATATGACAGTCCCGCCATCCCGGGAATTAACCTCGTGTACCTACGCTGCACTCCCTCAATAGCTAGAATGTCCTTCCTCAAATTTGGAGACCAAAACTCTACACAATACTCCAGGTGTGGTCTCATCAGTGCCCTGTACAACTGCAGAAGGACCTCTTTGCTCCTATACTCAACTCCCCTTGTTATGAAGGCTAGCATGCCACTAGCTATCTTCACTGTCTGCTGTACCCGCATGCTTACTTTCAGTGACTGATGAACAAGGACACCTAGATCTCGTTGTACTTCCCCTTTTCCTAACTTGACTCCATTTAGATAATAATCTGCCTTCCTGTTCTTACCACCAAAGTGGATAACCTCATATTTATCCACATTAAACTGCATCTGCCATGCATCTGCCCACTCACCCAACCTGTCCAAGTCACCCTGCATTCTCATAACATCCTCCTCACATTTCACACTGCCACCCAGCTTTGTGTCATCTGCAAATTTGTTAATGTTACTTTTAATCCCTTCATCTAAATCATTAATGTATATTGTAAATAGCTGCGGTCCCAGCACCGAGCCTTGCGGTACCCCACTAGTCACTGCCTGCCATTCTGAAAAGGACCCATTAATCCCTACTCTTCGTTTCCTGTCTGCCAACCAATTTTCTATCCATGTCAGTACCCTACCCCCAATACCATTTGCTCTAACTTTGCACACTAACCTCCTATGTGGGACCTTATCAAAGGCTTTCTGAAAGTCCAGGTACACTACATCCACTGGCTTTCCCATGTCCATTTTCATAGTTACATTCTCAAAAAATTCCAGATTAGTCAAGCATGATTTCCCCTTTGTAAATCCATGCTGACTTGGACCTATCCTGCTACTGCTATCCAAATATGCCGTTATTTCATCTTTTATAATTGATTCCAGCATCTTCCCCACCACTGATGTCAGACTAACTGGTCTATAATTGCCTATTTTCTCTCTCCCTCCTTTCTTAAAAAGTGGGATAACATTAGCTACCCTCCAATCCACAGGAACTGATCCTGAATCTATAGAACATTGGAAAATGATTACCAATGCATCCACGATTTCTAAAGCCACCTCCTTAAGTACCCTGGAATGCAGACCATCAGGTCCTGGGGATTTATCAGCCTTCAGTCCCATCAGTTTACCCAGCACCATTTTCTGCCTGATGCAAATTTCCTTCAGTTCCTCTGTTACCCTAGGTCCTCTGGCCACTATTACATCTCGGAGATTGTTTGTGTCTTCCCTAGTGAAGACAGATCCAAAGTACCTGTTCAGCTCGTCTGCCATTTCCTTGTTCCCCATAATAATTTCACCCGTTTCTGTCTTCAAGGGCCCAGCTTTGGTCTTAACTAATTTTTTCCTCTTCACATACCTGAGGAAGCTTTTTCTATCCTCCTTTATATTCTTGGCTAGCTTACCTTTGTACCTCATCTTTTCCCCCCATATTGCCTTTTTAGTTATCTTCTGTTGCTCCTTAAAAGTCTCCCAATCCCCTAGCTTACGGCTCATCCTTGCTATGTTATACTTCCTCTCTTTTATTTTTATACTGTCCTTGACTTCCCTCGTCATCCACGGTGGCCCCTTACCCCCCCCTTAGAATCTTTCTTTCTCTTTGGAATGAACTGATCCTGCACCTTCTGTATTATTCCCAGAAATACCTGCCATTGTTGTTCCACTGTCATCCCTGCTAGGGTATCTTTCCAGTCAACTTTGGCTAGCTCTTCCCTCATGGGTCCATAGTCCCCCTTGTTCAACTATAATACTGGCACTTCTGATCTTCCCTTCTCCCTCTCAAATTGTAGATTAAATCATATTATGGTCACTACCTCCTAATGGCTCCTTTACCTCGAATTCCCTTATCAAATCTGGCTCATTACACAACACTAAATCCAGAATTGCCTTCTCCCTGATAGGCTCTAATACAAGCTGCTCTAAGAATCAATCTCTGAGGCATTCCACAAACTCCCTTTCTTGGGAATCCAGTACCAACCTGATTTTCCCGGTCTACCTGCATGCTGAAATCCCCCATAACAACCGTAGAATTACCTTTGCAACATGCCAATTTTAACACTTGATTTAACTTGCACCCTATATCCAGGCTACTGTTTGGGGGCCTGCAGATAACTCCCATCAGGGTCTTTTTTCCCTTACAGTTTCTCAGTTCTATCCATACTGACTCTACATCTCCTGATTCTATGTCCCCCCTCACAAGTGACTGAATTTCATTCCTCACCAACAGAGCCACCCCACCCCCTCTGCCAACCTGTCTGTCCTTTTGATAGGATGTATATCCCTGAATATTCATTTCCCAGCCCTGGTCCTCTTGCAGCCATCTCTCTGTTATTCCCATATCATACTTGCCAATTTCCATCTGAGCCTCAAGCTCATCCACTTTATTTCTTATACTCCGTGCATTCATATATAATACTTTTAAAGTACTATATAATTTAAAGTATTAGATAATCCTTTTAAAGTAATACTTTTACTCTCCTCACCTTTCACATCAATTCCTATTGCATTTGGCCATTCCGATCCCTTTCTGAGCTTTCTGCCCCTTTAATTCTGTTGTCTTTCTTAACTTTTCTTATTCGCTCTTTCCCTTTAACTTTATTCTTATGTTTCCAGTTCGCCGCCTCCCCCCAACTACTTAGTTTAAACACACCCGTGCAGCAGTGGCAAACCTACCTGCCAGAACACTGGTCCCCCATCTGTTAAGGTGCAACCCGTCCCTTCTGTACAATTCATCCTTATCCCAAAACAGATCCCAGTGGTCCAAGAATCTAAATCCCTGCTTCCCACACCAGCTCCTCAGCCACACATTCAGATCCCCTATCTCCCTGCTCCTGTCCTCTCCAGCACAAGGAACTGGAAGCAAACCGGAGATAACCATCCTGGAGGTCCTGCTTTTCAGCCTTCTTCCTATTTCTCTGAAGTCACGCTGCAAAATCTCTCTCCTCTTCTTCCCGACGTCATTTGTGCCGACATGTACCACCACCTCTGGCTGATCACCTTCTCCCTTGAGGATGCCCTTCAATCAGTCTGTGACGACCTGGATCCTGGCACCAGGGAGGCAACACACCATCCTTAAATCCCACCTGTTGCCGCAGAAACCCCTATCTGTACCTCTCACTGTGGAGTCTCCTACCACCACAGCTCTGCTTGATTTCTGTCTCCTGGGCTTTGTTACAGCACCAATTTTTGACTCGCAGACTCGTCCACCTCTCAGACTGGCACTGTCTTCTGTCTCGACAGCTTGCAAGAGGGTGAACCTGTTTTCAAGAGGCACATCCCTGGGGTCTGCTGTACTCCAAGCATCCATCCCTTCCTCATCGTCACCCCGCCTTCTCCCTTCCAGTATCTTCGGTATAACGATCTTGCTGCAGGTCCTGTCCAGAAAAATCTCTGTTTCCTGGATGAACTTGAGGTCATCCAGTTGCCTCTCCAGTTGCCTCAACATGGTCCTTCAGGAGCTGAACCTGGACACACCTTCCACATTTGTAGCAGCCAGCGGCATCATCAACATCCCTGACCTCCCACATCATGCAAGCAGCACACTGAATCAGTTGACCTGTCATTTCTTCACCACTTCTCACACTCTCCAACTGTGGCGTAGTCTCCTCCCTCAGCCTCCTCACCGAAGACTCTCGAGACAAAGACTCGCACTTTTCTCACAAGGCACTTCCCTCAACAAGGCCGCTCCCCTAGAGCAAACTTTGATTATATTGGCTGATATTTTGACTAATTGTTACCTACAGTGTCAAGGACAGTTTCTACCCTGTCATAGACTTGATCCATTTCCAGTGTGATGAGATGTGCTTGACCTTACAATATTACCTCATCGTGGCCCTTGCAGCATATTGTATGCCTGCACTGCACTTTCTCTGTAACTGTAAAATTTTGTTTTGCATTCTGTTATTGGTTTTCCTAGCTCTAACTGAATGCACTATTTTGTAATGAAATTCTCCAGATGGATGGGATGTGCCTGGTGCTCCAGATGCGGTTCCGATTCAGGAATACAGGGTTGGGAAATGCGCATGCTGCTCGGATTGTGGGTCAGACCCATGGATATGGATCTCCCAGCATTAGTGTGATCAAGGGATACAGAGTTGGGAACTGTGCTTAGTACACCCAGAGCTGGTTTTGATCCAGGGGTTACAGTGAAAATAATTGTGCTTGGTGCTCCTGGATTAAGTCTGTCCAGCCGTTTCCAGCTGAACCAATATTCAACAGTTCCACTGCCCAACCCTCAGTACCTGTGTCTGATATTCCCAACACACTTGCATTGATACTATTTTCATTGACGCTGTGTGGAAGAATGGAAATTTCCAGCAGGGAATAAGGACTACTCTGGGTCCCCTCAGTGTTTGATTCTTTTCCTGCTGCTAATCCGCAGAACAACAGAATTGGCCACACTATGGGAAGAGATTGCAAAGTTCCTGAATCATTACACTGACTGGGAGTGTGATCCTGGCATGTTCTGAACCAAGAGTACAAGAACAAGAACCATGCCAAGGGTTCTCAGAAACAGAGGTTTGGCATTATCTCAAGTCTCACAAGGGAGCATTAAAGTAAAACATTGAGGGAATATGTAAATGCAGAATCATGCACAGGTGCAGGAAAGGCAGGCTGCTTTGAATGTGTTACTAGTCGCTTGTTGTAGGAGGATGGGACAGAGTTTTCTACCTCAATTTGTGTTGAATCCAAGAGTCTCCTTGAGGGAACATTAAACTGATGCTTCAGCTCATAATATTGTGTCAAACTAATACATAAACACCAAACTATACTAATCACTTATGCCTACACATTGTCCATATCCCTCTATTCTCTGCACATTTATGTGCATATGTTCTCTTAACCCCCTCTACCCTGGCAGCATATTCTATGCCCCTACCATCCTCTGCATAAGCCACTTGCCCTGCACATCTGTAAACTTACCCCATGCACTTTAAATGTATGATATGTACTATTAGATAATTTCACCCTAGGGAAGAAAGATTGTGACTGTCGATGCCTCTCATAATATTATAAATTTTTATTAGGTTTCCCTTCAGCATTTGTCGCTCCAGAGAAAACAACCCACTTTAGCAATTTCTCCTTTGGATAGTGTGCTCTTATCCAAGAACCTCCTGGTGAACATCTTCGGCATCTTCTCCAAAGCCTCCATGTTCTTCCCTCAGTGGAGTGATCAGAACTGAATATTGTGCTTCAGATGTGCCCTGATTATTATCTCACGTAGTTGCCCTGTAATTTCTTGACCCTTGAACGCAAAGGTATGGCTAATAAATGCAAGCAAGCACCCTATCAAACTGTGCACCAGCCTTCAGAGAGCAATTAACTTGTACCCCAACATACATTTTGGCCTTCATGAGAGAGCAAAACTCAAGACGTATAGTATAGAAGATGTATAGGGAGCAAATTGGTCAAGGTATTTGATAGTCCCTATGCAATGCGGAGTTAATTTTTCAGTCGTGTCATAATTAGAAAGGGGCAATTTGTGTCGTAGAGGGTGCATGAGAGGAGACAGGCAAAGTCAGAGGGATGAAGTTCTTCTCCCACGCTTATTTCCCACTGGGTTTATTCATGTCAGAGAACTTACCAAGAAACACCATGTACAATAACATAGAATTTGCTTCAAGATCCTGAAGAACAAAAGGATTTGTTGCACCCATGAATTGTCCCTTTGTCTGGTGTCCTGTACGGTGGGATGGGAACAGAGGATACTTGTGTTTGTGTCTGACCTGGGACGGCAATAAGAACAGTGTAGAAGTATCTTTACTCTGTGTCTAACCAAGCGAATGTGTGATGGGATGCTTTGAGGAATTTTTCCTCTGTATCTGACCCCGAGAGTGTGTGATTGGGTGGTATAGACACAGCTTCACTGTTTCTGATCCAGGGATTGGGTATGACCTACCCACTGCACATGAAAACCACCACTATATTATGGGAGAGAACTGCATGTCCAAAGCCTGTTTCTAGAGGGAGAGAAGATGACGTGATCAACAACTGGTCCCACAATCAGATTTACTATCATTAGCAAATGTGAAATTTGTTCTGTGGCAGCAATACATTGCAATACATAGTAATAAAAACCTCTAAGTTAGAAACATAGAAAACCTACAGCACAATACAGGCCCTTCAGCCCACAAAGTTGTGCCGAACATGTCCCTACCTTAGAAATTACTAGGCTTACCCATAGCCCTCTATTTTTCTAAGCTACATGTACCTATCCAAAAGTCTCTTAAAAGACCCTATCATATCTGCCTCCACCACCGTTGCCGGCAGCCCATTCTACACACTACTCTCTGCATAAAAAACATACCTCTGACACCTCCTCTGTACCTACTCCCCAGCACCTTAACCCTGTGTCCTCTTGTGGCAACCATTTCAGCTCTGGGAAAAAACCTCTGACTATCCACACGATCAATGCCTCTCATCATCTTATACATCTTATTGCATGAAGTATATATATAAAAAAAGTAATATAAAGAGTGAGGAAAAATAAAGTGGGGTAGTGCTGATGGGTTCATTCAGAAATCTGATGGCAGAGGGGAAGAAGCTGCCAATGAAATACTGAGCGTGTGTCTTCAGGCTCTTGTTCCTCCTCCTCGATGGTTGCACTGAGAAAAGGACATGCCATGTGTATTGGTGGTCCTTAATGCTGATTACCGCCTTTTTCAGGCTTCGCCTTTCGATGGTGTCTAACACCCAGTTCAAGAGGAGGTAAAGGATGGTGTGTCTAACACCCAGTCCCAGGGGGAGGAGGAGGGTGCACAGACATTGCCACAATTGAGCATTTGCCTCTGAGCCTTTGCTCTTCACTGCAGACCGAACCAAAGAGTTACCCTACGACTCCCCATGCACATTCGTCCACTAGAGCTCATTTTCTGCCTCCCAGGGGAAATTGCTGAGTACTCCTTCTTCCTTATCACTATGTCTTAACCTCCCAGCTCTCTGACACTCAACTCGTAAACTCCCAAACGCTGCACTCTCCAACTCGCCCACCTTCCATCTGTCGTCTCACAGGTAGTTACTGTTGTAACTAGAGACGCATTTGGTTGCTGTTGGAAGCCAGTGAAGTCTTCAGTGGTATGCTGAATGGAGAGAGGCTCTGATATGCTTACCACTCACTGTACCTACCCTGCAAATGTTTCCACCAATCTTCACCTCACTGGTGTGGTGGGGAGGAGGGTGAGACGCAGTGGGATGTAGGTGTGGCTTCTGAGGTGGTGGGACAGTGGACAGTGAACCCAACTCCTCTCCCCACCTTAAAATATGGTCAAGAACTACCACTGACCGCATAAACTACACCCTGCCTCTCTTGTCCTGCCCCGCTCTCCCAGCAAGTGGTGAGGCATGTTATTTTCTCTTTTACCTGCCTTTTGTTACTCCTGCATTGGGCAGAAGACAGAATCCTGAAAGCATGTACCTCCAGTCTCAAGAACAGCTTCTTCCCTGTTATAGACTTGATCGATTTCTAGTGTGATGAGATGGGCTTGACCTTACAATGTACTTCATCGTGGTGCTTGCAGCAGATTTTCTGCCTATATTGTATTTTCTCTGTAACTACAACATCTTGTTCTGCATTCCATTATTGCTTTTCCCAGCTCTAACTCAATGCACTGTTTTGTAATGACATAATCTGTATGGACTGTGTAAAAAAAGAACAAATTTTACTGGATCTCAGTACATGTAAGAATAAAAAAATTATCTTGAATGCGTGTGTCGGAAAGAACTAACCAAGTGAGATCATTAAGTAGTATAGCACAGCATTATGGACTGAATGTCCTCTTCTATAATTTATCTTGTGTTTGCTGCTCATCTGATAAGTAGATAGGCAACACTCAAAAGTGAAGCAGATGTAACCTATGTGTGCCTGTGATGCTGCAGTAAGGTTTTCATTGCACCTGTGCATACACGGACCTGGCACAGATAAGAAATTCAACTCGGACTGCTAGTACCCTATACAGCTGGAATGTGATATCCTAACTCACGCACTCCGTCCCCTGAGCCCCTCTTATATCAGGAAACCAACATAGTGGGTAATTCCCCAGGTGAGATCTCTCAAGCATCTCAGGGTTCTGTAAGAGGTACTGTACCTGAAGAGATTGTGGAGTCTTTAGGACTGATCTTTCAAGATTCATTAGATTCTGGAATGGTTTCAAAGTACTCCTCTACTATTGTGTTGGTGCGTGGCCAAGTGGTTAAGGTGTCAGTCTAGTGGCTTTGGCTGAGGCAGCGTGTGTGTCCTTGATTAAGGCACTTAACCACACATTGCTCTGTGACGACACTGGTGCCAAGCTGTATAGGTCCTAATGCCTTTCCCTTGGACAACATCGGTGGCGTGGAGAGGTGAGACTTGCAGCATGGGCATCTGCTGGTCTTCCATACAACCTTGCCCAGGCCTGTGTCCTGGAAACCTTCCAAGGCACAAATCCATGGTCTCACAAGACTAACGGATACCTATTATTAACTCTACTATCTAAGAAGGGAGGGAGGCAAACAAAAGGAAATTATAGGCCAGTTAGCCTGATTTCAGTGGTTGGGAAGATGTTGGAGTCTGTTATTAAGGATGAGGTCTCAGGATACTTGGAGCACATGATCAAATAGGCTGTAGTCAGCATGGTTTCCTTAAGAGGAAATCTGCCTGACAAATCTGTTGGAATGTTTTGGTAGGATGTGAATGTTTACTTGGATTTCCAGAAGGCCTTTGACAAGGTGCGCCACACAAGGCTGTTAAACAAGATAAGAGCCCATTGTATTACAGGAAAGATATTAGCATAGATAGAAGATTGTCTGACTGGCAGGAGACAAAGACTGAGATTAAAGGAGGCCTATTTGGTTGTTTGCTGGTGATTACAAGTGTTCTACAGGGTCCGTGTCAGGACCACTTCTTTTCACATTATTTGTCAATGGTTTGAGTGATGGAATTGATAGTTTTGTGACCAGGTTTACAGATGATACAAAGATAGGTGGAGGAGCATGTAGTATTGAGGAAGCAGAGAGTCTGCAGAGGGACTTGTACAGATTAGGAGAATGGGTAAATAAGTGGCAGATGGAATATAATGTTGTGATATGTATGGTTATGCACTTTGGTAGAAATAATAAAAGTGTAGACCACTTTCTAAATGGAGAGAAAATTCAAAAATCAGAGATGAGAAAGAATTCGGGAGTCTTCGTGTAGGGTTCCTTAAAGATTAACTTGTGGGCTGAGTCAGTTGTAAGGAAGACAAATGCAATGTTAGCATTCATTTCAAGAGGACTAGAATATAAAAGCAAAGATGTATGTTGAGGCTTTCAAATGTATTGGTCAGATGCACTTGTATTATTGTGAGCAGTTTTGGGCCCCTTATCTAAGAAAAGATAAGCTATCATTGGAGAGTGTTTAGAGGAGGTTCACGAGAAATGATTCTGGGAATGAAAGGCTTAACATATCAGGACATTTGTCACCGCTGAGCCTGTACTCACTGGTGTTTAGAATAATGAAGGGGAATCTCATCGAAGCCTTTGGAATATCGAAAGGGCTAGATAGAGTGAATATGGAGAGGATATGTTCAATAGTGGAGAACTGTAGGACCAGTGGACACTGCGTTAGATGAGTGGGACATCCCTTTACAACAGAGATGAGGAAGAATTTCTTCAGTGAGAGGGTGGTGAATCTGTGGAAATCATTGCCACAGGCGACTGTGCAGGCCAAGTCATCGGGTATACTTAAAGCGGAGGTTGATAGGTTCTTTATTAGTAAAGGTATCAAAGGTTATAGGGAGAAGGCTGGAGAATGGGGTTCAGAGGAATAATAAATTAGTGGTGTTGGAATGGTGGAGTGGCCAAATAGTCCACTTCTGCTCCTGTGTCTTATGGTCTAAGACTATGAACATGCACACAATGGTCTTTTTTAGGTACAGGAGATACCTCATAAACTGGTTAATGAGTATAGAATTAGTTTGAATCAAGCTTGGAAATAATAAAGGGCAGGACGAAAAAACACAATGGTAGGAATTACTTGTGGGGCACCAAAGTGTGTTTGTAATATAGAACATGGCATTGATAAGGAAATTAGAGTTCCATGTAACCACATCATATCCTCTGTCTGATTACTGATATTTACATGTAGAGTGGGAATGTCAAATTACCAGCAGTAAGGTGAAATGGCTATTTTAGTTCTTGTTTTTGAGTAATAAGTTAGAGTTAATTTATAACTTTGTTTTGGAGATATTTTATGAAGAGTGAATGTATAAAGCAGAATTTTTACATTGAATTTGAAAATTATATATTTCAATCTTAAACTAACATCTTAAATCTAAACAAATGAAACTATGGAGAAAAATTGGCTGTGACTGATTAAAATACATTGTACATTTTTATGGTTAGCATTTTAGGGAATAATGTGTATTGCATTATTTGCATTAAACTATTTCTTTAAACACATAAACCGTCAGACATCCCACCTCTCCCGGAAGTTCCGGGAGTCTCTCACATATCGATAGTGGCTCCCTGACGCCCAGATATCATATGCAATATCCTAGAAATAGATTTTTTTGAGCGGGAGAGGGAGAGGGACAGCGAGCATCCTGATTGGTCTCTCTTCATGCTAAGCGTGGTCCCCAACCACCAGGCCGCGAGGAAACAATATGATTTGGCGATATGAAACGATACGAGTCAGCTGCACCTTTCCTCATTCCCTGTCATGCACTGTTGAATTTTAACACACGCGAGGTCATCAGTGACCCAAGACGTGCAAAGGAATGGGTCCGTCACCCATTTGTGAATGTCCCCAGTGAATCATCCATGTCAGCGCGGGAAAAAGATCGGCGATTGCTGATTGCGTTGTCTCTGATCTGGGCCAACATTTACATGCCGGGCAGCACCTAATCAATTAGCTTGTTTGTTTCGGCTTTTTTCTTAAAGATGTGCTGGGTGCGTTCCGGCTACCGCTGTATTGTTCGCGGTCTGGAGGTTTGGGACCACTGTTATAATTTACTTATCACTACATTCATGCAGGGAAAATATGCGCTGTGTGTTTAATATTAAATTCATTAGATAATCCCCTTTAGAAATGAAATTGAGTGTATTAGCCACTTACAAGTGACTTATAGTTGACTTACCACCTATATTCTGGTCACGCTTAATACCCACTACCCCCCACCAGGTCGGCCGGTCCGTGGTGCAAAAAGAGTTGGGGACCCCTGATTTAAACTAGCTGGCTAGCTGCCAAGGAGCTACGCTATTGATGGCCTATGTGATGAGGCCAAACTCCCTGTAGACTTGCTTAAAGTTGTAATAGAATAAACATGATAATATAATATAAGTACATATTTTAATATCACATTTGCTGCATATACCCAACTTGGTTTACAGATTAGACAAAATCACTAAGCAAAGTATTACATACACCCTTGGAGGTCGATGGGGTTGCGGGGGGTGGGGGTGCTACCTCCCTGAAATGAGTTTTTGCAGGGTGGGATGTCTGTAAACCCAATAAATATCGTGGCTAATTAATGACCAACATGAGGAAAGAAAAATGGTTCTGTGTCACAGTAAGAGACCAATAAAGTAATTAATAACAGAGGCCTAAGGATTGGGAGTAATTCAGAACTAAGTAAAGGATGATTAAAAAATTGATAAAGAAAGACAAGAGACAGTGAGATGGGCTGTGTGGGAGTGGTGGGGGGGTGAACTGTATGTGAGCAGCTACTCTAGTTTCGTGAATAGGGCCCTGGATGCTGTGTACAATAGATCAGGACTTAATACCTAATCTCCAAGAGAGGTCTTGTATGGTGTAGCCAGTAAAGGTGTCAGGAAGGCCAGAGATGTCAGGTGAAGTGGAAGATCAGAGTGAAGATGGGGTCAGTATGAGAACGGAGATGGTTAGGAAGGGTTGAGTCTGGAATCTGAATGAAGTTGGAGACGGTTAGGTGCAATCAAGTGTATTTGAAGGTTGAGAATGGGAATAGTTGGGAAGAACTGGGTTTGGATTCATGATGATCAAGAGCATTGATGGGGAGGAGCAATGGTGATGAGGGGGATGGACATGTACACAAGTGATACTAGAAGGAGGAGTTGCTGATAATATGACACACGTGTACTAGTTTGAGGAGAGGTCATGCATCAGGCAGGATTTAGAAAGGGTTTGTGGAATGTGTGCTACAAGGATGGATGCTAACAGCCAGTTGGATGTAGAACACAGAGGAACATTCCTAAAAAAGTGGGCTATACAAAAGGAAAGGAAAGTCTCAGTTTCCACTTCAATGGACAAGATGAGAATGGACCCATTTAACATCAAAACTGGCTTCAATTCCCCAGTTAAAACTTCTTTTTGATGCAACTGGTAGAACTCAAATGCTCAAAGAATTTTTGTGCATGCTGTTCGGTTGCCAACCTTTTGATGCCTCTCTACATGCCCAGAGGCTTCTGTGTATTTGTCTGTCACATGTACAGGAAAGTGCAATTTTTGAGTACAAAGAACTTACCTTCATCGAGAAAATAGGTTTGAGATTAAATTGTGTAGCAAATTAGAATGATACGCTGCTTGGAACCAAGTAAAATCCCAATGCATTTTTTTTTATAAGAACTGAATGCAGTACACATTCTGCTGAGTCCATTTCTAATCTGAACAAGATTGTTTGAAAAAGAGGAAATGCTGGATGCTGGAAATCCAGGCAACACACACAAAATGCTGGAGGAACTCGTTTATGCCTACACAGTCTCCATATCCCTCTATGCTCTGCACATTCATGTGCAAATGGTCCCTTAACCACCTCTACCCTGGCAGCACATTCTAGGCATCCACTATCCTCTGCGTAAGTAACTTGCCCTGCACATCTGTTGTAAACGTAGCCCACTCACCTTAAATGCATAATATCTACTATTAGACAATTTTACCATAGGGAAGAATGATTGTGACTGACTATGCCTCATTGTCTATGCCACATGACTGTCTAATAAGGAGTCCATCGCCTTTTTTCTCTAGTCCTGATGAAGGGTCTCAGCCCGAAACATCAACTGTACTCTTTTCCATAGATACTCCCCAGCCTGCTGTCTTCCTCCAACAAGACTGTATGTAAACCCTGACTTGGGCTTGCAATCTCACATCTGCATTACTTCTGAGGCTGCCAGCTTCCATCTGAAATGCCATCTCCCTGTGCCCACACATTGCCTATCTGCTACTAAATCCTGGAGCCATATTTGCTTATAGATGTGACAATTCTAGTTCCCAGCTCACTGACTTCTTGGCCTTTGCTTCTCTACATTAATTTGTTAATAATATTAATTAAAGTTTCAAAAGATGACACTGTTTGAAATGTATTTTAATGGAAGAGAATTAGGGTGAGAAGGATTGATGCTACTAGGGGAATTGTAGGAAAGGTAGTTATATTGCCGGATTAACAATCCATAGAATGTGAATTCATGTCCCACCATAGCAGAAAAATGAATTTAATTTCTTTTTAAATTAGAAAATAATACGTGTCATAAAAAAATTTTAAGGAGGCAGATGTCACATTATCACTTTTGGAAAAGAAACCAATCGCTATATTAGTACAGTTGATTATTAACTGCTCTCTGAATCTCTTTTGCAAATCATTTAATTTCAACTAGATAGTGGAGCAAGAACTGTAGTTTTACAGTTGGTTCAAGAACCAAATCATTGAAGGAAAGTAGCTGTTCTTGAATCTAATGGCATGGGACTTCAGACTTGTGTACCTCCTGCCCAATGGTAGCTGCGAAAAGATGGCATAGCCCACAAGGTAGACATGGTAGATGTTGCCTTTTTAAGGCAGTGCCTCCTCTAGATGTTATCAATGGTGGGCAAGGATGTGCTTATCATATTTTGTGCAGAGTCCTCTGTTTTCTGCCGCTAGATCAGAGGTTTCTGAGATAGCATAACCACACACCCACAATCATTTAATGGTCAAGATTACTATATCATATTTCTTCCCCATTCTGCTGTTTGGTCTGAACATCTTGACCATGTCTTCATGTTTTTGTGCTCTGAGTTGCTGGCATATGATTGGCGAATTAGATATTTGCATTAATGAGCTGGAGTACCTAATAAAGTGACCACTGAGTGTATGTTACTTCAAAGTGACTTGGACTTTTTACTTTGCTCATCAATTCAAGGGATACTAAGGGGCTGAGACTCCTCCCATATGAGGCATGTACAGTCAACTTTCAACATTGCCAGGTGAGAATAAGCAGGACTAAAGCAGAGTAAAGTAATGTCAGCTCTATTGTGAAAGGTTGCATCAACACCCCATATTGCATTTTACATTTTCCACATAATCCTCCTTTTCTGGTAAGTGTTACCTTAATGTATTTTTACAGACATTGACAATGTTTGCCAGCTGGATATTTGGCAAAGGTAGGTGATACAGCTCCTTTAATTTTCAAACTCAAAACAGCACTGTTTTTCCTTTTAAAAAAAAATACAGATGCTATGTATTGCACAGCACAGTATGAATCAAACTGATAATGTGTTCATAATATGAGTGCAACATAATGGAAGTTTCATGGAATGCTATAATTCAATGAGTGATGTTTCACAGAGGCTCATGTTGCAATTACTTTCATTTATTTTATTCAAGAGAAATCTGGGTTTGATTGTTAAGGTGACAAGATCAAAATTTGCTTTTAATATTAAAATATTAATGGAAAACTATAAAAGACCGTTAAGACACACACAAAATGCTGGAGGAACTCAGCAGATCACGCAACATCTATGGAAAGGAACAAAGGGTCGATGTTTTGGATCTAGACCAAGAGTTGCAAACCTTTTTATGCCTTGGATCCCTACCATTAACCAAGGCGTCCAGGGACCCAAGTTGGGAACCCTTGGTCTAGATTCTTCATCAGATCGATTATACTTCCAAGGTGCTCACAGAAAAAGCAAATACTGTTCATTGATAAGAAATACGATGTAAATATGAAAGTAAAGTCTAGGGTAAGAAATGGGGAATACATTACAATACGTAGGAGTCAGAATGCTTAGTGTGCAAATAAATTAAAGAAGTAGATAAGTCCATTTAAAAGTGTACTTGGCTTTGCTTTTTTGATTACCAATAAAGTACAAAGGTCAACTACATCATTTTCATTCACTCTCTTCCCAGTGTAAAGTCTCTGTACTTTCAGTAATACATTCCCCACATCAGAAATGAGAAAGGTCTCATAGGAACAGTGAGTTACTGCAGTTCTTTGGTGAATACTGTCCATGACTCAGGGGAGCTGCAGGTGTGAGTGAGTTATTTTGACAACCTTTCAAATGAGTAGAAGAATGTCTGGAAGCTGAAGGCACAAATGAGTTATTGTGTCTGTTTTATGGGTGCACTGTTCTTTTCCTTTCTGGGATGCAGCATTGTTCTGGCAAGTTTCCCACACTTATAGAATTAATCTACCTGGTATTGCATCTCTACATCTCGGAGAAACCAACTGGGTAAAGTTGATAATGCATAGGAACATGTGGGAATTTCTGTCATAATTTATTCATAGTAAGAAACAAAAGGAAAAATTTGTTTCAAGGCACAAATTGAATCCATGATTATTTTCATTTTAAAATAGCATTGGACTTTTTACATGGAAGGCAATAAAACAAAAAAAACAAAGCTTGTTAATGTTCTCGCTTAAGAAACTGAGAAGGATATGGGACAAAATTTCAAAAGCATTAAAGCTAACAATACAGAAACAACAATGACAGAATGACAGAAGATAGGAGGCTGTTGATGGGGCAAAATTGCAGTCAGCTGGATGGGTTGCCGTGTAAAAGGCAGACAAAGTCAAAAAGGGTGAATACAAGACTGAAGGTGCTATATTTGAATGAGCACAGTATGCAGAATAACAAAGAACATAGAATAGTACAGCACAGTACAGGCCTTCCAGCCCACGATGTTGTTCCGACCCTCAAACCCTGCCTCCCACATAACCCCCCACCTTAAATTCCTCCATATACCTGTCTAGTAGTCTCTTAAATTTCACTAGCGTATCTGCCTCCACCACTGACTCAGGCAGCGCATTCCATGAACCAACCACTCTCTGAGTAAAAAACCTTCCTCTAATATCCCCCTTGAAGTTCCCACCCTTAGCTTAAAGCCATGTCCTCTTGTGTTGAGCAGTGGTGCCCCGGGGAAGAGGCGCTGGCTATCCACTCTATCTATTCCTCTTATTATCTTGTACACCTCTATCATGTCTCCTCTCATCCCCCTCCTCTCCAAAGAGTAAAGCCCTAGCTCCCTTAATCTCTGATCATAATCCATACTCTCTAAACCAGGCAGCATCCTGGTAAATCTCTTCTGTACCCTTTCCAATGCTTCCACATGCTTCTTATAGTGAGGCGACCAGAACTAGACACAGTACTCCAAGTGTGGCCTAACCAGAGTTTTATAGAGCTGCATCATTACCTCACGACTCTTAAACTCAATCCCTCGATTTATGAAAGCTAATACCCCATAAGCTTTCTTAACTACCCTACCTACCTGTGAAGCAACTTTCAGGGATCTGTGGACATGTACCCCCAGATCCCTCTGCTCCTCCACACTACCAAGTATCCTGCCATTTACTTTGTACTCTGCCTTGGAGTTTGTCCTTCCAAAGTGTACCACCTCACACTTCTCCGGGTTGAACTCCATCTGCCACTTCTCAGCCCACTTCTGCATCCTATCAATGTTTTTCTGTAATCTTCGACAATACTCTACACTATCTACAACACCACCAACCTTTGTGTCATCTGCAAACTTGGCAACCCACCCTTCTACCCCCCCATCCAGGTCGTTAATAAAAATCACGAAAAGTAGAGGTCCCAGAACCGATCCTGTGGGTCACCACTCATGACAACTCTCCAACCCGAATGTACTCCCTCCACCATGACCCTCTGCCTTCTGAATAAGGTAGATGAACTTGTAGCACAGTTGCAGATTGGCATGTATGATGTAGACATCACTGAATCATGGCTGAAAGAAGATTATAACTGGAGCTTAATGTTCAAGGATACGCATTATATCGAAAGGACAGGCAGAAAGGCAAAGTAAACTATGTTGCTCTGTTGGTAAGAAATGAAATCAAATCATTAGAAAGAGGTGCCATAGGGTTGGTTGGATTGTGTTGAATCACTGTGGATAGAGCTAACGAACCGCAAGAGTGAAAAGACCTTGATGGGAGTTATTTACAGACACCCCCAAACAGTAATAAAGATGTGGTCTACAAATTACAATGGGGGATCGAAAATGCATGCCGAAAGAGCAATGTTACATTAGTCATCGGGGATTTCAATATGCAGGTAGATTGGGAAAATTAGGTTGGTACTGGATTCCAGGAGTGGAAACTCCTAGAGTGCCTATGAGATGGCTTTTTAGAGCAGCTGGTAGTTGAGCCCACTAGGGGATCAGCTATTCTGGATTGGGTGTTGTGCAATGAACCAGAATTGATTAGAGACTTTAAGGTAAAAGAACCATTAGGGGAAGGGTTCATATTTCACCCTGAAATTTGAGAAGGAGAAGCTAAAGTCAGATGTATTGGTATTACAGTGGAGTAAAGGGATTTACAGAGACATGACAGAGGAGTTGGCCAGAACTGATTAGAAAAGAACACAGGCAAGGATGATGGCAGAGTAGCAATGGCTGGAATTTCTGGAGGCACAGGATATATACTGTGTATCCCAAAGAGGAAGAACTATTCTAAAGATGAGATGACATAACCATGGCTAACAAGAGAAGTCAAAAGGAAAGCAAATCATAGAGCAAAAATTAGTGGGCAGTTAGAGATCTGGGAAGCTTCTAAAAAATCAACAGATGGCAACTAAAAAAGTCAATAAAATGGTAATGATGGAACAGGAAAGTAAGATAGCCAGTAATATTAAAGAGGATACCAAAAGTTTCTTCAGATACATAAAGTGTAAAAGAGAGGTGAGAGTAGATATCACACTGCTAGAGAGGTTGTAATGGGGGACAAGGAAATGAATGAATTGAATAAGTATTTTGCATCATTCTTCCCAGTGGAAGATACTAGCAGTATGGTGGAAGTTCCAGACGTCAGGGGTGGTGAAGTGTGTGCAGTTACTGTAACCAGAGAGAAGGTTCTTGGGAAAGTGAAAGGTCTGAAGATAGATAAGCCACTTGGATCAGATGGTGTATACCCCAGTGTTCTGAAAGAGGTGGCTAAAGAGATTGTGGAGGCATTAATAATGATCTTTCAAGAAAGACTAGATTCTGGAATGGTTCCAGAAAACTGTAAAATTGCAAATGTCACTCCACTCTTCAAGAAGGGAGAGAGGCAGAAGAAAGGAAACTATAGGCCAGTTAGTCTGACCTCAGGTTGGCAAGATGTTAGAGTAATTACTAAAGATGAGGTCTCAGAGTACTTGGAGGTATGTGATAAAATGGGCCATCAATGGCATGGAAAAAATCAAGGAAAAATCTTGCCTGACAAATCTGTTGGAATTCTTCAAAGAAATAACAAACAGGATAGTCAAAGGAGAATTGGTTGATGATTGAAGACCTTTGACAATGCAGCTGCTTACAAGCTACAAGCTACAAGCCCCTGGTATTACAGGAAAGTTATAGCATGGATAAAGCAGTGGCTGATTGGCAGGAAGCAAAGAGTGGAAATAAAGGGAGCCTTTTTCTGGTAGGCTGCTGGTGACTAGTGGTGTTCCACAGCGATCTGAGTTGGGACCAATTCTTTTTACGTAATATGTCAATGATTTGAATGATGGAATTGATGGCTTTGCTGCAAAGCTTGCAGACTATATGAAGGTAGGTGGAGGAACAGGTAGTTTTGAGGAAATAGAGGGGTTACAGAAAGACAGGCTGATTAGGAGAATGGGCAAAGAAATGGCGGATAGAATGGAATGATGGGAAGTGTATGGTCATGCACTTTGGTAGAAGAAATGAAAGGGTTGACTATACAAGAAAAAACTGAGGTACAAGGGACTTGGGAGTCTTTATGCAAGATTCCCTAAAGGTTAATGTGCAGATTAAGTCAGTGGTGAGGAAGGCAAATGCAATGTTAGCACTCATTTCAAGAGGACTAGAATATAAAAGCAAGGTTGTGATGTTGAGGCTTATAAAACACTGGTGAGGCCTCACTTGGAGTGTTGTGAACAGTTGTTGGCCCCTTATCTTAGAAAATATGTGCTGAAACTGGAGAGGGTTCAAAATAGGTTCACGAAAATCATTCCAGGATTGAATGGCTTGTCATATGAAGGGTGTTCGATGGCTCTGGGCCTGTATTCACTAGAATTCAGAAGAATGAGGGGTGACCTCACTGAAACCTATTTATTGGTGAAAGGCTTTGATAGGGTGAATATGGAGAGGATGTTTCCTATGGTGGGAGAGTCTAAGACCAGAGAACACAGCCTCAGAATAGAGGGGTGTCTTTTTAGAATGGAGATAAGTGGTGAATCTGTTGAATTCTTTGCCACAGGCAGGCAGTAGTTGATAGATTCTTGACTGATTCAGGAGTGAAGGGATACGGAAAAAAGGCAAGAGATTGGAGCTGACGGGGAAATCAGATCAGCCATCGTGAAATGGAGGAGAAAACTTGATGAGCCAATTGTTCTAATTCTGCTACTATATCTTGTAGTCTTATGGACTTGCAGTGACGGAAGGACAGAGACTGAATTTAACCTTGTAATTATTTGTATAGATTCTAAACTAAACAAGATGAATATAATGGGCAAAATTATTCAATGAGTGAAATGGAGATTATAAGGAGCTTATAAATTCAAAGGAGAGAGGATATGACTACAATTTTCCAAGAAGTATTTGGAAATATTCTAGGGACAGGGGAACTGAGAGATAACTTCTTGATAGGAACAGCCAGAAATTAGCTAAGGAATTAAAGGCTACTTCATCTGATTCAGATGTTGTAAATTATGAGATCTTATCTAATCTACATTATTTCTTTATGATCATTAATGATCAGTTTGGGAACCAGGGACTATTGAAAGCCATTGGAGAAATATTTCTAAATATCAGCTCATGCTTGACCAACATTATCGATGTTTTCAAATAAGTAACAGGGAAGTTAGATAAATAGATACAATAGATGTAGTTTATATAGAGCTTCAAAAATCATTGAGTAATAACTACGTAGAAAACAAAGTAAGTCGTAAAAATGTGAGTGCAGCTTGATGGAAGTTTAATAGAATGCTATGATTCAATGAGCGATGCTCCTCAGAGACTCATATTGCATCCTCCTTTATTTGTTACATATAAGAACCTGTACTGAAGACTGCAACACCAGTAGTGAAGGCCGAGAAGGTATGGACAAAGGGAGCGCTCACAGGACTGAGTTGAGTCAGTGGACTGGGCTGTATTCATGGATTCATCTTCGAATCGGAATGAGTATGCTGCAGTTGTTAACAACTTCATTAAAACCTGTGTGGATGAGTGTGTGCCTACAAAATTTTCTTGTACATTCACAAACCAAAGGCCATGGATGAAACAGGAGGTACATCATCTGCTGACGACTAGGTCTGTGACATTCAAGTCTGGCAACCCAGGTCTGTATCAGAAAACCAGGTATGAGCTGCAGAGGGCTATTTCAAGGGCGTAGAGACAACTTTGACTGAGGTTGGAGGCAACATCAGATGTACAACAAATCTGGCAGGGTTTGCAAGATATTACTTCCTACAAAACAAAACCCAATAGTATGAATGGCAGTGATGCTTCACTACCAGATGAACTCAATGCTTTCTATGCCTGCTTTGAAAGGGAGAATATAACTGCAGCTGCAACCCTATGACCTCTGTCTCAGAGCCAGATGTTAGGCTGTCTTCAAAGAGGGTAAACCCTTGCAAGGCAAAGGCCTCGACGGAGTACCTGGTAAGGCTCTGAAAATTTGTCCCAATCAACTGACAGGAGTGTTCATAGACATTTTCAACCTCTCACTGCTGTGGCAGATGTTCCCACTTGCTTCAAAAAGGCAATAATCATACCAGTGCCTAAGAAGAATAATGTGAGCTACCTTAATGACTATTGCCCAGTAGCACTCACATCTACAGCGATGAAATGCTTTGAGAGGCTGGTCATGACTAGACTGAACTCCTGCCTTAGCAAGGACCTAGACCCACTGCAATTTGCCTATCGCCACAATAGGTCAACAACAGACACAATCTCATTGGCTCTTCTCATGGCCTTAGACCACCTGGACAGTATAGAACACCTATGTCAGGATGTGTTCATTGACTATAGCTCAGCATTTAACACCATCATTCCCACAATCCTGATTGATAGGTTACAGAATCTAGGCCTCTATACCTCCCTCTGCAACTGGATCCTTAACTTCCTAACCGGAAGACCACCATCTGTGCGGAACAGTGATAATATCTCCTCCTTGCAGACGATCAACACTGGTGCACCTCAATGGTGTGTGCTTAGTCCACTGCTCTACTCTCTCTATACCCATGACTGTGTGGCTAGCCATAGCTCAAATACCATCTATAAATTTGCTGATGATACAGCCATTGTTAGTAGAATCTCAGATGGAGACCAGAGGGCGTACAGGAGTGAGATATGCCAACTAGTGGAGTGGTGTCACAGCAACAACCTTGCACTCAGCATCAGTAAGATGGAAGAGCTGATTGTGGTCTTCAGGAAGGGTATGATGAAGAAACACATAGCAATCCTTATAGAGGGATCAGAAGTGGAATGAGAGAGCAGTTTCAAGTTCCTGGGTGCCAAGATTTCTGAGGACCTAATCTCGTCCCATCATTTTGATGCAGCTATAAAGTGGGCAAGACAATGACTATACTTAATTCAGAGTTTGAAGAGATTTGGTATGTTAACAAAAATACTCCAAAACTTCTGTAGATGTACCCTGGAAAGCATTCTGACATGCTCAATCACTCACTGGTATGTGTGGACTACTGCAAGGACCAAAAGAAGCTGCAGAAGGTTGTAAATTTAGTCGGCTCCATCTTGGTCACTAGCCTACAAAGTACTCAGGACATCTTCAAGGAGCAGTATGTCAAAAAGGCAGCATCCATTATTAAGGACCCCAGCACCCAGGACATGCTCTTTTCTCATTGTTACCATCAGGTAGGAGGTACAGAAGCTTGAAGGCACACACTCAGTGATTCAGGAACAGCTTCTTCCCCTCTGCCATCCGATTCCTAAATGAACATTGATCCTGTGAACACTACCTCACACTTTCAATATATCTGCTTTTGCACAATTTTGAATTTATTCAATATACATATGCTGTAATTGATTTACTTTGTACTTTTTTCTATATTATGTATTTTATTGAACTGCTGCTGCTGAGCTAGCAAATTTCATGACACATTCACACCAATGGTACATTCCCTTCAGTGAAATGTACCCTTTGTCATCTGTTCCAGAATCTACAAATCTAAAAGGGAATTGCTTGAAAAGAAGGAGAGTGCCAATGAACTAAACAGGTGGTGTTGATGTTCTGAGAAAAGCAGCAGGGCTGACCTGAGGAGGCTAATGAACTGATCCCACCCTTTACAGTGGTGGCTGGAGTTGAATTCTAAGAAACTACATCAATTTGATTTACGAGAATCTTGGCCAGCAACATGAAGATATCACATGCATTGTATCTCATAACAAAAGTAGAAATAGGTGGTACGCTTGCCTTAACTAGTATCTACAAATGCCTTCTGGTGAGCAAACTGGAAAATCCATAGTTGCATTTTTCCACTTTTATTGGTGTGCAAGAAAAATGAAATAGGTGCAAAAATATAAAATCCTCAGGAAATCTAATACTCCTAATCATTAATCTGCTTATATGAATGAAGGCCTCCATCGGTCAGAGTTGACCATGGATATTGCAACCTAGCTCTCTAGACACACAAGCCTGGACAGTACAATATGGAGAGCAAGCTGCTGCTCATGTAACAAGCTCCCCCTCTCTACGCATCTGATGAACCCAAAAGAACAGCAGAAACTGATGCAGTTTGGTACCAGCAGTGTTGCAGGAATTGCCGGTCAGCATTGAACTCTAGGACTGCTTTAGGGACTCCAGCTCTGGGTTTCTTCCCCTCGGGGTTTACTCCCGAAGTCTTCCCCATGAGTGGGTATAGCTGCTATGCAGCAAAAGTTTGAGATCAGAGTTTTCCTTCTCCTAGATGAGCTGCTAACCTCGGCTGACAAGCCCCATTTGCCCGAAGTGAATAGTTTTAAAGTGCCACTAACCTGTCTTTGCCCCTTCTCCTCTCAGTAGAAATGGTTCCGCCTAGCTTAGTAGCTAAGCCACACGTGAAGACCAGGAGCTGGACTTGGTTGTCAGAGGCTATTTGAGGCACACACCATTAGGAGCATTTGATAGGTAGTGGAAGTTTGTCTCCATTGCCATCCCCAGCTATAACAACCTTGAGGAACCTTATATAATACCTATGTATAACAGCAAACACATCCTACTGGTCAATGTCATGCACTTGATGGGAGCATATCAAAGGAGGCATGAGAGCTAAAATAACAGCTTTATAAGAAGCAGATGTCTAACTATCTTCCGTCTGAGAACCTGCAACCCAATTTGTGGACTGATCATTGCAAAGTGCTAAGAAGCTTACATCTCACATTTCATTGAGTTATGTTTTATTGCTGATACATTTTTTGAGGATTTTGTTGGGCTTTGATTGTGTTCAATAATCTTGGGTATTTTCAGATACAGGAAAAATACTGTATTAGATGTGTTAGTGTTTGGTCTCTATTAAATAGTAATATTAACAGTTACCAACTAGACAGAGATTTGTTTAAATTACTCGTTCAAAATCTTCATCTTTTATGAATAGCATAAATTTTGCATCCCATTCCCCCCTGCTCTTTTACCCTTCTGTCCTTTATCTGCCACCAGCACGTCACTGGCCAGTAAATAGTATAGACATGTTCAAAGGGAGAAGGAAATGGATGGTAATAGGGATAATTTTGGACAAAGTAAGATAAGTGGAGACATAAAAGGAGCACTAATACCAGCATGGACAGGTATTAACTGAAATAACTGCTTGTCCGTATACCTTATGTAATCTATCAACGATTCAAGGAATAGTATGGATGCAGCATACAATCCTGAAATCCATCTTCTTACTGTTAGCCACAAAACAAAGAACAATAGAACCAACCCATTCAAAGAAAAACATCAACCCCCTCCCACCACGTGCAAAGAATTCGTGCAAACGGCAGCAAAGAAATGAGTGAAAACACAGAATGTAAAACACAAAATCAAAAGGCAGGTGTCAGTTCAGCTCCATATTCATTATCTGCAAGCTGCTCCAATTCAAAAATTGCCTAAAAGTAGCAATTAAAAAAGAGTGAGCTAGTATATATCATAAACCTGAATTAGGGTCCAAATCTACAAACCATGGTGATTAAACCCTGCTCTATCACCATCCTCTGTCAGCACCAAGGGAGAGAGAGGTCACTTGAACACAAGGATCTTCCCTCGAGAGTAGCAAGCGAGAGGGACAAAGAGACTTCCACACGCAGATACCTTCCTCCAACAGCAGTGAGCAAGAAGCTGGTGGACGGCACTGAGCACTTGATCTCCCGCCACACCTGCCTCTATAATTTCATTCATTCTTGGTACTTTAGTCAGTGAGATCGGTGACAGATGAAGTCGATCGTGGGCTCATGCCCAGTCTCCTGGCTTCCTGCCACACACTTTCCTCGCAGCTTTGTAGAACCTTCTCAAGGACAGCAAAGTGCCTGATTGGCCTGGAAGCACACTGCCAGAATGTAGGTAATGGCTCCAACAATCACAGAACCACATCTGAAATAAAGAGAAGTCATTAAAGAAGTTCTTTCGTGAATCATCTTGAGGATGTCACCTTGGTAGCGTTGTTCACTGGCGCCATCTTCTTACAACAGACAGAATTTATCACCAATCTGTTAGAACATCTTGGAAGCCACATGCAGCATCTTTAAAGCAAAATGAATGAAAACTTGTAACATTGAAACAAACTGCCAGCACAAAACAGCCACTATGAATAAATAAAGAATAATATTTGGGTAGGATTTCATGGAGTTTTTATCTTGATTTTTCCACTGGATAACACTGAATATTTCAAGGCCTAATTGCAAATAATAGAAACATAGAAAACTTACAGCACAATACAGGCCCTTCGGCCCACAAAGTTGTACCAAACATGTCCCTACCTTAGAAATTACTGGGCTTACCTATTAATTACCTACTAGGCCCTCTATTTTTCAAAGCTCCATGTACCTATCCAAAAGTCTCTTAAAAGATCCTATCATATCCGCCTCCACCACCATTGCCAGCAGCCCATTCCACACACTCACTGCTCTCTGCGTAAAAAACCTACCCCTGTCATCTCCTCTGCACCTGCTCCCAAGCACCTTAAACCTGTGCCATCTTGTGGCAGTCATTTCAGCCCTGGGAAGCAGCCTCTGACTATCCACACAATCAATGCCTCTCATCATCTTATACATATCTAGTGTATCTTACAAATCATACAAACTCCCAGCTTAATCCATCAGCCCCATCAGCCTGCTTATTTTAAGTGAGTCATGTCCTTATTCAGACAAACAAATTTCATACAATCATGTTTTTGACATTCACATAGCAAAATTTCAAAATAGAAATATAATTAACATTTAATCAAGGCATGTACATTTCAACCCGTAAACTAATCAGTTTAGATAAGTATAAATAAATACTCCTAAATGTTTTGGAAAGTGATCTTTGCAGAAAATAATTACATTATTAGCCATAAACTTGATTTTATTGGCAGAACACGTAAAAAATCTGATCCAAACGTCCATCTTGTACACTGATTATCACGTGTTATCAATAATAATCACCATGCTTCAGTTCATACCCAGTGCCTGCCTGATTTCATTTTCATTTTGAGAGTTGTGTTAAAATAAACAGATATAACAAGTATCAGGATATGCAAAATGTATCAAATAGCTAGTGCTTCCTTTCTCTTTTAAGTGTTTATTTTTCCAAGGTTATCCATAGTTATTCTCTCCTGGTGCCCTCTCGTATGCAGCTGGTTAAACATAGTGCATTGATTGGACTGAATCCCCCATGTGCTTGAAATTATTGTAGCTCATTAACAATAAAACATTCCACACATTGTTTCTGACCTGGCAAATAATTTTCCCATAATGTATTCTTACATATTTTTATACTTAAAGACTTAAGTATTTCAATAATCTTCTGAAGCTTGTTTAAACTCTTTTCTGCATAATTAGAGTGATTTCTTAACTAAATATCTCCTCAAAAGTCTTCAATCTAAATATCACAGGTTTTGTGTTGCACTGGATTCATAATAGAAATAATCAGGCTGATAAAAAAAATACATTAGAGAGAAGAAGACAACTGCCAAGAAATTTGGTGAGATAGCAGAACCTTCATCGTTGTTACATGCACTCAGTGTTCTCTTTATTAGATACACCTGTACACCTGCTTGTTAATACAAATATCTAGTCAGCCAATCATGTCACAGCAATTTAATACATAAAAGCATGCAGACATGTTCTTGTTCAGATCAAATTTCAGAAAGGGGAAAAGATGTGATCTAAGTGACTTTGACCATGGAATAATTGTTGGTGCCAGACAGGGTGATTTGATTATCTCAGAAACTGCTGATCTCCAGGGATTTTCACACACAACAGTCTCTAGGATTTACAGAGAATGGTGTGAAAAACAAAACAAATCCAGTGAGTGTCTGTTCTGCTGGTGAAGGCACCTTGTTAATCTGCTGTGTACATACATCTATTGATGCTTCTGGACACATCTTCAGTGATGTTCCTGGAATCATTGGGTGTTTTGGGTCTTTCAACATCATACAACCTCCTCCAGGTGACCCAGCCGGGGCTGATCAGACCCCAGCTTGTGTCCAGATGGCTAGCTACTTATGACTTCATGGCTGCCCTCTTTTGAGCCACAGCCATCTTCAGGCCCTCTCTGCTGCATCGGTGGTGAGAGAGGTCAGAGAAAAATGGCCACTCTGGGTGTAACGTTGAATCAGGTTGTATGGGTGCAACAAGTGAGACAAATGCACTGACTTCAAATTAATCATTTATTTACAAACAGTAAAAATTTGACCAGATGTTCATATTGTTCAAACTACAGACACAGCAAAGCTGAATATTCAACAAACATACTTAAAAGTGCACGCAGAACATACCTTCCCAATCGTCGGGTGCATCCTTGCTTATCACAGTTGGAAAGAAGCTGTTCCCAAATCTGGCCATACGAGTCTTCAAGCTCCTGAACCTTCTCCCGGAGGGAAGAGGGACGAAGAGTGTGTTGGCTGGGTGGGTCGTGTCCTTGATTACCCTGGCAGCACTGCTCCGACAGTGTGCGGTGTAAAGTGAGTCCAAGGATGGAAGATTGGTTTGTGTGATGTGCTGGGCTGTGTTCACGATCTTCTGCAGCTTCTTTTGGTCTTGGACAGGACAACTTCCATACCAGGTTGTGATGCACCCTAGAAGAATGCTCTCTACGGTGCATCTATAAAAATTAGCGAGGGTTTTAGGGGACAGGCCAAATTTCTTTAGTTTTCTCAGGAAGTAAAAGCGCTGGTGGGCCTTCTTGGCAGTGGACTCTGCTTGGTTGGACCAAGTCAAATCATTTGTGATATTGACCCTGAGGAACTTAAAGCTTTTGACCTGTCCCACTTGCGCACCACTGATGTAAATTGGGTCATGTGGTCCGCTACTCCTTCTGAAGTCAACAACTAATTCCTTCGTCTTGCTGACGTTGAGGGATAGGTTATTGTCTTCGCACCATGCCACCAGCTTCTTAATTTCCTCTCTGTACTCAAACTCATCATTACCCGAGATACGGCCTACAATTGTTGTGTCATCAGCAAACTTATATATTGAGTTTGATGGAAAATTGGCTACACAATCATGGGTGTACAGTGAGTACAGCAGGGGGCTGAGTACACAGCCTTGTGGGGCACCGGTGCTCAGAGTGATTGTAGAGGAGAGCTTGTCCCCTATTTTTACAGCCTGGGTCCTGTCTGTGAGGACAGCTGCAGATCTGAGTGCTAAGGCCCAGGTTCCGGAGCTTAGGAATCAGTTTATTTGGAATGATGGTATTAAGGGCAGAGCTGTAGTCAATGAAAAGGAGCCTTACGTATGTGTCTTTATTCTCCAGGTGTTCTAAGGAGGAATGTAGGGCCAGACAGATGGCATCTGCCGTTGACCTGTTATTTCCGGTAGGCGAATTGCAAAGCGTCGAGGTTGACTGGTAGGCTGTGGTTGATGTGTGCCATAACCAATCTCCCGAAGCACTTCATAGCAATTGATCTTAGAGCCACAGGTCGATAGTCATTCAGGCATGCCACCTTGCTCTTCTTCGGCACTGGGATAATCGTTGCCTTCTTAAAACACGAGGGGATCTTAGACTGAAGCAAGGAGCAGTTGAAGATGTCAGCAAACGCTCCAGCTAGCTCACTTGCGCAGGCCCGGAGAACATGTCCTGGGACGCCGTCTGGGCCCATCACCTTCCTCGGATTTATCTTCAGGAAGGCCCTTCTAACGTCCTCCTCGGTGACGATGAATCTTGATGCCACCAGGTCCAGTTCATCCGGAGGGAGCAGGACGCTCCTCTTCTGTTCGAATCTTGCGTAGAATACGTTAACTTCATCAGGAAAAGAAGCGCACAGTTATTGATATTCCCAGCCTTTTATTTGCGTCCAGTGATCTCATTTAGACCCTGCCACAGTCTACTGGAATCACTCTGGTTAGCCTGGGATACAGTTTGGGATCAGCGGCTAGGAGCTGCCAGTCAGCATTGAATTCAATGTAGGACTGCCTTATGGACTCCAGCTCCAGATTTTTACCTCAAGATTTATTCCCGAAGCCTTCCCTATGAGTAACATTTGAGTAATCTTGTAAAAATACTGTTTGATTAAACATTCGTATTCATTTCAATAAATAATTACAGGTTATATGTATAAATACATGAATTGCATACATCATCACACTACCACATGATACGCGCACACCTCACTTAAAGTAAACACAAAGTTAGACTCTCATTTCAGACTCCCATGTCTTCTTTTGAATTAGTTAATGTTTTGAAGTTACAAAACATAACAGGTAGAACTGCAAGGCAGTGGAGTTTTGAGATCAGATTTTTCCTTCTACATGAGCTGCCAAACGTGGCTGACAAGCTCCATCTGCCCAGAGTGACAGGTTTTAAGGCAACAGTAACCTGCCTTCTCCCCTCTGTCAGTAGAAACAGTCCTGCTGGATTTGGAAGCTAAGCCAGGAGCTGGACTTGGGTGTCAGCAGCTATTTGAGACACACGCCATTAGGAGTATTTAATCAGTAGAGGGAGCTTCTCCCCACTATCTTCCCCAGCTATGACAACCTTAAGTTTAAGGGAGCTGAAATCGGATATGGTCCCTGGCTAATATAAAGGAAGCAGAAAAGAATTTAAATGAGGGCTCAGAGGAGCCAGGAAATGTCATTGGCAAATAGGATTAAGGAAGATCACAATGTATTTTATAAGTATACTAGGAGCAAGATAGCTAGTGAAAGAAGAGATCAGCATGGCTTAGTGCATGGAAGATCATATTACATAAATTTGACTGAGTTTTTTGAAGAGGTGACCAAGGGGATTGATAATGGAAGACCAATAAACATTGTCTAGATGGATTTTAGCAAGACCTTTGAGAAGGTACCACTTGTATGCTGGTCCAAAAGGTTAGAACACAAGGGATCCAGGATGAGCTTGCCAATTAGATTCAAAATTGCCTGAGCACTAGGAGGCAGAAAGTGGGAGTGGACAATTGATTTTCAGATTAAAGGACTGCAACCAGTGGAGTATGTCACGATCAGTGTTGTTGATCACATGAATTAACAAATTGGATGAGAATATAGGTGGGATGAGTTGGAATTGGCTTACTATTTTCACATGTACCAAGGTACAGTGGAAATCTTCTCTTGCATACCCTTCCTACGGATCAAATCATTACACACTGCATTGAGGTAGAACAAAGTAAAACAATGACAGAATGCAGAAGAAAGTGTAATAACCACAGAGAAAGTGCAGTGCAGGGAGACAATGAGGTTCAAGATCATAATGAGGTACAGTAGATTGTGAAGTCAAATGTCCATCTTATTGTGCTCATTCAGTAGTCTTATAACAATGAGGTCACTGTCTTTGATCCGGGAAGTACATGCTTTCAGGCTTTTGTATCTTTTGCCTAATGGAAGCAGGGAGGAGAGAGAATATCTGGAGTGGGTGGGGTCACTGGTTATGCTGGCTATTTTATTGAGGCAGTGAGAAGTATAGACAGAGTCCATTGAGGTGAGGTTGGTTTCCATGATGTGCTGAACTGTGTCCCCAGCTCTCTGCAGTTTCTTGTGGTCATATGCAGAGCAGTTGCTATACCAAGCCATTGTACGTCCAAATATAATGCATCAATAAAAATTGGTGTCAAGATAACATGAAAATTGGTGGCATAGTGGACAGTGAAAAACATTGTCAATGGTTACAAGAGGAATTGCAGATGGAATTTAACTCAGACCTGTGCAAGGTGATGCATTTTAGGAAGTTAACACTGACTAGGTTATACACTTTGAAAGAGAGGGCCTTATGAACATTGATCTTGGGAAGGAACTCCAGTGCTCACTGAAACTGTTGGCAAGTATGCAGTATGCCTTCTTCACCACCGGTCAGGGTAGTGAGTATAAAAGATGGAAAGTCACGTTGCACCTGTATAAAACATTGGTCAGCGTTAGAATTATTGTGTGCTTTTCTGGTCACCACACCATGGGACAATGTGGAGGGTGCAGAAGACGTTCACCAAGATGTTCCCTAGAATGAAGTGTATTAACCTGTAAGAAAGGTTGGACAAACTTAGACTAGTTTATTCTTAGACCAGTATATACTGAAGTATACCAGACATTCAAGAGTGTCAGGGACATGAAGTATGTGCAGTGAAAGTTGTGACTGAGAAGGTATTCAGAAAGCTTATTGGTCTGAGGATGGATAAATCTACTGGACCTGATGGATGCACCCTCAGGTTCTGAAGGAAGTAGCTGGAGAAATTGCGGAGGCATTAACAATGATCTTTCAAGAATTGATAGATTCTGGCATTGTACTGGATGACTGGAAAATTGCAAATGTTACTCCACTATTTAAGAAGGGTGGGAGGCAGCAGAAAGGAAACTATAGACCTGTTACCCTGACATCAGTGGTTGGGAAGTTGTTGGAATCGATTGTTAGGGATGAGATTGCTGTGTACCTGGAGGCACATGACAAGATAGGCCAAAACCAGTATGGTTTCTTGAAAGGAAAATCCTGCTCAATTTTTTGAGGAAATTACAAGCAGTGTATGCAAAGGAGATGCAGTAGATGTGGCGTACTTGTATTTTCAGAAGGCCTTTGACAAGGTGCCCCCCATGAGGCTGCTTAGCAAGATAAAAGCCCATGGAATTACAGGGAAGTTACTAGCATGGGTGGAGCATTGGCTGATCGGCAGAAACCAGAGAGTGGGAATAAGGGGATCCTGTTCTGGCTGGCTGCTGGTTACCACTGAAGTTCCACATGGGTCGATGTTGGGACCGCTGCTTATTACAATGTATGTCAATGATTTGGACTATGGGATTAATGTATTTGTGACTAAATTTGCTGACGATACAAAGATAAGTGGAGGAGCGGGTAGTATTGAGGAAACAGAGAGCCTGCAAAGAGACTTAGATAGTTTAGGGGAATGGGCAAAAAAGTGGCAAATGAAATATAAGGTTGGAAAGTGTATGGTCATGCACTTTGGTGGAAAAAATAAACGGGAAGACTGTTATTTAGATGGGGAGAGAATTCAAAATGCATAGATGCAAAGGGACTTGGGAGTCCTTGTGCAGGATACACTAAAGGTTAACCTCCAGATTGAGTTGGTGGAGCTGAAGGCAAATGTAATGTTGGCATTTATTTCTAGATGTATAGAATATACAAGCAGGGATGTGATGTTGAAGCTCTATAAGTCACTCATGAGACCACACTTGGAGTATTGTGTGCAGTTTTGGGCTCCTTATTTTAGAATGGATATACTGACATTGAAGAGGGTTCAGAGAAATTCACTAGAATGATTCCAGGAATGGAAGGGTTATCATATGAAGAATATCTGGCAGCTCTTGGGCTGTATTCTCTGGAGTTCAGGAGAATGAGGGAGGATCTCATAGGAACATTCCGAATGTAAAAGGCCTGAACAGATTAGATATGGCAAAGGTATTTCCCATGGTAGGAGACTCTAGGACAAGAGGGCACGACTTCAGGATTGAAGGACATCCACTTAGAACAGAATATACAGAGAATTTACTTTAGTCAGATGGTGGTAAATCTATGGAATTTGTTGCCACGAGCGGCTGTGGAAGCCAAGTCATTGGGTGCATTTAGGTAGAGATAGATACATTCTTGATTAGCCAGGGCATCAAAGGATATGGGGTGAAAGCAGGAGAGTGGGAATGATTGGAAGAATTGGATCAGCCCATGATTGAATGGTGGAGCAGACTCGATGGGCCTAATGGCCTACTTCTGCTCCTATATCTTATGTTTCTCTGGAGCATCAAAGGATGAGGGGCAACCTGAAAGAAATGCATAACATTGTGAGAGGAATAGAAAGGACAGATAATGAGAATCCTTTTCCCAGGGTGGAAATGGCAAACACTGGAGGACTTAGGTTGAATGTCACGGGGGGAAAGTTTAAAAGACAGATGCAATGCATTTTTTTTTGACACAAAGAGTGGTAGTTGCCTGGAATGCTTTGTCTGGGCAGACAGTGGAAGTAGATACAATAGCAAAGTTTAAGAGGTATTTGGATGGACACAAAAAGAGGCAGGAAATAGAGGAATACAGGAATACACATAGGTCAGAGGTTCCCAACCTGGGGTCCATGGACCCCTTGCTTAATGGTATTGGTCCATGACATAAAAAAAATTGGAAACCCCGATGCAGGTGTTTAGGATTAGTTGATTTGGTGTTATGGTCAGTGTAGACTCAGTGGACTGAAGGGCCTGTTTCTATTCTGTATAGAAGTAATAGGGAGGTGATTAAGGAGCTTAAGGTAAAAGAACCCATAGTTCAACTTGAAATTTGAAATTTGATAGGAAGAAAGTAAAGTCTGACATAGCAGTATTTCAGTGGAGTAAAGGAATTACAATGATATGAGAGAGGAGTTGGCCAAAGTAAATTGGAAGGAGATGTTGGCAGGGATGGCAGTAGAGCAGCAATGGCTTGAGTTTCTGGGGAAAATGAGAAAGGTACAGGATAGATGTATTCCAAAAACAAAGAAATACTCAAATGGCAAAATAGTACAACTGTGGCTGACAAGGGAAATCAAAGCTAATGTAAAAGCAAAGGAGAGGGCATACAACAAAACAAAAATTAGTGGGAAGACAGAGGATTGGGAAGCTTTTAGAAACCTATAGAGAGAAACTAAAAAAGAGGAGGGAAAAGATGGAATACGCAAGCTAGCAAACAATATCAAAGTGGATAGTAAAAGCTTTTTCAAGTATATGAAAATAAAAGAGAGATGAGAGTGGATATAGAACCACCAGAAAATCAGGCCAGAGAAATAATAATGGGGGACAAGGAGATGGCAGATGAACTAAATGAGTATTTTGCATCAGTCTTCACTGTGGAAGACACTAATAATGTGTCAGATATTGAAGGGTACGAGGGAAGAGAAGTGAGTACAGTTACTATTACAAGGGAGAAGATGCTCAAAAAGCTGAAAGATCTAGGGCAAGATGAACCACACCCTAGGGTTCTGAAAGAGATGGTAGTAGAGATTGTGGAGGCATTAGTAATGATCTTTCAAAAATCATTGGATTCTGGCATGGTGACAGAGGACTGGAAAATTGCAAGTGTAACTCCACTCTTTAAGAAAGGAGGAAGGCAGCAGAAAGGAAATTATAGACCAGTTTTCCTGACCTCAGTGGTGGGAAGATGTTGGAGTCAATTGCTAAGCTTTGTACATGATAGAAATGTTCTCAGGTGCATCTATTTCAATGCAAGAAGTATTGTAGGTAAGGTAGATGAGTTTAGGGCATGGATTGGCACGTGGGATTATGACATTATTGTTATTAGTGAGACTTGGTTGCAGGAGGGGCAGGACTGGCAGCTTAATGTTCCGGGGTTCCATTGTTTCAGATGTGACAGAGGGGGAGGGATGAAAGTGGGAGGAGTGGTATTATTAGTCAGGGAGAATATCACAGCTGTGTGTAGACAGGACAGCCCGGAGGGCTCGTCTACAGAGGCCATATGGGTGGAGCTGAGGAACGGGAAAGGGGTGACCACACTAATAGGGTTGTATTATAGACCGCCCAGTAGTCAGAGAGAATTGGAGGAGCAAATCTGTAGAGAGATAGCAGACCAATGTAAGAAACAGAAAGTTGTAATAGTAGGGGATTTTAACTTTCCACATATTGACTGGGACTCCCGCACTGTGAAAGGGTTAGATGGCGTGGAGTTTGTCAAATGTGTTCAGGAAAGTTTTCTAGATCAATATATAGAGGTACCAATGAGAGAGGATGCAATACTTGATCTCCTATTAGGGAACCAGACAGATCAGGTGACAGAAGTATGTGTAGGCCAACTTTTAGGGTCCAGTGACCATAATGACATTAGTTTCAAGTTAATTATTGGTAAGGATAGGTCTTGGTCCTCAAGTTAAGGTTCTAAATTGGAGAAGGGCCAATTTTGAGGAAATGAGAAAGGATCTAGGAAGAGTGGATTGGGATAAGTTGTTTTCTGGCAAGGATATGTTCAGTATGTAGAAGGCATTCAAAGGCGAAATTTTGAGAGTGCAGAGTTTGCATGTTGCTGCCAGGATTGAAGGCAAAGTTAACAGGCATAGGGAACCTTGGTTTTCAAGGGATATTGGCGATCTGGTTAAGAAAAAGAGAGAGGTGTATAGCAGGTATAGGCAACATGGAAAAAATTAGGTACTTGAAGAGTATAGAAAATGTAAGAAAATACTAAAGAAGGAAATCAGGAAGGCAAAAAGAAGACATGAGGTTGCTTTGGCAGATAATGTGAAGGTAAACCAGAAGGGTTTCTACAAGTATATTAAGAGTAAAAGGATAGTGAGGGACAAAATTGGTCCCCTAGAAGGTCAAAGTGCTCGTCTATGTGTGGAGCCTCACGAGATGGGGGAGATCTTAAACAATTTTTTTGCATCAGTGGTTACTGAGGAAACTGGCATAGCGTATATAGAAGGAAGGGAAACAAGCAGCAGTGCCGTGGAACATATAGAGATCAAAGAGGAGGAGGTGCTTGCTGCCTTACAGCGAATAAAGGCAGATAAATCCCCCAGGCCTGACATGATACTTCCTTGGACCTTGCAAGAGACTAGTATAGAAATTGCAGGGGCCCTGGCAGAAATATTTAAAATGTCCTTAGCCATGGATATGGTGCTGGAGGATTGGAGGGTAGCTCATGTTGTTCCGTTGTTTAAAAAAGGCTCCAAAAGTAAACCAGGTAATTACAGGCCGGTGAGCCTGACATCGGTAGTAGGTAAATTATTGGAAGGTGTTCCAAGAGATTGGATATACAAGTATTTGGACAGTCAAGGGCTGATTAAGGATAGTCAGCATGGCTTTGTGCATGGTAGATCATGTTTAACAAATCTTGTAGAGTTTTTTGAGGAGGTTACCAAGAAAGTAGATGAAGGAAAGGCTGTGGATGTTGTCTACATGGACTTTAGTAAGGCCTTTGACAAGGTCCCACTAGGTATCCATGTTGTAAACTGGATTCAAAATTGGCTGTGTGGGAGAAGTTAGAGAGTGGTAGTGGATGATTGCTTATCAGACTGGAGGCCTGTGACTAGTGTTGTGCCTCAAGGATCTGTGCTGGGACCATTGTTGTTTGTTGTCTATATCAATGATCTAGATAATAATGTGGTAAATTAGATCAGCAAGTTTGCTGATGACACTAAGATTGGAGACATTGTGGACAGCGAGGAAGGCTTTCAAAGCTTGCAGAGGGATCTGGATCAACTGGAAAAATTGGCCAGAAAATGGCAGATGGAATTTAATGCAGACAAGTGTGAGGTGTTGCATTTTGGAAGGACAAGTCAAGGTAGGACATACACAGTAAATGGTAGGGTACTGAGAAGAGTGGAGGAACAAAGAGATCTGGGAGTTCAAATACATAATTCCCTGAAAGTGGCGTCACAAGTAGACAGGGTTGTAAAGAAGGCTTTTGGCATCCTGGCATTCATAAATCAAAGTATTGAGTATAGGAGTTGGGATGTTATGGGGAGGTAGTATAAGACATTGGTGAGGCCAAATTTGGAGTATTGTGTACAGTTCTGGTCACCTAACTACAAGAAGGATATCAGTAAGATTGAAAGAGTGCAGAGAAGATTTACTAGGATGTTGTCGAGTATTGTGAACAGTTATGGGCTCATCATCTCAGAAAAGATGTGCTGGCTTTGGAGAGGGTTCAGAGGAGGCTCACAAGGATGATTCCAGGAATGAAAGGGTTATTATATGAGGAACTTTTGATAGCTCTGGGTCTGTACTTGCTGAAGTTTAGAAGGATTGCGGGGGGGAGGGGAAATCTCATTGAAACCTTTTGAATGTTGAAAGGCCTAGATAGAGTAGATGTGGAAAGGATGCTACCCTTGGTGGGGGAGTACAGAACAAGAGGGCACAGCCTCAGGGTAGAAGTGCATCCATTTAAAACAGAGAAGTGGAGACATTTCTTTAGCCAGAGCGTGGTGAACTTGTAGAATTTGTTACCACAAGCAGCTGTTGAGACCAGGTCATTGTGTGTCTTTAAGACAGAGCTTGATAGGTCCTGATGAAGGGTTTCAGCCCGAAAAGTTGACTGATCGTTTCCACGGATGCTGCCCGACCTGCTGAGTTCCTCCAGTGTGTTGTGAGTGTTATAGGTTCTTGATTGGACATGGGGTCAAAGGTTATGGGGAGAAGGCTAGTGAGTGGGTCTGAGGAGGGGTAAAAAAGTATCAGCCATGATTGAATGGCGAAGCAAACTCGATGGGCCAAATGACCTAATTCCTATGTCTTATGGTCTTATTGTTCTATGTTCTAACTTTGTAATAAGCGGGGCACCAGCATTCTGGCAGGCAGGTTTGCCTCTGCAACACGGGTGTGTTTAAACTAAGTAGTGGGGGGGGAGTGGACGAACTGGAAATATAAGGATGGAAATAAAGGGAAAGTGAGAATAAGAAAAGTTAAGAAAGACAGCAGAATCAACAGAGCAGAAAGCTCAAGAAGGGATCGTACAGTATGGCCAAGTGAAATAGGAATTGATATGGGAGGTGAGGGGAGTAATGAATTAAAAGTATTGTATATGAATGCACGGAGTATAAGAAATAAAGTGGATGAGCTTGAGGCACAGTTGGAAATTGGTAAGTATGATGTTGTGGGAATAACAGAGACATGGCTTCAAGTGGACAGGGCCTGGGAAATGAATATTCAAGGGTATACGTCCTATCGAAAGGACAGACTGATGGGCAGAGGGGGTGGGATGACTCTGTTGGTGAAGAATGATATTCAGTCCCTTGCGAGGGGGGACATAGAACCAGGAGACGTAGAGTCAGTATGGATAGAACTGAGAAATTATAATGGTAGAAAGACCCTAATGGGAGTTATCTACAGGCCCCCCAAACAGTAGTCTGGATGTAGGGTGTAAGTTGAATCAAGAGTTAAAATTGGCATGTTGTAAAGGTAATGCTACAGTTGTTATGGGGGATTTCAACATGCAGGTAGACTGGAGGAATCAGGTTGGTACTGGACCCCAAGAAAGGGAGTTTGTGGAGTCCCTTCAAGATGGATTCTTAGAACAGCTTGTACTGGAGCCTACCAGAGAGAAGGCAATTCTAGATTTAGTGTTGTGTAATGAACCGGATTTGATCAGGGACCGCGAGGTAAAGGAGCCATTAGGAGGTAGTGACCATAATATGATAAGTTTTAATCTACAATTTGAGAGGGAGAAGGGAAACTCAGAAGTGTCAGTATTACAGTTGAGCAAAGGGAACTATGGTGCTATGAGGGAGGAGCTGGCCAAAGTTCAATGGAACAATATCCTAGCAGGGATGACAGTGGAACAGCAATGGCAAGTGTTTCTGGGAATAATGCGGAAGGTGCAGGATCAGTTTGTTCCAAAGAGGAAGAAAGATCCTACAGGGAGTAAGGGGAGGCCGTGGCTGAAAAGGGAAGTAATGGACAGTATAAAAATAAAAGGGAAGAAGTATAACATAGCAAAGACGAGTAGGAAGCCGGAGGATTGGGAAACTTTTAAAGAGCAACAGAAGGTAACTAAAAAGGCAATACGTGGAGAAAAAATGAGGTACGAAGGTAAACTAGCCAAGAATATAAAGGAGGATAGTAAAAGTTTCTTTAGGTATGTGAAAAGGAAAAAAATAGTTAAGACCAAAATTGGGCCCTTGAAGACAGAAACGGGTGAATTTATTATGGGGAACAAGGAAATAGCAGACAAGTTGAACAGGTACTTTGGATCTGTCTTCACTTGGAAAGACACAAACAATCTCCCAGATATAATAGTGGCCAAAGGACCTAGGGTAATGGATGAACTGATGGAAATTTATATTAGACAGGAAATGGTGTTGGATAGACTGTTGGGTCTGAAGGCTGATAAATCCCCGGGACCTGATGGTCTGCATCCCAGGGTACTTAAGGAGGTGACTTTAGAAATCGTGGACGCATTGGTAATCATTTTCCAATGTTCTATAGATTCAGGATCAGTTCCTGTGGATTGGCGGGTGGCTAATGTTGTCCATCTCTTCAAGAAGAGAGAAAACAGGGAATTATAGACCGGTTAGCCTGATGTCGGTGGTGGGAAAGATGCTGGAGTCAATTATAAAAGATGAAATTACAACACATCTGGATAGCAGTAACAGGATCGGTCCGAGTCAGCATGGATTTGCAAAGGGGAAATCGTGCTTGACTAATCTTCTGGAATTTTTTGAGGATATGGCTATGAAAATAGACAAAGGAGAGCCAGTAGATGTAGTGTACCTGGACTTTCAGAAAGCCTTTGATAAAGACCCACATAGGAGATTAGTGGACAAAATTAGGGCATGTGGTATTGGGGGCAGAATACTGACATGGATTGAAAATTGGCTGGCTGACAGAAAACAAAGAGTAGCGATTAACGGGTCCCTTTCGGATTGGCAGGCAGTGACCAGTGGGGTACCGCAGGGTTCAGTGCTGGGACCGCAGCTGTTTACAATATATATTAATGAATTAGATGAGGGATTTTAAAGTAACATTAGCAATTTTGCTGATGACACAAAGCTGGGTGGCAGTGTGAAATGTGAGGAGGATGTTATGAGAATGCAGGGTGACTTGGATAGGTTGGGTGAGTGGGCAGATGCATGGCAGTTGCAGTTTAACGTGGATAAATGTGAGGTTATCCACTTTGGTGGTAAGAACAGGAAGGCAGATTATTATCTAAGTGGAGTCAAGTTAGGAAAAGGGGAAGTACAATGAGAGCTAGGAATTCTTGTACATCAGTCACTGAAAGCAAGCATGCAAGTTCGGCAGGCAGTGAAGAAAGCTAATGGCATGCTGGCCTTCATAACAAGGGGAATTGAGTGTAAGAGCAAAGAGGTCCTTCTGCAGCTGTACAGGGCCCTGGTGAGACAACACCTGGAGTACTGTGTGCAGTTTTGGTCTCCAAATTTGAGGAAAGACATTCTTGCTATTGAGGGAGTGCAGCATAGGTTAAGGTTAATTTCCGGGATGGCGGGACTGTCATATGTTGAAAGATTGGAGCGACTGGGCTTGTATACTCTGGAATTTAGAAGGCTGAGAGGGGATCTTATTGAAACATATAAGATTATTAAGGGATTGGACACGCTGGAGGCAGGAAGCATGTTCCCGCTGATGGATGAGTCCAGAACCAGAGACCACAGTTTAAGTATAAGGGGTAGGCCATTTAGAACAGAGTTGAGGAAAAACTTTTTCACCCAGAGAGTGGTGGATATATGGAATGCTGTGCCCCAGAAGGCTGTGGAGGCCAAGTCTCTGGATGCTTTCAAGAAAGAGATGGATAGAGCTCTTAAAGATAGTGGAATCAAAGGCTATGGGGATAAGACAGGAACTGGATACTGATTGTGGATGATCAGCCATGATCACAGTGAATGGCGGTGCTGGCCTGAAGGGCCGAATGGCCTACTCCTGCACCTATTGTCTATTGTCTATTGTCTATAACTTTGAGGCAGGCAAAATGGCCTGACTCAGTTCTCTATCTTTCTTAGCTCAATGCATAACATCTCAGAAATGCCTGGTTAAGTACTATGCTGTTATTAGCAGCCAGGCAGACTATTACCATATAAAAAATAAATATATTTAAAAATTGAGTCTACAACTAGGTCATTTTGCTCACTATTGAAACTTGTTGAAATGATATGAAAGTCATCTTATCAGGAAAATGATCTCTTTATACGATAATACAACATGTCAGATGAACGTGTAACAGGACATCCCAAACTCTTTGAGAAAGGCCAAAATGGACCCAACACTCATCAAATCAAAGGGAGAGTGAAGTAGCTGCATGGACGCATTCCAATTTTCAATTTTGTAATAACAGCAAACATGTTCCCACGTTCTTTTGCCATTTGATGTTTTCCTTTAATCTACTGTCAAAATAAAATGTTCAACTGTTATATCAATCTCACATCTCAAGAATTCTGTTATCCTGGTGCCAAATGGAGGAGAATTAACTGGTGTACTTAGTAATGATCTTATTTTTGTCAATCTGTTACCAATTTTCCTCACCTGCTCTTTGTATAGTGTAAGCACAGGAGATTCTGCAGATGCTGGAAATCCAGAGTAACACACACAGCATGCTAGAGGAACGCAGCAGGTCAGGCAGCAGTTGTGGAGAGAAATAAAGAGTCGACATTTTGGGCTGAGAAACATCAACTCTTTATTCCTCTCCATCAATACTGCCTCACCTGCTGATATCCTCCAGCATTTTGTGTCTGCTACTCTGTATGTAGTATATTTGTATACACTGGTACTTTCAGGAAAGTGGCAATATACCTTACATTAGCTGCAAGCAATCATACAGATAGGTCATTCCGTTTCATTTTTATATGATTTAAAACACGAATCCACTTCTTTAAGTCATCTTTTGGGAAAAATATTGCAGAAGCTGGAAATCTGAAATGACTGGAATACGGAATTCCAAATCTTTTAATCTTCAACAGAACCTCAGATACATAGCGTCTGATCCGTATTCATTGTATTGATCCCATCATTCACACCCGCCAGATGCACTGTCACAGCAATTATATTTAAGCTATTGCCAGGCAAAGCCAGCATTTACAGTTTGAGGCTCATTCCAGGTTTGAGGTGTAACACGGGGTTCTTCGGAAGAGGGAGGGTCTGGTTTTGGTGTGGAAGCCCCACAATTATTATGGTTGTGTACCACCCCAGGGGCCACATGAGTAGCAAGAGTCCTATTGGTTTTTAAAAAATGGAACAGAACACTATTTAACACATTGTCTATGAATGAAAAGGCATTGCATTGCTTATTCTCATAAATCATTTTTTATTATGAGGAAAGTTTATTTTGATTAAGAATTGTTCTGCCCCCAGGCTCTACTGTTCACCAATAAAATAACGAGCTATGTGCTGTTGCCAATTAACCTACCAACCCAAATATCCTTAGAATAGGGAGGAAACTGTGCACCGGAAGGAAACCCATGCAGTTATAGGGAGAACATGCAAATTCCATACAGAATCAGAACCCAAGTCAATGATGCTGTAATGCAGCAGCTCCTCTATGCTACCCCCTGGTCTGTAGAACAGACGACCTTTACTCCAAACAACTGAGCTTTTAGTCAAGCTCTTCCAGTGTCCACAGCACTGGCATCAAACTGGAAAAAATGGAAGATTGTTCAGGTGTGTGCCATACACAAAAAGGTGGATAAATCCAGTCTAACCAAATTAACATCTCATCAAACTACTCACAATTAGGAGTGAAGTGGTGGATGTGTTTTTGAAAGAAGGCACATCCCATCTAGCGATCACCATCTGATGGTTCATGGAGTTCTGTTCACAGCTACATACCTGATAGAGCACTTCAAGCTCATATCCTGCCAAATCTGGATTGCGGACAGACATCTCAGAGAAAAAGAAACAGAGAGGGTCCAGCGAAGGTTTGCAGGAATGATTCCAGGAATGAAAGGGTTAAACCGCTGGGCTGGTACTCACTGGAGTTTAGAAGAATTCAGGGGGTGGGGTGGGGAAGGAGGGATCTTATTGAAACCTATTGATTATTAAAAGGCCTAGATAGAGTGGACATGGAAATGAGGACGTTTCCTATAGTGGGGGAGTTTAGGACCAGCGGGCACAGCCTCAGAATAGGACATCGCTTTAGAACAGTGATGAGGAATTTCATTGGCTGGAGGGTGATGAAACTGTGAGATTCATTGTCACAAATGGCTATGGAGACCAAGTCACTGGGTATATTTAAAGCAAAGTTTGATAGTTCTTGATTAGTAAAGGCCTCAAAGGTTATGGAGAGAAGGAAAAAGGATGTGGATGAGAGGGAAAATAAAACAGCCTTAATGGAATGACAGAACAGACTTGATGGGGTGAATGGCCTAATTCTGTACCTATGTCTCATGATTTTTGGCTGGTAAGCACAAACTACTTTCATGTTACATAAATGCCAGTGTAGTGTATTATCATCTTCAATAAGAGGATGTCTAACTTTGGTCCTTGATATTCATTGGATCCTCGTGAAATTCACCTCCTATCATCATTCACCAGCACCTTTATACATGGCTACAATTTCAGACAGAATTTGTGTATTCTTTGGGAAGTAACTCATTAGAGACTGGATAGACATGGATACTCGCTAAAATTTCTGAATTTTCACATGACATAATGTTTGGGATTGTAGAGAACTACTAAAAGAAATATGAAAGTTTGTGGTTTTGTAATCCTCTTTCACTATTTTTATAAAGTAGATTTATATCTATTACTGGTAGTTCCTCATTCTAGAATTTAGGAAACTCTGGAACTTTTATATTTTGTTTTTATACACACACACTGCTACTCATCTCAGTTAAAATTCCAGAGTGTTAATCATCAGGTTCAGGAAATTTGTCAGCTTTTGGTTGCAATATTCTGTCTGATAGCATGGTCGGGCGGAAATATATCTCTCCCAAAGGATGTAGGATATTAGGCACTCCTTTCCTCCACTAACCTGCAGATCACCCTTGGGGAAGGTGTAGCACCCGCATAAACCCTTCTCCTCCTGATCAGGGTCACATGAAGCCATGGGAGCAGACGGTGGATGGTTGTATGAGCAGCTGGTGCCTATCACAAGTCCTGGTTATGTGACCACTGCTGTCAGGAAGACTATTACTGAAGAGTATTGAAAACAGCAGGGGTCATCCGTCTTGTAAAGACACTACCCGGAAGGAGGCAATGGCAAACCACAAATGTAGAATTTGCCAAGAACAATCATGGTCAGAGACCATGATCACCATGTCAGATGACATGGCACATAATGATGACGATGATTCTTTCTGGTAACTTTACCAATAATCATTACCTTACACCCCTATTCCCATTGGACCATTAATTCTCCACTTAATTCTTACTCTAACACTGTTTAAAGAATATAATTGATCAAAGAGTTACTTCCAGCTCAATGTAATTATGATTTATAGTGCAACAAATAGAAATGATGGCAATTTATCCTTTAGCAATTATCAGCACACAACTTCTAAACTTCTAAAAATACAACATTATAGAACTCAATGGTTCATTTTTTTCACACGTGTTAGACAAAATCAAGAAAGATGACTGTTGAACGCACTTGCTTACTTTGAAATGGAATAAAGTCATTCAGCGAATGCCAGCTTTAAACAGAGAAATCCCATCGATCCTGTTCTTCTCTCACCCTCCTTATTTCCCTGTCGCTTCACAACCTGTTCTTTCACACTTGCCCATTAACTTCCCTTTTTATTTCCATTAAGGAGTAGTTTATAGTAGCCCGTTAATTAAACTACCAGCACTCCATCGGATACGGGAGAAAAACTGGAGAACCCAATAGAAGCCCACATATCACAGTGAAAATATGTAACCTCCACAGACACGTCTCCTGAGGTCAGGATTGAACGGAAGTCTACAGAGTTGTCACACTGTGCCACTCAAGCCGTTGTGTATATATCTGGAGATTTAAAAATTGCTAGAAATAATGTACAACCCTATTATCATTTAAGTTTACTTTTAAGGTTAAATGAACATCCATCTGTGGCAATTAATTTCAGAGATTATTTAATCCATTGCCAGCCGTCTTCAATATCAGTTTTCAATTAATGACGTCCATTCCCACACCTGGTTCGCATTTGTATTGTACATCAAAGTAAGGGAGAACCCAAGGTTAGTTTTACACAAATTACATTGTTTGAATGTCATAAAATCTTTCAGTTCAGTGTAATTTAATACATTCCGGTGTAATCACATCAAAGTCTATACCGGACATTGAAAATATCTGAATACTTTTCATCCATGATACAAATCAGTGGTTAAATTGGATGCAAGTTGCATTAAAATGGATGCTCTGGTGCACACCAATTACACAATATAGTATGTTCATCATTAGAATTGTGCATTATTAGAATGGAATGTATGGGAGCACTGCAGGTATATGAGGGACAAGTTCCTCTCAATAACTTACATTTGAAAATTCAGAAAGCAGATAAAAAAATACTTCAGATTCATTTGTGCTCATAACAGCCTGCCCTTTGACAATTCTCTCCAATCAAAACACAGCTCCAATAGACCATTCTCTTTCCATCCTCTCAGTGTCATCTCCCAAACACCACCACTATCTTCCTCTTCTATATCAATTGACTGCCAATTTAAATGTAGAGGCCATCTTTAAAGTGTCCATATAGGAGTTTTTGAGCAATGCTTCACAGGCTCTCATGCATTATACAGCATTTTACACTGGAAGTGCCACATTATTGGGCACTTCCTGCACCTAATAAAGTAGCCACTGACTTCATGGCCTTCTGCTACTTTAGCCAAACCACTTCAAGATTTCACATGTTATACATTCAGAGATGCTGCTCTGCACAGCACTGTTATAACGCACTGAGTTACTGTTGCCTTCCTGTCAGCTTGAACCAGTTTGGCCATTCTCTTCTGACCTCCCTCATTAACAGGCATTTTCACCCACAGAACTGCCACCTACTGGACATTTTATGTTACTTACATCATTTTCGGTAACTCTAGAAACTTGTGTGTGAAAATTCCACAAGATCAGGAGCTTCTGAGATACTCAAACCACCCCACCTGGCACCGGCAATCATTCCACAGTCAAAGTCACTTAGATCGCATTTCCTCCTCAATTCAATGTTTCGTCTGAACAAGTGAACTGATTGACCATGTCTGCATTGAGTTGCTCCCACATGATTGGCTGATTATATATTTGCATTAAAGAGCAGGTGTACGTAATAATGTGGTAACTAAGTGTATATTGTGTCATTTAGAGATGCTTTAGAAGTACGTATACTGGTTAATAGTTACCTTTAAAATGTGCATGCAAAGAATTAATTCAAAGCCATTTGACCCTGGAATATTATGTTATGAGTATAGCACCACTTGATAAAGACATGGAGTTGTATTGTGGATGGATTCTAGCCTTTCTCCAATGGATTTCCCTGTTCTGGAGATAGCAAGTCCAATAAATATACAGTTAACAAAGCTGATTACAAATTGACAAGCAGCATCAACAATATGTAGGTACAAGCCTCACAAATATCCTTTGTTAGCGGTTTCAATACAACTCTGGATGACTCTGAGTCCAAAGGTTTGTGTTCCAGTCTGTTGTTTCAAGCTGACGTCCAAGTGCAACAGCAAGGATGGGCGGAATAATGTCGTACGTCAGCGATTTCACATATTTCTGCTTCAAAGAAGTGCTTCTACTTATAAAATACCTCACAGCTCCAAAACATACAGTGTTCCTAGTGTAGCTTCCCATTCATTGGTGAGACCCAACTCAGATTGGAGGATTGTTTTATCGATCCTTGTATCAGTCAGGATTTCCTAGTGGCCAGCCATTTTAAATCCATTTCCCATTCGCACACCAATATGTCTATCCATGGCCACCTCTTTCATCAAGTTGAAGACAGGCACAGATCAGAGAAAGAGCACTTCATTTCCGCCTTGGTGGTTTCCAACTTGATGGCATGAATATTGATTTCTCTACCTTCCAGTAACCAGAAGCCAGGTTCCACCCTCCCCCCTTAGTTTTTCCTTATCTGACTGGTCCCAATACCCTTTCTGTCACCCTCTCAATCTGCCCATAACACGCAAACATTCCTACCTTCATATCCACCCTCAGCTGCTTCCCTTTAATTCCATATCCATTGTCACCTCCTATCAGATTCAATCATCTTCAGCCCTTAGTAACTTCCACCTGTCACTTCCCAGCTTCTTATTATTTCCACACCTCCCTTCTGCCACCTACCTATCTTATCCCTCTCACTGAATCCATCTATTACCTGCCAGCTCCTGCTCCAATCCCTCCCCCCACCACACATCCTTTCACACTGGCTATCCCCATTCTTTCCTTTCAACTCTGAAGAAGGATCTCAAACCAAAATATCAACTGTCCATTTCCCTCCATAGATTCTGCCTGAGTTATTAATTTCCTCCAGCATTTTGTGTGTTTTTGCAAAACATTCCAAAGTGCTTTACAAGCAATACATACTTCTGAAATGTGGATCCCATTGCAATATAGGGGAGAACAGCTAATCCATACACAGTAAGATCACTCAAGCATCAATAATGACAAGATATTTTAGTGATGCTGATAAGTGCCAGTTCAGAGGCAAAGATGAATCTCTTTTAAAACAGTAAAAAGATCATTTGTACTTACATTACAAAGAAACAATTAGGAGCTTCATTTACCTCTACCAACTCAAACCAATGGAGCCTCACTACCTCCACTAACAAGAATCAGTGGGGCTTCAGGTTTGATTTGAAATTCTGACTGAAAAAAACATTTGTTTCATTGTGCTGGCAAGCGAACGTTAGCCCAAATGTCACACACAATTCTCTGATCTGGGAAATTGACCCTTGGCGTTCTAGCCTACAATACGAGAAGTGCACCTGGACCTAGAATTTATGCATGGGGCACTCTCTGAAAGATATTTTACTTATAAAAATCCTTACGAATACTGAGCTCAACAATTTCCCCCAACTTCCACCAGCACCTTTCTGCATGCACCTCCTTGATGGTGGGTGGGCTGGTGCCAGTGATACGTTGGGCACCTTTAACATCCTTATGTAGATCCTTCGGTTTCCATATCATGCAGTGACAGAGCATGGTCTCTCTTGCACATCTGTGTAAGGTGGTGGTACTGGTGTGCAAAGTCCATTTCTCCTCAACCTCCTCAGAAAGCGGAGGCATTGGTGAGCTTTCTTGATTGTGTAGGATATATTCTGGCACCGTGAGAGTTTGTGTGAGATGTGTACACTCAGGAATCCGAAGCTGCTCACAGTTTCCGCTGCTGTGCCGCCGACATAAAGTGGTGTGAGTCCTCCTGAAGTCGATAACCATCTCCTTTGTCTTGCTGACTTTGGGGAAGAGGTTATTTGCCTGGCACTAGGCCTCGAGCTTTTCCACCTACTCTCTCATCAATGTTAGTGATGAGCTCCATTACTGTCATGTCATGGGCAAACTTCACAGTGTGATTACTCGGGTGTTTGGGTGTGCGGTCATGTATGAACACAGTGTACAGCATTGGGCTCAGCACACAGCCTTGCTGGACACCCGTATTGAGGATGATGGGGTGGGGGCTTGAGGGGGAGAAGTGGTCATGCATCCTGGCTATCTGAGATCTGTTGGTGAGGAAGTCCGACACCCAGCTGCATAGTGGTGTATTTAGACTAGGAATTTGTTCACCAAGTTCTGTAGGACAATAGTGTTGAATGCCAAACTAAAATCAGAAATACATTCTGACTTAAGTGTCCTCGTTTTCTAGGTGTGTCAGGGTCAGGTGCCTGACAGACACTATGCATCTGTTGTAGAGTGATTCTGTTGTTAAGCATATTGGAGTGTGTCCAGTGTGGCAAGAGTGAGTTTTTCGCCATTATCAGCCGCTCAAAGCACTTCATAGTGATCGGTGTCAGTGTCACCGGGCAATAAGTCGTTTAGTTCTGAAGGTGTAGAGTTCTTTGGTATAGGGATGATGGGGGCTAGTTTGAACCATATGGGGACACTAGCCTGGATGAGGGATATGGTGAAAATGTCGAGAAGAAGTCAGTGTTCACACTCCCTGGGTACTCGGCCTAGGATGTTGTCTGGTTTAATCGAGTTGATTCTCTGCAAACCCCTCCTCATGTCTACTGCTGTTACAGACAGTGGCTGCTCACCAGGGAGGTCAGTATTGATCTATTTGTTAAGATCAATACTAGAAACAGTAGCGATAGCAAAGGGTGTATTACAAAATACGATATGAAAGTTATCAAAGCCAGCAAATAATATACCTTTAAAGACATGCTGAAGCAGTAAGTAACCAAACAATGATGACAATATCCAGCGTTTTCCATGAGTTCATTTCCCTCCAAAAAGTGATCAGGAGTCAATGCTCTCTATTTGTTCCCCCATTGTGTTACACTGAGAGCTGGAGATTTTCAAATAGTGTTCCAGGATGGACAGCTGTGATTCTATGTTTACCCATTCCACTGGCAAACCGTGAAACACAAGAGTCCACACCAGTGTTCTTAAACACACCAGGACTCTGGTATTAAATTGCCACTGAAATTTTGAGTGGTGCTGGGAAGCGTCAATGTACACCTGCCGAATATGTGGAAGTTAAATCATTTCTCTATAATGATCCTCACCAGGCTATGACAAGGTTCTGTAACTCTGAACTGTTCAAAACCCGAACTCCTTGCAAGTCAGAAATGTGACTGTGAACTGAGTTCCCACCTAGCAGGAGATGTCTGCGCCCCTCAGCAAATGACAAATCCATCTTGCCAATCTCTCACAGACTCAGTAGTATGTACATTAGTTGAGTGTTTGTGAGTTGGATTGGGAGGGGTTGGGGCTTGTTCTCAATATTAATTCTATTACAGTAGGAAGAGCAAACTTTTTCTATCATTTACGCTATGTCAATCTAATTTTAGCATGCGTAACAAAAGACAGTTTCTTGAGAGTTGTACTGAGAGCTTCTTGAGAGTTGAAATGGAGTTTTGTGGGAGTTAAAATACAATCTCTTGAATTAAGTGCACCAAGTTCCTGGGTGTTCACATCACCGATGACCTCACCTAGCCCCTTAATATCACCTCTCTGAACAAGAAGGCACAGCAGCGTCTCCACTTCCTAAGGAGATTGATAAAGTGAGTCTCCCACTCCATCCTACCCCATCTTAACGGCATCTCAACAGCACCATTGAGAGCATCCTGATAAGTTGCATCTCCATCTGGAATGGGAGCAGCCGAGTATCGACTGGAAGTTCCTTTAAAGGAACACTTGCAGTACGCTGGATGAACTCAGCAGGTCGGGCAGCATCAGTTAGAAACGATGAGTCGACGTTTCGGGCCGGAACCCTTTGTCAGGACTGAAGAATGAAAGATGGGGAAGGATTTGAAGAATGCTTGTAGCCTCAGTTGAAAGACCAGTAATTTGAAAGACAAAGGGGTGGGGGAGGGGAAGCATTGACATCATAGCCCTGAAAACAATGGGTAGTGGAAGAAGGAGGCGGAACCATGAGGGAGCTGGGGGAGGGAGTAGAGTGAAATAGGGATTGAGGAAGGGAGGGGGAGGGAATTACCGGAAGTTGGAGAATTCTATGTTCATACCAAGGGGCTGGAGACTACCTAGACGGTATATGAGGTGTTGCTCCTCCAAGCTGAGTTTAGCCTCATCATGGCAGTAGAGGAGGCCATGTATGGACATATCTGAATGGGAATAGGAAGCAGAGTTGAAGTGGGTGGCTACCGGGAGATCCTGTCTGTTGTGGCAGACGGAGTGGAGGTGCTAGACAAAGTGGTCCCCCAATCTGCGTCGGGTTTCACCGATGTAGAGGAGGCCGCACCGGGAGCACCGGATGCAATATATGACCCCAACAGACTCACAAGTGGAGTGTTGTCTCACCTGGAAGGACTGTTTGGGGCCCTGAATGGTTGCAAGAGATGAGGAGTAGGGACAGGTGTAGCACTTACGCTTACAGGGGTAAGTGCCGGGTGGGAGATCAGTGGGGATAGACGTGCAGATAAGGAAGTCACGGAGGGACCGATCCCTGTGGAAAATGGAGAGGGATGGAGAGGGAAAGATGTGCTTAGTGGTGGGGTCCTGTTGAAGGTGGCGGAAGTTGCGGAGGATAGTGTGCTGGATCCAGAGGCTGGTGGGGTGGTAGGTGAGGACAAGGGGAACTCTGTCCCTGTTGTGGTTGCGGGAGGATGGGGTGAGGGCCGAAGTGCGGGAAATAGAAGAGAAGTGGGTGAGGGCATCATTGATGACGGTAAAAGGGAAACCACGATCCTTAAAGAAAGAGGACATTTGAGATGTCCTGGAACAGAAAGCCTCATTCTCGGAGCAGATGTGGCGGAGATGGAGGAACCGGGAATAGAGAATGGCATTTTTGCATGTGGTGGGGTGGGAAAAGGTATAGTCGAGGTAGTTATGAGAGTCAGTGGGCTTGTAGAAGATGTCAGTGGACAGTCTGTCTCCAGAGATGGAGACCGAGAGATCAAGAAAGGAGAGAGAAGTGTTCGAGATGGAGCAAGTGAATCTGAGGGCTGGGTGGAAGTTTGAAGTAAAGTCGATGAAATTGATGAGCTCAGCATGGGTGCAGGAAGCAGCACCAATGTAGCCGTCAATGTACCAAGGGAAAAGTTGGGGAGCAGTACCAGAATAGGTTTGGAGCACAGACTGTTCCACATAACCAACGAAGAGGCAGGCGTAGCTGGGTCCCATGCGAGTTCCCACAGCTACACCCTTAGTCTGAAGAAAGTGGGAAGAGCCAAAAGAGAAGTTATTAAGTGTGAGAACCAGTTCCGCTAACCGGAGGACGGTAGTGGTGGTGGGGAACTGGTGAGGTCTATTATCCAGGAAGTAGCGGAGGGCTTTGAGGCCTTCTTGGTGGGGAATGGAGGTGTATAAGGATTGGACATCCATAGTAAAAATGTAGCGGTTGGGACCGGGGAATTGGAAGTTATTGAAGAGGTGGAGGGTGTGGGATGTATCCTGGATATAGATGGGGAGGGACTGAACTATGGGTGACAAAATGGAGTCCAGATAGGCAGATACAAGTTCGGTGGGACAGGAGCAGGCAGAAACTATGGGTCTACCAGGACAGTCAGGCTTGTGTATCTTTGGGAGGAGGTAAAACCAAGCGGTACGGGATGTGGGAATAATGAGTTTAGCGGCTGAGGATGGAAGGCCTCCGGAGTTGATAACCGCGGTGATGGTGTGGGAGACAATGGTTTGATAGTTTTTGGTGGGGTCCTGTTCCAGTGGTAACTAAGAAGGGGTGTCAGAGAGCTGCCATTTTGCCTCAATGAGGTAGAGGTCCGTCCGCCAGACTATTATGGCACCACCTTTGTCAGCAGGTTTGATGGTGAGGTTGGGATTAGTGCGGAGAGAGTGGAGGGCAGTGCGTTCAGAGGGAGTGAGGTTGGAACAGGAGAGAGGAGTGGTGAAGTTGAGACGGTTGATGTCTCAGCGACAGTCGGAGATGAAGAGATCGAGTGCAGGTAGAAGGCCCGGGCGGGGTGTCCAGAAGGAGGAGGAGGAGGGTTGAAGACAGGAGAAGGGTCATCTGTAGCGGGAGGGGAATCCTTGCCAAAGAAGCAGGCTCGGAGACGTAGGTGACAGAAGAAGAGTTCAGTATCATGGCGGGCATGGAACTCACTGAGGTGTGGACGGAGGGGGACAAAAGTGAGGCTCTTGCTAAGGACAGAAAGTTCTGCCTCAGAGAGGGGAAGGTCAGAGGGGCTGGTGAAGACACGGCAAGGGTTGGGGCTGGGGTCGGAGGATGGTGAAGAGTGGGAGGTATCAGGAGGGAGGGGGGGTTGGGATGTTCAGGGAGAGTGGGGTTGGGGAGGATGAGGAATCAGAGGAATGGAGGGGCGATGAGGGGTAGATGGAAGTTTGGGAGTAGCTGGGTGGAAAGAGGGTAGTGGGGGAATAAGGTGGGCGGCGGGACCCAGCGGCAGTAGGAGCGGTTCCGGTTTGAAGGGTGTCGGGATCTTAGCCGAGCTGGATCCAGAGCTGGGGATGATGGAGTCTGTAGCCTGCAGGGCCTCAGAACTGAGGTCGGAGTCGGAGGCGAGTGAGTCCATGGCTCGTCGGGGGCTGGTTCCCCTTTTTCAGAGGCAGTGGTTCCATTCGGGGTCAGAATCAGAGGCGGATGGGTCTCCAGCCTGCCGATGGCCTGAGAAGTCGAGGTCCAAGTGGTCGAGACCTCTTCGTCGAGCACCTCCACTCCATCAGCCACAACAGACAGGATCTCCCGGTAGCCACCCACTTCAACTCTGCTTCCCATTCCCATTCAGATATGTCCATACATGGCCTCCTCTACTGCCATGATGAGGCTAAACTCAGCTTGGAGGATCAACATCTCATATACCGTCTAGGTAGTCTCCAGCCCCTTGGTATGAACATAGAATTCTCCAACTTCCGGTAATTCCCTCCCCCTCCATTCCTCTATCCCTATTTCACTCTACCCCCTCCCCCAGCTCCCTCATGGTTCCACCTCCTTCTTCCACTACCCATTGTTTTCAGGTCTATGATGTCAATGCTTCCCCTCCCCCACCCCTTTGTCTTTCAAATTACTGGTCTTTCAACTGAGGCTACAAGCATTCTTCAAATCCTTCCCCATCTTTCATTCTTCAGTCCTGACGAAGGATTCCAGCCCGAAACGTCGACTCTTCGTTTCTAACTGATGCTGCCTGACCTGCTGAGTTCATCCAGCGTACTGAAAGTGTTGCTTTGATCACAGCATCTGCAGATTATTTTGTGTTTAAGTTCCTTTAAAGGACTGTGAGAACAGCTGAGAGGATCATAGGGGTCTCCTCACCAACCATTGAGAACATCTATCAGGAGCTCTGCGTATGCAGAGACTTTAGTATTATTAAGGATCCCACCCATCCATCCAACATCCCCTTTGGCTTTCTACCATCAGGCAGGTGACTCCGATGAATAAGGACAAGAACGGTCAGGATGAGAAACAGTTTCTTCCCACAGGTACATCAAAGTTGCTGGTGAACGCGGTAGGCCAGGCAGCAACTCTAGGAAGAGGTACAGTCGATGTTTTGGGCCGAGACCCTTTGTTAGGGTCCTGACGAAGGGTCTCAGCCCGAAACGTCGACTGTACCTCTTCCTAGAGATGCTGCCTGGCCTGCTGCGTTCATCAGCAACTTTGATGTGTGTTGCTTGAATTTCCAGCATCTGCAGAATTCCTCGTGTTTACGTCTTCCCACAGGTCATTAGTCTTCTGAACTCCGTCCCAACAAGCCCACACTAACCAATTACACCCTTATGACCAATTAACTTATTAACGCTTACATCTCCAGAATGTGGGAGGAAACCCATGCAATCATGGGGAAAACGTACAAACTCCTACACGAACATGTTGCCTACATACTGAATCAATAAAAGCTTAGAAAGTCATCATGATCTAAATTTGGAGTGCATGAACCAGGAGTGTGTGGAAGTTTTCTGCTCCAATAGGTGAGATAATGAGGGTAGATAATTCTTGGCCATTTCTTCAAGAGCTCATCAGTCAGCAATTAGAACTAAATGATAAGATTCTGCATTTGCTGGTAATCTTTATAGATCTTGTAATAACGTATACAAGCCAAAAACATTTTAGAACACAGTGAACCCTTGCAAATTCACATACCTCTACATTCGGGCATGCAAACCCAAAGGATTGGGTATTCTCTTCTCCTACTATTTTTATGCAAACATGTGAGAATTTCTTTAGTTTCTCCAGATCTCACACCAGATTTTCAGAAGAGGATTGGCTGGTGTCGTGGGCACAGAATAGAAACATTCCTGGCATTTCTCCAGAAGTTTTGACAATGGCACCACAGATCAGTATAGCATGGAGATTAAACCGATACTACTGAATAGAATGGAATTGACTTTATTACTTACATCCTTCATATACACAAGGAATGAAACTCTTTACGTTACGTCTCCGTCTAAATGTGCAATGTGTTATTAATAGTAATTTATAATAAATAGTATGTACAACAAAATAGTCAATATAACATAGAAATACAGTTGTGTCAGCTTGAGTTAATCAGTCTGATGGCCTGGTGGAAGAAGCTGTCCTGGAGCTTGTTGGTCCTGGCTTTTATGCTGTGGTACCATTTCCTGAATGGCAGCAGCTGGAACAGTTTGTGGTTGTGGTGACTCAAGTCCCCAGTGATCCTTCAGGCCCTTTTTACACATCTGTCTTTGTAAATGTCCTGAATAGTGGGAAGTTCACGTCTACAGATGCACTGGGCTGTCCGCATCACTGTCTGCCGAGTCCTGCGATTGGGGGAAGTACAGTTCCCATAGCAGGCAGTGATGCAGCCAGTCAGGATGCTCTCAATTGTGCCCCTTTAGAAAGTTCTAAGTATTTGGGGGCCCATACCGAACTTCTTCAACTGTCTGAGGTGAAAGAGGTGCTGTTGTGCCTTTTTCACCACACAGCTGATATGTACAGACCATGTGAGATCCTCGGTGATGTTTAAAGCTGTTCACCCTATCAATCCCAGATCCATTGATGTCAATAGGGGTTAGCCTGTCTCCATTCCTCCTGTAGTCCACAACCAGCTCCTTTGTTTTTGCGACATTGAGGGAGAAGTTGTAATTCTTACTTCAAAGTGCCTTAAAGTAATTTAAAGTCTCTTGCAAGTTGTGTGCTCATTTTGTTTGTCCAAGGAAGAATGTATATTGAATAAGCTTCAAAAGTACAGCTTTAAGGAGACTGTAATTGCCCTCAAAAGAACAATCTAGACACACTTTCATCAAGAATATTTCCATCACATTTCAACATTTTGTATCACTAATTTTGGTTAAATGCTAAGGCCTGAAAATTAAAAAGGTAAGAGTAATATTGCTTTCAGAATATTTTAGAAGAGAACATTCCTAGCTTTAGAATTTTTAACATACAAGGGAATTCCTTGCTGTTTGTTAATTATCAAATGTTAACCGTGTTTCCAGTTGCTTGATATGGTCTTAATGAAGATCACATCACCTTACAGTAATTCTGCTTCTACTCTTATTTGTGTCTACATTCATTATTTCACTCACAATAACAATCATTGAAAGTTGAACCTACATACAGCATTCAAGTGCATGTCTATTTTCACGTTAAGTATTTTCACGTTAAGTTAAAATTTTCTTTCCACTTGCCATGTCTGTTTTTGTCAGTTTTGTTTGTTATTACCAGTTGGTTGTTTTCTATATTGCAGATGTCCATTTCATGTACTAATGAAGATAAACGATAGTAGACATTTCCTGATGTCAAAGAAAATTGTTTAATCACCTATTCGCCTTCATAAATCAGCTTTTGGAATGTTATGCTATGCTATGCCAGGTCTGGAGGACCTGAGTAATGTGGAAAGATTGAACAGGTTAGGACTTTATTCCTTGGAGCATAGAAGATTGAGAGGAGATTTGATAGAGGTATACAAAATTATGAGGGGTATAGATAGGGTAAGTGCAAGCAGGCTTTTCCACTGAGTGGGGAGGCTAATGCCCATGATGGAACTGGCTGAGTTTTATGACCTTCTGGAGATTTTTTGATCCTGTGCAGTGGCCCCTCCATACCAGAGGGTGATGCAACAGGCTAGAATGTTCTCCATGGTGAATCTGTAGAAACTTGTGAGAGTTCTTGGTGACATACCAATTCTCTTCAAACTGAAATATAGTCCCTATTGTACCTTCTTTGTAATTGCATCAATATGTTCAACCTAGGATAGAGCCTCAGAGATATTGACACCCAGAAACTTGAAACCGCTCACCTTTTCCACTTCTGATCTTTCAATGAGGACAGGTGCATGTTCCCCCGGCTTCCCCTTCCTGAAGTCCTCAGTCAATTCCTTGGTCTTTCTAATGTTGAGTGCAAGGTTGGAAGATTGTGACATGAGATGAAGAGTCCTTGAAAGTGAGCGTATTGGTTGTGGGAACAGTTCATTGCTGGGTGAGAGAAGTTGCATGAAGTTATCCTCTCTGGTTCAAGAGCTTGATGGCTGAGGGGTAATAACTGTTCCTGAACCTGGTAGTATGGGTCCTGAGACTCCTATACCTCCTTCCTGATGGCAGCAACAGGAAGAGAGCATGGCCTGGATGGTGGAAGTACTCGTTGATGGATGCTACACCGTAACACTGTTCCTTAATGGTGGGGAGGGCTTTACACGTGATGGACTGGGCTGTGCCCACTACTTTTTGTAGGCTTTTCTATTCAAGGGCATTGGTGTTTCTACATCTGGTTATGATCCAACCAGTCAATATAATCTCCACCATTCATCTATAGGAGTTCGTCAAAGTTTTAGATGTTATGCCGAAGCTTCGCAAACTTCTAAGATGGTAGGGGTGCTGCTGTGCTTTCTTTTTTAATAGCACTTATGTGCTGGAGTAAGGCAGATCATCTGAAATGATAATGTGGAGGACCTTAAAATTGCTGATCCTCTCCACCTCTGTACCCCCCACCCCCCAGGTGAGGACGGGCTCCTGGACCTCTGGTTTCCTCCGTTTAAATCATAATCCTATATACATATGATTTGTCAAAATACATAGACTGATTGTATGCACATAAAGTGATGCTAGGTGCTGTAGTACTGTACAAAAGGTGACTCTGACAGGAAACAATAAAGTGACAAATTGACTCTTGGCAAGAAAAAACTCATCTTGGTAGCAGCAGGGCATATAAAACACAGTGAGACAGTGATTGTGTCAGTGTAGGTTTGAGGTATGAAGTGTAAACTTAGAGTGGCAGTGCATGGGGGAATGAAGGGTGCAGAGGGGCTGACCAGATGAAGGGTGCAGAGGCTGATGTGGATGTAGTAGTGGTGGGGGTTGGTGGATTGGGTTAACGGGAGTAGGTGTTGATCAGCCTGATGGTTTGGGGGACTTGTTCATGATTGACAAGTTTTCACTTGTGTATCAATGGAATAGACACAGTGGACATTGCCAATATTCCCCTTATACCAATGCACAATGTTGTTCTATCCATGCTCGGAGCTGACCAATGCCCACTCACATCATTCTGTGCCACATCTGTTGCAGTGGCAATGCTATCTCCCTTTCCAGAATTGAGGTCTGGAATATTAAGGAATTTGGCTGCAATCACTCACCTACTAACCAGCACCACTAACCTGTCTCTTAACGCTCAGTCCGACAGTATTCCAAAACTAGAATATCTTAATATCAAATTCAAAGTATAATCCTAATTCCTTCCTCTGGCATGTGATCACCCCATCACTCCTTTTAAAGGTGTAGCTTTGATTATTTCACATGATACCTAACTTTAATATTTTGACCACTTCATTGTGGAGGATATTAACTACATCGAGTTTTGCTACCAAGCCAGCTGATACTGCATAGGTCAAATTTTATTAATAGCTTGGCTTTATTTCACCCACAGATTAGTACAGTTTGTTCTTTCCTCCAATAACTTCTTGTAGGTTATTGACTCTGACTATATTCACTCCTTCAAGAAAAGTACTAAAACAATTGGCATTTTGTCCTATTTCCTGAGTTTCCAAATTAACTATTTGTGCTTTATCTTCCATCCTCCCTTTTACCCCCTCTTATTTGTTCTCTTCTCCTCACCTGACCATCACCTACCTCTGGCCTCCCTCCATCTCTCCTTTCTTTCATGGATCACTGTCCCTTCCTATTAGACTCATAGAGTCATAGAAAAGTACAGCACAGAGACAGGCCCTTCAGCCCGTCTAGTGCATGCCAAAACATTTAAACTGCCTACACCCTTCGACCTGCTCCAGGACCTTAGCCCTCCATACCTCGATCATCCATGTACCTATCCAAACTCTCTTAAACATTGAAAACAGCTCATTCCACACTCTCACGACCCTCTGAATGAAGACGTTTCCCCTCATTTTTCCCTTAAACCTTTCACCTTTCACCCTTAACCCATGACCTCCAGTTGAGGTACCACCCAACCTCAGTAGAAAAAGCCTGCTTGCATTTACCCTATCTATATCCCTCATAATTTAGTATACCTCTAGCAAATCTGTCCTCAATCTTCTACGTTCCAAGGAATAAAGTCCTAACCATTTCAATCTTTCCTTATCACTCAGGTCCTCCAGTCCTGGCAATATCCTTGTAAATTTTCTCTGTACTCTTTCATCCTTACTTACATCATTTTGTACGTAGGTGACCAAAACTGCACACAATACTCCAAATTGGGCCTCACCAAAGTCTTATACAACTTCAACATAACATCCCATCTCCTGTACTCAATACATTGATTTATGGAGGCCAATGTGACAAAAAGCATTCTTCACAACCCTATCTACCTGTGATGCCATTTACAATGAATTATTGATGTATTCCCGAATCCCTTTGTTCTACAGCACTCCTCAGTGCCCTACCGTTCATTGTGGAAGACCTACCCTGATTGCTCCTACCACCTCACACTAGTCTGCATTAAATTCCATCAGCCATTTTCCAAGGAGTCCAGATCCCACTGCTAGCTCTGATAGCCTTTCTCGCTGTTCACTACACCTCCAATCTTGGTGTCATCTGCAAATTTGCCGATCCAGTTAACCACATTATCATCCAGATAGTTGATATAGATGACAAACAACAACGGGCCCAGCACCAGTTCCTGCAGCACTCCACTAGTCACAGGCCTCCAGGCAGAGAGGCAGCCATCTACTACCATCTTCTGGCTTCTCCCACAAAGCCAATGTCTAATCCAATTTACTACCTTATTTTGAATGCTGAGCGACTGACTGAACCTTCTTGACCAACTTCCCTTGTGGGACCTTGTAAAATGCCTGCTAAAGTCCATGTAGACAATATTCACTGCCTTGTTATCCTATCTGGTAAATTCCTCGAAAAGCGCTAAACATGATCTACCACACATGAAGCCATGCTGCCTGCCCTTAATCAGTTCATGTGTAACTGAATACATACTCATATATCCTGTCCCAAAGAATACATTCACCAGCATTACCAGCCTAAAATTTCCTGGTTTATTTTTAGAGCCTTTACTAAACAGTGAAACAGCATTGACTATCTTCCAATCCACCAGTACATCATTTGTCGCTAAGGATGATTTAAATATCTCTGCTAAATTTCTGCACTTGCCTCCCATAGGGACAGAGGGAATACCATGTCAGGCCCTGGGGATTTATCGGCACTAATTCGACTGAAGACAGCGAGCACCTCTTCCTCTATAATCTGTGCAGGATCCATGAAGTTGATGCCACTTTGCCTCACTTCATAGGTTCAGTGTCCATCTGCTGAGTAAATACAGATGCAAAAAATTCATTTAAGATCTCTCCCATCTCTTTTGACTCCACACATGGATTACCATTCTGATCTTCCAAAGGACCAATTTTGTCCCTTTCAATCCTTTTGCTCTTAACGTATCTGTAGAATCCCTTAGGATTCTCCTTCACCTTCTCTACTAAGGCAACTTCATGATTTCTTTCTTAAATATTCTCTTGCATCTCTTATACTCTATAAGCACCTCATTTGTTCCTACATGCCCATACCTTCAATGCAACCCCTTTTTCTTTTCCTTAAACAGGACCTCAGTATCTCTTGAAACCAAGTTTCATTAACTCTGTAATCTTTACCTTTTATTCTGACAGGTACATACAAGCTTTGTACTCTCAAAATTTCACTTTTGAATGCTTCCCACTTACAAACAATATCTTTGCCAGAAAACAGCCTGTCCCAATCCACACTTGCCAGATCCTTTCTCATTTCATCAAAATTGACCTTTCTCCAATTTAGAATCTCAACCTGTGGACTGTACTTATTTTTTCGCAAACTTGGTTTGAAACTATTATCACTAGATGCAACGTGTTACCCTACACAAGCTCCAGCCATCTGCCTTGCCTCATTCCTTATTCACAGATCAAGTATCACACACTTTCTCAGTGGGACTTTTACATAATGATTTAGGAAACTTTCTTGAACACATTTGACAAACTGGATCTCCTCTAGTCCTCTTACAGTATAGGAGTCCTATAACAACCTTATGTTTCTTGCAACAATCTGCAATTTCTCTGCAGATTTGTTCCTTGATATCCCTCGGACTGTTGGGTGGTCTGTAATATAGCCCTATTAACATCATCATACCTTTCTTAAGCCTCAGTTTCACCCATAGTACCTCACTAGATGCGTTCTGCTGTCTGTCTTGGCTGAGCACTTGGATGATATTTTCCCTGACTAATAACACTACCTGTCTTCATTTAATCCTTCCCGCTTTGTCACGCCTGAAAAAACAACGGAACCCTGGAATATTGAGCTGCCAGTCCTACCCCTCCTGCCACCAAGTCTCACTCATGGCTGCAGTATCATAATTCCATGTGTTGATCCATGCCCTGATCTCATCGGCCATTCCTATGAATCTTCTTGCATTGAAAAGTGTGCTGTTCTGGACATTAGTTGCACCATGCTCAACCTTTTAATTCCTGACTTTGTCTGTTGTCTTAACAACATCTGTCTCCACAATCTTTCCACTATCTATTCTGGCATTATGTTTCCCATTCCCATATGACTCTAGGTTAACTCCATCATGTAGCACTAGCAAACTTTTCTGCTGGGATATTTATCCCCTTCCAATTCAGGTGCAAACCATTCCTACTGTACAGATCCCACATTCCCTGGAAGAGAGCCCAATGATCCAAAAATTTAGGATCCTCTCTCCTACACCAACTCCTTAGCCACATGCTAAACTGTATAATCTTCCTATTTCTGGCATCACTAGCACATGGCATGGGAATCACAATTCTGGAAGTCCTGTCCTTTATCTTAGCAGCTAGCTCTCTGAACTCACTTTGAAGAACAACGTGACTCTTCCCACCCATGTCATTGGTACCTGGCTGGATCACAACCTCTGGCTGCTCACCATCCAGCTTAAGAATGCTGAAGACTCATCTGAGATGTCCCGAACCCTGGCACTCAGGAGGTAACATACCATCCGGGAATCTTATTCTTGTCCACAGAAGCTCCTTTCAGTTCCCCTAACTAACGCATTCCCCATCACCACAGCTTGCCTCTTCTCCTCCCTTCCATTCTGAACCACAGAGCCAACATAGTGCCTGAGACTTCACTGATGTGACTTTCCTCTGCTAGGTCATTCCGCACCCCCCCCCCCCCCACCAACAGTATCCAAAGTACTCTGCACAGGCTCCTTAACCGCTTTCCATTTCTTGACTGTCACCCAGTTTCCTGTGTCCTGCACCCTGGATGTAACTACCTCTCTAAATGTCCTATCCATCAGCTTTTCAGCCTGCCAAATCAACTGTTCATCCAGCTCCAGCTCCAAGTCTCCCTCTCTTCCCACATCCCACAAGAGAAGCATTCAAATATCCTGCCTGGCATCTCTACCGTTCTAGCTGAGCAAATGTAAAGAAGAAAAAACAATAAATAAACTATGGGGGAAAATATTATCTACAGCTTTTTGCTTTCTCTCACTCAAACCTCTCTCATTGAAGCCTCAAAATCCCCCCTCTAACTCTGTCTACTCCAACAATGGCCATTCCACATGCCCCAGTCTTACCTTAATTTGTTCTTTCTAATCAATCCCAATTGCTGATTGACCACTGCTCAAACACCAAACTGCCGCGTGTCACTGCATTTTCTACTGAATCAGCGAACCTGAATGAGATACACCTTCTCATGCTTTGGATCTCCAAAATGGAGAAGATTCCTTCTTCTTCAAACCTTTACCTCTTCTGCCTAAACCCTCCCAGTTTCTGACTTCAACTCCCCCTTTCCTCCACCCACCCACCTTCTCCCTCACCTTGTTTCACTATCATTTGCCAGCTTGTACTACTCACCCTCCCCCCCCCAGCTTCTTATTCTAGCTTCTGCCACCTTCCCATCCTGTCCTGATGAAGTGTCTCAGCCCGAAACAGCAGTTCTTTATTCCTCTCCATAGATGCTGCCTAACTTGCATAGTTCCTCAAGTTCAAGTTCAAATATAATGTCATTCAACTATACATGAATACCCATGAATACAACCAAACAAAACAGTGTTACTCTGGGGCCAAGGTGCAAAATGCAGAACCAACAGTCATATATAGCACAAGGCACATATAGCACATATAAGGCAGCAAGTAGATATAAGATAGCAAGTGCGTAAGATATTGATAAAACAACGTCACACAAATGTTGTAGCAATTTGCAGTCAAACACAATATAGCATGTTTTCTGCTGAGCAAACACTAGGGGCAGTACCAGCTTGAATGCCTCACCACACCACTCCTGGCACCCTGGTGGGGTGCACCGACTGCAAAGCTCTCTCCTGGGCGACTGCAAACAGGGGACTCTGCAGTTCGAGGCCTCGTCCTCATTATGACCAAGGCCATGCAGCTCCCCCATTGTCCACCCCTGTTTAAGGAAAAGAAGAAGGGGTTGCATTGAAGGTATGGGCATGTAGGAACAAATGAGGTGCTTATAAGAGATGCAAGAGAATATTTAAGAAAGAAATCATGAAATTGCTTTAGTAAAGAAGGTGAAGGAGAGTCCTAAGGGATTCTACAGATATGTTAAGAGCAAAAGGATTGAAAGGGACAAAATTGGTCCTTTGGAAGATGAGAATTGTAATCCATGTGTGGAGTCAAAAGAGATGGGAGAGATCTTAAATGAATTTTTTGCATCTGTATTTACTCAGGAGATGGACGCTGAACCTATATAAGTGAGGCAAAGTGGCATCAACTTCATGGATCCTGCACAGATTATAGAGACACTGCAATCATGCACCGAGTCCTCCGAAGCTTCTCTGACGCGGTCAGCAGAACGATCGGTTTCTCCGCCAACTAGCAACTCACTGATGGGGTAGACTTGCAGTATTTTAAGTTCTTAATGTCCTGCAGGGTCTTGCAATCATAAAAAATACTTTTTAAAAAAACAGCTTTGTTCAGCCCCGTAGGAGTTTCTGTGACTGAGCATGCCACCGTCTCACCGGATGTTGTGTGTGTTGCTCTAGGTTTCCATAATCTACAGAATCTCTTGTATTTACCAGTTCTCACCTGCTACCTTCCCATTCCATCGAACATTCAGCAACTTGTTTTGAAACGTATTCCAGAACTTTCAGGACTATATGTTGTTGGTGGCGACTGCATGCAACCAATAACTATTATTTTCAGTTTAGTCTGCAGTAGATATCACAACTCTCACAAAAACAGAAAATGCTGCAAAATCTGTGGTAGAGCGGGCATATTGATTACGAGCATCTTTAACATCTTGAACTGGATAGCAGGTTTAACATTTGGCATCCATTTTTAAGACCAGAATTGTTGAGGACAAACTAAACCAATAAATGGAGAATGAGTACCTTAGTGGAACATTTCCAGACCTAAATGCCAGCAGTAAATATTTGTGGTGTTAGGTTAAACCTCACCGTAGCCTTTGTAGCCAGCTTATGAGAGAGAGATACTCAGAGACAGACCGTCCAAAAATGTTTCAGTATACCTGAGTTGCAGAGAAAAGATCAACATCCTAAGTTGCAAGTCTAGCCTCTGCTCTACTGTGAGATTCAATTACTGGGAAAATATTCTCTTATTCCTGATTTTCTTTAAAAATTTCTGCTTGTTGACTGTGGTTTCTTCCCAGTGGAACTAGGGGCAAGGTCACAAACCCATTGGCTTCTACCCAATGTGTAAATCCTGCTCATGGCTACACACCAACACTGTGTATTCTTGCCCATAGTGCAATGTAATGTGAATGAGGACATGACAATGTTGTTTATCCTAGTTTCGCCCTAGCTCTCACAGACAGCTAAATATGCACAATTGAAATGAATGTCACAGATTAGCAAATTTATTGCCTGGTTGGAAGGGATTTCTGAAAGGTATGTAGTTTCTCAGATTCTACATATCATTTTAATGCCAGGTAGCACCATTTCCCAAGATCTCAGGAATTCATTTTAAAGGTAGGGCTGAGAAACTGCGTGTGCCCAGAGTTGCAGTTCCCCTACAGTTGAAAAGCTGATTCCAAGAGCGAGGTTTTTTTTATCCCTGAAGATTATATTTATTTACATCAAAACATACAGTGAAATGGATAATTTTGTGTCAAATCAAATTAGTGCGGATTGTGCTGTGCACAAGTGTCACCAGGCTTCCAGCGCCATTGTAGCACGTCCACAATTCACTCCCTCTAACGCGTACATCTTTGAAAAGTGGGAGGAAACTGGAGCACCCAGAGGAAACGCACACGGTCATAGGAGGAATATACCAAACTCCAATCTCACGGTCATAGGGGGAATATACCAAACTCCAATCTCACAGCTGGTGCTGTAGAGTGTTGCCCTAAACTCTACGTTACTATGTTACATCAGTCAGTAATTTCTACATTCACTTTTTGGTGTTGTTGACAAGGACAGTCATTATTGCCCTAGAGGAGATGGTAATCAGCCACCTTCTTGAACCACTGCTATCCTTCTGGTGACAGTGTTCTTGCAATGCCATTGGGCAGGGAGCTTTGAGGATTCAGACGCAGCATGGGCAAATAATTATATTGCATTTTATAGATTATACATACTGCAGACACTTTGTATCAATCACAAATAAATTGAATGTTAAGGATATGTGCTGGGGTGACAATCAAGCTGGCTGCATTGAACTAGATGGCAGTGAGCTTCTTGAGAGTTGTTGGTGTTGCGTTCGTTCAGGCAAGTGGAAAGTATTCAAAGGTTCAAAGGTTCACTTATTATCAAAGTACGTATGCCGTATACAACTCTGAGATTCTTCTTCTCCAGATAGTCACGAAACAAAGAAAAATACATGGAAGTCAGTTCAGGGAGAAACAGCAAACCCACTGCCCCACACAAAAAAAGAATGGTAACATGATCCTCAAACCACCCCTCCACACCTCCCCCACACAAAATGCAACAAAAGCACTGGCCACCAAATCCCCCTCTCCCTACACATAAAAACTAACAAAAATTCAACAAGAACATCGACCCCCTGATCCTCCTCTCCTCCACACAAATAGCAACAGGAACATCAATCCTCTCAAATCCTCCTCTCACGCATACTAAAAAAAAAGGAGAAAGAACAGGTGAAAATACAGAATATAAAAACCATATGACTGAAAAAGTCCACAGTCCATAGGTCTATCACATTCCTGATTCGTACCTTGGAGATGTTGGAAAAGATTTGGGGTGAATGGGGTTTTACAGTCTGTCTTAACCGGGTTTAGGTTCCCATGGCCTTTAAGCTGTTCCCTTAACCATATTACTTACGTGACAGGTCCAATCAGCTTTGAGTGCCTCAGTAACAATAATGCTATTGACTCTCAAGGGTAATTGGGTAGATTCCCTCTTGCTGAAGACAGTCATGCCTGGAACAGTTGTGGTATGAATACTGCCTGCCACTAATCAGACCATGTATGACTGCCTAGGTCTTGATGCATGCAGACAAAAACTATTTCAATTTCTGATAAGTTGTGAATAGAATTAAACATTGAACAATCACCAGTGAAGGTGACCCACTTCTGATCTTATGATGAAAGGGAAGTCCTTGATGAAGTAACCAAGGATGGCTTGATCTCATGAGAAGGAAGACAAGGCATTAGTCCTTTTACTCTTGTATTCATTAGTCCTTTTATTCAAAACACATTTCCTCTGTTTTGGAGAAATAGAATAAACCAAGAAAATACTATGACACCAGCCTATGTTCAGTCTCTGAGGATCAGATCTCTTCACCATCCATTGCCTCTCTCCAGCTCCCTTCTTCACAACTTGTCATTTGCTGATACCATAGCTGCCTTAGTGCACATACACCCTTGTGCATATGACAATAAATTCAACCTTGACTTTGTTTTTGATCTAGAAAGTGAGGATCTGAGTTACAGGGAAAAGTTGAATAGTTGAAGACTTTATTCCCGGGAATATACAAGAATGAAAGGAGCCTTGATAGAGGTAAACAAAATTACGAGGGATATAGACAGAGTAAATGCAAGCAGGTGTTATTCCACTGAGACTGGATGAGACTAGAACTAGATGTCATGGGATAGGGTGAAAAGTGAAAGATTTAAGTGGAACCCAAGGAGGAACATCTTCACTCAGAGGGAGGAGAAGATGGCAGCGCGCCGTGCATGCGCAGCTCTCTGGTGAAAAATGAAGTCATATCTGTTAAACAGGGGCCATGGACAATTCTGATTTGATGGAGAATGGACGTGAAAGCACAGAGGAACATCTGGAGAAATTTCTGAAATGGCCGTTCGCTGCTGTCATTACTGTGTGGTCAGGGAACTTTCAGAGGGTAGGCCTCAAAATCCCCAGCCTTGCCTGCTTTTGGCAACCGAGAAACAGGTCGAATCGCTCGGACAGAGATGGCTCTCAGTACTTGGTGTCGGAAAGCTGATCAGAGCTCGAAGTTTTTGGATGACTCAGAGTCAGATTGTGGTCGGCATGGCAGGGAGAGTTTTTCTTCCCTCTCCTGACTGCATGAGATGTGGGACATTTGAGAAACTTTGAACTTTACTGTGCTCACGGACTTTCTTTATCAAGTTGTGGTATTGTGCACTGTTGTAACTATATGTATAATTATGTGGTTTTGTCAGTTTTTTCAGTCTTGGTTTGTCCTGTGTTTTGTGATATCACACCGGAGGAAATAATGTATCATTTCTTAATGTATGCATTACTAAATGACAATAAAAGGGGACTACTTGTCTTCATAATCTAAATGAGAGTGTGGAATGAGCTGTTAGAAGAAGTGGTGGATGCAGGTTCGATTGCAACATTTAAGGAAAGTTTGGATAGGTACATGGATGGGAGGAGCACGGAAGACTATAGTCCAGGTCTGAGTCAACGGGACTAGACAGAACTACAGTTTGGCATGGACTAGTTGGTCTGAAAGGTCTGTTTCTGTGCTCTATGACTCTATGAGCTTTGTGCACCCTTTAACTAGCTTCCCATTGCCAAGCCTGATCACCCAACCAACAAAAGAACCAACGTGTATATCCTGATCTCTACAATCAACACAGCAAATGAAATGGGCTACCCGTTTTGTGCTACCCAAGAGATCCAGCCTCTTGAGAACCATCAGGATTTGAGCATCATCAAGCCTGTTTCGAACCATACATCTTTATGCTATCAGCGTCATCTGCCAGTAACATGCAGAGAGAATTTGTTTTGCCACAATGGCCCTTTAAACAGCCTGCAGTGTGCGTAGTTTATTTCCTACTCTGTGTGTGCCAGCTCCCACAGGCAACCCGCTGTGTGGGTGGGAACTCTCCATGAAAATTCCATTAGGAGGAAACCTAGGAGTTCAAGCAAATTGTACTCCACAAGACCACAAGAGATTCCACTGCAGATAATTCCTGCTACCAACTTGCCCAGAATTGATATATAGACTTTATATTCCCAAGAAAGAAGAATTTGCACAAAATAGCATTTACGGCAGAGGCTTTCCAAGTATTTTGAGTAAAATGGTAGTAATAGTCTGACAAATATGTCCACAAAACCCAGGAACGCTTTGGCTCTAATTCACAGGAAAGTATAGATGTTTTTTAACTGAAAGAAGTTCATAAAAATATGTTTGAAACCATTAATGTTAGTGCTTGTACAGTACATTCCTCAATGCCGAAAGGTGATATAACTTTAGTCGTTATATTGCCTGTTGTTGAACCTTTGGCTGGATTTCTTTCACATTATTTGGGAGTTCAATCCTGAGTGAAAGGTCTTCCTGGAAAGATATCTTGCATCTCAGGGACTTTGAACTTTAAACTGCAACTATTGCATTAATGTGATCCTGAACTGCATTTTCAAAAAAAATAGATTTAATTCAACAAGTTCAGTATCATAAATGACAATAGAATTGAAGTTATTGAACCAAGGAAAATGTTAATTTTGAATGAAGTTTTGATTTTGGAAAAGCAACAAAATCAGAAATATGTTTAAAATTAACAATATATCTGCTGTTCATATAAAAGCTTTACAATATTATTCACAAAATGCTGGAGGAACTCAAAAGGTCAGTCAGCATCTATGAAAATGAATTAACAGTCGACATTTCAGGCCAAGACCATTTAGCAGTCCTGATGAAGGGTCTCAGCCAGAAATATCAACTGTTGTTTCTTCTCTATAGATGCTGCCTGACCTACAAAGTTTCACCAGCATTTTCCATATGTTACTCTGAATTTCCAACGTCTAGAAAATCTTGTGTTTACAATATTATTCACATCACCTAATGCAATGGTTCAAAATTCAAAAGTTCAAAGTAAATGTGTTATCAAAGTACATATATGTCACCATATACAACCCTGAGATTCATATTCTTGCAGGCATACTCAATAAATCCATAATAAAATAATAACCATAGAGACAGACGTGAGAGTACGGTGGAACATCTGGAAAACTTCTGAAATGCCCGCTTTGCTACCGCTGCTACTGTGTGGTAACCGGAATCTCCGGAGCTGAAGGCCCCGAAATCCTCGGCTTTGCGTGTTTCAGCGGCCAGGGAGAGGTCGAAGGCACTCGGCAGAGGATGGCACTTGGGAGGCTGTATCGGAGGGGCTGGTCGGAAGCTCAGAGTTTTTGGACGGATGGACTCTGGGTCGGCTGGGGTCGGCTGCTTCCAAGGTATCGGCAAGTTGATGGTGCCTGGAGGTTTATGACAGGGAGTTCCTCCCTTTTGCTGCCTGCTATCGGGGACTTGGGAGTCGATCGACTTGGGACTTTGAGACTTTTTTTTACTGTGCCCATGGTTTATTCTTTATCAAATTAGGTCTTGCTTTGCACTGCTGTAACGGTATGTTATAATTATGTGGTTCTGTCAGTGTTAGTCTTTGGTCTGTCTTGTTTTCTGTGATATCACTCCAGAGAAACATTGCATCATTTCTCAATGCATGTATGCATTTCTAAATGACAATAAAAGAGGACTGAGTGTTCTCATAATCTAAAAAAAATAACCATAACAGAATCAATAAAAGACCGCATCAACTTGTGCATTCAACCAATGTGCAAAATACAACAAACTGTAAATACAAATAAGCAATAAATATCGAGAACATGAGATGAAGAGTCCTTGAAGGTGAGTCCATAGGTTGTTGAAATATTTCAATGATAGGGCAAGTGAAGTTGAATTAATTTATCCCCTCTGGTTCAAGAGCCTGATGGTTGAGGGGTAATATCTGTTCCTGAACCTGGTGGTGTGAGTCCTGAGGTTCCTGTACCACCTTCCTGTAGGTAGCAGAAAGAAGAGAATATGACCTGGGTGGTGGGGTTCCTGATGATAGATGCTGCTTTCCTGTGATGCTTCATGAACATATGCTCAAAGGTGGGGTGAGCTTTACTTATGTTGGACTGGGCTGCACTGGTTCCTCATTGCCAAAGAACTGTGTTAATGGAAAATTTGGTGAAGCTTCACTGTTTATTATAAGTAAGAGTCATTCTCAAATTGCTGAAGCTCTACTTCTGATGGAGGAATACTCACCAACAGCAGAAAGATGAGATGGAAATGAGAACACTAACAAATGAGTCCAAGCAGGAACCTCAAGAAATCTGCATTTACTAAGAAGTCTTGGACACCTTGCTATAGGTTGATCCTCCTTTTGCTCTGTGGATCTGGTGACAGCATCCTTTGAATTAGGAATTTGTAAGTTCAAGTCACACTTCAGAGACTTGACCCCAAAACCATTTATCAATTGCCCTATCTTATCTACTTTGGGAAAATTAACACATTCAGTGTACAAGTTAGCTTGCAACATTGAAGCTAAGTTAACTACAGAGGAGCATAAAAAGGCAACATGAGGTTGTACGCTTCTGCTTTGGGAACCAATGCAGGAAACAAATGCCAACCAAACATTTGAACTTCAATTATGTATGTTATTAAAAAAACCATATGCTTTGAATTAACTCTGTCATAGCTATAAATGGGATACGCAAATGCTTTACTTATGGTCTCACTATGGGCAAACTGAATGCCAAAGGTAGCACTAGGGATAAGTGCAAAATACTGGATGCAGAACCAATTAAAATCATTTTAAAAGCTTCAGTAAGACTTGCACTGGCAAGCAGGGCAGATTCCTGAAAGTCGGCCAGTTTCTTCAGTACAAATGTAGATGAGGGCCTCACAAAGTTGGAAAAGATAAGGATAACAGAAACACAAGAATTTGCATCCGTGGTTTACTAATAAGTCAGCAGAAAGATAGTGATTTTATTACTGTTATATTTCTATTGGCAAGTAAATGATGTAACTTAACGTTTTTATCAGTAAAACAGGATGTTGCCAATCTAATTCATGAACTGTAATTTATTTTCTGTAACTATGTAAAAAAAATCTAATTCAACCCTTTCTAGACAATTGTCATATTATTGCCATCAAAGGTCAAATATATTATATTTAAGCTGTTTAATGTGGTGGCATCCATTAGTCTCGCAAGACCATGGATCTGTTCCTGGAAAGTCTTGCTTCAGTCTGTGTTAGAGCAGTGTCTTTTGTGGCTGTAGAGGCCCACACGGGAGTGACAGTCTCGGCTGCGTCGACTGCACTTGAAGGCACTGTCCTCCAGTGTTGTCTTGGTGCTGTTTTTCCGACGAGAGCACTTTTCTTCAGCAGCAAGCCTCAGCTTCTCTTCTCCTCTCTTTAGACCTCTGCGTAGTTCCAGCCTCCAGTGACAGCGATCGCTTGCGATGTCCTCCCACCTCTCGACGTTCATTTTCAGTGACTTCATGTCTCTCTTGCAAACGTCTTTGAAACGAAGATGGGGCCACCCTTGTGCTCTCTTGCCAGAGGCCAGTTCCCCGTACAGCAAGTCTTTCGGGATCCTCCCATCTGACATGCAGTGTACGTGGCCCAGCCAGGAGAGACGGCGTTGTTGGAGCAGGGTGAAGAGGCTGGGTATATGGGCGTGGGCCAGGACCTCATTGTTGGTGACTCAGTCAGTCCATGTGGTGTCCAGGATGCGTCTCAGGCTGCAAAGGTGGAAGGCGTTGAGACACCGCTCTTGTCTGTAGTAGAGGCTCCAGGTCTCGCTGCCGTAAAGCAGCATGCTGAGGACGCAGGCCCTGTAGACTGCAACTTTGGTGTGCGTCGTCAGCTTTCTGTTCTCCCAGACTCTCTTTGTCAGCCTGGTGAATGTTGAGGCTGTTCATCTGATCCGTCTGTTGATCTCGGGGTCTAGGGAGAGGCTGTCCGTGGTGGCTGAGCCAAGGTATGTAAACTCGTGAGCTACCTCCAGCTTGTAGTTGTTGATGGTAATGGCAGGGGGGTGCTCAACGCCTTGGCCCAACACGTTGGCTTTCTTCAGGCTGATGGTCAATCTGAAGTCCTGGCAGGCTCTTGAGAAGCTGTCCATGAGGCGTTGCAGTTGCTGTTCAGAGTGTATTGCCAGTGCCACATCGTCTGCAAACAACATGTCCCTGATGAGTACTTCACAAACCTTGGTTTTTGCCCTCAGCCAGGACAGACTGAACAGCCTCCCGTCCGATCTGGTGTGGAGGTAGACGCCATCAGTTGATGTTCCAAAGGCGTGCTTCAGCATGACTGCAAAGAAGATGCCAAACAGGGTGGGGGCAAGCACACAGCCCTGCTTCACACCGCTGTGGATGTTGAAGGCCTCCGAAGAAGAGCCGTCGAACTGAACAACGCCCTTCATGTCTGTGTGGAATGACTGAACTATCCTGAGGAGCCTCGGGGGACAACCAATCCTGGCGAGGATTTTGAACAGGCCGTCTCTGCTCACAAGGTCGAAGGCCTTCGTGAGGTCAATGAAAGCGACGCAGAGTGGTTGTCTTTGCTCTCTGCATTTCTCTTGTAGCTGTCGAAGGGAGAAGATCATGTCAATTGTGGAGCGTTCTGACCTGAAACCGCACTGAGACTCGGGATAGACCGTTTCAGCTATTTTCTGCAGTCTGTGCAGGATCACGCAGGCGAAGACCTTCCCAACGATGCTTAGCAAGGAGATTCCCCTATAGCTGTTACAGTCGCTTCTGTCCTCTTTTTTCTTATATATGATGACAATGTTGCAGTCTCGCCAGTATGTCTTTGGACTGTGGGAGGAAACCAGAGCATCTGAAGGAAACCCACACATTCATCAAGAGAACATCCAAATTCCTTATAGACAGTAGCAGGAATTGAACCCAGGTTGCTGGTACTGTAAAGCATTCTGCTAATAACTACACTACCGTAGCTTGCTTTGCTTACCAGTTGAAAACCACAGGCTGTTAGTTTTAAGTGATGCATTATAGTAAGTAGGTATATAAAGACAATGTTGTTCTGCAGGATAGGCATCTTCTCCAGATTTTTCCTTTCATTCAAGTCTATTATTTGCACTTTAGCTAATCTGCAATGACTGATTCTGAATGATGACTTAGTGAAGCAATGACTGATTCTGAATGATGACTTAGTGAAAATGATTAATATTAAGAGTTTTTTTCTTCAGTGATATATAGAATAATGAATCACAGAAATAGAACAGTCTTTAAACTTGTATATATATTTCACCAAATAACAAAACATGAGGCTGTGGAAATGTTGAAGTTTTTTCCCTCATTAATGATGTGAAGTTGATCCTCCTAAGTTCCAAAAGGCAGGTTTGCAGCAGAGTCAGGAAATTAGATGTATTTACATAGCATTTTAAATGGAGTTGCATACGTATTTATTTATTTATTGACATGCAGAACAGAATAGGGCCTTCTGGTCCTTCGAGCTGTGTTGCCCAGCAACCCCTGATTTAGTTCTAGCCTAATGACGGAACAATTCACAATGACCAAGTAACCTACCAAATGGTACATGTTTGGACTGTGGGAAGAACTTGGAGCACTCGGCGGAAACCCACGTGATTACAGGGAGAACATACAAACTCCTTACAGTCAGCAGCGGGAATTGAATTGTGCTAACCACTATGCTACCAGGCCACCCTAAAGAAAGAGTTTGCAAAGCTATTGGGGGAAGGTGGGATTTGGGACCAGGTAGATCAAAGATCAAAGCACAATTGTTATCAAAGAATGTATAAATTATACAACCTGAAATTTGCCTGCTTACAGGCAGCTGCAAAGCAAGAAACCCAAATAACTCAATTTTTAAAAAAGTAACCCAAAAACCACTGCACAGAGAGAGAAAGAGGAATTATCACAAACCATGCAAACAAGAGAGGCATTCCAAACCAGAGTGAGCCCCATATCCACTCCTGGAGAAGCCAGAGTAGACCCAAGCCTCACACAGTCACAGCTTATCACACCAGCAGGGCAAAACTGCAGAGCGGCCGAATCAGTTTGCAGCCTCGGCGCGTGGAGAAAGGAATGAACACTCATGGGAGAGTGAGCAAAATCAACCCGACCCTTACCTCTGTTCTCGACACCCCAACTTTCAGACTATCTGTGTCTGCGTAATTTGGTCAAGCACCGGGCAGTGCCTTGCTCTAGGATTCAGAAACCAGCTCTATGATGCACTTGGGCCACACACCCTGAAGCCATTCTCACTCTCACCAGATCAGCTCAGCACTTGCAGTGATCCAGCCTCACACCTGGGTTAGGTGGATGGGCATTATCTTTACAGGAGTTGTTGTGGACTTGAAAGGCCACATGGCCTTTTGTGTTACAAGCATTCTGTAGTTCTATGATCTTATGAAGTGTAGACCATAGGATCACAGTTGTTTATTATCACTGACATATGTTACGAAATTTATTATTGTGGCAGCGGTACAGTGCAAGGCATAAAAAGTTACTGTAAATTACAATGAAAAATAAACCAATTTAATAAATAAATGATTAAATTATATTTAATATATATATAATAAATAGACCGGGTGAAAACAGAGAATTGTGAGATAATGTTCATGGTTAATCAGTATTAATCTCAGAAGACAGAAGAAAATATTTTTCTGGCCTTTCCCACTTCCTCCCACAGTCTGTCTGGTTTATCAGCTGGAGATGTTGGTTCCTTCCACTTAGACTGAAGTTTAGAAGAAAAATTATAGATAGAAGGAGTAATATTATGCTATCATTTTATTCAGTCTCTTTGTTCATTTAGTACAATAAGAGACCAATTATTTCCTTTTCAGGCAGAAATATTTTCTGTTCATCTCCTGGAATTATTAAAGGAACAAATGAAAACAAACTTCTAATTTTGATGATATCTCAGGCGGCCACGGTAGGATAGTGGTGAGAACAGTGTCTGTGATCACCAATTGGGCTTCAATTCCCACCACTCTCTGTAAGGAGTTTGTACTTTCTCCCTGTGACCACATGGGTTTCCTCTGGGTGCTCTGGTTTCCTCCTATATTCATATGTTGATGTTAGGGTTAGTGAGTGTGGGAATGCTCTGTTAGCACCAGAGGTGTGCCAACACTTGCGAGCCGCCCCAGTACAATCCTCAGACTGTATTGCTCATCGACACAAATGATGCATTTGACAGTATATTTCGATGTTTCAATCTGCACAGGACTAATAAAGCTAATCTTTTTCATTGTTAAAATTAAACAAAAGGGTTATGTGTTTGGTATTGTCAAGTACTATTTTCAGAATACTATCATCATCTTGTTAAGTACTCAATAGTTCAAAGACTAGTAAAAACATAGTCCTAATTTCCCTCTTAGAAAGAGCTGAACAAAACCATGGAATAATTTCAAGCACTTTCAAACTATATTTGATAAAAGTTTGGTTAAATTTTAGCTTCTAGAATGCTACTAATTAAAATCCCTTGGTGTAGGGAATCCCTCTAGTATTAGAGAATTTGGTATGTTTTCAAGAAGCAGTATTTTTATCCGATGTCACCAGGCGTTGACATGTTACATGGGTCATCACTGAAAATGTGTGTGTGTGTGTGTGTGTGTGTGTGTGTGTGTGTGTGTGTGTGTAGCTCCATGTTCATGATTATCCTGCGTCATTTCACAGGCAGTAAGCCACATTTGTGCAGCCTTCTCATTATCAGGAGTGCTGCTGGCAGCTAGCATTAATTGACTTGCCATTAGGACGCACGTCAGCAAGCCCAATATTGTCATTTGCCAGTTTTTTTTTAAAGCAAATGTTCTTTTCTCAATGGGAAGGTGGGCCAAGGCTGCCAGAGGTGCTGACATCATTTGGAATAGGGTTAAGCAGCAAAATACAAACACCGTTGCCCATGAGAGCAAGACTTCACTAAGATTTTCCAATGCTAGACTGCAGCTCTTGGTGGTGGAAAATGTAACAAAGCAGCACATTTTTAGTTGCTGAATTGTGAGTGTTGTTTTAAGTTAATGTTTGCATGTGTTGAATGCTACCCTTATGATGTAAAGAGGAAAGTTGGCCCCTATCTACAAGGGAGAAGTTGGCTCTCAAGGCACACACTGGTAAGATTGAGGAAATAGATCCCACTGATGCCAACTCCAGTTCCAGTGACCCCAGATGCCTTCAGACCATGAATTACATGGCCTTTGTCTTTGGATTCAGCCTAGACTTCTGCTGCTGCTGGGCTGCTGGGCTGCTGGGCCCCTGGGCTCCCCTTCCCCTACCACCACTCTCCAATCCCCAGTTTCTCAGTCTTCCCTGTCAGCTCTTGGGTCCTTAGAGACTCCATTTACCTCCCCACCTTCCTTTCTTGAACTCTCTCCTCCTCTGATGCCACCAATTCTCCTCATTCTGATCCCAGCTCTAATCCCAGCCATGTCAATACCATTCCTTCCGAACTTCCCCTCTCTGAGGATTGGGGAGTCATGCCTTATGAGAATAGGTTGTATGAACTCAGCCTTTTTTCCTTGGAGTGACGGATGATGAGAGGTGACCTGATAGAGGTGTATAAGATGATGAGAGGCATTAATCATGTGGATAATCAGAGGCTTTTTCCCAGGGCTGAAATGGCAAGAATGAGAGGGCACAGTTTTAAGGTGCTTGGAAGTAGGTACTGAGGAGATGTCAGGAGTAAGTTTTTTACGCAGAGAGTGGTGAGTGCGTGGAATGGATTGCCAGTGGCGGTGGTGGAAGCGGATATGATAGGATCTTTTAAGAGACTCCTGGACAGGTGCATGAAGTTCAGAAAAATGGAGGACTATGGGTAACCCTAGGTAATTTCTAAGGTAAGGACATGTTCGGCACAGCTTTGTGGGCTGAAGAGCCTGTACTGTGCTGTAGGTTTTCTATGTTTCTATGTTAGAATGTTCTGTCCTTAGCAAGGGCCATTTGTTCCCCTTTGCCCAGACTTCAGTGAGTTTTGTGCTCGCCACGATGCTGAGTTCTTCCATCACCTCCATCTCTGAGCCCACTTCTTTGACAAGAAATCCTCACCAACTCCCCATCTCCAACTCTCCTGCTCTTCTGGATATCCCACTCTAGCTCTCTGCCTGCTCTGGATCTTTTCATCTCTAATTGCTGATGAGACATCAACCAGCTCCACTTCAATACTCCTCACTCCCTCTCTCCTCCTCTAACCTTACCCCCTGTGAATGCACTGCCTTCCACTCTCTCCACACCAATCCCTACCTTACCATCAGACCTGCAGATAAATGAAGTGCTATAGTAGTGTGGCGGACAGACCTCTACCTTACTGGGGCCAGGCAGCACCTCCTCATATCTACTCCCTGAAAAGGACCCCACTCCAGACCATCTGGCCACCGTCTCCCGCACCATCACTGACTTCATCGACTCTGGAGAAATCCCATCCACTGCCACCAAACTCATAATTCCCTCACACGAGGAATTCTGCAGATGCTGGAAATTCAAGCAACACACATCAAAGTTGCTGGTGAATGCAGCAGGGTCTCGGCCTGAAACGTCGACCGTACCTCTTCCTAGAGATGCTGCCTGGCCTGCTGCATTCACCAGCAACTTTGATGTGTGTTGCTCATAATTCCCTTACCTTGCACAACCTGTTACAACCTCCTAATCAAGATCCACAAACCTGACTTTTCGGGTAGGCCCATTGTATCCGCCTGCTTCTGTCTCCCTGAACTCATGACTTCGTACCTCGATTCCATTCTGTCTCCCATGACACTTCACATGCTCTCAATCTCCTCAATAACTTACCCTGATTGCCTCATTTTCACCATGGATGTCCAGTCCGCATACACTTTTATCCCCATCAAGAAGGCCTTAAAGCTCTCTGCTGCTTTCTCAACAAAAAACCCAAAAAGTTCCCCTCCACCACCACCCTGCTCCATCAGGCAGAACTGGTGCTCACCCTCAATTTCTCCTTCAGCTCCTCTCACTTTCTCCAGACTCCTGGGTAGCTATGGGCATCCACATGGACCCCAGCTATGCGTGCCTTTTCACTGGCTACACAGAACAGTGCATCTGCCAAGCCTACTCTGATAATGCTTCTCCACCCTTCCTGTAGTATTTCCCAGTGACCAACCATTTAAATCCCTATGCCATTCCTGTTCCAACATGTTGGTCCACGACCTCCTCTTATGCCACGACAAGGCCACTCTTGGGGTGGAGGAGCAGCATCTCGTATTCCATCCAGGTAGCCTCCAACGTGATGGCAGGAACATCGATGTCTCCTTCCGGTAATTTTTTTTCCTTCCCCATTCTCTCTTCTTCTTTTTCCCACTCTGGCCTCTTACCTCTCTCCTCACCTGCCTATCACTTCCCCCTGGTGCCCCTCCTTCATTCCTTTCTTCTATGGTCCACTCTCCCTTCCTATCAAATTCCTTCTTCTCCAGTTCTTTGCCTTCCTCAACCATCTGGCTTCACCTATCACCTTATAGCTAGTCCTCCTTCACCTCCCCCCAGCCCCCAGCTTTTTATTATGCTGTCTTCCCCCTTTCTGTCCAGTCCTGAGAAGGTTCTCAACCTGAAACATCAAATGTTTATTAATTTCCATAGATGCTGCCTGCTCTGCTGAGTTCCTTCAGCATTTTGTGTGTGTTACTGCAGAGTTATCTAACTGCAGAATTAAGAAAAGAAAACAATTTGCATATTTTTGGAAAATTAAAATAAAGCGTATTTGAAATCTGAAGTTAATGTCACTGTCCTGACCATTAATTCCTCATTTTCTCCTAATTCCCTTTGATTGTGCCATGGTTCCGACCATTAATTCCCCTTTTTTTCCTAATTTCCTTTGATGACGACACACCTGGTTTTCACCAAGACCTGCAGCATAAGAACCCCGGCTTTGCACCCACTAGTTGCCAGATCGTTGGTTTTGCCAGTGTGGTAACTAACGTTTCCTGGTCGTTTAGGATTGCGTGTTCTAAGTTTTGCTTCAGTACCGAGGTTTACCTGTGAAACTCAGTCTCTCCGTGTCAAGATAAGTTTTCTAAGTTTTACTTCAGCACCGAGGTTTAACTCCATCTCTCCGTGCTTAGAAAAGTTTTGTCTGCCGCTTTCCTTTCTACGCTTCGTGTCAAGATAAGTTCTGCCTGCCTCCTGCTTTCCTGCACTCCCTCCTGTTTGCCATTCAACACTCACACCCGTGTCAGCATCCTAACTCAATCTCTGTGCCTGTGTCCTGCATTTGGGTTTGCCTCGTTCGTTGCAACAATTAATGCAAAAGAATATGGAAGTACTCAGAGTCAAGCTGCGTCTGTGGAGAGAGAAGCAAGATTTTGGGTTCATTAAAATACCTTGCTTTGGATCTACAGCACAACCAGAATATATTCATTTATATATTATTGGAGGAAAGGGGCTTGTTTTGCTGTTGTTGTTTTGTTGCTATTGCCATTGTGTTGTTCTGCTGAACACTCCGGGCATGCTATGTTGGTGCCAGAGTAATTGGCGACATTTACGTGCTGCCCCCAGCACTTGCTCAGGTTGTGTTGGATGTTAATGCATGTTTCAGTGTGCATGTGATGAGTAAATCTGAATCTGAGGCAGGGATTAATTGGAGAGTTGAGTTAGAAGCCTGAGTTTCACTGGCATGCTCCTCTGGAGATAAAAATGCCCCTCATTTATAATAGATACTCATTCAAAAAGTCCTCTTGATATTTACACACCACCTGTTTCAGCCTCCCAGTCCTCTGCAGCTGAACATCTCCAGATCCTGCTCATGTCTCAAAGTTTCAAAGTACATCTATTATCAAAGTACGTATACAGTATACAACCCTGCGATTCATCTTCTTGCAGGCAGCCAGAAAAACCATGGAACCCGTTTAAAGAAAAATCCCACGCAACAGACCATGAAACAAACAACACATGAGAAAAAGAACAAATCGCTCAAATAACCAAAAGCGAGCAAATAACACACAGAACATTAAATATCAAACTGCAGACTTACTAAAAGATAGTTCACATCCAGGAGTCACCGAGGTGACTGAAGCAGGCCCGGAAGCTGATGGCTGCAGGCCACAGCCGCAGAGCCAGTTGCGTGCTGAAGCACCTCGATCAAATCACGCAATCAGTAAAAAAGACTAAACAAAAATACATGGAACATGAAGTGCAAAGGCCCAGAATGAGCCGCAGCTGTGCAGCGCATTCAGCGCTGAAGACATTAAACATCGAACCGCAGGGTCCCTGACCACGAACCACCAAGGACTTGAAACTTGAAGATTAGGAATCAAAGCTTGCAGCATGGGGCCCAGGACTCCTATACCTTCCACTGACTGGTAGGACTCAAACCCATAACCTTTAATCACTTCAGTACAGACCAGTAGAAGTTCAACACACTGTCCACTGCACCACAGAACACACTCTGGCCTTCTCTACCACCATTTTGCCTATCTAATCCTTCACCCATCACCTGAATATAAATTTGACCATTCCCTTAACCTACCAATTCCTCTCCACCCATGGACCCCAATGCTTCAGCTTCTGATGTCCATGAATCTCAGTTTTGTATATGGCAACGTAAGTACTTTGATAATAAATTTACTTTGAACATTGATGTTAAAATCCATCCGCTGATTATCCCAAAGCTTCTTCCATGATGCTGTAGAACCAAACCTCCCAGGCCAAATTTCCTCTGCCATCTCCACCAATACCATCCTCTCCATCAATGACCCTTTCCCAGTAATTCTCTTCCGTCCACAACCCTATGCTGCCCTCTTGGTATCTAATCTCTTTCTTTCTTTTTCCAATCTTTTTACTGATTTTTTAAAAAAAGTGTGTATACAAGCAGGAGGAGAATATCTCTGGTATATGTGTCGATAACAGTACATACAGAAGGTAAAATAAACAATATCAGAATCACACATAATGTTGGTCTACAAAGTATAAAATTGATATAAAATGTATAATACAGAAAAAAAAGAATGCAATTCATTCTCTTCTTATCAATTTATGAAGAAAGGAAGGACTATTAAAAATTTTTATATGTAAAAAAAAACTATTCTAAATAGAAGGTTAAAAAGGACTGAGCAGTCCATCCTGAGAGAAAAACCAAGAAAAGAGAGACTCTCTGATCAAATCCAAGGTTCTGAAAAAATAGCTGGAAGAGAATCAGTACAAAAATCAGATCATATGAAAATATTGAATAAAAGGTCGCCAGATTTCTTCAAATTTAAAGGATGTATCCAGTGTCTGACTTCTTATTTTCTCTTTATTTTTAAACAGGACATGATAGAGGAAAGCCAATAAGAGGTGGCAGGAGGGTTAGAGTCCTTCCATTTAAGTAAAATAGCTTTCCTAGCCGATAAGGTTGAAAAGGCTATCATCAGCTGAGCGGAAGCAGGAGTATATCCTGCTTCCGATGGAATAATCCCAAAAATAGCTGTAAATAAGTTTGGTTGTAAATCCAGATCCAGCACTTTTGATAAGGCTTTAAAAACATCTTTCCAAAAGTTCTCCAACTTTATGCAAGACCAAAACATGTGAGTTAAAGTGGCCACCTGAGTATTACATCCATCACAAATAGGATTAATATTGGGAAAAATACAGGCGAATTTATCCTTTGACATACTGTATGTGCCCGATGCACTATCCTGAACTGTATCAAGGAATAATGGGCACAAATAGATGAAGTATTTACCAGATGAAAAATTTTACTCCATTGATTATCTGCGAGTGACTCTTGAAATTCCAATTCCCAGGCAGCTTTAATTTCATCGTTAGATATCATTCGTAAATTCAATAGGCATTTATAAATTGTAGCTATTAATCCTTTTTGGAGTCGTTTAACCTGGAAGAGGGTATCTATTATATTAGATGGATAAGCGGAGGGATAATTTGGAAGCAAAATACGTAAAAAAAAATTCCTAATTTGTAAATATCTAAAAAAATATACATTGGATAAATCAAATTTATCCGCTAGCTGAGTAAAAGACATTAAACAATCCCCTATAAACAAATTATTATTATTATTATTATTATCCCTTTGGTTTTCCAAATTAAGGTATCTAATCTCAAACACATCTGTACTTTGGATTCCTTCAGTCCTGAAGAAGGGTCCGGGCCCGAAACATCGACTGTTTATTCCTCTCCATAGATGCCGCCTGACCTACTGTGTGCCTCCAGCATTTTCTGTGTGTTGCTTTGGATTTCCAGCATCTGCAAGGTTTCTCATGTTTATTATTTAATCTCTTCTGCAGTTTTTCAACGTCAGAGATTATGGAGGATATATGTTTGAACATCATTGCAAGATCTGAAGAATTTCTACACTGTGAAATTCGGCAATGGTAAATTCTAGTTTTCTCCAATAGTAAGTCCAGGGTATAATTTGAATTTAAATCTGTTAACATTCTAATGCCAGTAGTGCAAGAGTATTTCCTTGTGCTCTACTGTGGTGGTATCCGAAATGTAACTGCAGCAAATCTTTCCAATTTGTTTTATTCTGACTATACTACTTTTTGTTTAGTCCCATAACTGGAACTGTTACAGCTCAAATGTGTACGTGCACAATTCTCTGGGTTTCTCTGTACTTACGGTAATTAGTTAATTCACTGTTAAAGTTTTAAATCCTCAGAATTTGCAGTGATGCAGTGATATTGGCCTCATGAATGTTTCTTTGAAGCCAGTCTCTGCTTCACTCCAGACATCTTGACGGTATCACTGGTAGTAAATCTTTTGGCATCAACTTTTTCTCTTGGGGAGACGCAGAAGGAATCCAAAGTACAGATGTGTTCGACAGTGATACGGTTTATTTAGACAGCAGGCACTAAATAATTTCTTCCTTTTTCATTCTTCACATTTTCCTTCTTATTTTTAGGATGCTTCTTGAGCGAAATGAAGATAAACATGTAATTAACTTGACAGCTGTTCTAATGAGTTCTGAAGTCTGTCTGCCAGAAATAATGTAAGACATACAAAAAATTGCCAAATCAGTCTGAGGAACATGTAAAACTAGTCCAAACTTCTGCTAACCTTTACAAAATGTTTCTTCATACAAGAGAAATAGTGTCTGGGAGGATGCATAATTTTGATATTTCCCATTAATCCAGTCAGGATGCTGATTTTAGGTTCTAGCTGAGATCACATCACTTGAGAGTTGGATACAAATGAGGCCAGGGATCCCGTATCTCGGAAGTCAATTGTGGCTAATCTATCACTCTGAATTCCTACTTGAAATAATGTTTATATTTCCATAAGTCCATTTTTCTACATCTCAAGATATTCTTGGCAAACTTCTTTCATTAGAAAACAACCATAATGTCATTCATTTGTTTACTTCCAATCCTTTTAAGAAACTTGGGTATTCTATAGCATGACTATGACCCAAAATATCTAAGTGGTAGATATGTCTTCTTTAGTTAAAATGGGATGGAGGGGTGCTCATAGAGGGAGCAGTTCATTAAATGGACAACAATATGAATCTCTTCCAAAAGTGGTAGTAAATATACTGTAACATATTCCTTGGGTTTTTAAATCTAACTTTAGAATCTTTGAGAAGCTTTCCCTCAAAAAGGTGACGTCCATCATTAAGGACCTCCACCACCCAGTCATGCTCTCTTCTCATTGCTACCATCAGGAAGCAGGTACACACTCAGTGATTCAGGAACAGCCTCTGCCATCCGACTCCTAAATGGACACTGAACCCATGAACACTACCTCACTATTTCTTTTTAAATTTGTTTCTGTTTTTTGCACTATGTATTTTGTTAACTGTTTAATATACACTATAATTACTGTAAATCAGTTTTTTTCTATATTTATTTATCATGTATTGTGTTGTACTGTTGCCACTAAGTTAACAAATTTCACAACATTTGCTGGCAATATTAAACCCGATTCGGAAGAAACACAGAAGAAAAATTGCACTGATAATTTGGTAGAACTATTTAATTAATCCCAACTGACCCCTTTAAGTATTTATAAGACTAAATTTTAATGTTACCTTATGAATTTGATTCTCCTGTACTTGATGGTGATGCATTCCAGACTGCAATAAATTCACTGCTTTAAGCATTTCCTCATGTAACCTCAGATTCTTTCATCAATCATCTTAAATCTGTGTCTTAAATTATGAGTTCTTCTGACACTGAATAATCTTTCTCCTTCTTACTTTGTGAAAAATATTTATGATTTTAAACACCTGAATCTAATCTCCTCAGTCTTCTGTGCTCCCAGTTTTTCAGTACTTCTACATAACAAAACATCAATGAAATTTAATTCTGCTGTCAAATGGTAATTGGTTTATAATTGTCACATGTACCGAGATATGGTGAAAAACCTTGTTTTGCATGATGTCTATATGGATCATTTCACAACATCAGTACATTGAGTAGTACAAGCAGAAAAAAATATCAGAACACAGAGAATAATTAGAGAGAGAGCAGTGCAGGTAGACAATGAGGTGCAAGACCAAGATGAGGTAAATTGTGAAGTAACAGTCCATCTTATTGCACAGCAGTTCTGTTTAATAGTCTTTGAATAGCAAAATAGAAGCTGGACTTGAGATACGTGCTTTCAGACTCAAAATCAGAACCAGGTGTATTGTCAGTGATATATGTCAAGAAATTTGTTGATGTGGCAGCATACAGTGCAATCCATAAAAATTATTAACAACTTACAAAATAATTAAATAATGTGTGAAAAAGAAAAACAGTGAGGTAGTGTTCAAGGATAGTTCAAAAACGTGATAACAGAGTGGAAGAAGTGGTCCCTAAAACATTGAGTGTAAATTTTTAGGGCCTTGTTCCTCCTCCCTGATGGTAGTAGTGAGAAGCTAACATGTCCTACAGAGTGAGCATCCTTAATGATGGACACCACCTTCTTGAAACATTGCCCTTAGAAGATGTCATTGATGGTGGGGAGGATTGTGTGTGTGATGGAGCGGCAGAGTCTACAACCCACTGTAGCTTCTTTTGGTTTTTGTATCTTCTGCCTGTTGGGAAGAGGGAGAAGAGAGTATGCCCAGGGTGGGAAGGGTTTTTGATTATATTGGCTGCTTTTCTAAGGTAGCAAGGCAAATGATTGAAAATCCCTTATTGATTGTACAATTTCTATAGCAATTAGTAGTTTTAAAAGTAACACCATTCACAATATTTCCCACGCAGATGCAATATTTTTGATACACTTGATTGTCAGAATTTAACTTCATGCCAAGGGACATGAGTAATGTTTAAAGTTTGGAATTAGCTCTCTTATTCCCACTCACCCAGAATGGATAAAAACAGCAGCTTGGTATTTATTTGAACCAGTCTCATCCCTGATGTTACTGTTGCGCCAATTTCAGTTATAGTCTCAAGCATCTCTGGACGATGGGAAGCTAGTCTTAAGATAACAGTTCCATTTGATAGCTTGGGCACATGTTCATAGAATCATGGGCACTTACGACATATAAAGAGGTTACTTGACCTGCAGGATTGGTATGATTACGCATTTAGTCCTTTTCACTTACTTCTTAGCTTGACCCTTTTAAGTATTCCTTTATTTTCTGCTTTGCTTTTAAAATTATTTATGATTCCTTGTTTCTGATCTGGCACCGTGTCACATCCCAGAATTTGCTCAAAAATTGCTTTAACCAACTCCCTGCCTCTGCAATTTATTCCACTAAAAGCAAAAATAGTCTTAGATTTTATTTTATTGTTGAGATGAGTTTGACCACTTTTATCATGTTTCCTTTTATCATTCTCCATGTGAATGAAAAGGACACCTGTTTCATATCATCTCCCCTTTATAAATCACTTGTGTGGAGTTGTGGTACTTTAATGCAGTAAAGCTGTAAACCGTTCTTTGTACAAGCAAAAAATAACTAGATTTGTTGATTCTTTCGACGAAAGATCTAAATTAAAGAGAACCAAGTACATAGTGCACATACAATGATATAAATATGTTGATATACCCATGTATGCTTTGCCCATTCTTTTCAATTCTATTTCCCATTCTCATTCTGACATGTTAGTCTATGGTCTACTCTACTGCCGTGATGAGGCCACACCCAGGTTGGAGGAGCAGCACCTTATATTCCGTCTGGGTAGCCTAGAACCTGGCGGCATGAACATCGATTTCTTGGATTTCTGGTAATTGCCCCCCTTCCCTTCAACATTCCCCATTCCTGTTCCGTCTCTCATCTTTTCTCCTTACCTGCCCATCCCCTCCCTCTGGTGTTCCTCTTCCTTCACTTTCTTCCATGGTCTGCTGTCCTATCAGGTTTCCCTGCCTCCAGCCATTTATCTCCTTCACCAATCAATTTCCCTGATCTTTACTTCACCACCTCTCCCTACCCGGTTTCACCTATCACCTACCACCTTGTAATTCTTCCTTCACTCCCCCCACTCCTTACTCTGATTTCTCATCTGTCTTTTCAGTGCTGATGAAGGGTTTCGGCCCAAAATGCCGACTGTTTACTCTTTTCCATAGATGCTGCCTGGCCTGCTGAGTTCCTCCAGCATTTTGTACGTGATGCTTTGCCCATTCTTGCCCATTTGTCCCAGCTACAATAGTTGAAAAATAATGACTAGTTATTTATTAAATCCTTGCCATGATCAATCTCATGAAATTTATTTCATTTATAGTAACTGTGTTGACAACAGTGCCCTCTATAGAGTATGATTATTAAGCATGGAACTAAATTTCTTTTCTTATGGATCTCATGGAAACATAGCAGAGTCGTAGAATAATTAAGGCACAGAAGAACACCATATGGATCTTTACATCTGTGCCATTCGAGAGAGAGCTAACTAACCTTTACCCAAAAAAACTTCTAGTATTTAGCCTGTAGCTCTGTGGGTTCATGTTCAAGTGTTGTTCAAAATGCAAAAGTTCAAAGTAAAATTAATTATCAGAGTGCATACATGTCACCACATACAACCCTAAGGTTCTTTTTCCTGGGGGAATGCTCAGTAAATCTACAGAATAGTAACTGTAAACAGGATCAATGAAAGAGCAAGTAGAGCATAGAAGACAACAAACTGTTGAAATGCAACTATAAATAAATAGCAATAAATAATGAGAGTATGAAATAACAAGATAATGAGTCAAAGTGAGTTCATTGGTCATGGAAACCTCTCAATAGAAGAGTATAGTTATCCTCCTTTGTTCAAGAGCCTGATGGTTGAGGGGTAGTAACTGTTCCTGAACCTGGTAGTGCGAGTCCTGAGACACCTGTTCCTCCTGTCTGATGGCAGCAGCGAGAAAATAGCATGGGCTGGGTGGTGAGGATCTTTGATGATGGATCCTGCTTTCCTACGACAGTGTTTCATGTAGATATGCTCAGTGGTTGGGAGGGCAGTACTCATTATGTACTGGGCCACACCCACTACCTTTTGTAGGATATTGCTTTAACATGACGAGGTTTTCTGCCTTTATAACCTTTTTTCAGGCAGCAGTTCCAAACGCCTGCCAAACTCTGCCTGAAAAACTATTTCTTATCACCCCTTCTAAGCCTTCTACCAATTAATTTAAATAATGCTCCCTGATTTTTGGCCCAGAGCTGAAAATATTTCAGTTTGAGCTGCAGCAGCATACTGGTAGAACAGTGTGATGCAATCATTACAAGCAGGCAAGATTAGAGATAGGACTACGCCCATAAAAGTTAGTATCATACCTGCTTCAACCCCAGTGCTGAAGGAAATGGGTCTTTTCTATTTACACTATTTAGAGTAAATAGGAAAGACCCATCTAGGCCTCTCATAATTTTATACATCTTAATTAGGTACTCTACAAGAAGAAATTTTTCCTCAGCCAGTTTTAAATGGGCCTTCCTTTATAATGAAAGCTTGCCAACAGTTTCTATACTTGGAAAAGTCCTTTCTGCAATTACTATATCAGGTGTCCTAAAAATCATATATATTTCAGCGAGATTGCCTCAATCCATATTACTATTTCCTCAAAGAATTCCAATAAACTTTTTCCTAGATGTTTTTGCTTTGGGAAGCCATTCTGAGTCTGCTAGCCTAATGCTCAAAGGTTACAACTGATGCGCCCATGATCTCTGTAGCCATATGACCATCACTACCCAGTGTAGTATTTATTGTTAACCTCTGTATTAGATTTATTTATCACATATACATTGAAACACACAGTGAGATGCGTCGTTTGCGTTAACAACCAACACACCCAAGGATATGCTGGAAGCAGCCTGCAAGCGTCGCCACATATTCTGGAGCCAACACAGCATACCCCCAATGTTCAACAGAACAACACAGATACAACAAAGCAGAACACAACAAGCAACAAGACAACAACAGTAAAACGAGCCCCTTTCCTCTCTACCGCCCATCCGTTCACTCAGACTGTCCTCCAATCCCAGGCTTCAGGACCTCCCAGCCTCCATCTCTAGGCTTTGACATCCGGACTTTCTATCAACCTTCGGCCTTCGACCTTTGCTGCTGACCCTCGTGCTAAATGGGGATCAATACCAAAACGTACTCCTGCAGTGTGCTATCGGTCTGGTGTTCAGAGAGAGCTCTGGTATTTAGACCCGGCAATGATGAAGAAATGATGACTTATTTTCTTTTCAATTTCGTGTAATTGTAAAGGAAACAAACAGATGATGATGTTTTAGTGACACTACCGCTATTGGTAGACCGTATTATTAGAGCTGCACTCATCCAGGATAGTGGACAATATTGTTACGATCTCAGCCAGTCCAGTAGCCCAAATCACCAAACAAGACCGCACAAAAGTGATGACATCAGTTCTGTGCAAAGTTTTAGGCACATGTAGATAGCAAGGGTTTATTTGTTAATGTGGGGCGGAGAGTGAGTTTGCAAATCTGGCGGGAGCAAAGGATGTAAGAAATGGTGAGTATGGAGTGTCACGGCATGGGTGTGGGACAGGTGTGAGAGAAGGAGTGCCGGGGTGAGGAGGTACCGACGCACCCAGCCCTGAGACACCAGGTAAGGTCACTTGTGTTGTGTATTTCATATTTCAATAATATTTGAGCAAGCAACACACATAAAAGTTGCTGGTGAACGCAGCAGGCCAGGCAGCATCTCTAGGAAGAGGTGCAGTCGACGTTTCAGGCCGAGACCTTTCGTCAGGACTAACTGAAGGAAGAGTGAGTAAGGGATTAAAGGAAATCCTGACGAAGGGTCTCGGCCTGAAACGTCAACTGCACCTCTTCCTAGAGATGCTGCCTGGCCTGCTGCGTTCACCAGTAACTTTTATGTGTGTTGCTTGAATTTCCAGCATCTGCAGAATTCCTGTTGTTTGAATATTTGAGTAATCTTGTTTGATTAAGCATTCTCATTCATTTAAATAACTCTTGCCTTGCTTAAAGTAAACCCAAAGTTGGACCTCAGTTTGGACTCCTGTGTCTTCGTTTGGATTAGTTTAATATCTTGAAGTTACAAAACATAACAACTTGCTTCCAAACAATTGATTTATTGATCATTACAGAGTTTCCTGCTCCCTTCCCTCTCCCTGACCTCTTTTCCCAATCATAATTCCCCTGTCCCATCCTCCTTCCCACTCTCAGTTCACGATAGAGACCCATATCAGAATCAGGCTTATCGTCATCCATATATGTCATGAAATTTGTTTATTTGTGGCAGCAGTATAGTGTAATACATAAAATTACAGCAGTACAGTTCAAAAGTTTTAGGCTCCTTAGCTATATATAGGTGCCTAAGATTTTTGCACTGTACTGTAAATGATAGCAATTTGTTTCAGCGGAATTTTCCCAGGGCTTGAAAGTCTAAAATTAGAAGGCACAGACTTAAGGTGAAAGAGCAGAAATTTAGAGATCCGATGGGTAACGTTTTTATGCAGATGATAGTGAATACAGTACCTGAAACAAGCTGCCAGAGGACATGTGGAAGGAAGTACAATTACAACATTTTAAAAATGTTTAGACAGGTACTTAGATGGGAAAGGTGAAGAATGATCCAGGCCTGATTTTGGCAAAACACATTAGCATAGACAGGCTTTATGATTGCTATGGATGAGGTGAGCTGAAAGAACCTGGGTGTTTTTTTTGCCATACACTTCTATGATTTTAAGAGTAAATGTTGGATAGGATAACATGGGAACTCCCTTGGGTCTCAAACAAAAGACAGCACAGCACATGATCAGCTCTACCCCAATGACCAGCCTTCATTAAATGGCCACTTCTCAGGATTGAACCTACAATATAGTGAATCTAAAGCAAGGCTGTACCACTGAGCCAAGGCCAACTTCCTGTTGACCAATAAAATTCATTATGAAGACAAGTCTCACCTGAAACCTTAAAATATTTAGAATAGAATTACAGACTAGTGGAGCTCAATCAATGAATTTTACTTATAATATTGAGGCAAATATCTTACACAAACAGTGTGATAAAATCACAAATGGTTTTCCAATTTCCTTCCTCTGGGTGCCATGGGGGTTTTAATCATCTGGACCCAATGTATTTCATTTTCTGAGCTGTTTGGAAAGAATAGAGGATAGATTAATGTTGATATTATAACTGTAACAAGAATTTTTTAAACCCCACTATGATGACAGATGGAGGTGAACACCACCCTTCTTCCACAGGAATTCATTTCAAATTATTGTAAACTAACCACAACTGTGTGGCTCTATGAAATCATATTATAGTTGCCACTTCTTTTCTTTCTTGCAGTGTCTTTAAAACAATATCCTAACCAAGGTTATGGTGATGATTGAGATGGCAACAAGCCCCACTACATTCGTTCGGACCTCACTGAACCTTTAAATCTAAACAGAACTAAAAATAAACTTTGGATAGATTTCCTTTCCTTTACCTTATAAAAAACTAATGGACCAAAAGATACTGGAGAACATCTGAATTCTTTCAGTCTTGTCAATACTTGCTTAGTCTATTTGTCAATCCATAGTGTAGAAATGTCCAAGGTTTTTCCTTCTGGAGAGCATCGCCTAGATGTTCACTACAGAGTTGTCATGTTCTATCATTACAACTACTTAAAGAACACCATGTATTTCTCTTTGAAAAATTACCATTTGACTGAGTGGTAATACGTGTGTTTAATCACTAAGTAACAGATAAATTATCTATGTTCATCCCTGGCCAGTAGACAGTATAATAGTGTCATGGAGTTGAACTTTGCTGACAGTACAAAATGCAGACTAACTTTACTACTCAGCCCAGTTAGAGATGCTAACCTGGCAAATGATCTTTAGAGTGGAGATCCAGTGGCTTGCCAAGGTTTCCAATTAACTTGCTGATACTTGTAGATTTTTGTCCCCATTTAACAGTAGTCTGCAAAGGAGACAGAAGCACTTAAAAAGTCATCCAATTCTCTTTACGGGCACAAGCGTTTAAAACAGGTGGGTCTCAGGAGTTAGTGAGTTTCGCATCACAGGAGCCTGCATTTGCTGTGAGAAGCATTGAGAGTTTAAAAGGGGTAGGTTGCAGGGTTTGCTGGTGAGTTTAGCTTAACAGGACTCTAAAAGAGGCACATTTGCAACTTAATAGTTAATAATTAAATGACTAATTAACTAATGAACAGCAATGAATAATAAAAATATTATAAGCCAACAGGGTAGCCATCTGATGTTCACTGTGACAGAATTGAATAGGGTTCTTAGAAAGGCAAAGAAAACATCCCATGGGAAGGATCAGATACATTATCTAATTTGAGTGAGAAAGAAAAGAAAGTTATTTTAGTTATTCAATCAAGTATGGGAAAAAAGAAAAACTTCCTAAGCCTGGAAAGAAGCAGTCATAGTTCCAATACATAAACCAGGCAAGAATCCTATCAATCCAGCAAGTTATAGACCAATAGCATTAACCTCACATTAATGTAAACCATGGAAAAATTATTCATAAGAGATTGACATATTACATTGAAACAAGATGGGGCATTTTAAAATATTAGAGTTAGTTTAGGAGAGGAAGAGGAACCATGGATCTAGTTTGATGTCCAGAACATGGGGTGAAGAGGGCTTAACTGAACAGAGAAAATGTAGTATCAGTCTTTTTTTTGTAGAGAAAGCATATGATATGATGTGGGAGGAAGGTTTGATCATCAGAATAGATAGATTGGAAATTAGAGGCTAAATGCTTGAATCAAATGATAAAAATTGGACTTTAAAAATCTTAATTGTTAGATCTATCGTGATGCAAGTAGGGAAATCTATGACAAGTAAACAAACTGTGGAAAATGGAACCCCTCCGGGAAGAGTTGTTAGTCCATTATTATGTGCTACAATGATAAATGATAATTCTCTAATATAAATAGAAGTATTGAAATATCATTTGTGCGGATGAATGCAGAAGAGTGGTGGGAATGTGAAATTTATAATACAGAAACTTCAAGAGGCAATTCAGATTTTCATCAGAGAAATCCAAAATAATGTTTTTCAATAGGAAGAGGATAGAACAACACTTAAAACTAAAACTTTATGGTGTAGAATTAGGAAGTGTGGACACCTTTAAATTTTTAGGAATTTAGTTTGATAAAAGACTCACGTGGTCAATATACAGTATATTAGAAAATGATAACCAAAAGTGAGAACGTGCTAAATGTTGCCTTGCCTTGCCTTGCCTTGCACCCTTAACTCCTGGTAGAGTCATCAAGGTGCTGTCATGACAAGCTTTGCACCAGTCTGTTCCATCTGTCGTGGTTGTGTGCCAGAGCCTGGGTCACGGCAAATGTTTTCCCTGTCCATCCTTTAATGTTCTCTATCCATCTTTTCCTCTGTCTACCTCTCCTTGTTTTCCCCTCCACAGTTCCTTGTAGAATGGTCTTTGCAAAGCCACTGGATCTTGTTACGTGGCTGTACCATCTCAGCTTTCTTTTCTTCACTGTTGTGAGAAGGTCTTCATGGGGGCCAATGTGGTGCTGGATGGTCTTGCAGACCTGCTCGTTTGTGATAGGGTCCAAGTATGAGATGCCCAAGATGTTGCAATAGCATCTCATTTCCAATGCCTGTATCTTCCTCTGTGGCTCTTCTGTGAGGGTTCATGTCTCACATGTGTACAGGAAGATGGAAAATACCAATGCACGCAGGAGTCTGATCTTGTACTTGATGGTGACGTTGCTGTCCCTCCATATTGTCTTGAGTTTAGATAGTGCAGTCTTTGTCTGTGCGGTTCTTGCCAGGACTTCTGGTCTTGATCCTTCATCACTGATGATTGCCCCTAGGTATTTGAACCGCTAAATGTTCTGAGGTGCTTAATAGGAAAGGAATGGGGAGCAGATAGGAAATCCTTGAAAGCAATATATTTTGGATTAATAAGATCAATACTGGACTATGGAGGTATGGTATATGGATCAGCATCACATTATATGCTCAGGAAACTGGATATAGTTCAAAGTCAAGCATTAAGGTTAATCAGTGAGGCAATAAGGACAACACCAGTGGTGGGAATACAGGTGGAGTTTGGAGAGGCACATCTGGAGCTGAGATGAAGAGAACTTGCATTAACATATTGGGTAAGCCTACAAGGGCATGGAGAAATTCATCCAACTAAATAGTTTTTAGATCCATGCCTGGAAAGGAAAGAAAGAAAATCAGAAGTTTTGCATGGACAATTGAAGGAAAAGCAGAAAGGACAGGAATTAGTAATAGGGCAGTGAGTGCTACAGTGCCTTTTCCTGGGGTGATTCCATGGCACCCTTCATCGGAATATTCAGAAAAAAACTGTTTCCCATCCTAACAGCTTTTGTCCTAATGCTATTGTATTTCCCTCCTGATGGTACGAGGTCAAAGAAATTGTTGGATGATGGAAGGGATTGGAGACGGCTTTGGTGGTGTGATCCCGTTGGAGAGTTCCAATGGGATGCCAAAACCAAGCACATCTTTCCCTCCCTCCCACTTTCTGCTTTCCGCAGGGATCACTCTCTACGTGACTCCCTTGTCCATTCATCACTCCCCACTAATTTCCCTCCTGGTTCTTATGCTTGCAAGTGAGCAAGTGCCACATCTGCCCCTACACCTCCTCCATCACTACCATTCAGAGCCCCAAACAGTGAGGCAACACTTCACCTGAGAGTCTATTGGGGTCATCTACTGTATCTACTGCACCCGGAGAGAGCCAACACAGATTGGGAGACCGCTTCGCCAAGCACCTAAACTCTGTCCTCCAAAAAATGCTGGATCTCCCAGTGGCCACACATTTTAATTCCACTTCCCATTCACATTTTGGCATGTCATCGATGGCTGCCTCTACTGTCGCAATGAAGCCACACTCAGGTTGGATGAACAACACCTTATATTCCAGATGGGTAGCCTCCAACCTGAAGGCATGAACATCAATTTCTCAAACTTCCAGTAATGCCCCTCCCCCTTCACCATTCCCCATTGCCCATGTGTCCATCCCCGCCCATCACCTCACTCTGGTGCTCATCTCCTTTTCTCTCTTCCATAGACTTTTGTCCTCTTCTTTCAAACTTCCCCTTCTCCAGCCCTCTATCTCTTTCACCAATCATCTTCCCAACTCTTTACTTCACCCTCCACCCCCTCTCGGTTTTATCTATCACCCTATGTTTCTTCCTCCCCTCCCCTACCTCTAACTCTGACTCCTTATCTTTTTCTCTCCAGTCCTGATGAAGGGTCTCGGCCCAAATCACCGACTATACTCTTTTTCATAGAGGTTGTCTGGCCTACTGAGTTTCTCCAGCATTTTGTGTGTGTTACTTATATACAGCTTAACTCTTTACGATAATTCTCCAACATCACAACTTCTAAAGAAGGAAAATCTCATTCATCACTTATTTGCAAAAATAATCAGTTCTTCCAGAAAATCAAATTCAGATCCCTTGAATGAGAAACAAATTCATACATCCAACTGTATTAAATCCTCTAAGTCTAGAAACATTTTGTTCCTGTGCTGGTTGTTCAGTCTCGGGTAGCTTGCCGTCTTGTTTCTCAGTTTATTGGATGAAATAGTGGGTCATCCATGGAAAGTTGATTCACAATATGTACACACAAAAAATATTGACCAAATCCCTTATTATGATTTAACAGAACTAATTCCTGGTTACACAGTAGAGATTGTGGACACTATTCTCTGCCGATAATCATCTCACTATAGCTGGTGCTCATGTTAGCGATAGCTTCAATAAATCTTTTATTGATATTGTCTCTCCTCCAAGGGTTTCACCCTGAGGATTTCCAGTAAGTAGCGGAGAGATACTAATTACTAATTCCACTTTTAACAGTTTTTTTTTATCTTTAGTTAGTTTCTTTTTGTAGCCTGGCAAAAATACATTCTCAGGACAACAAATACTTGTTGGGTCTTTAATTCCTTTATCAATTTTAGATGTTTTAATGCAGAAAGAGGGTATCAAAATAAAAACAACAAAAGGAATTTTTTAAAAAACCACAGTTCCTGCTGTTGCAATCTCAGCTTAATTTTGGTTCACACACTTGTGTATCAACTAGTTACATATGCAGTATGAAAATAAATAAAACAAAATATACAAAACCAATACAGGTAGTGGCAAATCTGAGAAACAATGTAAACAACATCAGAATCCCACCAACCCCGTACCTTATACATAACATCAAAAATATGAATAAGTACATCTCATCTTAACTAAGATTTATAGTCACTTCAGCACACACATGCTTAACTTCTAAACACAAATAGGCTCGACCCTGAAACGAGTTCTCCTCGCTCACAGAGATTAACACATTTACATTCAGTCATGAAACAACAAAGTAAGACAAAAATAAACTTTTACAATAACTTTTGCAATATATTGCCTTGTAGTTAAATTACTAGAAAGACTAACCTACTAAGCTGATAAGGAACTTTGCACAATCATGTTATCCGGCGCCAATACCTTACTCACGAAAATCTTAAGCATCCACATGTAAAGCATGTCAAATTACCGATAATCTAGATTTACAAACAAGTAAAAAGGAATTTATATGGATATTATCAAATATTGTTCACCTTTCCTCACCATACGACGTTCTTTCTAGAACATTGTAACTCTTCTTCCTACCCCACCCCATGCTGTGTTTCTGTCGCTTTCCACGACTGTGTCAGCCATACCTCATTCTTGAATAGATTTTTTTTATCAAGTTCTCTTCTTTTTAAATTGGGTAAACCTTATTTTCATCCCTCCACAGGCGGAGCTTTCTAACATTACATCTTTGGTTTTAATTAACCTAGGTTACACTTTCATTCCCAGAATCACTCTGGAAACCTCGTCTGGATTCTCTCCAATGCCAGCACATCCCTTCTTAGATATGGGCTCCAAAACTGCTCATAATACTCCAAGTCAAGTCTTACCAAACCCTTTTCAGGCCTTTATATTCTTTATATGCTTTTCTATTCCAGTCCTCTCACTTACTTCATTATAAAAAAAATAGCTTTACAAAATATCAGCTGTGGTCTGGCCAGAAATTAAGGTGAACTTGCAATCCATCTGGCTTTAACCATACTTTGAGATGAAGCATATGGTAAGTCAACACAGAAAAACTGAATGCATTGATTTGTCAAAAACTGGCAAGAAAAACATTCATTTTTTTAACACCTTTTCCAGCCAGCTGGTCATTCAAGCAGTGAAATCCTTCTCCTCATTTATCTCCATTCTGGATATTTCCTGAAAATGAATAGGCATGTGTGCAGACAACATTTAAGTGGCCCTTAATCCTGTAATTTCTTCATAACTAGATGGAGGCAAGGAATAATAGTTTACTTGCAAGACAAACACTTCACCTGTTTATATGATGAGACTTTTAAGCTCTTTCTGCTGCAGTCCAGCTGTCTTTGATATCACTATAAAACAGGCTCACCTCATGACATCTCTTCGTCAATCAAGATCAAAGTATAAATACATACATAGATACAGCATTGCTGCTTAAAGAAGCTTTACAAAGTGGACGCTTCAAGCAAAGATATGAAGATGGGTCTTGGTCCAAAACGTCGACTCATTACTCTTTTCCAAAGATGCTGCCTGACCTTCTGAGTTCGTCCAGCATTCTGTATGTGTTGCTTTGTATTTCCAGCATCAGTAGACTTTCTTGTGCATAAGACATGTAAATGTGTAGAAATAGACGGAATTTGCTCCCTTCCTCCAATCTTCACTCCCACTCAGTTCCTTTACAATATTTCAAGGACAGATTTAAGAATGACATGTAGCAAACAATCAAAATAGGTTCTCCTCCCTTCAAAGCATATTGCTTTACAAGATGTGATCATTTTGTTCAATCTAGGAGCTCAGCAAAGTAAGGGAGACACAGTCACATTCCCATTAATGTGAAAGAGTCATAACTGGTTAGTATGTTTACAAGTCCTCATTATTCATAGACAGTCAAGAGGAAGGTATTCAATTGATTAAATCCCATTCCTTACCCTTTCAAAGCCTAAGTCAAATTTGACTTCATTGACATATACACAAGTACATGTGCAGTGAAAGATTTACTACCAGGAGCATCACAGGCACATAGTATCACATTGGCATCAAAGTCTATTTTAGTGCAAAGTGGTCAAAATTGTCATGGTGTTACTAAACTTCAGTAATTAGGATTATGCTAGTTAGTTCGAGAAATGAATGGCAGAAGGGAAGTAGCTGTCTTTAAAGTTGGTAGTGTGGGCTTCAGGCTTTCTGTACCTCCTGTCTGATGGTAGCTGCGAGAAGATGGCATGACCCAGAAGTTGGGGATCTTTGACAGTTGTTACCGCCTTGAGCAGCACATCCTGTAGATATTCTGATGGTGGGATGGATGTGCCCGTGACGTTTTCTGCCTAGTTTTCACTTGCTGCAGTTTGCTGTACCAGTCCATGATGAAACCCACCCCTGCAGTTTTCCCTTGGTTGATATGATATATGAATTCTGGTTGTAAAACTATCATTAATGTAACAAAGGGTTTATAGAAGGGAGGATTATATTAAATTGGTATCTAAAATGTTTAAAATTGGAGCAAACTTTACAGACCAACAAATTAGTTAGGAGCAGGATTAGGCCACTTGGGCTCTCTTACCTGCTCCAACAGTTACTAAATTTATGATTGGTCTGACGGAAACCTCAATTCTATATCCCCATCTTCCACCCACCCACCAGCCATCTTTCGCTCCATAGGTTAGTTAATATTTATCCACCTCTGCCTTAAAATTATTCAGGGACTCTTTGGAGTCCTGATGGATATTGATATGTTTATGAGGGTCTTTTACTGGACCTTCATTGTTGATCACCTTCTCCACGACCCCGCTTCAGATCTGCTCGCTGCACTCCTCCTGTAGCGGCAAAAGTAATCCAAACTCAAAACAAAACAATTGCCACTTGCCTGCGACTGTATGGACTGTTATAATTGCATGACATGTCCAATGATCGATCCAAAAGTTGAACCCTTTATTAGCAAGTAATAAACATACAATCAGGCATTATTGAACGTTATCTCAATGGTCAGCAAAAGATACAACTCTGCCAGTCGCATTTCAAATCAGAAGACATGAAAGCTCTTCAAGATTACAGAATTTTTCTTAGAGGCAGTTGCAATGCCATGAAAGATGTGCAGGACATGCATGAGTTAGACATGCCTGCAATTAAAAATTATGAGGGGTGATTGATAAGTTTGTGGCCTAATGTAGAAGGAGTCAATTTTAGAAAACATAGCACATTTATTTTTCAACATAGTCCCCTCCTATATTTACACACTTAGTCCAGCGGTTGTGGAGCATACGGATCTTGGACCTCCAGAAAGTGTCCACAGCAGGGGTGATTGATAAGTTTGTGGCCTAAGTTAGAAGGCAATGAGCTATACAGCTCTCATTACATGCGCATGCGAGTCAACTCTTTGAGTGATTATGCAGAAAGTTTGAAGTTAATAACTCATCAGGGGTGATTGATAAGTTCGTGGCCTAAGGTAGAAGGAGATGAGTTATTAACTCAATCACCCATCAATCACCCATCTGTGGACACTTTCTGGAGGTCCAGGATCTGTATGCTCCACGACTGCTAGACTAAGGGTGTAAATATAGGAGGGGACTATGTTGAAAAATAAATGTGCTAGTTTTTCTAAAATTGACTCCTTCTACCTTAGGCCACAAACTTATCAATCACCCCTTGTATTGAGTGTTATCTCAGCAATCAGCAAAAGATATGACCTCCACAAGTCCCAAGCTACAAGTTGCAAAAAAATATGTAACTTATTCCCTTTGCTTTTACCACACCCCCACTCATGTGACTAGTTAACATAATAGACACAGTAAGAGTGCAACGCAGAATACAAAGCAGATAGAGAACTGATGCATGGCTCTTGCATCTCCCTTCCCTCCCAACTCTCCTAATCTTCTCTCCAGTATTTTCCTTTTTTCTCCTCTCCTCCCCATTTACCGTTCTTCTCTTTACCCCCTGCCCAACCTTTACTTTCTCACCAATCTCCTGGCTTGCATCCTGTATATTTCAAAGTTCAAAGTTTAAAGTAAACTTATTATCAAAGTACATATAACTCACCATATACAACCATGAGGTTCATTTTCTTGCAGGCATACTCAATAAATCTATACAGTAATAACCATAACACAACCAATGAAAGACCACACCAACTTGAGCGTTCAGCCAGTAGAAGCAGTAGAAAGACAGCAAATTGTGCAAATACAAAAAGAAAGAAATAATAATAATAAATAAATAAGCAATAAATATTGAGAACATGAGATGATGACTCCCTGAAAGTGAGTCCATTAGTTGTGGGAACGTTTCAATGATGGGGCAAGTGAAGTTAAGTGATGTCATCCCCTTTAGCTCAAGTGACTGATAGTTTGTGTCCTGCTCCTATACCTTCTTCCTGGTGGCAGCAGTAAGAAGAGAGCATGTCTTGGGTAGCAGGGGTCCTTGATGATGGAGGCTACTTTCCTGTGACAGCAATTCATGCAGATGTGATCAATGGTGGGATCCACTAGTTTGTGTAGGATTTTCTGTTCAAGGGCATTGGTGTTTCCATACCACGTTTTGATATAGCCAATCAATATACTCTTCATTACACATCTATAGATGTTTGTCAAAGTTTTCAATGTCATGCTGAATCTTCACAAACTCCTAAGGAAGTAGAGGCGCTGCCGCGCTTTCTTTATAATTACTCTTACACTCTGGGCCTAGGACAGATACTCTGAGATAATAACACAGAGGAATTTAAAGTTGCTGACCCTCTCCACTTTTACTCCTTCAATGAGGACCGGTTCATAGTCCTCTGTTTTCCTTCTCCTGAAGTCAATAGTCACTTCCTTGGTCTTGCTGACATTGAGAAAGAACTTTTTGTTGTGGCACCACTCAGCCAAATTTTCACCCTCCCTCCTATAAGCTGATTCATCACCACCTTTGATTCGGCCCACGTCAGTGATGTCATCAGCAAACTTGAAAATGGCATTGGAGCTGTGCTTAACCACACAGTCATAAGTATAAAGTGAAAAGAGCAGGGGCTACGCACACAACCTTGTGGTGCATCCGTACTGATGGAGATCGTGGAGGAGACGTTGTTGCCAGACCAAACTGACTGTGGTCCGAAAGTGAGGAAATAAAGGATCCAATTGCACAAGGAGGTATTGAAGCCAAGGTCTTCAATTATTGATTAGTTTTGAAGGAATAATGGTATCGAATGCTGAGCTGTAGTTGATAAAGAGCATCCTGATGTATGCACCTTTGCTGTCCAGATGTTCCAGGATTGAATGGCGAGCCAATGAGGTAGCATCTGCTATGGACATGTTGCTTCAGTAGGCAAATTGGAGCAGATCTAAGTCATTTCTCAGGCAGGAGTTGATATGTTTCATCACCAACCTTTCAAAACACTTCATCACTGTGGATGCAAGTGCTACTAGATGACTGAGGCAGATTACTATGTTCTTCTTGGGCACCAGTATAATTGCGACAGGGGGGTACATCATATTGCTAAAATGAGAGGTTAAAGATCTTAGAAAACACTCCAGCAGTTTGATCAGCACAAATCCTTAGTACTTGGCCAGGTACCCTATCTGGGCCAAATGTTGTGACAAGAATACACATAGTTTAAGATGTAGCTGTCCTGTGCTGGCACCGGTGGGATCAGCAGTTGGTCTGCCACCTTTCTTCAGGAGAGAGAGAGATAAGGAAAACAATGGAGCAGCATTTGGAGATGTTAATGAAGGGGAAGGAGAGCTGTCAAGATCGGCTCCCCCTTTGAACCCTGAACTGTTTGAAGTGATGGACAGGCGATACCCCAGCAGGGGGATAAAAAGGGACAGTTTCGCTAAGGCAGGACACACCCGACACCCGAGGTAACAAGACCCTGGAAGCGGTGCGTCTCTCACAAGTCGGTGGGAAGTACCGGGCCATAGACGCACAGGGTGGAAAGGCATGATCAGCGGGAACCTGGTGTGTGTCCACCCTTGCCTGGGTGCTGGGTTCACCGCAGAGAAACGATCGTATCTGGAAACGGAGGGGTCACGGTCGGTGACGTCAGATGACATCACAAAGGACTCGCCCGACAGCTGACTGCGAAGGTCTGTGTGGAAGCCTTGAATATTCATTCGTTTTGCTCTCTCTCTCCTTCCCCCCACTGTCCATCGCCATGGCAGCGATTACTGCGAACTGAACTGAATTAAATTGAACTGAACTTTGCGTCACTTTGAAACTGGTCATTTACCCCTAGACAACGATAGAGCTTGATTGATCCTGTTATCTTAATTCTGTGCACATGTGTGTTTATCATTGCTGAACTGTTGCATTTATTATCCTTTCGATTACTGTGTTGCTTGTTTCTTTAATAAAACTTTCTTAGTTCTAGTAATCCAGACTCCAACTGAGTGATCCATTTCTGCTGGTTTGGCAACCCAGTTACGGGGTACGTAACAATGTTTACATGGGTTCACTTTTCTAAAAGATGCTCGCACATTGGCCTCAGAGACTGAAATCATAGGATCATCGTGGGATGTGAGAGTTTGTGATTGTTCCTCCATGTTTTGTCAGTCAAAGCGCGCATAAAATGCATTGAGCTCATCTGGAAGCAAAGCCTTGCAGTCACTTTTGTCGCTTGATTTAACTTTACAAGAGGTGATAGCATTCAAGCACTGCCACAACTGTTCAGCATCCTTCATTGATTCATGTTTAGTCTGGAATTAGCACTTCGTCCATGAGATGGCTTTCCTGGAATCATACCAGGACTTCTTGTAACTTTCTTAATCACTGGATTTGAATGCGTCTGATCTGGCCCTCAGCAGAGAGTGGATCTCACGATTCATCATGGGGTTCTGACTGGCGAAGACTCTAAATGACTTTGTGGGGACACTCTCAAATACAATTGTTTTAATGAAGTCCATGACAACCATAGTGTATTCATTCAGGCCCACAAATGAGTCCTTTAACACAGCCCAGTCCACTGGCTTGAAGCAGTCCCGTAGCCACTCCTCTGCCTCTGGTGACTAAATCTTGTTGTCCTAATCTCTGGAGCTTTGCTTTTTAGCTTCTGCCTATATGCAGGTAGGAGAAGGACGAGCACATGATCCCATTTACCAAAATGCGGTTTGGGCATGGAATGGCAGGCATTCCTTATCTTAGTATAACAGTGGTCTAGTGTGTTGGGACTTCTGGTGCTACAGGTTATATGCTGATTTAACTGGGCAGAGTTTTCTTCAAATAAGTTTGAATGAAGTGCATCAGGATGGACTGTCTCTTGTTTGGAGATGACATCATGGAGTATCTCAAGCGCTTGATTATATTGGCCACTGGTGGTATGTAAACTGTGGTCAGGATTATGGAAGAGAACTCCCTAGGTAAATAGATCATGTGATCATTAGGTGTTCAAGGTCGGAGGAACACAAGTTTGACAAAACTGCCACATCAGAGCACCACCGAGAGTTTATCATGAAGCACACACTTCCACCTCTTGACTTTTCCAAATCAGTAGATCAGTCCATATGGAAAATCAAAAGGCCTTCTGGTTTAATTGCTGTTTCTGGCATTCTGGAAGAAAGCCAAATCTCATTCAGACATAGAATGCAACAGACCCTCATTTCCGATCCTGCAATCTTGCCCTCAGGTCCTCAGTGTTGTTCTCCAGGAAATGCACATTTGCTAACAAGATGCTGGGTAGAGGGGCTCTCATCCCCCTGCGTTTCAGCCTAGCTTGGAGGTCCCACCTCCCCCCAACTCACTTCCGGCCGTGGCGATGAACCTTCGTCCACTTTAATGAGCCATACCTGCATGGTCCACTGAGCCCATCAGATGATCGTGAAATCTTTAGGTCATGAAGCTGATTTAAAAGTGCATTGCTTAGAGGCAAATCACATGCTTCAGGTTGCAGTGAGAGTAATTCGGAAGAGGTATATTTCTACCTAATCATTCCCTGTACCCCTTCCCCCACCCAAGCAATTTTCCAAGATTCCTCGCCCTGATGATGTTACCTGTCTGATCCTCTCCCTAATTCAGCCATAAACCCCACAATCTACTCCTGACCCCAAGCCCCCAATCTCTGCTCTGATTATCTCCTCAGCTTCCCTCCCCTCTTCCGACATGGAGAATGCTGGCTCTCTGCCATGTAACACTTCTGATGTTGTGCCACTTGGAACATTGACTTCTCAAAGTTTTGCACAAACGAGTGAACAGATACCACATACATTTGTTCAAGGAGCGAATAATCGCCAGCCCATGTTTGAGCAAGAAAAGGAGTTTTCTCTCAAAATAGAGCTTTCAGATGACTTATTGTTTATCACCAAGTACATTGAACTTTAACTTACAAGTTTCTTTGAACATTGCAATCCATCAAATGCTGCTTTGCATCCAGCTTTCTATTCACAGAATCTGTTCTATTCTATTTTCCAATTTGTTTGGGAAGGGGAGGTATAAGTAAATTGATCCCATCTGTTCTGCGAAGATTGATTTAAACAGCAGTACATAAAAAGCTAATGTGATATGTCCATCAATATTTTGCTCAAATGATGCATTTACAAATAAATTAGAAAGGATTTATTCCAATAAAAACATTTTTTTTACTTCCCTGTGCTATGTGCCCTGGTTTTTATGTACCATTCTAAATAAAAACAATTTAATACTAACATGATTATGGGTTTATAAAACAAATGATCAGATAGAAGATGTTTTTCTTTGCTAGGACAATAACCAGGCAAAGCATAGAAAGACAACACCAAAAATTCAAATATCTAATGCAACTTTCTTTTCCCGTCCTGATGAGGAGTCTTGGCCCGAAACGAGACTCTTTATTCTTTTCCATAAATACTGCCTGACTTGCTGAATTCCTCCAGCATTTTGTATATGTTACTCTGGATTTCCAGAATCTGCAGAATCTCTTGTGTTTATGCCTCCTGTTTTGTTCTTCATGTTGCCCTCTTCCTATAATTCTTGATGGGATTGGAATTTGTTCATTATTGTACCAAGATACATTGGTTGGTCCTCCCAAAGTGCAACACACTCACTTGTCTGCATCAAATTCCATCTGCCATTTTTTAGCTCACTTTTCCAGCTGGGCCAGATCCTGCTGCAAGATTTGAGTGACTTGCTCACTGTCTTCTGCACTCCCAGCCTTGGTGCTATCCACTAATTTGCTGATCCAGTTTACCACATTATCACCCAAATCATCGATACAGATGACAAACAAAAACTGAGCCCCGTGGCACACAACTAGTCACAGGCCTTCAGTCAGAGAAACAATCATCTACTACCACTCTCGGGCTTCTCCTGGGATGCCAATGTCTAATCCAATTCACTACCTCTTCTCGAAAGCCAAGCGACTGAATCTTCTTGATCAACCTCCTATGTGGGACCTTGTCAAAGGCCTTGCTAACATCAACGTAGACAACATCTACTGCCTTGTTTTCATCAACTTTCCTCATAATTTCCTCAAAAATCATTATAAGATTGATTAGATACGCCTTACCACACACAAAGCCATGTTGACTATCCCTAATCATTCTCTGTCCATTCAAATACTTATATCTCCAGTCTCTTGGAATACCTTCCAATAACTTTCCCGTTACTGATGTCAGGCTCACCGGCTTGTAATTTCATCTATAATAACATTTTTCTTAAATAACAGAACAACGTTAGCTATATTCCAATCCTCTGGCACCTCACCTATGGCAAAGGACATTTTAAATATCTTCGCCAGGGCCCCTGCAATTCCTGCAACAGCTTTCCACGGGGTCTGAGGGAACAACTTGTCAGGCCCTGGGGACTTATCTGCCCTAATTTGACTCAAGACAGCAAACACCTCCTCTTCTGTAATCAGTATAGAGTCTATGACCTCACTGCTGCTTTGCCTCACATCTATAGGCTCTGTGTCCATCTCCCAAGTAAATACAGATACAAAAAATTCATTTAAGATCTCCCCCGTCTCTTTCAGCTTCATGCATAGATTACCACACTGATCTTCCAGAGGACCAATTTTGTCCAATGCCATCCTTTTGCTCTTAATATATCTGAAGAAGCCCTGAGGATTATACTTCACCTTGTCTGCAATAGCAACCTCATGCCTTCTTTTAGACCTCATGATTTCCTTCGGAAGTGTTGCATTTCTTATTCTCCTCAGGTATCTCATTTGTTCCTGCCTGCCTGTACCTGCTATGCACTTCCTTCTTTTCCTTAACCAGTACCTCACTGTCCCTCAAAAACTAAGGTCCCCTAAACCTGTTACCTCTGCCTTTTATTCTGACAGGAACACACAAACTTTGTATTCTCGAGATTTCACTTTTGAAGGCCTCGTGCTTATTTGTACCTTTGCCCAGGAAGCATCCTGTCCCAGTCCATACTTGCCGTATCCTTTCTGATACCATCAAAATAGGCCTTTCTCCAATTTTGAATCTCAACCGAAGACCAGAGCTATCCTTTTCCATTATTACCCTGAAACTAATAGCTGTATGATCACTAGATGCAAAGTGTTTCCCTGCACAAACCTTTTTCAGCCGCCCTGTCTCATTCACTAATAGGAGATCCAGCATCACATTCTCTCTAGTTGGGAATTCTATGCACTGATTAAGGAAACTTTCCTGAACATATTTCCTGAACAAACTGTTTCCCATCCAGTCATAATCACTATGGGAGTCATAATCACTATGTGAAAAGTTAAAAAATCACCTACTATCACACCTCTATATTTCTTGCAATAGCCTGCAATCTTTCTACAAATTTGCTCCTCTAAATCCAATGGACTGTTGGGTGGTCTATAATATAATCCCATTAACGTGGTCGTACATTTCTTATTCCACCATTCTACCCATAAAACCTCACTAGGTGATCATTTCAGTCTGTCCTGACTGAACACTGCCGTGACATTTTCCCTGACTAGTAATGCCATCTCTCCCCCTTTAATTCCTCTCGTTCCATCATGCCTAAAACAATGGGACCCTGGAAAATTGAGCTACTAGTCCTGTCCCTCCTGAAACCAAATCTCACTAAAGGCTACAGTATCATAATTCCACATGCTGGTCCATGCCCAAAGCTCATCCACCTTTCCTACAATATCCTTGCACTGAAATATACTGTATGTAGTTCAGAACGATAGTCCCACTATGCTCAGCCTGTTTACTCCTGACTTTGTATATTGGCTTAATAACTTCTTTCTCCACAACCACTTCTACTATCAATTCTGGCACAATTGTTCTCATCCCCCTGCAGCACTAACAAACCTTCCCACTCCTCCAATTCAGCTGCAAACTATCCCTTCTGTACAGGTCCCACCTTCCCTGGAAGAGAGCCCAGTGATCCAAAAACCTGAAGCCCTCCCTCCTGCATCATCTCCTTAGCCACATATTAAACTGCATGATCTTCCTGTTTCTTGGTTCACTAGCATGTGGCACAGGTAGCAATCCTGAGATCACAACACTGTCCTGTCACCTAACTCTCTGTACTCATTTGGCAAGACTTCGTCGGCCTCCCTGCCCATGCTATTGGTACCAATGTGGACCACAACCTCTGGCATCTCACCCTCCCATTTAAAAATGCTGTGGACTCAATCCAAGATATTGCCAACCTTGTCACCCAGAAGGCAACATACCATCTGGGAATCTCATTCCTGTCCACAGAAACTCCTTTCTGTTCCCCAAACCAATGAATCTCCTATTACCATAGTTTGCTCCATCTCCCTTCTAAGCCACTGAGCCAGACTCAGTGCCAAAAACCTGACTGCTGTAACTTTCTTCTCCTAGGTCATCCCCCATCCCCTCCCAGCAATGTCTAAAGCAATATAGCTGTTGTTGAGGGGAACAGCCATAGGGGTACGCAGCACTGGCTGTCTAGCCCTTTTCCCCCTCCTGATGGTTATCCAGTCACCTGAATGCTGCCCCTTGGGTGTAACTACCTCCTTGTATGTCCTATCAATCCCTCAGCCTCCCAAATGATCCGGAGTTCGTCCAGTTCCAGCTCCAGTTCCTTAACACGGTTTGCTAGAAGCTGCAGCTGAATACACTTCTTGCAGGTGTAGTGAATGGACATTAAAGGTTTCCATGCCTTTCCACATCCTGCAAGAGGAGCATTCTACTATCCTGTCTGGTGTCCACTCTGCTCTAAATATGCAGTAAGAAATAAAGAAAAGATAAATAAAGAAAACAAAATCTTCCTAAGCCCTACATCTCTCCTTGTCAAAACCTCGATGAGCCAAAGCCTCAACTCCCCACTCTAACACTGACTCACTCACACAATGGCTGATCTCACAATGGCTACTTCACTTAAACCTAACCTTTTGATTGGAACTTGACAAATTCCTAACTCTGCTCATTCCAACGTCTCCTCGAAAGTTGTGGCTTGCAAAATGTGCCAACTGCCCCCGCTCACTTCTTTTAAGTTCTCTCTCTCTCTCTACGCAATCCGATGTCTCCTTGGAAATTGTGGCGTGTAAAATATGTGTTCAAGCTTTTGTCTCTTCTGCTCATAGACTGCAGAAGTGAGCTCTGCTGTGTGGTAAAAGCATAAAGTCTTGCTGATGGTTAGCTTGTTTGAGAGATCCAAGATGATGTCGAAATTGAAAATGATTTGGTTTGTCCTAAGAAAGTGAACACAGAAGGGTGATAGGGTGACTACTATTTACGGAAGTGTAAGGCACTCTCTCTCCAAGGGAACAGAGCTTGTGGCGAAGGCAAAAGATGACGGTTCTGGTCTACAAAAAAATGAGCTGCAGTATGCACAACCTGTTAAGTAACAGCCAATGCTGCTGTTGGGGAAACAGACATTTTACGCGGTAGACCCTGACTTTGGCATCTTTTTCTTTAGGAGAATTATGATGTGAGCTGACCCTTTGGAAAAGTTGTTCTTTTTCATTCATTTTCCACTTCCGTTTTCATTCCCTCCCACTTGTGGTTTGTGAATTATCAGAACTATCAAAACATTGTCAGTTGCCTGTTTCTGAACTGTGGAAGTGATTTAACTTCATTATCAAGAATTTGATATTCATGATTTAGCCGATGAAACTGAAGAAATGAGGCTTAATCAGAATGAGTTACAGAAGATGGAAAATAAACTTCAGTCAGTTTTTCTAAACAAGATTCCACAGCTAAACTCTGGGGAACTAATTTATCTAAACAGCACACAAGTATTTGCAACATTTCAGTGACTGGATTAGAACTAAAAAATTGTGAGAATTGCAAAGTCATTTACAAAAGAAATCCGTTTAAGCTCTGAACTAGAATCAAAAAGGGCACAAAATGCACTTGTGGGTGCAGTCAATTTCAACCCAGTTATTATCGTTGTTAAGATGTTTAAGATTATAGTCTCCACTGGGATGGCGATTTGGCATCCACTTCCTCTTATTCACTGAGAAAATATGCGGGATTAATTTCTGGTTTGTTACTACTAGCCATGGGAGAAAGCTGTTCCTAAATTGTTAAAAGCAAGTTTAACTGGGTTTACGGCAAAGAGTCTCCAGTCTTGGGGAATAAAAGCCCAACCAGCAAGTATCGACCCACAGGAATAAAAGGCACAGACTTGGCATTTGTCAACACCTCCTGCAGGTTTTCATTTCTCAGCTTACAGGTTTCTGCAGCACAGTTCGAACCGCTGTGTGCTGCAGCATTGTAACACAATGCTTTGGTGCAAATTGGTGGATCAGAAATGATTAAAGTGAAAAGCTCCATTGTGAAGACTGGAGTTGAATGGAATTTGAAACATACGAATTGGAAACTAAGTCAATTTAATGGTATCAATTAAACATCAAAAGATCATATGCACAGACTTCAAAAAGAGAACACATCCTTTTTAACACGGGTATTAAAATCATTGTTGTAACATGGGAATTGATCAAATCAGGCCCCTACGGCTGTTGGTGCAATTGCCTAGCAAGTTTTACTGATGTCATGTAGAATTAGGTGACTTTAAAGTGATTCTGTATCAGATTCATGCTAGGGGGCAAATGGAGGATAATATCCTTCACAGGAGTCCATTAAAGAACATACTCATAAATGCCAATGACCACGTTTACTTGAACTTAGCTTCTCCGAAAAAAGTGACAAAATAGTATTCAAAAGAGCAGTAAAATGAAAGAAAAACTAACCAGTCTTAGAGCTCTCCAACAGGCAATATCATCCAAAGTACTTTGTTTACAACAAAACAAGAGAAAATTGGCAGATGCTGGAAATCAAGGTAACATACAAAATGCTGAAGGAACTCAGCGGGCTGGGCAGCATCTATGGAAAAGAGTAAACAGTTGACTTTTGGACCAAGACCCTTTATCAAGGCTGGGGAAAAGAGCTGAGAAATCAGAGTACCACACACAAAATGCTGAAGGAATTCAGCGGGCCGGGCAGCATCTATGGAAAAGAAGTCAGAGTAAGAAGGTGGGGGGAGGGGTGGAAGAAGTAGGGGACAGGTGAAACTGGGAGAAGGGGAGAGGTGAAGCAAAGAGCTGGGAAGTTGATTGGTGAAAGAGAAAAAGGGCTGGAGAAGGGGAAATCTGATAGGAGAGGGAGAAGACCATGGAACGAAGGGAAGGGGGAGGAGCACCAGAGAGAGATTCGATGAGGGAGGGAAATGGGAATGAGGAATGGAGAGGGGGCTATTATTGGAATTCGAGAAATCGATGTTCATGCCATCAGGCTAGAGGCTACCCAGGCGGAATATAAGGTGTTGCTCCTCCAACCTGAGTGTGGCCTCATTGTGGCAGTACAGAAGGTCATAGACTGACATGTTGGAATGGGAATGGGAATGGGAAGTAGAATTAAAATGGGTGTCCTCCAGGAGATCCCACTTTTTCTGGTGGATGGGAGTGTAGGTGCTCGGCAAAGCAGTCTCCCAATCTATCTCAGGTCTCACTAATATATAGGAGGCCACACCAGGAGCACCGGATACAGTAGTTGACCCCAACAGACTCACAGGTGAAGTGCTGCCTCACCTGGAAGGACTGTTTGAGGCCCTGAACGGTAGTGAGGGAGGAGGCATAGGGGCAGGTGTGGCACATGTTCTGCTTGCGAGGATGCGCTAGGAGAGAGGTCGTTGGGGAGGGATGAATGGACAAGGGAGCCACGTAGGGGGCGATCCTTGCAGAAAGCGGAAAGTGGGCGGAGAGAAAGATGTGCTTGGTGGTGGGATCCTGCTGGAGATGGCAGAAGTTATGGAGAATTACGTGCTGGACGCAGAGGCTGGTGGGGTGGTAGGTGAGGAAAAGTGGAACACTATCCCTGGTGGGATAGTGGTTGGATGGAGTGAGGGCAATATGAGCAAAATGGAAGAGAGGCGGGTGAGGGCAGCATTATGATGGAGGAAGGAAAACACCTTTCCTTGAAGAAGGAGGACATTTCATTAGCTCTGGAATAAAAAGCTTCATCTTGTGAGCAGCTGGGTGGAGATGGAGGAATTGAGAGAAGGGGGTGGCATTTTTACAAGCTACAGGGTGGGAAGAGGTATAGTCCAGGTAGCTGTGAGAATAAGTGGGTTTATAAAAGATATCGGTGGATAAACTGTTTCCAGAGATAGAGACCGAGGTTGAGAAAGGGGAGGGAGGTATCAGAAATGGATCAGGTAAATTTGAGGGCAGGGTGGAAGTTGGAGGCAAAGTTGATGAAGTCAATGAGCTTAGCATGGGTGCAGGAAGCAGCACCAATGCAGTCGTTGATGTAGTGTAGGAAAAGTTGGGGAGTGATGCCAGCGTAGGCTTGGAACATAGACTGTTCCATATAACCGACAAAAAGACAGGCATAGCTGGAACCCATGTTATACATTTTACAACATTTTATAGCTTCTGTTCCCTTTCTAGCTTAGCAGTTAGCATAACACTTTACACCACCATTAATTGGAAAATTGGGATACAATACCCATAAGGAGCTTGTTATGTTCTCCCGTGACAGTGTGGGGTTTCTCCAGGTGCTCTGGTTTCCTCCCACTTTCCAAAAAGACATACAGGTTAGGGTTAGTAAGTTGTGGGCATGTTCTATTGGCACTGGAAGTATGGTGACACTTGAGGGGTTCCCCAGCACATTCTTAGACTGTGTTGGCTGTTGATGCAAATGATGCATTTCACTGTATGCTTTGATGTGCATGTGACTAATAAAGCTAATATTCATCTATTATTTAATTCTTGTATGTGTGGTTTGGACTGATCTTTCAATTTCTGACACTGCCACAAATAAATCTAATTAAAAGAAAAGACTGAGAATTATAACCTAACTTTCTGATATTTGGCTTCTTTGTGACTGTCTTCACCAATGTCCTTTCTCCACTGGTCAAAAGTACAGGACATCCAGCACCCAATTCTTTTCAGAGATAGCAAATCACTTGTTTAAAAATAAGCCAATTGTGGGGAGCAAAATTGGATGAGAGAGATGAACAAAGTGTCAGGAGGTTTGGTCAGAAAGATGCCTGTTGTGGAGGACAGTGCCGCGGACAGGATAGTATGTGCTGAGGACATGAGTAATGAGAGAGAAGTGGATAGAGAGTGATCATCAAGGAAAGAAACACTAGGTTGAACCTATTTGGAAGAAGGTACATCTTCGGATTTCCTAGGGCGGCCAAGCTACCTAAATAAGGTCAAGGCACACCTGTACTGTGCAAACCCCTAGCCATTCAATGGTCAGGTATAACAGTATGATTCTATGAAAGTGACATCAAAACAGGTATTGTGTATTATTTGACATCACTGCACATGCACAAGGCCAAAATTCTAGATGCTCTCTAGCAAGGCACTGAGTACTTGATTGAGTTTTTGATAAAATTCTTTTGTACGGCCCGCATCCAATAAAATTTCAAGGCTACTGTAAATTCTAGTGTAAATAGACCATGGAAAGCATTTGTTTCTGGGGATTCTACCTGCAGAATGTGGAATAACAAACAACTGCTTACATACTACTGCATCTGATGGAAGAGTGAGGAAGATTAGATCAAACCTTTTCAATACTATAGCATTTATTGTCTATGGAAAGGATTCACTGCTCACTTCGCACAAGATTACTCTTTTTAGAGTCAGGCAACAAAACAATGAGGTCATAAACTTGTTTTTTTTTAAACCAGGAAATCTGGGGTTAATAGCTTGTTACATGTTTTAAAGCAGCCTTTGTCTCTTGATTATTGTGCTCATGCACCAATAAGAAGTTTCCAGGTGGTAGATATTAGCCAAATTACCTGCTCTGTTGCAAATTTCTGTCCCATTATCTTATAAAAGTAGATCGATTTGGCAACTCAATGCTTTGACTAATGGATACCACCTGGAAACTTTTTATTGGTATAATATTGAAGTATTGACGGCAGGAGAAAATGGTCACTCTTCAGAGAATTATTTATAGCATAACAATGATGGAGTAGTTTTAGAGAGGCTCATTTTCTAAAATATTGTATTTTCTTCAAGTGAAATAATGTAGGTGAGTTGTATGTGAGTAGTATTAAAATGTCACTTAACTCTTGCCCAGAGTTAACTGGGTAGTCTGAGTCATGGTGCAAGCATGAATGGATTTCTTCATCAATATTATCAATTCCGAAGGCTTCACTTCAATTTTCTTTGAAGGCAAAGATTTCTTTAGTCTGCAATGTAGAGTATCACAATCCAAAATAATGAAAAATTTAATTAATACACATGGAAGAACAATGGGTAAACACTCTTGACTTTTTGAGCGAAGATGAATATGAATTATTCTCCTAATTGTTTTAAACATTTATATGAAATTGTTTATTTGGTAGTTATGTGTATATTTTAATATAAAACCATAAGACTATAAGATCTTAGGAGCAAAATTAAGCTATTAAGTGCATTGAGTCTGTTCATAGCTGTTTTATTTTAAAACATTATTCCCTATCATTCTCTCTGTAGCCATTCAATCCATTACCAATCAAGAACCTATAAATCTCTGCCTTAAATACAACCAAAATATGACCATGAAGTCCACAGATTCACCACCCTTCAGCTGAAGGAATTTCTCCTCATTCCAGACACAATACACAATAAATGTTAGGTAAGTTACAGAAATATATCAAACACAATACATGCAATTTAAAATGTGTAAGGAAGATTAATTAGATAATGATAAGTATTGAAATTGTTATATTTTCTTATGGCAATGATGGAGGTCATTAAGCATATTGGAGAGGAGGAGGATGAGAGGAGACATGATAGAAGTGTACAAGATAATAAGAGGAATAGATAGAGTGGATAGCCAGTGCCTCTTCCCCAGGGCACCACTGCTCAGTACAAGAGGACATGGCTTTAAGGTAAGGGGTGGGAAGTTCAAGGGGGATAATAGAGGAAGGTTTTGTACTCAGAGAATGGTTGGTGCGTGGAATGCACTGCCTGAGTCAGTGGTGGAGGCAGATACACTAGTGAAGTTTAAGAGACTACTAGACAGGTATATGGAGGAATCTAAGGTGGGGGCTTATATGGGAGACAGGGTTTGAGGGTCGGCACAACATTGTGGCCGAAGGGACTGTAATGTGCTGTATTGTTCTATGTTCTAAGCCTATACCAACTCTCAGTCCCATCTTATTTTGCCTGTTCCCCATTCACTCCCACATATCCAATAAAATCCGTTCAATTCTCCTGTCTCCTATATATTTTGGGGCAATTTACAATGAACCCACTGGCACACTTGGGGTGTGGAGGATAACCCAAGCACCTCAGAAAAATCCACAGGGAGAAAAGGCACACGATGCACTGACAGCACCCCAGCTCAGGATTGAACACAATCTCTGGAATCAATCAACAACTACGCCAACTACTGTGTCTCTGTGTCAGCGAAATGCACTTTAGATTGTTCACTCAAAAGAAGTTTGTCAAAGTTTCAGATGCAAAGGTACAGCCGTGCTTTCTTCATAATTGTACTTACCTGCTGGGTCCAGGTCCGAAATAATAACACCGAGGAATTTAAAGTTGCTGATCCTCTCCACCTCTGATCTTCAAATGAGGACTGGCTCATGGACCTCTAATTTCCTTCTTCTGAAGTCAATAATCAGCTCCTTGGTCTTGCTGACATTGAGTGAGAGGTTGTTGTTATGGCACGACTCAACCAGATTTATCAATTTCCTTCCTATATACTGATTCGTCACCACCTTTGTTTCCAGAGTCTTTAAATGGAGGGGATTCTGGTGAGGAAAGTCCACATATTGTTAATTATACCCTCTGCTTTTTATTTGTCTTGTTTTTCTCTTTGCAGTATTATTAAAGGTTAGTTCTTGTCAATAGCAATTTGGTATTGCAATGGGAGATGGTACAAAAGTATTATTTCTCATTGCCAACAACAGGAATTCTGCAGATGCTGGAAATTCAAGCAACACACATCAAAGTTGCTGGTGAACGCAGCAGGCCAGGCAGCATCTGTAGGAAGAGGTGCAGTCGACGTTTCAGGCCGAGACCCTTCGTCAGGACTAACTGAAGGAAGAGTGAGTAAGGGATTTGAAAGTTGGAGGGGGGGGGAAGATCCAAAATGATAGGAGAAGACAGGAGGGGGAGGGATAGAGCCAAGAGCTGGACAGGTGATTGACAAAAGGGGATACGAGAGGATCATGGGACAGGAGGTCCGGGAAGAAAGACAAGGGGGGGGGACCCAGAGGATGGGCAAGAGGTATACTCAGAGGGACAGAGGGAGAAAAAGGAGAGTGAGAGAAAGAATGTGTGCATAAAAATGAGTAACAGATGGGGTACGAGGGGGAGGTGGGGCCTTAGCGGAAGTTAGAGAAGTCGATGTTCATGCCATCAGGTTGGAGGCTACCCAGACGGAATATAAGGTGTTGTTCCTCCAACCTGAGTGTGGCTTCATCTTTACAGTAGAGGAGGCCGTGGATGGACATGTCAGAATGGGAATGGGATGTGGAATTAAAATGTGTGGCCACTGGGAGAACCTGCTTTCTCTGGCGGACAGAGCATAGATCAGCAAAGCGGTCTCCCAGTCTGCGTCGGGTCTCGCCAATATATAAAAGGCCACATCGGGAGCACCGGACGCAGTATATCACCCTAGTCGACTCACAGGTGAAGTGTTTTTTTTTTATTTCAAAATATACTTTATTCAAAAATAAATATATACAATAAACCATTCAATAACTTTTCATCCTTTACATACGTTTCCATTATACTCAGTAAAATATCCGTGTTTATAGCCACCCACGTGGCACTCCAGTAGTTCAGCTTAGCATCTCATTGTTGAGGGGTATACTCCCCGCCCACCGACCCCTCCCACTCCCACGGGTGGAGAAACCTATACTGTGGTCCTTCCCCACCGGGCCCTTGCGGTGGCTGCACCGAGTTTCAGTGCGTCCTTCAGCACGTACTCCTGCAGCCGAGAGTGTGCCAGTCGGCAGCATTCTCCCACGGACATCTCCATGTGCTGGTAGATCATCAAGTTTCGGGCTGACCAAAGAGCGTCTTTCACCGAGTTGATGATCTGCCAGCAGCACCGGATGTTGGTCTCCGTGTGCGTCCCCGGGAACAGCCCGTAGATCAGAGAGTCCTCTGTTACGCAGCTGCTGGGGATAAAACGTGACACTAGCCCGTCCATCCTCCTCCACACCCTCTTTGCGAACTGGCAGTGTGCAAAGAGGTGGGTCACAGATTCCTCCTCACTGCAGTCCTCCCGTGGGCAGTGGGGTGCGGGGACAACATTCCAGGCGTACAGGAGGGCTCTGACTGGGAGGGCCCCTCTCACCGCCAGCCAGGCGAGGTCTTGGTGCCTGTTGGTGAGATCTGGCGATGACAGGTGAAGTGTTGCCTCACCTGGAAGGACTGTTTGGGGGCCCTGAATGGTGGTAAGGGAAGAAGTGTAAGGGCATGTGTAGCACTTGTTCCGCTTACACGGATAAGTGCCAGGAGGGATAATTTCTCATTACCATTGTCTTTGAAGCTCTGACATTATTAATTAGTGTGACCTCCTTCCTTGTGGCTTTACTGTATTTATGCATTCAGTGACCACTTCATTAAGTGCATCTGTATACTATTATGTTAATGCAAGTATTCAATCAGCCACTCACGTGGCAGCAGCTCAATAGATGCAAATACAGTCAAGAGGTTCAGTTGTTGTTCAGGCCAAGCATCAGAATAGGAAAGAAATGTGATCTAAATGACTTTGACCTTGGTTCCAGATGGTGCAATTTGAGTATTTCAGAAACCACTGATCTCCTGGGATTTTCATACACAATGGCATTTAGAGTTTACAGAGAATAGTACGATAAAAAGAAACATCCAGTGAGCGGCAGTTCTGCGGGCAAAAAAATGCCTTGTTAATGAGAGAGGTCAGAGGAGAATGGCCAAGCTAGTTCAAGCTGACAGGAAGACAACAGTAACTCATATACACATGCATTACGACAGTGGTGTGCAGAAGAGCATTTCTGAATGCTCAACACATCAAACCTTGAAGATGAGCTGCAGCAGCAGAAGATCATGAACGTACTCTCAGTGGCCACTTTATTACATACTGGAGGTACTTAATATATTTATCCTCTGAATATAAATATGCTGAGGTTGTTCTCTATGGAGTAAGCAAGGCTGAGAGATTTGATGAGGGTATGCATGTTTAATATTGGTAAGCAGAAGGAAGTCATTTCCTTTAAAGGATGGTGTAAGGACTAAGGGACACATATAATTTTGATCAAGGTGATTGTGAGGAAAATAGTCTTTACCACATAGTAGTTATGCTCTGGAACTCAGTGCTGGAAGCAGAATGCATCAATGCTTTCAAAAACTATTTGAATAAACACTTGATACAGAATAATTTGAAGAGCAATGGGAACAGGATGGAGAAATGGACAGGTGGGATTGCAGTACCAGGAAAGTGAACAGAGTCAATGGCCCTAAATAAACACCTTCCATCCCTTAACAATTCCAGTAAGACTCAAAAAGAAATGTCAGATGTATAGGGAGGTCTAGAAGTTGACAGCAATTCCAATCTTTATTAGTATTTCAAAGTGTCAGTGACATCATGCACTGAAAGCCACCCCCAAAATCAACAGAAACTGATCTGTTTGGAATTGATCATTTAAACATGCACCTAAGCCAGACCCACTGTGATACACGACAGCTGTAGCATGCGTGTTATTGATTGATTAAATAGATGGGTAGCACAGCGGAGGTGAAACCTTTTGAGCATGTTTTGAACCAGAAATTTCCTGAAATAGAAAAAAATTAAAATACATTCCAAATTTCCAGCATTATAGGGTACATGTTGCTTTGTGTTTCTGTCTTACCCCAAAGGATATGTGTGGTTTCTAAATGCTACTGTGTACAATAGGAGGATAGAAGTTAATTTCTGTAAAACACACACTATAAAAACTGTGCTTGCATACCACACATGCTTTCAATATTCAGATCAACCTGATTGAAACCCTAATGTATTATTACTAAATTTTATCATTTGAAGGACACTGCTTATTACGGGTCATTATGTATTGCTTATGTTTGAAATTTTCACCTTGTCTTTCTCGATCCTTCCAGAACTTTGCTTTCACAATTGCCTGTTTTTGTTTAGACAGAATTAGTTGATATGAATGTATAATTTCCATTTACCATCAGTTTAGTTTGCCATAAACATTCCAACAGGGGATTTTTAATACCCTCTCCTCATTGTCCTTTGTAAAGCAAATTCTTGACAACCTTATTTAAAAAGGAATGAGATTGGCATGAAAGAGGTGTAATAACTAAGTGTGTATTATTTTCCTTGAACCTATTTTACAGTGTGCCTGTATTGTGGTTGATTCTTACATTGAACCGACGAGGGAGAAGTGAGGCAGCAGAGAAAATTTATAATTGAAACTGCATATTAAATTGAGCCATTGAAAGGCCAATTAGGACTTAAACAGTGAACAGTACAGCACGAAAGAATGTGGAAGAACAGAGGTATTTGTAAGTACAGATCCATAATTCCACGAGAGTAGCGTCACAGGTAGATAGGGCCATAAAGAGGCCTTCACAAATCAATTGACCTTCACTAACTACAGGAGTTTGAATCTTATATTGAAGTTATATTAGACATTGGTGAGGCCTGATTTGGAGTATTGTGTGCCATTCTGGTCATCTACGTGCAGGAATGATTCAAGAAGAGGGAAAGACAAGAAAGAAAATTTACAAAGATATTGCCAACACCTGTGGACCTGAGTTATAAGGAAAGATTGAATAGGTTAGGGCGTTACTCGCTGGAGCGTAGGAGATTGAGGGGAAATTTAACAGAGATATACAAAATTGAGGGGTATAGATAGAGTAAAAGCAAGTAGGCTTTTTTTCCACTCAGGTTGGGTGAGACTAGAACTAGAGGTCATAGGTTAAGGGTGAAAAGTTTAAGCAGAACATGAAAGGGGACTTCTTCACTCAGTGAGTGGTGAGAGTATGGAACAAGCTGTTAACACAAGTGGTGGATGTGAGTTCTATTTCAACATTTAAGAGAAACTTGGATAAGTACATGAATGGAAGTGGTGTGATGACTATAGTCCAGGTGCAGGTTGATGAGATGAGGTAGATAATAGTTCAGCATGGACTAGAAGGCTTTTTCTGCGCTGTCGTGTTCCATGACTCGATGACCAAATTTGAGAGGAGGGGTGACATATGAGCTCAATGAAGAAGGGAAAAAGCAGCAGAGTTGTTGGGCATTAATTAGGGTGGAGTTTAGCAAACAAGTCAGAAGATGTCTGTGGTAATTAAAGCTGAAGGTGTTCATAAATGATGACGTTTCCATCACTTGAAAAGGGAGTGGAGTAGAGTTTATATTAAAAGAGACATTCAGACAGAACACCAGTGTAACTTGACAGACTGAACAGCAGGTTATCCAACATTTCTGTCGATGAAAACAAAGTATTGTAGAAAGTTTGAGAAGCTGAACAACCCTTATAACAAAACAATGGAGTCTGGAGCTTTTTAGTAAGATAGAACATTGGACATTAGTAATTACAGAGTTAGTATTGCTTTCTTTCTTTATACTAATATAAAAATGTTGAAAATATACTGATTATAGGTACAATTATAAATAAGTTATTAAAGAACTTACTAACTGATAATTCTCATTGCATATGTTTGTGCAACAAATCTTAAATGTGGCCTTACCTTACCAAAATTCTTTTGAAAATCCTTCTGCAGTTATTAGACAGTATTGATCCTTTGAAAATTCCACAGATTAAGGCATCAGTTTGAATGAGGAAATTTTGGAAAAAATCTCAAGGTCATTAGGGAAATTAATAAAGGAAATCAACACAGTTAAGAAACTAATAATTCTAGAAATGATAAACTTGAGAAAGTCTGCACATGCTGGAATTCCAAAGCAACATACACTCAAAATGCTGGAGGAACTCAGCAGGTCAGGCAGCATCCATGGAAATGAATAAGCAGTCAACGTTTCAGGCCAAAACCCTTCTTCGGGACTCTGGAAATGATGTAAATTAACCAATTAGAAAAAATAATACTTACGATATTACACAATTAAAGGAATTTGATGACAAATATCTAAGAAGAAATTTTGAATGTGATAAATTTAATATTAATGAACTGAACAAACTTTATAAAAGGGCTAATATAGTTGGGTTAGTTTGATGAATAGTATGAAAATAACATTTCATAAATATTTCTATAAAGTTAAATCTATTCTTAAAGACACTTTTTCTTTGGTGCTATGAAATAGCTGAAGCTTGTAGGAAATGTGATTTTAGCTACAAAGCAGAACCCCACAATTCACATTATTAAGAAGGCTAAAGTTTAAAGACAGGAAAGGCTTGTAGGCAAAGTTTCTATTTTGGTTTGGCATCTCATGTGGGTTCGTGCTTGAAAGTGTGGAGTTTGATGGAAACCCGACATGACATTTTTCAGAAAGGAAAATACATTTTATTTGAAAATAGTATGTTCAAAGGAAGCAATGGATCTGAGTGGAAAAAAATGTCTGGTCTTAAGAAATAATGTATAAATGTCTTAATCTCAAATTAATGATGTGATGAGCAAATCTGATATTCTTTGACATTTTTATCAAGAGAAAAATGAAAGAATAAATATGACTATTGTAAGATTTAAAAGCTTTTTCTAGTCACTATCCAAGAATTACTTTATAATTAAGTCCTAAAGATAAATTGAATTCATGAATACATAACTAATGATTCTTAATGTCATGGGTCAATGTGGAAGTTTATTTATTTTTACTTGCCTTGTAGTAAAGGTTTTGTACTTTTGAGATTAAGAACATTTCTTAACTTTGATATTTTAACTTGACGGGTTGTATTGTGTTTGGTTTTATTTGGTCATTGTGTATATTTAAAGTGGAGGTTGATAGGATCTTGATTACATATTCAGGATTGTTTAGTATTATTTCCTTTATATAAGTGTAAGGAGAATGAAATAATTGTTACTTTGGATCTGATGCAGTACAAAAGAAATCACAAAATAAAGAACACAGAACCCAACAATAATAATGAAAGCACTATAAATAGTAAGATAGCTCCTACATATAGTTTGTATGTCCATAAAGTGAGGCTACGTGGTACATAAGGTGACTGACAGGAAATAATTAAGTCCAAAGGTTCGTTTATTATCAAGGCATGTATCCATATGCAACTCTGAAATTTGTCTTCTCCAGATAGCCACAAAACGACTATAAAACATGAAATTGTCTTCTCCAGATAGCCACACAATGACTATAAAACATGAAAGTTATTAAGAGGAAATCATCAAACACCTTCTCCCCCCCCCCCCGGCATTACAAAGAACGGCATCCCAATAACCAACCCCCAAACTCCCCCAACCCCCCCACACACAAAATGGACAAGGACATCAACATCCTCCACCCCCCAAAAAAACCCTCTGCTACACCAAAAAAAACAACAAAACACAATGGAATATCAACCACCAAATATCACCCCCCTCACACAACAAAATGGAAAAGGGACAGGCACTAAAAACACAGATTGTGAAAACCAGAATTCAGAAAGGTCCACAATCCATAAGCACAATTGTCCAACCCATAAACACAGAACCACGATATTATCCTACGATATCACTGACCTTCATCAAAAGGGAGGGACACCACATGAGGCAGTGAGGCCTTCCCTCCTGTCCCAGCGATCCATACAGCGATACTCCACTCACAGATTCCTTCTCTGGCAGCAATCAAAAGGAAGGCAGTCAGCACTGAACTCTCACTTGCCCTCTGCATTTGCCTCAATGTCTCAGTCTTCCTCAATGCTCTAACTGATGAAATGGAATTGAACATCAGCACGCACCCTATCTCAAAGTTTTGGGGCCGTCCGTGTACGTGCTCACTTCCTGGAATCTTCTCAGAGACAGCAACGTGCTGGATTGCTCAAACTATCTCCCAACTATAAATCACAGGCTCTAACAGTCCCAGAAACACACTTAAGGTGAAAAACAGACGTAAAAGAATTTTAAAAGACATTATCGTGAGCTATCTAGAAGATATCGACTGAGGAAGCATTGTACACCAGTGCTAAGTAGTGGTGGAGTTGGTGGCTGGAGGTGTTGATTTACTGCTTGTGAAAAGTAACTGTTTTTGAGTCTGGTAGTTCTGGCGTGAATGCGACATAGCTTCATCCCTGGTAGTAGTAGTAGGACAAACAGTCCTCGTACAGAGTGAGTGGGATCCTTCATGATGTTACTGGCCCTTTTCCAGCAACTTTCTGTATATATTGTATGTCCTTGATGGCGATTAGTTTGATGCCAGTGATGCGTTGGGCAGTTTTGACTATCTGGTGTAGAGCCTTGCTATCTGCCACAATGCAGTTTTCATAGCAAGCAGTGATGCAATTCCTTAAGATACTCTCTACTGCACACCTGTGGAATCGTATGAGTATGGATGGCAATAGTTCAGTTCTTTTCAGCCTCCTCAGAAAGCAGAGGTGCTGGGGAGCTTTCTTGACAGTGTAGGATGAGATCTGGGACCATGAGAGGTTGTGTGCGATGTGCACTCCCAAGAATTTGAAACTGCTTGCTGTGCCACCAATGTATAGTAGGGTGTGAGTGGTGCAAGTCCTCCTGAAGTCAATAACCTTCTCCTTTGTCCAGTTGGCATTAAAGAGGAGGTTATTTGCTAGCACCAGGCCACGAGCTTTTCCACCTCCTCTTTGTAGGCCATCTCAACATTGTTGGTGATGATCCTACCTGCTGATGGAGTTCACCTTTTCCCTCTGAGCCTCAGAACCTGTCAGAGTGCCAGAGACCTGACTACTACTGCTGCTAGTCTCTAAAAAATCATCTCCCTCAACTGTACTCAAGAGGGATTCTGTTTGTAAGGGGAATGGCCACAGGGAGATCCTGCACTGACTGTCTACTCCCTTATTCTTCCTGGTAGTTACCCAACTATCTGAAGCCTGTACCTTATTTGTGACCATGTACCTTAGATCTCAATGTGGGATTAATGGATTTGTGGCTAAATTTGCCGATGATACAAAGATAGGTGGAGGATTGGGTAGTGTTGAAGAAACAGAGAAACTTAGATAATATAGTGGAATGGGCAAAGAAGTGGCAAATGAAATATAATGTTGGAAAGTGTATGGTCATGCACTTTGGTGGAAGAAATAAATGGGCAGGCTATTATTTAGATAGGGAGAGAACTCAAAATGCAGAGAAACAAATGGACTTGGGAGTCCTTGTGCAAGATATCCTAAAGGTTAACCTCCAGGTTGAGTTGGTGGTGAAGAAGGCAAATGCAATGTTGGCATTCATTTCTAAAGGTATAGAATATAAGAGCAAGGATGTGATGTTGAGGCTCTATAAAGCATGTGTGAGACCACACTCGGAGTACTGTGTGCAGTTTTGAGCTCCTTATTTTAGAAAGGATATACTGACATTGGAGAAGGTTCAAAGAAGATTCACGAGAATGATTCCAGGAATGGAGGGTTACTGTATGAGGAATGTCTGGAAGCTCTTGGGTTGTATTCCCTGGAGTTCAGGAGAATGAAGGGGGATCTCATAGAAACAGTCCAAATGTTAAAAGGCAGGAACAGATTAGATATGGCAAAGTTATTTCCCATAGTAGGGGAGTCTAGGACAAGGGGGTACAACCTCAGGATTAAAGTACATCCACTTAGAACTGAGATGCGGATAAATTACTTCATTCAGATGGTGGTAAATCTGTGGAATTTGTTGCCACGAGTGGCTGTGGAGGCCAAGTCATTGGGTGTATTTAAGGCAGAGATAGATAGGTTCTTGATTAGCCAGGGCATCGAAGGGTATGGGGAGAAGGCAGGGGAGTGGGAATGACTGGAAAAATTGGATCAGCCCATGAATGAATGGTGGAGCAGAGTCGATGGGCCAAATGGTCTACTTCTGCTCCTATATCTTATGGTCTTACGGACCACCTCAGTTAAAATCTCATCTATGAGGTTCTCCACCTCCTGTATGGTTTTGATTACATCCAACTCCAGTTCCAGTTCCTTGACCCAGTCTGTCAGGAGCTGCGCTCACAGATGTAGTCATCAGAGAAACCATGAGGTTTCCTGAGATCTCACATCTTGCAGGAGAAACATTCCACTGCCCTGGCTGTCATCCTGCCTACACTGAGTCAAATATGAAGGATGCACAGAAAAATAAAACCTTACCTTGTTTTACTTGTGCCCACTTCACCAAAGCCTCCTAAGCCAAGGCCTCAACTCCACAACCTCACATTTTTATTTCAAATGGCCATGCCACTTGAACATAAGACCATAAGATATAGGTGCAGAATTTGGCCATTTGGCCCATTGAGACTGCTCTGCCATTTCATCATTGCTGACCTATTTTCCCTCTCAGCCCCGATCTTCTGCCTTCTCCCCGTAAGCCTTCAAGCCCTGACTAATCAAGAATCTATCAAACTCTGCCTTAAAAATACCCAATGACTTGGCCTCTGCAGTTGCCTGCAGCAGTGAATTCCTCAGATTCACCATTCTCTGGCTGAAGAAATCCCCCCTCATCTCCATTGCAGATAGATGCCCCTCTATTCTGAGGTGGTGTCCTCCGGTCTTAGATTCCCCCACCATAGGAAACATTCTCTTCACATCCACACTATTGAGGCCTTTCAACATTCGGTTGCTTCCAATAAGGTCACCCCTCATTCTTCTGAATTCCAGTGAGTAGAGGCCCAGAACCATCAAACATCCCTCATATGGCAAGCCTTTCGATCTTAGAATTACTTGCATGAACCTCCTCTGAACCCTTACCCATCTCGGCACATCTTTTCTTAGATAAGAGGCCCAAAACTGCACATAATACCCTACCACAGCTGTAGAAATACAGTTGGACTTCCTTTTTAATGGGGACCTAATGTATTTTGGGTGATGAGTTCCGGTCAGCTCGGTATATGAATAACACCCCTATTGAATATTGAAAGGCCCAGATAGAGTGGATGTGGAAAGGATGTTTCCTGTAGTGGGAGAGTCAAGGACCAGAGGACACAGCCTCAGGTTAGAAGGATGTTCCTTTAGAACAAAGATGAAGAAGAATTTCTTTAGCCAGATGGTGGTGAACCTGTGGAATTTATTGCCACAGACAGCTGTAGAAGCTACGTCGTTCGGTATATTTAAAGTGGAGGTTGATAGGTTCTTGATTAGTAAGAGTGTAAAAGGTTACAGGGAGAAGGCTTGAGAATGGGGTTGAGAATGATTACCAAACAGTGAGGGAATGGTGGAGAACCCTCAATAGACCAAATAACCTAATCCTGTGTCTACGTCATATGGTTGAAGATTGTCCAAAAAGTTCAGGTTTTCTTTATTCAAATTTAACATGGGAATGTGAGAGGCCTAGCTGGTTCCTGTAAACGGTGTCCCAATATGTTCAGCTCCTCTCAGTGAGCATTTGGTGAGTGCGTGTGTTGTGACAACCTGGGCATGCAGTAAATTGGTGTTATGTTTGGCTTAGCCTTCTGTCTTTAATGCTGGTATACAAACATTTGTGCAGAACTGCATATTTCACTGGAAGCTTATCCCCCCCAGACAGTCTCCCAAACCACTTGTGATTCTTTGCGTCAATCTTTATCTGACAGAGTTGGCCTGTTTGAGTAGTGAGCTATGATAAATGGCTGCTTTATTTTTGGCCATTCTGAGAAACTGCACATGGCATCCAACCCAGCGTGTTCAGTATTCCCTCAGATTTGGCATGCTTTCTGTTAATGGAAAGTTACTGAATAACTTCATGTACATATCTCTGTCCATATTGAGTAGTCAGCAGCTGTATAAACATTCATGTAGATATACTGATTAGCTATCACTTTAACAATTATGCTTTTCATCATTGGTGATAATGGCATAAATGCTCTTTGGGCTTTGCTCTCCATGTAGCCCACCAACATTTAAGCGCCCATTTATATTAATCCTATTTTACTCTCCCCATGTTCATAAATTTCTTATCTTCCCTCAACCACCAATTCCACCACTCACCCTACATACACTACAGTCTAAGTATCTCTCCACTTTGCATTTGTAATATTTATATTCAACAATTCTCATGCACTTTCCCTTGCTTTCCTCTGCTCAAGCCTGAACTTCACATTGAAGGGCATCATGGTAGCCTAGTACTTAACACAACGCTTTACAGCACAGACAACCTGGGTTCAATTCCCGCCACTGCCTATAAGGAGTTTGTACGTTCTCCCCATGATCGAATGGGTTTCCTCTGGGTGGTCCGGTTTCCTCCCACAGTTCAAAGACCTACCGGTTAGTAGGTTGATCGGTCATTGAAATTCGTCCCATGATTAAGCTAAGATTAAATCAGGGGATTGCTGGGTGGCACAGCTCAAAGGGCTGGAAGGACCTATTTAGCACTGTATATCAATAAATATACTGATCAAGGTATAAAGTCAAAGTCAGCTTTATTGTCATATGCAGAAGGACATATATGCACAGTTGCAATAAAAATGCAGTTGTAATATAGGCATATAGAATAATTAGCTCGGTACACAAGAAAAACAAAATTAAATTGCACTCAATTTTGACTAGAAAAAAAAATTAAGCCCAAAAAAGCTCCATTTTGGTACAGAGTGGTCAAGGTATCCATAGTGTTGCTAAACTGTGGTGATTAGAATTGTGCTAGTTGGTTGAGGCACCAAATGGTTGTAGGAAAGCAGCTGTTCTTGAATCTGGTAGTGTTGGACTTCAGGCTTCTGTACCTTCTGCCTGATGGTAACAATGAGAAGATGGCATGATGTTGGGGACCTTTGAAGATGGATGTTACCTTCTTGTGGCACATCAAGTTGATACTACTGATGGTGGAAAGGGATGTGCCTATGATGTATTGGACAGAGTTCACTACTCCCAACAGTTTCTTACATTCCTGCTCATTCAACTTGCTGTACCAGACTATGATGCAACTAGTCAGGATAATTTCAACAGTACGTCTGTAGAAGGTGGATAAGTGCTCAATGAAAAACAGACCTCTTTAACCTCCTAAGAAAATAAAGATGGAAAAGAATTGATCTTTACTAATAAAGTAAAGATCAATTATTTTTCATTCTATCCTCATTGCCAGTAAAATAGATGTCCTTGTGGATTCATAGCCTCCAATAAAGTAGCATGCAAAATACGCAAAGCATTATACAGGAAATAGGAAGAGATCTAGAAGATGTGTTTGCATGACAAGGAGAGAGGCCATTTCTGTCTATTTACCCTTACTTTGTTCTCCTGGAGTGATTGAACCTAGGCTCATGTGGCTCGGCATTGTCAGAAGCAGAATCACGGAAAATTAATGTCAGCTGGTTCACGAATGAAAGCTTCAGATTGGTCTGACATTCTGCTCTCTGGCCTCAAAGCTCATGGCAAATAGTGTCAAGGAGAAAAGAGACACATACCTACAAAACTAAATTAAATATCTTCCATAGTGTGGTGAGATGGGAGGCCAAAGTTACATTATGCAGTATTACTGTATTTTCATATAATCAATGCTAATTTTATGGTGGATTCTCATAAGTCACTTCGATACTTGCGGCTTTTATAAAGACAGCATTGTGTTTACCATAAGATACAGTTTATTTGGTTTTAATCCTATATTTTAAAGCCAAATATTAATGTTGTTTTTAATTTCCATTTTCAGTTGCTATTCAATGTTTCTTTTTGTGGACCTTTGTATGATGACTAACATATTCTACAATCAAGCACACGATTGAGATATAATAATAAATCACCAAGAATTACTTTATAAATAATCATATTTATATTGGGTCCTAGACTTTAGTTTACTTCAGGCTGATTGAATCAGTCCTCCCAATGCCAGCCTGAGAGTTTCTATGCGAAAGTAATGCCCAGATTGAAATAGCTTGAACTGAAAATGGAACAGATGTTGTATTATTTTGTAGTTGGCTCGTTCTCCACCAAGTATTTAATCTTCATGTTTAATGCAAACATGGGTAAAGCAATTTACAGAGGGAAAAGCAGAATTTGATTCCTGCACAATCATCTTCTCTCTGGACAACTCATTCTCAAAAAGAAACTTTATTGCAATGTGGTTTCGCAAAAATAATTGTGCAAATTGACCTCTAGGTATATTTTCCAGTTTGAGGAGCCAAAGGTTTCAACATAGCCTGCTTTTATTGGTCTTATTTTAGAAGCTATTCACTACATAAATGAAAACTATGGAAATTAAAAATGTACTAATAAAAAAGCAAGAGATTCTGCAGATGCTGGAAACCTTGAGGAACACACACACACACACACAATGCAGGAGGAAAGCAGCAGGTCTAGCAGCTTCTGTGGAGGGATGTAAGCAGTCAATTTATTGGGCCGAGTGCCTTCAGGACTGGAAAAGAAGGGGACAGAAACAAAATTAGAAAGTGGGGAGGGGAAGGAGTAAGAGTAAGACTGTTACATGTAATTCAGTTCCCATTATGTAATGCTCAGCTATATTGGCTCGTATTTATCTAGGGGAAACCCCGTCCATCGCCCACCTTGTCTCCTGGTTATGTCGGTTGCTGTACAACTGCCACCTCATTCAGTTTCAAACATCAATCATCAGCCAGCACACAATGTACGTTTTACCAATTACACTTTATAGATATTACTAAGTCTATGAGATTAATAGAAGTTCAATACAAAAAAAGGAGTGGAAAAGGCGCTAGACTCATCAAAGTTCAATTTCTTCGTGCGCACGTTGGAGCTCGGGGACCTCTTCGGGACCACCCGGACCCCTTCGACTCGCAGCTCGGGACCACCCGGAGTGATCAATCTGAGCTTTCCCACGCGTCCGTCATCCTCACGGTCTCTCCTCCAACTCCCTGCCAAACGCCCCGGTTCCCAGCCATATGAGACAGCATATCACCCCAAGAAAGAATAACATGGACACCCATTGGCTCATAGTACATCTGCTATCTGTTATAACCCAAGCAAAGTGCTAGCTAGAGACCATCTCAGCATTTAACATAACAAAGAAGCCATTTTAATTTTAACATAACAAAGAAGAAACCCCTTACAATTATAAACTACAACCCAGACGATGAAGACTCGAATGTGATCACTTTCCATCTAATGCTTTATTTGGGGATGCTAATCTTCATTGCAAAATTGGGAAGCTGTAAAGTTAAACAGAAAATCAAACTCCGAGCAGAGAAGATGGCGGCGCGATGCAGCGCACAGTGGCCACTCTGGAATGAATATCTGTAATCTGTCGTAGGACGCCGTGCACAATCCTGATTTGACGGAGACGGACATGAGAAGCACGGAGGAACATCTGGTGAAATTTCTGAAATACCTGTTTCGTTGCCACTGCTACTCTGCAATCCAGAATCTCCGGAGGGGATGGCCCCGAATCCTTGGCTTTGCCTGTTGCTTGGCGGCCGGGGTCAGGGTTGAAGCGCTCGGCAGCGATGGTGCTCGGTGTCGGAGGGCTGGTCGGACGCTCGAAGTTTTCGGATGGATTCAAGAGTCGGCTGTGGTCGGGTGCTTCCGGGGTGCTGCATCAGCAAGTTTGCGGCGCTGGAAGTTCATGGCAGGGAGAGTTTTTCTTCCTTTTACCGTCTGCGTGAGATGATGGGACTATCAGGACCTTGAGACTTTCTTTTTTTTACCGTGCCCATGGTCTGCTCTTATCAAATTACGGTATTGCTTTGCACTGTTGTAAATATATATATTATAATTATGTGGTTTTTGTCAGCTTTAGTCTTGGTCTGTCTTGTGTTTCTGTGATATCATACTGGAGGAACATTGTATCATTTCTTAACGCATGCATTACTAAATGACAATAAACGAGGATTGAGTGTCCTCATAATCTTAAAAAAAACGTGTACAGCTATGTCTATTCCTGATATTTTAAAACAGCTTATTTGTTACTTTCTTTTGTATGTATAATGAACCTCCAATCTTTTAGCTCCAAAACAATCTACTCAGCTAAGTTATAAGAATATTTGTGCTTTGTCTCTTTTGGTACATCCTTATTTAAAAACTTTATTATTTTGGTCAGAATCTGATGTGTTTATAATTTGAATCTGAGTAGTTTGGATGTTTGCTTCGAATGAATGCAATAGAGAGCAGAACAGCACCGGTGTTAGTTTATCTGCTCTTTATGTTTGAAGTGACCAAACACATTCTTTCAAAAATCCAGTCAAAATTTCTTCGTGGTATATTGAGTTTTCATGTCTCTCACAAGCAACCTTCCCCATCGGAGAAAAATTGCTATTATTGAGATTCAATGTTGAAGCTCTACCAACAATTATGACTAACGCGTCATTGATGTCCCTCTGTGTGGAGGCGAAGCCCTGACTGACTGTCCCTGTTAAAGCCTTGTGAGCTGCCATACATTTAAATTAGCTGTTTCACTCTAATTTACTGTGGGTGGAAAATGAGATCAAACTCAGAAAGCAGACATAAAACCAGATCGTTTCAGAATATCTCCCATGTTATTACAGCTTAAAATCCATCCCTATCTTTGCTGCGGGTAATCAGCTGAAAATAACCAACTCCTGTGACAAAGGACTTTCCTCATGACCTGGTTATCCACAGGTCTGCTTACCGCCCTGACTTTCTTGTGAAGTTGAGTTATATTCATTATCCCATTATACCCCTGAATCATATCTTTGCCTTTGATCTCATTTCCTGTTTGAGTTTAAATTCCTTTAACAGGTCAAGGCTAATTAATTTCCACTACTGTATATTGCTGTCTGGAATCTTTATACAATAGCAGTGAGTGATTTAAAAGTTTACTTTTGGACTGGTGTTGCCACAGTATAACCTTGGTCTACTGTTTGCTCCAAAAACGTTACAGGAACTCAAACCACCTTTCCATTCTAAAATATGGGGTGTTCAGACAGACATTCTCAATAGGTAAACATATATCAATGTCCTTTTTCGCGCAGACTGCAAAGTAATTTCATGTACATTTTTTTTTCTCCATTTCCAATAACCACATTAGGGGGGGCATGCAATCCAAAACTTAAATTCCTTCCGATATGCAATCAAACAATGGCTAGGCAGTACAGAAAATAAGACAGCATGGTTACTTAATGCTGCCTGTTCACTTTGTTTCAGAAAGAATGAAATAATTGTCTTTAACATATAAAAAACAGTGTTGTAAATTTGGAATTAATCAAGAGCAAAATGAATGGCGTCAAATAACATTTAATAGTGATTTCTAAAACAGGAAGTCCATGGTATGAATAATGCATGCCATTTTAATCCTTTAGTTTCTAAATCTAAGTCACCTTTCGGAAATAGTTTATCTGGTACAATGACAGGGGAATCTGCAAGCAATTGGCCAACCAGCTATTTATTAGAGTTATTAGGGGCCTACAACTTATGTTTCACCTAATTTATTTTACTCACAATGGAGTTCTGTTCTCATCAAACTTAATCCTAATATAATTCAACGATAATGATTTTATTATGGCGCTTAGATTCTGTATCATGTGATAACCACCAGAAGGAAGCATTCTGAGCTCGTGCCTAATACTTTTTTTATTTGTTCTCACTGTGGACAAAAGCAACATTAATTGTGCATTTCTGTTGCCCTTGAACTGACTGGCTTAAACATAATTTCAGAAGTCAATTGTGACTCAAACACATTAAGTGGGCCTGGAGTCACGTATAAACGAGAATGGTTGCAAAGAGCATATTCCCTTCCTTAAGGGACCTTAGTGATCCTAACTGGGTTACTGTAGCAATTTCAGAGTCAAAGCAAATTCATTATCAGAGTACTTATATGTCACCATATGCTACCTTGACAAACAACCAATTCACAAAAGAAGAAGTTAGGCAAATTTAAAAAAATACTTAAAGCATGAGTTGTACAGTCCTTGAAAATGAATCTGCAGGTTGGGGAATTAGTTTTGAGTTGAGACGGGTGAAGTTGAGGAGCCTGATGATAGAAAGCTAATTACTGTTCCTGAACCTGGTGGTGTAGGGCCTAAGGCTCCTGTGCCTCTGCCGATGATAGTAGCAAGATGATAGAGCATGGCCTAGGTGCTGACGGTCCCTGATGCTGCCCACTAATGGCAATGTTCCTTGTAAATATAGTCACATAGCTAGTTCTGGAATTTCATTCTGGATTTACAGATGGATAAGACAAAATTCATCAGCTGCCATGTTGAAGTTCAATCTCCAAACAATCCTTCTGATGAACTTCAAGAGGCTGCAGAGAGTAATGGACTCAGCCCAGTCCATCACGGGCACAGCCTTCCCCAACATCCGAAGCATTAAGACGAGCTGTCAGCTCAAGGAGGCAACGACTATCATCAAGGATCCCTACAATGTGGTACTAGGTGGTACAAACTTCACACTGCTACCTCCAGGAAGGGATCTGAAGCCTGAAGCCCCACACCACCAGGTTCAGGAACAGCCACTTTCCTACAGCCAACAGGTTCTTGAACTGACCTGCCCAACAGTAATCCTACCTCAACAATGGAAGACGATGGACCACCTCAATAGACTCAGGACTCATCAGTTTGAAACATCGACTGTTTACACTTTTCCATTGATGCTGCCTGGCCTGCTGAGTTCTTCCAGCATTTAGTGTGTGCATTGCTTGGATTTCCAGCATCTGCAGATTTTCTCGTGTTCAATTCTAATTGTGTTTTGCACAAACCTCTTGTTTTGCATAGTGTTTTACTTCACCGTTGTGTATAATTCATGTACAGTTTGCCAGTTAGACCATAAGACCATAAGACAAAGGAGCAGAAGTTGTCCATTCAGCCAATCAAGTCTGCTCCGCCATTTTATCATGAGCTGATCCATTCTCCCATTTAGTCCCACTCCCCCACCTTCTCACCATAACCTTTGATGCCCGGCTACTCAGATACCTATCAATCTCTGCCCTAAATACACCCAATGACTTGGCCTCCACTGCTGCCCATGGCAACAAATTCCATAGATTCACCACCCTCTGACTAAAAAAATTTCTTCGCATTTCTGTTCTGAATGGGTGCCCTTCAATCCTTAAGTCATGCCCTCTCGTACTAGACTCCCCCATCATGGAAAACAACTTTGCCACATCCACTCTGTCCATGCCTTTCAACATTCGAAATGTTTCTATGAGGTCTCCCCTCATTCTTCTAAACTCCAAGGAATACAGACCAAGAGCAGACAAACGTTCCTCATATGTTAACCCTCCCATTCCCGGAATCATTCTAGTGAATCTTCTCTGTACCCTCTCCAACGTCAGCACATCCTTTCTTAAATAAGGAGACCAAAACTGCCCACGGTACTCCAAGTGAGGTCTCACCAGCGCCTTATAGAGTGTCAGCATCATATCCCTGCTCCTATACTTTATTCCTCAAGAAATCAATGCCAACATTGCATTCGCCTTCTTCACTACTGACTCAACCTGGAGGTTAACTTTAAGGGTATCCTGTACGAGGACTCCCAAGTCCCATTGCATCTCAGAACTTTGAATTCTTTCCCCATTTAAATAATACTCTGCCCATTTATTTTTTCTGCCAAAGTGCATAACCATACACTTTCCAACATTGTACTTCATTTGCCACTTCTCTGTCCATTCTTCCAATCTATCCAAGTCTCTCTGCAGACTCTCCGTTTCCTCAGCACTACCGGCCCCTCCACCTATCTTCGTATCGTCAGCAAACTTAGCCACAAAGCCATCTATTCCATAATCCAAATCGTTGATGTACAATGTAAAAAGAAGCGGCCCCAACACGGACCCCTGTGGAAAACCACTGGTAACCGGCAACCAACCAGAATAGGATCCCTTTATTCCAACTCTCTGTTTCCTGCCAATCAGCCAACGCTCTATCCACGTATGTAACTTTTCTGTAATTCCATGGGCTCTTACCTTGTTAAGTAGCCTCATGTGTGGCACCTTGTCAAAGGCCTTCTGAAAATCCAAATATACAACATCCACTGCATCTCCCTTGTCTAGCCTACTGGTAATTTCCTCAAAAAATGGTAACAGGTTTGTCAGGCAGGATTTTCCTTTAAGGAATCCATGCTGAGTTCTGCCCATCTTGTCATATGCCTCCCGGTACTCTGTAACCTCATCCTTGACAATCGACTCCAACAACTTCCCAATCACCGATGTCAAGCTAACAGGTCTATAATTTCCTTTTTGCTTCCTTGCCCCCTTCTTAAATAGCGGAGTGACATTTGCAATCTTCCAGTCCTCCGGAACCATGCCAGAATCTATCGACTTTTGAAAGATCATCGCTAATGCCTCCGCAATCTCCACAGCTACTTCCTTCAGAACACGCAGGTGCATTCCTTCTGGTCCGGGAGATTTATCTACCTTTAGACTATTCAGCTTCCTGAGTACTTTCTCTGTCATAATTGTGACTGCGCACACTTCTCTTCCCTGCCATACCTTGAGTGTCCGGTATACTGCTGATGTCTTCCTCAGTGAAGACTGATGCAAAATACTCGTTCAGTCCCTCTGCCATCTCCTTATCTCCCATTACAATTTCTCCAGCATCATTTTCTATCGGTCCTATATCTACTCTCACCTGCCTTTTACTCTTTATATACTTGAAAAAGCTTTTAGTATCCTCTTTGATATTATTTGCTAGTTCCTTTCATAGTTAATCTTTTCCCTCTTAGTGACCTTCTTTTGTAAGGTTTTAAAAACTTCCTAGTCCTCTGTCTTCCCACTAATTTTTGCTTCCTTGTATGCCCTCGCCTTTGCTTTAACTTTGGCTTTGACTTCTCTTGTCAACCACGGTTGCATCCTTTTTCCGCTCAAATTTCTTCTTTTTTGGAATATACCTGTCTTGCACCTTCCGCACTTCTTGCGTAAACTCCAGCCACTGCTGCTGTGCTGTCTTTCCCGCCAGTGTCCCTTTCCAGTCAACTTTGGCCAGTTCCTCTCTCATGCCACTGTAATTTCCTTTACTCCACTGAAATACCGACACATCAGATTTCGGCTTCTCTTTTTCAAATTTCACAGTGAACTCAATCATGTTATGATCACTGCCTCCTAAGGGTTCCTTCACCTCAATCTCTCTAATCACCTCCGGTTCATTACACAATACCCAATCCAGTACAGCTGATCCCCTAGTGGGCTCAACAGCAAGCTGTTCTAAAAAGCCATCTCACAGACATTCTACAAATTCTCTCTCTTGAGATCCAGTGCCGACCTGATTTTTCCCAATCCACTCGCATGTTAAAATCCCCCACAATTATCATAACACTGCCCTTCTGACAAGCCTTTTCTATTTCCAGTTGTAATTTGTAGTCCACATCCCTGCAGCTGTTTGGAGGCCTATAAATAATTGCCATCAGGGTCCCTTTACCCCTGCTATTTCCTAGCTCAACCCACAAAGATTCTGCACCTTCTGATCCTATATCACCTCTTTCTAATGATTTAATGTCATTTCTTACCAATAAAGCGATGCCTCCCCCTCTGCCTACCTGCCTATATTCCGATACACCATGTATCCTTGGACGTTCAGCTCCCAGAGACGTACATCCTTTAGCCATGTCTCAGTGATGGCCACAATATCATACCTGCCAATCTGTAGCTGTACGACAAGATCATCCACCTTATTCCTTATGCTGCGTGCATTTAAGCACAACACCTTAAGACCAGTATTTGATACTTTTCGCTTTGCTTTCACTGCAACTCATCCCAATGGCTACAAATTTGCCCCATCACCTGCCTTTCTTTCCTAACAGCTTTACTGCTCACTATCTTAGATTTATTTCTGTTTTCCCCTTCCTCTGCTCTGTCATTCCAGTTCCCATCCCCCTGCCAAATTAGTTTAAACCCTCCCTAACAGCTCTATTAAACTTTCCCGCCAGGATATTGGTCCCCTTCGGGTTCAGGTGTAACCTGTCCTTTTTGAACAGGTCATACCTCCCCCAGAAAAGATCCCAATTATCCAAGAATCTGAAGCCTTGCCCCCTGCACCAGTCTCTCAGCCACGCATTCATCTGCCTGATCCTATTATTCTTGCCCTTGCTAGCACGTGGCACAGGTAGCAATCCCGAGATTACTACCCTGGAGGTCCTGCTTCTCAGCTTCCTTCCTAACTCCTGGAAATCTCTCTTCAGGACCTCCTCCTTTGTCCTATCTATGTCATTGGTACCAACATGTACCAAGACAACTGGCTGCTCACTCTCCCCCTTCAGAATATTCTGGACCCGATCCGAGACATCCCGTACCCTGGCACCTGGGAGGCAACACACCATGCGGGTATCTCTATCAGGTTCACAGAATCTCCTTTCCCTCTCTTGACAGTGACCCAGTTTTCTGACCCCTGTAGCCTAGGGATGACCACTTCCCTGTAGCTCCTGTCTATCAGCTCTTCACTTTCCTGATAAGCAGTAGGTCATCAAGCTGCAGTTCCAGATCCCTAACACGGTCTCTGAGGAGCTGCATCTCGGTGCACCTGGCGCAGATGTGGCCATCAGGGAGGCTGGAGGTCTCCCAGGATTCCCACATCTGACACCCTGAACAAAGCACTAACCCTGCAGGCATGCTATCTAATTCTACAGGAATGAAACAGGAAAAATAAGTCTACTCACCCACCTACCTTGCCAAACAGATGAACTTATTAAACCATTAGCTAGTACTGTTAGCTGTGAGCGCCCTGCTGTTCCTGTCTGTCCGGGCCGATTCGCGAAAGGGGATGGGGGGGGGAGAAAAAAAGAGTTGGTGCTTCACTCTCGCCTCTTCCTGTTTTCCGCCGAAGCCCGTTGAAGCCAAAGCCTTACACTCTGCTACCGCTCACTCCGCTGCCCGCTCCGACAGCTGCCCACTGTATAGGGTGGTCTCCTTTTAAAACTCTCCGCGCGGTCCTGTTGACGTCATGCGCCTGTGCAGTCTCGCCCTTCTTGCACTCAAAGAAGTTTTTTTAAAAAAAAACTGCCTTCCTTCAGAATTCAGCTCCCATTACGCTCTGTAGTCCCAATCCAAAAGAGATCCGTTGGCAGCAACCTGCCTTTTTAGACTCTCCGCGCGGACCGGTTGATATCATGCGCCTGTGCAGTCTCGCCCTTCTTCCACTCGAAGAAGTTTTTAAAAAAAAAACTGCTTTCCTTCAGAATTCAGCTCCCACGACGCTCTGTAGTCCCGATCCAAAAGAGATCCGTTGGCAGCAACCTGCCTTTTTAGACTCTCCGCACGGTCCTGTTGACGTCACGCGCCTGTGCAGTCTCGCCCTTCTTGCACTCGAAGAAGTTTTTAAAAAAAAAGCTGCCTTCCTTCAGAATTCAGCTCCCACGACGCTCTGTAGTCCCGATCCAAAAGTTCTGTGCATTTTGTGTGAGTCTGTGATGCTGCTGCAAAGAAGCTTTTCATGATCTCTGCACCTCACTGTACTTATACAAATGACAATAAACTTGACTTGATTTCAGTGGTCAACTGTCTGCAGTCTTTGTCATTACAGATCAATTATCCAGGCCTCTAGGTACTAGTAACTTCACCAGTGTGCTACTGTATCTGAAATGCCGATTGATTTATGGTGGAGCAACAACACAGCTGGCAGAGCTTCTGCTTTACTTCTGCAATGACCTGAGTTCATTCTTGACCTTCGGTATGGAGTTTGTGCATCCTCCTTTTGATGGTATTGGATTTGCTGTCTGCTCTGTTTCTTCTCACATGCATGTAGGTTGGAAAGTTAGCTGGCCACTGTGTAGATAAAGGACTGCAGAGAGTTGAAAGAAATGTGGTGGTAGAGGAAGATGCATTAGGGAATTTTAAGAGATGTTTTGATAGGCACATGAATGCAAGGGAAATGGAAAGATGTGGACATTGTGCAGGTAGAAGGGATTAGTTTAGTTGTCTGTTTGATTGGCTCTGCACAGCATTGTTGCCAAAGGGCCAGTTCCTAGGCTGCACAGTTTAATATTCAAAGAAATGTGGGGACTGGAGCAAATAAATTTTTTTTATGGACTTGGTGGGTTAAAGTGCCCGTTTCCATGCTTTGGGATTCTTTGTCTCTAGTTATTCCTCAAAAGAGCTTGATCCTAGTAAAGAAGAAGCTACAGGCCTAAAATGAATGGATATTGCCCTGTTGACTTGCTAGAGTTGTTTGAATCTTTGACAAGGGTTGTTTCTTTCCCATTCTATATTTGTCAGAGAAGTCAAGAGTCTCCTCACAGCTCCTAAACATCATGGACTTCCAGACCAATCAGACACTATTGGTTAGAGACATCAAGTTGTCCGTGAAGTGCCATTTGAGAAGATTTTTCTTCACAAGATCCTTGAGACCTTCTTTGTTGTTTTATTTTGCAAATAATCAAGCTCTCTGATTTCTACAGGTACATTGCCCTGTTGTGGCAACTGATCATCACCTGGACAAGGAAAACAATCCAAGGATCCTCGCAAAGCCTCATGGGATTCCTGGCCCACAACCATTCAGAACAGAGAAGGAGCATTTTAGATGGCATGGAACCTTGAAGTATATTGTGCTGTGAGCCGTGGGTAAATGACAAAAGAAACACCTCACCTTATTAACCAGTCATCCATCTTCCCCATCAAGTAACTACTGCCCCACGCGGGGCAAAGTCTATGCCTCCAACACAGACCTCATTAACCATTTCATAAGTCATGGAACTGAAATGAAAGCACAAATCAGTCATTTTGGAATGCATGAGTGAAAGTGCAAGCCAACATTTCAAACTAGGGTCGGTTGCAAAAATCCCATGCAGTAGGGTTTCCAGGTGTAAGTGCTTGAGCAAGGTTAGACTGTAAGAATAGTTGTCAATTGAAAATATTAAGAGAATGTCGAGCATCTCCACTCCATTCGCCATAAGTAGGACTTCCCAGAGGCCAAACAGTTTAATTCCGAGTCCTGTTCTGATGTGTCGGTCCATGGCCTCCTCTTGTGACATGATGAGGCCATCCTCAGGGTGAAGGAGCAACACATATTCCATCTGGTTAGCCTCCAACCTGATGGCAAGAATATCAATTTTTCCTCCAGATGAACAAGTTTCCACACCCTGCCTTCCTCTATCCCCCACTCTGACCTTTTACCTCTTCTCACCTGCATATTATTTCCCCCGGGTCACACCCTCCTTACCTTTCTCCTATGGTCCATGCTCCACTCTCCTCTCCCCTCAGATTCCTTCTTCTTCGGCCCTTGACCTGTCCCGGCATCCTGGCTTCACCTACCACCTTCCAGCTAACCTCTCTTCCCTCCCCCAACATTTTATTCTGGCATTTACCCCCTTCCTTCTCAGTCCTGAAGAAGGGCCTCTATCTATTCACTTCCTTAGATATTGCCTGATCTGCTGGGTTCCTCCAGCATTTTGTGTGTGTGTTTGTGGTTTTGATTGTTTCAATGCCTTAACCTGATATGATTATAAAGGAGGACACTGAAAGAACTTTTTGCCATGTCTGTTAAATTCCACTGATGAGGTATTGCAAAGTACTGAGGAGGCCGACCTCGTTTATGCTGCAGCTTTTATTTAAGTCAGCTTTGGCTTGGTGGTAGCCCTCTTCCCTCTGAATCAGGAAGTGTGGATTCAAACTTCACTCTAGAGATTTGAGCATTTCATCTAAATTGACACTTGAATTCACTATTGAGGGAATATTACACTGTAGAACTTGTAATCTCTTGGATAAGACATCAAACCTGGTCCCCAGCTGCCCTCACAGATAAAAATATGAGAACCCCCAGCGGGGGAACTACCTTGATGTCCCTCGACTAACATCATTAAAGTGGAATTAGTCATTTATCTCATTTTACTTGGAGGCCAAAGTTGCATTTCCTCAAATTGGTACAATGACATTAATAATATTTCAATTGTTGAAAATGCGGAGTACATGATAGGGATCATATAAATGCAAGCTTTCTTGCTTCAGCACTGGCAACATGTTTAAATTACTCAATGTATTTGCATCTGTCAAAATCTTTTCTTTAACAGTTATTATAAGCTCATTTTGGCCAGCCTTGCGTAATTTTTGGCCATTCAGTAAGCAATTTTTTCTAGATTGTTTTGTGTTTTTCGACACATTTGGCATTTCTTTCTGATAATATCAACTGTACTTTACGTCATTTCCAAAGCTATATTTTTCCCCTTTTAGATCCTTTTTTCTATAACCAAGAAAACCGGCAGGTGACTCCTTTCCAACTCCCAAGGACTTTGCCCTTGCCCTGTCATTATTTACTCATTTGTAATGGTCTGTGTTGACATATGCCCAGCCTTTGTTCTCCCCTCCTCACCTCTACATTGAAGTTATCCTACTTGGCAGCTCCCAGTGATCCCAGACAACTTTTGGAACTCTGCACAATGAATGATTTTATGCTTGTTAGGTATAAGCCATGAAACCTGTTGTGTAGACAAAACTAAACCTTACATGTAAGGGAAAACTGAGTTTTGAAAAAACAATAAATCAATCAATTCACTTCTCTATGAGGTTGGCAGAACCTAGACTTCTCTGTTCTAAGGAAGAGAAAAACACCGGAAGCATTAGTGAAAATGCTTCCACCGTCCACATTCTTCTATTACATATTAAAGGAAGTGATTAGTCTGTTTCAAAGTTCAGAATTAATGACAAAAGTCTTACTTGTTTACTGTATTCTTTCACCCATCTACACCCGAGGGCTCCTAACTTTGCTATGAATGTTTGTGCTTCTGTTGAACATAAAAGAAGCGTGAAGGAAATATACAGCAGATTGTTTGATATGTGACTTTTGGATTCCTGGGAAAATGTGAATTTATAAGAGCTCATTGTCAATCTGTGGTAATTTTACTTAAGAAATGAAGTCACTTTGGTTCCAAATAGAAGTTGTTTAGATTCACATCAGACTGTCTCCTGTGCCTAGTTAAGTGGTGGAAGGAGGAGTGCTAGACGTTATGGAGAGGAGACATAACAATTGCAATGCAGCATTCCCATTAGAATTTCGCGGGTTCTGTACGTCAACATCAAATTTCATAAATCCTTTCTCCTCATCTGCATCCTATGATTTCTCAGTTCTTTAGATCCCACCACATCACTCTTCACTCCAACAGCATCAATGTTTTTGAATATTGGAGGAAAACACACAAATGCTGGAGGAACTCAGCTGGCCAGGCAGCATCTAAGGAAAAGAGTACAGTCAACATTTCAGGCCAAGACCTTTCAGTAGAATGGTCTTGCTGAAGGGTCTCAGCCCAAAACATCGACTATACTCTGTTCCATTGATGCTGCCTGGCCACCAGAGTTCCTCCAGCATCTTGCGTGTGTTGCTTGGATTTCCAGCATATGAAGATTTCCTTTTGCTTGTGATTGAATTTAGGAGGATTTGATTCAAATTTATAGAAGATATGCACTCAATGGTCACTTTATTGGGTACCTCCTGTACATAATAAAGTTGGCACTGAGTGTATGCTCATGATCATCTGCTGCTGTAGCCCATCCACTTCAAGGTTCAATGTGTTGTACATTCAGAAACGCTCTTCTGCACACCACTGTTGTAACATGTAGTTATTTCAGTTACTATTACCTTCCTGTCAGCTTGAACCAGTCTGGCTATTCTCCTCCGATCTCATGGCATTTTCTCCCACAGAACTGTCGCTCGCTGGATGTTTTTTGCTTTTCGCACTATTCTTCATAAAATTAAAAGACTGTTATGCATGAAAATCCCAAGAGATTAGTAGTTTCTGAGATACTCAAACTACCCGGTCTGGCGTCAAGAATCATTCCACAGTCAAAGTCATTTAGATCACATTTCATCCCCATTCTGATGTTTTATCTGAACAATGACTGAACCTCTTGACCATGTCTGCATGCTTTTATGCACTGAGTTTCTGTCACATGATTGGCTGATTAGATATTTGTATTGAGGGGCAGGAACAGATGTACCTAATAAATGGCCACTGGCACCTAACGTCTGCTTGATAAATTTTAACCACTTTGTGATTAACCATTCATAAACGTCTCTGGAAACAGCAAAGGAATTGTTGATCTAGCTAAGCAGTATAAATAAACTAAGGAACTATTGGCAGGGGTTAACCAATACCGCAGTTACCACATCTAGTTGCTGGAATATAAATGCAACATTGAGTTTTGTAGGGCTGTAGGAACACTACACCCAGTGAATCCTCTCACCAGTAATATATACTGTGCAGCCATGACTCATTCCATATTGGTGTGGCTGTAATAATAAAAAGCCCAGAAACTGCTTTTTCCAAGTGGGAAGTAAATGTGAAACAATGAACCACAAGGATCAACTAGCTACTTAGCAATATGAGAGTGAGAGATGAACAAATTTACATTTATGTAGCTCTTTACACAGGATTGAAGGGCTTGTCATATGAAGAGTGTTTGATGGCTCTGGGTCTGTATTCACTCGAATTCAGAAGAATGAAGGGTGACCTCATTGAAACCTAGCAAATGTTGAAAAGCGTTTGTAGATTAGATGTGGAGAGGATGTTTCCTGAGGTGGGAGGGTCGTGGAACAGAGGACACAGCCTCAGAATAGAGGGGTGCCAGTTTAGAATAGAGATGAGGAAGCATTTCTTTAGCCAGAGAGTGGTGAATCTGTGGAATTCATTGCCACAGGCAGCTGTGGAGGCCAAGTCTTTATGTATATTTCAGGCAGAGGTTGATAGATTCTTAATTGGTCAGGGCATGAAGGGATACGGGGAGAAGGCAGGGGACTGGGCCTGAGAGGAAAAATAGATCAGCCATGATGAAATGGCTGAGCAGGCTCAGTAGGCCAAATGGCCTAATTCTGCTCCTATATCTCATGGTCTTATGGCCTGCTTTACATATTTTGAATTAATCTCATGTAATTTGTCAAGCTAGTTTGTTAATGCCCTGTTTATTAGTAGAATGAATTGCAACATTTTACTGACCAATTGAAGTTGTATCAATATATCTGCCATTGAGGCTCATTTAAAAGAGGATGTAAGATTATCAGGATCCAAAAATTGGCTACATATTTAATCACACACATGGAAATGGAGTTTTGTTTTCTACAATTTAATTATAATCTCTTACTGTTTTCTAAATTCACTAAACATAATCACATGCAGGCATCTTGCCAACAGCAACACAGAAATGGCAATGATGCAAATCAATAACAGTTACTGCTACACATTACTGCTCAGACTGTTTCGATCCTTACAAAATTCTAGTCATGTGAAAGGCCTCCTTCAGAGAATTCATTGCTTGATGACTTCTGCGCAGAGATTGATTCCAATGGTCCGCCAGGTATTAATTTGATTATTATAAATGAAAGTTCTAAGATGTGTATATTTTGGAATGAGGGATAAAATTTATGTATTAGTTGCAGTTAAGCACATTGGACAGAGCAATATTTTTCACCGGGATACATATGAATTTATTGAAGTAATAGTATAGATCAGTTGACTCAATGCATCCATGCCATGATGTTTTCTGCTTGGAGTATCTACTCTCCAATTATGCGCACAATTTGTCTATTATTTCATATTCTTTCTTTTTACATGCTTATCCAGTTTAATGGTAAATTATGTTGTTATTTCTGCCTTAATTTTTCGATTCCATTAATCTTGCTCCAGTGCCACATAGTTTCTAAGTTAAACCATTCTTCCTGTATTTGTATAGGGTCTTTCTGTTTCTGGCCTTTACATCATTTAGAAGGAAAATTATGGTCATGTAAGACAATATTAATCAAAAAATACTTACCTAGATTATTTCAAAGTAACAGGTTTGCCGTGCAGTCAAGGATGTAATGAACAATTAATTAGTTAATTGGATATGGGAACACTGACAAGGCCAGCATTTAATACATTTTCCTAATTTCCCTTGGGAAGGAATGGTGAGCTGTGGCCTTGAACAGCTGCAATGCATGTTGTAAAGGATCTCCAACAGTGCTGACATGAACTGAGTTCCAGAACTCCAGTCCTGTGACAATGAAGTAATGGGAAGATAGCTGAAACTCAGGCTAGTGTCCAAGTTGGAGAAGGTGCTGTACCCATGCATCTTGCTGCTTTTTTTCCTTATACTCAGTAATGGTCACAAGTTTAAAAGGTGCTGATGAAGAAGTTCTTGTGTCTGCTGAATTAATTTGGTGTCTTTCACACACTGTGGACACGATAGAACAACACACACAAAATGCTGGAGGAACACTGCACGTCAGGCAGCATCTACGGAAAAGAATAAACAGTTGATGTTTTGGGCTGACGCCCTTCCTCAGGTCTCTTTGTCTTCACTGAAGGGTATTGGCCCAAAGCATCTACAGTTTGTTCCTCTCCATGGATGCTGACTGGACGTCCTGAGTTCCTCCAGCATTTTGTATGTCTTGCTCTAGATTTCCAGCATCTGAAGAATCTCCTGTGTTTACGCATGATAGAGTTGTTCTAGTAGAGTACCAATGAAGTCAACTGTTTTGTTTTAGTTGTTAGAGAGCTCCTTATGTCTTTAGGGAGAGCACCACAACACTTATACCTTGTGCCGCATAGGTTGTGGAAAAGCTTGGATGTGTCAGGAGGTAGGTCTCTCTCTCTCTCATGTAGCTGTACCTTTTAGGTAGCTTGTCTGGTTAGTTTTCTGGTCAATGGTGGAATACTGAAGAAAGGCTATAGTTAAACATTCTCTTGTTGGGGAGAATCATTTCCGGATACTTGTGTTGCTACATGCAGGCGTAAACAATTCCATTACCCAAGGAGTTGGACATGTTACTGAAGACTAAAGCACCAATAAATATTGGGTACAGTAGAGAGAACCACCTTGTAGCAGAGCAGTCCAAAGTGTAAAGTATTCTGATAGTGGCAGAGCCTGGTATGAAACTACCAGTGGCCAGAAATGTAAAAATCCACAGAAAGTGGTGCATACGGCGCAGACCACTATAGGCAAAGCCACAGCTCCCCCCACCCCCCAACTCCCAACCATAGAGTACATTTAGATGGAGTGCTGCCACAACTAAAAAGTATTTGCTTCCTTGGTAGTGTAGCAGTTAGTGCAATGCTATTACAGCTCAAGGCGTTAGAGTTCAGAGTTCAATTCCAGTGTCACCCTCCCTGTGAAGTGTGTGGGACTTCCCCAGATGCTTCCGTTTCCTCCCATAGTCCAAAGATGTAACAGGTAGGTTGATCGGTCATTGTCAATTGTCCCGTGAATAGGTTAGAGTTAAATTAGGGTTGTAGGGGGTTGCTGGTTCGGAGGGCCAGAAGGAGCTTGTTATGGATTCATGTATAGTTTGACCCTTACAGATTCCTGTCAAGCTTCCCTGCGTGTTACATACAGAATGAAAGGTGAGAGGGCATTCTAGGTAGAAGACTTACTAGCACAATAATCAGCTACACATTTGATTCTCCCCTCTCCATCTCTTGTGTGTGTTATTCACAGTAACCCAGTTTTCCAGTACCACAAACATAACAAGCCTATAAATAAATATCTCCTCTCGCTACTACCAACAGCCATAGGTCCTACACCACTCGGTTCAGGAATAGTTATTACCCTACAACCATAAAGTTCCTGAACCAGCGTGGATAACTTCACTCACAATAACTTGCCACTCATTTTCAAAGATTCTTTACAATTCATGTTCTCAGTAATATTATTTGCACAATGGTTGTTTGTCAGTCTTTGTTTATGTATAGTTTTTTAGCAAATTCTATTATGTTCTATTAGTTAAGACCAAAGTTGGGCCCTTGAAGACAGAAACGGGTGAAATTATTATGGGGAACAAGGAAATGGCAGACAAGCTGAACAGGTACTTTGGATCTGTCTTTACTAGGGAAGACACAAACAATCTCCCAGATATAATAGTGGCCAGAGGACCTAGGGTAATGGATGAACTGAAGGAAATTCACATTAGGCAGAAAATGGTGTTGGGTAAATTGATGGGACTGAAGGCTGATAAATCCCCAGGGCCTGATGGTCTGCATCCCAGGGTACTTAAGGAGGTGGGTCTAGAAATCGTGGACGCATTGGTAATCATTTTCCAATGTTCTATAGATTCAAGATCAGTTCCTGTAGATTGGAGGGTAGCTAATGTTATTCCACTTTTTAAGAAAGGAGGGAGAGAGAAAATAGGCAATTACAGACCAGTTAGTCTGACATCAGTGGTGGGGAAGATGCTGGAGTCAATTATAAAAGATGAAATAGCGGCATATTTGGATAGCAGTGGCAGGATATGTCCGAGTCAGCGTGGATTTATGAAGGGGAAATCATGTTTGACTAATCTTCTGGAATTTTTTGAGGATGTAACTATGAAAATGGACAGGGGAAAGCCAGTGGATGTAATGTACCCGGACTTTCAGAAAGCCTATGATAAAGTCCCTCATAGGAGGTTAGTGGGCAAAATTAGAGCACATGGTATTGGGGGTAGGGTACTGACATGAATAGAAAATTGGTTGGCAGACAGGAAACGAAGAGTAGGGATTAACGGATCCTTTTCAGAATGGCAGGCAGTGACTAGTGGGGTACCACAAGGCTCAGTGCTGCGACCGCAGCTATTTACAATATACATTAATGATTTAGATGAAGGGATTAAAAGTAACATTAGCAAATTTGCAGATGACACAAAGCTGGGTGGCAGTATGAAACGTGAGGAGGATGTTATGAGAATGCAGGGTGACTGAGGCAGATTGGGTGAGTGGGCAGATGCATAGCCGATGCAGCTTAATGTGGATAAGTGTGAGGTTATCCACTTTGGTGGCAAGAACAGGAAGGCAGATTACTATCTGAATGGTGTCAAGTTAGGAAAAGGGGAAGTATAACAAGATCTGGGCGTCCTTGTTCATCAGTCACTGAAAGTAAGCATACAGGTACAGCAGGCAGTGAAGAAAGCTAATGGCATGTTGGCCTTTATAACAAGGGGAGTTGAGTATAGGAGCAAAAAGGTTCTTCTGCAGTTGTGCAAGACCCTGGTAATACCACACCTGGAGTATTGTGTGCAGTTTTGGTCTCCAAATTTGAGGAAGGATATTCTTGCTATGGAGGAAGTGCAGCGTAGGTCCACTGGGTTAATTCCAGGGATGGCGGGAATGTCATATGTTGAAAGATTGGAGCAACTGGGCTTGTATACACTGGAATTTAGAAGGATAAGAGGGGATCTGTTTGAACCAAATAAGATTATTAAGGGATTGGACACGCTAGATGCAGGAAACATGTTCCTGATGTTGGGGGAGTCCAGAACCAGAGGCCACAGTTTAAGAATAAGGGGTAGACCATTTAGAACCCAGTTGAGGAAAAACTTTTGCACACAAAGGGTTGTGGATCTGTGGAATGCTCTGCCTCAGAAAGCAGAGGAGGCCAATTCTCTGGATTCTTTCAAGAAAGAGTTAGAGCTCTTAAAGATAGCGGAGTGAAGGGATATGGGGATAAGGCAGGAACAGGGTACTAATTGTGTATGATCAGCCATGATCATAGTGAATGGCGCTGCTGGCTTGAAGGGCTGAATAGCCTACTCCTGCACCTATTGTCTATTGTTTATTTTCCTGTAACTGCGTGCAAAAAATGAATCTTAAGTTTGTGCATGGTAACATATACGTACTTTGACTCGGATATTGGAGTGCCTAAAGAAAGATGTGAAACATTGACCGAAAGACCATCTTCGTCAGAGGCCTGAGATGTGTGCAACTGGATTCCCGCAGTTATTTTCATGCTTGTTATAACTCAGTGTTTTTCTCCACTTGATTTCCACAGACTTCTTTCATTGGTTTGCATGTTGTGGACATAAAGACAATGCTTCCAAATATAGTTCAAGATTTTGAATTAGAGAGGAACATAGGGCAGAGGCAATAAAGTGGTCCTGCTACGTGTCTCCATTATTGATTGTGACTTGCATAAATTCAATGCAGTAAGTATTATATCAATAAATATTCAGTTGGAAAAAATTACAGTAGAGAAAATAATATAGATAATGTGTTATTCTTTGCCACTATCAATCTGCACTATCATCAGCAACTGACAGTTATTTCCACAAATGCCAAACACAGTTAGTGATACCCTGCTCACAGATGTGATCAACAGAGATTCAGTGATCTGACCTGATTGTCAACTTCTTGCACATCATTCTCATTGTAACGAGCCTTGGAGATATTAAGCCTTGTCCAATGCATTATAACTAAATTTGTAATGGTGTACTAGACATAATTACTGCTGGACAATCTCCATGATCCAAAAGAAATTAATTGAAATATGTTGACTGTCCATCTTTCAAAATTGCACCTAACAACTCTGTTTTCACAACAGAATTAAGTATGGTTGATGGTTCAGCTTCTACATTAAACCCATGTATGTCTTTCTCAGATTAGTGTGATTTCTGTATAAGATGAGGTTTCTTTAAGTTTTGTTGCTCTCTGAAAATGCTGGCATGTGATTGGTTGCTAGGTTTGCCTGATGTTATCACTGTTTTTGTGTGCCATAGATCCTGTTATTTCTGCAAGAATTTTTTCTATTAATTAGGAAAGGCGTATCCTTGAATAGGAGGAATTGCTCTAATTTTGTGGGCTGGTTTCCTCGATTAATTAAGTATATTGTTCTGTTATTGTTGATGGAAAAAATCCAGCAGAGAATAATTTGGTCAAGACCGGAATGTAGCCAATTTCCTGGTTCGTCCCAATATCTGATCTGATAATGAAGTATAGACAATTGATTTACCATCTGTGCCTGAAAGTGTTATCTACCTTTTTTTTTTGGAAGGAATGCGGTGTGAAATGGGGTGTATTAATCATTAAATATTATGCTTGAATTTTACACTAGGCGCATACCCAAACTATTTCTATATTACTTGCTAAAATTACAATACACAAGGAAGCCATTAGACTCATCAGAGGCAACTCCAAGCAGATCAATCCACAAAGTTCCATTCCCCACTTCTGGTTTTATTTGTAGCAGCACGGCTTATTTTTTTCTCACATTCTCATTGGCTCCCCTAAGTCCCATCACAGAATGTATCACTGAATCGTAGCTGAAAGAAGGCCACACTTAGGAGATTAACATCAAAGGATGTACTTTGTATTGAAAGGACAGGCAGGAAGGCATAGGCGGTGGTGTGAATCTGTTCATAAGAGGTGAAATTACATCTTTAGAAAGAGGTGATATAGGGTCAGAGAATGTTGAATCTTAGTGGGTGGAATTAAGAAACAGCAAGGATAAAAAAATATCATGGGAATCATATATAGGCCTCCAAATAGTAAACAAGGGGATTGGGAAAATCATGTTGGTGATAGATCACAAGAAAGGGAATTTGTTGAATGCCTACGAGATTGCTTTTCAGAGCAGCTTGTGCTTGAGTCTACTCAGGGAAAGGCTATCTTAGATTAGGTGTTATGTACTAACCCTGATCTTATTAGGGAGCTTAATATAAAGGACCTTTTAGGAGGCAAGTGATCATAACATGATTGAATTCATACTGCAGTTTGAGAGGGAGAAGCATAAGTCACATGTATCAATATCGCAATGGAATAAACAGAATTACAGAGGCATGAGTGATGAGCTTGCTCAGGTGGATTGACGAGGGACTCTAGTGGGGATGATGGCAAAGCAGAGATGGCTGAAGTTTCTGGGAATAGTTCACAAGGCATAGGATAGATATGTCCCACCAAAGAAAAAGTTCTCAAATGGTAGGGGTAGGCAACCGTGGCTGACAAGGGAAGTTAAGGAATGCATAATAGCCAAGCAAAGGGCATATAAGGCAGCAAAAATGAGTGGGAATTTGGATGATTGGGAAGCTTTTAAAATCCAACAAAAGGCAACTGAAAAATCTATAAGAAGGGAAAAGATGAAATATAAGGGCAAACTAACCAATAATATAAAGCAGGATACCAAAGTTTTTTCAGTTATGTAAAGAGTAAAAGGGAGGTGAGAGTTGATATTGGCCCACTGAAAAATGATGCTGATGAGGTAGTAAAGGGGGACAAGGAAATGGTAGATGAACTTAATGGGTACTTTGCATCTGCCTTCACTGTGGAAGACATTAGGCAGTGTGCCAGTGATCCGTGAGGGTCAGGGAGAAGGAGTGAGTGCCATTGCTATTAAAAAGGAAAACGTGCTAGGCAAATTCAAAGGCCTTAAGGTGGATAAGTCACCTGGACCAGAAGGACTACAAACCAGAGACGTGAGCAAGGTGAGTGTGGTAAAGAAGGCAAATGCAATGTTGGCATTTATTTCAAGGGGAATAGAATATAAAAACAAGGAAATAATGCTGAGCCTTTATAAGACACTAGTCAGGCCACACTTGTAGTATTGTGAGCAGTTTTGGGCCCCATATCTCAGAAAGGAAGTGTGGTCATTGGAAAGAGTTCAGAGGAGGTTCACCAGGATGATTCTGGGAATGAAGGGGTAAACATATGAGGAGTGTTTGGCAACTTTGGGCCTGTACTCATTAGAATTGTATGCGTGGGGATCTGATTGAAAGCTATCGAATGCTGAAAGGATTAGATAAGGTGGATGTGGAGAGGATGTTCCCTCTGGCAGGGGTATCCAGAACTAGAAGGCACAGCCTCAAAACTGAGGGGTGACCTTTTAGAACAGAGGTAAGGAGAGTAGCAGAACTGTAGAATGCTCTGCCACAGACTGCAGTGGAGGCCAAGTCCATGGGTATATATAAGGTGGAAGTTGATCATTTTCTTGGTCAGGGCATGAAAGGATATGGTGAGAAGGCAGATGTATGTGGTTGATTTGGGATCAGCCATGATAGAATGGCAGAGCAGATACAGTAGGGTGAATTGCCTAATTTTGCTCCCATGTCCTATGGTTCCTTTACCACTTAACTTTTTTACAGCAAGGATACAATAAGTCAACAAATCAGTACTGTACCTTGAATGAACTCACACATTCAGTGGCCGCTTTATTAGGTACAGGAGGTCCCAAATAAAGTGGCTACTGAGTGTATGTTTGTGGTCTTTTGCTGCTGTAGCCCATTCACTTCAAGGTTTGTTGTGTTGTGCATTCAGAGATGTTCTTCTGCACATCACTGTTGTAACATGTGATTATTTGAACTACTGACACCTTCCTGTCAGCTTTAACCAGTCAGACCATTCTCCTCTGGCCTCTCTCAATAACAAGGTAATTTTGCCCACAGAACTTCTACTCGCTGAACCTGGGAAATCAGCAATTTCTGAGATACTCAAACCACCCTGTCTGACACCAACAATCACTCCACAGTCAAAGTGACTTAGATCACATTTCTTCACCTTTCTGATGTTTGGTCTGAACAACAACCTAACCTCTTGACCATGTCTGGATACTTTTATGCATTGAGTTGCTGCTGCAAGATTGTCTGATTAGATATTTGCATTAACAAGCAAGAGCACAGTTCTAACTAATAAAGTAGCCACTAAGTGTTTGTATACAAGTGAAGGATTTTGCCCTGATTAATGGACCTAGATGCATCCAATACTTTCCCTTTAATCCTCGTTCCAAAATAAGGGGTCATTTACAGTAACCAATTAATATTGAGGTACGTTGGGAACCTGGAACAAATGTGGAAAACATACACACTCACAGTACAATTTTCGCACAGATGGTGGCAGACACCAGGATTAAACCTAGAACCCAAGGGGCAACAGTGAAACTGCTGCAGTATTGTAGTACCTTTTCTGGTCAAATTGCAACATAAAGCACATTCTGTGAAGAACAAAACTGTTCTCTTGTGTAAAAGATTTGAACAAAAAGGAAACATTAGAAAAATGAGGAAAATGCCACAAAATTATAAATTAAATGGGTGAAATAAAAAATATTATTTCAAATTAATAAAGGAGGATCTGAAGATTTTTAAGTTATCCTTCATTATTTTAAAACACAGATTTGGATTAAAGATTAGTTTTGTCATTTGTAAATCAAACCATCGAAACATATAGTGAAATGCATTGTGTTTGTGCCAACAACCAGCGCAGTCCGAGGATATGCTGGAGGCGGCCTGCAAATGTGACCATGCTTTGGTTGCCATCATAGCATGCCCACAACTTACTAACCTTACCCTGCACCTATGGACTGTGGAAGGAAACCAGATCACTGGAGGAAGCCCATGCGGTCATAGGGTGAAGTATGAACACCTTCCAGACAGCAGTGTGAATCAAACCTGAATCGTCCCATCACTAACTCTGTAAAGCTTGACGCTGACCACTACACTATCATGCCACTCTTATTACTCACTACATTATAACTATTTGGAACTGAATAGAATTTTTTTTTTTTAAATTCAGTCAAGCTGCCTATACGGAGAGTTGCAGTGAATGCTCAGGATGAAGTTGGATACTATACTGGTAAGGTAGAGTATGGTAATGCATCTAATTGGACACATGGGCTTAAATGCTAGTTTTATAATCCTAGTCAATCAGTGGGCAAACTGACAAAACTATTGCTTTTTTTTGTCCTTCACCTAGAAGATTAAGAATTGCAGTTTTCCAACCAATCTTGTCACTTCTGACATTGTAGTGCTCATAGTCTAAATTTTACAATATTTTATGGATTATTTATTTATTGAGACAGAATGTATGGTGATATCCAAAAAGAAGGAGAATCCTATCTGCAGGCTGAGAATAAATGGTGGAAGACATAAAACAAGTAAAGAACTTTTGCTACTTAGGAAGCTGGGTGACATCAGATGGCAGGTGCGACTTGGACATCAAAAGAAGAATAAGGATAGCAAAACACACCTTTACTAGAATGAAGAGTATACTGACCAATACTAAACTAGGCATGACAACCCCCCTCAGAGTACTGAAATGTTATGTTATATGGCTCAGAATGTTGGACAATATCTAGTAACATGAGAAAATGAATTGTAGCAGCAGAAATGTGGCTTTTGAGGAGGATGCAAAGAATATCATGGATGAAATGAATATCTAACAAGGATGTCATGAACAGAGCAAACACAGAGAAATAATGTATGAGATCATGAAAAGGCAACGTAACTTCATTGGACATGTGATTAGGAAAGAGGAGTTAGAATGCACGGTAATTATGGGAAAGATTGAAGGGGAAAAAGCAAGAGGAAGACAAAGACAAAGACAAATGATGATGGAGACAGCAGCCAGAGAATTGGAAATGAATACCAATGAATTGATCCACTTGACCTGAAACAGGAGTGTGTGGGCCATGGCAGTCAAAGCTCAAACTGAGCATGGCACCTGATAATGATGATGATTTATTGAGAGGCAGCGCAGAATACATCCTTCCACCCTTCGAGCCTCAATCCCTCAATTTAATCCTAGCCTAATCATGGGTCAATTTACCTACTAACCGGTACATCTTCGGACTGTAGAGGAAACTAAAGCACCTAGAGGAAACCCACGCAGTCACAGGGAGAATGTACAGACAGCAGTGGGAATTGAACCCAGGTTGCCTGTACCGTAAAGCGTTTTGCTAACCACTATGTTACCATATTATATGGATCTGGAGGTCATGGATGGGTTGAAAATTGGGATCTAGATACTTTCCTGCCTGACTAGGAAATTTCTGGGTTCCCTGGGAAAGGGGAATGGATGGTTTTAGCACAGTTTCCTTTGAAAAGAATATCAAAAGGCATTTTTCAAGAGTTGATAGAAGCCACTGAAATCTGCAAAAGTTTGGAAACTAGCCAGAATTCCTGAACTTAGCTGAAGTTGGCAACAGAGGAGCCATGTGGTTTGTCCGCTGTCACTCCTCTGCCTCACCCACTACAGTTGTGCAAGATGGCAGCAAGGAGAGAGCCAGAATCAGGTTTATTGTCAGTGACACATTGTGAAATTTGCTGTTTTGCAGCAGCAGTACAGCACACTACATAAAAAATAATTCTAGATTTAAAAAAATAATGCAATAGAGAAATAAAAAGGTAGAAATCGTGGGTTCATGGACCATTCATATATTTGATGGCAGAGGGGAAGAAATTGTTCTGAAGACATTGTGGGTCTTCAGGCTCCTACACCCCCTCAATGATGATAGTAACATGAAGAGGGCCTATCATGGATGGTGAGGGTCTTTAAATGATGAAAGACACTCTCTTGAAGGACTACGTCCTGAAGATGTCCTCGATGGTGGGGAGGATGGTGCCCGTGATTGAACTGATAATGATAGAGAGAGATCACTCACTTTCACCCATATGCTTCTACTATGGAAAAAGTTAGCTCAACAAAAATCTGACAATCTAGCCGGTCAAGGGCAAAAATGAAGAAAAGTGTTACTTTATGATAGAAATCAACAGTAAATTCTTCACACCCTGTAGAAACAGTTCAAATTACCTCTTAGGCCAAAAGATGTCCAAATATTTCTTTTGGAATTCATTATGTTAGCTGTGAGCACATTCCACGTTTGACAGAGAATCTATGATGCACAGCAGGTGTGAAAACCAGCATTACCAGAAGGCAAGGCTCCAACACAGAGTTCAGCAGTACTCACCTACTCAGTCGCAAACTACATCCCATTGAACACACAAAGAGAACAGGCACAGTGTAACTGCTGATCCACAGCGACTAAACCCAGACCTGGTACTGGGAATAGAGGGACAAATGGCTGACAAGTTCACTTGCCCACTAACTTGGGATAGCAAAATATATTTGGCATGAGGGAATCAGAAAGTGAGAAGCATTCAACTTGTATGATAATAAATAAATTAAAATATATAAAAATATTCAGTGAAACATACTTCAAGACTGAAATAAAATGCTTTATTTATGATGTCCTAGTAGTAATGCAAAGAAGATTTTTGAGAATATAAGCCAGTAAAATTATTTCAAGGCTCTTTACTAACAACGACTTATGTTCTCCACTCCACTTATCAGGTGATTTGATCCTAAAGACTCTGAAGGTAAACATAGAACATAGAAATTTACAGCACATTTCAGACCCTTTGGCCCACAATGTTGTGCTGCCCACGTAACACTCTAGAGACTGCATAGAATTTTCCTAGCACATAGCCCTCTATTTTTATGAGCTCAATGTACCTCTCTACGAGGCTCATAAAAGACCCTATTGTATCCGCTTCCACAGCCACCAACACTGCATTCCACACACCCACTCTCTGTGTGGAAAAACTTACCCCTGACATCCCCCCGGTACCTACTTCCAAGCACCTCAAAAATAGACCCCCTCGAGCTAGTCATTTCAGCCCTGGGAAAAAGCCTCTGGCTATCCACACAATCATGCCCCTCATCATCTTATACACCTCTATCAGGTCACCTACCATCCTCTGTCGCTCCAAGGCAGAAAGGCCAAGTAAACTCAACCTGCACTCATAAGGTATGCCATCCAATGCAGGCAACATCCTTGTAAATCTCCTCAGCGCTCTCTCTATAGTATTCACGTGAAAAGCAAGATCTACTTAATAGTAGTTTAAGATGGTTCTGGAGATGCCCAGTGACTAATTATTGGCAGCAAAATACAAAACAGAAAAGTACTCAACACCTTATTAATAACAATGTGTGAATAACGATCAATACTAACAAAGGAGAGGCATGCAGAAGCAAGGCTAGCTGAGTGGAGGCAGGTGGGAGCAAGGAACATTCCGATGTCTGATTGATTTAAGCACTGAGCCAAATTGGAAAGGTCAGATACTGGCCAAATGGTGGCGGTGTAGTCCAGTCCCCAGAGCTGTCCAAGAGCGAAGAACAACCCGATGTTTGGACGATCTAAACAGACCAGACTGAAATGCCTGAGTGTCGGGACTGGAGGTGAGGGACAGGTCAGTTCTTCCTGGTTCTGCTCAGTACTCCACGATGTTTACTCAGCTCCGTGCTGAACGGAGGCTGTGCCCTGCTCCAGCTGCAGTGATACCTGACTTTGTGTCTTCCATAAAGCTTCAGTTCTGAATGCTACTTGCTTTCTTTTATTGTTTGCATGATTTTTTTCCTCAGGGTGTTTGATGGTCTTTTCTAGTGGGTTCTTTTAAGGTTTCTTTGATTTGTAGCTGCCTGTAAAGAGGCAAATCTCAAGGTTGTATAAGGTATACATACTTTGATAATAAATGTGCTTTGAACTTTGAACTTTAAAATCCCAAATAAATTGAGTTGTGGGCATTTTCAGGTGGAATTGTTTTTCCAAGTGTCTGTAATGTTAGCCCTCAACCATCAAGCTCTTGAACCAGTGGGGATAACTTCTCTCAACATCACTCACTGTAACACTGAACTGATCCCACAACCTATAGACTCATTTTCAAGAACTCTGCAACTCATGTTCTCAATATTTATCCATATTTACTTATTATTATTATTTTGTTTTTTTTTGTATTTGCACAGTTTGTTGTCTTTTGATTACTTGTCCATCTGTGTGTGTGTTTTTCATTGATTCTGTTGTGTTTCTTTGCAATTACTGTGAATGTTCACAAGAAAATGAATCTCAGGATAGTATATGATGACATATATGTACTTTGATAATAATTAACTTTGAAATTTGGACATTCAACACCATTGCCCATTGTATCTTTCCCTTGCAAACAACACACCAGTTTCCTGACTCTGCTCATACATGGAGGAGCATCCATCTTCAGGACTCAGACCACCAGGTTCAGGAACAGTTATTACCCCTCAACCATCAGACTCTTGAACCAAGGGAGTTAACTTCACTCAACTTCATTTGCCCCATCATTGAAATGTTCCCACAACCTATGGACTTGCCATCAAGGACTCTTCATCTCATATTTTCAATATTTATTGCTCATTTATTTTCTTTTTGTACTTGCACTATTTGTTGCCTTTTGCACACTGGCTGGATGCCCAAGTTGGTGCGGTCTCTCGTGGATTCTATTATGGGTTGAGTATGCCTGCAAGAAAATGAATCACGGGGTTGAAATGGTGACATATATGTACTTTGATAATGAATTTACTTTGAACTTTGAACATTGCTCTAGGATCCACCTAAAACTCTTCAAATATTTATTTCTGCTGCTCCTCAAGATTTCTCTGCTTTAGTCCACAGTTCCTCCACCTCCATTAAAAATATGTTTCTAATCATCTCATCCATTTCAATACAACATTTAACTGTAGTTCTTTGACTATTGGTAAATTTTACTCACAAAATGCTGGAGGAACTCAGCAGACCAGGCAGCATCTATGAGGAAAAAAAAGTACAGTCGACTTTTCGAGCTGAGACCCTTCGGCAGGACTGGAGGGAAAAAAAAGATGAGGAGTAGAATTAAAAGGTGGGGGAGGGGAAAGAGAAACACAAGGTGATAGGTGAAACTGGGAGGGGGGACGATGACGTAAATAGCTGGGAAGTTGATTGGTGAAAAAGACACAGGGTTGGAGAAGGGGGAGTATGATAGGTGAGGATAGAAGACCACAGAAGCAAGAAAAGAGGGGAGGAGCACCAGAGGGAGGCAAGGGGCAGGCAAGGAGATAAGGTGAGAGAGGGAAAAGGAGATGGGGACTGGTGAAGGAGAGAGTGGTGGGGGTGAGGAGGAGCATCACTGGAAGCACGAGAAATCGATGTTCATGCCATCAGGTTGGAGGCTTCTCAGACTGAATACAAGGTGTTGTTCCTCCAACCTGAGTGTGGCCTCATCGCGACCGTATAGGAGGCCATAGAACGGGAATGAGAAGTGGAATTAAAATGGGTGACCATTCCCATTAGCTTCAAATTAGCTAAAAAGAATCTAAACCAAATTGATTTTAGCTAAAAGATTAAAATATGAATAAATATGTGCATTGGTTATTTATGAATTGCCTTTGAATTATTCTTTACACAATTAATGCCTTAATTGCTTAGTCTACTATGACTAATCTGATTTTATTTTGTGTATTTTTTGCTTATTTTTATGGATTTTTTAATTGCAATGTAAAAACAAAAGAAAATGTATCATTTGAAGATAATTGAATTTAGTTATTCAAAGAATATTTGTTATCAAAGCATGGAGCCCATTCAAACAGAAAAATATCCCCCCCATGTGCAAAAAACAAATCACGCAAACAGCAACAAAAAAAAGTGAGTGAAAACAGAGAATAAAACACAAAGCTAAAAGAGTCCATATTCAGTGTTCATTATGTGCGGGCCGCCCCAATTCAAAGTCACCCAAAATAGCAAAATAGCAACAGAAAAAGGAGCAACCAGGAACTACAGTCCAATCCACAAACCACAGACCCAGAACTTGAGTACCATCCTCCAGCAGCATCGAGGGAGAGAGAGCCCATTGCACACAGATACCTTCCTCAGGCAGCAGTGAGGGAGAGGTTGGTAGAGACAGCACTGAACACTCACTCACCTCAATATTTTCAATCTTCCTCAGCACTTTAATTGGCGTGAAATGGGGTTGCCAATGCTCTTTATGTCTCGTGGCCTCAGTCACTTCCTGGAACCTTTTCAGAGACAGCAAAGTGGCAGATCGCTCTATCAGCACGAAAACACACCATCAAACTCTAGATCACAGGCTCCAACAGTCCCAGAACTAGTTTAAAAGAAAAAAGATGTAGTAGAAGGGAAAGTAACAGTTTTGTGGACCATCTGGAGAAGGTCGCCTGTGATAGCATTGTTCACTGCCCTATCTTCTTCCCATACAATAACACCTTTCTCTGTTCACACTCACTGTTGGATAATGGGAGTAACCACCTACATTATAGTATATGCGGTCAGCAAATGATTGCTGGAACATTTTTGAACAACTTGTTTTTGCTGCCAATGAAGATTTCTGGTTAATTGTAGGATGCAGGGGTGTGTACAGGAATTTTAATCTGCAGATTTTTGGAAGCTAATGCATGTGTTTCCTTGATATGGTGTGTACACACATCTATAACATCAGGTCATACATAAACATATGTAATTATTGGAAGGAGAGGGCTCGTGCTCCTAGTTACTCCCATTTGCACATGATCCTACAGTGTGGTGTAAATTAAACTATTTATAAATTCTCAGATTTACCAATTCACCTTAATTACTTGTGCAGATTAAAAGCTTGGGTTACACTGGGCACATTGTAGTGAAGATCGTGCTCTTTCCAATTCATTGAAGTGAGATTGTCTCAATTACATAACTACCTATTTGCATCCATGCCAAGTATTCACACAAAACTGAAGGACATTCAGTGCATCTCTTTCATAATCTATATTTAGTTAGCAGGATACACTCGTCAAACCAGATGCAGTCTCATTCAAGGTCAGATCATCCAAGGTTAAAAACTTCATAGTGTGAACTGATAAAAGTATACTTATCATTTAGGGAGTGCAACAAGAATGCCCTAGATTGCTTCTTATGAGAAGAGATTGAGCTGCTGTTATTTTTGATATTTCTGAGTTTAACATCAGCAATTCTGGGCACCGTGGTAGTGTAGCAGTTAGCATGATGTTATTACAGCTCGGTGCGTCGGATGTTGGAGTTCATTCCCGGTGTCCTCTGTATGGAGTTTCTGTTCGTCATCCCCATAGAATGCATGTATTTTGTCCAGATCCTCTGGTTTCCTCACACAATCCAAAGACGTACCTGGTAGTTAATTGGTTATTGAAAACTGTCCTGTTATTTGCTTAGGGTTAATTTGGGGTTGTTGGAGCTTGCTGGGCAGTGTAGCTCGAAGGGCTGGAGGGACCTATTCCATGCTGTATCTCTAAATAAACAAAATTCTTAAAGGGCCCAACAGATGGACTGCAGGGAGGATGCTCTCCTGGCCGAGGAGTCTGGGACATTTTAGGTCAAAGATGAAGAGAACACTCTATCCCTGCCAGCTGTGGTGTCTCATTTGTTCTATCCAATGAAAACAGACTAATAGGTTTCTCTAATTAAGAAAATCAATGATTATGGAGATAGTACTAAGAAATAGTTCTGAGGATGCTCATGCATGATTACCCGGATTATTTCAAAGTGAAGGATAATCCAAAGAGCTTTTACAGGTATATTAAGAGTAAAAAGATTGTAAGGGATAAAATTGGTCCTCTTGAAGATCAGGGTGGTTGGCTATGTGCAGAACCAAAAGAAATGGGGGAAATCTTAAATAGGTTTTTTGCATCTGTATTTACTAAGGAAACTGGCATGAAGTCTATGGAATTAAGGGAAACAAGTAGAGAGATCATGGAAACTGTACAGATTGAAAAGGAGGAGGTGCTTGCTATCTTGAGGCAAATCAAAGTGGATAAATCCCAGGACCTGGCAGGGTATTCCCTCAGACCTTGAAGGAGACTAGTGCTGAAATTGCAGGGGCCCTGGCAGATATATTTAAAATGGCGGTGTCTACGGGTGAGGTGCCGGAGGATTGGAGAATGGCTCATGTTGTTCTGTTGTTTAAAAAAGGATCGAAAAGTTAACCAGGAAATTATAGGCCAGTAATTTTAACGTCGGTAGTGGATAAGTTATTGGAGGGAGTACTAAGGGACAGAATCTACAAGCATTTGGATAGACAGGGACTTCTTAGGGAGAGTCAACATGGCTTTGTGCGTGGTAGGTCATGTTTGACCAATCTATTGGAGTTTTTTGAGGAGGTTACCAGGAAAGTGGATGAAGGGAAGGCAGTGGATGTTGTCTACATGGACTTCAGCAAGGCCTTTGACAAGGTCCCGCATGGGAGGTTAGTTAGGAAAATTCATTCGTTAGGTATACATGGAGAGGTGGTAAATTGGATTAGACATTGGCTCAATGGAAGAAGCCAAAGAGTGGTAGTAGAGGATTGCTTCTCAGAGTGGAGGCCTGTGACTAGTGGTGTGCCACAGAGATGAGTGCTGGGTCCATTGTTATTTCTCATCTATATCAATGATCTAGATGATAATGTGGTAAACTGGATCAACAAATTTGCTGATGAAACAAATATTGGAGGTGTAGTGGACAGTGAGGAAAGTTTTCAAAGCTTGCAGAGGGATTTGGACCAGCCGGAAAAATGGGCTGAAAAATGGCAGATGGAGTTAAATACAGACAAGTGTGAGGTATTGCACTTTGGAAGGACAAACCAAGGTAGAACATACAGGGTAAATGGTAAGGCACTGAGGAGTGCAGTAGAACAGAGGGATCTGGGAATACAGATACAAAATTCCCTAAAAGTGGCGTCACAGGTAGATAGGGTCGTCAAGAGAGCTTTTGGTACATTGGCCTTTATTAATCAAAGTATTGAGTATAAGAGCTGGAATGTAATGATGAGGTTGTATAAGGCATTGGTGAGGCCGAATCTGGAGTATTGTGTTCAGTTTTGGTCACCAAATTACAGGAAGGATATAAATAAGGTTGAAAGAGTGCAGAGAAGGTTTACAAGGATGTTGCCGGGACTTGAGAAACTCAGTTACAGAGAAAGGTTGAATAGGTTAGGACTTTATTCCCTGGAGCGTAGAAGAATGAGGGGAAATTTGATAGAGGTATATAAAATTGTGATGGGTATAGACAGAGTGAATGCAAGCAGGCTTTTTCCACTGAGGCAAGGGGAGAAAAAAACCAGAGGACATAGGTTAAGGGTGAAGGGGGAAAAGTTTAAAGGGGACATTAGGTGGGGTTTCTTCACACAGAGAGCGGTGGGAGTATGGAATGAGCTGCCAGACGAGGTGGTAAATGTGGGTTCATTTTAACATTTAAGAATAAATTGGACAGATACATGGATGGGAGGTGTATGGAGGGATATGGTCCGTGTGCAGGTCAGTGGGACTAGGCAGAAAATGGTTCGGCACAACCGAGAAGGGCCAAAAGGCCTGTTTCTGTGCTGTAGTTTTTCTATGGTTTCTATGATTATAACGAATGACAGAGCAGGTTTTAGCCAAGTACTTTAGTATTGCTCCTATTTTTTATGTTATCATTTAAAGTGACTACCCTGGGTAAAGTATAATGAACATAGAGATCTATCCATGTCTGTGTTTGCATGCACACGTGAGTGAAAAATACAGAATATAAAACACCACACCACAAGTTATGAACCAGTCTAGCCATATTCAGTTCAGCTCAGTTCAGTTTAATCTAGTTCTATGTTGTTCGTTAACTTCAGGCCGCACAGCCAGTCTGCCCCGATCAAAATCCACAAAATAGGAACAGAAAAGGAGTGACTAGAAACCAGAAATACATCATAACATGAACTACAGACCCCAGTCCACAAACCGCGATGAATAAACCATACTCCTTAGGATTAGCATCCTTGGATATGGGAGCAGTTCTCCCTCCAATAGTTATTAATTCCTAACTACTAAATACAAAAACTTCAAAGTAAAATTCCTTAAAAGTTATGCTCTATGTGTACTTCTTAGTGTACTGAAGCACAACCAAAAGTTATCTGAAGGCAAGTTGTTAAATGTGTGCATAAAATAAAGAAAAAAGATTGAGTCATTGGTTCCTCGATCTTATTTTACCGTTCCATAAAATCTTGACTGACCTGATTTTTTTTGTCTCAATTCCAATTTTCATACAGCACAGAAACAAGTCATTTGGCCCATTGAGTCTGTGTTGGCTTCAAACATCTATTAACCCAAATCACAGATCGTGAGTAGGAGCCGTACAGGAGTGAGTTGGAACAGCTGGTTGAGTGGTGTGGCCAATTAACCTACCAACCTGCGTGTATTTGGAACGTTGGAGGTGACTGAAGCAACCGGAAGAAACCCAGGCGGTCACAGGGGGAACTTGCAAACTGCACGGAGACAGTATCGAAGGTCGTGACTGATTCCTGATCACTGATACTGTGAGGCAGTGACTCTACTAGAGAGACATAGTGCACTGTAGTTCTGGGCATGCTTTTGAAAATGTTCTTTAACAAACCCAAACAAAGGGAAATATTGAATGTAGACGTCTGGAGCATCAAATCTGACCTGGTAGAATCATGATAGACAGAATGATAGTAAAATATTTTTCAGACTAGACTTATTCCAATTTTGACCAGGGTATGTATAAACCATGGCTGTACAGCAATGGACAATCTTCCTCTTCACTTCATTGACAAAATTTCAGTCAACAATTGCAAGTTCATTAAAGTGAGTAGGGAAGGAATGGTAGATTCTTATAATTTAAAACATTTGCTTTGTTATCTTATAATTTTGAACTCCTCAAACATCTTTGTTAAAATGATGAAATTCTTTCATTGAACAAGACATATGAAAATATTAAATTAAATAATCTGTTGTCCATCCTAGAGAAATGACTGCATATAAATTATCAGTTCGCTCGCTACAATGACACCATAGAGATAAATCAGCAATAAATCTGCTCCTGTCTGAAATTTTGACCTTGGAATTCGAAGTGGACACAAAAGCAATTTTAATTAGTAAGTTAGTTGTAAGGAGTTTGTATATTCTCTGCCCAACAAAGCAGTGGAGTCTGCCTCAGTAGATATATTTATGACAAGGTTGGATAGATTTTTGCATAGTAGGGGAATTGAGGGTTATGGGGAAAAGGCAGGTAGGTGGAGATAAGTCCAAGGCCAGATCAGCCATGATCTTATTGAATGGCAGAGCAGGCTCGACAGGCCAGATGGCCTACTCCTGCTGCTATTTCTTATGTTTTTATGTTAACCACGTGGGCTCCTCCGGGTGCTCCGGTTTCCTCCCACATTCCAAAGATATATGGGTTAGGGTTAGTAAGTTGTGGGCACGTTATGTTGGCACTGTAAGCCTGGCTGCCCCCAGCTCAGACTCGGACTGTGTTGGTTCCTGATGTAAACGATGCATCTCACTACACATTACAAAGGTTCAATATACACATGATAAATAAAGCTCATCTTTAATTCTAAATTCCTCAAACATTTTTAAAATAAATAGGTTTCTCTCATTGAACATGAGACATGTAGATTAAAATTAAACTGTTGTTCATCCCAGGAAAAACTACTACTTTCAATTATCAGTTCACTCACTATAATTACACCGCAGAGACTTGTAACACAGCAATAAATCTGTTCTTGTCTGAAATTTTGACCTTGGAATTCAAGGAGAATACAAAAGCTATTTTAATTAGTAAGTTATTTCAAAGCTTCTTTTTTCCCCCTTGATGGAATCTGATCACTGGGAAACATGCTGAAAACATGCTGGAGAACTGTTAGACATAAAGATGACAAATGCTGGCGGAAATGTTGGTGATTAATGGGATTTAAAATCTGTGACTGCATTTGTCATTGATTGCCACTGAATATCACACAAAATTCTTGTTCAGGTTCTGTGTTCTGTTTGGAAAAGCATTCAATACTATTCATTTTTGGGTGCTTGTATCTGTGACTTCATTTGTAATTGTTTATACAGGATATGTCAGAGTGAATCTGAGTGTTATTGGGTATAGAAGCCCAGGCAAAACAATGTGATTATTCAGTGTATGTTCAGAGTATCCTTGAATCAGAAATCCCAAGAAATCATCATCCATAAGCAAACACACATTCCAAGTATACATTCTGTCCAAACACATATTCACATTAATGTGGACAAATAATTTGCATATCAGAAATTAGAGGTAGACCTGTTAAGTTCCCAAATCCACCCACTAATGTAACAAAGGTATGGAAATCAAAGGTGCCAAAAGGGCAGAGACATAACTGTCCAAGTAGGTGATTTCAACAAGTAGCTTTGCTCTCCAGGTGTGCATATTGGGAACACTGCCCGTTATTTTCCATTGTTTCAATGGAAATTAAGAAAGTAACCTAAGTATCATGGCCAGCAGGTAAGAGTCTGCATTAGCAGCTCAAACTAAGAAAATTAACTGAATATTTGAAAAAATATAGATATGCCAAGATGTGTATACTCACATACAATGTAGTCGTAAAACACTTCATAATCCAGAAGTGGATAAAAAATGTCTCTGATATTAAATTGAACCATTTGAGCCATTTGAGATAGATTTCAGACCTGCTGAGGCTGGACAAGACACTGGTCAGATCATATGTAAGGTGCTATGGATTGATCTTATCACTGTCGTTCATAATTACAAGTACAGGGAGGCAGAACATGAGGTCGAAATAAGAAATGTTCGGTTCCTGTGACTCAACTAAAAATAATAGAAAGCTGATATCTTGCTTTCCAGTTTCTTAGTTTTAGAATTTAACTTAATCTCTGGAATCTGTTATATAAAATGTAATTATATTATGTATTTTGCTTGCAAAATGCAATCTTTTTAACCAAATTTACTTTAGTTCTTTATGTAATTATATTTTCCTCATTGAGGAATAGTTCTTGCTTATTCTAAGTCAGTGTAGCATATGTAAACCTTCAGCTTTCCATACCATGATCTAAACACCTGAATGAAGCCAAGCAACAGTTACAAGTTTAATAAGTTATTTTGAGAATGCTCAGAAAATCAACTGACAACTGAACCACAGCCAACAGGCTTCAGTGACTACGTCATTGTTGCAATTAACCTTCACTTCTGTATTTCTCAGAGAATTACCCAATCCCTTTAAGGTCTGAGACAAACCCATTCTTACACAACACTCTGGCGATAGACTCTATATGCCAATAACTCTCCATTACTTACTGGTGTCGAAGCAAGTTCCATTTTGCATGGGTCCTCTGTATGTCTTCTCCCCATTGCCTAACTTAAGTTCAGAATAAAATTTACTGTCAAAGTACATATATGTCACCTTATACAACTCTGAGATTCATTTTCTTGTGGGCATTCTCAATAAATTTGTAATAGAATAATAACCATAATAGAATCTATGAAAAACCGCACAAACCTGGGCCTTCAACCAGTGTGCAAAATACAACAAACTGTGCAACCAGAAAAAGAAGAAAAAGAATAACAATTAATAAATAAATAAATAAATAAATAAATAGGCAATGAATATCAAGAACATGAGATGAAGAGTCCTTGAAAGTGAGTCCATAGATTGTGAGAAGATGTCAATGATGGGGCGAATGAAGTTATCCCTTTTGGTTCAAGAGCCTCATGATAACTGTTCCTGAACCTGTTGTTGTGAGTCCTGAGGCTCCTATGCCTTCCTCCCGATTGCAGCAAGTGAGAAGAGAGCATGACCTGGGTGGCTGGGGTCCCTGATGATAGGGCCTTTGCTTTCCTGAAACAACACTTCATGTAGATATGGTCGGGAAGGCTTTATACATGATGGATTGGGCCATATCCACTACTTTTGTAGGAGTTTCCATTCAATGGCATTGGTGTGTCCATATCTGGCTGTGTTGCAGCCGTTCAATACACTCTCCACAACACATCTATAGAAGTTTGTCAAAGTTTTAGATATCATACCAAATCTTCACAAACTCCTAAGGAAATAGAGGCCTAATTGATAGGTGCATTAAAACAGAACATCTTTAGTTCAAATTTATGAAAATTTTAATTATATCATTGAATTAACTTTATTTCTTACATCCTTCACATACATGAGGAGTAAAAATCTTTACATTACATCTCCATCTGAATGTGCAAATTGTAGTAATTTGTAATAAATAGTATGTACAGTAAGATATACAACAGAACAGTCAATATAGCTTAGAAATACAATGTGTCAGCATAAATTAATCAGTCTGGTGGAAGAAGCTGTCCCAGAGCCTGTTGGTCCTGGCTTTAATGTTGTGGTACTGTTTCCCAGATGGTAACAGCTAGAACAGTTTGTGGTTGGTGTGACTCAGGTCCCCAATGATCCTTCCAGCCCTTTTTATGCACCTGTCACTGTAAATGTTGTGAAAAATATTCCATATCCTCTGAGCCTCACCAAATAACCAAGTGCTCTTGAGCTATGCATGATCTGGGTGACTGGAACACATTTATTTCAAATCAGGGTGGAGTCTTCTGGCTTCTTTCATAACATGGCTTTGAGCTTCTGCTTTTATTTTTAATTGTAATTGTTTCAAATACCAACAGGTCTTTTACTTGCTTACCCTGCTGTCTCCAATCACACTGGGAGCCTTCAGATAAAATCAGGAAACATTCAACTAGTCTGGCAGCTTCAATGGGAAGAGAAACAGAGCTGACATTTTGGGTTAAAAAGCCATTATCAAAAAATATATAAGTGAGTAAACAAGCTTGTTTTCAGTTGAAGAGGGGCTGGAGGGGGCATACAGAATATCTATTGCTGATTGACTGATGCTAGAAAAGACTAGGTAAGGCCAATTTTTAAAGAGCAGTCAGATTAATGAGGACAGTTAGAGAGAAAAAAGCAGACAAATACATGTGCTTTAAACGAACACAAATTTCATGGAGAGTATGTGAGAATTTAATAGTACATACTCACAGCTCAAAATCTATCTTTCCTCCAAAGATAATGAAACATTTTAACAGTACTAGTTTTCAAAAAAGTCCATGATGAATTATACCGGAAATACTGGCAGATTTTCATGCTACGGATGATCTGTGAATGAGCCATCCAGGTACAAAAAGACATCTACCTATGTTTCTTTCTTTCTTTTTAAATCTTTTTATTGAATTAGTAAACAAAAGGTAAACCATGTAGAAACTAATGCACTGTTGCGATATAAATTTACAAGAGATATTAATACACAAAAAAAATTAGTACAAACAGTGCAGTTTAGATATAAAATAACAAGGTAATATAATAGTATACTAATTTTCCATACATATCAATAAAGAGAAGAAAAAATCCCAAAAAAAAACCCACCGTACAACTAATCTAAAAAGCAAAGTAAAGCAATGGGCTAACTAGGTATCAAGTAGACTTAAACAACTTAAAACAATCACGTCCTCAAACCCGACCTCCATTAAAAACAGTTAAAAAGCAAGAAGAGAATATAAATATGGGCAAAGAGAAAAAAAAATTACATTAAATGAAAATGTTGAATAAAAGATCTCCAGGTCTGTTCAAATTTAACTGAAGTATCATAAAGATTACTTCTAATTTTCTCCAAATTTAAACATAGTATCGTCTGAGAAAACCAAAAGAACGTAGTTGGGACATTAATCTCCTTCCAATGTTGTAAAATACATCTTTTCGCCATTAAAGTAAGAAATGCAATCATTCTACGGGCTGAAGGGGAAAGGTTACTGGAAATTTTAGGTAATCCAAAGATAGCAGTAATAGGATGGGGAGAAATATCTGTATTCAATACCTTTGAGATAATATTAAAAATGTCTTTCCAAAAAGTTTCCAAATTAGGACAGGACCAAAGCATATGAGTTAAGGAAGCTATCTCCCCATGACATCTGTCACGAAGAGGGTTAATATGAGAATAAAAACGATCTAATATATCTTTAGACATATGTGCTCTATGAACAACTTTAAATTGAATTAGGGAATGTTTGGAACAGGTAGAGGAAGTATTGACTAGTTGTAAAATATGCGCCCAGTCATCCGCCAAGATAGTAAAGCCCAATTCCTTTTCCCAATCTGACCTAATCTTATCGAGTGGAGCTTTCCTAAGTTTCATGATAGTATTATAAATAATAGCCGTTACATCTTTCTGACATGGATTAAGGTTAATTATAGCATCTAAAATATATGTAGGGGGTAACGTCGGAAAGGAAGAAAGTATGATACTTAGGAAATTTCTAACTTGGAGATATCTAAAAAACATGTATTCTTGATAAGTTATATTTGTTAGATAATTGTTCAAAAGACATAAGGGAACCATCTAAAAATAAATCCAAAAACCACGATATACCATTAGTCTTCCAAATTTGAAAGGCATGGTCCGTAGAAGAGGGGGGAAAGAATATGTTGCCTAAAATAGGAATCACAAGCCCAAATTGATTAAGATCAAAAAATTTTCGGAATTGAAACCAAATACGTAAGGTATATTTAACTATCGGGTTACAAACCTGTTTATGGCGTTTCAAATCGAAAGGAAGAGAAGAACCTAAAATGGAGCCAAGTGCATAACCTTGAGCAGATTGTAATTCCAATACTACCCATTTAGGAATGGATAGTGTATCTTGGTCAAGTAACCAAAATTTCATGTGTCGAATATTAATTGCCCAGTAATAAAATCTAAAGTTAGGTAATGCCAAGCCTCCATCTCTCTTAGCTTTCTGTAGATGTATTCTACCCAATCTCAGGTTTTTATTTTGCCAAATAAATGAAGAAATTTTAGAGTCAACTTTGTCAAAAAAGGATTTTGGAACAAAAATCGGTAATGCCTGAAATACATATAAAAATTTTGGCAGAATAAGCATCTTAACAGCATTAATACGACCAATCAAAGTTAAATAATGTGGAGACCATTTAAATGAAAGTTGCGTAATGTGATCAATTAAGGGTAGGAAATTAGTCTTAAATAAATCCTTATGTTTACAGGTAATTTTAATTCCAAGATATGAAAAGTGATTATTAACCAATTTAAACAGGAGGTTCTGATATAAGGGAACTTGCTTATTAATCGGGAAAAGTTCACTCTTACTGAGATTTAACTTATAACCTGAAAAAAGACTAAATTGTGCTAATATATCTAAAGCTGCTGGAATAGACTTTTGAGGATTAGAAATATATGAAAGTAAGTCATCAGCATAAAGTGATACTTTATGAGACTTTAAACCACGAGTTATACCAATAATATTTGGAGATTCTCGAATAGCAATTGCAAGAGGTTCTAATGCAATATCAAATAATAAAGGACTAAAAGGACAACCTTGTCTGGTACCTCGAAAAAGAGGAAAAAAAGGTGAATTTAAAGAGTTAGTACGAACTGAGGCCATAGGAGAATGATATAATAATTTGATCCAGGATATAAATTTTGGGCTGAAGTTAAACGTTTCAAGCACCTTAAATAAGTAAGGCCATTCGACTCTGTCGAAGGCTTTTTCAGCGTCTAGGGAAATGACGCATTCAGGATCATTTTGTGACGGGGTATAGACAATGTTTAACAGTGTACGAATATTATAAAAAGAGTAACGACTTTTAATAAAACCCGTTTGGTCTTCCGCGATAATATAAGGAAGTGCTTTTTCTAATCTGTTTGCTAATAATTTAGAAAAAATTTTAGAGTCAACATTTAATAAAGATATTGGTCTATAAGATGCATATTGAGCAGGGTCTTTATCCTTCTTTAATATTAAAGAGATCAATGCTCTATAAAAGGATTCAGGAAGTTTACCAAGTTTTAATGAGGCCTCCAGAACCCTGAATAACCAAGGGATTAATGAGGATGCAAAAAAATTTGTAAAATTCCGCGGTAAACCCATCAGGACCAGGAGCTTTCCCCGGGTTCATAGAAAAAATAACATTCTTAATCTCATCAGAGGCAAAGGAAGTGTCTAACATAGAAGATATATCATGTGAAATCTTAGGGAAATCTAGGTTATCTAAAAAGTCATACATATGTTTAGAGTCTCATGGAAACTCTGATTGATATAAGGAGGAATAAAAGTCAAAAAAGGATTGATTAATCTCAGCTTGATCAAATAACAGTTGATCTTTTTGATTATAAATCTGATTAATTTGAAATTTAGTATAGTTAGTCTTCAACTGATTAGCCAACAGTTTACCAACTTTGTCACTATGTATATAAAATTCGCTTCTTGTTTTCATTAATTGATTTGCAATAGAGGACGAAAGTAATAAACTGTGTTCCATTTGAAGTTCAGTTCTTTGTTTATACAACTTCTCAGAGGGAGCTGTAACATATTTCTTATCAATTTCCTTAACCTTGTCCACAATAACCAGCTCCTCCTCCTTCAACCTTTTCCTCAAAGCAGCAGAATACGAGATGATCTGACCGCGAATATAAGCTTTAAAAGTATCCCAAAGGGTGTTCATGGATATATTCTCTGTACAGTTGATTGTAAAAAAGAGATCAATCTGTTCGTTCATAAAGTTAACAAAATCCGAGTCCTGAAGCAACAGCGAATTAAAACGCCATTGTCTATTATTTTGTGTATTGGCCAATACTTTAATAGAAAGCTTAAGTGAAGCATGATCCGAAATGGTTATAGAGTCATATTCACATTTAACCACTGAAGAAATAAGATGAGAGTCATTAAAAAAAAATAATCAATTCTTTAATAGGAATGATGAACATGTGAAGAAAAAGTAAAATCTTTTTCCTGAGGATGCAAAAAATGCCAAATGTCCGTTGATCCGGAATCTGAGAGAAATGAATTAATCAAGGTTGCAGATTTATTGGGTAGAGTCCGTAAAGGAGCTGAACGTTCCAATAATGGGGATAAACAAGCATTAAGATCTCTGCCCCAGATTAGTGAAAACTCCTTCAAACTCGGGAACAAATTAAATAATGATTTATAAAATTCCGGACAGTCCAGGTTAGAAGCATAGACGTTAACCAAAACTAGCTTTTTATTAAAGAGTAAACCACTAACCAATAGAAATCTACCATTTGGATCAGAAATAATATCGTGTTGTACAAAAGTGATTGAGGGATCTATAAAAATAGAAACTCCTTGAATTTTGGCATTGGAATTCGAATGGAAGTGTTAGTCCTTCCAGAACTTAAAAAAATGTAGTCTGTCCCCCCTCCGCACATGGGTCTCTTGTAAAAATAGAATATGTGCTTTAAGTCTCCGGAATAATTTAACAATTTTTTTCTTTTTTATTGGATGATTAAGACTGTTAGTATTCCAAGAGACAAAATTAATAGTAGACTCCATAATCCCTAAAGTCAACCCTCAAATAAAGGAGGATTGACAAAAGGTTCGACCCACGAACCCGGAAAGGGAACAGAATAAACAAGAGATAACTGGAAAGAGAATGCGACCAATACTTCGGTAATATAAGTAGCCCAAGAAGAAAGAAAAACTAAAAAGTGAAGCCCCCCCCCCACCCCGTACCCCCAAAGCTAAATCTAAGATAGACCAGCCGGAAAGAAGCGAGCAATAGAACTACCCCCATGACTTCCGATAGACGCTCACTAAAAAAAGTGTATATATAAAAAGATCAGCTAAAGTTATAAAACAGTAAAGGAATAAAAAAAGTACACCGATTAAAACAAAAACGATATAATACAAAGAAAAAAACAGGTACATATAAAGAAAACCGTTAATCTACAACAGACCATATAATTAAACAAGAAAATGAAATATTAGCATAGACTAGCCACGAAAACAACAAAAAATACGTTTGAAAACTACAAAGTTTAAGGCCTCCAGGGATATATGTAAAATGATGCTGTGGGAATGGCCACCCAGAATCCTCAGGGAAGAAGAAAGAAATGACGCAGTTAAAAAAAAGTTTGGCAACCGTATTAATTAAACTGAAAAAAAACTTTTCTGCCCTCCTATAAAGCAAAAAAAATTAAACCCAACAGATTAACTGCCTCCAATCAAACAGAGATGATTTAATAGTGCGATTAAGATGTTGAAGGTAAGAGTTGATCCAGGTAACTCTGGGCTTCCGATGGAGAGTCGAAAAAACGGGAAGACCCATCAGACAATCGAATCCTCAAACGTGTGGGATAAAGCAACACTGGTTTTAAATCCATCTTGTAGAATTCTGACATCACAGATCTGTAACGGACACATTGATCACGAACCTGTTTACTAAAATCTTCCACCAATCGAAAGCGAAGATCCGAGAAATCAATGTAACCTTTAGGTCGAGCAAAGCGAAGCAGCTTCTCCTTGTCTTGAAAATAATGAAATCGTAAAATAACATGCAGAGGTTTATCTGACTTAGCTGAATATAATGGGACTCTGTGAGCCCAATCCAATAGTGGTGGCTGATCAGGAAATAAGGTGGGAAATGAATCTTTTAAAAGTTGAGAGAAAAACTTTATAGGGTCATCAGATTCAGCAGCTTCACGAATACCAACAATTCAAATGTTCTGTCGTCGCATTCTGCATTCTAAGTCAGAATTTTTAAAGGTCAGAAAGTCAAGTTTTTTCTTCATTACAGTAATTGTTTCTTCAATTTTCCCCATCTTGAGTTCATTTTGTTGCATGGATTTTTGGAGATTAGATATAGCAGTCTGATCCGTGATAGATGTTTTCATTTTATCAATTTCATCGATAATTTTCTGCAGTTTAGTTGAAATTTCCGCACAAATCAGATCCCGATATAGTAGTTGAGATTTCCACACGAATCAGATCCGATATAACTTGCATAGTTACCGCCGGTTCAATCGGAGGGGGGTCGGTAACTTTCGGTCTAACCGGAGGTTTGCCGTCTTTCCCGTTCTTAGACATAGCGGACCTTAAACACATCCAAATATATAATAGCAATCCGCTGCAAGGTATTGTAAAAATCAGTGCCTTAAAAGTTAGCTTAAATGTAGCTGATCATAGGATAAAGCTCAGAGGTAATGGAGCGAGTCAAGAACATGACTTCACTCCATGAGCTCTACCAGAAGTCCATCTACCTATGTTTCATTGACTATACAAAAGCTTTTGACACTGTCAGACAGCAAGATCTTCTGGAAATGCTTCAAGATCTTGACATAGATGAGAAAGATACACGTTTCTTAAGAAACTTATACTGGGACCAGACAGCATCCATCAGAATAGAAGGAGAAGTGAGTGAGTATGTGAATATCATGAGAGGAGTCAGGCATGGTTGTGTCTTTTCGCCAGACTTATTCAACCTGTATAGTGAAAATATCTTGAGAAGTATCAAAGACATCAAAGGATTCACAATTGGAGGCCATAATATAAATAACATCAGATATGCTGATGACATCGTACTAATAACTGACTCAGAAACAAAACTTCAAGAACTACTCACTATAGTGGCAGCAGAAAGTAATCGCAGAGGCACTTCAATCAACACCAAGAAGACAGAAAGCATGGTCGTCTCCAGAAAGACAAATATCCCACAATGTGTGTTCAAGATCGGAAATACAAACATCAAACAAGTCAACAAATTCAAATATCTTGGCAGCCTAATAACAAGTGATGGCAGGTGCGACACAGATATCAAATACAGAATAGCAATGGCGAAAGAAGCTTTCCAAAAAATGAAGACCATATTAACAGACAGAAAGATTAGCACGGACACTAAAAACAGAATACTGCAGTGCTACATTTACTCTATCCTGACTTATGGAAGTGAATGCTAGACCATTTCTCCAGCAATGGAAAAGAGACTAGAAGCAGCTGAATTATGGTTCTAGAGGAGAATGTTAAAAATATCATGGACCACACACACATCAAATGAAGAAGTTCTCAGAAGAGCCCAAGCAGTTCAATCACTCATACCAACAATAAGAGAAAGACAACTCAGATTCCTAGGACACATCATGCGGAAAGGTGAACTAGAAAAACTCATACTCTCTGGAAAGATTGAGGGGAGTAAACCTAGAGGAAGACCTTGGCTTATGTACATCAAAAGCATAGCCAGGTGGCTACACATCGAGGAAATGGAAGTCATCCAAAAAACGAAGGATAGATCTATATGGAAAACCATGGTCACCAAAGTCCGCATCGGATATGGTACCTAGACAGACAGACAGACAGACTGGCAGATACTTAGGGTCCACCTATATTCATATATTGACCCTCCTAAGAATTCTCAACATCTAATGCATTTTAATGGATCCATTTATAACAATAACTACATTTGTCAGTCCTAACCAGTCAAAGACAAGTGATCTAAAGGAAAGCAGTTCTATTTTTACCTTAGTCAGAGTGTGGTAAATCTGTGGAATTTGTTGCCATGAGCGGCTGTGGAGGCTAAGTCATTGGGTGTATTTAAGGCAGAGATAGATAGGTTCTTGATTAGCCAGAGCAGCAAAGGGTATGGGGTGAAAGCAGGGGAGTGGGGATGACTGGAAGAATTGGATCAGCCCACGATTGAATGGTGGAGCAGACTCAATGGGCCAAATGGCCTACTTCTGCTCTATAATGCACATGAGGACATCACCCATATCTTATGGTCTAACATTAATGTACAACCACATAAATAATGTGAAGTGATCAAGAAGCATACTAGAACTGGAGGTCATGGCTTATGGGTGAAAGGTGAAATATTCAAGGGGAACAAGAGGGGGAACTTCTTCATTCATAGGGTGGTGAGAGTGTGGTACGAGCTGCCAGCAAAAGTAGTGATTATGGGTTTGATTTCAACATATAAGTGAAATCTATGGAAAAGAGTAAATAGATAATGTTTCGGGCCAAGTCCTTTCGCCATGACTCATAAAGTCTTGGCCCAAAACATTGACTGTTTACTCTTTTCCATAGATGCTGCCTGACCTGCTGAGTTCCTCCAGCATTTTGTGCATATTTAATATGCATTAAGTAGAAAACAATATACACTTTAAACTTAAATACTCAGCTAGCAATGTCTTAGAGAGCTGAATAAAAGTAAAATGTTCAAGTTTCTGATGCCAAAATACAAATAGAAAGTTCAAATTTCACAGTACAGGAGGCACAGACAAGGGCAATTAAAACTGGAGGTCTCTACGGAATCTAACCTAATACTAGGTGATGTATCAGCTGTCATAATCGACATTTAAGTAGATATCTTACTAAACCTTCCCTAAGGACTGAAGTTAAACATGTACCTTGGGAAATAGTTGTAGTGGATATCAAAGAAATGCTTCTGCTGCTGATGAGGTTTTACATTTGTAACCTTCCTTGTGTTGGATTAACTTTGACAGAAGAGTGAATTTCTAGAGTAGATTTTCAAGTTGAAAACATTGGATTTTACAAATACAAGTAACTTGCATGTCAAAATCCATCAGCAAGAGCTACAAATATGTTAAAGTATTTTACAGGATGGTAAGAGTGGATAATGAGAGTTTTGGGATCAGTAGCAGTGACACTGATGAACTGGGAAGAAAGTAGTAGTGTGGGATCAAAACTGAACATGAAAGATTGTCTAGTCTAATTCCATTAGAATTTGCTGTTTTTTTGCTTAACTACAGCTGTGCCAAATTATTCATTTGAAGCAGAATATTATTTTCATAACTAGTCACTATAATGCACATGAGGACATCACCCAGAATGAACCCAAATTGGCTGGATTAAATGCCTTTTATCTATGGCGGCTGTTAATTGGCTCGGTGAAAAATTGCAAGCCTGAAATTTACTTCTGGTTTTTAGTTCACTTGTCCAGCACACCAGCTGTCTATTTGGAATAACAATGAAATGACAAACTGGAGGAATTTAATGGAACAAGCAGCATTTGTGAAGGAGGATTGGAACTGTCAGTGTTTGATTGACTAGGTTGTCAAGGACGAGAGGCGTACAAGATGTTAGGAGGCATAGATATAGGAAGGAATGGTTACAGAGATGCAGCTCTTTCTGGTAAGACTCCCAGTGGTGGCTTGTGTGTTTACATCAATACAGAATGGTGCAAGAACTCCGTGCTGGTTTCCAGATACTGCTCATCGCTAGTGGAGTTTGTGACTGTTAGATGCAGACCATTTTACTTACCACAGGAATTCACCACTGTCCTTATAGTCGGTGTCTACATTCCTCCCCCAGCACTAATGCTAAGGAGGTGCTCTGTGAACTGTATGGGGCTGTTAGCGAACTGCAGAACGCTCACCCTGATGGACTGTTTATTGTCACCGTAGATTTTAACCACACGAACCTTATGTCAGTGTTCTCCAAGTTCCATCAGCATGTAGACTTTGCAACGAGAGGGGCAAACACGTTGGACCTTGTTTGTACAAACATTCCCGATGCGTACTGGGCGGAGCCCTATCCCCACCTCAGTTACTCAGACCACATCTGTTATGCTAATCCCAGCATATAGATCGCTTGTCAGGTGCTTCAGACCAGTTCAGAAGCAGGTGAAAACCTGGCCAGCAGGAGCCATCTCTGCTCTTCAAGACTGCTTTGAGCACACTGACTGGCACATGTTCAGGGAGGCTGCAACCGATGGCAACTCTACCAACTTAGAGGAGTACACGGCGTCAGTGACTAACTACATCAGCAAGTGGATTGACGATGTCACTGTGGCCAAGACCATCACTGCACGCGCTAACCAGAAACCATGAATGACCGCGGAGGTGCATGTGCTGTTGAGGACTCGTGACTCCACCCTCAGAGCAGGCGACAAGACAGCCCTAACAACAGCGAGGGCCAAACTGACCCGGGCCATCAGAGATGCAGAGCGTGCAAACGCCCAGCAAATCCACAGTCACTTCCAGGACAGCAGCGACATGTGTTGCATGTGGAAGGGCACTCAGGACATCACCAATTACAAGACAACACCACCTGCCTGTGCTGGAGATGCCTCCCTCCCAGATACATTGAACAACTTCTACGCTCATTTTGAGGCGGAAAATGACATGGCGGCGAGGAAGGTCACCCCTCCTCCAAATGACCAGGTGTTGTGTCTTACTGTGGCCGATGTGAGCAGAACCCTGTGCAGGGTCAACCCACGGAAGGCTGCTGGATCAGACAATATTCTTGGCAGAGTGCTTAGAGGATGTGCAGACCAGTTAGCAGAGATTCTCACTGACATCTTCAACATCTCCCTGAGCAGCGCTGTCGTTCCTACGTGCTTCAAGGCCGCCACCATTGTCCCCGTGCCGAAGAAGTCTTCAGTGTACTGCCTCAACGACTACCGTCCCATTGCACTCACATCAATCATCATGAAGTGTTCTGAGAGGCTCATCATGAGGCACATCGAGACCCCTCACTGGACCCCCTGCAGTTCGCATACCGTCCCAACCATTCAACAGACGACACCATTGCCTTCACCCTCCACCTGGCCCTAACCCACCTGAACAAAAAAGACATGCATTTGAATGCTGTTCATAGACTTCAGTTCAGCATTGAACACAATCATTCCTCAGAAACTGATTGGAAAGCTGAGCCTACTGGGCCTGAACACCTCCCTCTGCAAATGGATCCTAGACTTCCTGACTGGGAGACCTCAGTCGGTCCGGATCAGAAGCAGCATCTCCAAAACCATCACACTGAGCACGGGGACCCCCCAGGGCTGTGTGCTCAGTTCACTGCTGTTCACTCTGCTGAACCACAACTGTGCTGCAATACACAGCTTGAATCACATCATCCAGTTCGTCGATGACACGACCATGGTGGGTGTCATCAGCAAGAACGATGAGTCAGCGTACAGAGAGGAGGTGCAGCAGCTAACGGACTGGTGCAGAGTGTAGTTTTTGTATTCTTTCATGTAGCACGATGGTCCTGAAAATCGTTGTCTCGTTTTTACTGTGTAATGTACCAGCAGTTATGGTCGAAATGACAATAAAAATTGACTTGACTTGACTTGACTTTAACTTAAGATGTCGGGACAACATTGAGGCCTGAAGGGTCCGTACTGTGCTTTAATATTCTATACTCTACGTTCTCATGTTCCAGATTGACTGCATGTAGGGGTTTGATCTGAAACATCAAAAATTCCTTTCCTCCCACAGATATATCATAGAATCATTCAGCAGAGAAAGAGGCCTTTTGGCCCAACCTGCCCATACTGGCCAAGATGCCTCATCCAAGCTAGTCCCATTTGCCACCATTTGACCCATAACCTTCTAGACCTTTCCAATCCACCTGCCTCAACCACTTCCTCCACATCTGATTCCACATAGTATCCATCCTTTGCGTAAAAGAAGTTGTCCCTTTAGTTCCTCTTAAATGTTACCCTTCTCATTTTAAATAAATGCCTTCTAGTTTTTGATACCCCAAATGGGAAAAGGACTGACTGTATTCACCATATTCATGCCACACTTAATTTTATACATCTCTGTAAGATCATCTCTCAGTCCTCTACACTCTTAAACTGATCATCATCATTATCATCATCATTATCACCATCATCATTATGTGCTGTGCCAAACCGTCTATGACCATGATTGTTCTTGGCAAATTCCACAGAAGTGGTTTGTCATTGCCTTCTTCTGGGTAGCATCTTTACAAGACAGGTGACCTCAATCATTATCAATATTCTTCAGAGATTGTCTGTCTGGCGTCAGCGGTTGCATAACCAGGACTTGAGATATCCACCACCTGCTCCCGTGGTTTCGTGTAACCCTGATAAAGAGGCAAAGCAGGTGCTTCACCTTGCCCAAGAGTGACCAGAAGGCTAGCAGAGGGAAGAAGTGTCTTCCGCCTCCTTTGGTAGAGACGTATCTCCACTCCGCCACCTACTTAAACTGATCAACCTGCTGTATCCCTTCAGCAACACAGGAAATTGTGCAGATGCTGGAAATCTTGAGCAATACACACAAAAGGCTGGAGGAACCCAACAAGTCATGCAACATCTATGGAGGGGGATAACCTGTTGATGATTACGGCCTAGGATCTTCATCGGAACTGGATAGGAAGAGAGCAGAAGCCAGAATAAGAAGGTGAGGGGGAATGGAAAGTACAAGCTGACAATTGATGTCATGCCAGATGAGTGGGAAGGTGAGTGGGTGGGGAGGGCAAATGAAATAAGAAGCTGGGAGGAGATAAGTGGAAGAGGAAAAGGGCTGATGAAGAAGGAAACAAATTGAAGAGCAACACACATAAAATGCTGGAGGAACTCAGCAGGCTAGTCAGCATCTAGGAAAAGAGTACAGTTGACATTTCGGGGAGTCAACTGTTTACTCTTTTCCTAGATGCTGCCTGGCCTGCTGAGTTCCTCCAGCATTTTGTGTGTGTTGCTTGGATTTCCAGCATCTGCAGATTTTCTCTTGTTTATAACTACTAGAAGAGGACAGTGGACCATGAAAGAAAGGGGAGGAAAGGAACCAAGGGAAGGTAATGGCTAGGTGAGGAGAAGAGAAGGAGAGAGAAGATAACCAGAATGAGGAATGGAAAAAAAGAGAAGGGGGAATGGGGAAAAATTACCAGAAGTTAGAGAAATCAATGTTCATGCCATCATATTGGAGGCTGCCATGGTGAAATATGGCAAGTTACTCCTCCAACCTGAGTTTAGCCTCATCATGGGAGTATGGGGGTAGAAGAGGCCATGGACTGACATGTCAGAATGAGAATTGGAATGAGAATTTCTTCAGGAGATTGCTTATTGCTGCAAATTCCTGCAATTTCTTGCGTCTAGTATTGGAATAAACTGGTTAAATATACACAATTCCCTGGAATTTCTGTGCCAGCAGGTTTGATGATATAACATCTAAATATTTCACATTTGGTCAGTGAGAATCTTTGAAAATCTTTGACTAGAGCTCTGTAGCTCTGCTGAAAGGGTACTCTCAGAAGCCTTTGAGTTGAGTTTGGATAATCAATCAAACTGAAGTTGCTTTAGTGGACCAGTTCCACTGTATCCAAACTGAATGTCCCAAGTTAAAGTCACAAAGCCTCTGCAACTACAGGATGTCGCAGATTCCACTTGGGATAAGAGGAGGACCTAGTGAGTGAAGTATCAGCCATCTTATACACACCAGCCAGCTAATCACACTGAGGATTAGTAACCATACAAACATCTGCAGGCAACTGTATGATCATCCTGCTTAGATGAAGGGCTCGGTAATACTTCTTATGTCAACTTATTCAAGATTTAACATTCAAGGTAGTTTAATGTCATTTCCAGTACACAAGTGTAAAGGAGTATGACATAATTGTTACTCTGGATCTGATGCAGCATATACAAGAAAACACACTAAGATAAGGAAGACAATAAATAATTAAATTTTAATTTAAAATTATCTATCGCCACAATAGATCCAATCTCAATGTCTTGCCATGAAGCAATGGATCACCTGGACAATACAAAAGTTCAGAAAGTTCAAAGTAAAATTTATTATCAGAGTACATACGTGACACTAGCTTCATTAGATATACAAAGGGTGATTGATAAGTTTGTGACCTAAGGTAGAAGGGGATGAGTTAGCAACTTCAAACTTTCTGCATAATCACTCAAAGAATTGAACTACACGTGCATGTAACAAGAGCTGTATAACTCATCTCCTTCTACCTTAGGCCACGAACTTATCAATCACCCCTGCAGTGGACCACTTACTGGAGGTCCAAGATGCCAACTTCTACAAAGAAGAGATCCGTATGCTCCACGACCACTGGACTAAGTGTGTAAATGTAGGAGGGAGCTATGTTGAAAAATAAATGTGCTAGGTTTTTAAAAATTGACTTCTTCTACCTTAGGACACAAATTTATTAATCACCCCTCGTAGATATATCACAACTTCTCACACCTCTAGTTACCATTTTCTTTTCATTCTTTGTGTTGCTCATGCAAAAATATATGAAATTGAAGTTAAATTTGAACTCCACTTATAATTTTCTGTCTAAATCAGTTTTATTGAAAATACAGGCTTTTTTTTTATATAAAGTAATCTGAACCTTCGAGTGCAGCTCTGTCCTGCAGGAGAACATGTCCTCCTCAGAATGTTGGCATATGTGCCTGGCCCACTATTTAATATGGACACGCGATTTCCCCACTGAATATAGTGATGGAGTAATCTAGTCTTTCTACCTCCTGAACTGAACAATAGAGTATGGCTACAGAAAATTGTAACAAGGAAGTTTCAAAGTTAGATAAAATAATATAATTAAATTTTTCATTGCTGACAACACATTAGTATTAGTTATGAATCTATATGTTCCAATAATCCCAAATAAATTGGTTCATGATTGTCAGCTTGAAAAAAATCACTAAATAATTATTATTAACAAATCACTTATAGAACCAGAGGAAACAACACACTGGATCACTATTACACTAAGATCAAGAGTGTTTACCGTGCTATTCCACGCCCAGATTTTGGAAAGTCTGATCACCTGGCTATACTTCTACTCCCTGAAAATAGGCAGAGACTGGAGTCTGCAGCACCTTGTAGTGAGAATCAAAAAGTACAGGCAAGGGAGGCACAGGAGTACTTACACAACTGCTTTAAATTGGTGGACTGGACTCTACTCAGGGATTCATCTTCGAATCTGGATGAGTATGCCACAGTTGTTAGCGACTTCATTAAAACCTGTGTGGATGAGTATGTGCCTACAAAAACTTACTGCACATTCCCAAACCAACAGCTACAGATGAACCAGACGGTTTACAGTCTGCTGGGGGCTGGATCTGTGGCATTTATGTCGGCAACGCAAGTCTGCACAAGAAAACCTCCTGAGTGAGGTTGGAGGCGACATCAGATGCACATCAACTCTGACAGGGTTTGCAGGACATTATTTCCGACAAAGCAAAATCCAACATCATGAATGGCAGTGATCATTCACTACCAAACAAGCCCAAAGCTTTTTACGCTTGCTTTGAAAGGGAGAATATAACTTCAGCTGTGAGGATCCCTGCTGCTTAAGGTCAATGTCAGGCTATCTTTCGGGAGGGTGAACCCTTGTAAGGCAGCAGGTCCCAATGGAGTAGCTGGTAAGGCTCTGAAAACTTGTGCCAACCAACTGATGGGGGTATTCAAAGACATTTTTAATCTCTCAATGCTATGATTGGAGGTTCCCACATGCTTCAAAAGGGCAACAATTATACCAGTGCCCGAGAAGAGCAATGTGAGCTGTCTTAATGACTATCGGCCAGTCGCACTCACATCTACAATGATGAAATGCTTTGAGAGGTTGGCTATAGCTAGAATCAACTCCTGCTTCAGCAAGGACCTAGACCCACTGCAGTTTATCTATTGCCACATTAGATCCAATCTCAGTGGCTCACCATGAGGCAATGGATCACCTGGACAATAGAAAATGTTCAAAAAATTCGAAGTAAAATTTATTATCAGAGTACATACATACAACCGTGAGATTCTTTTTCCTACAGGCATATTTAGCAAATCTATAGAATAGTAACTGTGCAAATGCAAATATAAATAAATAGCAATAAATAATGAGAGCATGAAATAACAAGATAAAGAGTCTAAGTGAGAACTATGGTTCTGGGAACAGCAGAAGTAGAATGATTGTAGTTAGATTATAAGGACACTCAATCCTCGTTTATTGTCATTCAGAAATGCATGCATTAAAAAATGATACAATGTTCCTCTAGTATGATATCACAGAAACACAATACAGACCAAGGCTAAAATTGACAAAACCACATAATTATAACATATAGTTACAACAGTGCACAGCAATACCGTAATTTGATAAAGAGCAGACCATGGGCACGGTAAAAAAAGTCTCAAATTCCCGATAGCCCCAACATCTCACACAGATGGTAGAAGGGAGAAACTCTCCCTGCCATGAGCTTCCGGTGCCACACCAGATGTTCCTCCGTGCTCTCACGTCTACCTCCATTAAATCAGAATTGTGCACAGCATCCTGCTTGACAGATAACAGATATCATCACCAGTGAGGCTGCGCGCACTGCGTCGCGCCGCCATCTTCTCCTCCTCCATCGTCTTATCCCCCTTTTTTTAAAGAGCCTGATGGTTGAGGGGTAGTAACTGTTCTTGAATCTGGTGGTGTGAGTCCTGAGGGACTTGTAACTTGTACCTGATGGCAGCAGCAAGAGAAGAGCATGGCCTGTGTGATGCGGATCTTTGATGATGGATGTTGCTTTTCTATGGCAATGTTTTATGTAGATGTTTCAATGGTTGGGAGGGCTTTAGCCGTGATGTACTGGGCCAAATCCATTACTTTTGCAGGATTTTCCATTCAGAGGCATTGGTATTCCCATACCAGCCTGTAATGCAGCCAGTCTGCACACTTTCCACCACATGTCTCTAGAAGGTTGCCAATGTTTTTGATGACATGCCAAATCTCTGCAGACTGCTGAGGAAGTGGAGGTGTTGCAATTACATTGATGTGACAGGTCCAGGGCAGGTCCTCTGAGATAGTGTCACCCAGGAATTTACAGTTATTGACCTTCCCCACCTCTGATCCACCGATGAGGTCTGGCTTCTGGATCTCTGGTTTTCCTCTCCTAAAGTCTACCATCAGTTCCTTGGTCGTATTGACATTGAGTGAGAGGTTGTTGCTGTTACATCACTCAGCCAAATTTTCAAGCCTATCCTGTATGCTGACTGATCCCCACCCTTGATACGGCCCAAAACAGTGGTGTCATCAGCAAATTTGTGTATGGTGTTGGAGCTGTACCTAACCACACAGTCACAGCTGTAAAGAGAGTGGAGCAGGGGGCAAAGCACACAGCCCTGTGGTGTAGCTCTGCTGATGAAGATCGTGGTGGAGATGTTTTTGCCAATCCGAACTGACTAGGATCTGCAAGTGAGGAAATCCAGGATCCAATTGCACAAGGGGTATGGAGGCCAAAGTCTTGGAATTTACTGATTAGTTTTGAGGGGACGATGGTATTAAATTCTGAGTTGTAATCAATAAAATGCATCCTGATGTATACTTCTTTGCTGTCCAGATGTACCAGGGTTGTGTGAAGACCCAATGAGGTGGCATCTGCTGCAGATTTGTTGCTTCAGTAGGCAAATTGAAGCAGATCCAAGTCACCACTCAGACACAAGTTGATATGCTTCAACACCTGCCTCTCAAAACATTTCATCACTGTGGATGTAAATGCCACTGAGCGATAGTAATTGGGGCATATTACTACAATCTTCTTCAAAGGTTCAAATGTCCAATTTAATGTCAGAGAAATGTATTCAATGTACATCCTGAAATGCTTTTTTTTTGCAAACATCCATGAAAACAGAGAAGTGCTCCAAAGAATGAATGATAGATAAACATAAGAACCCCATAGTCCCCTGCAGCTCCCCCCTCCTGCGCGGAAGCGGCAGCGAGCAACAATCCCCCCTCCCCCACTGTGGTAACCCATGTATATAGGTTGTAACTGGGTTACCTGTCTGGACATGCCTGGACACGCCCCTCTGCTGACTGCTCCTGTGGCTCCTCCCACAGACCCCCGAATAAAAGCGATTGTGTCACTGCTCCTCCCCCAGTCCAGGACAGATATTCAGCATGGATGTGGGTCCATTTTACTGCTAATAAAAGCCTTTCAGTATTTACTCTACTTCCAGTCTTTTGGAGTAATTGATAGTGCATCACCCACCGGCAAAAAAAAGCAAGCATTGTCACCATCACCACACACTCAAACGTGGGCAGAGCAATAGCAAAGATACAGACTTGCAGTTATGCCAAAGACTTTGTGTTACACCCGGCATTCGACATACCGCAGATTCTCTCTCTCCCTAATAAGGGAGAATAAGGTGTCTGCATTTTCCCAGCGAGCAGGGAGACTTAACAAACAACTCTCTGGTTTACGATGTTAAAAAGTCTGCTACATCGCTTTTATTGAGCTTTGTGCCCAAAGATCATAAAGATCCCAGGTTTTTGGGCCCACAGCAGATATCCTGTCTCCCCCGATGACACACGGGTCTCCTGTCATGACACTGACCCTCGATCCGCCGTCTCCAGAGCCGTGAGATCTTGGGCTTCCGAAATCAAGCCCAGCTATCGGACTGAACCCTTGGCGTGCTGAACAATGGCCAGTCCTGAAACCCTGAGAACGGGTCTCATTCCCGCAAAGAACCAAAGTCAGTGTGTGACTCCAGATCAGTGTCTTCAAAAGAACCCTGAAAGGGAAAAATAAAGATATTAAAGATAGAAATAGAGCTGTTTCCGAAGATACAAGCAAAGGAGTCACCGTTTAGCGCCATCTTAACTCCGGCTCTGTCACCGTCTCTTAGACACCAGTATGATTGAAGCCTGCTTGAAGCAGGTGGGTACCCCACACAGCCATCATGAGAGGTTGAAGATATTTGCAAACGCAGCAGCCAGACGGTCAGCAGAAGTCTTCAGTACTTGGCCAGATACTCCATCTGGACCAAATTCTTTCCCTGGATTCATTCTCTTGAAGGTAGCCCGCACATTATCTTCGGATACTAAGACCAAAAGATCATCAGGAGACATGAAAGTGCGTGGTGGTACCTCTGTCTGGTGGTCAAGGGAAGCATAGAAGGCATTTAGCCCATCTGGAAGCAAAGTTCTGCTGTCCCCTATGTCACAAGATTTAACTTTGTAGGACGTTACGGCATTCAAACTCTGCCCCAGCTGTCGAGCATCAAGCAAATACTTATGTCAGGATGCTGTTATTGACTATAGCTCAGTGTTTAACACCATTATTCACACAGTTCTGAGTGAAAAGCTACAGAACCTGTGCCTCTATAACGCCCTCTGCGACTGGATCCCTGACTTCCTAACCGGACAACAATCTGTGCGGATTGGTAATAACATCATCTCGCTGACAATTAACACGGGCGCACCACGGGAATATGATCTTAGCCCACCGCTCTACTCTCTCTGACTGTGTGGCTAGACACAGCTCAAATACTATTTATAAATTTGCTGATGATACAACCATTGTTGGCAGAATCTCAGATGGAGACGAGAGGACATACAGGAGTGAGATATACCAGCTAGTTGAGTGGTGTTTTAGCAACAGCTTTGACCTCAGTGTTCGTAAGACCAAAGAGCTGATAGTGGACTTCAGAAAGGGTAAGACAAGGGAACACAAAGAAATTCTCATAGGGGTATCAGAAGTGGAAAAAGTAAGCAATTTCAAGTTCCTGGGTGTCAATCTCTCTGAGGATCTAACCTGTTCCCAACATATTGATGCAGCTATAAGGAAGACAAGACAGCGGCTATATTTGATTAGGAGTTTGAGGAGATTTGGTTTATCACCTAAAACACTCAAAAGCTTCCACAGATATACAGTGGAGAGCATCCTGACTGCCTGCATCACCATCTTGTATGGGGGTCTACCGCACAGGATCGAAGTAAGCTGTAGAGAGTTGTAAAATTAGTCAGCTCCTTCATGGGTACTAGCCTCCATAGCATCCAAGACATCTTCAAGGAACAGTGCCCTAGGAAGGCGGCGTCCATCATTAAGGATCCCCCACCACACAGGACGTGCCCTCTTCTCATTGTTACTACCGGGAAGGAGTACAAAAGCCTGAAAGTACACACTCAGTGATTCAGGAACAGCTTCTTTCTCTCTGCCATCCGATTCCTAAATGGACATTGAACCCGCGAACACATTTTGTTTATTTCTGTTTTCGCACTACTTATTTTGATTTAACTATTGAACGTACACGCGTATGCTTACTGTAATTCCATTCAATGTACACGCGTATGCTTACTGTAATCCCATTCAATGTACACACGCATGTTTACTGTAATCCCATTCAATGTACATTGCTTACTGTAATCTCATTCAATGTACACGCATATGTTTACTGTAATCCCATTCAATGTACATGCGTATGCTTACTGTAATCCCATTCAATGTACACGCGTATGCTTACTGTAATTCCATTCAATGTACAAACACATGTTTACTGTAATCCCATTCAATGTACACGCGTATGCTTACTGTAATTCCATTCAATGTACACACGCATGTTTACTGTAATCCCATTCAATGTACATGCGTATGCATACTGTAATCCTATTGAATGTACATGCGTATGCTTACTGTAATCCCATTGAATGTACATGTGTATGTTTACTGTAATCCCATTGAATGTACATGCATATGCTTACTGTAATCCCATTGAATATACATACGCATGCTTACTGTAATTCCATTGAATGTACATTGCTTACTGTAATTCCATTCAATGTACACGCGTATGCTTACTGTAATCCCATTCAATGTACATGCGTATGTTTACTGTAATCCCATTCAATGTACACGCGTATGCATACTGTAATCCTATTGAATGTACATGCGTATGCTTACTGTAATTCCATTTTTTTCTGTATTTATCATGTATTGCACTGTACTGTTGCAAAGTTAACACAAAGTTTATGACTTATACTGGTGATGTTGAACCTGACTCTGATTCTGACATATTCAGAGCTACAGTGAAAAAATTTGTTTTGCATGCCATCTATACAGATCAATTCATCACATCAGTGCATTGGGACAGTATAAGAGAAAACAAATTAATAGAATGCAGAATAAAGTATGACAGTAACAGAGAAAGTACAATGCAGACGGGCAAGAAGATGCAAGGCCCTAACAAGGTAGATGTGAGGTCAAGAGTATAGCTTATCCTAACAGGATATGTCTGTACATATAATATTCTCTGAAGTTTGGAATCAAAGTTCAAAGTACGTTTATTACCGAAGTATATATACTATATACAACCTTGACACTCGTCTCCTTACAGGCAGCTACAAAACAAGGAAACTGAAAGAACCCATTAAAAAAATCAAACCATAAAACACCTAATGTGCAGAGAAAAAAATGGTGCATATGATAAAAGTAAGCAAATAGCATTCAGAACTGATGTTTTACAAAAGACATAAGTCTAGGCCTCACTGCAGCCGGAGCAGGCCACAGGCACAGTTCAGTGCGGCGCTGGGTAAATGTCGCAAGTCTACAGATATGAAGCCAGGCCTTACTGCAGCCCCGGAACAGGCAACAGTCTTCATTCAGCTCAAAGCTGAGTAACATCATAATCATGAGAAATAAAAGCAACTCAAAGGAAGCAACTTGTTCTAATACTTTAATATTCTATATTTCTAATATTCTATTCTTCCTCATATTATTATTTCTTTCATTGTCATCATTTTTACAGTTATTTTCTTTGCCTTCATTGTATAAACTTGGTCTGGATAACTTCACATCTCAGCTAGTTATCTAAACCCACTGCAGAGTTTAGTGAAGTAAAATTACAATTTTTCTTTTTTAGAAGGGCCAGCAAACCAGCTGTGGAGCTTGGCATATCACCATGTGAACACTGACATCGTCCAGGATGGAAGCTATTTGTTGTTGAAAGTCTTCGCTTCCTATTTAAAGCAGTTTGGTATTTCTTTTTTTATTTCTTCATCTCAGGTGAATGCTGTGATAACAGCCAACAGAGAACATGATTGACTACCTTAGCTCTATGCCAAAGAATGCTGATGATGACAGTTATAAAATATACTTTGTAATTTGAACTAATGCAACAGCTGCTTGCAAAAAAATAAAAGCTGGAGTTTTGCAATGACAATCCAGACCCTCATAGATCATCAGATGAGGAAAAAGCAGCCTCTGATCGCTGGCCATAGCATTAGAACCTAGAAACCCCTCAGCTTCTTTCAACTCTCAGTGGCCACTTTATTAACTACAGGATCCTGTGCCTCATAAAGTGGCCACTGAGTGTATCTTTATGATCTTCTGCTGCTGCAACTCATCCACTTCAAGGTTCAATGTGTTGTACGTTCAGAGATGCTCTTCTGCACACTGCTGTTGCACTGTACCCTCTAAGCTGCACGGGTGCGCAGTCACGCAATAACTGAAATGCTCACATGTACGTAGCCTTCCTTGTCGAACAGCAGGAGTTGGACGCAGCTAGAAACTGTTTACGAAATGTGAAAGATTTTCTTTGTTGTGCTGTATTTCATTATACCCTTCAATTAATAAATAAAATCAAAATTATGTGATTTTTCAATTTCTTTTCTAAACATTTAAAGTGCCACACACATTTCCTGCTCAGAGCAATGGTTGGCCTGCGCAACTGTAAGAAAAATAGAGGGAATGTTGCAACACGTTGATTTGGGTTACTGCTACCTCCTCTCATCTTGAACCATTTTGGACATTCTCACCTCTCACCCACAAAACTGCTGCTCACTGGATGATTTTTGTTTTTTGCGCCAATCTCTATAAACTCTAGAGACTATTGTACGTGAAAATCCCAAGAGATCAGCAGTTTCTGAGGTACTCAAGTCACTCCTTCTGCCACCAGCAATCATTCCATGGTCAAAGTCATATAGATCATACTGGTGTTTAGTCTGAACAACAGCTGAACCTTTTGACCACATCTGCATGCTTTTGTGTAATAATTTTCTGTCACAAGATTGGCTGATTTGATATTTGCATTAACGAGCAGGTGTACCTAATAGAGAGTGCATGTCAACATTCTTGCTTGAATATTAAAAACATTGCAGGGATTTAATTATGTAAAATATAGGGGAATTCCATTATTGCAATATCAGAACTGGTTCTGTTTTCTGCTTTCATTGATCTGCCTTGCTGGTTTATTTAAGCATATTGGGATCATTTTTACATGTTCATCTAACCTCATCGGGTGTGAACCCTAAAGGTGTTAAATATGTGGTCATTAGACAGATCATAAATCCATTCGGTTTCTTCATTGAGTCATAGAACAATACAGCACAGAAACAGGCCCTTCAGCCCAACTGGTCCATGCTGACCAAGGTGTCTTCCTGGGCTATTCCTATTTGCCTACAATTACTCACAACCCTCTAACCCTTTCTTATGCTAAAAAACCTAATGTCTGTTAAAGGTCGTAATTTTATTCACTTCTACTACTTTGCTTGGAAGCTCATTCTATACATCTGCCAGCCTCTGTGTGAAAAACTTTCCCTTTAAGTCCCTTTTAAATCTTTCCTTTGCAACTTAAACCTATTCCTTATAGATTTGGACTCCACCATCATGGGGAAAAAGGTATGATAATCAATGTTATCTCTGCCACTTATAAGTTTATTACAATATCACCCCTTTGATTCTTTCAATTCATTCTATTTGTATTTGTAATTGAGCCTCTGAATACATGGTGGGGTGAGGCACGTTTTTGAACTGCTGCAGTCCATCCAGTTAAAGTGCTGGATAATCAGTTCCAGAATTTAGACTCAGTGATGAAGGGCAAGAAATCTCTTTCAGGTCCAGCGTGATTTTCAACATGGAGAGGAAATTGCAGAAACCGAACTTTTAAAATCGTTGAAGATGTAACACATAGAAAGACTCTATTAGAGATAGACAGGAATAGAGCACTACAGTACAGAAACAGGCCCTTTGGCCCATCTAGTCTGTGCTGAGCTATTATTCTGCCTAGTCGCATCGTCACGCTCCTGGACCATAGCCGCCCATACCCACTATTCGACTCATTGGGTCTGTGCCCAGTTGAAGAAGAGCCACCCAATCTAATCTTACATGTTGCACAGAGAGCTTGGCCCTTTAGGTCACAGGTGTGTGACCTAAAGCACAGTCTGTGCTTTCTGTTATTTTTTCAAAAGTAGTGACTGTTTCTGCCTTGAGAACTGGGTTACAGATGCCCACCACCCTCCTCTTCCTTCTAATCCTTCCACTGATGATATTAAGTGTATTGATTTTGTTTTTGTCCTGTCTACCAAGGGAAATAAGCCTTTGTTGTTAGTCTGTCCCTTCAGTTTTTTTATATATACATCAATTAAGTTGCCTTTCTTCCAAAGCCTTTGAGTTTGGAAGTTGTTGTGGGAGTGATGCAGGTGAGGGAATTGCGGGGAATTTTGTAGATCCCACATACCTTGGTCTCAGTGCAATGGTGGTGTATGGAATGAATGTTTGCGCTGGTGAATGGGGGGTTTGTCATGCAAGCTACTGTGCCATGGATGAGCTGAAGCCACTTAAATATTGTTGAAGCTGCCTTGTTCCAGCCAAATGGTTAGTATTCCTTCACACTGCTGTGCATTTTGGATGGTGAGAGTATTCAGGTCACCGTAGGATACTCAGCCTCTGATCTCCTCGATTCAGATAGTTGCCTCAACTCCATTTGTAAGATGCTTCTTCTGCCCATTGAACGTGAGCTCTAGCAGCGGTTTCCCTGCTGTGGTCATAGAGAAAAGGCATTTAGTCATTTATATAAATTCTGGATCTTCGCTGTTGCTAAATAAATTCAATCTCCCTTCATCTTCCTTGGTGCATTTCTCCTTGTCATATTAATATTAACTTGATATCCTCTTACTCAGATCTTTCCAGGTTGTCATTGACCTTCACAGCTGAGAATCAGAATCATGTTTAATATCACTGGCATGTCTCATGAAACTTGTTTTTTTGTTGTAGCAGTATAGTGCAATTCTTAATTAAAACACTGTATTAAATTACATAAGTCGTGCAGAAAGAGAGGGAATATATTAGTGAGATATTAGTGTTCATGGGTTCATTGTCCATTCAGAAACCTGATGGTGGAGGGCAAGTGCAGTCCTGAAATGCTGAGTGTGTGTCTGCAACTCCAGTGCCTCCTCCTTTGTCAGCAGTGAGAAGAGGGTATGTCCTGGGTGATAGAGGTCCTTGATGATGGTGGTGTCTTTCTGAGGGATCACCTTTTAAAGATTTCTTTGATCCTGGGGAGGCTAGTACCTCTGACGGAGCTGGCTGAGTTAACAACTTTCCGCAGCTTTTTCCAATCCTGCGCAGTGGGCCCTTCATACCAGATAGTGATGCAAGCAATTGAATGCTCTCCACGGTATATCTGTAGAAATTAACTGGTCTTTGGAAACATACCAAGACTCCTCAAATCTGAGGTAAACAATTGTCATTGATTTTAGTGGAGAACCAAGAGAGTGCTGCTGCTGTAATCTTGGACAAAACATAAACTGCTGGGGAACGCAGTGGACCAGACAGCTCCCATAATGGTAAAGAAATTGTTAACTTTTTGGGTTGTGATGTAGGTTCTTGAACTAAAACATTGACTCTCCCTTTTGCATCCACAGGTTATTTTTTTCCGGACCTAAAATTCCTCCTGCAGTTTGTTTTTTTTTGCCTGTCACTGATTTTAAACTCTAGAGATTCTGCAGATCTTGTGCAACACAGAGAAAATGCTGGAGGAACACAGCAAGTCAGGCAGCATCTATGGAGGGGAATAAACAGTTTCAAGCTGAGACCCTTCATTAGGACTGGAAAGGAAGACAACAGAAGCCAGAATAAATTGGTCAGTTTCCATTACCTTCTGGAGAGGAGAGATGAACTGACAAATGTTTATATAGGTTCTGCCTGTCCCCTCTCTGCCACTCTCAGAGCAGCCGGGTTTCAGTTTCAGTTTCCTTCCTTAACACTGGGTGGGCGCTGCGAAATGTTGCTGTAGGTAAGGGTGCTTGTCACTGTTGTTGCAAGGACTCCATCCTCTAGGACTGATTGGGGGGTCATTGCAAAGTCAGGCTGGCAGGTGGTACTTCCACTCAGCTGCGCTTCTGGCAACGCTACAATACCATGGAATTTTCTTCCTCTTGTCATGCTAGTGAGAAGAATTTCCTAGTTCATTAAGAACTTTAAAAGGGTTTTTGTTATTTTGCGGAGGTTCAAGAAATAAAGTTGGAATCAATGCTGCCTTATTAGGTGGGTGTCAGAGGCTTTAATTTCAAAATTTTAAATGCAAATGACAACTACATACTTTGTAATTCTGTTTTTATTCAGATCAGATTGAAAAATCTGGGTAATAACAGCAGTATATAATTATTTATTTTTTGTTGATCTTTATCTTAAGTGACTTTTTAATGTTATGATCTAATGCTCTGTCTTGGAACATAAATCTAAAATTGTCTTAAAATTACAGAGTGGAAGAAAATATTTTTCTACATTTTTGAATACAGAATTTATCTCTCAATCTGTGGCTGAGCAGTGTATGCAGTAACCCTTATATTTTTAAAAATCACTCATAAGTATTGTGTTGAAGGAAGAGGATGAGAAAAAGGAGACACATGGGATCTCTTTGATCCTAATATTCTTCAAATAAGCCATAAGGACTGACCTCTGGATATTAAATGTCTGAATGGAAAATGTTCCTTTTATAATAAAGATCCTATATTTTAGCACTATCTTTGCCTTGACTTCACATTCCACATTAGATTATCTAACTATCTCTCTATCTATCTACCTATCTATCTATCTATTTGTTTGTTTATTTACTTGTTGTGACACAGCGCAGAGTAGTCCCTTCCAGCCCCTCAAGCCGCACTGCCCAGCAACCCCCAACTTACAGTAATCCTAGCCGAACCACAGGACAATTTACAATGACCAATTAACCTACCAACCGGCAGGTCTTTGGACTGTGTGAGGAAACCAGAGCACCTGGTAGAAACCCACATGGTCACAGGGAGAACATACAAACTCATTAAAGCCAGTGGCGAGAATGCTGAGGATTTATTGACAACCCTACTAGCCAGCAACTAATTCACATAAACACTGAATAAAATAATTTAGTGTAAGTAATTATAGAGTTAGATTAAAAGAAAGCTAGAGAGAGGAAGTGTTCTTAAAACCTACATCAATTCTGGTTGTTCATTGTTCAGCTGCCAACAAGATTAAGCGCGGCAATGAGTTTTCCAGGCTTTGTCTTCTGTAACTCCAGCACAGAACTATTTAATTTTATACTACTCCCTTATTAATGATCTGTTATTCTGATCATGGGCAGCACTTTTCTATCGTGCCAAATATTTACTTAAAGCACCCTTCTCCTCTTCCTAATGGCATAGAATCTAGCTTGAGTTCCAGATGCTCCTAAATGATGCTGGTTTCTCACCTAGGAATATTTTGGAGTCAGGAACTCGATGGAGAAGCCTTAAACAAGAACCAAGTGTACATTACTTTTAAGTGGTATTCTACCTACAAATGGTTGTTCTTCCCCTCACCCATTTCCTAACAGAAAGATACTGCTGCCCAGCCTTTATCCAACCCCAATATTGTTGGCTTATGGGGTCTGAACCAAGGGTGAATGGTGCCACAGTGAATTCTGAGTTAACAGAGTGTGGGATCTAACCCTACTTAAACACATGGCCTTAGAATGGCATCTCAATGCAATAGAAGAGCAGTGATCTCCTATCAGAAGTACACTCCGTTGAGAAATGGATCGAATGTAATATTTTCATATTCAGGAACAATCAATCCCAAAACACAATTCAAAGTTTTCAGTGTCATTTATCAACCAATTTTGCAGGCATTGTCCTGTCATTTATTTACTATTAATGAGAATGCTATTTACCTGCTATGACTTCATTTATTAGACTGGACATTGTAAAGAAGTTCTGGCATTTCCCTACAAATATGCCACAACATTCACAATCCCTTCAACGTGCTGGCTTTGTTTCACCGCTCTCTTCAGGGCCAGCAACAGTTAGTGAAGTTATGGCAATTTATCCGCGCTTGCGTTTTTATGCATTGACAGCTCACCACCTTAAAGCTGTTGCCATACACAGTCAAGCTGTCTTGGATGTGCTAGTTGACAACAGTAGGTCTGCATAAGGCACATTTATATTACCAGGTAGCTCAACTGCAAAGGATGGTAGAAAATGTTGGACTATTACAACATTCATGAGGTATCAGTAAAATTTAATTGGCTGTAAACAGTTTTGAATATTCCAATGTTGTGAAAAATAGTTCAAAATTAATTTATTATCGTAGTATGCTGGCGTGCAGGGCTATGAACGACATGAAGGAAATCTGGAAGTCGAACCTGACCAGAGGGCTTAAAAAGAGGATTTTCATAGCAGTCATAAAGTCCATTCTCACGTACGGATGCAAGACGTGTACACTCACCAAGACGATGCAAAAGTCTCTAGATGGTTGCTATACACGAATGCTCCGGATGGCTCTTGACGTGAGTTGGCAACAGCACATGACGAATGTCGAGCCCTATGACAACCTAACAATGCTCACCACTAAAATCGAGGCAAGAAAACTGCAACTAGTGGGGCATTGTCTACGTCACCTCAAGCTACCTGCCAGCCTAGTCATCATATGGAAGCCCAAGCATGGGAGGATGAACCCTGGGCACCCTCCCAAGACTATGGTCAACACGCTCCCAGAAGACAGCAGCACGGCTAATGTAGTTGAACTGAACACACTGATGAGGGAGGGGGAAAAGTGGAGAGTCCATCATGGTGCCCATCACCAGCCCCCTAGGCCTGAGTTGACGTAGTGGTGGTGGCAGTAGTAGTTGTAGTATTAGTAGTAATAGTAGTAGTAGTAGTAATAGTAGTAGTAGTAGTAGTAGTAGTAGTAGTAGTAGTAGTATATGACACCATATCCAGAGATTTTTTTTTTGTGGATATTCACAGCAGAACAAAATACACTTTGTAGAATCAATGAAAAAGTACACACAAACAAAGGCTGATAAACCACAAATGAAGACAAACTTTGCAAAAACAAAAAAATTGTACTACTAATAATAACAAATCATCATCATTATCATGTGCTATGTCGTATGACATGGGTCATCATGGTCTATCCATGACCATGATTGTTCCTGACAATTTTTTTCATCAGAAATACTTTGCCATTGCATTCTTCTGGGCAGTGTCTTCAGAGACTGTCTGCCTGGGGACAGTGGTCGCATAACCAGGACATGTGTTATTCACCAGCTACTCATATGACCATCACGACCTGCTCCAATGGCTTCACGTGACTCTGATCGTGGGGCTAAGCAGATGTTACACCTTGCCCAAGGAGAGGGAAGGAGCGCCTTACACTTCCTTTGGTAGAGCTGCAACTCCACCACCAACCACCCATAGTAACAAATAAATAAATAATATTGGGGGCAGATTCCTTGAAAGTGAATCCATAGGTTGTGGAATCAGTTCAGTGTTAAGGTCAGGGAAGTTATCCACGCTGGTATAGAAGCCTGATGGTTGAAGGATAGTAACTGTTCTTGAAGCTGGTGAAATGGGTCCTTCTTCTCGATGGCAGCAGTGACAAGGGAGCATAGCCTGGATGGTGGGGATCCATGATGATGGATGCTGCCTTCTCGTAAGTGTGCACAATGGTGAGGAGTGTGTTTTCCAGTCAGAAACCTGAAACAAAAAGACAGCAGGAGCTGATAGCACCGGCTGAAAAGCAAGCACAATAATAAAAATACAGTTGCCATAGAGAGGGCATATAATAGAGGAAAAATTAGTGGAAAGTCAGAGGAGTGGGAAAATCTTGAAAATCAAGAGGAGGAAGCTAAAAAAAACCATAAGGTAGGAAAAGATGAAATATGAAGGTAAGCCATCTAATAATATCAAACATGATACCAAAAGCTTTTTTAAAGATATATAAAGAGTAAAAGAGAAGTGAGAGTAGATATTGGACAACTGGAAAATGACACTGGAGTGGTAGTAATGGGGACAAGGAAACAGTGGATGAAGTATGCTGGAAGTACAAGAGTGTCAAGGGGCAGACGTGAGTGCTGTTGCTATTACTCTGGAGAAGGCACTTGAGAAACTGAAAGGTTTGAAGGTAGATAAGTCATCTAGACCTGATGGACTACACGCCAGGGTAGATGAAGAGATTGTGGAGGCATTAGTAATGATCTTTCAAGAATCAATATATTCTGGTATGGTTTTGGAGGTCTGGAAAATTGCATATGTCACTCCACTCTTCAAGAAGGTATGGAGGCAGAAGAAAGGAAATTATACACCAGTTAGCCTGACCTCGGTGTTTGAAAACTGTTGGAGTCATTTGTTAAGGATGTGGTTTCGGGGTACTTGAAGGCGCATGACAAAATAGACCAAAGTCAGCATGATTTCCTCAAGGAAAAATCTTGCCTGACAAAGCTGCTGGCTGGAATTCTTTGAAGATAGACAACGAAGAATCGGTGGATGATGTGTACTTAGATTTCCAGAAGCCCTTTGACAGGTGCCGTATATGATGCTGCTAAAAAAGCCCAGGGTATTAGAGGAAAGATGCTAACATAGATAGAGTATTGGCTGATTGGCAGGAAGCAAAGAGTGGGAATAAAGGGATCCTATTTGGATTGGCTTCTGGTGAATAATGGTGTTCCACAGAGGTCTGATTGGGACCATTACTTTTTAAGTTGTATATCAATGATTTGGATAATGAAATGTATTGCTTTGTGGCCAGGTTTGTAGACGGTATATAGACAGGTGGAGGGACAGGCAGTGCTGAGGAAGCAGAGAGGCTGCAGAAGGACTTAGACAGATTAGGAGAATGGGAAAAGGGGTGGAAGAAGGGGGACAGTGTCGGAAAGTGTATGGTCATGCATTTTGGTAGAAGGAATAAAAACAGACAATTTTCTAAATGGAGAGAAAATCAAAAATCTGAAGTGCAAAGGGATTTGGGAGTCCTCGTGCAGGATTCCCTAAAAGTTCATGAGCAGGTTGAGTCGGTGGTGAGGAAGGCAGATGCGATGCTAGTATTCATTTCAAGAGGACCTGAATATAGACTCAAGGATGTAATGCTCAGGCTATATAAGACACTGGTGAGGCCTCACTTGGAGTATTGTAAGCAGCTTTGGGCCCCTTATTTAAAAAAGGATGTGCTGACATTGGAGAGAGTTTAGAGGAGGTTCACAGAAATGATTCTGGAGGGCTTATCATATGAGCGATGATTGAAGACTTTGGGCCTGTACTTGCTGGAATTTAGGAAAATGAAGAGAATCTCATCGTAACTTTTCAAATGTTGAAAGTTCTAAATAGAGAGGCTATGAAGAGAATGTTTCCTTTTGGTGGAGGAGTCTAGGACCAGAGGGAACAACCTCAAAATAGAGGGGTGTCAATTTAAAACAGAACTGAGGAGGAATTTCTTTAGCTAGAGGTTGGTGATTCTGTGGAATTCATTGCCACAGGCAGCTGTGAAGGCCAGGTCATTGGGTGCATTTAAGGTGGAGTTGATAGGTTCTTGATTAGTCAGGGTGTGAAAGGCTATGGGGAGAAGGCAAGAGAATGGGGCTGAGAGGGAAATGGATCAGCCATGATGAAATGGCAGAGCAGACTCAATGGGCCAAATGGTCTAATTCTGCTCCTATGTGATCTTATGGTGTAAGATTTATTTTCTAGTTTATTAATTTTCTGCTGTTTTGAACAAAAGCTGTAAACAAAATATAAAATGAAGTGTTGTAATCATTCATTACCACACAAATCAAACAAGTGTCAGTTTTATTTCCAGAAGGCATCAATGAGAATCCTTACACTCTATGAGTGTAAATACCCTAGAACAGCAGGAAATTTACAGCAGATATTCCTGAAGGCAAACACTTTCTCAATGCTGGGGCTAAAGATTTATCTTTGGAGAAATGTATTGCTACTACAGTCACTTTGTGCTTCTGATAGTAGACCCATGGTTTTAACACTGTGGCTTTTGCTGGCAGCTGGCTGAAATTTTGAAAGGATACTGAATTCAATAATGAGATCAAATTAAATAATTAAGGATTTAGCAGAAACCACCTGATTACAATTTTAAAAAAACAAAAATTGTATGTCTGCTCTGAAAACATTGCTGCAGCTATTTTCATAAATAACAGCTTTTGATTAAGAAAATATTACAGAAGTTTGGGAGGGTGGATATAGAAACGTTTTTTCCTCTGGTGGTAAAATCAAACACAAGAAGGCATGATCATGATGTAACACACACAAAATGGTGGAGCAACTCAGCAGGTCAGGCAGTATCTATGGAAATAAATAGATAAATGACGTTTCGGGCCAAGACCCTTATCCAGGACTGAGAAAGAAGGGGGAAGATGCCAGAATAAAAATGCTGGGGGAGGGGAAGGAGGCTAGATGGAAGGTGATAGGTGACGCCAGGTGGGTGGGAAAGGTCAAGGGCTGAAACACAAATTTATAGCTAGACCATTCAGAAGCAAAAGTGAGAAGCTGTTTTCTCAGACAAAGGGTTCAGGAAAAGTTAGAACTCACTGCCTGAGTAGATTGAGAACGTAGGACAATTAACACTTTCAGCAGTGATTTGGTCACATTTCCCCAAATTATATTCTATCTACTTTGTCACACTCATTAATTTGGTAACCCCTCTATGTTCTCTTCACAGAACAATTTTGCCACCTCTTTAATTTGGACACACTACAATTTATCTCCTAGTCTAAATCATTGATATAGATTGTAAATAACAGGAACGCCAACACCAATCCCAATGGCACCTGCTTGGTCATCATAGCTTCCCAACCTACAAACAACCAATGTGTTCCTCCTCTGTTTTTGTACATTAACCAATCCTCAGTCTAAACCAATATATACTCTCAATAAACAACAGGAATTCTGCAGATGCTGGAAATTAAAGCAACACACATCTGTCCGCCAGAGAAAGCAGGATCTCCCAGTGGCCACACATTTTAATTCCACATCCCATTCCCATTCTGACATGTCTATCCATGGCCTCCTCTACTGTAAAGATGAAGCCACACTCAGGTTGGAGGAACAATATATTCCGTCTGGGTAGCCTCCAACCTGATGGCATGAACATTGACTTCTCTAACTTCCACTAATGCCCCACCTCCCCCTCGTACCCTATCCGTTATTTGTTTTTATACACACATTCTTTCTCTCACTCTCCTTTTTCTCCCTCTGTCCCTCTGACTATACCCCTTGCCCATCCTCTGGTTCCCCCACCCCTTGTCTTTCTCCCCGGGCCTCCTGTCCCATGATCCTCTCATATCCCCTTTGCCAATCACCTGTCCAGCTCTTGGCTCCATCCCTCCCCCTCCTGTCTTCTCCTATCATTTTGGATCTCCCCTCCCCCTCCCACTTTCAAATCTCTTACTAACTCTTCCTTCAGTTAGTCCTGACGAAGGGTCTCGGCCTGAAACGTCGACTGTACCTCTTCCTAGAGATGCTGCCTGGCCTGCTGCGTTCACCAGCAACCTTGATGTGTGTTGCTTATACTCTCAATAATGTGTGATCTTATTTCGTTTAAGAATCTCTTGTATGGCATCTAATGAAAGGCTTGTCAAATTTCAGATTATCAGGCTAAAACCTAAATTCTATTAAATTTCCTTACTGACAATAAACTATACTTAATAAAATTCACAAAGATCAGTTCTTTTATCTTTGTTGCATAGATGCGATTGTTCCACATTGAGTAAGCATAGTGCAAGTCCTTTATATTATTTGATGTAGAATAGGGCAAAATTAAATTGCAGAAAAAATATTGACAAAACCACCAATTAACAGTTAAAAATGGTGGTTGATCAATATTGTTATTGTGTTATTTTTATAAAATGCATTGTAAACTTTTGCCACTGTGTGTTTCTTTAAAAACAAAGTAATTAACATCAAAGTGAGATAAGGGAAGAATAGTTGTTAAAAATTATTAAAATGCTGATTTTGACTTGAAAGGAAGTTGCCATTGATTTATTTTTTTGTAGTTGTGCAAAATACTTGGGAAAGAAAATTGATGGGTCCTTCTGGCAATGTATTCTCTGACCCTGGTCACCTTCTCCATTATTCATTTTGTTAAGGCCACCCAATGCATCTGGGCACTGGCCCAAGGAAGTTCTTGTGTCTGTTGTAGACGACATTGCGCTTGCCTCTGCTTACTATGGTGCATGGCAGAATATTGGTTAATTCAACATCTTGCACAACTTGAAATATGTTCCTTTGTTTTATACGGGCTTGCAAATAGTCAGTAGAATCATCACTTTGAACTTTATAAGTTACTGGAGATCTGTTTCATCAAATGCATTAATCTCCAAGTCAGAACTTGCGACTTATCTATTCCTTGACATCTTGTCCTCTTTTCAAAGTGTATAAAAGCTCAATAAATCAAGAATTAACTAACATACAAAGAATGCAGAGCAGATCACAGGAGTCTGCACATTAACATAGATGCTTGACTGTGCAAATTATACTTATGCTTTGCAACAGCCTTTGAACTATGTAAATAAAAAAAATCTTAATCTCAGGGAACAACCATTATTTAGATTTTCCCTTCAGCATTTAATATAGACTGGACGAAAGAAGAACAAGACAGGAACCAAAGGTTAAGAGAGATTGGTTATCATGGTATTCTGAGGAAATCTCCCACTCATGTGCTTAAGTTCAATTTATTTTGAATGTTGGTTTAAAAGCTAACCACCACATATTGAAGTATCTTCTGCCGCAGTAAATTATTACTGTTTATGTGTTTCTAACGGATTTTTCTCTTCTGAGTGTTCCGAACTAGTACTTTGACTGACATGTGGTGGTGTTAATCTTCCACTGGTGACTTGTCTTATAAATGCAGTAATTTGATCCATGTTTCTTTCAATGAGTCTGTTGTTAACAGGTTCAGGGGTGAATTATATAACCTGATTTATTTTAGCATTTTTTGGGTGATTTTCTTCAAACCTGATTTATTTCTCATTTGGAGATTCTGATTATTTGTTCCCTTTGTTCTTCTTCCAAAAATATTTGTAGCATCATTTTCTGTTCTTGTGTATAAATGCTCTTACATGTGCTAATTTGTGGCAATGATGTTGTCTTAATTATATTAGTTCTTTAAACTTTTCCAAATTCAAATGAAGTTGGAACATTAAAAATGGAAGGATATGATTACCGAAACAAATTGTTTTTTTTGTTTAATGTTTTATAACTGAATGGTGGGGTGGAACAGATTTCTTTAAAGTATAAACACAAGAGATTTTGTAGATGCTGGAAATCCAGAGTAATACATACAAAATGCCGGAGGAACTCAGTATGCCAGGCAGCAATCTATGAGGAATAAACAGTTGACGTTTTGGGCCGAGACCCTTGGTCTCTGTTAGGACATATTCTGGACTTAGGGTGTATAACAAAATATTAACTTCAGCAACCAATCTTTGCACCTGAACGTGGCCTGTGGATTAAACTTAAAATGCAGTTCTGGACAATAGGTTCCTAGAGCTGTGAAAAGCAGTTAATTGAAAAAACCAGACAATACTGATTTAACATTCATTTTGGGTGTCTTGAGTATGGGTGCAAAGAAGGAGGTGTGAAAGCTATATGTAACTCAAAAGGAAGCATTGTAGATACATTGTAACTGTGGAATTGTCCTTTGATCTTTAGCATATAAAATACCATGTAATATTGGGTCAAACAGACCTCTTCTTTCAGAGAGCGTCTCATTCTGTTGAATAAAAGACTCCTTTACATCTACTAGCTGCATCTCTCCGGTGACTTTGTTTTGTTCACATCATGACAGTCTCGGCCCAAAACATTGACTGTTTGTTTTTCTCCATAGATGTTGCCTGATCAGCTGAGTTCCTCCAACATATTGTATGTATTTCACTGAAGCGTGGTGCAACACAGTAATTTCTGCTCAGATGAGAAAGCTGTTTCACATCATTTTTCATCTTCTCTGTCTTGAATGTTAGCCTGTGTTTTTTTAAAGAATTTACATGGCAGGCATTATTGGATCACCACCTTTTCCCCACTTCAATCTAAATAAGTGAGAGAATTATAGTGAGTATCAGGATTCAGATTATGCCATGAAGTTGCTACAAATCTTAAAGATTAATGCTCACAACATTCAAATATGCCATATTAACTCCAGTATTGCAGGCATGATTAGAACAACAGTTAGTCAAAGTCTGTTTTTATATGAGGCTTTTATTTTGAGAACTTTCCACTGATGACCCTAAATAAATCCAGTTCCTGTGTTATAATATGGAGCAAGTTCCCATCTGTTTTGAGGATCAAATTTCACAATTCCACTTACTCTTCACGAAGACCACTCTGACGAACCTTCATATGAATTCTGGTGAACACACTATAAAAAATCCTTGAAGCATAATGTTTGGACGTAACTGGAAATTAGATATTGCTGTCTTTATTCCAATTTGGATAGAAAATGTTTTATGCATTACATACACGCAATATGCATATTGAATCCACTGATTTCATTCTGTTTAAATTTATAGATCACCAAGCTGTATGGTTCGTGCCTACAAGGACAAGTTCCCATGCTAGGGTTGCTAAAGTTGAGGATGAGCCTCAGCACTTGATGTAAGGATTAAACCTTTCTGATTTCTGTTTAACTCAAGTTGTCAAAACTGTACAAATTGGAATTTGCTGCCAGTGTTGAAAGGATAACTTCAAAAAATTAGCATTTCCGTATGATGTTGCAGCCAATTTTGAATTTGATGTCTGAACAATTACTAGAGAGGAAGTGAGCACACTCTAAAATTAGCCAATCACCAAATTTGAAACAGATGACTGGTACACTATTCGACAGGCATGGCTTTTTGGAATGTGATGCAGTAACATTTGGAAACTAATTTAGAAAGGGTTCACTTTTGTTATAGCTCTAATTAAAAGTTTCCATAGTGTACAATCATGTCCAGAGTTGTTGGGTCAAGCTAACAAAATGTAATCCTGCTGAAATTTTAGCTCTTGTATTCATAACATACACTCAGTGACCACTTTATTAGGTACACCTGTACATTTGTCACTAATGCAAATATCTAATCAGCCAATCATGTACCAACAACTTAATCCATGAAGACATACAGACATGGTCAAGAGGTTCAGTTGTTGCTCAGACCAAACATCAAAATGGGGAAGAAGTGTAATCTAAGTGACTTTGACTGTGGAATGATTGTTAATGTGAGCCGGGATGGTTTGAGTATCTCAGAAACTGCTGATCTCCTGGGATTTTCACGCTCAACAGTCTCTAGAATTTACAGAGAGTGGGGCAAAAACAGAGAAAAAAAACACAAAACATCCAGTGAGTGGCAGTTCTGTGGGCAAAAATGTTTTGTTAATGAGAGAGGTCAGAAAAGAATGGCCAAACTGGTTCAAACTGACAGAAAGGTAACAGTAACTCAAGTAATCATACATTACAACATAATCAACGTCACTATTGCTGTCATTCCAAGTCCACTTATACTTCAGGATAAGTAAGTTGTCTCAAATTGTTATCACCAAATACAACACCCATTTGAACATTATATCTGTGGCAAATATCTGAGCAATAATTCTTGTTTTAATGTTGAAATGGTGTCACCTTTTTTAGTCTGGTAACTACAGACTACAGTCTGGTCCTAGTGTGCTCGGGCAACTTAAACACCAGGCCAGATTGACTGAACCACCCTCTCTGGATTGAGTGATGAGCTAGCAATTTGGCCTCGTAAAACAGAAAAATGCGAAAGAAATGGCTAGGTTACCACCCGAGGCGGGGAGGAACAGATGGACTGAAAAGGCAGGTTGTCGGTACCGGAGGCAAAGGTCGGGCCGGTTCTGCTCCTCAGTGTTTTACTCTGCTCTCTTCGGCGCTAAAGCTGAGGCGGTATCATGCCCCGGCTGCTCTGGGCTTTGGGTTTATGGACTCAATTTCATTCTGAATGCTGATGCTTGCTTTATTCTTTACATGATTTGCTTTTTTTCTCTCTCTGCGCATTGAGTGTTGGTTCTCTCCGTTTCTTGTATTGTGGCTGCCCGTAAGCTAACAAATCTTAAAGTTGTATAATTTAAAGATACTTTGATAATAAATGTACTTTGAACTTTGAACAAGCATGAAATGATCCCTGGGCAGAGAACTGCATTCCTGGAATGCTATGTCTAATGTTATTTGCATTCATACAAAGGATCATTGGTGGGATGGAGACAATCAAAAGTGAAATTGTATTGCATGTTCTCAGCAAGAACACAGAATTGGCAATGAGTGCTGAGATAAAGGTCAACAATATGCATCTGATTTTTTCTTTTGGTAGCCTCCCTGAGGGAGGATCATACCCTAATTCTGGATGCCAATATCTGCTTGGTAAGTAAATGTGAACATTAACCATTCCTCTTGGGTGAAGTAAATATGAATCATTGTGTTCAATTATTACATCCATGCATACCAGATGGTGAGTGTGTGAGAAACAGAGTATCATGTTAAGGACTCCTTTAATTTATATAAATTTATGAATTTATAATTTTTGAAGCTGAGCACTAGTGATTTAGAAAATAAGACATATGAATGAGTAAAAGTATGTTGGTCACTTGATTAAATACCTCCTGTACCTAATAAAATGGCCACTGAGTGTATTTTCATGGTCTTCTGCTGCGTCGCCCATCCACTTCAATGTTTAATGTGTTGTGCATTCAGAGATGCTTTCCTGCATGCCACTGTTCTAATGCGTGGTTATTTGAGTTACTATCACCTTCCTGTCAGCTTGAAACAATCTGGCCATTCTCCTCTAAACTCTCTCATTAATAAAACATTTTTGCCCACAGGACTACTGCTCACCAGATGCTTTTTTTGTTTTTCGTAGCATTCCCTGTAAATTCTAGAGACGGCTGTGCGTGAAAATCGCAAGAGGGTCTGAGATACTCAAACTAGCCTATCTGGCACCAACAATCATTCCACAGTCAAAGTCACTTAGATCTAATTTCTTCCCGATTTTGATGTTTGGTCTAAACAACATTTGAACCTCTTGACCGTGTCCGCATGCTTTTGTGCACTGAGTTGCTGCCACGTGATTGACTAATTAGATATTTGTATTAACGAGATGGTGTGCAGATGTGCCTAATGAAGTAGCCACTGAGTGTATTTTACTAATGGTAAAAAAAAATGTGGTTTTTAATTATTATTAGTCATGCATAATTCACCAATTCAAGCTGTCATTTTAGAAAAACTCAGTTTTACAAATGCAATCACAGAAGTATTTAATACGTATTAGATTTACATTGTCAGATGCAAAGTGCTAGCTGCAAACAGTTTCAGGTTGTTGCAAAGGAAAAAAATCCATTTCACCTTGAGAATTTCTTCTCCTTGTTTTAAAAGTGCAACATTAGAGATTTAAGATATTTCTAAGAGGGTTTATAATGGCTTGCAATTAGATTGTTTGTTACATGTTGCATGGAAATACCTAATCGAGAGAAATGAGAATAGAAGATGCGGAGATAACAAGGTTTATATAGGCAAAAAGTATTTTTGGCAGGTCTAATGGTGGAAGATCAAACATTACATCCGTCAGACATTCTTTGTGTTTCTTTTAGCCAATGGAGAACATCTGGAGTTTCATTTCCATTCTCCTGATCTTCTGCAGACGCTCAAGATAACATCAGCACTTCAAAATCTACTCCATGTACCAATTATTTATGACCCTCTTGGCAGAGTCACAGTCAGAAGGTAATGTGATCACAGCATCCAGAAATATTTTGGATCTTTTTTCATTCAATTTTAAAACAAAATGCTGAGCAGAAATGTCATGGGAGATGCAGAATTTTGTTCAGGTGATTGCTGAAGTGTTCTTGTCAAAGATGATATGCACTTCCAACAAACACAAAATGCTGGAGGAACTCAATAGGCCAGGCAACATCTATGGAAAAGAGTGAACAGTCAACATTTCAGGCTGAGACCCTTCATCAGGACTTTATAATATGCACTTCACCAACTTTTCAAACCAAAGGTTCCAAATAATGTAGGATAAGAGTTTCGTTTGAATGTTGCCCTCAGGTAGTTGGCCCAAATGTCTATTTTTATTGCGTCTGCTGATAGACAATCAAAGTTCAGTCGTTTTATTGATACTTGGGAAATGAGTAACAGAGGGGATTAGTTTTTCAGCGGAGCCAACTATTAGCCTTACTTGATAGACGCACATGTTAAACAGGAGACAACGGAGTAGCGATGATGAGCAGGAACTATGGCTGCTTTCTCTCCCTTCCTGTGGGACAACCAGCTCCATTATAATCTGTTCCTGATGTCCAATTTGAGACCAGTTAATTCAAAACAGACCATGGATCAATGGCTTGTGTACCTTCATGCATTAATCGTTGCAGTGAGTTTAAAACTATTGTGTGTGTGTGTGTGTGTGTGTGTGTGTGTGTGTGTGTATGATCCAGTCATGTTTGAAAGCAGCCATTGCTGATGAGATATTTTATATGTCTTGTGGCCACAGACCTTTTTTTGTGTCTTCTTTGAAAAATAAAAGGATTCATCACACCTGAACTGTCTCTGAGAGACAAGGAAATGCTCCCTCCCTGAAGTCTAAAGTACCTTTAATATGATCGGAATTACCCTTTTTCTTATTACTTTATATTTAAACTTTAGTTAAAGAACTATTATCTTTTTCTGATGAATTCCTACACAAAATTGCATTAGTGCAGGGGTGGCCAACCATTTACATTCCATGCGTCAATTTTTTCACGCACGAGTTCAGATACACCATACAACTCTTGTACCCCAAAAATTCTTGTAAAAATATGTTAATATAGAACTCGTGCGTGAAAAAATTGACGCATGGAATGTAAAAGGTTGGCCACCCCTGCATTAGTGCAATCTAATAATGTGTAAGGTAAAGAGGGCTATCATGGAGTATGTCTATTTACAACTGGTAGTCCTCGCATTGTTTGAACAATCATGAATTAACCTAATTTCTGATATTATCTCCCTAAACCTCAACCAGAATAAAAAAAGCGTCATAGTTGACAAATGTTCCCTGATTGCATGAACTGCACATGAATGTATACAACACATGCAATCCAGGAAATTCCCTTCAAAGTTTCTTGAAAGCTTTCCTGAACTAAACTACTATTTACAGCAGGTGTTGTAAGAGGGCTGATTTTAAAAACAACCCCTTTGTGTTAGCTGACCTGAGTGGCTGTTGCCATAGTTCCAGCAAGTAACCTTTGTCCAGCAGGTCCTGATGATAAGAACATATGCTAATATTAGGCCAAAAAAGCATTATATTTCATTCTGAAAGCACTTCAAGAAATTCACTTTCTATCTGTGGGTTAAACCCCGGTTTTCAGCATCTTTGAATTTTCCAATAGCTCTCATTCCCTGCTCAGTTCTCTCTAGCATCTCATCTACTGTTTCCTTCTGTCTGGCACTGGTTGTACATTCCTCATTGTTACTGTGTCAGCACCTCACAACAATTATACCTCGTTTACCTGATCGTCACATTTAATCATGCATCATCCTATTTACTATTTACAGTATCTGTGAGACAGGTAATTCTTAATTGACTGGTAATTGGTTTATTATTCTCACATGTACCAAGATACAGAGAAAAACTTTTGTCTGCATGCCATCCAGACTGATCAATCCATATGTAAAGAGAGTACAAAAGAGAAAAGCCATGGTCAGGTGTAGGAGCATACTTGATGGGCCAAATGGCCTAATTCTGCTGCTATGTCTCATGGTCCTAAGGTATGATGGAAAAGTGATAAAATACAGAATATAGTGTTGGCAATACACAAAAAGTGGAGTGTGGGAAGACAGATAAAGTGCACCAGTCATGACGAAGATGATTGAGAAATTAAGAGTTCATCTTTATCATATAAGAGGTCAAGAGTCTTATAACAACATGGTAGGAACTGTTCTCAAGCCTGGTTGTATGTGTTCTGAAACTTTTGTATCCTCTGCTTGATGGGAGGTGGAAAAAGAAAGAACGACTGAGGTGGGAGGGGTCTTACAAACGTTTGTAGATACATTGATGCCTTCCCGAGGCAGCAGAAACTGAAGGTAGATTCAAAGAACTGGAAGATGATTGTCCAGGTTTTTTATAGGCCTCTGAACTTAAACAACGGACTGTGTTAAATGTAAATTAATGTTAAAGGTCCCATCTTTTATAAACTACTTGCATCACAATGAATTTCTTTTAAGTTCATTGCAGAAGTTACATGGTAAGTGGTTACACAAAACAAATGTCTTGCATTTACAGTCCTGAAGAAGGGTCTCAGCCCAAAATGTTGACTGTTTACTCATTTCTATAGATGCTGCCTGGCCTGCTGAGTTCCTCCAGCATTTTGTATGTATTACTTTGATTTCCTACATCTGCAGATTTTCTCTTGTTTCTTTCTTGCATTTATATAATGGCTTTGAACTTGTTAGTGAGCTCACCAATTGCATTTGACCTGATTGTAAGTCAGAAGCTTAGCTAATTCATACCCAGAACACTGATCTTCCTGAATGGTAAAACAATGATCCCTATGCCGTGGCCGGAGTCTGTGTGTAGAACTGTTGCCGAGAGGAGTTAAGAACAAGTCACACCGATGAAACACATAAACTCATTAAAACACATGGAGGCAATTCAGCCCATTATTTCTGTGCTAGCTTTCCACCAGGGAATCTCACCCGATTCCATCCTTGCTCTTTCTCCATAATTTTGCAAACTAGTGAAGAGACTGAGAAAAAAATTGCAGGTGGCAAACCACAGGTTTTCCTGTTGTCAAAGTATCCAAATTACTTTTCTTCATTTGGTTCAGGAATCAAACAAATCCCAAATGATGATTCTTATACTAAACTCTATTTTTTTCAAATGGTTACCTTTTCACTTAATTTTATTGCAAACTCTCTTCAAAAATTTAGAAATAACTGAGCAATATTTCATATTATTCAAGAACAATTAAGAATGAAAGAATTTGCATTAATGTGTACTATTTACATTTTCATCCTATCCCAACCTGCTTCTTCATTAATAAATTTTATTTTGTATGTTGTCTCTGTTGCAGCATTGGCTATTATGAGGATCAAATGACACACAACTTCACAACCAAAACAAGAAAGATTAACAATCTGTTTCATTGATGTTAGTTGAGAGAAAGTTTGTCACTTTAAGAAATGCCTACTACTTCATGATCTCTTATACCACCATAGAGTTTTTGGTTTAATATCTCATCAACTAGATTGTACTTCAGCACTCCAGTGAACCTTCGAGTCTGTCTTGCATAAATGCTCGAGGTGACCTACTCAAGAACTTAAGATGAGGCTTGACCTTTGACTTTGTACCTCAGAAGTGGAAGTGCTTACCACTGAATTAATCCAAGGAAACCTATAATGTAATACAGTTCTTTTCAAAGAGTTTTTATTAACTTTTACAATGCAGCTTTGCAGTTCTCGAATAGAGAGGTTTACATAATTTTATATTTTATTGAAATTTTGTATAGTTTAATGATAATAACATTTTCAAACACGGTGAATTCTGGTTAATTAGGCCATCAATGAATTGGACAGTTGCTTATTTGGAGCAACTCTTAAAGAACAAAACCTAATCAAGAAAATTGACGTGATTCCCTTTGTTTATTTGGAATACCATGCTGCTTAATTGGGGCAGGAGACCATTGCCGAGCAGTTTCTAACTAGTGTCAATCACGCACACTATTGTGGCTATTAGATGCTACACTGTGCTCATAGTGAACAGGTTTTAAGTAGCTTTAGTTGTGTGTGTTTGTGTTCAAAAATCAGTGATTTTTGGCAAGAACAAGGCAATAAGAAAATTCAGATCTGTTTCACTCACTGTAGTTTCAAGCATTCAGGCTTGGAGATACCAGAAATAGTTAGGAGTGAAAATAGAATGATTTCACTATTTCAACAAGATAGAAACTATGAAGAATTTGAAGGTATCGACAATAACCTTGAATGTTACAATGAAAATGAAGATTTGGAGGAAGCATTCATCAATAGCATTGAGTGAGGGCAGTCCATCATCTGCACTAGGTAACTGCACTGATTTTGTTCATTGTGTACACTGGATGAATTTCTCCATCGATAACTATTAAGGACTAATACACAGTTTTATAGTACTGCAGTAGTATTGGTAGTGTTCTAATGTTTTCCGTATTTCATTTAAACACATAACTTATTAGTCAGTTTGTCTTTTTAATGCCATTTTAACTATTTCTATGAAACTTTGTCTAAATGGGGTTGCCGCTTAATTGGGCCAAAATGTACTGGTCCCGATGTGTCCCAGGTAACCGGAATCCACTGTATTTGCTTTCAAGTTTACATCCTTTAACTCATTTCCTTAATAATGCATCAAACCCTTCAATCTTATAAACCTATTCTAGCAGAGTTAATCTAAGCATATCAGGTAAAGGCTAGAAGAAAACTCAGCTAGGGTTCCCCTCCTGCACTTCTGGCTAAATACTTACACTTACTTTAATACCATCACTGAGGACACCTTTCAGGTTCTTGAAGCACTAGATAAGCCTAATCTTTTGATTCATTAAAATACATATTTTAAATAAAATATTTTCAGAACTTAAGCTGGATAATAGGATATTCCATGATAGATTCAATAGATTCAAAATATTTCCCTAGAAATAATAGACCAGTGTTATTTATTTTGAACAGAAGCAACTGATGTATGTTTAATACGAGTAACAATAAATTCAACAATATTTACCTACCAGTGATAGATAAAATGTAGGAATGAGATGAGGAAATTTTTCACCTTTTGAGTTACAGTGACTATAATTTGCCAAATCTCTATCCACCTTTTAAAGAAAGTTCAGTGATAGTCTGGATATTGGAGAGTCAAATCGGAATCTAATCTCCACTGAAGTGAAAATCAAAGTTCAATCTTCAAAGAGCATTTGTTATCAAAGTATGAATACAACTCTGAGGTTCGTCCTCCCTTAGGCATCCACAAAACGGAGAAACACCATGGAACCCATTCAAGATCAAACATCCAAAGTACAAAAATAGAACAGATCGTGTAAATGGCAAAATTCAAGCGAACAACACATAGAATATCAAACATCAGATCATCAAAAAGACTGCAGTTGCTGGTCATCTGTGATGAAAGCAGAAAATGCTGGAAGCACAGAGTTAAAATTCAGGTATTCTGGTCAAAGGCTTTTCATCAGAATGGTGAAAGTAAAAAAAAATCAACAGAATCACCTCAGCAATCTTGGCCTGACCTGATCAGACATATTTCCCTTGTCCTATCCATTCCTCGCTTGGCTCTCTGCATTTTAAAACTAGTGTTTTCCAAACTGAAATATTTTCTCTTCCCACAGATGTTTCCTGGCCTGTTGTGTGTCAATTTTTATTCTTACCTCATTGAAGTGAAACCTATGACAAACAACCAATGCATGTTAGCATTGGAAATGGCCCATTATGTGGCTGGTGACTTTTTAAACAGAATATCCCAATTGGTCCCATCCCTCTGATATTTCTCAATTGTTCTATCATTCCCCCCCCCCTCAAGTATTTATCAAACCTTCTTTGAAAATTATATATTATTTTTCTCCACAGATTCACACAGGGGGTTTCAGAACAGAACAACTTTACATATATTTTAATTTTCTGTAAAGATCTGCTTTTAATTCAGATCTTTAGATCACAAAACTTGGTTCAAAACCATTTCTGTTTGCATAAATATTTTGATAGTTAATAAAAATGAATGACCTACAATAAAACATTTGAACAGAGTTTGTCACAATTGTTTACACTACCTTTTCCATTTTGACATCTATGTTACTAAACCACTGGTGTATTCCTTAATGTGGTTATGAATGAATTAAACTACTTCCTGTATGACAACAAATTAATCTAATTTTGCAATCACCCAAATAAAATTCAGGAAGACTATTAAACACATCAATCCATTTGTTGATTTTGTGTTATCTCTTGTACACATGCATATGCTGGAACTCTTAACAATTCGTCCTTCGAGACTGGTGAAACGAAAAGATAGGAATCAATGTCACAGTTTCGTTTTTATTTGAAACAGTTTATAAATGTGTCACTACCCATAAATGAGGCATGAAATAATATTTTCTCATTCTTGTTTAGACTGAGTACTCTTGACAGAAAGTCATGGGAAAATTATTGTGATAGATAGTACACTCAGCGGCCACTTAATTAGGTACCTCCTGTAGCTAATGTATGTTTGTGGTCTTCTGCTGTTGTGCCCATCCACTTCAAGGTTCAATGCGTTGTGCATTTAGAGATGTTCTTCTGCTCACCACTCTTGTAATGCGTGGTTATTTGAGTTTCTATTGCCTTTCCGTCAGCTTGAACCAGACTGCCCACTCTCCTCTAACCTCTCTCATGAACAAGTCATTTTCCCCACAGAACTGCTGCTCACTAGATGTTTCTTGTGTTTCAAACCATTCTCTGTAAACTCTAGAGATTTCCGCTTGTGAAAAATCTAAGGGGATCAGGAGTTTCTGAGATGCTCAAACCACCCTGTCTGGCACCAGCAGCCAAAGTCACTTTGATCAGATTTCTTTCCCATTCTGATGTTTGGTCTGAGCAACAAATAAACCTCTTGACCATGTCTGCATGTATTTATGTATTATGTTTCCGCCACGTGATTGGATGATTAGATATTTGCATTAACGAGCTGGCTACAGGTGTACCTAATGAAGTGGCCACTGAGTGTGGACTGAGTACTGTTGACAGAATGTCCTGGGAAAATTATGTTTGATAATATATTCATGGATAGGTTTTAGTGGATAGAGGACATTGGGTTTAATGGCTATTTCAGCTTGAGTTATTGTTAATTTGTGTAATTTAGTTCAAGTCTCACTTTTTTCTGAAGAAGGAGAAAGCAACAAACATTGATTTAAGTTTCCTCTTTTCCCAAGAAACCTGTCCAAGACATTAGACTCAGAAGATATTCATCACGCCATCCAAATCTTCAGGCTCTGATCCACCACTTTGTCCACTCAAGGTAGATTAGAAGCTGGATCTGCACTTGGTGAGTCACCAGGCATAAGTGAGCCGCAGCCCGGCCAGAGGGAAAGAGAAAGACTTGTGCCAGCAGGCTGGTGACTGAGGCTTGTGACGAGAGTACTCATAGATTAAGATGTTAACTGTCCTGTGCTGGCACCAGTGGGATCAGCAGTTGGTCTGCCACCTGTCTTCCGGAGAAAGAGAGATAAGGAAAACAATGGAGCAGCATTTGGAGATGTTAATGAAGGGGAAGGAGAGCTGTCAAGATCGGCCCCCCTTTGAACCCTGAACTGTTTGAAGTGATGGACAGGTGATACCCCAGCAGGGGGATAAAAAGGGACAGGTTCGCTAAGGCAAGACACACACGACACCACGAGGTAACGAGACCCTGGAAGCGGTGTGCCTCCCACAAGTCGGTGGAGGTTTTGGAGGGCTGGTCACAGGACCAAGCCATAGACGCACAGCGTGGAAAGGTACGATCGGCGGGAACTTGGTGTGTGTCCGCCCTTGCCTGGGTGCCAGGTTCACCGCAGAGAAACGATCGTATCTGGAAACGGAGGGGTCACGGTCGGTGACCTCAGAAGACATCACAAAGGGCTCGCCCGAAAGCTGACTGCGAAGAATATCGAAGGTCTGTGTGGAAGCCGTTTGAATATTCATTCGTTTTGCTCTCTCTCTCCTTCCCCCCACTGTCCATCTCTAACGGCAGCGATTACTGTGAACTGAACTGAACTCCATTGAACTGAACTTTGCGTCACTTTGAAACTGGTCATTTACCCCTAGACGACGATAGAGCTTGATTGATCCTGTTATCCTAATTCTATGTACATGTGTGTTTATCATTGCTGAACTGTTGCATTTATTATCCTTTTGATTAGAGTACTGTGTTGCTTGTTTCTTTATTAAAACTTCCTTAGTTCTAGTAATCCAGACTCCAACTGAGTAATCCATTTCTGCTGGTTTGGCAACCCAGTTACGGGGTACGTAACAGGCTTTACAATGGGTCTGAAATAAGGTGGCCTTGGAGAATAATGGTTGCTTTCGTGCCCATCAAGAAAATCTGGCTGAGAATCCAGGAGCTTTGGTTAGTCCAGCTCCAGCCTTACTTATGACTTTGACCTTTCCTAGTGTGGAAATAATGGCCAAATCCATGTGAATACTGGCAAACCTAAAGATGTTACAGCATCCAGTGGCAGTAGCTTTAGTTTCCATTGCAGTGTAAGTTGCAGCCAGCGAAAAAAACTTCGCTCCTGCATTCTAATCTTGCTGCGTAGCAAGATCACACAGTCCTAGTGAGTGTAAATGGGAAAATTCAAATGGGCTTTCAGACTATGACAAGAGTCCAGTAACTGTATTCCTGCAGATTACTGAGACTAGAGTTGCTCTGTGTCAGTACTTTGGAGATGACTTGGAAAACATTAAATCTATTGCCTTCTCTGAGGGATACAGATTTCATTCTCTGTCCATTATCTTCTTGACAGTACCCTGATTCTTTCCCCAGGCTGTTGTCTCTGAAAGTTAGATAATAAAGGTTAAAGCCATGTAGGACATCTAGGCTGAGGACTGTTTGGGCCCTCTTCACAACCATCTCAAACTTTCTCTATTAGAAGTATGCAACTATCTATTAGCTGAGGCTAGCATCTGAAAGAGAAGTAAAAACACACAGAAGCACTAGGAAAACATATCATCAATAAGTGTATAATTTTGTTATTGAGTAGAAGTATCTAAATATTTTGCTTCTCCAAACTATCTGCCTCAGTGTTCTATGACAGGCACATTGCTGGAACTTAATGGTCAACTCCTTCATACTCGCTTTCAAAATCAATTGGACCTTGAATTAATATAATTCTCCCACGAGGAACCTGCAGAATCCATATCATTAAGACACATTATCAATTTCTAAGCTCAACAAATCCCGCACACAGTCTCTCTTTCTCCTTTATTTTCAAAATACGACGTGGGTAACTGTGAACCCAGTTGTTCCCAACAAACTCTTACCCAAGTCAAACTCTAACAATTGTGACAAAAGAGGGTTACAAAAGTACACATAGACTAAGATGTTAACTGTCCTGTGCTATCATAAGTGGGATCATCAGTTGATCTGCCACCTGTCTTCAGGAGAGAGAGATAAGTAAGACAATGGAGCAGCATTTGGAAATGTTAATGAGGAGACGAGAGAGTTTAACGGAAGGAGACACCGGTCTGAGTATTGTCAAGACCGGCTGCTTTGAACCCTGAACTGTTTGAAGTCTGATGGACAGGTGATACCCCAACAGGGGGGATAAAAAGGGACAGGTTCGCTAAGGCAACAGACACCACTCACGACACCACGAGGTAACGAAACCCTGGAAGCGGTGCGTCCCCACAAGTCGGTGGGAGTTTTGGAGGGCTGATTGCGGGACCAGCCATAGACGCACAGGGTGGAAAGATACGGTCGGCGGGAACCTGGTGTGTGTGTCCGCCCTTGCCTGGGTGCCGGGTTGGTTCACCGCCGAGGAGTGATCGTATCTGGAACAGAGGGGTCACAGTCGGCGACCTGAGAAGACATTACAAAGGGCTCGCCCGAAAGCTGACTGCGAGGAATATCGAAGGTCTGTTTGGAATCCGATTTGAATATTCTTTCGTTCTCTCTCTCTCTCCAATGGCACAACAGCGATTACTGCGAACTGAACTAAACTGAACTCTGTCACTTGTGATTGATCATCTTACCCCTAGACTGTGATAGAGCTTGATTGACCCTATTATCCTAGTTCTGTGTACATGTGTGTTTATTCATTGCTAACCTGTTGCATTTATATCCTTACTATTAGAGTACTGTGTTGCTTATTTCTATAATAAAACTTTCTTAGTTCCAGTAATCCAGACTCCAACTGAGTGGTCCATTTCTGCTGGTTTGGCAACCCAGTTACGGGGTACGTAACACAATGTACAAGTAAAAATATAAAATTCTGGTGGAACTCAGCAGGTCAGCCAACAAATGGTCTGTTGATATTTCAAGTCAAGACACTTCACCTGGATTGCTCCCTCAGGGACATCCCAAGAAACATTTGTTAACGTATGTGGAACAAGACTGACAATGGAGTAGAATGATTAAACATTTTCACTGAGTCATGGTAGTAATGGTACACGCCGGGCAACTTACAGCATGGACTGATGAACTGGGCCAAACAAGACAAAAAAAAAAGCACTCTCGAAAGAGAATGCCTTCCACGTGTAGGAGGCCCAATCAACTCACACGTAATCAATTGCCCACATGTGCACTTGCCACATTCTCACAATCAATCCAATACGGTTCAACATCAACGGTCTATTTCCCTCCATGGATGCTGCCTGACCCATTCAGTCCTCCAGCATCTTGCTTCTTGCTCCAGATTCTAGCATCTGCCATCCATTGTGTCTCCAAACCTACAAGTAACCAAGGATCCCTTCAAGAAAATCAAACTAAAAATGTGGCTATTGCTCACCAGATCAGGCAGCATTCATGAAGTGAGAAAGAGATTGAAGTTCCAGTTCAATGAATTCCTCTAATCTTAAAGAATATGGATAAGGAGATTTTTCCTGTATTTTTACCCAAATTCTAGCAAGAGACCTTCACCATGTGTAAGTTAATGTATACAAGCCTAATATTGGACAAACTTCAAAACTGGATTGACATCATCACTACAAACTCTTTGTATTTTGAGCTTGCACATTGGAAGTTGCACCAAGTCTTTACTCATATACCAGTCATGATCAAAACTACACATACAAATACCTATACAGAAAACACATGCAAAGTCATTATTTTTCCATTCCACAATGAAGAGAAATCTTTTTTTACACTGCAAATGGTAATGATTTGGAATTCATTGCCTGCAGGTTCAGACACCAGCAATCAGGACTCTTGAACTGGATAAAGTAAGAACATGCTGGACATATTCAGAGGGTGAAGTTGCATCTGTGGTGTGAGAAACAGAGCTAAAGTTTCTGGTCAGTGGCCTTGCAGATCACTGGAAGTAATTAGAAATGGAGAATAGTATGGGTATAATGCTATGATGACTAAATCACTGGACTAGTAATATGGAGGCTAACATCTAATGACCTAGATCGTAAGCTAGGGGCTGCATAATTTATATTTAATTGATAATGAATAAAATTTATCACTGGGTAGTCATGAATAAAAGATTCAAAGTACATTTATTATCGAAGTATATATGCAGTATACAACCCTGAGATTCATCTTCTCCACAGGCAGCCACAAAACAAAGAAACGCTATGGAAACCATTTAAAGAAAACATCAAACACACAACGTGCAAAAAAAAGAACAAATCACACAAGTGGCAAAAAATAGTGAGAAACACAGAATATGAAACATCAGACCATAGTCATTGAAATATTCTAAGAGTGTTCAGTTTAGTTCGGTTCAGTTCAATCTAGTGCTGTGTTGTTCATTGACTGCAGGCCGCAGAACCAGTTCATCCTGATCAAAATTGCACTAAGTGGCAATAAAAGAGGAGTAACCGGAAACCAGAAACACATTTACCACGAAGTGCAGGATCCACTCTACAAACCCAAGACTCTAGTACCATCCTCTGGTAGCATCGAGCGAGGGGGAGAGAGAGAGACCAGCCTAACATAGGCATCTTCCTTCAGGAGCAGTGAAAGAGAGAGAGACCAGTCAAAACACCGTGACTACCTATTTGATTCACTAATGTTCTTTACCTGGCTTGCCTGTGGTGTTTAGGCATGAGTCTTATACCTCCCATCAGCAGGTGAAACAGAACTAGCTGATGGTTCCACCTGTAACAGATGTCCTTCTCCACTCCATTGTTGTTTGTGCAAGAGACAACCAGTGTTTCCACCATTATGTGGAAATCTTCCAAAGATTTTCTTTCATGTGAAGAATAAAATGGTTTGTAGGAAAGCTGGCAGGGAATAAGACCGTAGAGGCTACTTTGCATGCCAAAATATAAAACAGAAATATAATTGGACTTCAGAGGAAATGTCTGATGTAACTATAAAAGGCTCACTTTCCAAGTCCACAAGCGCTCTTATGTAAAGAGTAATACAGATTTCAATTTAATTTTGAGGTAATTCCCTATAGCTTCTGCATGTTAGAGTGAAAATGTCCCCTGTGCACATAGAACACTTATGTAAAGGAGTCAGTTTCTATATGCCGCACATAGTGTGCTCATTCATCGCACTAAGACGATGAGAAGAAAGCAGTATTGACTCCACCATCTGGGTGCAATTCAGTCACGAGTATAAAGGCATCCTCAGCAACTGGGTTGTGATCAAGTTATACCAATCGCAAATGTTAAATGTTCCCAGAACTTGTCTGATAGTAATCAGCCAGACCCATAAAGATTTATTAAGACTGTTACATAAAGTGGGGGAGAAGGCTGATTATTCCAGGTAATATTAAATAACTTGTAATAGTGCTGGGAACTATTGACAAGAATTTGGATCAGAAAATCTAGAAGCTTATTTTCTTTTACATTACACTGTATTTTCACTGGGAGGGTAGAAGAAAAGAAAGATTTGCACTTTTTAACCTCGAGGCATCCCAAAACTCAATGCAGTTAATAACGTATTTTTGAAGTGTAATGTGGGAAACACTACAACAACTTGAATGGAGCAAGCTTCCAAAAACAGCACTGTGATAATGACCAGAAAATCCATTTAAGTAATGTTGAGTGAGAGATTAAAATTGGCCAGGCCATTAGGGAAACACCAGTGGTCCTCTTTGAACCCGCATCATGAGCTTCTGCTCTCTTTTAGTTCAGAGACATCAGTTCATTAGGTGGTGTAACTGAGTATGGTCCTCCCTCAGTACTCCACTGATTCTCAGACTTCTGGAGAAGCTCTTAAGCACACAATCTCCGACACCAGGCAAAAGGTTGGCGATTAACCCACATCTGACATAATGATCTTTACATTTAGGTAGAACATAGTCTGAAGTCCATGTACGTTCTCTGTCTACAACAATGGATGGCCAAAAGCTTAATCTTAAATGCATTGCAGATTAGCGATGTGTAACAGACGGGTGCTAATGAGATACATCCTAGGATGCACTGGGACATATCATTGGTGATGTAACCTGAGATCATCAGGTGTTTCAAGCTTTCAGCATCAGACACTTCCACCCCGGTGACCAAGACAGGGTTGCTTAGGCCCTGGGTTGTGTCCCAGCAGCATTGTTCAATGGGTTGTCAATGGGTCACACCTCTTTGATCCATAGCCATCTGGGGGCTCGCTCAGCAGCCTCTGTCCTGATCGTTCTTTTCTTTGCAGTCCCCATAATGCCAAGGAGAGAGTAGGTTCTGCACAGTGAGTAGCCAGCAAAACCTCACAGCCCAGCTCTACAGACTTGCATCATACCCTCCACCTCTGTCCCTGGCATTGCTCTACCAGCTCCTGGTATTTGGCTTTCCTATGTTCAAATGCCTCCTCAATCCGATCTTCCCAAGGAACTGTCAGTACTAACATGACCATCTGCTTTGAGTTTTCTGACAGAATGACCATGTCAGGCCTCGGGGATGATGATGCGATGAAGTCAGGGAACTTTGATTGCTTGCCTAGCTCGACTTTCAGTTGCCAGTCAGATGCTGTGGTGATTGAGCCTGCTTGTGATCTGGGCTGAGTCTGTAGTTGATCCTTTCAAAAGAGCAATCAAAGCACATTAGAGGAGGGGTCAGACAGAAAACTATTTGTGTTAATTGTCAAGCAATTCAGAGTATGCAAACTTCACTTCAATAAACCAGGGGGTGGGGGTGGTGTGTGATGTAACTTAGGTCCCATCCTTAGGTACTCATCCCTAACTGCCTTTGGGAAGCTATTGGTGAGCTGTCTTTCAAAGACCAAAGCTTGAAGTAAATTTGTTAGCAAAATTCATTTCTATCACCATATCCCACCCTGAAACTCATTTTCTTGCAGGCATTCACAGTAGAACAAATAAATTCAATAGGATCAATGGGAAAACTACACACAAAGACTGAAGAACACAAAAAAATGAATAATAAAAAAAAACACTAAACCAGCAAATAAATAAATAATACCTAGCACGTGAGTTGTAGAGACCTTGAAGATAAGGCCATAGTTTGTGGAATCAGTTCAGTGTGAGGTGAGTGAAGTTATGGTTCAGGATCCTTCATGGTTCAAGGGTAATAACTATGCCAAGTGTGAACTGCCACAATGGTGTAGGGCAAGGAATTCCTACATACTGACCCAACATTTCTAACTCAGGATGGTATATGACCTGAAGGGAAACTTGCAGTTGGTAATTTTCCAATGCAATTGCTGCCCTTGTCCTTGGAGGTAGAGGATACAAATTTGTCAGGAGCTGTCAGAGTAATTACTGTATAACTAATTTTGTAGATGGCATACAAGCTCTGTTGTGGTTGTCTGCAGATTTCAGCAGCATTGGATGGCTTGAGTTTGGTCTTTTTTATTGTGTGGCTGTTATCTCTCTATCTTATGTGTGTCAAATGGTAGTTGTGACACCTCTAGTGTGGTAATGGAGTGGGTAGTGCTAGTCCCACTCACTTTCAGCTTCCACTGCTGGCTAGCACTTGTAAAAAGGAGAGCTAAACGTTTAAGTCTTTCCTGCCAGTACGTAGCCTCTCCAACAGCAAGCCTTGTGTAGTGCCTCCTTGCTGGCGAAACACAGAAACTGAACTCCTTTCTGATTCAGGCTGAACTACAGAGGATGGGCAGGAGATCTGGCCCCAGCACACGAGGCACGCAGGCCCACCAGCCTGTAGACACGCCCTGGTGCTCATGAACCAGATCCCCAGCTATGAGTAAATAGCCCCACTGCCTTGTGGGTAGCCTCCAGAGAAACAAAGGCTACAGGAGTAAACCCACACTGAAAATTTGGAGTGGAACCCCTAAGGTGGCTGGACATCACTGAGCATTTTTCCAGCAACTCCTGCAGCCAAGCTGGTGCCAAAAGTATTGCTTCCCTTTCCTTTGGACAACACTGGTGAGGCCAAAAGGGGGATCTTAACAAGTGGGGTTCGCAAGGTCTCCATACTTCCACCCAGGCTTGTGCCCTGGAGAGATCACTCCAGTGCCACTTTCCATTGTTCTTTAAGACAGACAGATGCCAAAATCATCATCATCATCATACATGCTATGTGTGTTTTGTGCTGTATGTGATGGTTGGTACTGCATTTTGCACCTTGGCCCCAGAGTAGCACTGTCTTGTTTGGCTGTATTCATGAATATTCATGTATGGTTGAATGGCAATTAAACTTGAATTGAGATGAATTGAATTTCAGCTATTGTATATTGATAATGGATGGAGTGAACATTTAGTAATGGATATGAAGCCAATCAAACAGATTGCTCTGGACAGTTGATTTGTTGATACTCCATTCATCCTGGCTAGTGTCGAGTATTCTATCACACTCCTGATTTGTACGTTATAGGTAGTAGAAAGCCCTTGGATGTCGAATGTGAGTCACATGCCACAGGATGCACAGCATCTAATCTGCTCTTGCTTCATAATGTAAGTGTGGCTATCCCAGTTAGGTTTCCGGTGAACCCTAGATATTGATGCAATAACAGTTGTGCCATTGAATGTCAAGTGTAGATGATCAGATTCTCCTTTGTTGGCACTCTTGTGGCCCAAATATTATCTGTCACTTATTAACCCATGGTATGACTATCATTGAGGCCCCACCATCAATATCTGGGTTCAATATTGATCAGAAGCCTATCTGAGACAGTCACACATACATTGTAATACAAGAGCAAATTAGACACTGCATGGATACCCTGGGATGACTGACACCCAATAACAAGAAACATTTTCCTCTGTGTAAGGTCTGACTCCAGCCCCTGAAGTCCTTCACTTTTGTGATTGCATTGAACAAAATCCACCTACAATTTAATAGCTGACTTATGTAGTAATGACATATTACACAATTGCTTCAAATAGAAAAGTTTCATCAAATAGGAAACTCACTACCCCAATAATCTGTAGAGTTAATTCCATAATTTATTAGATTTTCCTGAATGCAGTAAATTTCACATACAGTATCAGGCTCCTTGGGCAGATTTATATCCATATCATTCTATGTAGCAGAATGAAAGTTCCCATAGTTTGAGAATTTTCAAACTGCAGGTGTGTATGTCAGAACTGTCTATCTCTCCCTTATAGATTTAAAGTGAGGACTCATTTCCAGTGTCTGAAATCTACACCTTTAACTTTTACGCTCCAATTTTGAATTCATTGCTTGTCTTTGTAAACTTTTCCTTAAAATGCTTTCATTACACCAGGTAGAAGGAGCATATTCCAGTGCAAGTCTGCACAATATGATACGTGCCATGAAGAGAAAGGCACTGTGCCTCAAACATAACTGCCAGGCCAGTAACAGGTCCTTCTGGCCCAACAAGCCTGCACCACCCAATTATCTCCAAGCGGCTGATAAACGTCCTTGGAATCCGTACGTCTTTGGAATGTGGAAGGAAACTGGAGCACGCCGATGAAATTCACTCACATAAAGTACCAGCAGCAGCAGAATTGAAGCTGGGTCACTGGCACTGTTATAGTGTTATGCTAACTACTACACTATCGAGCCATGCCGCTTGTCTGCATATGAATTCTCTAAAGACATTTTCCTGGAATTTGCTGTGTTTCAGCGTAAATCGACAGTATTTGTATCGTCCCTGATGTCTCGTTAAAATATTGTTTTAAAACACATGGAAAGTTAACTGCCTTTTAAAAAGTTGTTCTTGGGGTTGGAAAATATTTTTCAATAGAAAATCCTGTAGACTTAGAAATTCAATTCTATGACATTATATTTCTCAGTGTTATATAAATTTTTCCATTAGTAAAATATGTAAATAACCATCCTAAAATTAACCTAGGCACTTCCTGTCATGAGGCACCCTAGAACTCTGTTATAATTATGGCACGTCAGGGCCGGGTGAGATGATGGAGGTCCTCATGCAACTCTCCTTTTGTGGCTGCAGGAGTGTCTGACACTTCGCACTGATTGGACAACACTAACTTTCATATTTTCTTACCCACAGTTCACCCCACTGAGCCTAGATTAATCACACCTTAACCCTGTTCCTGTAACCTGTTCTCACCACAAAGGTCAAAGTTCAAAATAAATTGATTGTTAAAGTACAAACCTGAGATTAATTTTCTTGCAGGCATTCACATTAAATCCAAGAAACACAATAGGATCAATGAAAGATCGCTCCAACAGGACAGACAAACCATCAATCTGCAAAAGACAACAAACTGCAAATACAAAAAAAAATAACGAAATAAACTTCAAAAACAGAGGTGAAGAGTCCTTGAAAGTGATACGATAGGTTGTGGGAACTCTTCAGTGATAGGACAAGTTAAGTTGAGTGAAGTTATCCCCTCTGAATCAGGAGTCAGATGAATAAGGGGTAATAACTGTTCTTGAACCCCATGGCGTGGGTCCTGAGGTTCCTGCACCTTCTTCCTGAGCACAAAGAGAGTATGGCCTGGATGGTGGGGGTCCTTGATGAGTGGATACTTCATTCCCACAATAGTGCTCCATGTAGATGTGCCCAATGGTGGGAAGAACTTTATCTGTGACGGACTAGACCATATCCACTACTTTTTGTAGGCCGTTCTGTTCAAAGGCATTGGTGTTTCTATACCAAGCCATGACGCATCCAGTCAATATACTCTCCACCACACATCTATAGAAGTTTATCAAAATCTTCAATGACATGACGAATCTTCACAAACTTCTAAGGAATTACAGGCACTACTGTACATTCTTCATAATGGCAATTGCATGCTGGACCCAGGAGAGATCCTCTGAAATGATAACACTGAGGAATTTAAAGTTGCTGAACCTCTCCAACTCTGATCTCCTGATGAGAGCTGACTCATGAACCTTAGGATTCCTCCTTCTTCGTCTTGCTAATATTGAATAAGAGGTGGTTGTGCCACCACTCAGCCAGAATGTCAATCTCTCTCCTACAGTACTGTGCAAAAGTCTTACAAACCCTAGATATTTATATGGTTTCAGATGGTATGTCCTCCAGAGTCCTGATCACAACATCATCAAGGCTATCTGAGGTGACCTGGAGAGACAGAAGCAAGCGAGACACCCAAAGTCTGAAGAGGAACTGTGGCAAGTTGCTTGGAATGACCTACCAGCTGATTTTCTTATGACAGTGCACCTAAGAGAATTGATGCAGTTTTAAAGGGAAAGGGTTGTAGTTTTTTTTACTGTTTATTACTCGTTATAGTATTTTTGTGATATTTAGAAACTTTCCATTTCATTATCTTTGAAAGCATCATTGCTTTCAAAATTTGTTAATAAGTTGCTAAGACTTGCACAGTACTGTATATACTAATTCATCACCACCTTTGATTCAGCCAATGACGGTGATGTCGTCAGCAAACTTAAACGTGGCATTGGAGTTGTGCTTAGCCTCACAGTCATAAGTGTAAAGCAAGTAGAGTGCAGAATCCCCTCTGCTGTCCCTCGAGTCTACAATTCAACTGTACGCTCGAAGCAATTCACAGTGACCAATTAACTTACCAACCTACTTCTCTAGGGAATATCAGGAAAATAAAAACAGAGCATCAAATGGAATCAGTGTGGTCACAAAGAGAATAATCAAGCCCTACACTATCAGTGCCAGAAGTTAAGAATGAACTGGGATCACTGGAACTCTCAGACAGTAGCTCTCCCAGCTATTCCACTCATAGAGTAATGGATACATAGAGCAATGCAGCACAGAAACAGCCCAACTCATCCATTACGACCAAGGTGTTCTCTTAAGCTAGTCCCATTCTCCTGTATTTGTCACATAATTCTCTAAGCCTTCCCTATCCATGAACCTGTCTAAGTGCCCTTTAAGCATTGTAATTGGCGACATCTCTATCACTTCCAGTGGCAGTTTGTTCAAATACCAACCACACTGTGTGAAAAATTTGTCCATCAGGTCCTGTCTCACATTAACCATATCCCCTTTAGTTTTAGAATCCCTTACCATGGGAAAACAACTGTGGCCATTCACCTTATCTATGTCCCTCATGATTTTATCATTTCCCTTGTGATTTTATGGTAGCAAAGTGGTTAGCAGAACATTTTACAGTACAGGTGACCCCGGTTCAATTCCCACCGCTGCCTGTAAGAAGATTGCATGTTCTCCCCATGACTGCATAGGTTTCCTCTGAGTGTTCCGGTTTCCTTCCGCAGTCCAAAGAAGTACTGTACCGTTTGGTAAGTTAGTTGGTCAATGTAAATTGTCCTGTGATTAGGCTAGGGTTAAGTCAGGGGATTGCTTGGGTGGCGTGGCTCAAAGGGTTTAAAGGACCTATTCTGCACTGTATCTCGATAAATAAATAAATCTATAAGATCACCCCACAACATCATTCACTCCAGGGTAAACAGTCACAGCATTTCTCCTTATAATGCAAGCCCTCCAGTCCAGCAACATCCTTGTGTAACTTTTCCATACCCTCTCCAGCTTAATTACATCTTTCCTATAGTATGGAGAACAGAATATTCCAGGTGCGGTCTCACCATCTTGTACACCTGTAACGTGACATCCCAACTCTTGTACTTGATGAAGATAAGTCTGTCTTCCTGTGTATCTTGTCTACCTGTGTCACCACTTTCAGGAACTATAACTTCCAAAAAACACTTCACTTGGCATTTTGTTTTGCACTTGTTCAAGTTAAATTCCATCTACTATTCCTTTGCCCACTTTCCCAGTTGATCATGGTGTAACCTTAGACAATCTTTTTCACTGAGCACCATGCCCCCAATTTTAGTGTCATCTGCAAACTTACTTGCAATTCTGTGGCAAAAATATGGGACACAGCACAGATCTCTATAGTACATCACAAGCCTCCAATATTATAAACAATCATCTAGGACCACCCTACTACTGCTTTCACCAATCACAAACAAGACAAAATCTGCAGATGCTGGAAATCCAAGCAACACACACACAAAGTGCTGCCTAGTCTGCTCTGTTCCTCCAGTATTTTGTGTCAGTCGCACTGCTTTCCCCAAACCCATTTTGTATCCAATTGGCTAGCTTAGTCTGGAGCTCGTGTGATCTCAGCTTCCAGAGTAGCCTATCACGTGGGATGTTGTCAGAAGTCTCACTGAAGTCCATGTAGGCAACAACTGACCACTCTGCCTCAGTCAATACTCTCGGTCACCTTTTCAAAAGACCTAATCAGATTTGTGAGGCACGATTTCCCCTGCACAAAGCCACGCTGATGATCTCCAATCATTTCTTGCCTTTCCAAATGCAGTTTGACCCTATCATAATCATCCTTATGCCAAGAAACCAGCATAATACTTGCCTTGCTGTTGCTTGTGCATGGGAGGGGTGAGCTCAGGAAGGGGGTGCTTTGGGGTTCTAACATTTAATTGTCATTCATTCTTTGGGGCACTCCTCTGTTTTTGTGGATGTTTGCGAAGAAAAACAATTTCAGGATGTATATTATATACATTTCTCTGCCATTAAATGTACCTATTGAAACCTATTGAAGTTGTTTTTCCTCACAAAGGAACTTTTTCAATATGGAAGTGTGTGATGTGGGAGTCAGTTTATTTTCATTATCCAAATGCATTACATCGGGTTATATTTCCCTGTATTTTGTACTGTATTTTGCTGCAATTCTCCAGGTCATTTGCTTTTCTGCCTCATCTGATTTCAGCTACATATTTCAAGCTGAATGGGCAATTGCCATATCAAATGCCTATCTGAGAAACCACCCTTAATTCCAACTGATTATTTCCTGTTCTGTGTCTATCCTTATGTGATTTTGTTTTTGCACGAGGGGGTGGTGGTTGATGTTTTTCTTTGAACGGGTTCCATGGTTTTCTTTGATTAATGGGTGTCTGGAGAAGACGAATCTGAGTGTTGTATATTGCATACATATTTTGATAATAAATATACTTTGAACTTTGAACTCTTTGAACATATTCTATTACCGTGCAATTATATTACTTGCTCCGATCACTACATCAGATAACATAAGCGTCTACTGAAAATGCTAGCTCAAAAGATTTATTACCCATTTGATTTGGGTCCATAACAATATACCAAACATGTAATATATTTACAGGACAACATGGTTTTCAAAGGGCTTGAATCTGGACTAATTTATATGCCTGGAGCAACACACACACAAAATGCTAGAGAAACTCAGCAAGTCTGGCAGTATCAATGGAATTGATTAAACAGTCAATGTTTCAGGCCAAAACCCTTCAACAGGACTGGAGGAAGGAAGGATTGTTTGATTTGAGTGAGTATGCAACATATATATTTTTTTAATTTTATGAGTGATCCAATTGATATTGGCATCATATAGTCATAGTCATAGAAAAGTACAGCACAGAAAGGGGCCCTTTGACCAATCTAGTCCATGCCAAAACCAATTAAACTGCCTATTCACGTCAACCTGGACAGGGACCATAGCCTTCCATGCCCCTACCATCCACGTATCTATCCAAACTTCTCTTAAAGGTTGAAATTGAGCTCGCACACATTACTTGTGCTGGTAGCTTGTTCCATACTCTCTCAACCCTCTGAGTGAAGAAGTTTCCACTCATGCTCCCCTTAGTCTTTTCATCTTTCACCCTTAATCCATGACCTCTGATTGTAGTCCCACCCGACCTCAGTGGAAAAAGCCTACTTGCATTTACCCTATCTATGCCCCTCATAATTTTGTATACCTCTATCAAATCTCTTCTCAATCTTCTACAGTAATAAAGAATAAAGTTCTAACCTATTCAATCTTTCTTTATAGCTCAGCTCCCCCAGACCCAGCAACATCCTTGTAGACTGAGGCATGAATCTCTTTTGCTACAATGCATCGATATGCTATTGAAGCAAGGTGATGTGTCAATTCTCATCTCGCAGCTGTTAATCAACCTTAAACATCCTGGCGTAGACCGTAAAATTGTTTTCAATATAAAGATGATGTTGAAAATATATTATTCTAATTAGTGCATTAAAAAATTCAAACTAACTGAAAGTTATGGAGACAATGACAATTCAGCCCATCATAAATCTACATATCTGGGCTTGAGAGTGTTCTGGCTATTTTCTGGCATCTCTGAGCACAATTGCTGCCAAGCATCAGATTCCCATGTGAATCAGGAGTCACGAATTTATTGTCTGAGTTTATCCTCTGGCAACTCTCTGGCTGCATTCCACCTCTGGACTCTGTATGGAGTCCGAAAGAGGAGAGGGAGCTCACTGAGATTGCCCAGCCTCTATCATGATCTCAGGTCTGCACCATGTCGGACCTCTAGCAGGGCCCATGACCCCATTCATTTGAATGGAAAATGTGGGTACAATTGCACGGAAGCAAGTTATCACTGAGTTCACAGTCCTATACTGAGGTGGTGCTGCATATTCAGAGATATCATCCTCCAAGTTAGATGCATAGCTTAAAATTTCTTTGAATTGGGGAGCTTAATAACTCTCCTTTATCAAAAAAACATTTATAAATTTCTTTCTGGGAACTTGCAGTGAGCAATAAGGCTAGCATATTTTCCTTTGGTGATATCTAAATACATGCAGAGCACCAAGAGATGTATCAGATTCTAAAATAAATAGACATTTAGAAGGAAACATTCAGTGCCAATTAGCTCATGTTTAATTTTTGAGTGCTGCTTTACTTAAGTGTGACAAGAAGCTTGTCCACTGCTATTCAGTGCACATCATATTGATTAAGATTTTGGTGCTAATAATTAACTTCTGTTTACTTAAGTTAAACAGTTCATCTGTTTGGATCCCACCCACTGAGATATTATTCAAAGTTTTTACTTAGCTTAGCAACCATACAAACTGTGTTACTTGCTTCATCAAAACTACATGTATTTAATGAAAATACTAGGCAGTCAAAAATCAATTAAAATCAACACTGCTCTAAACCACCTGAAGAAATTTTTCACAAAAATTACCAATTTGACCGCCCTCTATGTCCTTTCAGATAATCTAAATCATCTTGTTAATGTGTTACATTGGTGTCTGCTAAAATTTCTCTGTGCATTTATCTAATAAACCTCAAGTCATAAAAACACACTAACTTAAGTTCAACACTGAGCTGACCAAAGACTCAATGATAAATGCTGACACAAATCTTTTTCTGTCATAACTATTACACAGCAAGTTAAATAATGTCCCCCTGAATGGCCCTGATATAGTGTTACAGGGTTTCCTGGTGATTAACTACAGATTATTTCTTTGGAAATCCACAGGGAATTTGTCAAATTGTTAATCCTCTTATGTGTCCATCAGTCACTTGTCACATATATTACACACATTGACAACTGGCGTCTGTGTAGAGAGCTGCGTTGGCAGAAATGTTGAGCAAAAACAGGGTAATTTCCTACTTAAAACTGAAACAGTTCTGCTTATTATGAAGGATGGATACCACCAAAGAGAGACTTCAAGGCTATAAAATCATTCTCAAGGCTCAGCTATTAGTTATAAAGCTCCTGAAATTTACAGATGCAACTTATATTATCAATCTTCCTTGCTTTGTTGGATTCCTATGGCATAATTACCCTTGGGAATCTAATATCTGTTCTTTAAATTGATAAAGTTACCCTTATCAGTTCAATACAAAAATATTAGTGCAATTTGTTAAGGGATTCACAAGAAATAGTTATTTATTAAAGTTAGAAAGAAACTGAGCAAAAGCAAACTTCAAATGTTCTTCAATCTTAAAGCAGCTCAGAAAAAGAGGACATTATCACTCTAAGATGTTGACAAGATTAATTACACAGATTCTGTAGGTATATATGTAAGCTGTATGGCTATTGGATCGGAGATATTTTTATTATAAAATGCTCTGGGTAATTAACCTTTATCTCACAGAGAATTTAGAAATAGATTTCATTGGACGCCAAATATCTGTATGTTCCAGCACCTGGTTAAGAATGGAACAAATAGGACTTGGCTTCAGCAGGATGAAATAAAGACCATAACCTGAGGAGTGTTGATACCTCAGAGGTGTGAAGAAGATTACAGAGGCAGGCAACAGCAATACCATGAAACAATGCCGTATGCAATGAAAATAAGGATAACGGGAGCCAGGTAGGCTTACAAGTGTAGGGATAATGAAGAAATTAAACTTAAAATGGGTCAGGATCTGTGGAGCAGATTTTTAGGTGACCTCAGTTTCATGGAGGGCAGAATGAGAGCGGCCACCATAGGGGAAGGAAAACATGGATGAGGATTCTAACTCTGAAATGATGAGGCAGTACGGAATTGCTCGATGTTACAGTCGTGATGATGAAGGTAGATGGTCCAAAGCTATCTCAAGGTCTATTATGATAACAAAATCTAAACCATTTAGTTCAATTTTAAACTGTAGCTCAAGACATGGATGTAGTTGGTAACTAGGGAAATGGAGTTGTGACGAGGTCTTCCCAATATTTAATGCAAGGAAATTTCCACTCATCCTATGCTAGATGTTGGACAAGCAATCCAGCAATTTAGAGGTAGCAGAGTCATCAGTGGGGGTGGGGGAGGTACAGCTATGGAAACCGACCCTGTTCTTTTGGGTGGTGTTACCAAGGACCAACAAGTAAAGAAGAAAAAGAAGAAAAGCCATGGTAAAAGTGCAAGTCTGCAACAGAGAGTCAAGACAGGAGACTATTTGTCAATGATCAGATAGACAAGAAAAGAACCAAGTGAGTGTAGCCCTACTAAGCAGGAAGAGAGTGGTGCCAAAGCGGAATGTTGTGGGCAGCCATATAAGGTAGCTTCTCAGTTTGAGAACATGGAAGATAGAAAAAAACCTGATATGAGGGATTCATTCAAATAAATCCCAAAAAGATACATTCACATTTGGTAGCCTATAACATGCTGGAGAGGAAAGGAGAGTGGGAGATGGGGCAGTGAAATACAAGAATAATGTGAGCTCAAGAGGGCAGTGACAAGGACAAATTTGAAGAATCCGACAAGTAGCTTAGAAGAAGACTACTTAGCTAGAGCAGTGCCAGCAAAGGAAGTTGAGCGGACAATGGTTTTTGTGGGGAATGAGTTGAAGGAGCAACATGAGGTCCATGGACTGGATGAACACATGAAGAGCATAGGAAGAGAAGAGAAACTAGAAACACAAGAGAACTTGAGAAACCTTAGAAAAGTTGCCCTTTAAAGAGAGGGAAGTAATAGAGGTTGCCCTGATCATCTCAATCTAATTTAATCTAATCTAATGAGGGTATGACTTAAGGATTGAAGGGCGCCTATTCAGAACAGAGATGCGAAGAATTGTTTTTAGCCAGAGGGTGATGAATCTATGGAATTTGTTGCCACGGGCGGCAGTGGAGGCCAAGTCATTGGGTGTATTTAAGGCAGAGATTGATAGGTATCTGAGTAGCCAGGGCATCAAAGGTTATGGTGAGAAGGCGGGGGAGTGGGACTAAATGGGAGAATGGATCAACTCATGATAAAATGGCGGAGCAGACTCGATGGGCCAAATGGCCGGCTTCTACTCCTTTGTCTTATGGTTTTATGGTCTAATTTCAAAGAAGTCCATGTGCTCCTCACACATGTGAATGTGATAGAGGATATGGGGAATATAAGTCGTGAACTTTTAACATAGATATTTTATCCAACATACAAAACAGAAGCAGCTCAACCGGTTACTGATTCCTACTGCAAAATAAAATCTGCTGGAGGAACTCAGCAGGTCAGTCAGCATGTCTGGAGGGAAATGGACATTCAATATTTCAGGACAAGGCCATCAAGCTGTACCCTTTCCATCGGAGATGCTGCTTGGCCTGCTAGGTTCCTCCAGCAATCTGTTTTATGCTCCAACATTTACCGTCTCTTGTCGCAGAGATCCCTACTATTAAGTTAGACCTAACCTTAATTTTAAACTATGCATGGCCATCCAGGTGCACCTTCAAAACTATATCAACTTTATTACAATGCAATAAAAGCAAAAGCTGAAAATGGGGACCTGCAATAAAGTATGATTAACTTGGCAGTACTTTGGTTTGTATCTTCCTGCCTTTGGTTCTTTCATTAATTCTTCAAACCAGGTTTTCCCACATCTGGGGTCCACAGACCATTCAGTTAATGGTAAGGGTCCATGACATAGAAATGGTTGGGAGCTTCTGCTTTAAACCAAAGAAAATAATGCATTAATTTTACATGTTTTGTATTAATAAATATGTTTAATTTTAAATAATTAAGTAAGCAGCATTTCTATGGCCTTCTTGCAATCAAAGTAATAGCTGTGGCAATGAATTGATTATACACTGATTGGCCATTTATTAGGTACACCTGTACACCTGCTTGTTAATGCAAATATCTAATCAACTAATCATGCTGCAACCACTCAATGCATAAAGGCCTGCAGACATGGTAAAGAGGTTCAGTTGTTGTTCGGAACAGACTTCAGAATAGAGGAAAGAAATGTGATCCAAGTGACTTGGACTGTAGAATGATAGTTGGTGCCAGAGAGTTGTAGTGGCCATAGGTTGAACAGCTCTCTAAGAATAGTTAGAAATGGCAAAAAGAGTTAAAATGTAACTTGCACTTTATTTAGCAAAAGTAGATTGATTTAAAAAAAACATAAAATTGTGAATACTTATGATAATTAAGCAAATGCTGAAAATCCAAAAAAAACACCCTTGAGGTTAAGAAGGTGCTGAATTTCAGATTTTCCCATATTTTGGACAATATAGGAGCATTCTTTTCCTTAATAGATTTTCTTCCAAGTCATCTACTTCCAAAGTAGACAGATCAAGCACCTCGGGGCGACTCAGACTACAGGACCAGCATGACATCGTAACTGATGAGGTAAAGCTGGAGACCCTAGCAGCTAGCACAATGCTCAGAAATGCCTGCAGCTCATTAAACCCCAGTTTTTATTGGACAACAGATCACTATTGTCAATTGTTCTGTGATTTGTGTCTCTGGCCTATGATGCCTCAAAATGGAAGAGGCTTTGGAGTTGACACTGAGAAACTTGACACAATTATTGAGAGGGCAAACAACAGGAATTCTGCAGATGCTGGAAATTCAAGCAACACACATCAAAGTTGCTGGTGAACGCAGCAGGCCAGGCAGCATCTCTAGGAATCTTTCAAATCTCTTACTCACTCTTCCTTCAGTTAGTCCTGACAAAGGGTCTCGGCCTGAAACGTCGACTGCACCTCTTCCTAGAGATGCTGCCTGGCCTGCTGCATTCACCAGCAACTTTGATATGTGTTGCTTACATTTATTGAGAGATCTGTGATAGAAATAGGTCACCTCACAAACTTGATTACTTCGTGATTGAAAGGGTCATTTCAATGTTCAAATGGATTACTTTGAACATGGAAATGATCTCATTGTACAGCAAGAAAACCAAACTTTAGCTATCATGTACAATGTAGCTTTATTTGCTCAGCTAACTTGCATACCCATCACACAAACATTGCCAATAACAATCCAGAAATTGCATGCACTCACCTAGCTTAAATAACAAGATTATAACTTTGGGTGGCAGAGCAAAGATATGTCCCTACCAAAGGAGGTCTAAGGCGCTCCTTCCATCCGCTAGCCGGCAGGTCACCCTTGGGCAAGTTGTAGCACCTGCTTAGCCCCCCGATCAGGGTCATATGAAGCCATGGGAGCAGGTGGTGGATGATCGTATGAGCAGTTGCTACATATCACAAGCCCTGGTTATGCAACCTCTGACGCCAGGCAGACAATCTCTGAAGATTATTGATAATGGCTGGGGTCACCTGTCTTGTAAAGACATTGCCCAGAAGAAGAAATTATATACCATCTGTGTAGAAAAAATTGCCATGGAAAGACCATAATTGCCCATCTCATATGACACAGCACATAGCAAACAAATGATAACTCATTGAATTTAACTGAGAATTGAGATAAATCTTTAACACAAAATGTATGTAATTTATGCTTTAACCTAACCTGCCAGAAACGAAAACTATTGAGATTAACTCTCCATTATTTAACCTTACCAGAAAGACAATAAAGTAACCCTGGAAATAAAGCATATTGATATCACGTTTATAACTGTTATTTTATTTTAGAAACTCTGAAACAAAGGTTCAGACTTCTCCTGCAACATCTGTGGAAGAGTCTGAGGGTGCCATATTAACCCCAGTAGGCACTTCACAACCCGCAAATCTTGAGTGGAAGTCGTCCTTGAACCCAGGAAAAAGGCTATGATGCCTCATTTAACTTCCAAATGAACCTCATGCTTTTTCTACAACTCCAATTAATTTTGGAGTGTCTGGACATCCTGGAAAATATATTAAGTTTCTGACATGTTAAGACAATGATTAAGAATCCTCACACAGAATAATAAATCTCAATTAGAATTAACAGCATGTCCAGATGTTGGAAATAAAGAGGGTCTCCAACTCAAATAATGATGAACAATCTGCAGAATATTAATGACAAAATAATAATTGCAAAAACAAGTCTACATCAGAGATAACTGAGAAGGTAAATCAGCCTTGTCTATAACATAGATTGAAATAAATTGCTATACAGGCAACCAAACTGTGGTGCATCACCTACAAATTAACTGTGAAGGGAAGATTATGAGGAAATAGAACAAGCAAATCAAATTGTTCAGCTGAATGACCTAACTATGTCAAAATCAGGGTTTTACATCTTTGTTTTAAAGTGTCTGAAATAAAATAGCAGTAATAAAAGTCAGATCAATCAGCTTTATTTCCAAAGTAACTTCATAAAACTACAATGGCTCTCTGGCAAAGTTAATCTGTGGAGAGTTAATCTGAATTGGCTTAGTTTCTGGCAAGTTACTTTAAAGCATAAGTAAAATAAATTTTGTGTTAAATATTCATCTCCATTCTCAATTGAATTTCATGAGTTATAACCTTGTCATTTAAGCTAGGTGAATGCATGCATTTCTGGATTGTTTCTTGACAATGTTTGTGTGAAGGGTATGTAAATTAGCAGAGTAAATAAAGCTGTATTGTATATGATGGTTTAAGCTTGGTGCTGCTGGAATACAAGAAGGTCATTTCAATGGTTAAGGTAATCAACTTTGACAGTCTTCAAAGTAATAAGTTAATTTTCAAAGATGAGAAGCCGTTAAAATCAGACTATTTTAGAATTAAATAGGTCTGTGTGTTACAATTTATTTGGGGTTTGGGGTGATATTAGCAGTGTTTTCAAAAGGTCAGCCATAGGAGAAAGAAGGCTAGAAACGAGAACAGTGGTATTGTTTAATCGAGATTAATACATAATAGGATAGAAACTAGAAACTTTTAGGTTTTCTTTAAATGTTGTTTGGTTAAAAAGCACAGCAATTTAGAATGGAATACAGTCTCTACCTGATATGTGTTGAATTCAATTTAATTCAATTCACTGATTTTAATTCAAGGTTAAAAGGTTTAAAGGTTCATTTATTATCAAATTATACAACTCTGAGATTCTTCTTCTCCAGATAGCCACGAAATCAGGAAAGAAAACAATCGCAACATGATCATCAACCCCCAAATCCCTCCTCCCCTCAGAAAAAAATGGAAAAAAAAATGGAACAGGCTGATCGACCTCTAATTCCCCTTCCCCTGCACATAAAAAGATGAGAAAGATCAGGTGAAAAACACAGAATATAGAAGAATCCATAAGACTGGGAAAAAAACATCTATAGTCCAACCCATATCAAAACATAGAAAACAGGTAACATTCTCCAGGCACAGCAGCAGGTCTTTTCCTCTCCCTAGCAGAGTGAATTTACCAGCAATAAAAAGGCAATCTCCACTCTCCATAGCAGAACAATCTCACCAGTGATAAAAAGGCAATCTCCACTCCCCATAGCAGAACAATCTCACCAGTGATAAAAAGGCAATCCCACCAGTGATAAATAGGCAATCTCCACTCTCCATAGCAGAACAATCTCACCAGTGATAAAAAGGCAATCTCCACTCTCCATAGCAGAACAATCTCACCAGTGATAAAAAGGCAATCTCCACTCTCCATAGCAGAACAATCTCACCAGTGATAAATAGGCAATCTCCACTCTCCGTAGCAGAACGATCTTACCAGCAATAAAAAGGCAGACTCCACTCTCCTTAGCAGAGCTACCTCACCAACGATAAAAAGGCAGGCAGCTGGTGTTCATCTTCTGCATTCATCTTGATGTTTCAATCTCCCTTGTTGCTTTAATAGGCGAACAATAGAAGCTTTAATTGGCAAAATGGAGCCAAAAATCAGATTATGCCCCACAGCCATCCCACAGCCTGCTTATATGTACTACGCTAGACCCACTTTTTACTGGGAGTCTGGAGTCATGTATACACCAGACTAGATGAGGGTGGCAGACTTCCTCTTGAAGGACATGAAAAAAAGTCCTAGGCAAAGCACGTAACGAAAGAAAGTCCTAGGCAAAGCATGTAATAATTAGAGGACAATTGATTGCACAAGTGATTGCAGATTCTGAAATCTGGAACAGCTCCTCACCAGAATCGATCACTCGCACAGCTTTTGTCCAAGCCATTCCCCTCACCACTTTATCCTGGCTGTCACCCCTCTACTATTTCAGTCCAGGTTAGCTTTCTGAAAGTGTCACCATGCTTCTGGCATCAGAAAACTTGACTCAAAATGGTATCCGCCCATTTCCCTCTATGGATTCTGCCTGACCAACTGAGTTTCTCCAGCAGTTTGTTCTTTGTGTCTTAAATGACCTCTGACAAATTCTGACCTGGGTAAGATCTTTCAGTAGCTCCTCCATGGCCACCAACAAAGTACTGATATCATCATGTTTTAAATAAGGCACTAGTGAAACCAAGAGGAGAACGACCTCTTCCTTATTCCAGAACCCAGAATTATACCTGAGGGTTATTGGTCATGTGCTTCCCATGTGGGATACAAGCAGAGCCAGCAATTCACCTCAAGTATTTGGAATAGGTTCTGGACCTTGAATAAACCATGGAGGCATCTAAAGGCAAGATATCGTATCAACTCACAGCAATTTTCACCCATATGATCAATTTACCCGAGTTTGTATTGTTCACTTTATGCGAGTTAGCATGGGGTGTTTTCACCATCTAGAAAGGGCAAGGAATTAAAATTCATTAACTAAAATCCCAATGCCAGCCTTTCGTCAGTTGAGGCACCTATAATATAAAAGACAGATAGCTAATACTTCCCAAGTTTGGGCTAATCTTTTAAATATTATAATTTAACTGATGGTATGATCACCTCTATAATCTTATATCCACAGTATCTCCCAATCTTCCATTCAGAATCTAACCCGCACTTCAGTATCACCAACTACAGCTCCATTGATGCTCTGTCTCCCAACATCTGAACACTTTTTTACCCTTTAACCCTCCCAGACTCTCATCGTTCCTCACTACAGGGCACTGTGGATCTCTACTTCATTTCTAATTCTCAGGGTTCTTCCAGGAGTCAGGAATAATGAGCAGTCTTAATCCAAGATTTCAGTTTATTTTAGGATACAAGCAAACATACAAATACTAAGCAAACTAAACAAAGAGCTGAGAAACGATGCTAAGGGGTGTAAGACAAAGGAATAACTCTTTTTTCACATCTTAAGGATGTCCCAAAATGTTTCATAGTCAGTAAGATAATTCCGGAGTTTATTTACTGAAGTAACATGGGCCGATTTTGGTGAGGAAAAATTGCTTTCAGTCATACATTAAAAGAAAAATGTTTAGACTTTTGCTGTCTGGAGAGTAAGTTTTGACACTCCTTTTAACGAACAAGCATATCCATTAGTTAATCTTCTAATCCTAAACTCAATTTATAATGATTCTGATAGGCTTTGAGAAACTAATCTGAACGACAAAAATTCTAACCAATGGAGGATTTCATGAACACCTATAGGGAACTACCAAACTGAGTTATTTTTAGATGTAATCATTCACAGCACTAATATCCGGACTACCATTTATTGTCCATTTCTAATTTCAAAAGCCAGTTAAGAGTCCACCACGTTGATGAGAGTCTGGAATCATGTATACGTCAGACTAGATGAGGGTGGCAGACTTCCTCCTCAAGGACATGGGAAAAAAAAGATCATTTTTTGAAACAACAGTCTGGCAGTTTCATGATTGTTATTACTGGTTCTATCTTTTAAATTCAAAATATGTTCAATTATTTGAATTTAAATTTCCCAGTTGCCATGGCAAGATTCAGTCTGGTGTGTCTACACTAATAACCTAGGCCTCTTATATTATTACAACAATTATGTTACCATAGCAGCAAGAATTTCTTTTACTGACAGTTCATTAGAGGCAACCCTCCCAGCATGGACATTGTGTTTAGGATTGTTACCCTAGATCCTTGACAGTAGAGATCAAGGTGGAGGTAGTGAGGTAGGTGGGAGTCACTGGTCCATGTACCTACTCCTAACATCATTTCCATAGAAGACAAAGCAGACATAGGTAAGTAATGACTGAAAGCTGATATGGCTCTGGCCTCATGTTCAACTCTCTGTGGACTCCTGATTGTCCGAGCTCCAATCACCAATTGCTATTAATGAATATTCAAAAGAAATTCAAATTTCATATGTTTAACTGTCCAGACTATGTGATGATATTCAGTTTGCTGGCTGCGAAGCTTAAACTCAGACAAAGATCTAAAGTCCTATCTGATATAGATAGCTTCAGGTACCCACACTAAGGGAGGTTATACTGTAGTCACTTTCTCTTCAAAATCTAATTCACTTCCCTGTTTATCCTCCGCAGTGCGATTAGCTGCCAAAACCCACTATTCGAGTGGTTCTTCCCCCCCCACCACCTAGAAGGAGATACTTCCAGCTAACAAAGTAATTTAAACATAGACAAAATTCCTAAAACACAGTTAAAACTCACAGAGGATTTCTATCGTATAAAATATTTCCAAATTACAATTAATTTCTCAAACACAAAGAATTTTCAAAACACAAGTAGAATTCCTATAAGCTAAAAAGGCATGCCAACAAGTTGCAGACGAATGAATCATCCATCACAGAAATCAAAGGCAGAGAAATGGATTCTAGATCCCCATTTTTGTCGTTCTTCTTGATATTTCTGGACCATTCATAAAAAGCCTGACTGCCCTCTTACATTGATACTCTTTCTCTACCACTTGGGTGACCACATACATGATATTTTTTCAGATCCCTTTTCACAGAGATGATCTAAAAGCTTCTGGGGACAGAGATTCCTAGCCACCCATAATTCATGCCCTGAAGCTGACTCTCTCAGTACACAGATCTCCTATTGTGATCACAAGACCCTGTTGGACATTGGTAATGTAGAGTACTGGAAGTCTAGTTCGCTGGTTCATTGGCAAGGGCAACAATGGGGGGCTGCATTGCCTCGGGGAGGAGAGCTGAGGTGGTATGGAAGATAACAGGGACCTCAGTTGGGTATGCTAGAACCCATACTGGTTTGAGGGATGGCCCCTTCAGGTGGTTGCTGAATGTTTGATCTTAAATGCTGAATGTCCATATAGTTAATTATGTAATATCAAGTCATGATATACTCTTAGTAAATAAACTAATAACATATGTATTTGAATGAAGTAGCTACACATTTTTAACACCAGATATGAAACTTCAGTTAAGTTTTACTTTCAAATTGCTGACAGAAAATGTTTACATTGTAGTGGGACATAATTGCAGCCATCAAGGTGAGTATCAGTGCACTGGGATGCAAAATCAAAAAGAATATAAAATGCAGTATTCAAAGTATTACATCTCAATGCAGTGAGTATAAGAAATAAGGTGGATGATCTTGTTGCACTCTTACAGATTGTCAGGTATGATGTTGTGGCCATCACTGAATCATGGCTGAGGGATAGTTGTAGTTGAGAGTTGAACGTCCAAGGTTACGCGTTGTATCAGAGGGATAGGAAGATAGGCAGAGGGGGAGGCATAGCTCTACTGGTAACGAATGGCATCAAATCAGTGGAAAGATGTGACATAGGATCGGAAGATGTTGAATCCTTGTGGGTTGACTTAAGAAACTGCAAGGGTAAAAGAACCCTGAGGGCAGTTATATACAGGCCTCCCAACAGTGGCTGGGATGTGGACCACAGATTACAACAGGAAATAAAAAAGGCGTGTCAAAAGGGCAATGTTATGATAGTCATGGGAGATTTTAACATGCAGGTTGATTGGGAATATCAGGTTGGTAATGGATCTCAAGAGAGTGAGTCTGTTGAATGCTTAAGAGATGGCTTTTTAGAGCAGTTTGTCATTGAGTCCACTAATGGATCAGCTATACTGGATTGGGTGTTATGTAATTAGCAGAGGCAATTAGGAAGCTTAAGGTAAAAGAGCCCTTAGGAGCCAGTGATTACAGTATGACTGAGTTCAAAATGAATTTGATAGGGAGAAATTAAAGCCTGATGTAGCAGTATTTCAGAAACAGAATCAGAATCAGGTTTATTATCACCGGCATGTGTTGTGATATTTGTTAACTTATAGCAGCAGCAGTTCAATGCAATACATAATATAGAAGAAGAAGAAGAAAAAAATAATAAAATAATGAAAATAAATAAATAAATTACAGTATACGTATATTGAACAGATTGAAAATCATGCAAAAACAGAAATAATATTTATTTAAAAAGTGAGGTAGTTTTCACGGGTTCAATGTTCATTTAGGAATTGGATGGCAGAGGGGAAAAAGCTGTTCCTGAATCACTGAGTGTGTGCCTTCAGGTACCTCCTACCTGTTGGTAACAGTGAGAAAAGGGCATGTCCTGGGGGCTGGAGGTCCTTAGTAATGGACACTGCCTTTCTGAGACACTGCTCCTTCAGCAGAATAAAAGAAATTACAGTGGTATGAGAGAGGAATTGGCCAAAGTAAATTGGAAGGAGATGCTGGCAGGGATGACAGCAGAGCAGCAATGGCATGAGTTTCTGGGAAAAATGAGGAAGGTGCAGGATAGATGTATTCCAAAAATGAAGAAATACTCAAATGGCAAAATAGTACAACCGTGGCTGACAAGGAAAAACAAACTTAATGTAAAAGCAAAAGAGAGGGCATACAACAAAGCAAACTTAGTGGGAAGCTTTTAAAAAGCTACAGAAAGCAACTAAAATAATCATTAGAAGGGAAAAGATAAAATATGAAAGCAAGCTAGCAAACAATATCAAAGTGGAGAGTAAAAGCTTTCTCAAGTATGTAAAAAATAAAAGAGATGAGAGTGGATATAGGACCTCAAGGGAACAAGGAGCTGGCAGATGAACTAAATTTGTATTTTGCATCAGACTTCACTGTGGAAGACACTAGTAGTGTGCCAAATGTTGTAGTGTGTGAAGGAAGAGAAGTGCGTGCAGTTAATATTACAGGGCAGAAGGTGCTGAAAAATCTGAAAGACCTAAGGGTACCTAAGTCACCCAGACCAGATGAACTGCAACCTAGGGTTTTGAAAGAGGTAGTGGTAGAGATTTTAGAGGAATTAGTAATGATCTTTCAAAAATCACTGGACTCTGGCATGGTGCCAGAGGACCGGAAAATTGAAAATGTCATTCCACTCTTTAAGAAAGGAAGAAGGCAGCCGAAAGGAAATTATAGTCTGGTTAGTCAGACCTCAGTGGTTGGGAGGATATTAGAGTCAACTGTCACGGATGAGGTTATGGAGTACTTGGTGACACAGGACAAGATAAGACAAAGTCAGCATGGTTTCCTTAAGGGAAAATCCTGCCTGAGGAACCTGTTGGAATTCTTTGAGGAGATTACAAGTAAGCTAGATAAAGGTGATGCAGTGGATGTTGTATATTTGGACTTTCAGAAGACCTCTGACAAGGTGCCACACATAAGGCTGCTTACCAAATTAAGAGCCGATGGTATTACAGGAAAGTTAATAGCATGGTTAGAGCGTTGGCTGACTGGTAGGAGGCAGCGAGTGGGAATAAAAGGATTCTTGTCTGGTTGGCTGCCAGTGACTAGTGGTGTTCCACAAGAGTCAGTATTGGGACCACTTCCTTTTATGCTGTATATCAATGATATAGATGGTGGAAAAGATGGCTTTGTCGCCAAGTTTGCAAATGATACCAAGATTGGTGGAGAGGCAGATAGTGATGAGGAAACAGGTAGGCTGCAGAAAGTGGCAAATGAAATATAATGTTTGAAACTGAATGGTCATGTACTATGGTAGTAGAAATAAATGTGCATACTATTTTCTAAATGGGGAGAAGATCCAAAAATCTGAGATGCAAAGGGACTTGGAAATCCTTGTGCAGAACACCCTAAAGGTTAACTTGCAGGTTGAGTCGAGGGTAAGGAAGGCAAATGTAATGTTAGCATTCATTTCAAGAGGTTTAGAATACAAGAGCAGAGATGTGATGCTGAGGCTTTATAAGGCAAAGGTGAGGCCTCACCTTGAGTATTGTGAAACAGTTTTAGGCTCCTCATCTGAGAAAAGATGTGCTGGCATTGGAGAGGGCCCAGAGGCAGTTCACAAGGATGATTTTGGGAATGAAAGGTTATCATACGAGGAACGTTTGATAGCTCTGGGTCTGTACTCACTGGACTTTAGCAGGATGAAGGGGGATCTCATTGAAACCTTTCGAATATTGAAAGGCCTAGACACAGTAGATGTGAAAAGGATGTTCCCCATGGTGGGGGAGTCTAGCTCAAGACGGCAGAGCCTCAGGACTGAGAGACATCCTTTTAAAATATTTCTTTAGCCAGAGAGTGGTGAATTTGTGGAATTTGTTACCACCGGCAGCTGTGGAGGCCAGGTCATTGGGCATATTTAAGGCAGAGATTGATAGGTTCTTGATTGGACATGGCATCAAAGGTTATGGGGAGAAGGCCAGAGAATAGGATTGAGGAAGGGAAAAAAGGATCAGCCATGATTGAATGGTGGAGCAGACTCAATGGGCCAAATAGTCTAATTCTGCTCTTATGTCTTTTGTATTATGGTCTTATAATCATTTGGTGAATTATCAATTTGCAGATATGTCTGATTGATGTCACTTTTGTCTCCAGGTCCAGTCACTAAATCCTTTTTACTTACAAGTCACTCAGATGTTCATTCAGCTGAATAGACCAAGTAGACTGAAACAGAATTCCTTGTGCAGATTCTTATCAATTTTGTTATTTTCTAAGTGACATTGTGGAGCTGCTTTATGCTTCATGCTGCGTGAACATGTTGCCTAAGGAAGTATAAGGGGTGTATATCCCAAATGCCTGGCAGCACTTCATTTGAAATACTGATAATTCCTGCTTTGCAGAAAGAAGATAAACATATTTTTATTCATTTGCTGAAATTTTCACAGATAATAATACCCCACACTTGAGAGGCAGTTTGCATGTATATCATCATGTGAAGTAATTATTCCCTGCAACAATATCTCTTTAACTGATAGAATTTATGCCTGAGAGAATCTATCAGTTTACATCCATTCTGGCAATGCTGATGGATATTGGATAGGACTTTTTAATTGCTTTTTTAAAGTGGTTGGATTGGGGATTAATATTACTAGAGAATTTGAATGAATAAAATGTGTAACTTTTTAATTACCTAGTAGCAGTAACTTACTGTCGACGTTTTAGGCTGAGACCCTTCATCAGGACTACCTTAACCCTAATGCACTAACGTACTGTAGGAGGAAAACAGCAAGAAAACTATTGAAACTAGAAACTCAGGTACAAAAGAAAACTAATTGAAGGAGGAGAAGATGGCGGCGCGCGCAGCCTCTCCGGTGAATGATATCTGTAACCTGTCAAGTAGGGGACCCTACACAATTCTGATTTGATGGAGACGGACGTGAGAGTGCGGAGGAACATCTGGAAAACTCCTGAAATGCCCGCTTTGTTGCTGCTGCTACTGTGTGGTAAACAGAATCTCTGGAGCAGAAGGTCCCGAATCCTCGGCTTTGCTTGTTTCTGTGGCCGGGGTGAGGTCGAAGGCGCTCAGCAGAGGATGGCGCTCGGGAGGCTGTATTGGAGAGCCTGGTTGGAGGCTCGAAGTTTTCGGACAGACGGACTCAGTGTCGGCTGTGGTTGGCTGCTTCCAATGCATCGGCATGTTGATGGTGCCTGGAGGTTTATGACAGGAGTTTCTCCCTTTTCCCGCCTGCTATTGGGGACTCGGGAGTCGATAGACTCGGGGACTTTTGAGACTTTATTTACCATGCCCATGGTTTGTTCTTCATCAGATTATGGTATTGCTTTGCACTGCTGTAACTATATGTTATAATTACATGGTTCTGTCAGTGTTAATCTTTGGTTTGTCCTGTTTTCTGTGATATCACTCCGGAGAAACATTGTATCATTTCTTAATGCATGTATGCATTTCTAAATGACAATAAAAGAGGACTGAGTGTCCTCACAATCTAATGTATCTCTGCATATTGTATTGGAGAATAAATCATAAGTGTATAATATTGCACAAGGTTACATAACTAATTTTGGCCGGTGCCCATAGCTAAAGACTAAACTATAGCATCTGATTGGGGCTTCATAAAGCAATTAGATTATGACACTTAGAAAAGAACACGCAGCAAACTTCACTTCACATTCCTGACTCAAGAAATGGACCCGTTTGTGGTGTAGATTGAATTCCAATGAAAGCTAATTCAATACAAAAAGCTGGATGTAACTGGAAAAAACAAAGATGTGTAAATTTTTACAAAACAATCAAATGATTGCTTTTCTACTTTGAAAGGATGCTCAGAAAACTAATGCTTTGCTGAATTTGGAATAATCATCTTATGTGCAAAAAATGACGCTTATGAGAATGTTACTAAATAATTTGTTCGAACAATAGAATACAGCACCATAAAGAATATGAGGGACGGCAGAGTTCAGGGATTACATTGTACTTGGAATTAGCACAAGAACAAAGAAATAGGAGCAGGAGTAGGTTACTCAGCTTCTTAAGCCTGCTCCAGCATTCAGTCGGATAATGGCTGTGTTCTGTCCCACATCACATCTCCCACTAGTGTCCAAAATTTTATCAATCTCAGCCTTCAGAATTCTCAACAACTGAGCATTCATAGCCCTCTGAGTTCAGAGCTGATCAAAGTCAGAGCTGAATTCAGATCACAGAAGACAGAAATCTAAAATTCAGAAGGTGTAACTGCAATATACAGTACCTCATGTTGCCCAAATGCTTGGCGGGAAAGGTGATTATATGGCATTTGATAGGGTTCTAGTAAATTGGGGGATTTAAGGTTAGAAACATGAGAGCCAAACTGGGTTTGAGACTGGAAGAATACAAAATATGGGACTAATAAGAGAAAGAGAGCTATGTTACAGCATTAGGCAGATTGTGGCTTGATTCCTTTCTTACAAAGAATCAGCTGTGCAATATAATTGCACTATTTCTCGAGGCACTAGGGTATATTGGGTCAATAGTGGCTTATGGCATGTGTAATTCAGTTCCATAGTTCATACTATTGATCTTCAGTAGAGAAGGCTTAATAATTATTTTGGGAATGAAAGTGTTCCGAATGTGGTATCTGGATCAGAGCCAAAACGATCTGTTCCATATGCATGGGGATGGAAAAGATGTAAAGATGTAATGTATTCAATTAAAAATTGGATATTCAAATTCAGCTTGCTTTAATAATCCTGTGGTTTCCAGGATTACAGGATTATCCTTTTGGCAGTGATGGTGTCAAAATTTTGATTCTTCCCATAGCTATCCACCAATTTTTGTGCATAACTTGTCAATAAGATGTCAGAGCCTGGACTTGTAAGCTGCCTAACCAGGCTGCCATTCCAACAAAATCATAACTGAATGGAGAAGCCCGTGGAACAAAATTAATTGTCCTTCTGTTTTAATCATAATCCAGGTGAGCTCCATCCTAGCTCTGCTTTGATACCTCGTGGTTCTGAAATCAAGGCATTTAAATCTCATAACGCTCTTACACGCCAGCAACCTGGGTTCAAGACTGCGCCATCTGCGAGGAGTTTGTACGTTCTCCCCGTGTCTGCATGTGCTTCCTCCGGGTGCTCCGGTTTCCGCCCGCATTCCAAAGCTGTAGTGAGTTGTGGTGCTGAAAATGTAGCGGAGCCTTGCGGGCTGCCCCCAACTCAATCCTCACTGTATTCTGAAAAGTTGAGTTCCTTTGGTACTATGTTGATGAACAGAAAGTTAAAATTAAAGACAAATAGATTCAGCGATCAGGCAGAAGGTACTGGTTCCAAGTTCTAACCCCATGACTCACAAATTATAAATTCAGTCTTGTACTCTAGTGCATTAATGAATAAGTACTACACTAACAGAATTGATGTCTTTCAGATGGAACAGTAAATTGTGCTCTCTCTGGTGGAGGTGAAAGATCGTATGATATTACTTTGAAGAATAAGCTCTGGTACCCTAGCCAATATTTATCCCCAAATTTGATTTGCTTAAACAGGTAATCTGGCCATCATTCCTGGAACATAGTTATGCACAAAATGGCATTTTCTACATAACCTCACTGACCGCACTTCAAGAGGAGTACTGTACTCCTTGGTTACAAAGTTTCTTGGAACTTTGGAAAGGGATGAAATGTGATTCTATAAACTGATGAACTTTATTTAATAATAGAACAAAAGAACAAGCAAAAAGATTTTAAATCTTGACCATAAAGAAATATAGTCTGTTCCCAGAACCATATTAATGTCCATCTTCATAAAAGTCATAAAATCCTTGGTTTCCCCTTTCTTTTCAGTGGAATAATTGCTCACATCTGTCCAAGAGCTCCCTCTAACGTTCTGACCGTGAAACTGCAACTCCCTGCCACAGCCTTTAGTCCAACTGATCATTTAATAATCCCGTAGTTTATGAATTCTATACAATTATTTCTATTAAAAAATTCTGCACATTTAAAAAATAAAATTCATTAAAAATATCAAAAGTTTATATCATTGAATCATTTTACTGTACTGAATATATTTCCATGTCTAAGAGACTTGCAATGAATCTTTGAAAATGTCACCCACCACCACTACTTAATCATTTCCTGTCAGTCGTCTTATGTACTGACACTCCTGTACCTAGCATCACCTTATGTACATACAATCACTGTATCTATATAAGCTATCTTCCGTATTTGTATTTATTGTGTTATTTTATTATTGTGTTCTTTACCTTATTGTGTTTTTTACAACCAAGGAACTGATTGTAGACTTCAGGAGAGGGAAATCAGAAGTCTATGAGCCAGTCTTCATTGGAGGATCAGAACTGGTGAGGGTCAGTGAATTTAAATTCCTGGGTGTTACTTTTTCAGAGGGCCTATCCTAGATCCAGCAAGTAAATGCAATTGCAAAGAAAGCACAACAGTGCCTTTACTTCCTTAGGAGTCTGCAAAGATTGAGCAAGTCATCAAAAACATTGATGAACTTCTATAGATGTGCAGTGGAGAGTGTATTGACTGGCTGCATCAGACTCTGGTATCGAAACACCAATGCCTTTGAACGGAAAATCCTACAAAAGATAGTGGATTCGGCCCAGAATATCATGGGTAAAGCCCTTCCCACCATTAAGCATATCTACATGAAGCTCTTTCGTTGGAAAGCAATGTCTATCATCAGAGATTCTCACCATCCAGGCCATGCTCTTTTCTCACTGCTGCCATCAGGTAGAAGGTACAAGAGCCTCAGGACTCGCAACACCAAGTTCAAGAACAGTTACTAACCCTCAACCATCAGGCTCCTGAACAAAGGGAGATAATGACACTCACTTGCCATCCATTGAGAAATTCCAACAACCAATGATCACACTTTAAGGACTCCTTATCTTGTTATTTCATGTTCTTGTTATTCTTAGCTATTTATTTATATTTGCTTTTGCACAGTTTGTTGCTTCCTACACTCTACTTGATCTTTCATTGATCCTGTTCCAGTTATCATCCTATAGATTTGCTGAGTATGCCCGCAAGAAAATGAATCTCAGGATTGGATGTGGTGACATATATGTACTCATAATAAAATTTACTTTGAACCTTGAACTGCGTTGGATCTAGAGCAATAATTATTTCATCTTGTCATGAAATGTAGAAGAGGGTTGATCCAAAAGCAGAGCAGCAGAGATGATTTAGTGGTGAGCGATAACTTTAATAATAGACTGCAAAATAACTAGCCACGAGGGCCAAAAAACAAAAAAGAACTGATACTAAATACAACAAGGCAACGAGGCTAGGAGAAACTGGTTAAATGAGCAAACAAGGATTGGGTTTAAATAGGCTGCAGGTGACGAGTGGGAAACAAATGGCAGGTGGCTCCTATTAGCTGAGTGGAGACTGGGAGAAGCCTGCATGTGCAAGCCTGACGGGACCTCCCCACCTACAGCTGGCTCCTGATGGCCCTGGATGGACCTCTTCAATAAGTGATGGATCCAGGAAGAAACGGGATGACACCCAAGACCTCTTCTTCAGGCCAACCCTTGCTAGTTGAGCAGGTACTGGACACCCTGTCCATTGACCTGGGAACTGTGTACACTAGGCCATCTTCTGTCATCCTTGGTTCCAGGGACGCAGGCTCAGAAAGAACGTGTGGAAGGTAGATGTGATCCCGAGGGAGGGTGACAGCTGGACACGGTGAGTGATTGGATTGATACAATGGGTAAACTCAAAAGGACCAATGAACTGGGGTGAGAGCTTGCAGGAGTTGGTGTGCAGAGGCAGATCTTGGGTGAACAGCCAGACACAGTCCCCAGGTCCAATTAGTCTGGCTGGGTGCCAATGGGAGTTAGCCTGGCAGTATGAGGCAGTAGGGTAGCCCTCCATGCCCTCTTCCAAGCATTCCAACATCAGCAAAACAGTGTTTTGGCAGGTGGGATCTCCATCGTTGGCCCCTCCACAGGAAACAACAGGGATTGGTAGCCACAAAGTACTTCAAAGAGTGACATCCCTGTGGCAAAGGAAGTGTGTAGATTGTGGGACAGCTCGGCCCCGAGCTGACAGGTCTCCATGTGGAAGGGTTAGGAGCTGCAAAGCATCACAGGAACTTCTTCTCTTGCTGGTCAACTCTTTCTGACTGTCCACCGGTCTGCGGATGATGGCCAGAGGACAAAGTCACTGAGGTGTGGATGAGGGAGCAGAAGGCTTACCAGAAGTGAGAGACAAATTGTGGGCTCCAGATCAGACACAACATCGTGGGGGAAACTGTGGAGGTGAACTACATATTGGAGAACCAGGTCCGCCGTCTCGGCAGCTGCCAGAGGTTTGGGGAGGGCAATGAGGTGGGCCACCTTAGAGAACAATTCCAGCACTGTCATGATCACAGTGGCCTCAGCAGAAGGTGGTAAACCCGTGACGTAATCCATGCTAATGTGGGACCATGGGCAAGCGCCACAGGAGCCCGGACGACTGCCAGTTGAATGAATTAGACTGGCACATTGAGGGCAGGCAGTGATAACTGATATGGGTCCACCAAACTGGTGACCATGATGATGGAGCCTCCTTTGGTCAAGTTTGACCATAGATGTTACGTCCTAGCTGTCCAAATGCAGTACAATATAGAGAGCAAGCCGTTGCCCATGTAGCAATCTCCCCCTCATGCATCTAATGAACCCAAAGGAATGGCAGAGACCAATACAGTTTGGCATCAGCAACATCACAGGAGTTGCCAGACAGCATTGATCTCAACATAGGACTGCCCTGGGAACTCCAGCTCTGGATTTCTCCCTTGGGATTTATTCCCAAGGCCTTCTCCATGAGTGGGTATAGCAGCAAGGCAGCAAAGATTTGAGATCAGAGTTTTCCTTCTCCCAGATGAGCTGCCAACCACGGCTGATAAGCCCCATCTGCCCAAAGCCACTGGTTTTAAGCAACACACATAAAAGTTGCTGGTGAACGCAGCAGGCCAGGCAGCATCTCTAGGAAGAGGTACAGTCGATGTTTCGGGCCGAGACCCTTCGTCAGAACTAACTGAAAGAAGAGCTAGTAAGAGATTTGAAAGTGGGAGGGGGAGATCTGAAATGATAGGAGAAGACAGGAGGGGGAGGGATGGAGCCAAGATGGTTTTAAGCACCAGTAGCCTACCTTTGCCCCGTTTTCTGTCAGTAGAAACAGTTCCGCCGGGCTTAGTCACTAAGTCACATGTGAAGGCCAGTAGCCGGATTTGGTTGTCAGAAGCTGTCTGAGCCACACACCATTGGGAGCATTTAATAGGTAGTGGGACTCTGTCTCTGTCTCTCTCTCTCTCTCTCTCTCTCTCAATAAAAGGCGACGCAGCAGACTGTACACCGAAACAGTGACTGTGAGCCTCACCTTTTGCTAGGAAATGGGTGGCATAGCTCTCTGTCCTTTGTCAGTAAGATAGAGAGACTCTGTGGTAATCTGTCAGGTCAGGAGTAGATTTTGTTGAGTCCAGATCTCTTTAGGGGCCTTGTAGTTGCTTGGTGGGTGGTGGGCACTGATGCTTTTTGCTGAAATGGGTGGGGTGAGGTGGAAGGTTGATGCTTTGAAGCTGGTATGGGGGAGGGGGAGAGGGGGCTTTGGGCTTCTCACATTTTTCTGTCATTCATTCCTTTGGGGTTCTTCTGTTTATCGTGGATGTCTGTGAAGAGCAAGAATTCCAGGTGGTATATTGTATACATTTTCTGGTCATAATGGAACCTTTGAACCATTGATGAAGCCTTGAAAAATGGCTGGACTATTGGAAAGTCGGAAAGACATCACCAAGTATTTGTAGTGGTCAGTAGGTGTTATGGACACTATGTTCCATTCATCACCTGGCAGATATGGATCAGATTGTACGAGCTCCTTAGATCATGTTTGGCGGAGATCTGGACCCCGCAAAGTATTTTGAATGTGCTATCCATCAAGGGAGAGGGTAGCAGTTTTTAATAGTGATTTTGTTAAGTGTATTGTAGTCAATACAGGGACAAAGACCCCAATCTTTCTTCTTGACAAAGCAGAATCCTCCACTAGCTGGGAATTGGGATGATCAAATGAAAAATGACTTCAGTGACTGAGAAGATGTTGGAGTCCATTATTAAGGATGAGGTTTCAAACTTCTTGGAGGCCAAAGTCAGCATGGTTTCCTTTAGGGGAAATCTTTCCTGATGAATTCATTAGAATTCTTTGAGGAAATAACAGATTAGGCAGACAAAGGAGAGTCAGTGAATGTTGTTTATTTGGATTTTCAAAAGGTCTAGCAAGGATAGAAGAGTGGCTGATTGACAGGAGGTAAAGAATGGGAATAAAGAGGACCTATTCTGGCTGGCTGCCGGTGACAAATGGTGTTCCACAGGGATCAGTGTTGGGACTGCTTCTTTTCATGTTACATGTCAACAATTTGGATGATGGAATTGTGGCCAAGTTTGCAGGTGATACAAAAGTAGGTGGAGAGGCAGGAAGTGTTGAAGAAACAGGGAGTCTGCAGAAGGACTTGGACAGATTTGGAGAATGTGCAAAAAAGTGACATGGAATATAGTGTAGGGAGTGTATGGTCATACACTTTGGCAGCAGGAATAAAAGAGTAGACTATTTTCTAAATGGGGAGAAAATTCAAAACTCTGAGGTGCAAAGGGTCTTGGGAGTCCTCATGCATGATTGCCTTAAGGTTAACTTGCAGGTTGGGTCAATGGTAAGGAAGGCCAGTGCAATGTTAGCATTCATTTCAAGAGCTCTAGAATACAAGAGAAAGGATATAATGCTGAGACTTTATGAGGCATTGGTCAGACTGCACTTGGAGTATTGAGAGCAGTTCTGGGCCCCTTATCTAAGAAAAGATGTGCTGACATTGGAGAGGGTCCAGAGGAGCACTAGAATGAGACCACGAATGAGCATTTGATGGCTCTGGACCTGTGCTCAATAGAGTTTAGAAGAATGGGGTGGGGGGGGGGGGATCTCATTGAAACCTGTTGAGTTCTGAAAGGCCTAGACAGAGTGAATGTGGAGAGGTTGTTTCCTACAGTGGGTGGGTAGAGAACCAGAGGGCACAGCCTCAGGATAGAGGGACATCCATTTAGAACAGAGATGAAAGGGGATTTATTTAGCCAGAGAATGGTGAATCTGTGGCTGCAGAAGCCAAGTCACTGAGTAGTTTGAAACAGAGGTTGATCGGTCCGATCACAAACAAGAGAAAATCTACAAACGCTGGAAATCCGAGCAACACACACAAAATGCTGAAAGAACTCAGCAGGCCAGGCAGCATCTATGGAAAAGAGTAAACAGTCGACGTTTCGCGCCAAAACCCTTCGTCAGAGGTTGATAGGTTCTTAGTTAGTCAGGGCATCAAAGGTTATAGGAAGACGGCAGGAGAATGGTGTTGAGAGGGATAATAAATCGGCCATGATGGGATGGCGGAGCAGACTCGATGGGCCAATTGGCCTAATTCTGCTCCTATGTCTTATGATCTTATGGTCAAGGCTATGCAGTAGTGCTTTGGCAATGTACTGGCTGAAGACTCGGGGCTCAGTGGAGAGGTTGCTGTATCGAGACAGAGAAGCGAGTGGTAAGCAGATGGCCAATAGTTTCCTGCTACTTCTGGATCATGTACTCATGTCAGCAAACAACTTTCTTCAGTTGAGAATACTCTGCTGGGTCAATTGATGGTTCACTTATCCTATCACAAAATGTAGAGGAGGTTTGACCCAAAAATAGAGCAGTGGAGACGATTTAGCTGCCAGCGAGAACTTTAATAATAGACTGCAAAATAACCAACCAAAGGGGGCTACAGAACAAGAGAGAGCAGATACTAAACACAACAAAGTCACTGAGGGCTAGGAGCAACTGGTTGAGGCTGGCTGGTTCGTATGAGTGAACAAGGATTGTGGTTGAGAGCTGGGTTTAAATTGGCTGCAGGTTATGAGTTGGAAACAAGTGGCAGGTGACTCCTGTTAGCTAGGTGGAGACTGGGAGGATTCTGCATGTGCAGGCTTGGCAGTTCTCTTTCAAAATTGCCACTCTTGAATCTTGAGTCATTCTCATTAATTGCATTGAATGTTTCCTTTACTTAACAAGTCAACATAGATCAAGAGTAGAAACAGAGAGCCACGCATACCTTTTAATTAGTCACTTGCAAGATTAAAGTGTATCAGAGTTAGACATAGAGGCATTACACAAAAGAACTAGTGATCAGCTTGTACGATACCGAAGACAAATAATTCAATGACCCTCAGGAATCTGTGAGCTCAGTATGAGTTTATGTTGTGTTGATATGCAAAGGTTAATAGAAAAAATTAAAGGGTGATGGAATGGGTGAAGGGGAGAGGTGTTCTGAATTTTTTAAAAGGTCTTTCTAGATGTAGAATTTGTGCCAATTGTGAATGTGTGTAAGGTAGTTTATATATTATTGACGTATAGATTTTCAATACAATATTTTACATGAGAAAAGTCATTTGACATATGGAATTTTCTCAGTCTGTGAAAATTGTATCCAAACAGCTGTAACTCAAAGAAAGATTAATTCAAAGCCAAGCATTTGCAAAATCATTACGCTGTAATGGAATTAATTGAATTCTAGAGAGTTGAGAACACATTGTAAGAGGATGAGAAGTGGCTGTTTGAAGAGAGGTAGAGATCCAACTGGAGAATAGACAAAGAAGTGAATAGACTGAAGAAGTGAAACTAATAGAATAACAAAGGGACAAAACAAAATTGGAAAAAGGATTGGGAACAGAGCGAACAGTGTAAGAATCAAAACCCACTAAGCTGTAAGATTCAAATAAATCAATAAAGTAGAAAGAAGAAATCACTGAAACACACTGATAAAAAAAGTAAATCAAGGAGGGAAAAGGGAATCCCGCAAGAAGAGACTAAAGGAAAGGACTTAAAGATACTTGTTGCCAAGAAATTTTGTCACATGGGATTAATATTAATTTCTTGCAATGGAGATAATTTACAAATTACCATACTTACAGTAAATATATTGTGTAGCGGCCAATTCTAACAAATCAGTTGCCTTTTCTGGCGACCTAGCATGGGTTGTTATCCTTGTATGATGCATCCTCCAATCATTCCAGTAATGATGTTCCAAAAGTCAAAGAACTGTATTCAATACTTTATTTGCAACTAGAAGTGAAGAAACTTAAGTGTAATTAAGCGTAACTAAGTAGAATTAAACAGTCAAAAAAAGATTTGACATCTGTGAGTCCCCAGCCCCAAACTGCACAGAACAAAGCACGAATACACAACTTATTCCCTTCACTTTTACCACGCCCCACTCACATGACTAGTTACCATAATACACATCATAAACATGCAACACAGAATACAATGCAGGTAGAAAACAGATGCGTGGCTCCTACATACTGTAAAATAACTAGACTGAGGATAATGTTAGGAATATTTATTTTTAAACGTATGGGTATAGTTAAGTAAGTATTGGGGCAGATCCTGTCTTCTTCAGGGTCCGAAGAGGAGGTTCGGCCCAAAACATCAATTGTTTGTTCCTTTCCATGGACGTGGCCTGACTTGCTGACTTTGTCCAGCATTTTGTGTGTGTTACTTTGGATTTCCAGCATCTTCAGAAACTGTTGTGATCCTGTTTTCAAGGGTCTGTTGCAGGCAATCACTGTCTGTAGTCGCCCCACACTCAAACTTACCCAATGCAGATGTTGAAACCCAGTGTTTTATTGACCCAAGATGCCCTAGACTCTAGTCACAGGTTTGAACAGTACTAGACCCTCCACTGAACCACTAGTGTAGACCCACCCATAAAACTCCTTCGATATCCTTTTACAAATGGCAAAGCCCATTCCAGTTTACTAGCTACAGTACTGCAACATTTAGAGGCACTTAGGAACTCAAAAATGAAGTAACAGATTTAAAAATATTAAAAATGAAATTGAATAAACAAATACTAAAATGCAAAGAGAATTAAAATGTCTAAGATCAAAATCATAAAGTCAACTAAAACCATTAATTATACTTTTGAACAATTAACAATATTGCAGAAAAGCACAAAACAAATGAATAAATTTACATTCTCCTTTCCATGCTTTTCTCAGAAGCTCGATAATTCCCAATAAATCATTGAAGCTGCAGAAACTGTGCCAGGGCACAACTGATCTAGGATCTGAGAACTTATTCCCCAGTGCAAATCCTCGGGAATCTCAGCAACATGATGTTCCACTGCTGAATTTGATCAGCAATCTCAAAATAGTTGGCGCCATGGAAATGCACAGTGCCAACTATTGTCCAATAGACCGGATCTCCATATTTGACTCTTGATGCCTGGAAGATCTGGACTTGCTGGCATTTGCAAGCAAAATCTGTCATTCAAATGTAAGTTACAAATTTGAATCACTCATAATGCATTCTAATCAAATGCACAGTCTAGTCAGATCCGGTCAAGGCACTTGTTATGTCATTACTTTTCAAGAGGCTTTAAAATGTCAATACCAGGTGCTCCAGACTTCCCCAAGTGTCAGGGGAGGCAGTTCTTGCCTCTGCTTAGAGTATCTATTGAATCACTGGAAAACCCCCAGCTGGAATCCCTTCAAACATTTTCCATTATCTTAACTATTTAAGCACCTTCTGAAAGCTTTTACTTGCGACAGAATTATACTCTTTCAGCTTTTTTTAACCACTGTCATTGTGTTGAGAAATCAATAATATCTACCTGCATGTCTATCCTGTAGATACCTAACAAGATACAGGAGTGACTGCTGTTGACATGAGGACAACCTTGGTGGCAAAATACTCACTTGCTTGCTTGGTGAGTTTATCACAGATTTTAACTGCATCACTGGAGATACATGCCAATGTTTTACCTCTCTACTGCCCGTTACACCGCTGGCATTTAAGACAGCAATGAAGGTCCTCCATTTCTGGCAGTGTTCCTTCATCATGTCAGTAGCTCAGTTTTCATAACTGTCAGTCACCCAAGTCCCAGGTGAAGACTCAGGAATGTCATTGCACTCAGATGTAGAAGGATTCTTCATTGCTATTCCAGTAGCAATTTTGTTTTACCAGTCATGGTTGTTACCCCTGAGCTGAACCACCAAAACCTGGAGGACCAGTGGACCACACTTAGTCTGGTTTCTACCCGTTGGCTTGTTTGGCATGGGTGACCCAAAGCATAAAGCTCTGACTCCAGCCAGCATAGCTCTCTGGGTCATTGAGGCACACAAGTCTCCAAATCACAAGGCTGCGGTTCTCTTGGAGGAATGTTTGACCTTGTGTTTTACAAATCAACTTGTAAAAGGAGACAGTGGAACACAATAAATTTAAACATCTTTCTTTCAATGAGATATTGGCTTGTATTCATCCCAGAGTGATGGCATCACCGTCTTTCCTGCATGACAGTTACAGGCACATTAGGGGCAGCTGGATGAATATTGTGGATTTTAGCTTGATTAGCTTTGGGACTGGGGAGAATAGATGTGCAATTTTCTTTTGGATAATTGAATGGATGAAGTAGATTTGAAATACAGTAATGCTTCTTGTCTGTAGCTGTGGAATAAAACCTAAATGTGAGTCAGAATCAGAATCCAGTTTATTATCACTGACATACGGTACACCGTGAGATTTGTTGCTTTGTGGAAGCAGTACAGTGCAATACATAAAATATATTATAAGTTACAATAGGAAGTATGAGAAAATATGAAAAACATGCTGGAAATGCACAGCAAATCAGATGGAAATGTAAAAATTGATGATTCAGGAAATTTGCAATAAAATAGAAAGTTCTGAAATACTCAGCAGATTAGATAATATCCGTGGAGATAGAAAAAGGGACAATATTTCAAGTCAAGAACCTTTCATCAGAACTAAGAAAACTTAGAAATCACATAGGTTGTTAAGTTACGTAGAAGGCTGTGTGAAAATGGACAAATCTCTGATAGATGGGAGAACAAGAGAAAGTGAATGATACAGCTGTTGGTGTGACTGGCTGAGAGGGGAGTGAAGGCTTGTTGATTGCAACTGATTGGTCTGGAGAAGATGCAAACTGCAGACAAGTGAGAACAGAGGAGAGCTATCAACGCAAAACATGAATTCTGTGTTTTTCTTTCTTTTACTGAAGTTGATTCAAATGATTCCAATATCACAGTAAAACAATACTATACAATAATACAATGCACTATTTATAGTTTCAAGTCACAATACAGTTATCACTGTCCTAGACACACTGAAGCACCCAAGGTGCCCACCAGTCCTGGAAATCCCCATTGTAACGATGGACACCGTGTGCTCCTTCTGCAGGGACACCAGGGCGCAGACGTATCTATGAAAGGAGAGGCAGCCAGTAGACTCGGGAAGAACCTTTGACTTCCCACTGCCTGAACTTGTGAAAGGCCAGTTTGACCAGGCCCCAGCACAAACCGACCAGAAAATTCACTGATCAGCCCCCCTGCTGTAATGGGTGGCAGAAGATCAGGAGTGTGGGGCTGATGTTCAGCCAGAACTTGAGGAGCAACCCCTTCAGATATTCAAATAGAGACTGCAATCTCTCACACTCCAAATACATGTGATACACCAGCTCTTCCTGTCTGCAGAAATGAGATGCAGCTGGATTCTGTGAACCAACCTAAGAATCTGCTCCATGGTACTGCTCTGTGCAACACCTTCCATCCCAGGTCCCCAACATAAAGGTGGGGGGAACTCCCACATAAAGAGACCTCCACTCATTCCTTCCAGGCAGATGATCAGAGAGCAATGTTGGTCACCCATGTCAAATATGTCAACAGGTAGAAGCCAGACTAAGAGTGGTCCACTAGTCCTCCAGGTTCGGGGGTTCATCTATGAAAATGTTGAATATTTCCAGTTTTTTTTCAACTTTTTTATAGAAAATCAGTGGCATCTGAGAGAGTAACATTTAAAGTCAATAGATCGTTCATTAGAACCAATATACTTTGAGCTGCACAGTTTTTAAGATGAAAAGAAAGGGATGGGGTTGAAAGGTAAAGGATTGCAATGGAAGGGAGATTAAGTGACAAAGCAGGCAATTATGCAGAGCAGCAGAAGTGTGGAGGGTGAAGAAAAAGACTGATTATCTGAATTACCAAAGGAAGGAAGGAATTCCAGAAAAGTGAATTGGAAATGTTGGAAGTGCTCATAATCTGAAATTGTTGAAGCCAGTTTTCAATGTGCTTGATTAAAAGTTGATTTACTGTTCTTCATGCTTACATTGAGCTTTGTGGGAGTAGAAAGTGTGTCTATAAGCAGGAACTATGCATCCTCCTCTAGTTTTTGTGTCTGTCAATCTTTTTTCTTAGCTTATCTATTGGAGGACATTCCAGACCAGAACAATTGTGTACATTTGGGCAATTTTCCTTCATTTTCCACATAACTTGTATGGTCTTTTGAAAACTCCCATCCAGAATTAAAATAAATATTAAAGGAAGTTTGAGCTTCTACTCGTTCAGATGCCTGAAGGTTTATATTACTGATGCTTTCCGGATGATTGCAATGAAAGGATATTAAACTTTAATACACTCCCTTCACTTCCAATGTTACAGAATATTCTTTGTAATTATTCAAAACATTATACAAAAGCACAAAGTCCAACCACAGATATTGAAACACTCTGGCAAAGATTTATGAAAATTAGCTCAACTACTAACCCTGCTGGATGCTGATGGTAAAACAATTCAAGGCACTCCAGATTTAAAATACCAATTGCCTTTCATACTTTGCACAAAATCATGACATTTAAACAGAAGGGAGTTCAACGTCGGGAGGATAAAACAAAGGTTCACTTTTATAGCTTGATCTGGATCTAACAAGAAAAGAGCCTTCTAACAGTGAGCAACACATACAAATTATTGGAGGAACTCAGCAAGTCAGGCAGCATTCATGGAGGAGAATAAATCTGGGCTGAGACCTTTTTGTTTTGCTCAATATTTCCACATTTTCAGAACTTCCTGTGTTTATTCTAATATGCGAGCATTTTGTGTACTTACTATCAGAGATGTGGCTTATTTGTTTTTAAATTACTGCAGCTGGCTTCTTTCTATCAAATGCATGATCATTTCCTCAGACCTTTGGTTATCGTTTTTCCTGGGTAAAGTTTTTGACAGAGATTCACAAAGGATAAATGAACAAAGGTACTAATCTGCGTAGACTTTGAGAGTTCCATTTGTAACCTGGGCAAAGTTAACTGATCTCAGCTGAGCTGGCAATGCAGTTTTTACAATTATCCATGGCTTTGTAATTTGGGGAAGGATTAGCAAGTGGCTTTGTTGGCATTCACTGATTTCAAGTGCGTGCTTATGTCCGCTTATTATTGAGGGAATTGGTGTTCTTTTAATGTACAAGTATTGACCAAGCAATTGAAAGAGATTTTAACAGAAGTATAAAGGGCCCTGGATTTTAAACATAGTGGCACACATCACAAGAGTAAGGAAGTTCCATCGAACTGGTTTGGCTGCACAAAGCGTATTGCATTTATTTCCAGCCATTGCATTATAAGAAACACTTGGGACTCAGAGAGTTTGCAGTCAGGATTTAATTGAAAGGAATCTGGTATGAGGGACTTCATTCGATAGATAAGCTGAAGAAAACTGAGGATGTTCTCTATGGAGCAGAGAAAAATCATCTTTGACCCATAGACTCTGAACTGATCGAAATAGAACATAGAACATATTGCAGCACCATTCAGGCCCTTCGGCCCACAATATTGTTCTGATCCTTTAATCTATTCCAAGATCTGTCAAACGCTTCCCTCCCACATAGCCCTCCATTTTTCTGTCATCCACATACCTATCTAACAGCATCATAAATACCCCTAATGTGTTTGCCTCTACCACCACCCTGGGCAGAGCATTCTACACACCTACCACTCTCTGTATAAAAAATCTATCCCTGATATCCTCCCTACAGTTTCCTCCAAACACCATAAAGTCATAACATGTTTGGCTCTAGCAAGTTACTCTGCTCAGAATTACGTAAGATTGGAAATTGCTGGCCCACTTTATGATGATGCATATCCTATGAACAAGTACATTTTAAAAAGTAAACAAAATCGCTTTTTAAGTATTTTGAACTTATTGCTTTGACAGTCACCTCAAAGGGTTTAATCATGATAAGTTTTAAATTTTGAGTATTTTTCAAGCACTCCAGGATTGGTTCAACAATATATTGTACTTGAAGAGCTCCTAACCTGGGGTCCACGGAGTTGTCGTTGTTGTTCCTTTTCATGGCATGTGGCGCACTGGATTAGCATTTTTTCCGTTTCTGTAGCATTTGACATTTCTTATGAGGCCAAGTTGCTAGCTCAATGCTCAACCCAGCACGCATGGAAAGTGTACAAGGAGCACGGCCAGATTCGAACTCGGGACCATTCGCTTCAAAGTCCAGTGCTGATGCCACTACACCACCAGCTAGCTAATGGTAGGGGTCCATGACATTATAAAAGGTTGGGAATCCCTTCTAATGTAGTAATTGCTACAGGTTGGAAGTCATTCCCATGTTTCTGTAAATTAACAGTTGATTCACTGCATTGACCTAATGGTATGTTAGGGGCACTTCGAGTGCTGAAAGCAGAGCTTTGGATGAGATGACAAATACCTTAGTATATGATTGAAGAGCAAGTATTTCCCCTCTCATGCACTGTGTGTCTATTCACTTTCCAGCAAGTAGTATAGATATTACAAAAACTTTTAAATGGAATCAACAATGTATCTTCCCAACCTCATCAACTCAGGACAGAGTGAGCTCCGATAGATAAAATAACAAACATCTGAATCAGACAGCTCCCTGTGACCCAATATGTAAAGCAAAGATGCACATTTGCTACATACCACTAAATATTGAAGTGTCAGCTGAAAGTTTGTGGATGTATTATAAAATTTTCATTATAGAATACATCTTTCATGAAGCTAACACCATAAAACTCAAGCTCAATGCAGGCTGGAATATAAAAGAGGGCTACTGGCCTTTATGGCAGGACCTTCTGATTTAAGATGAAGATTTTCCGTGCTCATGGGCAAGATGAGGAACTTCTATAAACAAGAATGCACACCATTATTGTAAAAAGGCTTTTCTCGACCAGATTACAAATCCAGCCCTCTTATTTTGGCACTGCACTTTGTAAATGCATAGAATCATTTCCGGCATCTGCACTCTATAGAAATCAAATCTCGACACTATGCAGTGAAGCATAGCAGTCTTAAAAAGACTGATACGTGCCAAATATTCTGGACTACTTGAAGGTCACTATTTTGAGCAAAGATCTAGAGAACTATAAAAGCACATACAAAATATTAAAAGTGAGTTTGTATTTCAAGGATCGAATATAAAAGTGAAGAAGTAATGTTTCCCTTGTACAGACATTTGTTCAGACCCCAAATGGAGTGCTGCACTTAGGTTTTGGCACCAAATCTTAGTAAGGGATAACTCGCCTAGGGGAAGTATAGTGAAGATTTGCCAGAGTGATTTCAGGGCCTAATGATGGAGAAATTTATAGATAAACTTGGTTCCAATCAAGCTCTAATACACACAACCCTATCTCACCTGCACCCCAGAAACCTCCCCCTCGATCTGTGAACATGTAGCCCCAAATGCAGCATCAAACGTTTCCGATCTCACAATGTTCCACACTCAACCTTCACCCACTTGTCCACTCACTCTGACCACCACCAGTCAGATATTGTCAGAATCCCAAAATTGTGTTTATTTCTGTTGTTAGTGCAGATGTTTTGTCCTCCCAAAACATTTTTCTCTATGAGGGTACAGGGGAGTACCACTCCAGGAACAGAGCATCTGAGAAAATCTGCAGAATTATTCGTATCTCTTAAACTGAGGGGATAGTCAACTTCTCCGTTTAGACGTGTAACTATCTGATCAGATACCAAGGATTACATTTTCCAACAAAAAGTAGTTTCCATAAGCAGAAACAATCCTTCTTTGTGCATCTGGAGAATGGGGCAGAGAAGGACTTGAATTAAAATCTGTCTTTCAGCATAAATGCTACTATTAAAGGGACACTGTTGCTTTCCTCTTTAGACATAGCATATGTTGATCCTAAAGGACTTCTGTCTCCATTAAATGGACATGTTTATTTTATTTTACTAATTATGTCGCAATTGTAATTTCAAAATATGTTATCACATTGCTTGGTAAAAAGATGAAATTGCAAACTTTCTTATTAGTTCCCTGCAAAACTGAATTGATGAATGCTTTAGTGGAGGTACATTTCCTTTAAAACAGTCCTACTGTATGAATTGGCCCAGGAAGATAAACTATAACAGATGTTACAGTTATACAAAATGCAACAGATTTCTGTATTTTGCTACTACCAGAATTAAAAAGTAACTGGAGAATCAATTCACTGAAGACTATATTTTAGGTAAGACACTGGGATAAAGCTTTAGTTCACCTCAACATATTTTTTTGCTTAAGATTTTGATGACACAATAATTCAAGCTTATGCTGTAACTTCCAAATACCAACACATGACAGTGTAGTGGTTACTTTAAAACAAACCAAAACCACTCAGCGACTAAGGACGGAGAGGGGGGTTAACACTGTATGACACACTCCACAAAACGAAATTCTAAGTTGAAGAAAGAACACTCAATCAAAAGGAGCAAAGATGAACAGTCTTGTAATGTTAAAAAAACTAATGAAACTAAAACTAACGATATAACAAAATAAGCAGCTTAAGCGTATTCAAACTTACTTAAGCGTCAGTGTTAAATGTCTTTAAACATTAGCGATCAACAAAAAAACATCATTTATCTGACCTGCTCTCTGCTCTAACCAGACTAAAACTGAAATAAAGACAAAGCACAAATACGTAACTATACTCTTCACTTCTACCATGCCCCAGCCCATGTGCCAAATTACCCATAATAAACGTGCAACACAATATACAGCACAAACTGACATGAAATAGATATGTGGCTCCTACAGACAGCAACAGTGAAATAATGATCTGAGCAAGAGGTGATTGTGGATCCTTTGACAAACGATTGAAGGGAGTTTCCTCTTATGAAAAGAAGTATTTTGAAAAAAATATCAGTAGCAATTTATATTTCAGTAATACTTTCCACATAGCTGACTTACTAATGTACCACGCTGTAAGATTTCACTGCTAAGGCTAATGTAATGACTTCTACGTAGTGTTCCACTGCTAAGGTAGTGGTTTCTCTGAAGCAGCAATGTTTGGGTTATGACTAGAGATAACGGGGCTTTAGAATGCAGAGGCTATCCAATGGGAGAAATATTGTTCTTTCTTGTGTGTCTAGGAGCCAGGTTTTTCATGGTCTTTCATCGGGGAGCGATGGAGAGAGAGAACGCGAAGGAAGAGAGTCAGAAGATCATCAGATGGAGTGGACTGAGGAGCAAGGTTCCGAGGGCCGGCTACGCTTGGTGGTCGACGGGAACAAATGAACGAACAGTGAGCTCCAACGATGCGTAATAGACTGTTTCATGAGAATGGGCCCTTTTCTTTTTTTTTATTTCTTTACTAACCATATAGTCAAATTAAGGATTATAAAGATCAATCGTTTAATCGCATATTGTGTACTGTTTGATATTTTGGGGTGCAGATTTGTAACCAGGCAACACATCACGCAGCATCCGCACAAATGGGATTTCTCAGTTTGGCGGAGCCAGAAGTTGTCTTCCCCTAGATAAGCACGTGTTGGCCGAGCCTGGGGGTTACACTAATAATATTGAACAAAAGTAATCTAGATTGAACAAAATATACTTACGTTTTCAGCCTCATGTATGTGCTTTGAGAAACATGGAAATCAATACAATAGTTTTTTTTAAAATAAAAACAGTCAGTCCAAGTGGCAGAATTCCTTAAAAAGTTTAAACAAACTTGAAAGAAAGTGATTGTTGACATGAAAACCTAAACAGGTTATTCGCTTATTAGTTTCCCAGGAATACTCTCGGTTAAATCTCTATTCTGGCCAAAGTTCCTCATTTCAACTGGGACAAGCCTATGAGTGTTACAATTGCCTCAGTATATTTGGGTGGGATGGTCGTAAATTGGTCAGTTTTCAAACAACTGATTTTTCCTTAGTATTTCCTGTTAGATCATCATAAGGACATGATGGTACCAGCGCTCCATTGTACATTTCTTCCATGGTCAGTTATCTATGCTTCCTATCTCTGATGGATATGGAGGGGTCTCACGAGGGGAGGGTGAATAAGACCGATCTATATTCACTGGAGTTTAAGAGAAAGGGTGCTCATCTCATTAGGGCATTCAGGATTCAGAAAGCCTTCCTCTAAAATGCGAAAGGTTGGCTTCATAGGCTACAGAATATAGAATATACAGACATAGCATAAGGATAAGGAGTCAGAGATTTAGGAAGGAATTAAAGAATAAAGATCTTTCAAATTATTTTCCAACTAGGCCACTGAATGCTCAATTATTGAGTACATTCACATTAATATTATCATTCTTTTGTGCAGAATCAAACACCCAATGTACAGAGAGAAAGAAAAATCAATTCATGCAAACAATAAAAATAAGCAAATAGCATTTTGAACTAAAGTGAGTCCACAGACCTGCAGTCTGGAGCAACCGGCGCAGGCCACACTCTAAGCCTCAGTTCAATGCAGAGCAGAGTAAACATCATGGAGCAATGAGCAGAACTGGCCCAACCCTTGCCTCTTGTCCCAACACCTTGCCTTTTCACTCCATCTGGCCTGGTGTTTAAATTGTCCAAACACTGGGGTGTTGCTCGCTCTAAGACCCAGCCCCTGTTGCTTCAATAGACTCTGGGCCTGGAACCCGCTGGCATGATTTGGAAAGGCACCAAACCTTTCCAAATTTGCCTGGCAATTAGATCAATCAAAACTCACTCTAAGTCTAGGCAGATGGCCCTCGAATCTGCCTCTCCTCCTCTCTGACTTTGCTCTGCTCTGCTCACCTCAACTTCACCTCAAATATGCCTCAACCTCAGCCCAACTTGCCTCACATCCACACACTTCAACATTCAACTCAGCCTCACCTTCGCTAGTCTCTTCTTTGTTTGTGATGAAAGTTCACTATAATTTTTTACAGAAAAATGTTACGCTTCTTTTTGGATTCCAGACCTAATCAGTTCCCCTCTATCACCACTCTTCTCCGTCTAGCGGAATTAGTCCTTACTCTTAATAATTTCTCCTTTGGCTCCTCCCACTTCCTCCAAACTAAAGGTGTAGCTATGGGCACCCATATGGGTCCTAGCTATGCTTGCCTTTTTGTTGGCTTTGTGGAACAATCTATGTTCAGTGCCTATTCTGGTATCTGTCCCCCACTTTTCCTTCGCTACATCGATGACTGCATTGGCGCTGCTTCCTGCACGCATGCAGAACTCATTGACTTTATTAAATTTGCCTCCAACTTTCACCCTGCCCTCAAGTTTACCTGGTCCATTTCCGACACCTCCCTCCCTTTTCTAGATCTTTCTGTCTCTGTCTCTGGAGACAGCTTATCCACTGATGTTTACTATAAGCCTACTGACTCTCACAGCTATCTGGACTATTCCTCTTCTCACCCTGTCTCTTGCAAAAACGCCATCCCCTTCTCGCAATTCCTCCGTCTCCGCCACATCTGCTCTCAGGATGATGCTTTTCATTCTAGGACGAGGGAGATGTCTTCCTTTTTTAAAGAAAGGGGCTTCCCTTCCTCCACTATCAACTCTGCTCTTAAACGCATCTCCCCCATTTCACGTACATCTGCTCTCACTCCAACCTCCCGCAACCCCACTAGGAATAGGGTTCCCCTGGTCCTCACCTACCACCAACACCAACATATTATTCTCCGTAACTTCCGCCACCTCCGACAGGATCCCACCACTAAGCACATCTTTCCCTCCCCACCCCCCTGCATTCCGCAGGGATCGTTCCCTACACAACTCCCTTGTCCATTCGTCCCCCCCATCCCTCCCCACTGATCTCCCTCCTGGCACTTATCCGTGTAAGCGGAACAAATGCTACACATGCCCTTACACTTCCTCCCTTACCACCATTCAGGGCCCCAAACAGTCCTTCCAGGTGAGGCAACACTTCACCTGTGAGTCGACTGGGGTGATATACTGCGTCCGGTGCTCCCGATGTGGCCTTTTATATATTGGTGAGACCCGACGCAGACTGGGAGACTGCTTTGCTGAACATCTACGCTCTGTCCGCCAGAGAAAGCAGGATCTTCCAGTGGCCACACATTTTAATTCCACATCCCATTTCCATTATGACATGTCCATCCACGGCCTCCTCTACTGTAAAGATGAAGCCACACTCAGGTTGGAGGAACAACACCTTATATTCCGTCTGGGTAGCCTCCAACCTGATGGCATGAACATCGACTTCTCTAACTTCTGCTAAGGCCCCACCTCCCCCTCATACCCCATCTGTTACTCACTTTTATGCACACATTCTTTCTCTCACTCTCCTTTTACTCCCTCTGTCCCTCTGAATATACCTCTTGCCCATCCTCTGGGACCCCCCCCCCTTGTCTTTCTTCCCGGACATCCTGTCCCATGATCTCTCGTATCCCCTTTTGCCTATCACCTGTCCAGCTCTTGGCTCTATCCCTCCCCCTCCTGTCTTCTCCTATCATTTTGGATCTCCCCCTCCCCCTCCAACTTTCAAATCCCTTACTCACTCTTCCTTCAGTTAGTCCTGTCGAAGGGTCTCGGCCTGAAACGCCGACTGCACCTCTTCCTACAGATGCTGCTTGGCCTGCTGCGTTCACCAGCAACTTTGATGTGTGTTATTAGTTATATTCCTTGCTTTGTTAACCACCAGTAAGTAGTCACTGGACTTTAGCAGCATTATCTTAAACAATTTTGCTTAACTTATTTCACATTCCATTTTATTTTAAATCCTTTTTAGATGCTTTCTATGAGTTGTCTGCACTGTCTAAATTAGTTTTAAGTAAAATATTACTTAATTAACCAAGACTACAGAAATAAAGACAATAACAGTAGGATGGAGTCAAAAATATTTGGTTTTAGTTTTAGCATTTCATCCAAAAGAGTTATACATACTCTTGTTTTTCAGATTGAATCCCCAAACTCTTGTTTGTCATTTATAATTGCCCAGCACAGATTTCCTCCGTCAAGTTTGATTCCATAAATCTTATTGAAAGAACTTTGTAGCCATTGACAAATTTAATTAGTGCATCATTGCACTTTCTAGTCATCAGCAGGAATAAGTCAGGAATTTCCTGATTTCTTATGCTCTGTAGCATCATCTGTACCAGGAGTGCAATGGCAATCTGATGAATGGGGTGACTGGCAAAATTACAGTGACAGCCAAATAAACTGATTTGGATTTTGCTATTGGTTCAAAGTAGCTTGCAATATTGCATCAACTATCATCAGATTTAGATGGCAAAAAATGTAACACAAATCTGTTTACTTTCACTGTTTAATTATTTGCTCTAAATTCCTCACATTTTTATTGAATTATGTTTCCATCATCCCATTTCTTTCTCTTCGTGATTCTGAGACACTTTTATCTGTCTTGGCTCTTAAGTTAGCCTATCTGTCCAAACCCATGTCTTTCTATTCCTGTATACATCTGCCATGTGGTTTGCACATGTCACCTGCCTTCAGTGTGCACATTTGATGCTGCATAGGTTGAGAACAAGAAAGCAAGAAACAAAGGGTCAGTTAGTTTTACAGCTGATAGTGAAAAAACCAAGCTAATTAGAAAGTCTTCATAGCAGGACACTGACACAAATTCATGGTGATCAGCCAAATTCAACATGGTTTTGCGAATGGGAAATCATGCCTGACCAATTTTTTTGGAACTCTCTGAAGAAATTAAGTGATGTGGTTAAAGTATGATTGCTAGATATCCTGTGTTTGGATTTTCAGAAGGCATTTTATTTCAGATTTCCAGCCTCTTCAGGTATTTTGTTTTCATTTGATAAGTGCTACATCAAAGGATATGGTGGAAGATCATCACTTGTGATGTAGGAAATAACAGAAAACAGAGAGTAAGCATAAATGGATCTTTCACTTGTTGGTAAGTTATAATGAGTACTGTGCCATTGGATCAGAGTTGGGGCGTAAATATTTCACAATTTTTATAAGTGAATAGCACATCAGAAGGCTACAAAAGGATTCAGATAGTTTAAGTGAGAGGGCAAAATATAACTCACAAAAATGGGCATGCAGATATAGCGAGGAATTAGCTAAGCTAACAGGGAATAGAGTACACAAGTAAAGAAGTTAAACTTCAGTGAGATAGGATAGTGGTGAGGGCACATCTGGAGTACAGTGTACTCCTTACCATGGATGATAAAGGATTGGAAACATTTCAGGCAACACACAAAAAAATTCTGGAGGAACTTAGCAGACCAGGCAGCATCTACAGAAAAGAGTACAGTTGACATTTTGAACGAGACCCTTCATCAAGACTGGAGAAAAAAGACGAGGAGTCAGAGCAGGAAGAAACACAAGGTGATAGGTGAAACTGGGAAGGGAGGGGTGAAGTAAAGAGCGGGGAAGTTGATTGGAGAAAGAGATACAGGGCTGGAGAAGAGGGAATCTGGTAGGAGAGGACAGAAGGCCATGGAAGAAAGAAAGGGGGGAGGAGCACTAGGGGGAGGTGATGGGCAGGTAAGGAGATAAGGTGAGAGAGGAAAATGGGAATGGGAAATGATGATGAAGTCAATTTATTAGACTAATACCTTGAATGGGCATATTGTCTCATGATGGAAAGTTGAATGGGTTACGTTGGATTAACCTGGAGTTAGGTGATGGGAGGACACTGAAACATTTAACTTCAAAATTAATCTTGACGAAGTGATGAAGAACATATGTTTCCCTTTGTGGGTTTTAATACCTTGTTGCTTACTTTATCTCGGTCTTTGCATAGAACGTAGTATATAGAACAAGCGCTTCTACTCACACTGACCATGATGCAAATTAAACTAAACCCATCCATGTGTGATCCGTCTCTATTCCTGACATGTTTGTATGCTTGTGTAAATGCCTGCTAAACAACACTACCATGTCTGATTGCATCACCACCCCTGAAAGTGCACTGCAGACCCACGTCACTCATCATGTAAAAAAAATTCCCCCAGACATCTGCCTTAAACGTTTCCCTTCTCAGCTTAAATGTATGCCCTCCAGTACGTGCCAAATACCAGTCTGGGAAAATAGGTTTTGATTACCTATCCTATCCACTTTTATAAACTTCTATCAATGACCACCACCACCCCCCCCACCCCGTCAAGTGCTCCAGAGAAAACAATCCAAGTTCATCCAAACTCTGCTTTTAGTTAATACTCTCTAACGCAGGCAACATTCTGATGATCCTCCTCTGTACCCTTTCCAAGTCCTCCACATCCGTCCTGTAATGGGGGGGGGGGTGGAGGAAAGGGGACCAGAACTGCATACGATATTCCAATTACAGTTTAACTAAGGTTTCATATGGCTGCCTGACACATATGCTCAATGCCCTGATTAATGCAGGCAAGTATGCCAAACGTGTTCTTTCCCAACCGATCTACATGCATTGCCACTTTCAGAGACCAATGAACTTGAACGCCCAAGATCCCTCTGTACTTGAACATTCCTGAGGATCCTGCCACTTACAATATACGCAAACATGAGGAAATCTGCAGATGCTGGAAATTCAAACAATACACACAAAAAATGCTGGTGAACGCAGCAGGCCAGGCAGAATCTATAGGAAGAGGTACAGTCGACGTTTCGGGCCGGGACCCTTCGTCTGGACTAACTGAAAGAAGAGATAGTAAGAGATTTGAAAGTGGGAGGGGGAGGGGGAGATCCGAAATGATAGGAGAAGACAGTGGGCGGGGGGGGGGGGAATGGAGCTAAGAGCTGGAAAGTTGATTGGCAAAAGGGATACGAGGCTGGAGAAGGAGAGGATCATGGGACAGGAGGCCTAGGGAGAAAGAAAGGGGAGGGGGAACCCAGAGGATGGGCAAGGAGCTATAGTGAGAGGGACAGAGGGAGAAAAAAAGAGAGGAAAAAAAGGGGGAAAAGAAAAATAAATAAATAACGGATGGGGTACGAAGGGGAGGTGGGGCATTAACGGAAGTTAGAGAAGTCGATGTTCATGCCATCAGGTTGGAGGCTACCCAGACGGAATATAAAATGTTGTTCCTCCAACTTGAGTGTGGCTTCATCTTGACAGTAGAGGAGGCCGTGATAGACATATAAGAATGGGAATGGGACGTGGAATTAAAATGTGTGGCTACTGGGAGATCTTGCTTTCTCTGGCGGACAGAGCATAGGTGTTCAGCGAAACAGTCTCCCAGCCTAGGTTGAGTCTCGCCAATATATAGAAGGCCATATTGGGAGCATCGGACACAGTACATCACCCCAGCCGACTCACAGTTGAAGTGTCACCTCACCTGGAAGTACTGTCTGGGGCTCTGAATGGTGGTGAAGGAGGAAGTGTAAGGGCATATATAGCACTTGTTCTGCTTACAAGAATAAGTCCCGGGACGGAGATCGGTGGGAAGGTATTGGGGGGGGTGGATGAATGGACAAGGGAGTCGCATAGGGAGCAGTTCCTGCGGAAAGCAGAAGTGGGGGGAGGGAAAGATGTGTTTAGTGGTGGGATCCCGTTGGAGGTGGCGGAAGTTACGGAGCATTATATGTTGGACCCGAAGGCTGGTGGGGTGGTAGGTGAGGACAAGGGGAATCCTATTCCTCGTGGGGTGGCGGGAGGATGGGGTGAGAGCAGATGTGCGTGAAATGGGAGAGATGTGTTTGAGAGCAGAGTTGATGGTGGAGGAAGAGAAGCCCTTTTCTTTAAAAAAGGAGGACACCTCCTTCGCCCTGGAATAAAAAGCCTCATCCTGAGAGCAGATGCGACGGCAATGGAGAAATTGCAAGAAGGGGATGGCATTTTTGCAAGAGACAGAGTGGGAAGAGGAATAGTTCAGGTAGCTGTGAGAGTCCGTAGGCTTATAGTAGACAAGCTGTCTCCAGAGATAGAGGCAGAAAGATCAAGAAAGGGGAGGGAGATGTCGGAAATGGACCAGGTAAACTTGAGAGCAGGGTGAAAGTTGGAGGCAAAGTTAATGAAGTCAACGAGCTCAGCATGTGTGCAGGAAGCAGCATCAATGCAGTCGTCGATGTAGCAAAGGAAAAGTGGGGGACAGATACCAGTATAGGCTTGGAACATGGATTGTTCCACAAACCCAACAATAAGGCAGGCATAGCTGGGACCCATACGGGTGCCCACGGATACACCTTTAGTTTGGAGGAAGTGGGAGGAGGTAAAGGAGAAATTATTAAGAGTAATGACTAATTCTGCAAGATGGAGGAGAGTGGCATTAGAGAGGAACTAGTTAGGTCTGAAATCCAAAAAGAAGCGGAGAGCTTCGAGACCTTCCTGGTGGGGGATGGAGGTATATAGGGACTGGACATCCATGGTGAAAATAAAGCGGTGGGGGCCAGGGAACTTAAAATCATTGAAAAAATTCAAAGCGTGAGAAGTGTCACGAACATAGGTGGGAAGGGATTGAACAAGGGGGATAAAACAGTGTCAAGGTATGCAGAAATGAGTTCGGTGGGGCAGGAGCAAGCCGAGACAATGGGTCTACCTGGACCGGCAGGTTTGTGGATCTTGGGTAGGAGGTAAAAACGGGAAGTGAGGGGTGTGGGAACTATGAGGTTAGTAGCAGTCAATGGGAGATTCCCTGAGCTGTTAAAGTTGGTGATGGTGTAGGAGACAATGGCCTGGTGATCCTTAGTGGGGTCATGATCGAGGGGTAAATAAGAGGAGGTATCCGTGAGTTGTCGCTGTGCCTCGGCAAGGTGGAGGTCAGTACACCAGACTACAACAGCAACCCCCTTATCGGCAGGTTTTATAGTAAGGTTAGGCTTAGTGCAGAGGGAGTGGAGAGCAGACCGTTCGGAAGGAGTGAGGTTGGAATGGGAACAAGGTGCGGTGAAGTCAAGACGGTTGATGTCCCGTCGGCAGTTAGCAATAAAGAGATCTAGAGCAGACAGAAGACCAAAGCGAGGTGTCCATGAAGAGGAGGAGGGTTGAAGACGGGAGAAGGGGTCATTGGTGGGGTTGGGAGAGTCCTTGCCGAAGAAGTAGGCTCGAAGACGGAGCCGGCGGAAGAAGAGTTCTGCGTCATGGCGAACGCGGAACTCGCTGAGGTGTGGGCGAAGGGGGACAAAGGTGAGGCCCTTACTGAGGACAGAGCGTTCTGCTTCAGAGAATTGAAGGTCGGAGGGGATGGTAAAGACCTGGCACGGATGAGAAGTGGGATCAGAAGGGGGAGGGGAGGGAGGCTGGTGGTGTCAGTGGAGAGGGGAGGTTTGGGGTGAGAGGAAGATGGAGCCTCTGAGGGCCCAGGAGCTGACAGTGGGATCTGAGGGAGACGGGGTTGCAGAGTGGTGGTGGGGGAAGGGGAGACGGGAGTCACAATAGCAACATGTAAAGACCTGGCCTGCAGTTCAAGGCTGGAGTCACAAATGGTGGCTGCGCAATCACTTTGAAGGTGTCCATGGTCGTTGGAGCCAGCATTGATGGTGCTGGAGTCCGGGTCCTGACAAAGGGTCTGGGCCCGAAACTTACGATATACTGTACTCTCCTTTTGCATTAGATCTCCCAAAGTGCATCACCTCACTCTTGTCCAGATTAAACTGCATTTACCATTTTTCTGCATAGCTTTCCAACTGATCTATATCCTTCTGTATCCTTTGATAACTTGCTTCACTAAACTCCACCAATATTTGTTATCTGCATATTTACTAATCAGCTTATATACATTTTTCAGATGACTCTGCCATAGTTCGATGCATCAGCAAGGGAGATGAGGCTGAGTACAGGGCTACAGTAGGAAACTTTGTTACATGGTGTGAGCAGAATTATCTGCAGCTTAATGTGAAAAAGACTAAGGAGCTGGTGGTAGACCTGAGGAGAGCTAAGGTACCGGTGACCCCTGTTTCCATCCAGGGGGTCAGTATGGACATGGTGGAGGATTACAAATACCTGGGGATACGAATTGACAATAAACCGGACTGGTCAAAGAACACTGAGGCTGTCTACAAGAAGGGTCAGAGCCGTCTCTATTTCTTGAGGAGACTGAGGTCCTTTAACATCTGCCGGACGATGCTGAGGATGTTCTACGAGTCTGTGGTGGCCAGTGCGATCATGTTTGCTGTTGTGTGCTGGGGCAGCAGGCTGAGGGTAGCAGACACCAACGGAATCAACAAACTCATTCGTAAGGCCAGTGATGTTGTGGGGATGGAACTGGACTCTCTGACGGTGGTGTCTGAAAAGAGGATGCTGTCTAAGTTGCATGCCATCTTGGTCAATGTCTCCCATCCACTACATAATGTACTGGGTGGGCACAGGAGTACATTCAGCCAGAGACTCATTCCACCAAGATGCAGCACAGAGCGTCATAGGAAGTCATTCCTGCCTGTGGCCATCAAACTTTACGACTGCTCCCTTGGAGGGTCAGACACCCTGAGCCAATAGGCTGGTCCTGGACTTATTTCAAAATTACTGGCATAATTTACATATTACTACTTAACTATTTATGGTTCTATTACTATTTATTATTTATGGTGCAACTGTAACGAAAACCAATTTCCCCCGGGATCCATAAAGTATGACTATGACTACTATTTTCATCCATGCCATCACAAACAACAAACATCCCAGAAATGACGCACATAGAACTCCATGAAGGTCAAATCACTGTGGATCTTGTGCATCTTAATCTTCTGGACTAGCCTATCATAAGGGTCCTTGTCTTTATGCTGGAGTTTTTTTCAGATGGGTTGAAGAGTTAATGGTGCTTGCATCTGAAGTCCATGAGTAAGTTGTACAACGACACAAACATACCATCTAGCGGAAAGCAAGCAGTTTTTAAAAACTTTATAAACTTGTAACAATATTGTTTTAAACATAGGAATACAATTTGCTGCACAATTAAGGTCGGCAGGAACACTAGCCACAAGAATATACAGTGTGGTGCTCGACATTAACTTTAAGCCTGGGTATCATTCACTGGCATTGCCTGACCTGATAAGCATTTCCAGTTCTATTTCAGAAATGTAACGCTTGCATTTTTTTTTTGCTTTGCATTAATAGTTTAATCCTGCCCCTCTTAGACAACGTAAAAAGGGAGGACTTTTCAAAGACTTTCTTCTGAACGACCCGAATACACACAAAGCACCTTGGCCAGGTAATCTAACGAGAAAAAGCGCAACCGCCTTGGACTATGATTGACGTGTCGAAACAGCCAATGTTCTTAAAACACATCTACATGTCCCGCCCAATATCACAATTCCCTTCAAGGGATTTTCAAAATTAACATTCGTGTTCATCACATTATTGAAATCTTGATTTATATTTAGAACTATTAAATTTAATGATATTAATCGAAGTTATGTCACTAAACAGCCATTTGGGACGAAAGGGGCGGGATGCACGGGATTGTCGACTCTTCATTAAGAGTGATCTGCGCCTCAATTTTACAAATAAAGAGCATGTAGTTTAATAAAAATAAGCAATTCGCTGTCATACAGCTACAGTGTCGAGGGTTTGCCGGATATTTTATTTAATTTTCCCTAATTACGGAATTAGGCTGAGCCGGCTAACCCGGAAGGGGAAACGGCTCTGGTTTGACCCTCTCTCTGGCTGGGCGACGCGGTGACAATGGCAGAAGCTGCAGGTAATAGAAGCGGGAGTCGAGCGCGTTTGGGAGACACACCGACCTTGCCAGCCTCTGGTCCACACCTAACACACCAGCGGCTCCTCATACCTCATCGATCGACCGAGAGAGCCGAAGCGCGGGGATTCTGTGCGGACGTGGCGTCCCACGCCCCTTCCATTCATTGGCTTCATTTGTCCGGAGTAGGAAGGGAAAGTGGAGAAGGACGGGTCTGGGGAATGGGGATCATGGGGAAAGAGAGGGGTGGATCTGGGGTGTGAAGGTCATGGGGAAGGAGAGGGTTGGATCTGAGGTGTGAATGTCGTGGGGAAGGCGAGGGGTGGATCTGGGGAGCAGGGGTCATGGGGAAGGAGAGGGGTGTGTCGGGAATGAGGTCTGTGGGGAAGGATGGATTGGATCTGGGGAGTGTTAAAGCATGGAACCAGGCTGGTGGTGTTCAGCTATGCTCTTTGATCTGTTTGAGTTTAGTGTTTTAAATGTTATCTGGTCCATCATTACTTAGTGCACATTTCTAGTATTTTGCTTTCCGACTGTGTATCTGTTGGATTTTAAAAAATTGCAGTCAGAGAGTGAATCTTCACCCTATCAACTCCAGCTCCAGATCACAACGAGGCAATTAATAAATAAGGCATACACAACTAATAGGGATGGTCACGCAGACACGAGGAAATATGCAGATGCTGGAAATTCAAGCAACACACACAAAAAAACAGCAGGCCAGGCAGCATCTATAGGAAGAGGTACAAAAGCTTACTTTCTCTTCTTTCAGTTAGTCCTGACGAAGGGTCCCGGCCGGAAACGTCGTCTGTACCTCTTCCTATAGATGCTGCCTGGCCTGCTGCATTCACCAGCAATTTTTGTGTGTTTTAATAGGGATGATACTCCAGGCATTCATCTGACATTTAGGTGCATAAAGTCACATGCTGTAGTATTGTTTTTTTCCTCTCTGTTTGTCCCAACTCATCTGCAAAGGCTCTTTTGCTCTCAGATGCACCCAATGATTTCTTGGTCGTGTTTTCAGTAAGCATTTCTACTTCCTGGTGATTTATGGCTCTAGTTGGGTTCTGAATTGAGCCTGTAATCTCCTTGTTGTTTGTTCATCATATCCACAACGACAGGGGATCCGTGTAGGAGAATTTATAAAGTGGAAAAAACATGGCAGTGGGGCAGTTCTACTCTCTCAACTTCGGATGTCTGGCTCCGGTGGTATGAATAGTCATCACAAACTGGGATCTTCCTTGTTTGCAGCAGATGACCGTGACTACTTCTGTACCTTGTCAATTCCCTTGGCTCTCCACAAAGTCTTGCAGAACTGCCTTCCTAGCTGTTAGATCTCACTGTTGATCTCATCTGCCCATTATGCCAAAGCTGACTTTGCATGCTAGGACAGGCATGTCCTTGTCTCAGTATGAGGCCTGCCTGTTGAAGCTGCACACTGGGGTGTGACTGCTGTCACATGCAAACAGCTACTTGGAGCCACAGGTGAGAGCTGAGTTTCTGGTGGGACACAAAAGGTGAGTGAACTGCCCCAGATTAGACACAAGCACCTTCATCAGAGGTGCCACTCCTCCGAGTCTCCCTAATACAGTATAAAAGCTCAAGTTTACAACCTGTAAAGCTGCTCTTCGCACAAGTATTCATCCACTTACACGTCAGTCCTGTCTCACCCCTGAAATTTTCTGTTATGGAAGTCCAAGTCATGCAAGTACTGGCTATGTTTCTGAGACTTCTGCAATTTTTTTTTAAACCTTGCACACTTTCTGCTTTTCAAATTCTCATCTAATGTGTGCGTTTCTCCCATTCCACACGTCAAAGTCATTAAGACACCTTTAACTGTTCTGGTACTATGGAACTACCACCCTAAGACCTTCTACTTCCCCAGATTACTTTCAAATTTTATTCAATGACATGCATGTTCAGTTGTGTTTTGTCATTTGCCCTAATTTTCCCTAAATTTGATTGTCATTTGTAGTAGTGCAAAAAAAACCTAACTTACTTCCAGGACGAAAAATGCTTGTAACATTTGACATGCTGGGCAGCATTAGTGCTTAACCACATCTCATTTACTTGAATCTTTCTCCTTCCCCCACCCCCTCCCACTTCTCACTATCAGAGCAGGCAGAGACTTTGCTTAGCATGCTTCCCACTAACCTCTGTATTCAGCGGATCATCCTTTGCAATTTCTGCCCACTCTGTATGATTTCACTAGTGGATACATAGCATGTTCCTTTCAGAATTTTGTAGGATTGCTCCCTTTGTTATTGATCTTTGATTGCGAGCTTCTAGCACTTTGTAGGAAGTTACAATGTTTTGTTAGTGATGTAAAAGTAGCGGCAACAATGCAAATGATTTTGTTTTGGCAGATGTAAATTTGATTATTGCCAATGAATTTTCTAGCACAATGGTTAGCGCACTGCTATTACAGCTCGGGGTGTCAGAGTTCAATTCCGGCATTCTCTCAGAAACTTTGTCCTTTCTTCCTGTGGGTTTCCTCCCACAGTCCAAAGATGTATGGGTTATAGGTCAATTGATCAGTGATAGGCTAGGGTTAAGTAGGTGGGTTGCTGGGCGTAAACACAAGAACGTCTGCAGATGCTGGAAGTCGAGGGCAGAATGCTGGAGGAGCTCAGCAGCGTCTGTGGAAATAAATAGCCAAGATTTTGGGCCAGGACCCTTCTTCAAGACTGAGAAGGAAGGGGGAAGATGCCAGAATAAAAAGGTGGGGGAGGGGAATGGAAGGTGGTAGGTGAAGTCAGGTGAGAGGGAAATGTCAAGGGTTTGGAGGAGTGCTGGCAGTGCAGCTAGTTGGACTGAAAGTGCCCATTCTGTGCTGTACCTCTAAATAAATAAATGTTATGGTTATCTTGCGTCAATGCCTTACAGAAGATAAAACTTTTCCAAGTACATGATGCATAATGATTTTGCGCCTGTTAAAATGCTATTAATGCCTTTTAATTTGTTATAAGGTAAAAGACAAGTTAATTTGAACGAGGTGTTAATTTGATGGAGGAATATCACTTAAATACAAGAACTCTTTCTTAAAAGTGTGGAGAAATTATTTCAATTCCATCTGCAGGGATAAATAATTTTTAAAAAAATGACCTGCATTGGAGTGTCAACCTACTTTAGTGTTTTCAAACTCAAACAATGTTGGATTCATTGGTTAGACCAGCATTTATTACCTATCCTTTAATGTGGGAGACTTGGTGGATCTTATCGCAGTAAATATCAGGCAGGTGGTTAGACCCTTGCATGAAAATTACCTGCTACAGTTGGCCTTGTCCATTATCAGTCTTAATGTTTCTGCATGGGGGTATGGACTGCATTTGAGGAGGTGTGAATACAATTGAACATTGTGCGATTGTGAGGAAATCTCATCAGTTTTGCCCAGATGACAGAAGCAGAAATGGTTGGGATTAGGGCACTGCTCTGAGAGAACCTGTAGTAGCGAACAATGGTTGCAATTATTGACCACTAACAATGGCAACTGTTTTTCAATATTACAAGGCATTATCCTAGTTTTCTCACCTGTAGATTTCAGTTTTGTCAAGATTTCTTGATGGGACAGTCAAGCATTACCTCAATGTCAAAGGTATTTTCTCCCATCGCATGCAAAGTTGTATTGAAAAATTCATTTCAACACTTTGAATTGCAGTTATATACACCCTTGACTGCTGATAGCTTACAATTATAAACCATGCTGGACGTACAAATATATTTATGTAAAATAGTTTCTTTTGTACTGGGTAACACACAAAGTATTCAGCAGGTCAGGCAGCATATATGGAGGGAAATAAACCTGTCCTGCCCAAAACATTGACTTTATTTCTCTCCATGGATGCTGCCTGATCTGCTTAGTTCCTCCAGCATTTTGTGTGTGTTGCTTGAATTTCCAGCATCTGTAGATTTCCTCTTGTTGCATTTTTAAATATGTTAATGGATTATTTTTGGATAATTGACTTAAAGCCCTATTTGAGCTTTTAACAACCATATTAGTTGGTTTTCTAATTTCCATAAACGAAGGGTTTCTTCATAAATTACAATGCAAAATAGACCATTCAAACTAGCCGACAAGATGGTATTCATGCACCACATAGGCAGTGGTTGTAAAACCATGTTCTATGTCCTCTATTTATATAGTCTTCTACGATTAAAAAATAGTGGAGGACCAGATGAAAGTAGCTCGATACAGTTAAGTCATGTGGCATTTCTGAAAAGAGAAACAGTAAACATTTTGGGTTCAGAATCCTTCATTAGACCTTTATCCCTAGATAGACACTTTGAATAGTGGAGAATTGGTCCTGGTCTGTTAAGTACTTCCAGCATTACCAGCATTTACAGTTTTTGTTTATTTTTCAATGAAGCTGCTATCTCAGTCATGAATTCTAGCCATTATTTGCCAACTCTAAATGTTGCCTCTTTTTGTTTGAATTGCAGAAGTATTGGCTTTAGTGATTTGTAAGGACCTTGATCTCCAAGCATGTTGTCGAGTTTGATAACAAATATTGTGAGATGGTGAGCCACAATCCCGAGGAGACACGGATTACATAGAGGGAGAGAAAGTTTAAAAGAAGCGAGTAGGGATAGTCAGCATATTTTACGTGCCACAGTCCCAAGGAGACACTGAATGATAAGTGGGAAGAGGATTTAAAAGAAGTGAGAGGGGCGGTCGGTACCTTTTTGTGAGCCACAGCTCCTGACGAGATGTTGGATTGCACATGATTAGGCACCTGGCAAGTGTAAGAGTGGGGAGTTGGGGTTTGGCTCATCGAGGCTTAGGAAAGGAGAGGTGAAGGCTGTAGGTAGATTGTTTTGGTCAAATTTTCTTTCTTTCTAGTTCATTGCACACTAAGAGCAGTGGGCATGCCAGACAGGACATTGGAATGCAGCTCTTATAGTATGTGAGAAGGCAGGGAGGTCTGCAGTGCCCCTAATGATTACATCTGCAAGAAGTGCATCCTCCTGTAGCTTCTAACAGACCGTCTTAAGGAGTTGGAACTGGAACTGGATGAACTTCAGATCATTCAGGAGGCTGAGGGATTGATAGACAGGACAAGCAAGGAGGTAGTTACACTCAAGATGCAGTACACAGCTAACTGGGTGACCGTCAGGAGGGGAAAAGAGGATAGGCATCCAGTACAAAGTATCAACCAGCAAGTATACTAATATGGATACTGTTGAGGAGCATGGCCTCGCAGAGGAAAGCAAAAGTGGTTAGGTCTCTGGCGCTGAGTCTGGCTCTTTGGCTCAGAAGGGAGGGAGGAGGCGAGTCGAGCTGTAGAGATGGGGATTCATTGGTTAGGGAACAGAAGGAAGATTCTGTAGACGAGAACGAGATTCCTGGATGGTTGCTGCCTCCTGGGTGCCAGGGTCAGGGATCTCGGATTGAGTCCACAGCATTCTTAAGTGGGAGGATGAACAGCCAGAGGAGTTGGTACTAATGACATGGGTAGGGTGGGTGACGAGGTCTTACAAAGTGAGTTCAGGGAGTTAGGTGTTAAGTTAAAAGACAGGATGTTGTATCCATTTGTGAAACTTGGTTGCAGGAGGGGCAACACTGGCAGCTCAGTGTTCCAGGATTCCGATGTTTTAGAGGTGGTAGAGCAGAAGGGATTAAGGGGGAGGTGTGGCATTACTAGTCAGGGAAAATGTCATGGCAGTGCTCAGTCATGGAGAGCTTGTCTACTGATGTTTTATTGGTAGAACTGAGGAATGAGAAAGGTATGACCATACTGAAACCACAGGACAGTTTGCAGGATTTAGAAGAACAAATTTGTAGAGAGATCGCAGATTGTTGCAGGAAACAAGATTGTTTCTATATATTGTAAAAGGGCTTGTTGGAAAAGCGTTCGTCAAATTTATTCAGGAAAATTTCCTTAATCAGAACATAGAAGTCTCAACTAGAGAGAGCACGATACTAGATCTCTCATTGGGGAATGCGACAAGGCAAGTGACAGAGTTATGTAGGAGACCACTTTGCATCTAGTGATCATTATGCTGTTAATTTCAAGGTAATTATGGAAAAGGATAGGTCTGGTATTCAGATTGAGATATGAAATTGGAGAAAGGCCAATTTTTATGGTATAGATCTGGCAAGTGTGGATTGGGACAGGCTGTTTCCTGACAGAATTGTACCTGGTAAGTGGGAGGTCTTCAAAGTGAAATTTTGAGGGTACAAAGCTTCTATGTACCTGTCAAAATAAAAGGAAAGGATAACAGGTTACAGGAACCTTGGCTTTTGAGAGATATTAAGGCCCTGGTTAGGAAGTAAAAGGAGGTGCATAGCAGGTATAGGCAGGCAGAAACAAATGAGTACTTGAGTATAAGAAATGCAAGAGAACACTTAAGAAAAATATCAAGATGGCTAAAAGAATGCACCATTTTGCTCTAGCAGACAAGGTGAAGGAGAATCCTAGGTGCTTTTACAGATACATTAAGAGCAAAATGATGGCAAGGGACAAAATTGGTCCTCTGGAAGATCAGAGTGGTAATCTGTGTGAGGAGCTGAAAGGGATGGTCTTGGATCCTTTACAGATGAGGAGGTGTTTGTGGATAAATCTCCAGGCCTGACATTGTATTCCCTTGAACCTTGTGAGAGGCTAGTGTTGAAATTGCGGGGGCCCTAGCAGAGATATTTGAAATATTCAGTATCAGAAATATTTAAAGCCACAGGCGAGGTGCTGGAGGATTGGAGGATAGCTAATGTTATTCTGTTGTTTAAGAAAGGCTCTAGGAATAAGCCAGAAAATAATAGGCCGGTGAATCTGACATCAGCAGTGGGAAAGTTATTGGAAAGTATTCTAAGGGACCTGGTACAGAAGTATTTGGATAGACAGGGACCGATTAGGGATAGTCAACATGGTTTTGTGGGGGAGTAAGTCGTGCATCACCAATCTTGGAGAGTTTTTCAAGGAAGTTACTAGGAAAGTTGATGAAGGCAAGGCAGTGGATGTTTTCTGCATGGACTTTGACAAGGTCTGACATGGGAGGTTGTTCAAGAAGGTTCAATCGCTTGGCATTCAAGATGAGGTAGTAAATCGTATTAGTCTTTGGCTTTCCGAGTGTGATTGTAGGTGGTTGCCTCTCTAACTGGTGGCTTCTGATTAGTGGAGTGCCACAGGTATCAGTGCTGGCTCCATTATTGTTGTTGGTCATCTATGTCAACGAGCTGGATGATAATGGAGACTGGATCAGCAAATTTGCAGATGCAACCAAGATTGGGAATGTAGTAGATAGTGAGGAAGACTGTCGAAGCTTGCAGCAGGATTTGGACTAGCTGGGCTGAAAATGGCTGATGGAATTTAATACAGACAAATGTGAGGCATTGCACTTTGGGAGGAAAAATCAGGGTACATCTTACATGGTGAGTGGTAGGGCACTGAAAAGTGCAGCAGAACATGGAGATCTGGGAATACTGATCCATAATTCCTTGAAGGTGGTGTCACAGGTAGATAGGTTCTGAAAGAAAACTTTTGGACATACTGGCTCAGAGGGTGGTGAGAGTGTGGAACAAGTTGCCAGCACAAGTGGAGGATGTGGGGTTGATTTCAATACATAAGAGAAATTTGGATAGGTACATGGATGGGAGGGGTATGGAGGACAATGGTCCGGGTACAGGCTGAAGGGACTAGATAGATTAATAGTGTAGTGTAGATTAGATTAGATGGCTGAATGGCCTGCTTCTGCCCTGCAGTATTTTATGACTAACTCAGTAAAGAACTGGGGAACTGCTGCACTTTAGATTAATTAGATTATGAGGACACACAGTCCTCTTTTATTGTCATTTAGTAATGCATGCATTAAGAAGTGATACAATGTTCCTCCAGATTAATATCACAGACAAACCAAGACTGAAAAACTGACAAAAGCCACATAATTATAACCTATAGTTACAACAGTGCAAAGCAATACCGTAATTTGATAAAGAACAGACTATGGGCACGGTAAAAAAGAAGTCTCAAAGTCTCTCGAAAGTCCCCATCATCTCACGCAGACGGTAGAAGGAAGAAAAACTCTCCCTGCCATGAGCTTCCAGCGCCGCAAAATTGCCGGTGCAGCACTGTGGAATTTTGGAAAATCTTTTGAAATTTTCTCTTGAATGGAATGTGTAACTGAAGCCCTATCTACCTTGGTCTAAAAATTCCCAAGACATCTTTCAAAATCTATGCAGTATTTCAGTCAGCTTTCTTTCCATCAGCTATTAAAATAGTTTTAGCTGCATTTTCTGTTTACTCTGTGCAAAAACAGTTGATCTGAGCATCAGCTCAATTGCCGATTGTGGCATATTGACCGGGTTCAACAATAACTGCTTGCTTAAAATGACCTTGCTAAAGGATAAAAACTTGATAATCAGACACATTCTTTTATTACATAAAGCTGATTAAATATTAAATGACTTTGAACATTCACATTTCTCAATCCTGTCAATCGCTAGAATATTTTAAATACTCCATTAACAGCTATAGGTGTAGTCCCATCATTAGTGGACAATAAATACATTCATTCATGATTTGAATAATTTGTTGTAAATAATTCTTCACAACTTCAGTGTAAGTCCAGTGCTTTTATATAGAACATAGAATAATACAGCACAGTACAGGCCCTTCGGCCCACAATGTTGTGCCGACCCTTAAACCCTGCCTCCCATATAACTCCCCCACCTTAAATTTCTCCATATACCTGTCTAGTAGTCTCTTAAATTTCACTAGTGTATCTGCCTCCACCACTGACTAAGGCAGTGCATTCCACGCACCAACCATTCCTCTGAGTTAAAAAAAACTTTCCTGTAATATCCCCCTTGAACTTCCCACCCCTTACCTTCAAGCCATGTGCTCTTGTATTGAGCAGTGGTGCCCTGGGAAAGAGGCGCTGGCTGTCCACTATTCCTCTTAGTATCTTGTATACCTCTAACATGTCTCCTCTCATCCTCCTTCTCCCCAAAGAGTAAAACCCTAGCTCCCTTTGATCATAATGCATACTCTCTAAACCAGGCAATATCGTAGTAAATCTCCTCTGTACCCTTTCCAATGCTTCCACATCCTTCCTATAGTGAGGCGACCAGAACTGGACACAGTACTCCAAATGCAGCCTAACCAGAGTTTTATAGAGCTGCATCATTACCTCGCAACTCTTAAACTCTATCCTTTGACTTATGAAAGCTAACACCCCATAAGCTTTCTTAACTACCCTGTCTACCTGTGAGGCAACTTTCAGGGATCTGTGGACATGTACCCCCAGATCCCTCTGCTCCTCCACACTACCAAGTATCCTGCCATTTACTTTGTACTCTGCTTTGGAGTTTGTCCTTCCAAAGTGTACCACCTCACACTTCTCCGGGTTGAACTCCATCTGCCACTTCTCAGCCCACTTCGGCATCCTATCAATGTCTCTCTGCAATCTTCGACAATCCTCTACACTATCTACAACACCACCAACCTTTGTATTGTCAGCAGACTTGCCAACCCACCCTTCTACCCCCACATCCAGACACAATCTGCCCTTCACAAAGCCATGCTGACTGTCCCTGGTATGGTTTTCAATTCATATAATCGTCAATTCCATCAGTCAGCGTTCACAGGCCTGGATGAAAAAGCATAAAATCTCTTAATGCACCCATTTTATCTCCATATTATCTGTGCTGTCAGATCTATATACTTTTTTTTCTTGAAATGTTTGCAATGTTCCAATAGTTCATAGTACAAAAAATATAATCAGGCTTTTAATAACAAAATTGCAGATTTGATAGCCATGTTAGTAAGCATTTGTTCTGTTCAGTTTTGCCTATTGTAAATTGGTAATGAAGTCTTTAATAATATTGTGGTAAGTATATATTTATCTTTATCGTACTTTCATCAATTATAGAATAGCATAGGGTCAGCTCATCATGTATGTACCAGCAATGATCCCAATCTAACTAATCCCACCTGCTCGTACATATTTTAAAATCTCTCTAATCCCTGCCTGTTTATGTGCCTTTCTAAATGTTCTTTAAACATTTCTATCATATCTCTGGTGGAGGTGCCAACCACTTTCTGCGTAACAAAAAGAACTTGCCTTGAACATATTCTTTAAAAGTCTTCCTCTCACAAACTTTAGTCCTGCTTGGTGGCGCAATAAGATCAGCGCCAGACTCCAGAACGAAAGTTTCCAAGTCGGGTTGAGCGTTGAGCTAGCAACTCGGCCTCGTAAAAACAAAAATAGCTTGTTACGGAAACACTGTCATGACGGTGCCCCGATAACTCCACTGCCGAGTTAAGGGCTATTCTTCTTTCTTCTTCTCTCACAAACTTGTGCCCTCTATGTTTAACACTTCCACCTTGGTGGGGGTGGGGATAACTGGCAATCTCCCCTAACTCTAATTTTATAACCTACTATCAAGTCACCTCTCATCCTCCAACGCTCCGGAGAAAACTATCCAAATTTGTCCAACTTTTGTGTATCAGAATCAGGTTTATTATCACCAGCATGAGTCGTGAAATTTGTTAACTTCTCAGTAGCAGTTCAATGCAATACATGATAATATAGAAAGAGAATAAATAAATTACAGTAAGTGTGTGTGTGTGTCTACATAGTGCAAAAACAGAAATAATATGTTTTTTTTAAAGTGAGGTAGTGTTCACGGGTTCAGTGTCCATTTAGGAATCGGATGGCAGAGGGGAAGAAGGCTGTTCCTGAATCACTGAGTGTGCTTTCATGCTTCTGTACCTCCTTCCCGACGATTACAATGAGAAGAGGGCATGCCCTGGGTGATGAGGGTCCTTAGTAATGGACTTCGCCTTTCTGAGGCACCGCTTCTTGAAGGTGTCTTGGGTACTACAGACACTGGTATCTAAGATGGAACTGACTAATTTTATGACTTTCTGTAGCTTCTTTCGGATCTGTGCAGTAGCACTACCCCCACCCTGCCTCTGCCCATGATGCAGCTTGTCAGAATGCTCTCCATGGTACATCTATAGAATTTTTTAAGTATTCTACTTGTCAAACCAAATCTTTTCAAACTCCAAATGAAATACAGCCACTATATTGCCTTCTCTATAGCTGCGTCGTTATGTTGGGATCAGTTAGATCCTCTGCGATATATAGCTAATGCATGAGCCTTATAGCTAATACATTTCAATATCCTGGTGAGCTGCTTTTGTACCCTGTCCAAATCTTCCACACCTTTTATGTAATGTGCAGCCAAACTGCACAAATTAGTCAATGTGGAGTAATCAAAGTTGTATACTACTGCAACATGACTTCCCAACTTTTACAGTCACTGTTCTCGTTAATGAAGGCAAGTAAGCTGTTTGCCTTCTTTTAACACCCTATCCAGCTGTGCCGACACTTTCAGGTAGCTATGGGCCTGCATCCCAAATTCTCTCTGTATATCAATACTGTTAATGGCCCTGCCATTTACTTCACCTTACATTTGACCTTCCAAAACATATCACCTTGCACTTGTGCAAATTAAGCTATATTTGCCATTTCAACTTTTCCACTAATCCATGTTGTGCTGTGTCCTTTGATAATCTTCCTCGTGATTCCAGAATTCCATATTTAGTGTCATCTGCAAACTTGAATCAAACCTACTACATTTTCAAACAACTGAGAGATCCCAGCACTGATCACGGATACCCCTGCACCACTACACTCTTCTCTGACTATTTCTGCACTCATTTATGGGAAAAGCAGTGTAGCAATCCCCAGCCATGTCATTAAAATTGTTGCTTTATCTATAAGAAACAGATAATTGTACATACCAGAGTTAAGTGTTTCCCAAAAAAAATTACAGAAAAAATTATTTTGTGAATTTAGTGCCTGTATGTTTGATCCCTTTGCATTTTTTTGTCTTATCTTTCAGGTTCAGGGATTCTGTTCATTCTGTTCACCTTGGCTTTGCTGACTGGTACTCAAGCTGTCACTCTGAAGCATTATTTGTCCGATTCTGATATTGAAAGATTAGCACAAACTTTAGAACAGCCTTTTATAAATTTGGAGAATGCCTATTACACTGTAGTAGGCTTGCAAAAGCTAGGAAAAGAGGTAGCAGATGAGCAGGTAAGTTGTAGTGCAAAGATTATGTCAATCCAATAAAATTTCATGAATACGTATCATGTTTTTCATCTCGTACAAGTTCTCATATTTAGCATACTTCTCCCCGGGTCAAAAAGATCCACGATGCCTCCCCAATTATTTCTTAAAAGAGAAGTGTAAAGGTGACTCTTTTTTTTTTGTTTCCAAGGATACATGTGAATTAATCCTCATCTCAGATAGTCAGACTGCAAATTATTCCGTGGATCAGCATACTTAATCAAATATTATTTTCAAGTCCCTTATTATCATAATGCATTTGTACTACTTCTGCATTTGTATTGATGCTCAATAGCTATTACTATTAATAATGAAGAGCTAGTCTCAGGCTGTAGGTTCATGTTAATCAATTGGAAATATGATTCGAGAAATGCCAGGTGGAATTTAATCCTGATAGTTGATGCACTTTGGGACAGCAAATAAGGCTCGGACCTCGACAGTGACTGATCAGATCCTAGGCAGTAGTGAGAAACAGTCTAAAGATCCCTGAACATAGTACCATTAGATGGACATAGAATATAAGAATTGTGAAGTTACATTATAATAATGTGTTTTTAAAAAATTGTTAGTTGGGCCACAGCTGGAGTACTGGTCCCACACAATAGAAAGATGTGATTACGCTGGAAAGGTATCAGGGGACAGTTGTTGCCTTGGATGAACCATTTTCATTTAAAAAGAAAAAAACTGGACAGTTTCGTTTTTTCCAGGATGGGGAACCTAATTAAGGTATAAAAACATTCTATGGTTTCTATGTATTGGTGGTATAGATGATAAGAAGTGTTTTTACTCTCAGAATAGCTGCGTACAACTAGATATGGTCAGGAGGAAGGGATGTAGAGGGGATCTGAGAGAGAATTTTTTTCAGCCGGAAATGATTGGAGTTTTTGCCTACAACCACTCCTGAAAGAATGTTAGAGGCAGAGACTGCCACAACATTTAAATTAGCAATTGAATTGCAAAAGCACAAAAAATTGGATTTGTGCTTGCTAGTGGACATGATGTGGTGAGAAAGGGGAATATTATGTTTGGTAATGAGTTTATTTTTCTGAATCTTTTCATTCAGGCAGCCTGTAACTTTTTGAAATCACAAGTGGACATTGGAAGTGTTGATTCCCTTTTTTATGCCGCTGAAGCAAGTCAAGCTCTACGCAATTGTGAGGTAAGTAATGTGTAATTTGTCACCTGCGTTTATATAAAAAGCATATAGGAGATTTTTTTAAGCTTCTTTAGACATTTACTTAAAAGACTAGAGAGATTTGACCACTATGTATTTTCCTGTAACAAAGCAAGGATGATTCTAATATTGTAAGGAAGTTTGTAGTAGTAGTAGTACAGGGAACCTAATGTCTTTTAATTATATATACAATTTCACTGTACCTTTGTAATAGGGTTGCCAGCAAATAGTAAGAGTGATCAGAATTAGGTTTAATATGTCTGGCATATGTCATGAAATTTGTTGTTACATGGAAACATTACATTGCAATACATAATAAGAGCATTATTATTATTATTGTAAATTACAGTAAGATAGAACTTGGAATAGTACAGCACATTACAGGCCCTTTGACCCTCAAACCCTGCCTACCATATAACCCCCCACCTTAAATTCCTCCATATATCTGTCTAGTAGTCTCTTAAACTTCACTAGTGTATCTGCCTCCACCACTGACTCAGGCAGTGCATTCCACACACCAACCACTCTCTGAGTAAAAAACCTTCCTCTAATATCCCCCTTGAACTTCCCACCCCTTACCTTAAAGCCATGTCCTCTTGTATTGAGCAGTGGTGCCCTGGGGAAGAGGTGCTGGCTGTCCACTCTTATCTATTCCTCTTAATATCTTGTACACCTCTATCATGTCTCCTCTCATCCTCCTCCTCTCCAAAAAGTAAAGCCCTAGCTCCCTATATCTTGAGTGCCCAAGGACGGATAGTTAATCCTAAGGACTGCTGGCTTGTGGACGTCAAGGTCTTTGGGTTATTACTCTGCTCCCCCAGTAAGTTCCCCACAAAGATATATAGGTTAAATTAAATAAGTAGTACAAAAAGAGGGGGAAAAAAGTAGTGAGATAGTGTTCATGGGTTCAGTGTCTATTCAGAAATCTGATGGCAGAGAGGAAGAAGCTGTTCCTGAAACACTGAGTGTGTGCCTTTGGGCTCCAGTATCTCTTCACTGATGGTAACAAAGAGATCAGGCATGTACTGGGTGATGGGGTCCTTAAAGTTGATTTTGAAAGTTGTATCAAGAAAAGGAATGGAATTGAGTGTCATGCTAGTATTTCAAATGAAAGGAATATTATGCTGCTGCCAAAGTTGTGAGTCCTCTATTGATTTTCTCATCATGAAAAATTATTAAAGCAGGGATTACCATCAGCAAATCGCTGTTCATCTGGTGATGTAAAAAGCATATCCATGAATTTGTAATGTATTTTTGTCAGGGCTGTTATTTAACATTAATTTTATGTTGAAGGATAACAGTCAACTTCAGAATAAAATCTCTTCATTCCATGTTTTCTTTCATTCTGTTGAAAGCTAGAGAAGATATAGTCCGAACTAGCTTGAAATGTGGAAATAGATACCTTGAATATCTGACTGAAGTGGGAGGATTGCTGCGTACTAAACTCTTCCTCAAAATTCATTCACAGATTACAGTCAGCAATGAAACCAGAGATTTTTTGTTAGCAACCGTGAGTGATGATTCTTCAATTACACAGATTTATCATGCAGTGGGAGCTTTGAGTAACCTTGGCCTTCCTCTGGCATCTCAGGAGGTTCTCAAAGCCCTTGCAGCTCACATCTCCAAAGATGATGCCTCCTTGGGGTATGTAAGCTTTTGTATTGCTGTTATTCAAAACCAGTCATTTATATTTGCAGATAATTACCTCAACTCTTGTGTGTTCAAAAATGTGTATGTGCCCAGCTATCCTGCAAAGAAATTACTTAGTGATAGAGCACTACAGCACCGAGCCAGGCCCTTCAGCCTGTCTAGTCCATGCTAAACTCTTATTCTGCCCAGTCCACTGACTCGCTCTCCAATCAAAACCGCATCGAGCATTTCCACCGGCAGCTTATTCCACACTCACGCTACCCTCTGAAAGAAGTTGTTTACCCTCAGGTTCCCCTTGAATATTTCACCTTTCACCCTTAACATAACAGCTAGTTCTGGTCTCACTGAACCTCGAAGGGTAAATGTAAGCAGGATTTTTCCAATCTATGTCCTTGATAATTTTGTATACCACTATCAAGTCTCCTATCATTCTCCTACACTCTAAGGAATGAAGTCATAACCTATTCAACTTTTCTCTATAATTTATGCCCTCAGGTTCTGATAACATCCTTGTTAATTTTCTCCATATTCTTTCAATCTTTCCTGTAGGTACGTGACCTGATGCAATACTACATGTAATATTCTAAATTTGGCCTCACCAATGTCTTGTACAACTTTTAAATAACTTCCCAACTGCTGTACGCAATACTCTGATTTATGAAGGCCAATGTGCCAAAAGCTCTCCTTATGAACCATTTTCAAAGGAATTATGGTCCTGTATTCCGAGATCCCTCTGTTCTACCTCTCCTCAGTGCCCTACCATTCACTGTGTAAGTCCTGCCTGGTTTGTCCACCTCACTTTTGTCTGCATTAAATTCCATCTGTCATTTCTCCAGCTGTTGCAGATACCATTACAATCTTTGATGGCCTTCCTCGCTGTCCACTATGCCCCCAATCTTGGTGTCATCCACAGATTTGCTGATCTAGTTTACCCATTACCTAAATCAGTAATATGGATGATAAACAGCAATAGGCCCAGCACCAATCCTTGTGGCAGTAGTCCAAGGCCTGCAGTCAACAATTACCACTTTCTAGCTTCTCCCACTAAGCCAATGTTGAATCTTATTTACTACTTTATCCTACGTGCCAAGCGACTGAACCTCCTGGACCAGTGTCTCATGTGGGACTTTGTCAAAGGCCTTGCTGAAGTCCATATAGACAACGTCCACTGCTTTTCCTCCATCAACTTTACTGGTAAACTCCTCAAAGCTCTGTAAGATCGGCTAGACACGACCTACCATGCACAAGTGCTACATTTGTGTATTTTCAAAAATTGCTTTCATTATTTTAGCAGATAACATGGCGCTGAAGGAGGCTATTTGGCCCAGTATATTAGTGCAGGATCTTCAAGAGTAAACTGTAATTACTCCCACCTTTGCTCATTACTTTTCAGATATTTATCCAATTGATAAGCACAATATCCACTTTTCATTTTGAAGTTTGCTGCAGAATCTGCTTTTGCATTTGTTTTGGATGATCAGTCCATGACAATTGACTGTGTGACAATGTATCTGTTCAAATTTCACCCAGTTCTTTTCTCAATTAAATTTGTGTCCTCCAGTTACTAATCTTCCTCCTCCATAGTTACGTTATGTGCCAAACACTTAGCAAATTCTTTTGTGCTTGGAAAAGTATGTTAAACATTTCATGCACAGTAGGCCATTGAGGATTTTTTAAATTTTGGATGGTTCAATGCTGCAAAATTTTGTTGTACACAGAGACCAAGGTGTTGTGTTCAGTATCACAGGCCCTGCGTGTTATGGTGCTCAAAAGTTTTTCTCCTACTGCCTGTATCCTTGTGCTTTCCGTGTTCTAGAGATAGAAAGATAGATATTGATCCCAAAGGAAATTACAGTGTCACAGTAGCATTGCAAGTGCACACATATACAAATATTGGAAGAGAAGTAAGAAAGAATAAAAAAATAAGTTACCTCAAACAGTCTAACAGGAGCAACACACATCAAAGTTGCTGGTGAACGCAGCAGGCCAGGCAGCATCTCTAGGAAGAGGTGCAGTCGACGTTTCAGGCCGAGACCCTTCGTCAGGACTGGAGGTCCCTTCGACCTAAAAACTGTTTTATCACCCCTTGTTCAATCCCTTCCGACCTAAAAAATGACTCTCTCCACCAGTCTAACAGGAGGATGTTATCACTTCCCCAGCTATAGGTTGACTCATTATAGAGCCTGATGGGCGAGGGTAAGAATGACCTCGTATAGTGCTCTTTGGAGCAGCACAGTTGTCTTAGTCTATTACTAAAAGTGCTCCTCTGTTCAGCCAAGGTGGTATGCAGAGGGTGAGGAACATTGTCCAGAATTGCCAGGATTTTCCATAGGGTCCTTTGTTCTTCCACAGTCTCTAGCGTGTCCAGTCTGACTCCTCTAACGGAGCCAGCCTATTGGCATCACCCGTGTTGATGTCATTGCCCCAGCACACCACCACATAGAAAATTGTACTGGTGACTGCAGACTGGTAGAACATGTGAAGGAGAGGCCTGCATACTCCAAAGGATCTCGGTCTGCTCAGAAAGTAGAAGCAACTCTGACCCTTCTTGTACACTGCCTCTGTGTTGGTGCTGCACCCAGGTCTGTCATCCAGGTGCACCCCCAGTACTTGTATGTCCTTACCATCAGGGAGTGCAGGTTTAGTCTTCCTAAAGATCATTACCATCTCCTTTGTCTTCCTGATGTTTAGCTGCAGATGATTCAGCTTGCATCATTTGACAAAGTCCTCCACTAGGGCCCTGTGTGTAACTGTACAGAATCTGGAACTGTTTTTGAAACAGGCTTTGTACATAATTGCTACTTACATATCCCAGCAGATCTGGAAAGAAAATCAAGGCTGCTTGATCCTATGGTATTTCCCTGATTTCTAGTTACCATTTAGTTTTCCTGAGAAGTTTAATTACTAGCTGTCCCTATGTTTAATGCAGTGAATTTTAAGCCCAATAATTCAAAAAATACCTCTAATACCTTTTTCCCCCAAATTTGATTCAGTGGGGAGTATCTCTTGCTGCATTTGCCAGCTTACCCTATAAGGACACTAACTTGTCATTCTAATAATTTGATACAGGTATTTCATTATTATTCAAAATCAGTTTTTTATATATTGCAACAAGTCAAACAACAAAAATAGTTGGCTTCATGATTACAAGCTGAAACCAGACTGAAATGATCATTTATCTCGTGCTCTGTGAGTGATGTGTATAATTAAGTACAATTGTTGCTTTCTAAATCACCTATAATCCGACTTTATTTAGTGTATGCAGACAGACATTTGGGCACCCCTGGAGCTGTCAGTACAGTTATGAATCTGTTTATTGTTGAGGCATAAAAGCAACAGATACTGTTTATTCTGCTTCTGTATTATCCAAACACTGAGAATATTGGTAAATGTAGACAGGCAATCTGGTTTTAAGTAGAGAAGGAGGTTTATTTAAATAATGAATAATAACAAAATATCAGAGGGGGTTATTTTGTGATCTCATTGAGCGGCATAATAAACTATACAAACTCTGGAGCCTTCCAGCCTTTTGATATACAGTAACAGAGTGCAGATTTGTTCAGCTAGTGATTACTTCAGTTTTACTCTACTAGTACATCAAAATTACAGGATCACTAAATCAGAATCAGATTCAATATTACCAGCTTACATGAAATTTGGTGTTTTGCGGCAGCAGTACATTGCAATACATGGTAATTAAAAACTATAAATTACAATAATAAGTATATATAAAATAATAAATAACTAGTGCAGAAAGTGAGGGTAAAAAATACTGAATGAACTGGTTTGAAGACCGAATATAATATTAATAGTAAGACTGTTGGCAGTGTGGAGGATCAGCGGGATCTTGGGGTTTGTGTCCGTAGGACACTCAAAGCTGCTGCGCAGGTTGACAGTGCTGTTCAGAAGGTGTATGGTGGGTTGGCTTTCATCAACAGTGGGATTGAGTTCAAGAGTCGCGAGGTAATGTTACAGCTATATAAGACCTTAGTTAACCCCACTTAGAGTTCTGTGCTCATTTCTGGTCACCTCTCTACAAGCAGGATGCTATAGAGAGTGCAGAGGGGATTGCCTGGATTCGAAGTGTGTTTTATGAGAATAGGTTGAGTGAACTTGGCCTTTTCTCCTTGGAGCAATGGTGGATGAGAGGTAACCTGATAGAGGTGTGTAAGATGATGAGAGGCATTGATCGTGTGGATAGCCAGAGGCTTTTTCCCAGGGCTGAAATGACTGGCACGAGGGGCATTGTTTTAAGGTGCTTGGAAGTAGGTACGAGGGTGATGTCAAAGGAAAGTTTTTCACACAGAGAGTGGTGCATGCATGGAATGCACTGCCTGTGACGGTGGTGGAGGCAGGTACAATAGGGTCTTTTAAGAGACTATATTTAAGATGGGTACATGGAGCTTAGAAAACTAGAGGGCAATGTGGTAGGGAAATTCTAGGCAGTTTCCAGAGTAGGTTACATAGTTGGCACAACTTTGTGCCTGTAATGTGCTGTAGATTTCTATGTTCTATTGGCTATTCAGATTCTGATTGTGATGGAGAAGAAATTGTTGTTCCTGAAGTGTTGAGTGTATGTCTTCAGGCTCCTGTACCACTTCCTTGATGGTAGCAATGAGAAGAGCCATTTCCGAGATGATGGATGGTGCCTTTTTAAGGCATCGCCTTTGAAGGTGTCCTGGATGCTGGGGAGGCTATTGCAAATGATGGAACTTGCTGAGTTTACAACTTCCTGCAGCTTTTTTCGCTCCTGTGCAGTAGCCCCTCCGTACCAGACAGTGATCCAACCAGTTAGAATGCTCTCTACAGTACATCTGTAGAAATTTGCGAGTGTCTTTGGTGATCTACTGATTCTGCTCAAACTTCTAATGAAATATAGCCGCTGTCATGCATTATTTGTAATTGCATCAATATGTAGGGCCCAGGATAGATCCTCAGAGGTGTTAACATCTAGGAACTTGAAACTACGCACACCTTACACTTCTGATCCCTCGATGAGGATTGGTGTCTGTTCCCTTGACTTGCCCTTCCTGAAATCCACAATCAATTCCTTGGGTTTACTGACTTTGAGTTGTTGCTGTGACACCACTCAACCGGTTGATCTATCTTACTCCTGTATGCCTCCTTGTCACAATCTGAAATTCTATCAGCAGTGGTTGTGTCGTCGGCAAATTTGTAACTGGTGTTTGAGCTGTGCCTAGCCACACAGTCGTTGGTATAGAGAGAGTAGAGCAGTGGCTAAGCACACATCCTTGAGGCACACCAGTGTTGATTGTCAGTGAGGAGGAGATACGATTTCCGATCCACCCAGAGTGTGGTCACCCTGTGAGGAAGTCAAAGATCCAGTTACAGAGGCCCAGGTTTTGGAGCTTCTTGATTAGAACTGACAGTATGATTGTGTTGAAGGCTGAGTTGCAGTCAATAAGCAGCTGCATGATGTAAGTATTACTGTTGTCCAGGTGATTGAAGGCCGAGTGAAGAGCCAGTGAGGTTACATCCACTGTCAACTTACTATAGCGATGGGCAAATTGCAGTGGGTCCAGGTGCTTGCTTGGGCAGGAGTTGATTCTAGCCATGATCAACCTCTCAAAGCACATTATCATAGAAGATGTGAGTGCCACTGGATGATAGTTGTTGAGGCAGCTCACCCTTCTCTTAGGCGACAGTATGATTATTACCCTTATGAAGCAGGTGTAAGTCTCTGACTGCAGCAGTGAGAGATTGAAGATGTCTGTGAACACTCCCACCAAATGGTTGGCAAATGTTTACAGAGCCCTACCTGATATACCATCAGAGCCTGACACCTTGCTCACCCTCTTAAAAAATGTTCTGACTTAGGCCTCCAAGGCAGAGATCACAGGGTCACCAGATGCTGCAAGGATTCACAGAGATGTAATTTTAATCTCCCTTTCAAATTGTGCATAAAAGGCAATGAGATCATCTGAGAGTGAAGCATCACTGCCATTCATGATGTTAGGTTTTGCTTTGTAGGAAGTAATGGCCTGCAAAGCTTGCCAGAGCTGACGTGCATCCAATTCCATCTGTAGACTCAATCGAGTTGTTTCTTTGCTCTTAAGATAGTCTTCAATATATCGTATCTGGACTCCTTGTATCGTTCTGGATCACAGGTCTTGAATGCCACAGAATTATCCCTCAGCAGATTACAAATCTCCTGGTTCACTCATGGGTTTTGATTTGGGTGTGTCCAGTATTTTTTCAAAGGCACACGTTTATCCTCACAGGTTTGTTGAAGTCAGTGACAACTGTGGCGTATTCATACACACTCGGAAGATGAATCCCTGAATATTTCCCAGACCAGCGACTCAAGGCGGTCCTGTAAGTGCTCTTCTGCCTCCCTTGACCATACTTCTTAGTCCTCACCACTGGTGCTGCAGTCATTATTCTCTGCTGAAGTAGAAGTCAGCCAGGTGATCAGGCTTTCCAAAGTGTGGGCAAGGGATGGCAAGGTAAGCACTCTTGATGGTGGTATGGCAGTGGTCAAGTGTGTTGATTCACCTGGTTCAATACATGATAAACTGGTGATAGTTGTACAGAGACTTCTTCAAGCTGGCCTGGTTGAAACCTCCTGTAGTGATAGGGAAGGCATCAGGGTGCACCGTTTCATGCCTGCTGTTTAGAGTTGCAAGAAAAAGTATGTGAACACTTTGCAGTTATCTGGTTTTCTGGATTAATTACTCATAAAATGTCATCTGTTCTTCATCTGTCACAATAATAGACACAATCTGCCTAAACTAATAACATACAAACAGTTGTACTTTTCATGTCTTTATAGACCACATTGTTTAATCATTCAGAGTTCAGGTTGGAAAATGCATGTGAACCCTTGTATTTAATAACTGGTAGAACCTCCTTTAGCAGCAGTAATTCCACCAAACACTTCCTGTACCTGCTGATCAGACTTGCACAAAGGCGTAGAGGAACTTTAGGCCATTCCTCTATATAAAACTGTTTCAGTTCATCAGTATTTCAGGGATGCCTTGCATGAACAGCCCTCTTCATATCTTGCCACAGCATCTCATTTGGGTTAAAGTCTGGATGCTGGCTTGGTCATTAAAAAGAAAATTCATGTTTTGTAAAACATTCTGTTGTTGATTTACTCTTGTGTTTTCAGATCATTGTCTTGTTGCACCATCTAATTTCTATTAAGCTTCAGGTGACAGACCGCGACTCTGACATGTTCCTTGATACACTTTTGAATTCGTTATTCTCTTGATGATTGCAAGCTGTCCAGGCCAGGAGGCAACAAACCAGCCCCAAACCATGATGTTCCTTCCACCATGCTTCACAGTTGGAATGAGGTTTTGGTGTTGGTATGCAGTGCCCTTTTTCCTCCAAACATAGCAGTGTGCATTTCTGCCAGAAAGTTCAACTTTTATCTCACCTGTGCACAGAGCATTGTCCCAGAAGCATTGTGGAACAACCAGATGGTCTTTTGCAAACTTGAGATGTGCAGCAATATTTTGTTTTGAGGGCAGTGGTTCCCTCTGTGGTGTCCTTCCATGAACACCATTTTTGTTTAGTGTTTATCTTAGTTGACACATGAACAGAGGCTTTAGTAAGTTTTAGAGATTAATGCAGGTCAGTTGGTGTTACCCTTGGGTTCTTTTTCACCTCCTTCAGCACTGCAGGTTGTGCTCTTGGGGTGATCTTTGCAGGACACCCATTCCTAGGGAGAGTAGCATTTCTACTGAATTTCCTCCACTTGTAGAAAATTTTATCTTATTGTGGACTGATGAGCACTCAGCTCTTTAGAAATGCTGTTGTAGCCTTTTCCAGCTTCATGCATCTCTACAATACTTCTAAGATCCTCTGAAAGTTGCTTTGATTTAGGCATGGTGCACATAAGCAGATCCTTCCTGAGAAGAGCTGGCTCTGTCAGTAACCTGACTTTGTGTGTCTGCTTTATAGGGCCTGGCACCTCTACAACCCATACCTCCAATCTCATCTCATTAATTGGAACACCTGACTCCAAATAGCTTTTGTAGAAGGCATTACCCCAGAGGTTTACATACTTTTGTGGACCTAGACTGTGAATGTTTAAGTGGTTTTACCAGTATTGACGAGAAGAAGTACAATTGGTTGTGTGTTATTAGTTTAGGCAGATTTTGTTTGTCAATTATTGCAACTTAGATGAAGATTTTATGAGTAATTAATGCAGAAAACTAGGTAATTGCAAAGGGTTCACCAACTTTTCTCTTGCAACTGTACATTGCTGAGCTCCTCCAGAGACTACCTGATCTTTACCTGTGGAATGTACACCACTACTAGGATGATGGTGGAAAATGAAGTTTTCTCTGATCTTTTTTTTTAGTTTTTTTTTTGCCATGTGCCTGCGTGCATGCGAGTCTGTGCGTGCATGCGTCTGTGATGATGTCTTTTTCATGGCTTTTTTTTTACAAGGTGTGGAACGAGAGAGACTGTGTGGCGCGCCACTCCTCACGCAGACATTTTCACAGTATTTTCCCTTTATTTTACGAGGTCGAGTTGTGATCTCGACACTCAACCGGGCACGGATGGAAAGCGTACTTGGGAGCGGACCCGACTGGTTTTGAACCCAGGAACCTCCACTCCCTGGTCCGGCACCAATGTCATTGCGCCACCAGCCGGCCCCTTTTTTAAGTTTTCTAAAGTACAGAAAATTTGTTTATTATTGTACAGTGAACTGAGATACTGTATAAAACTTCATTTTGCATCCCGTCTGTACAGATCATTTCATCCCTTGATCATTGAGGTAGTACAAGGGAAAACAATAACAATGCAACATAATTTGTTACGGTTACAGAGAAAGTGCATTGTAGATAGACAATAAGGTGAAATAGTGTAGCATTTGTGTGGTGGTTCAAATTGATTGTAATGTAACCCAGTTTTAATTCATCATTAGCCTTTTTTATTTGTGTATATATACTGTGTGTATATATATGCATCCCTAGTATTAAACAGCTCTATGTTCTTACTCTTGACAGAATTATCCATGCACTCTTGGCAGCTTCTTACCTTTCTCAGCAGGCTAATCTGAAGAGCATTATGGAGGAGATTGAGGTAAAAAAAAATAAAAAGCTAAACAGTCAAAATAAACAAGGGAAATTTTTAAAGTTCTAAACTGATATTCTATAAGGAAAATGTTGATACAACTTTTGGGTACAATGAAGTGACTTGGGTGGTTTGGATTTTGGCAAGTTAGTTATTTTAGTAGGAAACATTTTACCTGTAGGAAAAGTAATGAAAATACAATTTTAAACGGTAGCGCTTGATTTGTAATGTGAATGGACTTTTATTGTATTACATGACCCTTTGAGATAATGTTAACTTTTATACCTGAAGTTCACTTGAAAACCAGGCCTCATATTTGTTCTAAAGAATATTAATTGTTCAGCAATAGCTCTGTTATTTTGTATATGACCTTGTGTATTTTGTTGACCATTTTGTACTTAAGGCTATAAATGCCAACCTTTATTTTTCCCTTTTAAATGTATTTGAAATTGTAAATTAAATCAGTAGTGTACATGCAAATAAATCACCTGCAGCAGAATTATACCTTATGTCACTTAAACTCTTGAACCCTATACCCATCCTGGATGCTTAAAGGTCAAGCTTCGACTTTCTGTTAAAATGGCAGGTGATTTAATTATGAAATTCTGATTCTTTTCCTGCTTTCTATATGCAAGGAGAAGCCACGGTTTCAAAACTATATCTCTAAATTTTGTAGTAAAATTAAGTTCAAGCATTTTTATTCCCCTAAGTTTAATATGATTCCGTTAAAGGTCAATAATTTTTGTGGTGCATTTTGTTGTTAACATGTGTATATTTTATAATTTGTATACCTTTTCAAGCAGTTTTCTTTTGTTCTTGTAGACGAAGCCTAGGTCAACCATTCCCTCAGTGTTTTCACATTTCTTGATATTTAACTAAAATTTACTCTATCTTTTAAACCTTTCACAAATCATATTCAATGTCTAAGTGAATCTTCCTTGTTTTCAGAAGATTGAGCAGGGCATTGTTTTTGGTTTTAACTGGCATGTCAATTAAGTAGTAATAGACCAGGAAGTAATACATTTTACAGTGGTTATTCAAATTAGTTAGCTACTTGTAACCTTTTTTTGTGGCGTGTAACTTTTTTTTCATTGGCTTTGAAAGTCATGACTTAAACAATCTTGTTATGAGCTAATTCCTGGCATTCTAACCTGGGTGGAAAAATGTTCAGACATTGAAGCACTTTCTCGGTCTTGTTAATTAAACTGCTAAATTCAAATGTAACCATTGATCAAATACATTCTGAAATCCAGGCCCTGCTAAGTCAGAATAATCAACATTGCTATCGTTATTTGTTAAGAGCGTAGCTGCTACCAGGAAAAGCCCGAGTACCAATTACAATCTTTATTCCTCAAGGTTAGTGAAAGACAAACAATTTTGAAGCAGAGTTTGATGATTTCATAACTTTAACAAAGAAGTTCGGTTAAATTTTTTTCAGATTACTCAAGGTCAAATTTATCTGTATTTGCCTTTAATATTTAATTGCATAAGGGTGAACGTACCCGAGTAGACTTGGGAGTCAACTGTTCTAAGTTTTTAAATATTAGATGGCTCTTTAAAGCCAAACTAAATTTGGTACTTTACAATAGATTAATGAATCTGCTTTTCTTTCCTTTTCAGGATCTGATTGCCCGCCTTGATGACTTGGGGGGTATTTATCTTCAGTTTGAGGAAGGGTTAGAAACCACAGCAATGTTTGTCGCTGCTGCCTATAAGCTCTCTGACCATGCTGGAATGGAACCAGCTATCAAAGAGGTAAGCATGGTGAATAAGAAACAGGGATATTGAATAACAATGCTTAGTTCATTTGAATAGAAAAATCAATTAATAGTACTCTACTAGTGTTTTGTGGAGACCCTGCCCATTTTTATTTCAAACAAGAGAAAATCTGCAGATGCTGGAAATCCAAACAACACACACAAAATGCTGGAGGAACTCAGCAGGCCAGGCAGCATCTATGGAAAAGAGTATAGTCAACATTTCGGGCCAAGACGCTTTAGCAAGACTTTTTATTTTTATTTTACGGGCAATCAGAAGAAATAGATTCCTACATCTGGATTTCTGAAATATTTTATTTTAAAGTACTCCTACATGGAAAATGTATGTTTTCAAATAATGTATTTTTAACTTTAACAATTAAAAGAACGTTGGGGTCTTTATTCTTTGGAGCATAGAAGGTTGAGGGGGGACTTGATAGAGGTATTTAAAATTCTGAGGGGGATAGATAGAGTTGATGTGGATAGGCTTTTTCCATTGAGAGTGGGGGAGATTCAAACAAGAGGACATGAGTTGAGAGTTAAAGGGCAGAGGGAACTTCTTTACTCAGAGAGTGGCAGCTGTGTGGACCGAGCTTCCAGCAGAAGTAGTTGAGGCAGGTTCAATGTTGTCATTTAAAGTTAAATTGGACAGCTATATGGACTGGAAAGGAATAGAGGGTTATGGGCTGAGTGCAGGTCGGTGGGACTAGGTGAGGGTAAGAGTTTGGCATGGACTAGAAGGGCGGAGATGGCCTGTTTCTGTGCTGTAATTGTTATATGGTTATATTAAAAAAACTTAATTATGCATCCCTGCCATGCCACTCCATTTTGTTTTGTGTAAGGAGGAGTAATGTGTCATCAGTAGCTCCAGTCATTACAGAAGGCTTTATGTAGTCCAAGAAATAGATCACATTTACTGTTGATGTTCTTTTGTTATAAAAGCCATGTCCTTTCCCAGACTTTGAATGTCTTTGCCCTCTCTGTCTTTGATTGCCTGTAATGTGATCCAGTTTGATGGACTGGTGCTTGCTTGATTCCATTTTTATCTTTCCATTTGTAATCTAAGCATCATCTCTAGTGGTTTTTCATCACTTATTATCTTTGACCTCCAGCAGTCTCCTCTCACCTCCATTTTGCCCCCAGGCAAAATCATAGGGCGAAAACCAGCCTCATCTTGTATGTCTACAGTAGTGTCATGGACAGATCAACTCAAGAATTTTTAGAGTTATGGGGTTAAGTATTTGATTTGAGATTAAAAATTGTACACAAGCTTTGTGATTCTAAATGATCACTAATGTTTTAGCTGATCATGTTCAAATATGTGGATGTACATAAAGAAATGCAGAAAATGAATTTAAAAATGCAAACACGAGAAAATCTGAAGATGCTGGAAATTCAAGCAACACACACAAAATGCTGGTGGAACGCAGCAGGCCAGGCAGCATCTTTAGGAAGAAATACAGTCGACATTTCGGGTCAAGACGTTTCATCAGGACTAATGGAAAAAAGATATAGTAAGAGATTTGAAAGTGGGAGGAGGAGGGGAAGACCCGAAATGATAGGAGAAGACAGGAGGGGGAAGGATGAAGCCAAGAGCTGGGAAGTTGATTGGCAAAAGGGATACAAGGCTGGAGAAGTGGGGGGGGGGGGGGGTATCATAGGATGGATGGCCTTGGAAGAAAGAAAGGGAGAGGGGAGCACCAGAGGAAGATGGAGACCAGGCAAGGAGTTATTGTGAGAGGGAAAGAGAGAGAATAAAAATTAGGGATGGATAAGAAAGGGAGGAGGGGCATTAACGGAAGTTAGAGAAATCAATATTCATGCCATCAGGTTGGAGGCTACCCAGACGGAATATGAGGTGTTGTTCCTCCAACCTGAGTGTGGCTTCATCTCAACAGTAGAGGAGGACATGGATTGACAAAATGAATTCATTGCTTCTGATCCTCTAGTATCACTGCAAAGCTAAAATATCTCCAGTCAGCTTTTATGTATTATATACAACTGTATATTTGTAACATTCTGCTTTACTTGTATTTTTTTAATTTCAGGATCAGGTCATTCAACTGGTTAATGCTATTTTCAGTAAGAAATATTATGCCACATTGTCGGAGGCTTTCAGCATTGCCTGTGCGGCTGCAGCTTTATCTCAGAATCATTATCACGTTCCAGTTATTGTAGCACCTGAAGGATTAGCCTCTGTTTCTCATAAGAAGACCAATCTGAAGGTAATTTCTATTACATCTGCTTACTTTGCATTAACTCAGTTCATCATGAATATCAAAAGTTTTATTTTCCAAACAGCAAAATTTTTCTTCCTGAGTTGTTAAAAAAATTTGAATCTCCTTTCTCTATATTTCCTGATTTAATGACTACCTTTGTCGCCTTAATGATCTGAGCAACCTGGCCATCAACATTTTGTATATAACTGTACCAAGAGTGAAATACTGCAACAGCAATTTGCGTTTATGACCTGAGCCAGATAGCCATTAACTATTGCAGTTTCATCATACAGTACTCAAACAAGTATTTGATAAGATGGGTCTGAGTGAGGAAAAAATAAGATACTTTGTCAGATGATACAAATGAATGTTCTAATTTGGTCTAAACAATTTAATTTCACTTCAGGGGCGGAATCTTATTGACCTAGCTTTGCACGCAAGTCTGCGCTGATGTAGTCCCACCTAAACACTCTGATAGCAATGACAAGTGGAAAGCCCTGCTTCTTGGGCTTGTCAGCTTTAAAGTTGTGAGACATCCTTAAATGTTTCTGATGTATGAAAAAATTAAAAACAGTCTTAAGTTTAATCCTGAATGAGAACTTTGACATCTCATCTAATTTTGGAACAACATCAAGGGTGATTGGAAAGGAAGTAGTAATAAATTTGAACCACACCCAAAATTCTGGAGGATCTCAGCAAGTCATAAGTAATATATGTGTGTATGCATATGTATTTATTCTTTAAGAAATAGACTGATTATTGAATCACAATGTCAGAGACAAAAATCATATGGCACATCAGTCTTTGCATGTTCTCTGAAGAGCAATTCAATCAGCCCCACTCTGAATATTCAAATTCAATTTGAAAGGTACGTTTGACTTGGTCATCTCATTGGTAAAAAGTTCCAGATCATCACCAATCTATACTCTTTAATATGTCACATCCTTTTCAAACTCCCTTAGCATTTTCTTGAATCTTGATGGAAACAGCTTTTTTTATTTTCTTGATAGGGTGGCACAGTGAAGCAGATTTTAGTTCAGCTGTCTAGCAGCTCTAGGGGTTTAGGTTTGATCCTGACCTCATGTCTGTGAAGATTGCAAGTTCTCCTCATGTCCACCTGGGTTTCTGGCATGTGTTGAGTTTTTCTCCATGTCCCGGGGGACTGCTGGTATAATAATTGGCTCTGTACATTACCCCTTACTGAGGGTAGGGGCCAAAAGAATCAAAAGTAGTTGATGGGTATGTGAGAGCTAGTATTCAGGGAAATGAACAGATAAGGAATGGGCTTTGGATTACTCAGCTTGGACTAAATGGTGTACTGTGTTGTAACAATAAACTCATCATGATCTTGTATTTTCTATTCATAGTCTTGTTTCAAAGAGCGTTATCTGCAGTTACTCCACTCTAACCTCGATGCTAAAATCGCTCATCTCTAAGACAATGTGGTCAATTTCTTTTCAACTCCACTTAGGGCACGAAGATTACAGCTCCAGTAGAAACAATGTAAAATTACAGTGGAATTTATACTTTTGACGTCTTAGCAACGAGGTTACCCGATCTTTTTGCATCATGCGATATAATGCAAAATGTGAGAGCCAATCTTGAGTGAGAACCTTGATATCTCATCTAATTTTGAAACAACATCGAGGGTGATTGGAAAGGAAATGGTAATAAATTTGGACCACACCCAAAATTCTGGAGGAACTCTGCAAGTCAAGTAGCACCTAGGGAGGAGAATACACAGTTTATGTTTTGGGCAAAGTGTTTCAGGATTTGAACCACTTTTTGGGCCAAAGAATTATGGGCACTTGAAGGACCAACATTGCCCTTTGTGCTTCAGAACGAATACATGTGAAATGGAAAAGATAGTAAATTTGTGAAGTTGTACTATTTTTTTTTCAATTGATTTTTAAGGTGTGTAGATTCATTTTGCTAAATGACATCATTTAGATGCTTTTTTTTTCCAAAGCTCTCTGTCATAAATGTAGAGAAGGAATTAGACTTGTTCAAGTTACTAAATAAGTTATGTTTAAAGAGAATATTTTAAACTGCAATTCTTCTGTTCTGGCAGTTGGAAAAATAGTAAATTTAACAGTAAGAACTAATAACCTGTTTCATAAAAATTCACCTGGCTTTAGCTTAAACCAATAGTAGCCAACAGGAGCAGATTCACTTCCAGGGCTTTTTACTCTAGGTATTAACACAAACCATTTTTCATAGAAGCAAAAGTAATCATGGTATAACATCTGAAAAATGAAGGGGAAATATAACTTCTATGCCCTTAACAAGTGGCATTTATATTGTCCTAGGGCATGGATTACGAACTAATGGCATGTGTACCCAAGATGGCAGGTGAAGAAATTTTGTTGGCATGTAGCATGCAGTGCCACCCTTCAATTCTATAAACCACACCCAAGAGAAAAAGATACATAATTATTATCTTTACTGCCAAATGATGCAGTAAATACTGATATTTTTTTTTACAACCCAAGAGTGGTGAGATTGGGTGATAATGTTTGGAAATCCTTGCAGATCTGCTGCATGTCTCACTATTGGATAGGAATCGCTTGGGCCAGTTGGCATTGGCTTCACTTTGCTTTTATATTTTCTTCTGTCATTTGTGAGTGTGCACTGGATTTTCAGTGATAATATGGTAAATATTGTATGGAGTTTTGCACCTCCATTAATATTTAATAGTTTTGCTGAAATGCTTCATTTATTTCAATCTGTCTCTGTTACGCTTCCATAGATAGTAAAATAGTGAATACACAATAGGCAACAGGACTCGTCCTTTTGCCTTCTAGTACCTGATTATTGTACTTAAATCATGAATCAGTAATAATTTCTGCTCAAATTTAACATGTGAGAATTTTGTAGAAGATTATCACAAATTTGGGCAAACACTTCAAATTTTGCCATTCCAGGATATACTTTATGATATATTTTAAGAAGCAGTAAATTATTGTTGGCAGCTGGAAGGAATCTTTGATTGCAGTTGTGTTGATAACTCTGAAAATGTTGTTAGCTTTTACTTCATTTGATATCCACTTTTTTTTTGCTAGTTGCGTGTGATGAATGTCATGTCCCAGAGTCTGACTTCAGCTGATGTTCAACTTGAATATGCCAAATCTGTTTTGACAAAGAACACAGTTCTTCAGCAAACATCTTTTACCTTGAATGGGTAAGAATGAGACTTTGTGACCTATTCACCTAGGTCTCTGTGGATGACCTGAAATGACTGATACTAGTTATCTCTTAAGTTGAGAGAGATGATAATTTTCCCACTCTGCACCAACCAAATCCCATAACACTGAATTTCAAAAGAAAAGGTGTAAAATATGCTGGCAGCAAATGTGGTAAACAGCTGCAGTATAACATTTAAGGAATCTTGTATTATAGCTGAAAAGTTTGTATATATTCGGTGGAGAGAAAATTGCAGATGCTGGACATCCGAAGCAGCATGCACAAAATGCTGGAGGAACTCAGAAGGCCAGGCAGCATCTATGGAAAAGAGTGAACAGTCAACGTTTCAGGCTGAGACCTTTCATCGGGACTGGAAAGGAAGGGGGGGAAGTCTGAGTAAGAATGTGGGGCTGGGGAGGAGGTAGTACAAGGTGACAGGTGAAACCCGGAAAGGGGGAGGGGGTGAAGTGAAGAGCGAAGAAGTTGATTTGTGAAAGAAAGAAAGAAAGGGCCAGTGAAGGGGAATCTGAAGGGAGAGGACAGAAGACCATAGAGGAAAGGGAAGGGGGAGGAGCACCAGAGGGAGGTAATGGGCTGATAAGGAGATATGGTGAGAGAGGGGAAACAGGAAAGGTGAAGGAGAAAGGGGTGCAATTACCAGAAGTTCAAGAAATCGAAGCTCATGTCATCGGTTGGAGGCTACTTAGGCGGAATAGAAGGTATTGTTACTCCAAGCTGAGTATGGCCTCATTGTGGCACTAGCGAAGGCCATGGACTGAATGTTGAAATGGGAATAGGAAATTGGTTTGAAATGGGTGGCACCAGGAAATCCCGTTTTTTGTGGCAAATGGAGCAAAGGTGCTGTGTTAGTCACCCAATCTATGTCGGGTGTCACTGATATACAGGAGGCTATGCCGGGAGAACTGATACGGTCGATGACCGCAGCAGACTTGCTTGGTGGTGGGATCCCATTGGAAATGGCAGAAGTTAAGGAGAATTATGTACTAGTGAGTGGTGAGTACAAAAGGAACCCTATCCCAGGTGTGGTGACGGGAGAATGGGTGAGGGCAGGCGTGGAGTGTAGAAGGAAATGTCCTCCTTCAAAGAATGGAGCTTCCCTTCCTCTACCATCAACACTGCTGTCACCCACGTCTCTTCCATTTTGCGCACATCTGCCCTCACCCCATCCTTCCGCCACCACACCAGGGATAGCGTTCCTCTCAGAAAATTCCTCCTACTTATTCCTTGATCAGGACCCCACTGAGGAGCATCTGGCCATTGTCTCCTTCACCATCACCAACCTTATCGACCCTGGGGATCTCCCATCCACTGCCACCAACCTCATGGTTCTCTCACCCTGCACCTTCCATTTCTACCTCTTTCCCAAAATCCATATACCTGACTGTCCAGGTGGAAACCATTCTTTCTGCCTGCTCCTGCCCCACTGAACTTGTGTTCTGCATACCTTGACTGTATTTTCTCGCCCTGGTTTAGTCCCTTCCGACCTACATCTGTGACACTTCACATGCTCTTGATCTTTTCAGTGTCTTTAAGTTGCCTGACCCCAGTCATCTCATTTGCAGTCTGGATGTCCAGTCTCTATACACCTCCACCTCCCATCAGGAGGGCCTTAAAGCTCTCCATTTCTTTTTGGACAACAGACCCAACGGTTCCCCTCCACAACCACTCTCCTCCATCTGGCGGAACTGGTCCTCACCCTCAATAATTTCTCCTTCAGCTCCTCCCACTTCCTACAAACCAAAGATGTAGACATGGGCACTTGCATGGGTCCCAGCTATGCCTGCCTTTTTGGCGGTTACATGGAAGAGTCTGTGTTTCAAACCTACACCATCATCGTTCCCCAACTCTTCCTACGCTAAATCAACTACTGCATAGACGCTGTTTCCTACACCAATCCTGAGCTCGTCGATTTCATCAACTTTGCCTTCAACATCCACCCTGCCCTCAAATTTACTTGGTCCATTTCTGGCCTCTCTCCCCTTTCTCAATTCACACTCTATCTACTGATATCTTTTATAAACCCACTGACTCTCGCTGCTATCTAGACGAAACCTATACCTGTTCCAACCCTGTCGCGTGCAAAAATGCCATCCTTTTTCTCAGTTCCTCCTTCTCTGCCGTATCTGCTCTCAGGATGAGGCTTTTCATTCCAGAATTAATAAGATGTCATCCTCCTTCAAAGAAAGGTGCTTCCCTTCCTCCACGTCAATGCTGCCTTCACCCACATCTCTTCCATTACGCACACACCCGCTCTTGCCCCATCCTCCAGCCACCACACCAGGGATAGGGTTCTCACCTATCACCCCATTTGCCCCTGTGTCCAGTACATAATTCTCTGGAACTTCTGCCATCTCCACCAGGATCCAACCCTCATCTTTCCCTCCCTCGCCCTCCCACCCCACCTTCTGCACTTTTCACAGGGGTCACTCCCTACATGATCCCTTGTCCATTCGCCCCTCCCAACTAATCTTCCTCCTGCTACTTATCCTTGCAATCAGAACAAGTGCCACACCTACCCCTACATCTCCCTCACTATCATTCAGAGCCCTAAATAGTCCTTCCAGGTGAGCAACAATTCACCTATGAGTCTATTGGAAATCTACTGTATCTGGTGCTCCTAGTGTGGCCTCCTGTATATCGGTGAGACCCAACGTAGATTGGGAGACTGCTTCGCCAAGCATCTACGTGACGTCCACAAAAATAAGTGGGATTTCCAGTGGCCTCCCATTTCAGTTCTACTTCCCATTCCCATTCCAACATGTCAGTCCGTGTTCTCTTCTACTGCTATGATGAGGCCACACTCAGGTTGGAGGAGCAACGCCTTGTATTCCGTTTGCATAGCTTCCAACCTAGTGGCATGAACGTTGATTTCTCAAACTTCTGATAATTCTCCCCCCATTTCATTCCCATTCCCGTTTTCCTCTCTACTCCTTGCCTACCCATCACCTCCTTCTGGTGCTCCACCCCCTTCCCTTTCTTCCATGGACTTCTGTCCTTCCTCTATCAGATTCCCCTTTCTCCAATCTTATATCTTCTTCACCAATCAAGTTCCCAGCTCTTTATTCCACCCCATCTCCCAGTTTCACCTATCACCTGCCTCCTTGTACTTCTTCCTCCCCTACACCCCCACACCTTCTTAGCCTGACTCTTTCCCCTTCCTTTCCAGTCCTGATGAAGGGTCTCGGCCCAAAACATCAGCTGTTTACTCATCCATGGAGGCTGCCTGGCCTGCTGAGTTCCTCCAGCATTTTGTGTGTGTTGCTTTGTATATATTCAACTTCCATGTTGGGGTTCCATGTGGCAAGCTGGGCATCTAATTGCCTGACACACTTCCACAATGACATATCTATCTATAGAGTCTTGAACTGTTTCAGTTCCAGTTTTGCTTTCTCCATGGATATTCCTGATCTCTGATATTCCCGATCTCTGATATTCCCAGCAATCTGTTTTTTGAGGTCTCCGCATCTTCTGATCATCATTTCACAGCTTTTCTATGACCTTTTATTTTTCTTTCTGCTTAACTGTCCTCATAAATCTCAACAACTAGAAGGCTCTACAAAAAGTACAGTTGCCTCAGTAGCCCTGTGCTCACCTTATTATCAGAGCGATTCATCTTATCCTACCCATCTTTCCCCTACCCTCTCTGCTACTTGCTTTCTTACTTTTTCCAGTCCAGATGAAGGGTCTTTGACTTAATAACTCATTTTCTATTTTCACAGCTGCTACATGGACTGATGTGTGCTTCTAGCATTTTCTCTCTTTATTTCAGTTTTCCATTACCTGTAGTTTTTGATTTTCAGTTCATGTGTTCAGTATTGGTATTAAAAAGTCTTTGGCAGCATATTGATGTTGTTATGATTCGTGTTCTTCTTTGAAAAGAATGTAGTATTACCTGCTGACTATAAACCTTTCCATCTAGATCGGGTACCTAACTTAAGCTCAGATCATGGAAATTCCTAAATTTTAGGCAAAATTAAGCAGTCAATCTCATTGAAGAACTCTCAGTTTTACATCTTTTTTCAGTTTTACAAAATGAAGAGCCAAGTATACACTAGAAACTGCAGCATTTTCTTAATGTTTTGAAATATTTGACGGTTCTACACTTCATACAAATTATTGTAGGATTGCCTAGATTGCAAAGGTGCAGTTAAAGCACGATATACTATTAAAAGATGTTACTTGCCTTGTGTTAAAAAACGGTTTGAAGTATTAATGCTAAAGATGGTCTGATAATAAGGAATTTTAAGATTTGTGCTGTGGTTGGTGGTAAATCAGCACAACTTGTGGAGGAGCATGGAGTCACCTAATGACTTGCATTTTTGATTTACAATGCAAGTCTTCGCTCTAGAAATTGTTGTAATTTCTTGATGAAGTGTTAGGTTTTATGAACTAGCAAAATCCTGACCATATGATATTATGATATTTGGTTTTAATATTGATACATTGCTTGGTTTAATCAGAGCTTTAGTTATTCCCTTCGGTGAAATACTTCTCATGGAATATGTTAAATAGCAAATCATTGAATCAAATTGTTTCTATGCCACTTTGAGTTATATTGGGCTATGAATTCAATATCTACAGCTCCAAGATAGTAGGCATCAAAGTATGGTCATATCCGGCATCTGTTAGATCTTCTATTTGGTTTAACAGTCAGTTAGCACTTCAATTGAAGTTAGAAGGTCACCCAGCAGTTCTAGTCTTCGAATGGTGCGTGGGATAAAGTAGTTGTATAATGTGAAGAAAACACTTTTTCAAAAGAATTGCCTTTTTCATATTGCGTGTACATAATTTCACTATTTTATTGAAACTGCTTTGTTTTGAAATTGGGAAAGGCAAAATTTCCTGTGAATAATGCACATTAGTGATTCTTAATTCTGGAAGTTAATATTTTATCAGATAGCATTAAATATTTATTGACACCTAATATTATGTTTTTCATTAGTGATGTTTTTGAATTGAATTTTATGGAGGCAAAGCCACCAAGTGGATATTACGATTTCTCTATTGTTGTGGATGGTGATAGCCGATTTAGGGGAAATCATGTGGAGGTAGGTGCATCATTTTAAATGGTTTAATACAAGAATTTCTTTAAAAGGAAAGTATGAAATAGACTTATGCCATTTATCTCCGTAAATATAGTATGATTTGTACAAGTTCATATACATTTTCGAAGATTGCTTACAAGCCCAACTCTTTTTCCAAGATGTTATCCTTGAATCTCGTTATATGTTTCCAACATTGTTCAGAGTATTCCCCCACCACATAATCCTGACTAATGGTGCACTTGTAGAATTTATTTGAAAGTAATTTCAGATCCTTGGCTTTGCCTTCTTGTGCTCCATACACCAGTTATCTCCCAGGCTTCTTTCTGATAATTCTCACTCCTATTTCTATTCCTCCAACCAGAGTCAGTTACCTTTGATGTCAGGTGTGGTGTAGCCTATACTGTGATTAGGCAACCTTTTCTGTGCCAACCTGTGTTGTCTTCCCTCCTACTCAGCATCTCATGCTATAAATAATGTCAAGGCTGGCAGTTCAGAACATCAGCAAGTTAACTTGCAGACCATAATGGAACAGTTTGAAGAGAGACGGTACTGTGCAAAAGTCTTAGGCACACCTTAGAACTAGGATGCCTATGACTTTTGCACAGTACAGTAGTCATTTAATGTATCGCACTGTACTGCTGCCACAAAAAAAAACATTTCATGACTGATGTGAGTGATGATAAATGTGGGTCTCTATTGTGAACTGAGAGTAGGAAGGGGACAGGGTGAGGGAAATCTTGGTTGGGAAAAGGGGAGTGGGGAGGGAGTTGGAGGCACCAGAGAGACGTTCTGTAATGATCAATAAGCCGATTGTTTGGAATCAAATCACCTTGCCTGGTGGCTCAGGAATGGGTGTATCTACTCCTGTGTCACCCCTCTGCCATCTGTGCCACGCTTCTCCTGTGCACTCCACCCTCGCCATTCCCATCATCTCTTGCTTCCGCCAGATTTACAAGCTCATTCTCCATTCCATATTGACAAATACCGTACTATGCAACAACAATGAATTGCGTTCCATTTATCAATTTAATAGCTTTCTCTTTCTTGTTCTTAATTCTATGTAATAAACATGAACATTTTGTTTGAATCTAGCTGAAAATCAAAGTTGCCACTGAAGTTGGGATTACAAATGTTGATGTTTCCATTGTTGACAAAGATCAGAGCATTGCACCAAAGACCACTAGGTAAAGAAATATAATTGTTTATGGAAGTATTTCTAAAATTGTAGCTTTTTAATAAGAGTATATATTTTATACAAAAAAAAGTACTCTAAAATATTTTTAGTATCATCTTCAATGTTTATCCCATTAGGGTGATTTATCCAGCACAAGCCAAGGGTGTTATTACTGCTGATAGTCACCAGAACTTCGCCTTATCATTCCAGCTGGTTGATGTAAACACTGGCGATGAGCTTACTCCACATCAAGTATGTACTGTACACTTACTGCCACCTTCCTCTTTACATGTGTTTTACAAAGGTACCTTGTTACGCAGTCTTCGGGCTGGATCTTGTTTACCCAGATTTACTATGCCCAACTCGAAAACCACCCTTACCCAGAATTGCCAACTTCGGCCCTAAAACTGTCCATACATTGATCCTAAGGGGAATTTTCACAATTGAAGGTTCCCGTGGTGGGATTTCAGCAATGACATGGCCTCCACCAACATAGGGGAAACCCTGCTACTAAGCTGTAACAGCCAAAAAAGGCTCTCATGCCATTATTGTGAGCTATTGTTTAAAATATCCATTCATTTTCAAGCTTTACATTATTAAATATTGGACTATATTGTGAATGTTGTATGTTTTAGACTTTTGTGCGGTTGTACAATCAGAAGACTGAACAGGAAGTGGTGTTTGTGGCTGAACCAGACAGTAAAAATGTATACAAGTTTGACCTGGATGTGACAGAAAGAAAGTCTGAATTTAATTCGGTTTCTGGAACCTATTCACTCTTTTTGATAATTGGAGATGCAACACTTGAAAACCCAATTTTATGGCATTTGGTGAGTTCGTTCTTTCATTGAACAGTTTTTTTTTTACTTTTTCAAAATGTGTAATATTTTCAATACTGGAGGTATCTCACATGTTTTTAAATGATCTGGAATTTGTACAATGTACTGTATCATTGCACTCCTTTGTCTTGTTTTTTTTCCCCAAAAATAAAATTATGTTCCCTATGCTTTTTTACTGCTGAGTTTTTAACTGGTGTTTCAAAGTAATAGCTTCATTGTAATATGTTAAGTATATTTATTTCATATAGATAATTTGCACGTACTGACGGTGTTACAAAAAATGTTTGAGTTACAAAAAAATTGCACTAGCTACACATGGCAAGAAAACCCCACTGTTTCTACTTTCTAAAGTATGCCACAATATCAACCCTTGTGTAGGTGCACGATTTTAATTTTCTATTTAAGCAAGTAGTTGAGATTGAATATGACCCATAGCATTCCTAGTTCCTTTGATTGGTGCTTCGTGTTTTAGCAGTATCATTCTTTGAAGCCTGCATGGTATTGAGCTCCTAAGTATTGATTTGTCATTAAGGATGATTCATAATTTGAACATTCTGCTACAAGGGCCCAGAAAAGAGTTTAATTGATAAAATGGAAATGTTCAATAATTTCAGATAGTCAAAGTGGTATCTAATTGTATTTAGTGTTGGGTGAGTGACCTGGTGCATCCATTTATGGATAAGAAATTTCAGGAAAGCAGCAGTTCTAGAATTAATTTTCAAGTTGATGTCATAATTGTTCTTATTGTTGAGGTTGCAGCACTAGTAAAAGATTTTTTTTTAAATTCTAATACTTATTACAGTAATCTCCATGAGAATTTGTAACAGGATCAGTTTTGCTTAATACTTACAATTCTCCTAATGAGCTGAGGCATCCAGGAGAATCTTACTGTTAACATATTTGTGTATCATAACCTTCAATTTAATATGTTTGTAATTTAGCTACATATATTCTAACATATTCAATATAAAGTAGAAAGGAATTATGTTAAGAATCTACTGTGCTGCTTACCTGTACTGCAAAGGGACCATTATAATTGTTTAGGTCCAAGTAAAAGAGAAAGTGTGTGTTGTTTATCAACATGAATGAACCAAATCTTCCTAGATCTGGTGCACCATCCATGATCCCTGCCCCCAGACACTCTTGGAGGTTTGATCTCACCAGCATCTCCATCTCAAGAATAAGGATTGACTAGATGTCCAAAAACTGAAGTTGATGTAAAGTTAATAAGGGAAAAAAAAAAGGAATTGCATAAATAACTATTTATGTGAGGACAAGAATCTCCATGAAAATTAAATGCAAACTCCAGTCACACACCAGATCTGACTTAACCTAGGTTCAGAGTGATGATTTTTGCAGAGTAATGTTGGGGATTCTCAGCAAGAGTAGGCTCTCCTGGGTTCTATATGTGTCCATGTACATACAAGAATTAGTTGCATTGCAGTAGTTAAATGTAGGTAGTTCCCTTTGGGCCTTTGGATTTCTTTCGATATTTGAAGCTTCGTGCAAAAATAAAAGCTGGATTATGAGACAACCAAAGGTTTTAATAAGATGCATTTTAGCATAAATTGCATGTTTTAACATTTTATTTTCATGAATTTTGTAGGCTGATATTGTGATTAAGTTTCCTGACGAGGAGGCTCCAACCCCAGTACAGTCTCGGAATCTCTTTGCCCCCAAGCCTGAAATTCGGGTAGGTGCTTGTGTAAGACTAAACTGCAAATAACAGGCATTGTTCTGATATAATTTGGTCCAATTAAGAACAATATTACATTTGTAATTTTAGAAATCTAAAATAATAACAAAATACTGAGAGCCTTTGGGTTAAATGGCATACACAGAGAAAATTAAGTTAACTGCAGGTTAACTTTAATGATGACCTTTCTGCAGATGTAAGACTTGCTGAATTCTTGCATCATTTTAGTCCAGGTATTATAAATGCTGGAGTAACAGTTTGCACTACAGGGAATACTTCATGCCAGGCTGTTAACATTCATGAATTGCATTAGCAGCATGACTCATACTACATGTAGTGACATTCTTTAGATTATTTTGCATTCATTTAAGTTTGTCATGTTTGGTAAAGACAGACAAGTATATAATGATGGCGCCAAAGCTCGGCAATCTGTCAATTTAACTTTGATTTTACAATGAACTTGTAGTTTTGAATCCATCCAATGACCAATAGAAGTAACGCAAAATAAATGTAAATTGGGAAAGACCCCAACTCTAAAAGCAAATTTTCTCCTTGACTGCGTGAGTTTCCTCCTGGTGCTTAGGTTTCCTCCCACATTTCAAAGTTGGTCACATGAGTGTAATTATGTCACACAGGCTCATTGGGCCAGACGGGCCTGTGACCATGCTGTGTCTTTAATTAAAGAAATAAAATGAAAATGTGCTGCCTCAGAGTTTTCAATATTAAATTACATTTGCCATTTTCAATCTGTTAAATTGCCATCTTTCCACAAGGTTTTTTTGCAAATGTTGTGTATCGCATACTGTCAGTTCTAATTTATGCAAATTGCAAGATTAGAAATAATAATCTCTAAATGCAATTCAATGAACTAGATTTAAGAAGGTAAAGGTAATGAATTTATATGAACTTTGAATCAAAATGGGGATTATTATCACCGACGTGACATGAAATTTGTTAATTTAGCAGCAACAGTTCAATGCAATACATAATCTAGCAGAGAGAAAAAATAATAATAAAAAATTTTAAATAATAATAAATTTAAAATAATAATAAACAAGTAAATCAATTACATATATTGAATAGATTTTTTAAAATGTGCAATTTAATATATTTAATAATAATGTATATTTAAAAAGTGAGGTAGTGTCCAAAGATTCAATGTCCATTTAGGAATTGGATGGCAGAGGAGAAGTTATTCCTGAATCGCTGAGTGTGTGCCTTCAGGCGTTTGTACTTCCTACCTGATGGTAACAGTGAGAAAAGGGCATGCCCCAGGTGCTGGAAGTCCTTAATAATGGACACTGTCTTTCTGAGACACTGCTCCCTCTAGATATCCTGAGTACTTTGTAGGCTAGTACCCAAGATGGAGCTGTTTAGATTTACAACCTTCTGCAGTTTCTTTCGGTCTTGTGCAGTAGCCCCTCCGTACCAGACGGTGATGCAGCCTGTCAGAATGCTCTCCATGGTACAACAATAGAAGTTCTTGAGTGTGTTTGTTGACATGCCAAATCTCTTCGAACTCCTAATAAGTGTATATTGCATATAATTTTTTATATCAATTATGGTGATCTTTGATTTATAGTTCCACATGAAATGTATATCCATTTTTTCCTCAAATTTTCTTGTTATCATTGCTTTCTGTGCCAAAGCAATCCATGATATATAATTGCTTAATGGAATTTGTTACCTATTTTCTTCACTTTTCTTGCCACTGCAAATTAATGATCCCTCCCAATTCTCCAAACAACTTGTCTTTCTTCCTTTTTGTATTAACAAAATTCACTTTACAAATTTCTTATATATTTCAAGAAGAGCAGTGAATATAATTCCAGTTAAGACCATAAGACATAGAAGCAGAATTAGGCCATTTGACCCATCAAGTACACTCTGCCATTTCATCATGGCCAATACATTTCTCTCTTAGCCTTATTCTCCTGCTGTCTCCCCATAATCTTTCATGCCCTGAGTAATCAAGAATCTATCAACCTCAAATTTTACTACATAACTGTCTGTAGCTACTTATCCCTGCCATTACTCTAGCCCAGGGGTTCCCAAACTGGGCTCTGCAGACGTCTTGTTTAATGCTATTGGTTCATGGAATAAGAAATGTTGGAAACCCCTGTTCTAGTCAATCTATACTAATTGTTCTGTGGCTTTTATACCTTTTTATTCTTGTTTTGGAAATTTTCTATAAAATGCCCTGATATATAAAACTGAATTGCTTTTAGCCTTTTTAATGCTGTATTTTAACATGCCTTCTCAATACTCATTAATAGTGAATTCAAAACAGAAACTTGCTGTTAATTTATTCCCTTTAATTTACTTGCATTATGGTTTATAGCTATCTCACATCTATGTATTTAAAAACACGTAAAACTAAATATGCCTTCTAAGACTGAAATGTGTCTTCGATCTGTCTACACTTTCAGGTAGCTTGCCATATTTCGACTGGGAAATTTAGAGCTTTCTGCCCATAAAAGTTTAATTCTGCACTTTCCAAACAAGTCAGGAATTGCACCTTAACTACAACTCTTGACTTGTTTGGAGACACCTCCTCAGTCCAAAAATCACCTTGGGCACATTTCTCCAGTTCCCGACTTTATATTTAACAACTTTCTTTTCTGCACTCACTCCTGATGCGTGATTTCAGCCTAGAGTGTTGACAGTTTCCCACCCCATACCATATATGCTGCTCAAACCCTGAGTTACTCCAGTAGTTTGTTTGTTGCTCCAGTAGTTTGTTTGTTGCAGAGCACTTCATACAAGGCAACAGACTGGTACTTGGATTATGCCCTCTTCTGGAAAACACTTGGTATGGTGATTGGCAACCTTATCGTTGACCGACTTTTCTCTTCCACTGAATTCAAGGGCTACTGAAGCCAGTTCTCCTTGTGCTACTCATGCATTCTGAGCCATTTATGTGTTATTTCTTAACCTCGTGTTCTGAGTCCTTTGGCTCTACTTGCTGCTATTTAATTTTCCTTTCCTCTATATAATAGCACATTTCCATAATGTTTGTTTCTGAACCTATCCCTACCTTAAGCCCTTTCTATGTTCAGTAAGCTTTTAAATTCTCTCATCTATAGTGTGTATATATTTATTTATTTTACTTACACACACACACACACACACGCACACGCACACGCACACGCACACGCACACACACACCCTGTTTCAATCAATGAGCTGAGATATAAAGAAGACACACAAAGGCAGGTTACTGACAGAGCCAGCTCTTCTCAGGAAAAATCTGCTTATGTGCATCATGCCGCGATCAAAACAACTTTCAGAGGACCTTAGAAGGATTTTAAAGAAGCATGAAGCTAGAAAAGGCTACAAAAGCGTTTCTAAAGACCTGAGTGTTCATCAGTCCACTGTAAGAGAAATTGTCTACAAATGAAAGAAAGTCAGTATTTTTGCTACTCTCCCTAGGAGTGGTTGACCTGCAAAGATCACTCCAAGAGCATTAATTACTCAAAAAGTGGTGTGATCTTCATCTAAGTCACAATAATAGACAAACAAAATCTACCTAAACTAATAACACACAATTAATTGTACTACTTCTCATCAATACCGAATACGCCATTTAAACAATCACAGTCAAGGTTCGAAAGTCTGTGAACCTCTGGGGTGATGCCTTCTACAAAATCTGTTTTGGAGTCAGGTGTTCCAATCAATGAATGTTGAAAGAGGTGAAAAAGAACCCAAGGGTAACAGCAAAAGACCTGTAGAAATCTCTAGAACTCGCTAAAGTCTCTGTTCATGTGTCCACTTTAAGAAAAAATACTGAACAAGAATGGTGTTCATGGAAGCACAGCATGGAGGAAACCACTGCTCTCCAAAAAACGCTGCTACGCGTCTCAAGTTTGCAAAAGACCACCTGGATGTTCCACCATGCTTCTGGGACAATGTCCTGTGAACAGATGAGGCAGAAGTTGAACTTTTTGGCAGACATGCACATCACTATGTTTGGAGGAAAAAGGGCACTGCACGCCAACACCAAAACCTCATCCCAACTGTGAAGCATGGTGGAAGGAGCATCATGGTTTGGAACTGCTTTGCTGCCTCATGGCCCAGACAGCTTACAATCATTGAGGAACAATGAATTCAAAATTGTATTAAGGAGAATGTTAGGGTAGTGTTCTAAGTTCTGAAGTTTAATAGAAATTGGATGATTCAACAGGACAATGATCCAAAACACAAGTGTAAATTAACAAAAGAATGATTTAAAAAGAACATTGTGTCTTGGGATGCCCAAGTCAGAGTCCAGAGCTTAACTCAATTGAGGTGCTGTGGCATGACCTGAAGAAGGCTGTTCATGCAAAGTATCCCAGAAATATTGATTAACTGAAACAGTTTTGTATGGAGCAATGGTCTAAAATTCCTCCTTGCTGTTGTGCAAGTCTGATCAGCAGCTACAGGAAATGTTTGGTAGTGGTTATTGCTGCTAAAGGAGGTTCTACCAGTTATTAAATAAAAGGGTTCACATACTTTTTTCCACCTGGACTGTGAATGATTAAACAATGTGTTCAATAAAGACATGAAAAGTACAATTGTTTGTGTGCTATTAGTCTGGGCAGATTCTGTTTGTCTATTATTAGATGAAGATCAGGCCACATTTTATGAGAAATTAATGCAGAAAACCAGGTCATTGCAAAGGATTCACAAACTCTTTCTTACAACTGTCTATATAATTCCTCTGTCTGCTCCCACTCCTTCTCAGTTATGCCCCTTCACTGACCACATATTGTCCGGCTGGCCAGCTCATTGCTTGTAATATGATGCTCATGTTTATAAGCGAATTGTATTTCTTTTTAACATGAGACAGTATAGGTGCTTTGACCCTTGATGTATGCTGACCTTCTAACCTACTCCAAGATCAATCTAATTTTTCTTTCTCAGAGAGACCTCCATTTTTCTTTCATTCATGTGCCTATCTAAGGAGTCTCTTAAATGTCTCTACCACCAATCCAGGTAGCAAATTCCATGCATCCACCACTCTTTGGGAGGAAAATCCTACACATCATTCCCCCTATACTACCTCCATCACCTTAAAATTATGCCCTTTTCTCCCCTTAATCTTTTAACAGCATAACTGTTTCTGGCTCCTTCCTTATTAATCATAACTATGAATGTTAGGGAAGGAGAGACTTTTGAGGTATTTAGTCGACATTTACTTTTTTTTGATACAGTAGTACAGTTCAAGACTTGAATTAGGATCAGTAATCATACTTAATTTAATTTTGATTTATACTCTTACATAATTTAGCTGCAACATGGTAAATGATCTTTTAACACCGTTGTTTTGCAGCATCTCTTTCGAGAACCTGAAAAGAAACCACCGATTGCCGTCTCCAATACTTTCACTGCCCTTGTTTTAGCACCCCTTCTGTTACTTATCATTCTGGTAAGCAGACATTTTATTAGTTTTTTTATGATGCTGTGAATGACTGGAATTTTGATTACAACAGTGCTATTCAATGTAATCTTTTCTCGTATTGCTAAAGGTTAATTACAGCTCTGATTATATTGTGAACAATATTTGTATACTATGTGAAGTTCTGGTACTAAGGAAAATACATTTGGCAACTTGAAGCATAGCTTCCTTTTTATATTTTCATTGTTTCCATATTTTATCTGGCTGGTCCAAGGAAACACTAAGAAGTAGAGATGACATTAATGTTGGCAACTAGAATTCTAAGTAAGGCATGGATTCACACGGGTATCACATCTAAGCCTTTTCATATTTTTACCAAGCATCTAGAAGTGCACTTATTGCCTTGTACCTTCCAGAATAATGATCAGATATTATTGATGGATCTACTTTACTTTGGAACCTTGATGTTTGTAAAACAAAACCACAAAAATAAAAGTAATTATGTAGCACTAATTGGGCCGGCTGATGGTGTAGTGGCATCAGCAATGCACCTCGAGGCGGACGGTCCTGGGTTAGAATCTGGTCAAGTCCGAACCTGGTAATAGCAGTATCTGCGTGGAAGAAAGGCTTGGCAATCTACTTCTGTATCTTGCCACAAAAACCCTATGGACAAGTTCATAGGGTCACCATGAGTCGATGATGACTTGACAGCATTCAGCAACAATAGCAATTATGATGAGGGGCAGGAACAGTGATGCCAAACCTTACAAATCAGCTGCTTCCTCTTCTTCATCTCTCTCAGAGGGGAAAAAAAGGAGAAATGTCAAGTCACAACAAAAGTAAGGCTGGCTTTCTAAAGTGAAGCATTCAAATACTTTGAAATTAGTTTCAAATAACTTCTTGAAATGTCATTGTATTCTGCAAATAAGGGCCCAGTAAATGGGGTCCACAATGTCCTCTGTAAAAATTGGTTTTTTTATTATCTAAACTTCATGACCATTAAAGTTGTCTTCCAAAAGCCATTTATTGAACAACCATGATGTATTGTGAATTATTCTTTTCAGTGTGATATGTGGTAGAGTAGGGTAAATGCAGTTTTCAATATCTTGATATATATACTCTATCAAAATGGCAAAAGAATGACTGGTGACTGTCAAAGGTTTTCTTATTGGAGCAAGAATGCTGTACAATAACTTACTGGCTGTTCTGTTTGTACCTTTTTTGACTGCTTACTTTATATATAAATTTTCAATTGGGAAACTAATATGCATATTAAATGGCTGGCATAGTTGGAAATTTTGCAAATTCGATTAATTGTCATAATTTCACATTTCTCTAGGAGAACACTTCAGGGCCAATTAATAACTTCAAATTGAACAGCATGAAAGCTGGTTAATAATGGGGTTTGTGAACTGCTCTTCTGAGGCATATAAAAAAAAGAGGTTAAAATGATTGCATATACAGTTGATAGAAAAGGGACACTCTAAATCCGAAGTGCTGTGGATAAATCAATGAAAGGACAAGTGTCTAGATCTTAGGTTATTTTTGTGTTTCATGCTACAGTTGTAGACTAATGTATTGAGATCAGGTAGGACTTGGTAATGTAATGTGAGTATAATTTTTAAACAAATCATGCACTACAAAGTATTTTTCTGAGACGATGCAGACAAAGGTCATGAGCAAAGATTGACACCAGAATTAAATTAAAGTAGCAATGAAATGACTGCCAGCCATTAATCTGCGCTGATAAATCTTTAAAATGTTGTCCTAATGGATCTTCGAAATGCTCAAATGACATCATTAACGCTACAAGAGAGCAGTATTGAATTATTTACTGAGTTCTACAAAAATGTCAATTACTGTTTAGTGAAAGAGTCCAAGAGGTCCAACTGTCTTAATGATCAGGTTGTCATTTTGATGCTATTGATAGCACTTCTTTCTAGTGTTGTATTTCTAAATAAGTTGTCCACATTAAGAGTGAGCTTCGGTTTAATTGTCTTGCAACACTGGGAATCATGGAGAAATCTCCCTTAGTTATTTTTAAATCTCACTTTGAAGTTGGCATTGATCGAGGTGAACAGGTGAACTTAATAGACTTTTCTTGCCCTTTTATTCATTTCTTAAGTTAGAATGATCCTGTTAGAGAAATATTATGCTTACAAAAAGATGTAATGTAAATCTTTAAATGTTGACCTTGTGTTTTATAGAAATATTGATTTTAGCTTTGTTTCATTAAAATTCTTTTCTCTTCCAGTGGATCAAATTGGGTGTCAACATCTCTAATTTTACCTTTTCACCAAGTACTATTATCTTCCATTTGGGTCATGCTGGTAAGTTTTCACTTCTTGAGAAACTAATAATTTTTAAATATTATACAGTGTGTTTAAATTCAGTACATGATTGTGCATTTACTTAAAAATCATATTATTAAACTAGTTATTTGGTCTTGTCATCCTTATTTGCAGTGTTGAAAATATCATCTTTCCCTTTACACCCTGTGTCACACCCATGGCTTGCAATTTTAGTTTATTTCTGAAATTACCCATTGTGTTCCTGTAAATTTAGTCAAAGTGCTTTCTAGAAAGCATTTTAATTGCGATTTGTTTTCTAAAAAAAAGTTCATTTCCACTATGAGAATAATTCAGATAAAAATTGCATCAGTCATGACAATTTTTGCAAAGCACAACTTTTTTGTACAGTATGCAAAGAAACTTATCCTAAAACCCAATTATTAATTACAATGTAGTGTTCCGATGAATCAGTCACTTAGTTTTGAATAGGTTTCTGCTCTACCATTTTCACAACTTTATTTGTTTTTACTTATTGGTGTTATTCATTTTGATTGCATGACCCAGCCTAGATTGTACATAGTTATATCCAGCAACCAAAGGAGTGAATCAAAATTATGGAACTCTATATTTGATACTGGCAGATCTACGTTTGGTTAACTAAGGAAACTCATGGGGGATTTCATTATGCAGGTAGATTGGGGAAAATCAGGTTGGCGCTGGATCGCAGGAAAGGGAATTGCACAATAGCTATGAGAGGCTTTTTAAAGCAGCTTGTGGTTGAACTACTTAGGGAAAATTCTGGATTGGGTGTTATGTAATGAACTAGATTTGATTAGGGAGCTTAAGGTAAAGAAGCCCTTAAGAGGCAGTGATCGTATTTTGAATTCACTTTGCAGTGAGAGAGAGAAGATAAAGTCAGATGTATCTGTATTATAGTGGAGTAAAGGGAATTACAGAGGCATGAAAGAGGAGCTGGTCAAAGTTGATTGGAAGGGGGCATTAGCAGGGATGGCAGCAGGACAACAATGGCTAGAGTTTCTGGGAGCAGTTCTGAAGGTGCAGGATAGATACATCCCAAAGATGAAGAAGTATTCTAAAGGGAGGATTGGCAACTGTAGCTAACAAAGGAAGTCGAAGATCACATAAAAGCAAAAGAGAGGGCATATAATATAGCAAAAGTTAGTGGGAACTTTCAAAATTGTGAAACTTTTTTTTAAAAAAAAAAGTACAAGAAAACTAAAAGAACCATAAGGAAAGAAAAGATGAAAAGAATAAAGGTGTGGCCACTGAAGGATAAAGAAGACAACATGTGCCTGGAGGCGGAGGAGGTTGGGGAGGTCCTAAATGAATACTTTGCTTCAGTATTCACAAGAGAAAAGGACCTTGATCAGGGTAAGGTTGAAATAGAACAGACCTGTGTGCTGGACAATGTGAAGATTAAGGAAGAAGTGTTGGATCTTCTTAAAAACATTAAGACTGATAAGTCCCCAGGGCCAGACGATATATACCCCAGGTTGCTGTGGGAAGTGAGAGAAGAGATAGCTGGAGCAGTGGCTATGATTTTTGAATCCTCTGGCTGCAGGGGAGGTACCAGAGGATTGGAGAATAGCAAATGTAGTTCCCTTGTTTAATAAAAGGTAACGGAGAATCCTGGGAATTATAGACCGGTGAGTCTTACGTCGGTGGTATGCAAACTATTGGAAAGAATTCTTAAAGATGGGATCTACAAGCATTTGGAGAAGTACAGTCTACTCAAGGATAGTCAACATGGCTTTGTGAAGGGAAGGTCGTGCCTCACGAACCTAATTGAGTTTTTTGAGGAGGTAACAAAAGAAATTGATGTGGGTAGGGCGGTAGATGTGGTCTGCATGGATTTTAGCAAGGCATTTAACAAGGTCCCCCACGAGAAACTCATCCAGAAAGTCATGAGGCATGGGATCAGTGGAACCTTGGCTGTTTGGATAAAAAATTTAGCTTGCAGGAAGAAAGCGGAGGGTGGTAGTGGAAGGGAAGTATTCTGCCTGGAGGTCAGTGACTAGTGGAGTGCTGCAAGTATCTGTCCTGGGACCCCTGCTCTTTGTGATTTTTATCAGTGACCTGGATAGAAGAGGCAGAAGGATAGGTGAGTATGTTTGCGGATGACATAAAGATTGGAGGAGTTGTGGATGAAGCTGTAGGTTGTCGAAGGTTACAAGAGGATATAGACAGGATGCAGAGTTGAGCAGAAAAGTGGCAGATGGAGTTCAATCCGGATAAGTGTGAGGTGATACATCGTGGAAGGGCAAACCAGAAGGCTGAGTACAGGGTTAATGGTCAGTTACGTAAGAGGGTGGAGGAACAGAGGGACCTTGGGGTTCAAATCCATACATCCCTCAAGGTCGCTGCACAGGATAGTTAAGGATAGTTATGAAGGCCTATGGGATGCCAGGCTTCATTAACAGGGGAGTTGAGTTCAAGAGTAGAGAAGTCATGTTGCAACTCTACAAATCTCTGGTGAGACCACACTTAGAGTATTGTGTTCAGTTCTGGTCACTTCATTATAGGAAGGATATGGAAGCTATGGAGAGGGTGCAGAGGAGATTTACCAGGATGCTGCTTGGATTGGAAAACAAGTCTTATGAGGCAAGGTTAGCAGAGCTGAGACTTTTCTCTTTGGAGCGTAGAAGGATGAGAGGGGACTTGATAGAGGTCTACAAGATTAAGAGTCATAGATAGGGTGGATAGCCAGTACCTGTTTCCCAGGGCACGAGTAGCAAACACCAGAGGGCATATGTACAAAGTTAAGGGAGGGAAGTTTAGGGGAGACATCAGGGGTAAGTTTTTTTCACAGAGGGTTGTGGGTGCCTGGAATGACTTGCCAGGGATGGTGGTGGAGGCTAAAACATTAGGGGTATTTAAGAGCCTCTTGGGCAGGCATATGGATGAAAGAAAAATAGAGGGTTACAGGGTAGTGTGGGTTTAGTACTTTTTTTAAGGAATATATGGGTCGGCACAACATCAAGGGCCGAAGGGCCTGTACTGTGCTGTGGTGTTCTTGTGTTCTAGTGACTAGAATTTCAAAGCAAGGATGTAATGCTGAGGCTTTATAAGGCATTGGTCAGATTACACTTAGAGTATTATAAGCAGTTTATAGATGTTTGTGGCATTGAAGAGGGTCCCATGGAGGTTCACGGTAATGATTCCCGGAATGAAAGGGCTAACGTAAGATGAGCAGTTGATTGTTCTGGGCCTGTACTCACTGGAGTTTAGAAGAATGCGGGGTGGATCTCTTTGAAACCTATCAAATATGGAAAGGCCTAGGTAGAGTGGATGTGCAGAGGATATATCCTATAGTGGGGGAGGCTAGGACCAGAGGACAGGGCCTCAGAATGGAGCGATGTCCATTTATAACAGAGATGAGGAGGAATTTCTTTAACCAGAGGATGGTGAATATGTGGAATTCATTGCCATAAGTGCCTGTGGTGACCAAGTCATTGAGTATATTTAAAGTGGAGGTTGATAGGTTTTTGATTAGTCAATGCATCAAACTATGGGGAAAAAGGCAGGAGAATTTGGTTAAGAGGGATAGTAAATCAGCCATGGCAGAGCAGACCCAGTGGCCCAGTTCTCCTATGTCTTTATCGTCTTGTGGTCTAGTAGTCTATCAATGTAGGGCTACCATTTTTAGCCAGTCTAATGCTGCTCCTTGTCCTGCTTAATTCCAGGTATGTTGGGACTGATGTATGTATACTGGACTCAGCTGAATATGTTCCAGACTCTGCAGTATCTTGCTGTGCTTGGCAGCATCACATTCTTTGCTGGGAACAGAATGTTAGCTCAAAAGGCTGTGAAGCGGTAAGAAATTCTCATTCTGCTCAACTGTGCTATGAAGCTTTGTAACTGTATCTTTGTTCCAAATGTTTGTTTATTTTGTCACTGCAGCCAGTCCAGTTCTTTGAATATCTGGTTCTCCTTTTAACCTAAATTTATGGAGCTTCCATCATAATAGAATCGAGATAATGCTCCTGACTTAAATGTTATGACTGATAAAACCAGACGGCAGGGATTCCATTGTGCTTGGAGTTGCCTCCTAATTATTTAACAGTAATTAAAAACATAGAATTTGGATAACTGCACAGTTGTAATTTTGTACGTCAAAATGAATTTATCTTAAGAATGTTATAGTCACCAAAAGTAGACCATTTGTAATCTGAAAACAAGGATTTAGTGTTTTTCTTGGTATTGCCAAGAGAAAGTTCCAATTATTAAACAGCTTCAATGCGTTTAAAGCACATCAGGTTTTTGATGTGCAGAGCATTCCTACCCATCATCAAAAGCAGCGGTCCCCAACTACTGGGCCGCGAGGAAACAATATGATTTGGCGATGGGAGTCAGCTGCACCTTTCCTCGTTCCCTGTCACGCCCACTGTTGAGCCATTACGCACGCGAGGTCATTACACACTCATCATGCTTTTCAGCACGGGAAGGAGATCAAATCCTCGAGCTTGCAAATGACAGCGGGCTGAAAAGTATGTTTGACGTAACATCTCTGCCGGCATTCTGGATCAAAGTCAAGGCTAAAAATCCTGAGATAGCGACAAAAGCACTGAAAACGTTGCTTCCATTTCCAACATATCTCTGCAATGAATGCAACGAAAACTAAATTGCAGAATAGACTGGACATAAGGAACCCCCTTCGAGTATCGCTGTCTCCCGTCACCCTTCGATAGGACCGTCTTGTTGCAGGAAAACAAGCCCAGGGCTCCCACTGATTCAGCAATATTGGTGTGTTTCAATGATTTTATATGTTCATACGGGGAAGATATGCGCTGCATGTTTAATATCCAAACATTACTTAAAATGTTATGATATTGACTTACTTATATAACCATATAACAATTACAGCACAGAAACAGGCCATCTCAGCCCTTCTAGTCCGTGCCGAACTCTACTCTCACCTCATCCCACCGACCTGCACTCAACCCATAACCTTCCATTCCTTTCCTGTCCATATACCTATCCAATTTTTCTTTAAATGATAATATCGAACCTGCCTCTACCACTTCTACTGGAAGTTCGTTCAACACTTACTTCAAGCTCTCCTGTCCTCCCCTGATAATTGACTTATCACTATATTTATGCGAGGAAAATATGTGCTGTGCGTTTAATATTAAATTCGTTAGATAAACCCTTTCAGAAATGAAATTGAGTGTATTAGCTAATTATCACCTATATTCTGGTCGTGATTAACACCTCCCCACCCCCCGAACAGAATCGCCAAAAACAAATTGTAGAAAAAAACATACACGCATGCGCAAGTTACGCATGCACACTAGTGCCCGCGCAAGACTTCATGGTCATTGTAGTCTTTCTCAGGGTAAACCCAGTGCATTTGACTGCTATTCTTGTCCGTTGGCAACCCTACCACCACTCCCCCCCCCCCCCCCCCCCAACCGTCGGCCGGTCCGCAGTGCAAAAATGGTTGGGGACCCCTGATCAAAAGGTTAAAGTTCAGTGCTTCTGTTCCTTCTTCCTAAAATACTGTTTTTAAAATGCAGCACTATCTCCATGATAAAAATTGGATCAACTACATCTATATAAAGGCAATTCTAAGTTTTATCGAAGCTTGAAAATAATTGACCCAACATGTGAGGCAAGCAAAAATAAGGTGACCCAGCAGTACCGACAATGTGCAGGAGGTCAGGCAGCATTTATGGATTGGGATCCAAGTCATCCTGGGTTGCAAGAAATATCTACAGCCATTTTAGCTTGAACAACCATATTATCCATATACTGGAAGAGATTGGCTTGTCACAGAAGGTTTGAGGCACCATAAACAGCAGTGCTGTCACAAAACCAGGGTTCACTTTGCAAAAAAAAAAATTTGTCTGTCTGAAATAGAGCTCTAAAGGCAGAAAAACGGGCATATTTGAAATTGACTTTAAAATTTGTCATTTAAATCTGGATACTTTCGTGCTGTCTGGATTATAGTTTGGTTGCAGTATTTAAACACAACCAATGTCTAATTTTGTAATGCTGATGCATTAATTTTAAAATAGAAATTGTAAAGAAACATATTTGCCTTAAAGCTATTTGCCATTATTGTTTGAGGCTCTGAATATATTTACATGTGTTTCTATCTCTTATATAGGGTAGGTATCCAGTGGTGAAAATTTTATAGGATTAAATTCATTGTTCATTTACTTTCTTTTGTTCAGCAACTCTTACCTTTGAAATGAAAGTGTCTTCTTTTGCTGGGAGTCTAATGTAAAATGTTAACAATTATTATGGCCACTGTGCAAATTAAGAGGGAAGAAATTCTAATGACAAAATATATCACTAGTTTTTGTTTTGACTTATTAATTAAGTTGACTATTATTACAAAGAAAGGAAGAAATAGTATATTGTGTGGTAGTGGCATTCCTAACCAAAATAAACGCTTTTTAACTCACCCAACATCTACTGAAGGTAACTTTCAAATGCTGCATAGAATCACACTTGGTAAATTGTTGGAGAAACCTTTTTTTTTGTCTGTTGGGATGGACATTTCTATACATGGAATTAGAATTTTGCGGCTGCTCAACATACCCTTAATTTGTATGATGATTATTGAGAAGTTGGAAATACAGTGGATTCTGGTTAATTAGGCCATCACTTAATTGGGGCATCCAGTTATTTGGTACAATTCTTAACAAAAACGAATTGAGAATTGACAGGATTCCCTTCATTTATTTTGGACATGGTGCCACTTAATTGGGGCAGGAGACTGTTGCTGAGCAGTTTCTAACTAGCGTTAGTCGCATGCACTTGCGTGGCCATTAGACACTACACTCTGCTTCGAATGAACAGTTTTTAAATAGTGTTTGTTGTGAGTTTTCAAAATTCAGTTTTTTTTTGTCAGTAAATGTTGGCAAGAAATGAGCAGTGAGATGAGTCAGAATTGTTTTGCTCACTACGGTTTCAAGCATCCAGGCATGGTGATGCAGAAATGGCCAGGAGTGAGAAAGAAACAAGTTCACTACCTGACGAAGAGTCTCGACCTGAAACGTCGACTGCACCTCTTCCTACTGATGCTGCCTGGCCTGCTGCGTTCACCAGCAACTTTGATGTGTGTTGCTTCACTACTTTTAACTATTTCCATGAAACTTTGGCTTATTGGATCAGTTGCTGAATCGGGCCAAAATGTACTGTTCCTGATGTGTCCCAGTTAACCAGAATCCACAGTATATTTAAAAATGCACGAAGATGGTGCATGCTGAGTTTATTTTCAGGTATTGATATTTGGTAAGATTTTTTAATCATTATAGAACTGAGACAAAGTGAAGAACATGTTTCCCTGCACAATTCAATAGACAGACTTAGAGCTCAGGTGTTCAGTATATAGTATACCCCACATAGTACATTCAAAATAAATGGCACTTAAATATTTGACATATCACTTTAATGTAATCAGCTTTGGAAATCGGATACATTAGTATATGGTTTCAACTATTCTCTGTATTAACTTTAAAGTTTTCTTTCTGCTTGTCATATTGGTCACGTATGCAGTCATTGGTTTCAGCAATTATGGTCTTATGGTAGGTTTCCTTGATACCAGCCTTCTTCCCCCAAAGTGACGCATTTTTAAAAGTTGTTCACATAATGTTTTACCTTTGGTCAATCATCCCTGTGCTCTGTGCTCATACAACCGAATGAAGTGGGTTTTTGTGCCATTTATGGTATTTCAAGTGACATTTCAGCAGTGATCATGCAAGTGCAGCTTGGTTTCTGTTTACAAAACTACTAGCCAAGTGTTCCCTTAAAGGTATAATTCAAAGCCCTGGATAATGGTATTGTGCTATGGTTAACTCATTATTTAGAACTTTACTAAGTATAGTTCGAGTAAAATGCTTCAGTTAGGTTAATCCATACTACTTGAATTTGAAAGCATCTCATCTTTTTTATAAATTTTAACTTAATTAAACCATTGCTCTTAGAAATACAAAAGTCTAAAATCAACAATGACTTAAGAAATTCTATAGATGCTGGAAATCTTGAGCAGCATACATAAAATGCTGGAGGAACCCACTCAGGCAGCATTTGTGGAGGGGAATAAATAGTTGATATTTTTGGCCAAGATAGGAAAGAAAAGGGGCAGGACCCAGAATAGGATGGGAGGGAAAGGAATTCAATCGGGCAGATAACAGGTGAGACCAGATTTGGGGGTGGGGTGGGTGGGTGCAAGGGCAAGATGCTGTAGAAGGAGAGAACGGTGGACCATGGAAGAAAGAGAAGGAGGATGGGAATCAGAAAAGGTGAGAGGGAAACCAAAATGGGGAATAGAAAAGGAGGGAGTGGGGAGAAATTACTGGAAGGTAAAGAAATCGATGTTCATGTCATCAGGTTGAAGGCTACCCAGATGGAACACAAGGTGTTGCTCCTCCAACCTGAGCTTGGCCTCATTGTGACAGTAAAAGAGACCATGGGCAGAATGAGAAGTCAAATTGAAATGGGTAGCCACCACACTAACAAGTTCAGGGAGTGTCATTGGAGCCATGGTGAAATTTGCAGAAGGTCTCTCAAGGAAGAAATAGAATTGTAAACATGGTGCCAGGAAAACATTGTTTCCTTTATGGGGGTGTGAGTTGAAAAGGGTTTTCCAATGGGCTACAGAGAGGAGGGCCCAGTAGTTGACAGTACAAGTTGTAAGGGACAGGACAGGTGGGAATGGTATGGCAATGAAGGTATTTTCAACACAGTTGATGTATTTCTTTTACTCATCAACACAGTTTATATTTTGGCGATCAGAAGCAAGAGATAAATAGAAAGGAATTCTGTGTCATAGAAGCAGCATTCATGTGGGAAACCAGTGTTATGACACTGGAAGCTTGACTCGGTCAAAAAGTAATTCATTTTTTGGGTCTTGTTGATGGCAAGGTACTTCAGTTTGAAAGGCTTGTCATTTGTTATTAAGCTTAAGCATGTGTTGGAAACTCTGTACAATAATGTCTCAGCTTGTACTTTGTCTACCTAATCCACGAATATGACTTAAATAGAAACTCAGATACAGTGTTCATTGCTCATAAGTAATGAACACTGTATTTGAATTTCTCTTCAATAATCACATCTGTACTTGCAAAAGCACCTCGGAATAATGAGATTGCTATGCTTTAGTAGTTTCAAAAATATTTCCAGTGTGTTTGCTTTGAATCTTCAATAATAGTTTTACAACCCTCTGAAGATTCTGACTGAGGGAAAGTATATCTCAAAATCTTAATACGTGGATTAGTAATTAACTTGGGCATTTATTTATGATGCACAGAACATTGTTCATCCTATCGTATTTATTTAATTTTTCAAATTTGCTTTGTCTGTGTCTCTGCCTCCCTTTTAACAAACTAAAAGGTTCATTTATTATCAAAGTATACAATCCTGAAATATTACTTACCGTCTTGAAGATTATGATGTGTGAGAGATATGTTGTCCACTTGCAACCCTTGACAGTGTTGCTATGCTCTCAATCATAGCCAACCACAGTTAACTACCTGTTATCTAAAGATGAGTAGTCAATAGACAACTCACTATTGCAAGCTGTGATATCAACATTACCCTAAAATTAGCACAAAGGATCACACTACCATCCACCTTGTTCCATATGAGTCAAGGTGACAATGTACAAGGGGTGATTGATAAATTCGTGTCCTACGGTAAGAGGAGTCAATTTTAGAAAACTTAGCACATTTATTTTACAACTTAGTCCCCTCCTACATGTACACACTTAGTCCAGCAGTCGTGGAGCGTACGGATCCCTTCTTTGTAGAAGTGGTCCAGAGCAAGGGTGATTGATAAGTTAATGGCCTAAGGTAGAAAGAGATAAGTTATTAACTTCAAACTTTCTGCATTATCACTCAGAGTTGAACTGCACATGCATGTAACAAGAACTGCTTGGACCTCCAGGTGGTCCACAGCAGTGGTGATTGATAGGTTCGTGGCCTAAGGTAGACGGAGATGAGTTATACAGCTCTCGTTACATGCACATGTAGTTCAACTCTTTGAGTGATTATGCAGAAAGTTTGAAGTTAATAACTCATATCCTTCTAACTTAGGCCACAAACTTATCAATCACCCCTGCTGTGGACCACTTCTGCAGGTCCAAGACGTCAACTTCTACAAAGAAGGGATTCCCATGCTTCACGACCGCTGGACTAAGTGTGTAAATGTAGGAAAAGTAAATGTGCTAGGTTTTCTAAAATTGACTCCTACCTTAGAACACGAACTTATTAATCACCCCTTATATAGTCTAACTAATTGGAGTTTGTGTGTTTGACCAACCAAATAGCACAAAAGGAGGCTATTTTCATGTGCACATCCGTAATGGCAGGTTCAATGCCCTATCCATCTACAATCTCTCATCTGTTCCTCTCCTGTCACTTTGGAAGTTACTATTGAATTTCCTTCTGCCTGTTTTCCAGATTGTAACTTTTCTATGTGGGGCTTGCTGATTGTAAGTGCTTTGTTGTCACAGAAACAGTAGCTTTTCTACCCATTGAGTCTGCATCAACTCCTAAAAATTAACACTAATCATACACGTAAATTTATTGCTTACTTACCACACTTTAAAAGGACTAGATGGGACAGAGTTTGTCAAATGTGTTTTGGAAAGTTTTCTTAAACAGTACATCAGAGTCCCAACAAGAGAGGGTGCAATACTTGATCTCCTATTAGGGAATGAGACAGAGCAGGTAACAGAAGATTATGTAGGGAAACACTTTGCATCTAGTCATCATAAAGCCATTAGTTTCAAAGTAATTATGGAAAAGGATAGGTCTGGTCCACGGGTTGAGATTCTAAATTGGTGAAAGGCCAACTTCGATGGTATCAGAAAGGATCTGCCAAATGTAGATTGAGAGAGGCCGATTTCTGGAAAGGGTGTACTTGGTAGGTGGAAGGCCTTTGAACAAGAAATTTTGAGAGTACAAAGTATATGCCCATCTGAATAAAAGGTAAAGATAACAGGTTGAGGGAACCTTAGTTTTCAAAAGGTATTGAGGCCCTGGTTAAGAAAAAAAAGATGTATAGCAGGTATATGCAGGTCAGAGTAAATGAGTAACATATATAGTGTGAGAAATGCATGAGAACGCACAAGAAAGAAATCAAGATGGCTAAAAGAAGGCATGAGATTGCCCTTGCAGACAAAGTTAAGGAGAATACTAAAGTATTCTATAGATATGTTAAGAGCAAAAGGGCCAAAATATGTCTTCTGTACAATCATAATGGGAATCTATGTGTACAGTCAAATGAGAGGAGGGACATCTTAGTAAGGCATTTGACAAGGTTCCACACAGTAGGCTTATTCAGAAAGTCAGAAGGCATAGGATCCAGGGAAGTTTGGCCAAGTGGATTCAGAATTGGCTTGCCTGCAGAAAGCAGAGGGTTGTGGTGGAGGGAGTACATTCAGATTGGAGGGTTGTGACTAGTGACTGGTGTCCCACAAGGATCAGTTCTGGGACCTCTACTTTTTGTGATTTTTATTGACGGCCTGGATGTGGGGGTAGAAGGGTGGATTGGCAAGTTTGCAGATGACACAAAGGTTGGTGGTGTTGTGGACAGTGTAGAGGATTGCCAAAGATTGCAGAGAGACATTGATAGGATGCAGAATTGGGCTGAGAAGTGACAGATTGTGTTCAACCTGGAGAAGCGTGAGGTGGTACACTTTGGAAGGACAAACTCCAAGGCAGGGTACAAAGTAAATGGCAGATACTTGGTAGTGTGAAGGAGCAGAGGGATCTGAGGGTACATGTCCAAGGTCCCTGAAAGTTGCCTCACAGGTAGATAGGGTAGTTAAGAAAGCTTATGGGGTGTTAGCTTCCATAAGTCGAGGGATAGAGTTAAGAGTCGCGAGGTAATGATGCAGCTCTATAGTGAGGCCACACTTGGAGTACTGTGTCCAGTTCTGGTCGCCTCACTATAGGAAGGATGTGGAAGCATTGAAAAGGGTACAGAGGAGATTTACCAGGATGCTGCCTGGTTTAGAAAGTATGCATTATGATCAGAGATTAAGGGAGCTTGGGCTTTACTCTTTGGAGAGAAGGAGGATGAGAGGAGACATGATAGAGGTACACAAGATATTAAGAGGAGCAGATAGAATGGACAGCCAGCACCTCTTCCCCAGGGCACCACTGTTCAGTACAAGAGGACATGGCTTTAAGGTAAGGGGTGGGAAGTTCAAGGGGGATATTAGAGGAAAGTTTTTTACTCAGAGAGTGGCTGGTGCATGGAATGCACTGTCTGAGTCAGTGGTGGAGGCAGATACACTAGTGAAATTTAAGAGACTACTAGACAGGTATATGGAGGAATTTAGGGTGGGGGCTTATATGGGAGGCAGGGTTTAAGGGTCGGCACAACATTGTGGGCCGAAGGGCCTGTACTGTGCTGTACTATTCTATGTTCTAGGTTCTATGATCTTACACTCACCCTCATCGCTGGAAGGCAGAAGTTCTGCAGAATGCAATTTCACTGCTACTGGTTCATCATTCCCTCACTTAACCTTGATTCAGAAATCTTGATTCACTGACCTACAAGGTAGAGATGTGTCTCTACCAAAGGAGGTGTAAGGCACTTCTTCCCTCTGCTACCTTACAGGTCATCCTTGAGCAAGGTGTAACACCTGCTTAGCCCAACCTCTCCCCAATCAGGGTCCCATGAAGCCATGGGAGCATGTGCTGGGTGGTATGAGCAATTGGTGGATATCACAAGTCCAGGTTATGTGGCCATTGGGTCCATGTAGACAATCTCTGAAGAGTATTGATAATGGCTGGAGTCACCCATCTTGTAAAGACACTGCCCAGAAGAAAGCAATGGTAAACAACTTCTGTAGAAAAGTTTGCCAAGAACAATCATGGTCAAGACCATGATCACCCACAACATATGACACGGCACATGATGATGATAAGGTCTGGAATTGGAGCAGTCTGGCCCTTAGTGACAGCAGATCTCCAACAGCATAATGAGGTGAAGTTGAGTCAGAATAATTCTGCACAAATCCACCTGTGGAGAATTTAAGCAGGCAAAGGCCTAAACAGGCTTTGCCATCTAAATGTTTCAATGTCTAACATACAGAAACATTTTTAAAAACTATTAAAGTATAACCTTGTAGGCAACTCTTATATTTTAAAATTTGCTGTCAATTTCCCCCTCTTCAAAACAGCCTGACAATCCCCAAACTGTCTGCAAACAAGACTGTTCAGTCTGAATGCTGAGGAATTGCAACATGTTCCTGCTTCACTGGCAAAGTGAACCAGGACTGAGAACTGGTTGAGCTCTACCAGTGATTAAGTTCAGGACTTCAATCTTTATGTGGCAGTTTTGAAACTCATCACTGCTCACTGAAAAGCACATATCTAAAACATGATGTAGAGTCATAAAAGAGTACGGCACAGAAACAGGCCCTTAGGCCCATCAAGTCCATGATGACCTATTAATCTACCTAGTCCTATTGACCTGCACCCGGACCATAGACCTCCAAATCCCTCCCATCCATGTACCTATCCAAATGTATCTTTAATATATTTCCCCTTCCAGTTATGCTTACTGGTCTTCCAATTATAGGGTTTACTACTTGTGGTAAACAGATACTCTGATCATTCTGTCAAAGCCCCTATTAATTTCAAACACATTTAAAATATTACTTAAGGATAATAGTCACACCTTTTATGGTTGATTCACAGGACAGAAGTCTCTTGTTACCAATATCAATCTGGTAAATCTCAGTTCTTTCTACAGTATCTTAATCCTCCTCATAAAATTAATGCTGTCAATCATGAGTGATTTGTGAAGACTTGGTATATCTTATAACTTTATTTTTTTTTTTGCAATGTTTGCTGGTGTAACTTTGTCTTCTGCATTTATCCTGCACTTCATTTTTCTTCAGAACCAAGCAGTGTAACTGAAGTAAATGTTTGTTTATGCTGCAGGGTGCTTTACAGATGACTGATTATTTCATGTTGATGAATTCCTGTTGGATATGTAATTTTAGTAATGCATTTGAAGATGGTGCATTTAGAAATAGACTACCTGTGTACTCGCTGAGGACCTTTTGAGCCATGGGAGAAAATCTATTTTAAAGTGTGTGGTCTTTCAAAGTAGGGCAGAAATATTTATCACATTAGACTGCTTTAGGTCCCAAAAAATTCCAATAAGCTTCAATGGTTAGTTTATTCAATAAAAGAATGTTGTTGTAGAATACTGTATTAGAAAAGAAATCATCGCCTAATAATAGAGTCAGTGCTCTAGTTATTTGTTGCAATTTACTGCAGTGTCACTGAATTGGGGGGGGGGGGGGAAGAAGTGAGGTTTTTTTTTGCTCTAGTTTTAAATGCTATCCTACTGGAAGTAGGTATATATGAAGAGAGCAAAATGAGGCTTGCTGTGAACCATACCTTCTCCCCAAAATAGTAGAATGTCTTACAACAACCACTCTTTAAAAGTTCCTTGGGTGAGATAGCTGGAAAGCCAAGGGAACTGTAGACTGATGAGCATCTTGAGCATCAATAGTCAACATTTTGGAGAAATATGAAGTCCAAACTACAACTGTATTCGAAGATCATTAATGACTTCAGACTGAGTCAATACCTTCAAAAGAAAACATTTGGGTCTGGAATTCACATTTTGCTTTTAAATATGATTTAATAAAATATTTGTAACATTTGAATTTAATTAAAGCAGTACCTTTAGATTTTTTTCATGTATTGTAAGTAATGTGCGGGAGGGTGGGGGAAGCTGAGAAAGTCTTCACAGCAGAAAATACATTGGGAATTTTATGTTAAGGGCTAACAGGAGCCGAAAGCAAATTTCCAACTATCTAGTTCATGCAAATTTCAGTGGTTTGTCTCTTTCTATGTAGAGTTACAAACTCTCAATATATCATCAATGCCACATCAGTGAGGAGTTTAGTTCTGAGCTTTAACATCGTATTCCTCTGCTCTAAAGATCTTTTGCCTTTTCTAAATCTATATTCCTCTCTCCTTTGCCAGGATTGCAGCAGAACAAAGCAGTAGATTGGCAAAATATAGGACTCTTCGGTAGAAGGGTTCCTAATCAACTTAACCCAAGTAAGGGTTTTAAATGCAT